>NC_088376.1:163280714-164613928 GCF_037993035.2 Macaca fascicularis | reverse complement strand
TGCTTTGTCAAAGATCGGTTGGCTGTAAGTATTTGGGTTTCTTTCTGGGTTCTCTATTCTGTTCCACTGGTCTATGTGTGTATTTTTATACCCATACCATGCTGTTTTGGTGACTATGGCCTTATAGTATAGTTTGAAATCAGGTAGCGTGATGCCTCCAGATTTGTTCTTTTTGCTTAGTCTTGATTTGGCTATGTGGGCTCTTTTTTGGTTCCATATGAATTTTATGATTGTTTTTTCTAATTCTGTGAAGAATGATGGTGGTATTTTGATGGAGATTGTATTGAATTTGTAGATTGCTTTTGGAAGTATGGTCATTTTCACAATATTGATTCTACTCATCCAGGAGCATGGGATGTGTTTCCATTTGTTTGTGTCATCTGTGATTTCTTTCAGCATTGTTTTGCAGTTTTCCTTGTAGAGGTCTTTTGACTCCCTGGTTAGGTATAATCTAAGTTTTTGTTTGTTTGTTTGTTTGTTTGTTTTTTGGCAGCTATTGTAAAAGGGGTTGAGTTCTTGATGTGATTCTCTGCTTGGTTGCTGCTGGTGTATAGAAGAGCTACTGATTTGTGTTTGTCAGTCTTGTATCTGGAAACTTTACTGAATTCTTTTAGCAGTTCTATGAGCTTTCTGGAGGAGTCTTTAGGGTTTTCAAGGTAAATGATCATATTGTCAGCCAACAGTAAGAGTTTGAATTTCTCTTTAACAATTTGGATGCCCTTTATTTTCTTCTCTTGTCTGATTGCTCTGGCTAGGACTTCCAGTACTATGTTGAAGAGGAGTAGTGAGAGTGGGCATCCTTGTCTTGTTCCAGTTCTTAGAGGGAATGCTTTCAACTTTTTCCCATTCAGTATTATGTTGGCTGTGGGTTTGTCAATAGATGGCTTTGTGTGCCGATTTCGCTAAGAGGCACACAAGGTATGTCCCTTGTGTGCCGATTTCGCTAAGAGGAAGAGATGCTGGATTTTGTCAAATGCTTTTTCTGCATCTATTGAGATGATCATATAATTTTTTGTTTTTAATTCTGTTTATGTGGTGTATCATATTCATTAACTTGTGTATGTTAAACCATCACTGAAACCCACCTTATCATGGTGGATTATCTTTTTGATATGTTATTGGATTCAGTTAGCTAGCATTTTGTTAAGGTTTTGCAACTAATTTATGAGAGATTTTGGTATACAGTTTTCTTTTTTGGTTATGTCCTGTCCTAGTTTTGGTATTAGGGCAATACTGGCTTCATGGAATAATTTAGGGAGAGTTCCTTCCTTCTCAGGGTTTTGGAATAGTGTCAAAAGGATTGGTACCAATTCTTCCTTGAATGTCTAGTAAAATTCTGCTGTGAATTCATCTGGTCCTTGACTTTTATTTGTTGGTAATTTGTTTTTGTTTTTGTTTTTTGAGATGGAGTCTCGCTCTGTCACCCAGGCTGGAGTGCAGTGGCGTGATCTTGGCTCACTGCAAGCTCCGCCTCCCTGGTGCATGCCATTCTCCTGCCTCAGCCTCCCGAGTAGCTTGGACTACAGGCACCCGCCATCGCACCTGGCTAATTTTTTGTATTTTTAAATAGAGATGGGGTTTCACCATGGTCTCGATCTCCTGACCTTATGATCTGCCCGCCTCAGCCTCCCCAAGTGGTGGGATTACAGGCATGAGCCACCATGCCCAGACATTTGTTGGTAATTTTTAAATTACCATTTCAATGTCACTGCTTGTTATTGGTCTATTCAGGATATCTAATTCTTCCTGATTTAAGCTAGAAGGGTTGTGTTTTTCCAGGAATGTATCCACTTCTTCTAGGTTTTCTAGTTTATGTGCATAAAGGTGTTCACAGTAGCCTTGAATGATCTTTCGTATTTCAGAGGTGTCAGTTGTAATATCTCCTGTTTCATTTCTTAGTGAGGTCATTTGGATTTTCTCTCTTCTTTTCTTCATTAATCTTGCAAATGGTCTATCAATTTTATTTATTTTTTCAAGGAATCAGTTTTTGGTTTCATTTATCTTTTGTATTTTTTTTGTTTGTTTTAATTTCATTTAGTTCTACTCTGATCTTGGTTATTCCCTTTCTTCCACTGGGTTTGAGTTTAGTCTGTTCTTGTTTCTCTAATTGCTTGAGGTGCGACCTCAGAATGTCAGTTTGCACTCTTTCAGACTTTTTGATGTAGTTGTTCAGGGCTATGAACTTTCTCTCAGCACTGCCTTTGCTGTATCCCAGAGGTTTGGATATGTTGTGTCATTATTGTCATTAAGTTCGAATAATTTTTAAATTTCCATCTTCATTTTATTTTTGACCCAATGTTCATTCATAAGCAGGTTATTTAATGTCCATGTATTTGCATGGTTTTGAAGGTTCCTACTGGAGTTGATTTCCAGTTTTTTTCCACTGTGCTCTGAGACAGTCCTTGCTATAATTTCAATTTTCTTAAATTTATTAAGGCTTGTTTTGCGATTTATCATATGGTCTATCCTGGAGAAAGTTCCATGTGCTGTTGAATAGAATATGTATTATGTGATTGTTGGATGAAATGTTTGGTATATATCTGTTAAGTCCGTTTGTTCCAGGGTCTAGTTTAAATCCATTTTTTCTTTGTTGGCTTTCTGTCTTGATGACCTGTCTAGTGCTATCAGTGGAGTATTAAAGTCCCCCGCCAGTATTGTGTTGCTTTCTATCTCATTTCTTAGGTCCATTAACAATTGTTTTATACACTTGCGAGCTCCAGTGTTAGGTGCATATATGTTTAGGACTGTAACATTTTCCTATTGGACAAGGCCTTTTATCAGTATATAATATCACTTTTTATCTCTTTTAACTGCTGTTGCTTTAAAGTTTGTTTTGTCTGATATAAGAATAGCTACTCCTACTCGCTTTTGGTGTCCCTTTGCATGAAACGTCTTTTTCCACCACTTTACTTTATGTGTGTTCTTATGTGTTAGGTGAGTCTCCCGAAGGCAGGAGGTAGTTGGTTGGTGAGTTCTTATCCATTCTGTGATTCTGTAAGAGAGAGCATTTAGGCCATTTACATTCAATGTTAGTATTGAAATGTGAGGTACCATTGGATTCACCATGCTCTTTGTTGCCTGTGTACTTTGATTTTTTGTTTTCTGTTTTTGCTTTTTAACTTGTATTTTTTTTTTATAAGTCCTGTGTGATATGCTTTAAAGAGGTTCTGTTGTGATGTATTTCCAGGATTTGTTTCGAGCTATAGCGCTCCTTTTAACAGTTCTTGTAGTGGTGGTTGGTAATGGCGAATTCTCTCAGCATTTCTTTGTCTGAAAAATACTGTATCTTTCCTTCATAATGCTTAGTTTCACTGGATACAAAATTCTTGGCTGATAACTGTTTTGTTTGAGGAAGGTGAAGATAAGTCACCAATCCCTTCTGGCTTGTAGGGTTTCTGCTGAGAAATCTGCTGTTAATCTGATAGGTTTTACTGTTCTGTCTCACAGCTCTTAAGATTCTTTCCTTTGTCTTAACTTTGGATAACCTGATGACAATGTGTGTAGGCAATGATCTTTTTGCAATGAATTTCCCAGGTGTTCTTTGTGTTTCTTCTATTTGGATGTCTAGGTCTCTAGCAAGGCCAGGGAAGTTTTCATTGATTATTCCCCCAAATATGCTTTCCAAACTTAGAATTCTCTTCTTCCTCAAGAACACTGATTATTCTTAGGTTTGGGCATTTAACATAATCCCAGACTTCTTGGAGGCTTTGTTCATATGTTCTTATTCTTTTTTCTTTGTCTTTGTTAGGTTGGGTTAATTTGAAGACCTGTCTTCGAGCTCTGAATTTCTTTCTTCTACCTTTTCAATTCTATTGCTGAGACTTTCGGGAACATATCACATTTCTAAAAGTGCCTCCAGAGTTTCCTGAATTTTTGATTGTTTTTTCCTTAAGCTATCTATTTTCTTGACTATTTCTCCCTTCACTTCTTGTACCATTATTTGGATTTCCTAGTACTGGGCTTCGCCTTTCTCCAGTGTCTCCCTGATTAGCTTAACAACTAACCTCCTGAATTCTTTTTCAGGTAAATCAGGGATTTTTTTCTTGGTTTGGATCCATTGCTGGTAAATTAGTGTGATTTTTCGAGAATCATATTACCAGGGATGGTTTTGTCATATTACCAGGGATGGTTTTCTGGTTCCTTCTCGTTTGTGTAGGTTCTGTCAGAGGGAAGATCTAGGGCTGAAGGCTGTTGTTCAGATTCTTTTGTCTCACAGTACATTCCCTTGATGTAGTACTCTCCCCCTTTTCCTATGGACGTGGCTTCCTGGGAGCTGAACTGCAGTGATTTTTGTCTCTCCTCTGGGTCTAGCCACCAGCGAGTTCACCCAGCTCTGGGCTGGTCCTGTGATGTGAATCATCTATGGTCTCTCAGCAGTGGATACCAGCACCTGTTCTGGTGGAGGTGGCAGGGGGTGCAATGGACTCCATGAGGGTCCTTAGCTTTGGTGGTTTAATGTTCTATTTTTGTGCAGGTTGGCCTCCTGCCAGGAGATGGCACTTTCCAGAGAGCATCAGTTGTAGTAATATGGAGAGGGACTGGCAGTGGGCCGGGCCCTAGAACTCCCAAGATTATATGTCTTTTGTCTTCTGCTACCAGGATGGGTAGGGAAGGACCATTAGGTAGGGGCAGGGCTAGGCTGTCTGATCTCAGACTCTCCTTGGGTGGGTCTTGCTGCAGCTGTTACGGGTGATGGGGGTGAGATGCCCAGGTCACTGCAGTTGTGTGCCTAGGAGCATTATGGCTGCCTCTGCTGAGTTACGCAGGTTGTCAGGGAAGTGGAGGAAAGCCGGCAGTCACAGGCCTCACCCAGCTCCTATGCAAAGTGAAGGGTCAATATCACTCCAACCAAACCGTACCCCAACAGCCCTGAATCTGTTTCCAAGTGGAGGGTGAAACAGGCTTAAAAACTTACCCCAGGCTACCGGTCTCCCAGCTGCAAAACAAAAGAGCCGCATTCTTCCCATCGGCCTGTGGAGTCCGCACAGCTGATTTGCATTCCCGCCCTACCCGCGCCCCCCGCCCCCCGCCCCGCCCCGCCCCCTCCCCCGCCCCTGCCCCATCACCGAGTCCTAGCCAGGCGATTTCTCAACAGGTTCAAATTGTTACAACTAGCGATTTCCTTCTCCCTGTGGAGTTTTACCCCATGCTCCTCTTGCCGCCCTCCCGATGGATCCCTGTGGTGCCAGGTAGGAATAGGGTGCTTGGGGACCAAGAGAGCTCCCAGGGCCTTTCCGCTGCCGCCCCTACCCCTGTCTTTTGTTCGGCTCTCTAAATTGACTCAGCTGCAGGTAAAGTCGAAAACTTCTCCCGCAAACAGACCTTCAGTTTCTCCAGTTGGGGTGTGTGTTCAGGAAAGGAGGGTCTCCCTTTCCCACTTCAGCAGTTGGGGCACTCACAGTATTTGAGGTCTCTCCCAGTTCCTGCAGGAGCAGTCCACTTCCTTCAGAGGGTCTGTGGTTCTTTCCCGAATGCCGGTTTGTTCTTATAGTCAATCTGGGGCTAAAGCTCACAATGCAAACCTCCGCGTGGTGTTCTCCGCGTGGTGGTCTGTCTGGAGTTGCAATCTAGTCCTGCCTCTAAAAAATGAAATTCTTAGGAATACATTTAACAACAGATGTACAAAATCTTGATTCTGAAAATTACAGAATATTTCTGAGAAAAAAATTAAAGAAAATTTAAATAGAGATTTATATATACTACATTCATGGATTAGGTGACTCAATAATAAGATGTCCACTGTTTCCAAATTGATTGGTAGATTCAATTCCAGTCAAAGTCCTTTAGGCATTTTGGCAGAAAATAGCAAGCTGATTTGAAAATTTGTGTAGAAACAGGACCTAGAATAGACTAGATAATATCGGAAAAAAAAAAAAACAAACAAAATTAGAGAACATATACTATCTAATTCCGAAACTTACTGTAAAACTACAGTTTTCAAAATAGAATAGTACCAGCATGGAACATCAGTAGAACCTATAGCACACATGCACATGCACACACATACACACAGACACACACACATATCAATTGATTTCTGATAAAGTTACCAAAGGAAAAGCCAGTGTTTTCAACAAATGATGTTGGAATAAATGCAAACAAATAGAGCCAAATGGGGAAAAAGTGAAACTCAACTCCTACCTTTCAATAAATATTAAATTAAAATTGAAACAGATCATAGACATAAAAATAGATCATTTCTAGAAGAAAATATATGAGCAAATCTTCACACTGTGGGGCGGGTAAAGATTTCTTAGATAGGATACTTAAAATCACCAACCAGAAAAGAAAAAAAAAGTTAAATTGGACTGCATCAAAATTTAAAACTGTTTTTCCAAAGATACCGCAAAGAAATGAAAAGTTAATGTACAACATCATGACTGTAGTTAACAATAATAGATGGCACACTTGAAATTTGCTAAGAGGGTAGAACTTAAGTGTCCTCTCTTCAATAAAAAAAAAGATATAAAGAAAATGTTAACTATGTGAGATGATGGACATGTGAATTAGTTTGATTGTGATAATCATTTTACAAGGTTTACAATTTTCAAAACGTCAAGTTGTACACCTTAAATATGTACAATTTTTATCTGTCAGTTATGCCTCAATAAGGCTTGAAAAAAGAGATGAAAAGGTAAGTCATAGACTGGGAAAAAATATTTGCAATACAAATATCTACCAAAAAATATGTCACAACATATTAAAGAAAATTCTTCTAACTCAATAATAAGATAAGCAAGCCAATTTATAAAAATGGGAGAAAAAAATTACCAGGCATTTCTCAATAGAAGATATGCAAATGACCAGTAAGCACACGAAGAGAGGCTCAACATCACTGGTCACCAGGGAAATGCAAATTAAGAGCCCAGCGAAATACTGTGTCATTTGAATGGAGAAAATTAACAACTGATAATGCTAAATGTAACATGGTTATGGAACAATCGGGACTTTCATACATTACTGTTTGGAGTATAAAGTGGCACAGCCACTTTGAAAACCAGCTTAGCAACTTCTTAAAAAGTTAAACATATACAAAATATATGACCCAGTAATTCTATTCTTAAGTATTTTTCCAAGAGAAAAAAATATATATTGTATGTGTATATATGTCCATGGAAACTCTTTTAGGTGACTGTTTATAACAGCTTTATTGACAATTGCCAAAAAGCAGAAAAACCTCAAATGTCCATCAAAGGTGAAAGCATAAATACATTGTATGTATTTACACAAAAAAAAGATTCTATACATTCATACAATAAAATGCTTCTCAGCAACAAAAAGAATGAACTACTGTGACATTCAGCCTGGAAGAATTTTTTTTTAATTATGCTGGACAAAAGAAACTAGACATGAAAAGTACATACTGAATAATTTCAATTATATGAAGTTCTAGAACATGTAATGTAAATCTAAAATGATAGGATCAGATCAGGTGTTTCTTTGAGCAGGGAGTGTAGGGAATCGACTGTAAATGGATATGAAAGTTTTCTCTGGAGTGATGGAAATATTCTGTTTGATTGGGTTGGGGTGGTGGTTGCCAGGGTACATAGATTACAAAACCTCATCAAATGTTACGCTCAAAATTGTACATTCATTTTATGTAAATTATGCCCCAATTAAGTTGATAATTAAGTTGATTGTGTTAAAGGGAACTGTAGTAAGTAGTAAGCATAGCAATGCTATTTCTTAAGTATCATGTACGGGTCAGACACAGGGCAGAATGTTTGTTTTTATCACCACTCAATTCTTAGAGCATCCTTCAAGAGAGGCATTATTTTGAAAACTGAGATTGAGAGTGGTGAAGTGACTTACCCAAGGTCACACAGGAGGAAGCTGGCCTATAACACAGCACCAGGGAAGGACTGCATGAAGAGGCAGAAACTCAAGTTACTAGAGAGAGGCTTAGAGGGAAAAATTAAAATGTGTTTGTAGAGGCAAGTAAATGTGAAGAAAGGGATCCAAGTAGTTATGGGGACTTTATGTTTGATTTGCTTGGTCTTCTCGGTGGAGGAGATGGTGAGACCACTTGTTAGAGGAGGGCTGGAGCGTGAGGGGAAATCTGGAATGGCCCAAACAGAAATAATAAAGAATTGTGGGGCAGCAAGAAGGACCCTCCCTGGGGTGGGAAAAAATTAAGCGTGAAGTGGACAATGTCTGTACAACTCTGCCATGTTTTCTGGCAGGTTCTGCTAACTACGAACAGCAGTGATGAGAATAATGTGGGGGCACACGCTAGGTGCCAGTGTGTGAATCTGCCCCAGGCAGGCATGACCCAAAGGCCTCTGGGAGTGGGTTAGTAAAGCTTTCCTAGTTGAAGTAAAAAAAATCTAGTATCTTATCTGTCCCAGCTGAGGAGAAAATTGGCAATCCTGTCTCTCTTTTTTAATTATAATATTTGACTTACCATGATTCTGTCAGACTACTAAATTGGAAATGGAATAAAATATAGTAGAGTAGAAATTTTGGCTGAGCCAATTAAAATATTCCATAGGGAGTCTTTCCTGTCCAAGCAACATTATGAACCTCTGAATAAATTGGGCCTGGGCCCTGGTTTGTTATTTTTAATTTGGACTAATGGAGTGGATATAAAAGACTGAAATGTGGAGCATATTCAGTCACTCACATCCCGATCAAACTCTAGTGTGTCAAAAATTGGCAATACCTTCACCAGCTCGATTTCCCTTATTATTGCCAGTATGTGACCTGCACCCTTCCTTCCCAGACTTGAAACCAGAGAGGTATTTATTAATTTATTTTTAATAACTTCTATCGCATATATTTAAGGTATACAGCATGTTACAAGATACATATATATAGTAAAGTGGCTACAATAGTTGAATAAATTAACATCATTATCTCACATTATTACTCATTTTATCCCCCATGGCAAGAGCAGCTATAGTTTACCATGGAGGTATTTTGACCTCGGAACTATGCACCTTCACCCCTTGGTGGCCATCCCTTTCTCCCATTTCTCTGTGAAGACCTGACACCACACATAGGTAATAGGTGCTACATACAGGAATGTTTCTATAGTCAAATATGTTTGGGGAACATTGTGTTAAAGTCTTTGCTGCAGAACCTCCCAGATATTTTAATGTGCTCCTGTGCATCATGAATTTCCAAGCGTGAGATAAAAGGTTTGATCATGGAACCCCTGTGATTGTAGCATTACCTGAAATTCACCCTGAGAAACATTGGCCTAAATTGTAGTAACTGCCCTCAGCCACCCTGCCTGCCTTAGTCTCTCTTCTTCCAATCCATCTTGAGTACCACTTTGGGGAATTATCTGAAACCTCATTTTCCTTGAGCTAGTCCTCAGCTGCTGGTAGAAGTTTTGGTGACTGCACAGACTACCTATTATGCCACATCTAATCCCTTCCTCTAGCCCACCCATTGTGACCTGCAAAGCTCCCCTTAATCAAAAATGAGAAACCTGCTCTACCTTACCACCACCAGCAGCAGCAGCAGCCACACAACTGATAAAGATGATAGCCACACAACTTTCCTTGCTATCAGTGGTAAAGAAATTACTGTTTCCAGAATGCATGCAGCTTCAGAGGTTCCATGTTAAGAAGACTCAACATGGATAAACACAAAGGACAAGAGAAAAAAGCCTGCATGATCCCCTACTTTTGGAGGAAGAAGAAAACGAAAAATCAGGTATATCCAAAGATTGTTGTCCTGATTCTAAATTCTGTGGATTATACAGAAGCTAGCAGGTAAGAAATGGGTCAGAGTTGGGACTGATGGGAATCACTTGCCAAAATCTTCTGAACTGGCTTTGGTTTACAAACAGCCAAGAGAAGACTTTCTCTCCTTAACCACTTTACTTTATTCAAGAGTAAAACCGTGACCCTCCTACCTTGGATAACTAAAGCTAGGTAAGTTTCCATATTTGAGTCTTGGGGGCACCACTAGTAGCCTAATGTGGTCCCCTCAAAGAAAGGAAGACTTTTTAAAACTCCTTCACTCCCAAATATTTTGACTTAAAGTTATTTGAATATGTCAGGTCAGAATGTGGTTTGGACCTCAATTATCTAGATAATTAAGTGTGTAGACAGGTTCTTGGTTTCAAGAGCGTAGACTGGAATAAAAAGAGCCTGTTTCTTTAAGCCTTTTACAAAGGCTTTCTAAAGTCCTCTCCTGTTTTGTTGAGTTGTTTTTCAAAGAGAGAAAGACATGTTGATGAATGAGTCTGGCTCTACAGGATCCCAGGAGAGGAAGGAGGGGCTTGCGGGAGAGGGAGGGGTGAGCGGCTTTTTCTTCTGCTTCTCAGAGGTTCCAAAGCCTCCAGTCCTTCCTGATTACTCTCCAAGATGATGCACTTACTGTCTGAATTGACTTCATGCCAAGAAAACCCTTCTTTTAAGCCTTGGATAGTTATAAGCTGTGGGATAAAAAGTAAACAAGAACAGAAAGGGGTGAAGGGTAGGGAGGGAAACAAAAAAGAAAGCTGAGGAAATGAGTATATTTGCAAGCTGGGGGATTTCTGCATCTCTGGTCTGCTAGGCTCCATTGAAACAAATAAAAGGGATAACACTAATACAAAATGTCCAGTCCAGAAAGGAATTTGCTTTTAGAAGGCAGGTGTCCAAGTAGTCTTTCTGCCTCTGTTCTGAAAAATAGCAGGTCCTTAATAAGAGGACAAGTGAGTGGATGTTTCCTGAAAATCAACTGGAGACTGGAGCAGCCATAATACAGCTTTTGAGGGGCTTGTGGTTGCCATAGGAGCCTTTTCTCACGACTTTGTGTAATCAGAGCTGTTAAATCTCTCATTCATGCTAGGAGAGTGGACAATGGAGCAATACTATATGATCCAAATGGCAGACTTCAGTGAGCAACAAGTACCCAGCAAAACAGGGAAACAAACGAGAATGTGTTTGGTAGACTGATTAATAATATTTGCTATTTTTAAAAAGATAAAATCAGCAGGGGAAACTGGCTGGAACAGGTTGGGCTCTGTTCCAGTCACCCCTCCCCCCCAATAACAGGATGTCCTTCAAGCTTTAGCCAGGTGTGTCATGTGACCCCAAGGTATGTAACCCAGGGCAGGCTACCTTTTGAGGGCCCCTCATCTGTGGTGCAAGTGAAGCATGTGCAGATGAGACTCTATCCACCCCAGGAAGCTTTCTGAACCTTGAGGGACTGGCTCACAATGAATCCTGGGCTTCTGTTGCCCCTTGTTGCCTATCTGTAAGTGAAAATCCACCTCATCTACTTACTGCATATGAGTGTGCTCTGTCTCACTGGGCTCAGACAAGTTGGTAATCAGTGCACAGTGAAGCTGCTTTACAGAAACTAGAATAGTTTCTTATACTTGTGCTACAGTTCAGTGTGCTCTGGAACAGTTAGCATTGCTACAAAAATACCGTGTAACAAACCAGCTCAAAACTCAGTGATTTAAAACATCAGTGACCTATAGGTCCATCAGGTTTTGTCTCATCTAGGCTAGACTCAGTTAAGAAGCTCTGCTTCAGGTTAGGGTGGGTGGAACAGCTCTACTTCTTAGAATAGGACTGAGAGACAGCCAGGTGCTACACTTTTCTCTGGTTTGAGCCATCAATCTAGCTCAGGGAAGAGATATGAGTTGATTCAAAGCTACCCAGAGAACTGTACTGCAGCTTCCTATACTGAATATTCTACTCTTGGCACTGACAGACATGGAAGAGAGGGCAAGCTGCAGTGCACAAGCACAGTTCAAGTCCTTGCTAGAATTGTCCCTACTAACATCTCATTGGACAAAGCAAGTCAAAATGCCAAGCCCAAATTCAAGAGATAGGACAGAACACTTCACCTTTTGAGAGACAAACTGTCAAGTTACATGACAAAGGCTGTAGATATAGGAAGGAGTGAAGAATGGGGCTGAATAGTCCCACCTATTCATAATGGACCATTATCTCTTCAATTTTTACGGCCCCTAAAGGTCTTCTCTAGACATCACTGGTTCTTCACTAGTTAGTACCCAGATAGTGCGAAGGTATCCCTTAGGGGCTTAGTTTCCTTAGCTGTGAAATAAGAATGATATTTTCTCTGCCTATCTCATAGAGTTGGTGTAGATGCCAAGTGAGATAATGGACAAGAAAGTCCTTAGATAGTGATAAAGTATTATACAGAGCAAGTTATTATTACAGTTATTACCGGAGGACCATACTCTTATACATACTGGACTTGTGAACCATAAGTTCCCTGTTGCAACTGTCCAACTCTGCCATTGTAGCACAAAAGCAGCTATGGACTATATGTAGATATGGACATGGCTATGTTCTATTACAACTTTTTACTATACACACACGAGAAAAGGTGGCTGGCCCGAGGCTGCCTTTTTATGCCATAGTTTGCTAACCATGGTTTATATCCTTGAATTTCAGGAAATGGATATTAAGATGGCTTTTTATCTAAGATGCTTGAGTAAAGACGTTTTCAGGATTCCCTACCTCCCTCATTAACTCATCATAACAACCATCACCATTAAAAGATTTATCATATTGTAAAGTTCCTCACTCTGCACTGAAGTCCATGTTCCTTTGTTTTGCATGGGGAATAGTTTGTTACATATCAGATAACTTGTGCATTATAAGTACTTCATAAAGCTAAGGTTATTTGAGGATTGCCCAGATTTGAGAAGAGAAAGAAAACTTTTGCCATTTCCCCTGGGACACTGGAAAGTCACTGGCTTCCTCCTTTCACATTATAAGCTCCTGTGCAATCCTATTTTGCAGAGACAGCAGGAAAAACAAAAATATGGGAGTTGGGACATATTTTACAGCCCCTGTTAAAGGAGTGGTCCCTTCATTTCTCCTGAAGAAAGAGCTCCTGCCACTGAGAACCTTCTACAACCCTCTTTGCTGTTTTCAGAATTGTCTTTGAATTTTCATTCCCTGTCAGCCAGAGCAGTTGGCAGTGACAGCTGAGCTATTATCCATTATGATCAGGTAGAAGCCTAGCTCAGCCAGCACTCTTGGGAGACAAAGGTAGGGGAAGTTCTCTTACTTCTATGCTCTGGGAGATCAGTAGGCCTACCTTGAAGGTGAAAACAAAATGAAAAATAAGCTGGGAGAAAATCAAGAATAGTCACACAACCCCAAAATTTTTACCTGAGCTCTTCATTAGGCATTCTGAAAAATCTACTTTGGAAGCAAAAACAGCTGTTGAAAAGATGACAGAGGCTGGCGCAACTGATTTGTTTCACTAAAAGCCTAACACGCAGAATTTTCCATAGGAATCAGGCTGAGTCAGGATCCCTAAACAGACCTACTGTGAAATATTTCACTGTCTTCGAATGGTCTTCTCCATCTGAAATGAAGGTTTCAATAAGTAAATAACCTGCAACTGCCTAGCAAGTCAATGCAGGTAATTAGGACATTTGGGGTTACGAAGCTCATATCTCCCCACTTGGTTCATAGTTTAGAATACAGGCGGAACCCTGTATTGATTTTGTGCCATCTCATCCACAGAGCTGGAAGGGCTCTCAGGGTACATTAAACTCAATGCAGACAACATGGGTACAACCTTTGCTGTAACCTGGAGCCTTTTAAGGTCTGAGCTCCATTTAAAGTTGGCAGATACCCAGTTTTAAGAGATTGCTCTGAGAAGCAATCCATTGTAGTGCAGGCCAGTTTCAAAGAGTTCACGTTCGAAGGGAAGAGTTCAGCTCTGAATGTAGATGTGCTGAGGAACTGCCTCCCAGAAAGCCAGAGTGCTAGGTGGAGCATTCACTTTGCCAAGATCCTACCACTGGCAACACACATCTCCCAGATGACTGAACCAGTCTGACTAACTCATGCTCTGGCTTTGCAAGGTACCTCCTATCCATCCTTCTCTCCCTATCCATCGTTCTCTCTCTTCTCCTCCTATTCGTGACTTTCTAAATAATTGCTGCCTCCCTGCCACTACCTACTCTCTTCCTACAAATTCACCTCACACACTGGGCCCTCCTTAATCTTCCTATAGCTTGACTTTAGTTTTCAAAGTCCTATTTTTTTACACTGATATCTTTTACTGACCTACGTGAACCCTATGTTCCAGCAAATGGGGTTCCTCACTATTCCCCAAACTCATCTCACCCTTTCCTATTGCCTTCTTTCTTAGTGCTGTTTTCTCAATCTGGAATGTCCTGCCCTGTATCTGCCCACTGAAGTATTTCAAAGCCTTATTTATATACTATTTATTCTAGAAAGGCAGTCAAAAATGGTACTCTGAAGTTCCTTAATCTCTGGATTCCAATTGTATTCCTTTCATGTTAATCATATTCTCCCTTGTATTTTAAAAAATTGTCTTTTCTGCCTTTATAGAATGGAAGCACCTTTATCTCTAACCTGTCTTCTTCCTCTCAAAATAGAATTCATAATACATGTTCAGTTAATATGTGTCACTGGATTAACTGGTGAAATGCAACACTTGAGGCTTACCTTCCTAAGGATCTCAAACATAAGCAGAAAATATTATGGGCAGTGGGGAGGAAATATATACACATATATATTTTCCTGCTTATTAAAAACTAGAAGAGGCATTGTATAGTAGTTTCACTAGGTTGATTACCAGATTGTTGACTGAATCAGATCCTGTAAGCCTAAGAGAAGTATGTTCAGTTTACTTTTCCCATAAAAGCAATCTTATAAAATTGGTTTCTGTTCTTAACTGAGGCCTAGTGTCCAACTTCTTTGTATGAATGATCAGAAGCATGCTATTTAATCAATTATAAATTGTACACCTGTACACTATATTGTATAAAGCTTTCTACAGTGTATGTAAATCAATTGAACAAGGCAACATGGCAGCCTATAAAATAAAATTTTATTTAATAAAGTCCATCATAAAGTTCTACTGTATGAAGTTTTCATCTCCTTTAAAATTTCTGATAAAATAGGCTGGATGTGGTGGCTCACGCCTATAATCCCAGCACTTTGGGAGGTCGAGGTGGGTGGATCACAAGATCAAGAGATCAAGACCAATCTGGCCAACATGGTAAAACCCCGTCTCTATGAAAAATACAGAAATTAGCTGAGGGTGGTGGTGCGCACCTGTAGTCCCAGCTACTCAGCTACTCGGGAGGCTGAGGCAGGAGAATGGCTTGAATCCAGGAGGCAGAGCTTGCAGTGAGCCGATATCGCACCACTGCACTCCAGCCTGGGTGACAGAGCAAGACTCCACCTCAAAAAAAACAATAATAATAATAATTATGATAAAGTAAGCAGCAGGTAAAGATACTCTTCTTTGACAGGGTCATGATTTCAGAAAAATTTCTTTAAGGAAATTTTGTAAGACATCTTTGGAAAACTTTGTAGAGGATTAAAGACTACAGTGACCTTTAGATAAACTAATGCAAAAATGTAGGTTTTGTTGCACTGATTTGCCCCTGACAATTTCCCTACAGTGAGCATAGCTATTAGCCAGCAAGCTTAGATTTCCTTCAGCATGAAAGTGGAAAGTGTGCTGCCTTTTGAATAGTTATCTCATCAGCACTAGTAATTTCCCCTGCTACCTGATAATAACATACTTGGCCAGGAACACTGCCCTGTCATTAAAATGAATCCATTCATTTATACCCTCATGATGGTGTCTTATTTTTCTCATTGAATAAAACATTTGGCCTAGGTTTCTTCCAATTTGACAGCCTGAAAGTCTATGATGCTCACAGCCATCTCCATGTAACCCCTCCACAATGCTAGACCTCAAGGCTGCACTTCATAACTGAGGGTAGCGTGTCTCCATGTTATTGATCTATAACTGACTTATATAGTACTCAAGGCTTTCTCCACAGTTATCATGTCTGTGTCAGAGGTGATTAATATTGGTTACACAAGAAAACTCATTGCCTAGGTACTCATCCCCACCCCAAAGCCAATTAAATTAGAAAATTAAAAGCAGCCTGTGGATCACTCAAAACTCAAACCAATATTTAAAAAATGTACCTGAGGGAATTTGGGAATCTCAGGTTTTATACTCTACCTTGACAATAGCATCCAGATATACAACTTTGGGCAGACTACTTTCTCTCCTAAAAGTTTTAGTTTCCTCATATGTAATAGGAGAACAGTCTTTCCCATATCGAAAATGGTATGATTCTTCCACAAAGTACTAGCAAACAGGTCTCAACAATATGCTAAAAGGATTATATGCCATCACAAAGTATGATTTATTCCTGCAATGCAAGGATGGTTCACACACAAATATTAATCAGTATAATATCCCACACAAACAGAATAAAGGAAAAAAACACATGAGCATCTCAATTGATGCAAAAGAAAGGGTTTTTACAAAACTCAACACCCCCTTTTATGGTAAAATCTGAAGAAAACTATCTCATTATAACAAAGAGCATATATGAAAAGTCCATGCCAAATATCATGCTCAATGGTGAACAGATGAAAGCTTTTCCTCTAAGAACTGGAACAAGGCCAGAATTCCCACTTCCACCACTTCTATTCAACATTATACTGTCACTAAATTCCTGGAAGAAAGCTTCATGTCAGCAAGGCATTCAAGAAATCAAGGCCAAAACTCTAATTAAGAGAGAAAGGAAGAAGAGGCTCTACGGTAAAAGCAACTAACCAGAAATTTACGTTCCAAATTGGAGGCATATCATGAGGGTTAGATTAGCAAGATGGTTAGTACCTCCTGTCAAGGCCTTACAAGTTGAGTTTGGAGAGATTTTCATTTCTCCTTCACCCAGAACTAGGGATAAGTCTAAGATGCCTGATGTGTTCGTGTAACCCTGGATATGAAAAATAAAGAAATGCAGAAGCTGGAGGGCCAGACCTGAAATAACCTGCATCTTTGTCCTGGCCTTTGTTCTCCCTCAATATCACAGGTCATCTTTGTCCTTCCACCTCAGATTTCCTAGTGCAAATCTTTCAGCTCAATCCTTGATTAAGGAAATGCAGTTGGGAGAAAAGGTAGAACTGAGCACCCACAGATGGAATGCACAATGGAAAAGTTTTCCACAACAAAGGATTACACTGAGAAGGCATTGGAAGACATGACGTGGACACACAGAAATATTTCTTGCATAAAAAGGATTTCACTGATTCTCTCTCCTTGCTTATTGCAGTAATGTTACTTCTCTAGTCTGTGTTAAACAGCCTAACGGTCCACTCTTAGTTGGCAATTTCTCTGACTCTGTCTAATTAATGCTTTGTAAGGATAGCCTTTTCAAGTGTAGCCAGTAAGGTAATAATAATAACATAGCAGTAATAATAATGGGTTTTTGAGCACTAACTATAAGCCTTTTGTCATGTGAGCTATTATTACGTATTATTAATAGCCTAATTTTAATGGTGACTAAACTGAGGCACAGAGGCAATAAATAATTTTCCCAAGGTTACACTTTTAGTAATATGGGATTCAAGTTCAGACTTTTTAGAGTTCTTGCTCTAAACCACTCGATATACCAAGTTATTCTCATTGATTTTCATCTAACTTTGATAAATTTGTAGTTTCTGAGGGTGATCTCTGATCTAGAATGACCTCTTTTTAAAGACCCATATCTTTTCAAAAGATATGTGTATGGGAAGCAAAAATGTTAATTTTTCAACACTACTTTACAGTACATAGTACAGTTATAAAGTAGAACAATGACTGAATCTTGTCTATAGGTCCACATAATCATAGCAGAAGACCATGATTTGCTTTCATTTCCTTCAAACTCCCTTTTCTGTGTGGAGAAAAGTACATTTCAACCATCTCCAGAGAGAAAACCATGTGCTGAACAAATAACAGGCTAGTCAAACTGTCTTCAGAGATTTTAAATACCAAGTTTTCTTGAATAACTGAAGCACACAGACATTGTGAAACCCATACCAATTCAGGGGAATTTCATTCCAATTACCATGCCCTGAAAAAAAAAAAAAACTAAGATTATGCCATGATCCATCACGTATAAAGTTTACTGAGAGGTACTTGACTATACCTATATTAGATTTTCTTTAAATCTTACTCTCATTTATGTACTCTGATTAAAATATTATATCTTATTTGATAAATATAGCAGAGAAACACAATCTGCTGTTTTGGTTTTGGTTTTTTAGTTACCTACATCTATCAGGAGTGTGGCAGAGAAAACCAGCAAAGGCATCATACTGTGTGGTTGTAGCTAGCTCTAATTGCTGGCTAAGAACTGAGAAAGAAAAATATAGAAATCCTAAAGGAACAAGTAACTGTAAGAACTAAAGGTAGATTTTATAATGATTCAAAGGCCAGAAATGAAAAGTAGGCTTTCCTATAAAGAAACTGATCAAGCAGTAAGTGTTTATCAAGTGCAGTTGCATTCTCCATAGTACATTAGGAGCTGAGAGTTGCAGAGAAGACTACCTACTCCCTACTCAGGAAAAAATTTATATCTCTTAAACAGAACTGTCCAATAGAACTTTCTGCAATGATGAAAATATTCTGCATCTGTTCTGGCCAATATGTGAGATAAGAGTCACATGTAGCAATTTAAATTTAAACTTAAATGAATTAAAATTAAATAAAATTAGAAACTCAGTTCCTTAGGCATGCATGCTAGCCACATTTCAAGTGCTTAGAGGCCACATGTGGCTCATGGCTACCATGTTAGATGTTAGACAGTACAAATATAGAACATTTCTCTCACCACAGAAAGTACTAATGAATAGCACTGCTCTAGATAATGTCAGAAAAGGAGGAAAGTGTCATGTCCTTATTTCTTTTAAATGTCATTTGTATGGGCTTCAGTAAATAAAACTTTAAGTTATTATGACAAGAAAAAAATGATAGGCAGGACTCTATTTGAGGAGAAATCTTATCAACTTAAGGCAAACTATATATACTTAACAACATACCTATAAACAGATGGATACTTGATCTTAAATTGGCTTTGAATTCATATATGATTATAACACTGGTAAGCAATGCCTTTAGCAATTGAGAGTAAAATGTTAGGCTCAAAAAAGTTTTCAGTAGAACAATTTTCTATGAGAAGAAGCTAAATCCATTAAATTCTTGACTTTCTAGTCAAAGACGATCAGTGTGGGTTGATGTAGCAGACTCTTAGGAAAAAAATGAAATGCAAGATAGCAGAGATACCATTGAGGTGAATTATATTGCTCCAGCAAATTTCATGCTGAGATTTATTTCGTCTTCTAGGTAATGCATAACAAAGAAAGTCGAGTGTGGGCTTGTATCAGTGGGACCATTTAAACTGATGCATTAGAAGACTAGCAGCAGCTTTCACCTCATTCTAGCTGTGGGCCTATTGATGTTCTCATTAAGAACTAATATTCTCAGTGATTTGAAACTCATCATAAATATTTAAGTGGTATTACTTCTAAAATAAAAGCTTCTTCCTTGCCCTTCATTCATGAAAGAGCTTCAACCCATTTGTGACTATGTTTCTAATGATGAATGTAACAGGTGTACCCACAATGATATGCCCTCAATATTCATGTAGATCTGACACTTGCCCCATGAAAATGGAACATAGTAATTGTGCAGAGTGTATCTGCCTTCTATTATCTTGTGTACACATCTAAATGAACGGTTTATGTATTTAAAACTGCCTTTTTGATACCATCTTCAGAACTTCGGTCTTCAATGATTTCGATCTGGAAAACACACGACGAGGCAATTTAGTTTATGAAAATTGGCTTCTTCACACATGATACAATTGATTTAATAACAATGATAATCATGCTAATTGAAGGGAAGAAAATAATTGAGCAAAACCACACTAAGTCCTGGCATTGTTTTAATCTGTTAGGAACTTTTGGATTTAACACCCCCTTTTATGGTAAAAACTGAAGAAAACTACCTCATCATAATAAAGACGATATATCAAAAGTCCCTGGCAAGTATCATGCTCAATGGTGAACAGATGAAAGCTTTTCCTCTAAGAACTGGTATAAAACAAAGATTCCCACTTCCACCACTTCTATTCAGCATTATACTTTCACTAAATTCCTGGAAGAAAACTTCATTTCAGGAAGGCTTTAAGCTTCTGGAACATTCTATTCTAGGCCCAGTTGGAATATCCTGGGTGAATACTACCCGCTACAAGAAAGAAGATGTCTGTTCTGGTCATGGAGGTTAGCAAAAGACTGGCACAATGCCTGGCTCCAAATGACTGCCTTCCTTTTTCCATATTCTTCATTCAAGCTCCTCCTTTTCCCGGTATTTTTCGTGTTTTTTGTTTGTTTGTTTTGTTATCCTTTCTTTTTTTAAAAAAACAGTTTGACATAGAAACAGTCCTTTTAATAACCGCCTTTCATGCTTTCTTCTGTTCACTGATCCACAGTAACCCTTAGAATAAAGCCCTGAATCTCAGCTCTAGTAATAATCTAACCACAATCCATGTTGTTATTATACGCATAAGCCATTCATCCACTCCTGCTGCTATGCTTGTGGTTTCGCTGTACTCAGTAAAGCTATCCTGTCAGTACCTCACCCCACTGAAGTACCTGTCATCTCCTTCTCTGCTGTCAGTGTTGGGCTCCTCTCAGTCATGGGTAATTGAATGTAAAAGGGACATCTGCAGCAAAATAAGTCTGTCAAATTAATTATTCTGAAAAATTTAGAATTAGGAGTTAGTCTGACCTGGTTTTTGAGTGAAAAAGTTGAAAACTTGAGAGGTGTGAGTTGGTGACCTTCTGCCAGCCATGTGATGGAGAAGTAGGAAAAAAATGAAGTCAGTTTGCAGGAGAAAAAAATAAAGTTCTGGTAGTTTTTCAGTTCAAGCTACTATCTCCTCAGTCTCACCAATCACAAACCTCGTGGACACATGCAAAGAAGCACATATCCTCCTTCAAAGATTGAGGGGTCTCTGACATAGTCATCTCCATCTGCTATGGTTTGGATTTGGTTTCTTTGGCCCTACCAAGTCTCATGTTGAAATCTGATCCCTGATGTGGGAAGTGTTTGGGTCATGGGGAAATATCTCTCACGAATAACTTGTCTTCCTCCAGGTAATGAGCAGGTTCTTGCTCTATTAATTCCCATGAGAGATCACTCCCTCCCCAAAGCAAGAGCTGGTTGTTTAAAAGAGCCTAGCACCTTCCTCTGCTCCCTTTCACTTCTTCTGTCTTGCCATGTGTTCTCTGCACACTGGTTCCCCTTACCCCTCTACCATGATTGGAAGCAGCCTGAAGCTCTCACCAGAAGCAAATGCTGGTGCCCTTGCTTCTTGTACAGCCTACAGAACCGTGATCCAAAGAAACCCCCTTTCTTTATACATTATCAAGCCTCAGGTATTCCCTTTTAGCAACTCAGGTAGCCTAAGACACCACTTCCTCTCCTTTTTACTTTTAAATGCTTGTTTTTGTATATCCTCTTCTTCCTTCTTGCATTCAGTATAAAGATTTCATCTCTTTTTTAAGATTAATTCTTCAACTTGACTTGGGCCCATACATTTCTACCTCCTAAATAACCCCGATAGCTATTGTTCAATTGCCCCCTCCTCTACCCATGCTTTTATTTCTATTTCTCTAGGGATTTCCTTTAGTCTCTAAGTATACACCTCTATTCCTTCACTTTGTCACCAAACTACTAGGGAGAGAGGTATGAACTTGGTAAACAAGGACTGAGTTCTGGCTACCTGCAAGTCACTGTGCTGAGCATAATTACATATATTACCTCACTTAACAATTATCCCACAACTCTGCCTACTGCATTTCACCTCTTGTCTACCCTCATGCAACATTAAGCCCAGCAAGCTGTCCTCTTTTCTTGTCAATTCATAGAAGTATTTATTCCAGAGAGCACCTATGGACTCCAAATCACCAAATCCTAAATTATTTTATTTCTCATTCTATTTGGCCTTTGAATTACATGACAGTGAGGATTTATCTTCTGTGGTAGGAAGAATAACAACTCCCCAAATATGCCCAAGTCTTAATCCCTGAGTCCTGTGAATATGTTATATTACATGGAAAAAGGGACTTGGCAGATGTGATTGAGGTTATAGTTCATGAGTTAGAGCATTTCATGGATTATCCAGGTGGGTACAAGGTAATCACATGAGCCCTTTGAAGTCAAGCATCAGTAACAGAGATATGATAGAAGAAAAAAGAAACATTTGAAATGTGACACAAACTAAACCCAGAGTTGCTGGCTTTGAAAATGGAGAAGAAACCACAAGCAAAAAATGCAGTCAGCCTGTAGAATCTGGGAAGGATTCTCTGGCAATAGCCAGGGAGCAAATGGGACCTTGGCCCCACAACCACAAGGAAGTGAATTGTGCCAACTCAAAGGAGCAAGGAAGAAAACCCTTCTCCAGAGCCTCAAAAAAAAAAAAAAAAAAAAAGCAGCTTGGTGTTATCTTGATTTTAGGCAGATGAGACCCATGCCAGAATTATGACTTAAATGACGATAATAAATGCCTGTTGTTTAAGCCACCAAGTTGTCAGAGGCATGTAAACCAGAGCAACTCTGTCTTAAGTAGGGGCTGGGTAAAATGAGGCTGAGATCTACTAGTCTGCATTCCCAGATGGTTAAGACATTCTAAAGACCTTGCTGATAAAACAGGTTGCAGTAAAGAAGCTGGCTAAAACCCGCTGAAACCAAAATGGCAATGAGAATAACCTCTGGTCATCCTCACTGCTACACTCCCACCAGTGCCATGACAGTTTACAAATGCCATGGCAACATCAGGAAGTTACCCTATATGGTCTAAAAAAGGGAGTAATGAATAATACACCCCTTGTTTAGCATATCATCAAGAAATAGACATGAAAATGGGCAACCAGCAACCCTTGGGGCCGCTCTGTCTATGGGAAAGCCATTATTTTATTCCTTTACTTTCCTAATAAACTTGCTTTCACTTTTTTCTGTGAACTTGCCCTGAATTCTTTCTTGCGTGAGATATAAGAACCCTTTCTTGGAGTCTGGATTGGGACCCCTTTCTTGTAACATCTTTCTGGTGACCACGGAAGGGACTATAGTATGGAAACCCCCGACCCAAAGGCTAACTTTGGGTAAGTGATGGGGTCCAGTAACATCTTTCTGGTGAATGACGGAAGGGACAATACCAAGGAGACCCCCAACACAAAGAAAACAGGCTGCAGCACTAATTGAATGACTTCGGGTAAGTGGGGTGCATATACCCAGGTAAAGGATGGGACTGGGCTGCAGGCCCGATTTAGGGGAGTTAGTGTCTCCTAAGACAGTGTAGGTTACAGGCCCCTCTTAATAAAAAGCAAAGGACACTTGACAGACCTTGGGTTAGAGGCCCAACTTAGAAGAGTTAGAGTCCCTTCTAAGATTTAGGAAGTTAAAGGCCTCTCTTGGTAAGTCCCTTTTGTCTAAGAATGGGTTTGACACTACAAGATGTTAACTGCTATTCTCTTTGAATTAATCTGTTTTACACTCTTTGCTGGGGCTGTGGGTGACAGGATTAGGCAAGTACGGAATCATGGGACATGGGGAGCTTTTTCTTCCCTAAAAGGGGAAACTTGAGAGCTGATGGGACCGTTGGAAAAGATCCCTTCACAGCAGACAAGCGTCCGCCTGAACTTTTCAGTGTCCCCGCAATGGGTGGGTCTTTCTCTGGCCTCCCAGAGCACTTGCCTTCCCCACCCTGCCTCAGGCAAACCCATCCTTTCTTCCTCCGTGCAAACCAGTTGAATGAATTGTAAAAATCACCGTTTATCTCCTCTCTAAAGTTTTGATTCATGGAAAGAAGGATTTGTGGGACTACTCTTAAGCTGTAGTGAATTTGGTGTGCTTTGTGTGTCTTTCTGAATTGTTCTGTCACCAAGAGGGATACCTTGGGATAGAACACAGAATTAGGACATCTGTAAGCCTGATTTTTAAGATGGCCCAGCAAACTGGTCAGTTATAAACTTCACTGCAGGTCCCTGAAAAAACTGGATGAGGTTTAACTCTTGTCTTGTATGTCCTTTGGAGCTTGACCTTGTAACTATGTGACCATGCTTTCTCTTTTCATAATGGTGGCCTGGGTTCAGGGTTCAATTCCCAGCTTAGAGGACGAGCCCTTTATCTTCTGCTGCCTCTGTATTTATATAATGTGTTGTGTGTGTGATGTGTATGTATGAAAGAGCTTTAACTATTGACTTAAAAATAATAAAAGCTTAAATCAAATATTTTGTTAGAAAAGTAGAAAGTGTAATGCCTTTTAGTTCATGTGAGTTAAGTAATCTTTGGGAAATAAAGATAGTTTTAAAGGTTACTGGCGAAATAAAAATATCCTAAAACATGTAAATATTTGGTCTAAATTATGGAGGTCATATATTAGGTTTGCTAAATGCTTCAAGGTCATAAACTGCTTCCTCAACTTTTGAAAATTGTTCAATTTACCTAATTTGGAGCATTAGAGTCTAGATAAGGCCCAGGGACATGGGATATGTTGAGTTAGTCACGCCCCCTAGCTATGCTAGAAAGTCAGACCTTATCTGCCCTTCTGTCTCGGTCCTAGGCTCCACACCTAGTATGTAATTAAAATCCCTTACTAGCCAGGTTTTTAATCAAAAGTTGCTAAGAGTTAACATTGTAACATGTATTTGAGACTACTGAAGAAACAGTTTTACATGCAAGGTGTGTAAAGAAAGTGAAATGTGTTTTTGGTAAAAGATTATAAAAAGTCATGGGAATGTGTATTTTTTTTTTTTTTTTTGCCTAAACAGCTAAAGGATTGTTTTAAGTTAGAATAAAGCTAGAGGCTTAAACAAGTTGTGGAAGGTTTGTAAAAAATTAATAGTAAAAGAAATTCTGTGTGTGAACATATTAGCTAAAGATAAAGGGGTATTATTCAGTCTTTCTATAAATTAAAAATTGGAATAACAACAGGTTTTTTTTAGAACAAAGACCTGTTTATGAACTGCTCTTTAACAAAATATGTAAAGGGTTATAAAAGGTTTATGAAAATCTTATCTTATGGTCAACCTGATTAAGATTGAATACATTTACCTATAAACTTTTATTAAGAATTGGTTTTAACATTAATAGTACACTAATGTAAAGGGTGAAATCTAGCTTATTTGGTATAAAATATCATACAAGAAGCATTGTCAAATATGAAATGCTGTTTGGTTTTCTTTGGGCTGTATTTGTATAAATGTGTTATTGTATGTTCCAAAATTATAGAAAACTCCTGTAATCATGATATGATTTAGTGTACATTACTAATAATTATAATTGTTACATAAAATTGTTGTATGCCAGAGAGGTAACCAAATTCATTGGCCAATTGTGTTTTTAATTGTGGCTGTCCTAAGAAATTTTTTCATTTATAAAAAATTGTCTCATTTTGGTCCACTTTAGAAGGTGGTTTTATAATCAACTGTAGGACTTTAAGAGGTGCACTTAAATACAGGTTTTCTGATAACTTTGGAGATTGTGACATCAGAATAGAGGAAAAACTTTCAGACCTCTCATAGAGAGCTGGAATGTTCATGAATATCAAGCAGAACAGGAGTTAACTGAATTGACTGAACCAATAGAAGACTAAGGTAATCTTTTTAACTTTTTGCTTAAAATGTTGCCAATCCTTTGTTTACTTTTTCAGGGTCAAGAAAACTTTTTTTTTTTTTGAGCTATTTACAGATTTTAACAATTGAGTAAAGTATACTGCTGTGAACAAAATTTGGATCATATTTGTTTCTCTCTGATTTCTCCAGAATTGGGCAACTGTTTGTGAATATTCTTAATTTATGGCAATATAGTTATTTGCATGAGTGCAATAAAAATCTGTTTTCTTTTGCAACAGAGCATAATTGAAGAAATTGGTTATTTCACCAAGGCTTTGACTGGAATGGCATGCTTTCCTGTAAGGAATCAAACCTGATTTGTAAAGCCAATAAAAACTCCTTGGGGAAATGCCTCATACCTTGTCAGCACAGTCCTTGTACAGGGTTTCTAACCTGTGGTATGTAAAGAATGTTAGTTTCTCGTAGGCCCAGGAGCCCCAAGTTATCTTGGGACCCCAAGAAGAGAGGAATTTACTCAAGTCAATAGGTATTTGAGGGTAGAAACCCATGGCAGGCTCAGCTCTAAAAAAGTCTTATCTAAGATTCTTTCTATGGAGTAGAGTTCCATCAAAGTCAATTTAAAAAGAACTTATGGGAAAAAATAAGGCTTCTTACTGCACTTTATACAAATAATAAGGCCAAGTGTAATAAAGCAAATCAGTCTTACCATTATTTGTCTTTAGTAAAAATGGGGAACTAGAGACAGAAAAGTTATGTTTCAAGAACTGTTGTACATTCGTTACTAAATGCTAGTCTCATCAATTGTTTTTATTTCTGCAATTTAGGCTAACCTTGCTTATTCCTGTGAACAAACCAGTGATCTCTGAGTGCTACTCAAAAAAAAAAAGAGGGGTGGTTAATGTAAAACTCTGGATCAGTATTCTAATCCCAGGCACACATTGGAATCATCTAGCAACCAACAAATATTGGTTTCAACATTTGCTCAGTTCTTGGACTGTCTTCTAATTTAGTTTACTTGGAATAATTTTACTTATTTTGCTTTACTGTTGTGGAATATATTGCTGTTGTACACTTTGTGTAGGAATGAGGATAAGCTTGCTCAATGTTTTGTTAAACTAAACACTAATTAATCCTCCAGGTATCACCTTTTGTTAAACTCAGAGTTATGAATGACCCTCGCCATACTGATGCTTTCTGACTGATCTCCTTTCTACCCTTAACACAAGAGACCCTCACAATTAGGCAGGAATATCATTGCCCCTATTCAGCCTGAAGAATTTACAGAAGATGGATCTTTGTCCCTCTGCAACCCTTAGGATTAAGGGTTCTCCTGTAAAAGGAAATGGGGAAATGTCAAAAGTATGTAAACCAGAGCAACTCTATCTTAAGTAGGGGCTGGGTAAAATGAGGCTGAGACCTACTGGGCTGCCTTCCCAGATCGTTAGGGTATTGTAAGTCACAAGATGAGATAGGAGGTCAGCACAAGATACAGGTCATAAAGACTTTGCTGATAAAACAGGTTGCAGTAAAGAAACTGTCTAAAACCCACCAAAACCAAAATGGCAATGAGAATAACCTCTGGTCGTCCTCACTGCTACACTCTCACCAGCACCATGACAGTTTACAAATGCCATGACAATGTCAGGAAGTTACCTATATGGTCTAAAAAAGGGAGGAATGAATAATCCACCCTTTGTTTAGCCTATCATCAAGAAATAGTCATAAAAATGGGCAACCAGCAGTCCTTGGGGCTGCTCTGTTTATGGAGTAGCCATTATTTTATTCCTTTATTTTCCTAATAAACTTGCTTTCACTTCACTGTATGGACTTGCCCTGAATTTTTTCTTGCATGAGATCCAAGAACCCCCTCTTGGCATGTGTATCAGGACCCCTTTCCTGTAACTAAGTTTGTGATAATTTGTTATAGCAGCCGTAGGAAACTAAAACACCTCCATCTTTCTCAAATTCTCTTATTGGCTTTGTAATAATACATTTTGTTATTCTACTTCTATCTCCCCAAACTCTTCTTCTTTGGCTCTTATTCACTCTCATTGTCCCATATATCAGTAATTCCTAAATTCTGTTTTTCCTACCTATTCTCCTGGCAATCTCATAAGCTTTCATAACCTCAACAACCACTTCTATTCATATGGTACCAAAATCTAAATTTGTGCCCCTGTTCATTATCATCTGAGTAACCCACCATCCAAAACATCTGATATGTCCAAAACTGAACTCATTGCTTTCTCCTCAAAGGTTGCTTCTCCTCCTCATTGTTCTATTTCTTTACTCATACTGAAATGGGAAAAGTTCCCTTGTTCCCTGCACAGGGTGTGTGATGGGGGTGTGGCTCACTTCTTCTGTGCCCCACTGCTCAAATCTCTAGGGGAGCATACAGACAGGCAGGCTGTGGGGTTCCAACCCCATGGCAGTGTCTAGGAGCGAATGTTTACAGCTCCTGAAGCCCCAGTGGGTGGGTGTTACAGGGTGCTCTTTTAGTTTTGCTGTCTGTAGGCTGCTTGTGTTAGTCAACTCATTTAGACTCCCTGCCTTATCACAAGGACAGAGGGCTTTCTGTAACCTGTGGTTTCTTGCCTTGGTGTACCAGAAGAATTGGATCACATGTGGGCTTGGAGAATGAGTGCAAGGTTTTATCGAGTGGAGATAGCTCTCAGCAGAAGGGAGATGGAGCAGAAAGGTGGTTTTCCCACTGGAGTCAGGCCACTCAGAGGCTGGGCTCTCCTCTGGCCACCCTGGTAAAACTCCTTGTTGTTCCACCAGTTGATGGCCTGAAGGTTGTCTGGTGCCTGTCAGTGTGCTCTTACACCGGTGCGTTTCTCTTGACATCCAGCCCCTTGTGTCTTCTTCTGCTTTTGTGTTCCTCTCAACATCCAGTCACTTGTGTATGTGCCCCCTAGGGTCTCAGGGTTTTTAAAGGCACAGGATGGGGCAAGCCAAGGTGGTCTTGGGAAATACAACATTTGGGCACAAAGGCAATAGTGCCTGTCCTCACCTAGGTCCATGGGCAGAGGGCTGAGGGTGGACCCATAGCCATGAACCCACCTTTCTCTACCCAGCACTTCCCTGTCCCCCTCCTGTGTCAATACTACCATTCTTTCAGTTACCCAGATTTCAAAACTCCAAATTACGTTTAATATCTCCTATTAAAAAACACTCAACCTTCCAATTATTTACCAAGTGCTGTGTGTTTCTTTCTTGCTTCCTCTTTACTATTCCAGATTTCAGCCAGGAATTATATCAGCCAGGTTTAAACAATGAAAACAGAAACTGATTACTTAAAATGGAGGGACTTAAATATAGAAGTTTACTGCACAGATGAGAGAAGAACCAAGAAACCAAACAAGTGATAGAGAGGCAAACAAGAAATTAGTACAACAGTAAATTCTACCTGTCCTACCCTGGAGAAAAAAAAATGGAAGATAGAATTACCAAAGCTGGAGCCAAATTTATCACTGCTGCCAGAAGCATCACCCGAGGGACAGAGAGTGAAAGAGAATTACCCTGGCTTCTTTCTCCTCCCTCCATTCTTCCACCAGAGCCTATCATTGGCCATACTAGCAGGAAGCCAGCTGACACCCAATGTGGAGCCTGGGAAACACAGACTGCAATAATTAGCTCCTTTGTCATTAGGGGAAGAGAGAGGTATAGATCTGAAAGCATTTAAGCAGCTGACTGACAGATACCACATTCCCACCCCTCATTCCTTTCACCTTGACTATTTGTAATAATCTTTAATTGATCTCCTTGCCTCATGTGTTTCTTCTCACCATCCTATAACAATATTAACAAATTAGTCTTCCTAAAGACTAATATACTTACATCACTTCCCTCTACAAAAATTTTAATAGCTCTCTATTACTTTCTGAAAAATTTTCTAATCCTTTAGCATAGTGTAGTAGATGATTACTATGATGGCTCCCCAGGAACCACACCTCTCAGTATTCACGTCCTTGTGTGATCTTCTTCTACATTGACTCTAGGCCTGACCAATGAATGGGACATAGAAAGCCTTGATGTGCATTTGACCATGGAGGCTTATTCTGTTGAAATGCTTGCTCTTGACATCCAGCCACTATGTAAAGTATCTAAACTAGTCACATGAAAGACCCAAGTAGAGAGATAAAGGGGTTGGGGGGAAGGATGGAGTCACAGCCTCCCAGACATCCCTGTTAAACAAAAGATAAGTGAGTGAAACCATTTAGACATTGCCGTCTACCCACAATCTGACTACAGCCATGTAAGAGATCCCAGTAAGACCTACAGAAGAACCACCCAGCTGAGCCCCAGACAACTCATAGAGTCATAAGCAGGTAAAATAGTTGTTTTTTTAAACAACTAACTTTTGAGATGGTTTGTTACACAACAATAGAATGCCAAAATTCTCCAGATCCTCCCACAATTGTGTAAGGTCTATTTCCTATAATACATCATTATTCTATAATATTTGTAATGGTTCTGCTTCTCTGGTCAAACTCTGATTGCTATCCCTGGCATTAAAAAAAATCTGCAATCAGACCACAGCCAGCCTTTCCCTGTTTATTTCTGACTACTGTCTTCAATTATCATTTACTCCAGCCAACCAAATCTTGGGTTCTCACTCACGTTCTTTACTTTCTAGATCTACATCATCTTTACCCAGAAAGTAACCCCTTGCTAGTGTTCACATAAATAATGATTTAATATCACCTCCTACAGGAAGTTTCACCAGATTCCACAAATAATAATCTCTCCTTTGAGACACCAGTACATTTTATATGATTGGTATGCACCTACCTTGCATAATTGTTAGATCCTTTGTAAAACTGGTAGCTCCATAAGGACCAGGATGAGATTCTTAATGCAGCTTTTTCTCTCCTCAGCACTCAAAACAGTGTTTTATACAGTGTGTGTACTCCTTAAATGTTTGTGAATTGACTGTTTGGCTCAAGTAAATATCAGTTAATTTTGAGCGATCACCAGGAAAAAGAAAATAAGTAATGTTTACCAGAATAAAAACATTACTGGACACTGACAAGAGGCTCATAAAATCCTTGTAATTTGAATGACATATTCATGTGATGTTATATAAACTTCATATTTCAGGAAACATATTTTTCTTAAGCATTCTGTAGCTCCCAAAATGTTTGACGATTTGAAGTTATAATTACCAATTACCTTTCCTCCTTTTCCTAAAACTCAATTTTTTTTTCCTTCCTTTGTATTACTTTCTTTTCCCAGTTCCTAATTCTTTCTTCTTACCCAAAGGCAAGGAGCCTTTTTTAAGCAGGCTGCATGCTGCCCAAACCCCCATGCCCAAGTCCATGGAGAGTAGGGGTCATGACAATTATATTAATTTGACCTCTTCTTTTCTATGTAGATTCATTTTTGTGTCCCAAACCAACAAAACGGCATGTTTCGTTTTCAGAGTCCTAACCCTTTGGGGAGTAATTTTAATTTAATCATTTAAAATGATAAGAACAACCAAGTTCTTGGTTAGTGCAAAATATCTGGGGGATTGTTGCAAATATTTGGCAATATTCACTAAAAAGAGAGGAAAGTATATTAGGACAAATTGATTATAAATGAAAGCAATCTTCATGGAAAATTAAAAACTACAGTCTGACAATGAACTAGTACTCCATAGCACAGTAATTTCTAAGAGTGTCATTTAACAGAATTCATCTCTCAGAATACCTTCTCTTTTTTTTTTCTTTTTATTATTATTCTTTTTAAGAAAAAAAAAAATTGAGGCTTGTGCAAAATTCTAAATTATAAACCTGATTCATACTTCATATAATATAATGGAAAAAGCAAGTACTTTGAACTGAGACAACAGTTTGAATCCCAGTTTTACAAGACATTTGCTGGGTAAGTTATTTCAACTCTGTCACTTTCCAAGTGTCCTCACTTGCAAAACAGGGATAACAACCCTTACTACACAGGGATGTTGTGAGAGCTACTTACACTAACATAGGAAAAGCACACTGCCCAGCATGTTTCAGGTGATCAACTGCTGCAGAAATGGCAAGGTTTGGATTCTTAATGCATCTTTTTCCCCCACCAGCACTCAGGACAGGACCTTGAACACAGTGAATGTTCTATACCTTGCCTTTTCCAGAGGCCCTGTGGAGTAGTTTCCACTTTTACTTCCTTTCACTAAACTAGTTTTGCAGTTTTCTTTCCTTTTTTGAATTTTATTTAATTTTATTTTAAGTTCCGGGATACATGTGCAGGATGTGTAGGTTTGTTAACATAGGTAAACGTGTGCCATGGTGGTTTGCTGCACCCATCAACCCACCATCTAGGTATTAAGCCCCCCATGCATTAGCTGTTTATCCTGATGCCCTCCCTCCCCCACACTGCCACAGGCCCCAGTGTGTGTTGTTCTCCTCCCTGTGTCCATGTGTTCTCATTTTTCAACTCCCACTTATAAGTGATAATATGTAGTGTTTGGTTTTCTGTTCCTGTGTTAGAATGCCAGTCAGAATGCTGATTACTGAAAAGTCAAAAAAGAACAGATGCTGGTGAGGCTGTGGAGAAACAGGAACGCTTTTACATGGTTGGTGTCAATGTAAATTAGTTAAACCATTGTGGAAGACAATGTGGCAATTCCTCAAAGATCTAGAACAAGGAATACCATTTGATTGACTCAACAACCCCATTGCTGGGTATGTACCCAAAGGAATATAAATCATTCTGTTATAAAGATACATGCACGTGTATGTTCACTGCAGCATAATTTACAATAGCAAAGACATGGAATTAACTCAAATGCTCATCAATGATAGATTGGATAAAGAAAATGTGGTACATACACACCACGGTATACAATGCAGCCATAAAAAGAAACAAGGTCATATCCTTTGCGGAGACATGGATGGAGCTGGAGGCCATTATCCTCAGCAGTTTTCTTACTTATGTAATGACAAGACACAGTTCTTGAGGTTTGTGGATCATTAGTCCCTTTTAAACTCAACAAACCCTCAAAGCAGTGTATACTCAGTGGGGCAGATAGGCATCAAAACCCTGGCCACGGTCTTGTTTTTGGAACTGAGAGGAATATTCAAGGCCCAGGGTTCCTGATCTCAAGGAACTGACAATCTATGGACACTGCCTATGCCTATGGAACCACACCAAAAACAAACAAAAAAAAATCATCCATACAGTTTAGAGCTTTTTTATAATTTTTTGTGAGCTTTCATATCAAACTCTATTCTATCTCCTTCAAAGCTCTGATTGTCTTTGAGATATGCAGGACAAGTGTTCGTATGCCAATCATAAAACAGAGGAAACATGCTCAGAAAGGCTGAGCAAGTGGCCAAGACCACGTACGTGCTTAGTGGCAGCACTCAGGCTAAGATCTGAGGCCCCAGTCTTCTTCCCAACAGACACTCATCTTCCTGTGCTTCCTTCCCCCACCCTCTAACTTCTTTCTTAACATCTTTAAAATATCTTAAAATAAGAGATCTTCAAGTTATTTGTTTATTTAAAAGCATTTACTGAGTTCCTATCTTGTGCAAGATTATGTGCTGGGTGCTTTGTGGGATACAGAGATGGCTACAAGAAGCCACAATACCTGTAGAGAAAGGCAGTATCATGGGAGAGGAAGAGGAGAATATTTTCTTTTATGAAAGTTTAGAAAGTCTTCAGGAAAAACATAGCTTTCAAGTGGGCCTTAGAAAAGTAGTTTGAAGAGCAGGTAAGTGAACTCAGGTTATTGATTCAGATCTGCAAGAAATACAGCTCAATTTTTTTAACACTTTAACTCAATTTTTTATTCTGTGCACCCTTTCCGCATGGTGACAGTAATCTATTTTCTGTCAGTTTGTATAATCTCAATCCATTCAGGGCATGATGGTTAATTTTAATGTGCCAACTTGGCTGGGCGATGACATGCCCAGATACTTGATTAAATGTTATTTTACGTGTGTCCGTGAGGGTGTATCTGGATGAGATTAACATTAGAATCAGTAGACTGAGTAAAGCAGATTGCCCTCCCCAACGTGGGCAGTCTTTATGTAATCCACTGAAAGCCTGAATAGAATAAAAGACTGTGTAAGAAATAATTCTCTCTCTCTGTCTATCTTCAAGCAGAGGCATTGGTCTTCTCCTGCCTTCAGACTCAGGCTCAGACTGGAATTTACACCATTGAGTCTTCTAGTTCTCAAGCCTTTGGACTGAGACTGGAACTTTACTATCAGCTCTGCTAGGTCTCTAACTTGCCAGCTGCAGATCTTGGACTTCTCTGACTCCACAACCATGGGGAGTAAATCTCTCTGTATAGAGTAAATCTCTCTCTCTCTCTCTCTCTCTCTCTCTCTCTCTCTCTCTCTCTCTCTATATATATATATATATATATATATATATATATGTATGTGTATATATATATATGTATATATACACACACACACACACACACACACATATATATATACACACACACACACGCACCTATGTGGTTTTGGCCAGCTGCTCAGCCTTTCTGAGCATACTTCTTCAGTTTTATGATTGGTGTACAAATACCCTTCCCGTCTATCTCAAAGGTATTGGGGAACTTTGAAGGAGATGGAATACAGAATAGAGTTTGATATGAAAGCACACAAAAAAGTATATATATATATATATAAAAAATAAAGTAATTTACTATTTTCCAGTTTTCTTTCTTTTTTAAATTTAATTTAATTTTCAGTTCGGGGATACATGTGAAGGACATGCAGATTTGTTATATAGGTAAAGTGTGCCATCATGGTTTGCTACACCTATCAACCCATCACCTAGGTATTAAGCCCCACATACATTAGCTATTTATCCTGATGCTCTCCCTCCCTCCCCCACACTGCCACGTCCCAATTGTGTGTTGTTCCCCTCCCTGTGTCCATGTGTTCTCATTGTTCAGTTCCCACTTATAAGTGAGAACATGCGGTGTTTACTTTTCTGTTCCTGTGTTAGTTCATGCCAGTCAAGATTATTATTAAAAATTTTTTAAAAGTCAAGAAACAACAGATGCTGGCAAGGCTGTGGAGAAATAGGAATGCTTTTACACTGTTGGTGTCAACGTAAATTAGTTCAACCATTGTGGAACAGAGTGTGGCAATTCCTTAAAGATTTAGAAGGAGAAATACCATTTGATTGACCCAACAATCCCATTTGATTTTATATTTTTATATATTATATTATGTATATTTATTTATCTATATATCAAAGAACCATGGAATATATATATTATATATATATTTTTTTAATATATAATATCTATTAATCTGGGTTCTGCTTCTCTGGAGAACTCAGATTAACACACAGGGCCTTCTCTCACCCTTCACGGATAGGGTGTCTGTGTTCCTCGGGTTACTTGACTCCACGAGAGGGAAGGAGAAGACAATTGGTTATCATTCCTTATGACCTATGTGGCCACTAGCATATGAGGTACTCACATTCCTGGCAGGTGCCCTCCACTCATTATTCTTGCACAGTACTATTGCACACTAATTGTCACTAATTGTTTAAATCATCACAGGTCCCATATTTGGTTCTTGCAGTGCTCTGAGGTATTTGGGAAGTATTTGACTGTTCTCTTGACCATCCAGACAACCGGGAAATTTAGCAAAACTGCATCAGACTCATTAGCCGAAACACCTGACACAGCCTCATCACTGTATTGCTCCCATGACTAGGAGACTCAGGAGCTCTACACAACTTTCGTCTTCTCAGGATCTGCCTGCAACGTGAGACGCAGGTCACTTCCACCTCGGATCTCCAAAAGCAACTTAGTATTTCTATTGAGGAACATTGAGTATTCCACAAGGCCTACTCCTTCCTAGCTTCCTTGAAACATGTTGCCTTCCTCAGTCTAGGGAAGTTCTCCATAGGCAAGGGCAGAAGTGGTGGAGCACGAAAGACCAGTGAACACATATTCTTACTTATGCACAAAGCCTGGCTTTTGATCATCAAAAGCTAATAATTTGACTCACGTTCTCTGCAGATTTGGCTACTCAACTCTTGTTTGTCTTCTGTGATAGCATTTTTCCCTCAATTTATAAACATTGCTGACCAAATAGGGAAAAAAACTGGGGGAGAAAAAATGAGATCAGATCAAGATACAGTTGGGTAATATTTAGCATTTTATCCTGCACAATGGGGTTCAGATATGCTGATATGGCAGTGGAAGAGGACCAGCAAGGAAGCAATATGAGAGATATCGTGAAGGTAAAATTAACAGGATTCATTATCTCCAATTTTACAAAAACCTCTCTGCTCCCCAGGTTTTGTTTCAGAAAATTAAATAAATCATTAAGCAACTTATCAAAATTGGCCATGTCTAAATAATGGAAAAATAGAAATGGATTCTATCCCAAACTTTCACATTTTCATTTTCTCCTCTCTTCATGTTTTACCATGCTTTGTGTGAGCTAAACAAACTTGCTTACTTAGCATCTGATATAGCTTGGATGTTTGTCCCTCCAAGTCTCATGCTGAAATGTAACCTCCCATGGTGGAGGTGGGGCCTGGTGGGAGGTGTTAGCATCATGGAGGTGGATCCCTCATGAATGGCTTGGTGCCATGCCCACGGTAATGAGTGAGTTCTCGCACTGGTAGTTCATTAGCAGGTTGATTGTTTAAAAGAGTGTGGTGCCTCCCCTCCTCTCTTGCTCCCTCTCCTGCCATGTGACATGCTGACTCCCCTTCCCTTTTACCATGATTAAAAGCTTCCTGTGGCCCTCATCAGGAGCAGATGCTGGTGACAGGCATCCTGTACAGCCTGCAGAACCAAGAACTAAAATAAACATCTTTTAAAAATAAATTACCCAGTCTCAGGTATTACTTTATAGCAGTGCAAACAGACGAATACAGCATCCTTCATGTGTTCCCAGACCTATGCCTCTGCATAAGCCATTCCCCTAAAAGCACTTGTCATAATGAGAATGGGCTTGCTTGGGTGGTACTTATTAGTCCCTGAGGCTTGGGCTGAAAGAAACGGGAGTTATTCTATCAAAGGCTATGCCTGAACATCTGGCTGAATGTCCCACATCAATGCTTAGAGGCAGAGCTCATATCTTGCAAGTCACACAAGAAGGAGAGATAAGTATGGTCTGGTCCATCAGGCAAAGTAGGGGTCAAGAACATCCATCCTTGCTGGGGGTTCCTGGAAGAGGATGATCACTCACAGCAGCACCCCTAAATGATACTTGTGGGAGGGATGGCAAGATCCAAGGGAAATATACAGTTTCCAGGAAAACGAGCTATGCAGATTATCACCTCCTACAGGAAGTCTGGGATACCAGGTAGGATGAGAGATGTATGGAAGCCAGTACTTTGGATTAGATCTGCACTGGGACAGGGTATAGCTATAACTGGCAGCCTGCTAGAGTGCCCAGGACTAGCCCCTCTCACAGAAAGTTTATCTGGTTAGTGTTCTGTCTCAATTCTAGACACTACTGGTTCAGGAAGAGGGATAGTCCTGAGCTTGGGGCTATATGGAACTGGAAAATTCCATGAGAAGAGACACAAAGCATAGAGTCAGGACAGCATAATAAGCAGGTGACAAATTTCACTAGATATAGACTTTATGAGGGCAGGAATTTTTGTCTATTCAATGGGTTGCTAGATCCTTTGCATCCGTAACAGTTCCTGGTCACAGGCACTCAATAAGCATTTATGGAAAGAATTAATGAAACCACAGTTCTGCCTTTATCCAGCTGTGTAACCCTGAGAAAAATATTTAGCTTCAGTTTTTCCTAGATTTAGGTTTTCTACACCATGTGTTGTTGTAGGCAGGATTTTGGCCCTCGTGACCTTCATCTGCAGGTGCTACTTCCATTCATACATTATGTTACATGGCAGAAAGGGACTTTGAAGTTGTAGTGCAGGCTACAAAGAACTGACTTTAAGGTAGGAAGATTAAGTTGGATTATGTGAATGGACTTAATCTAAGCACGTGTATCCTGAAAAGCATAGATCTTTCTCCAGTTCACAGCAGAAAGAGAAGTCAGAGGTGCTAAGGAACAAGGAGGATTTGATGTGTCATTATTGGCTTGAAGATAAAGACACATGCCAAGGAAATGGTGGCCTCGGTCCTATAACCACAGGGAAGTGAAGTCTGCCAGGAACTTGAGTAAGTTTGGAAGTGGAGTCTTACCCAGAGCCCAGCCAACACCCCGATTTCTGCCTTGTGAGTCTCTGAGCAGCAGGTCCAATTGAGTTACTCTGTACTTAGGCTTCTGATCTACAGAAATGTGGTAGAATAAGTGAGTGTGCTTTAAGCCACCAAATTTGTGGGAATTTGCCATGGCAGCAATAGAAAAGCAACACAGAAAAATAGATAGATGGATGGATAGATAGATAGATAGATAGATATAGATAGATAGATAATAGATTTCAGAATATATAAAAATATATAATATTCATAGTGTGTGTGTATTATAAAGAAATTTCCAGCTCCCTCCTCAACCTTTTCTTAGTAGCCATCTCCTAGTCCTAATCACTTCATTAATTTTGTAATAACATGCTCCCTATGGACTTAATTTTGTATTAGTTCTTTAGACAAGCCCCTTTTGCTGAGATTAGAATGAACAGTGAAGGACTGTTTGGGTATGAAAAGACTTAGTCTGTCAAAGCAGGCTGTGCCTGCTATGTTTGGAAGAGACATGTCATAACAGAGCAGTTCGGGAGAGGACTAGAATGCAGCTCCCACTTGGGCAGACACAGAAGCATGTGGAGTCTTGCATAGTGAACTTTTGCTCCAGAACTACTGCAGGAATAATTCAGGGAAGCTGAGAGAACCCACAGACCCTCTGAAGGAAGTGGATTGCTCCTGTAGGACCCAAGAGACCTCCTAAATACTGTGAATGCCCAAACTGTGGAAATGAGAAAGGGAGATCATCTGCCCCTGAACACACACCCTCACTGGGAAACCTGAAGGTCTAAACCACGGCAGAAGACTCTGACCTTACCTGGAGCTGAGTCAATTTAGAGAGCCAAGTTAAATGGGTAGAGGGGTAGATGAAGCAGTGGGAAAAGCCCTGTGGGCTTTCTGGGTTCCCAAGGAAGCCATTTCTGACTTGTTTCACAGGGGTACCTGGGGAGGGCTGCTAGAGGAACTGGGAAAAAGGCCACAGGGAGAAGGAAACCTCTAGCTGAACTTTGTAACAATTCCAACTGAAAGAGAAGTTTCCTGGCCAGGACTTGGGGAAGGGTGTGAATCTAGTGTGCAGACTCCACGGCAAAGAATCATGAAAGCCCTACTTGCTTTTGCAGCTGGGAGGCTTGTAGCTTTGGGCGAGTTCCCAACCCTGCTCACCCTCTGCCTGGAAACAGACGCAGTGCTGTTGTGGGGAGGCACGATGGGAATGAGAGTGGCCTTCTGGGTTTTGTGGGACCTGGGTGAGGCCTGTGACTACTGGCTTCCCTCCATTTCCCTGACAACCTGCATGCCACAGTAAAGGCAGCCATAATCCTCTTAGGAACTCTATTGACCTGGACACCATCCCCCATCCCCCACAGCAGTTGCAGCAGACCCACCCAAGAGTCTGAGCTTTAACATGCCTAGCCCTGCCACCATCTGATGGTTCTTTCCTACCTACCCTGGTAGCTGAAGACAAAGGGCATATATGCTCTTGGGAGTTCTAGGGCCCTGCCCACAACCTGATCCTCCACATACTAACACAGCTGATATGCTATTTAAAGCACCACCTCCCAGCAGGAGGCCAACCAGCACAAAAATAGTGTATTAAACAACCAAAACTAAGGGCCCTCACAGAATCCATTTCACCTCTCTGCCACTTCCACCAGAGCAGGTGCTGGTATCCACAGCCGAGAGACCCACAGATGGTTCAGATCACAGGACTCGGTGCAGACAATCCCCAATATCAGCCCAGAGCCTGGTAGACCTGCTGGGCAGCTAGATCCTGAAGAGGTATAATAATCACTACAGCTCAGCTCTCAGGGAGTCTCATGCCTAGGAAAAGGAGGAGAGCACTACATCAAGGGAACACCCTATGGGACAAAAAAATCTGAACAACAGCCTTGAGCCCTAGACCTTCCCTCTGACAGAGCCTACCCAAATGAGAAAAAGACAGAAAACCAACTCTGATAATATGACAAAACAAAGTTCTTTAATACCCCCAAGAAATCACACTAGCTCACCAGCAATGGATCCAAACCAACATGAAATCCCTGATTTACATGAAAAAGAATTCAGAAGGTCAGATATTAAGCTAATCAAGGAGGCACCAGAGAAAGGCAAAGCCCAATATGAGGGAATAAAAAAAAAGATACTGTAAATGAGGGGAGAAATCTTCAGTGAAAGAGATAGCATAAATAAAAAACAATCAAAACTTTAGGAAACAAAGGACACACTTATAGAAAAGCAAAATGCTCTGAAAAATCTCAGTAATAGAATTGAACAAGCAGAAGAAAGAACTTCAGAGCTTGAAGACAAGGTTTTCTAATTAACCCAATTAAACAAAGACAAAGAAAAAAGAATAAGCAAATATGAACAAAGCCTCCAAAAATCTAGGATTATGTTAAATTACCAAACCTAAGAATAATTGGTGTTCTCGAGGAAGAGAAATCCAATGTTTGGAAAAGTTTTGTGGGAATAACTGAGGAAAACTTTCCCAGTCTTGCTAGAGACCTAGATATCCGAATCCATGAAGCTCAAAAAACATCTAGGAATTTCATCACAAAAAGACTGTCGCCCAGGCGCATTGTCATCAGGTTATCTAAAGTTAAGACGAAGGAAGGAATCTTAAGAGCTGGGAGGCAAAAGCACCTGATAACCTATAAATGAAAACCTATCAGATTAACAGCAGATTTCTCAGCAGAAACCTTACAAGGTAGAAGGATTGGATTTCTATCTTTGGCTTCCTTAAACAAAGCAATTATCAGCCAAGAATTCTGCATCCAGCAAAACTAAACTTCGTAAACGAAGGAAAGATATAGTCTTTTTCAGACAAATACTGAGAGAATTTGCTACTAAGCCAGCACTACAATAACTGCTAAAAGGAGCTCTAAATCTTGAAACAAATCCTGGAAACACATCAAAATACAACCTCTTTAAAGCATAAATCTCACAGGACAAAAATACAAATAAAAAAAAAAAGCCAAGGTATACTGGCAACAAATAGCACAATGAATGGAATAGTACCTCACATCTCAATACTAATATTGAATGTAAATGACCTAAATGGTCTACTTAAAAGGTACAGAATTGCAGAATGGATAAGAATTTACCAACTAACTACCTGCCACCTTCAAGAGACTCACCTAACACATAAGGACTCACATAAACTTAAGGTGAGGGAGTGGAAAAAGACATTTTATGCAAATGGACACCAAAAGCAGCAGGAGCAGTCATTCCTATATTAGACAAAACAAACTTTAAAGCAGCAGTGGTTAAAAAAGACAAAAAGGGACATTATATAATGATAAAAGGCCTGTGCAATAGGAAAATATCACAATCCTAAATATACATGCACCTAACATTGGAGCTCCCAAATTTATAAAACAACTACTACTAGACCTAAGAAACGAGACAGACAGCAAGACATTAATAGTGGGGGACTTCAATATTCCACCGACAGCACTAGATAAGTCATCAAGACAGAAAGTCAACAAAGAAACAATGGATTTAAACTGTACCCTGGAATAAATGGACTTAACAGATATTTACAAAACATTCTACCCGAAAACTGCAGGATACACATTCTATACATCAGTGCATGGAACTTTCTTCAAGGTAGACCATATGATAGCCCACAAAACAACCATCAATACACTTAAGAAAGTTGAAATACTATCAAGCACTCTCTCAGAGCACAGTGGAATAAAACTGGAAATCAACTCCAAAAGGAAGTTTCAAAACCATGCAAATACATAAAAATTAAACAACTTGCTCCTGAATGATGATTGGGTCAACAATGAAATCAAGATGGAAATTAAGAAACTCTTCGAACTGAGCAATAGCGACACAACACATCAAAACATCTGGGATACAGCAAAGGCGAAGTTAAGAGGAAAGTTCATAACCTGAAACCAATATATTGAAAAGTCTGAAAGAGCACAAACAGACAATCTAACATCATGCCTTAGGGAACTGGAGAAACAAGAACAAGTCAAACCCAAACCAAGCAGAAGAAAGGAAATAACCAAAATCAGAGCAGAACTAAGTGAAATTGAAACAAAACAAAACAAAAAAACGAAAAGATAAATGAAACAAAAAGCTCATTCTTTGAAAAGGTAAATAAAATTGATAGACTGTTAGCAAGATTAACCAAGAAGAGAGAAAATCCAAATAAACTCAATTAGAAACGAAACAAGAGATATTACAATTGATACCACAGAAATACAAAAGATCATTCAAGACTACTATGGCCACTTTATTTGCATAAACTAGAAAACCTAGAGAAGATGGATAAATTCCTGAAAAATACAACCCTCCTAGCTTAAATCAGGAAGAATTAGATACCCTGAACGGACCAATAACAAGCAGCAAGATTGAAATGGTAATAACAAAAATACCAACAACAACAAAAGAAGTCCAGGGCCAGATGAATTCACAGCTACATTCTACCAGACATTCAAAGAAGAGTTGGAACCAATCCCGTTGACACTATTCCACAAGATACAGAAAGAAGGAATCCTCCCTAAATCATTCTATGAAGCCAGTATCACCCTAATACAAAAACTAGGAAAGGACACAGCCAAAAAAGAAAACTACAGACCAATATGCCTGATAATCATAGATGCAAAAATCCTTAACAAAATATTAGCTAACTGAAACCAACAACATATCAAAAAAAAAAAAAAAAAAAAAAGATCCAACGTGATCAAGTGGGTTTCATACCAGGGATGCAGGGATGGTTTAACATACGTAAGTCAATAAATATGATGCACCACAGAAACATAATTAAAAACAAAAATCACATGATCATTTCAATAGATGCAGCAAAAGCATTTGATGAAATCCAGCACTGCTTTATGATTAAAACTCTCAGCAAAATTGGCATACAAGAGCCATACCTCAATGTAATAAAAGCCATCTATGACAAACCCACAGCCAACATAATACTGAATGGGGAAAAGTTGATAGCATTGCCTCTGAGAACCAGAACAAGACAATGATGCCCACTCTCACCACTTCTATTCAACATAGTACTGGAATTCCTAGCCATAGCAATCAGACAAGAGAAAGAAAGAAAGGGCATCCAAATCATTAAAGAGGAAGTCATACTGTCACTGTTTGCTCGTGAGATGATTGTATACCTAGAAAATCCTAAAAACTCCTCCAAAAAGCTCCTAGATATGATAAAAGAATTCAACAAAGTTTCCTGACACAAAATTAATGTACACTGGCCAAGTGCAGTGGCTCATGCCTGTAATCCCAGCACTTTGGGAGTCCAAGGTGGATGGATCACCTGAGGTCAGGAGTTCAAGACCAGCCTGGTGAAACCCCATGTCTACTAAAAATACAAAAATTAGCTGGGTGTGGTGGCATGTGCCTGCCGTCCCAGCTACTCAGGAGGCTGAGGTAAGAGAATCACTTGCACCCAGGAGGTGGAAGTTGCAGTGAGCCAAGATCATGCCACTACACCCGGGCAACAGGGCAAAACTCCAATCTCAAAAAAAAAAAAAAAAGTAGGCAAATTAGTAGCTCTCCTATACACTAATAGCAATCAAGCTGAGAATTAAATTAAGAACTCAACCCCTTTCACAGTAGCTGAAAAAAAAACTAGGAATATACCTAACCAAGGAGATGAAAGACCCCTACAAGGAAAACTACAAAAAAATGCTGAAAGAAATAACAGATGACACAAAGGGAAACACATACCATGCTCTTGGATAGGTGGAATCAATATTGTGAAAATGACCATACTGCCAAAAGCAATCTACAAACTCAATGCAATCCCCATCAAAATACCATCATCATTCTTCATAGAATTAGAAAAAACAATCCTAAAATTCATATTGAACCAAAAAAGAGCCCATATATCCAAAGCAAGACTAAGCAAAAAGAACAAATCTGGAGGCATCACACTACTTGATTTCAAACTATATTATAAGGCCATAGTCACCAAAACAGCATGGTACTTGTATAAAATAGGCACATCGATCAATGGGACATAGACCAAGAATACAAACCCAGAAAGAAACCCAAATACTTACAGCCAACTGATCTTTGACAAAGCAAACAAAAACATAAAGTGAGGCAAAGACACTCTATTCAACAAATGGTGCTGGGTAATTGGCTAGCCACATGTAGGAGAATAAAACTGGATCCTTATTTCTCACCTTATACAAAAATCAACTCAAGATGGATTAAGGACTTAAATTTAAGACGTGAAACTATAAAAATTCAATTCTAGAAGATAACATCAGAAAAACCCTTCTAGACATTGGCTTAGGTAAGGATTTCATGACCAAGAACCCAAAAGCAATTGCAATAAAAACAAAGATGAATAGCTGAGACTTAATTAAACTAAAGAGCTTTTGCATGGCAAAAGGAACAGTCAGCAGAGTTAACAGACAACCCAGAGTGGGAGAAAATCTTTACAATCTATATATCTGACAAAGGACTAATATCCAGAATCTACAAGAAACTAAAACAAATTAGCAACAAAAAAGCAAATAATCCCATCAAAAAGTGGGCAAAGGACGTGAATAGACAATTCTCAAAAGAAGATACACAAATGGCCAACGAACATATGAAAAAACACCCAACATCACTAATGATTAGGGAAATGCAAATAAAAACCACAATGTGATACCACCCTACTACTACAAGAATGGCCATAATAAAAAAATCCAGAAATCATAGTTGCTGGCATGGATGTGGTGAACAGGGAGCACTTCTACACTGCTGATGGGAATGTAAACTTGTGCAACCACTATTAGAAACAGTGTGGAGATTCTTTAAAGTAGTAAAAGTGGAACTACCATTTGTTCCTGCAATCCCGCTACTAGGTATCTACCCAGAGGAAAATAAGTCATTATATGAAAAAGATACTTGCACACACATGTTTATTGCAGCACAATTCACAATTGAGGAAATGTGAAACCAACAGAAATGCCCATTAATCAATGAGTGATAAAGAAACTGTGATATATATATGTGCATATATATATACATATATATATATGATGGAATACTACTCAGCCATATAAAGGAATGAATTAATGGCATTCGCAGCAACCTGGATAAGACTGGAGACTATTATTCTAAGTGAAGTAACTCAGGAGTGGAAAACCAAACATTGTATATTCTCACACAGAAGTGGAAGCTAAGTTATGAGGATGCAAAGGCATAAGAAAGACACAATGGGCTTTGGGGACTCAGGAGAAAAGGGTGGGAAGGGAGTGAGGGAAAAAAGACTACAAACTGAGTGCAGTGTATACTGCTCGGGTGATGGGTGCACCAAAATCTTACACATCAGCACTAAAGAACTCACTCATGTAACCACACACCATCTCTTCCCCAATAACCTATGGAAATAAACAAATTTGTTTAAAAAGCAGGCTGCCACAACTGTGCACAAGGAGGGTTGAGAAAAAGGACAAAGTGACAAGTAAGCGTAAGCAAACGGTTCTGTAGGCTTCCAGAGAAGAAGTTTGCTGCTTCTCCCATGCAAAAGTGAATGATTATAAATGACTGTAAATAAGTGAAACCCTCCTTCAGTGAAGTTTTCTGCATGGCTGCTGGTGTCCAAGACTGACGTTGTCAATCACAGCACAGATCAAACATCTCACATTAAGAGGCGAATCCTACAACGTCAGAGATGGCCAGCAGCCTCAGATTTCACCCAAATCAGCAAGGCTTGATGTCAGAGAAGAGAATTCACTCCAGATAGTTTGAGTAACATGAAATTATGACACTGTATGCTGGGTTAACTAGTGTCCTTCAAAAATTCACATCCACTCAGAACCTCAGAATGTGACTTGATTTAGAAATAAGGTCTTTGAATATGTATCTAGTTGTTTATAAAAGATCATACTATATTAGAATGGGCCCTGAATTCAGTGACTGGGGTCCTTTTAAAGAGAAAAAGTGAAGACACAGAAGCACACATGGGAAAGAAGATTATGTGACAGGAGAGGCAAAGCTTGGAGCGATGCAGCTGCAAGCCAAGGAATACCAGGGATTGCTAGCAAGCACCAAAAGCCAGGAACGGGCAAGAGATAATTCTTGCTAGAGCCTTCAAAAGGAGCATGGCCCTAGTGACATCTTGATTTTAACTTCTTGCCTCTAGTACTGTGAAAGGAAAATTTTTATTGTTTTAAGCGGTACAATTTGTGGCGACTTTTTTAAGGCAGTCCTACAAAACAAATACATACTGCATTAAGTGGTTCAGAGAATTATGTTCTGTGGAGAAGATGCTGAAATAAAGACCATGGGCTTTGATTTGGAATAATCCCAAAGCCACACTGTGGATGCAGTTAGCGAAGGACACTGCTGCTCCTGACTTACACAGAAGGCCACCAGGATGATGCCACCGTATCTGCCAGCTCTAGAACCATGCTGTGTCTGCCACTAAGGACACCAGTAAAAGTGGATACCTCACATCCTGCTTCTCTGGCACTCAGAGTTAGTTCCTAACTTACATCTAGAGATGAACTCAGTTCCTAACTTACATCTCTAACAAGGGTATCAGATTCATGGAACTGAATCACAAAACCAACCTGCAAAGGAGACTGGGGAGGTAGGTTTTTGCTTTCCAGTCTATGTAGCCAGAAGAGCACAAATAGAAAGGTTAGAATCCACATTCATCACAGCATACACCAATGTGTCTACTCCTAACTCCTCATATGGATCCACATTCAACTAACCTTTACTTAATAAAGGTTACATGAGCCAGGGATTATAATATATGATCCCTGCAGTGTTATTTTACTTATATTCTTACCAACTTTTTAAGGCATCTATTACTGCCCTCATTTTATACATGAGGAAATTGAAGTTTAATGAGTTTTTAGTCCCATTGATTGTCTCACAACTTCACAGTCAACAGATACTTCTTGAATACCTACTATGTGCTAGGCTTATTGGTAATAAACAGTAAACAGGAAAAGCTTCATTACTAAATTATGTTGCTTGAAGTCTTATGAGATTGTTTTAAACTTTGTCATACGTAAGAGTTGCCTGATGACCTAAGTTTTCAGGTGGATTGCTGAGTCCGTATTACCAGGAGCCTGGGAAGAGAAACACAGTCTGAAGGCTGGTACATATCAAAGTGACAATCTGAACCCTAGTCCCTGGATTCCAAGCCCAGTTGCTCTAGTGATACCCTAAAATTTCCTTCAGGTGCCAGGCAAGTAAAATAAATATGTGGAGGTGGCAGACATACTCGGTGTTAAGTTCATTATTTGTAACTGAACCCAGCATGAGAGCTGCCTGGTGAAACATAATACATCCTGGATTATTTGCGTCCTTTGAGTATCCACCTTGTGTGCTCTGCACGTTTCCTCACCCTCTTCTTTATCTGATGTGAATCCAGGTGAGCAGGAGAATCCCCTTCTAAGTACGGCTTCTCTCAGAGAGCCTTTCACCAAATCATAATTGCCTCTTGTCTGTCAGCTTTGTTGGTCTGTAAGTACAGAAGGACTGGGGATTGTGTCTGCCGTGTTCATGGTTTAAACTGTGGGCTGAGAACTGAGCTAAGTTCTAATGCATGAGAAATATTTGTAGAAGAGAGAGAAAGGGAAGGAGGAAGTAACTATGTCCCTTCACTCTGAGAGAACAAATGTTCCCCAGCCTTGCCTTTCAAAGAGAAGACAACAGCCCCAGGGGTTCAGGGTGGTCTGCACAATGCCCTTCTTCCTGCCACTGACCAAAGGGCTGTGGAGTCTCCTGTGCGGACTGAATGTGCAGTCAGACTCCTTGGGCCCCACAAGAGGACCCTCCACAACTTCAGGGGTGGCCAGAGCTCCTCTTCTTTACCTAGCATGTTGCAGAGGCAATGGAAAGACATTTTTCTCCATTCTTTAATTCAGTAAATGCTTCTTTTCTAGGCTCTGCTCCAGATGTTTGAAGTACAGAAGTGAATAAGCAAAGTTCTTGCTCTTGTAAAATTTATATGCTAGCCAGAGGATGAACAAGTGCACAAATGGGTAAACAATAATTATAGACAATGATAAGCATTAGTAAGGAGAAAGGAAGATAATGCGATAAAGTAACAGGATAATTACTTTAGCTAGTTGGTTAGAGAACACCTCCTGTTGAGGTGAAATGTAAGCAAAACCTGTAGAATAGGAAGGTAGCATGAGAAGACCTAAGAGAATAGTTTTCCAAAAAAGGCCAAGTAAAAAAATTCATAGAAGGGGAAAGTCTACTGTTTTAAGAACAGAAGAAATCCAGTGTGCCTGGAGCATGGTAACTGGGAATATCACAGGCGGCTGAAAACATAGGAATAAGCCAAATCACTTGGGCCTTTGTAAACTATGAAGAGACTGCAGTTAAGTAACACCCTACTCTTGGAATTTCTGAGAGAAGTCCTGGCATGTGGCATGGATGGTGGCCAGATAAAGCAACAGTTGCTCCCTTATGGATTCCTTTGATCCATGCCCTTGAAGAGAAATCTAGAAGAGTCTTCTTTGCCGTCTTGCTGCCAGTGGACACATTCCCAAGGACACCCAGGAGAACTGTCTTATTAGAATTAAAAATCTACTTTAAGGTAACAATAGGAAAAGTAGTATAAAAATGGCTCAATTTCTTCTATTCTATTCATATTCTCAATTCAAATGCACTGAAGTTGTAACTCAATATGCAATTGTTCTTACTTCCCTGCAACCAGTTCCACTTCGGATTTTAGAATCCATCTTACCTTGGTTCATCCCAGGGCCCTTTCTGTATAGGCAGGCGAGAATTAGCATAAGCATGACCAGTCTATTGGTGGGTGGTGAGGAGAGAATGTGTGCCACCTATCAACATGCACAGGGCGTTGCTCAAAGAACCACCTAAATATGGAGGCAGCTGACAAAGTGAGGCCTCGGTTGGGAAAGATTTTTAGAACATGCCTGTACATTCACTTCACCAGATATCATTTTAAAAAACCTTTTATTTTGAAATAACTTCTGACTTACAGAATAATTGTGAGGGAGCAGAGTTCTTCTATACCCTTCATCCGGTTTTCCCTAATGTTAGTATCTTACATAAACATGGTACAATGATCAAAACTAATATATGAACATACTATAGATTAAACTACAAATATTGTTTTGATTTCCCCAGTTTTTCATTAGCTTCCAAACTGGAACTGGTTAAAACTAAATGCCCACTCCTCACCAGAGCCAACAGGAATAGAGGGAGGTAAGGTGTAGTGGAACCCATCTGGGGACAAGGACATTTCAAGAGAGATGAAATACCATGGAAAGTTGAGCTACCATAGAAAGGAGGAGGGAAGAAGCTTACCTTCTATGTGACTGGATAGAGTAGGGGAAGAAAGACGGCAGCTGCTTCCCTTCTTCAAGGCGAAAGGGTTTCCATGAGCTCCCAAAAAGTAGAGACAAAAAAATGGCCCCAGTGCTCACCTTCAGTTGAGATCCCAGGCCCTTGGCTGCCTAGATTCGGGGGATCCAGATGCAGCTTTTCCAGATAGAGACGCCTCCTCTTCAGCGGTCTCTGCTGCTCAAGACACTTTTAGAGTCCACATAAAAAGTGCCTCTTTAGTTTACCAGTGCCCAGACTACACAATCACACAGGATGGGAGCCAGCCCTGGCACCAGCATGGTATGTGTCATGTTTAACAGCATTTGGGAGCAACAGGAAGCATTTGGGAGCAGAAGTGAGTAAAGTGAAGGAAAAAAGAAGACAGTGAAACTTGCAACAAATTATCCTGGCTGAGACTGGCCCAAAAGACAGATTGTTGTTATTGTTACTGGGAGTTCATTATCCTACTGGATACCTGTATTCAGGCATGTGGGTGGATAAGCAATTATCAACACTTTTCTGGCTTCCATGAAATCTGGAGACATGCACCTAAAAGAGCATCAAGTGTTTTGCAGGAAGTACATTAATAGTAACTGTTTCAACCACCACTTCCACCCCGCACCTACGGGGGTAGAAGCTGCTTAACAAGTTGGATTTCCCAACCTATGAATCAGAGAAAGCATATGCTAAAGTCATTAGGAAACATTTCTAGCATTTCCTTGAATTTGGCGGTATCATGGTGGACAGCGGAGGGGGTGGAGGATGAGGTGGAAGAGAAAATGGAATTCCTTTCATTCGAGGAATGAGTTTTCTGCCTAGGTGGAGGGAGAGACTCACGCTGAATGTTTAATATGCTGCACAAGTATGTCTGTTTCTTCACTGATAAATGATATGGAACTGAATCTGGATGATGAATTCAGTAAGTCACAATCCCTTTGTTTTTAGTGTTTGATATTCTTTTATGTTACATGTTACATGAGGCAGAACTTTGGGGTCTCAAGCAAGCAGTTACACAAGCACTTAAAGATCCAAAGCTCTTTTCTGAAAAATAATATTGTCTGTAGAAGCAGGCATGCCTGCAGCAACTGCATATGAAGGAGGCGGTTGGCCTTCTCTCTGGGTAAGATGGGGAGTTCAGTTCTTAAACTTAAATGATGAAAGAGTGGTGCTGGCTCCTCTAAGAGGAGGAGCACAAAAAGGAATTCATTGTTACGTGTATCCCAGTTCCACACCACTAGTCAGAAATGTTATTAACTTTAGTTTACCATTCTAAATATATTCTGTGCATTTACAAACAAAACAAAGCAAATATATATGTGTGTATATATATATGTATATATATTTGTTTTGTTTATATATGTAATATCTATAATATAGATATATATGTAATATGCATGTGTGTAGAGAGAGATATATATGTGTGTATATATATAGTTATGGCCTGAATTGCATCCTTCTCCCCTAAATTTATATATGAAGCCCTAACCCACAATGTGATGCATGATGGTGTTCAGAATAGGGCATTCAGGGAGGTACCTGTAATTAAAGTTAAACGAAGTCACAAAGATGGGGCCCTAAATGGATAAGACTGGGTTCTTATGAAAAGAGAAAGAGACACCAGAGCTCACTCACTCTGCAGGAGCGCAGAGGGAAGGCCATGTGAGGACACAGGGAGAAGGTGACCATCTGCAAGCCCAGAAGAGAGCCCTCACCAGAAACAGAATTGGCTGGCACTTTGATCATGGAACTTCCAGTTCCATAATTGTGAGAAAATAAATTTATCTTGTAAAAGCCACTCAGTCCACGGTATTCTGTTATGGCAGCCCGAGCAGACATATCACACACACCTACCTACACACCATATTATCTTTTCCTTTTTTTTTTTTTTTTTTTTAACACAATGAAGCTTACAGCACACACCCCTGCACTTTGATTTTTCCAGTTGACAATGTCTTTGCGATTTCCATATAAGGACATAAAGTTTTCATTTTGTTTTTGATACCAGCATAATAGTTCATTGAATGGATATGCCATGATTTATTTCACTTGTCCCCTATTAACAAACATTTAAGCTATTTTCAACTTGCCAGCACAAACAACACTCCAATAAATAACCCTCGTGAATATATGATTTTTTCACATGCCACTTAGGAATTTTTAAAAATGGGAATTAGTTGCCGATTTTCAAAAGTGAGGAGATTTTGTGTATAACCTGGATTTGTTACTTTTGTCGAAAGAGCAGATCTGAGGAAACTGGCCCCCATTCTCCCCTGGTGCTGGAGCTAAGAAGTTGCTGAGTTGTTCAGACAGGGCTCACAATTTCCTGATTGCCATTGCTACTGCCCGGCCTCGCTCACCCACCACTGTTATTGATCAGGCCCCAACAGGCATGGGAGTTTTTGACCCTATTCTAGATTCTCTGGTGCCACTGTACCTTAAGCTAAATTATCAGAAACCATAGTAACTATGTACCAGCTTAGCTCATTCTCATGGCTTTCTCAAAAAAGAAAGAAGAAAAAGTCCTTACTGAGTTAGAATTCAATATTATGCCTCTGCCTCTATAGAAAGTTGAAATAAGAATTCTCTGTTTAACAAGGATTTTAATGTCTTTTTGTAAGGGCTGTCATTGAAGATACTGTCCACTGTGTTAAAGTTCTTTATATAAATTCTCATTCCATAAATGTCTGCTTAGGTTTGATTTTAGAATTTTTTAAAAAAAGGTCTCTTTGGGTGAATGTATATATATTTTGTCAGAAAGTAAAAATGAAATAATGTACAAATGTCTACTCTTATATTAGGAAACAATGGAAACTTTTGGCCAGACTCAGTGTCCCTTGAGACTTACCAGCTGTTTCCTGCTGCGTTGGAAGTGTCTACCTATCACATTTTATTTAAGTCTAATGAGTGACCCCTCCCCTATCCCTTAGCCATATGCAGACCATCGAGTTTAAGTTCTCACTCTTTAGCTCATTTCAGAATGAACTTAGATATGCCCCTAAATTAATATTTTAATGGCTAAAACTCAGTGCCATTTATTTCATTGACATTTTCACATTCAATAATATAGGTAATCTAAGTTATAAAAATATACGTTTTCCTCTGAGGGAGCTAATAAACCTATTTTCATTCTGAATGAAATAAAAATTACATGTAAATATGTGTACTTGTCTTGGATTAGCTTCCACAGCAAAAAGAGGGTTGCTTAGCATTGATTTATGGGAACTTTTCTCTTTTTTAATCTGTAAATATCTTTGGAAACTCATATTTCAATTGGACTTTGCATCTTGGAAATAGGTGGGGTACAAATTTTAAACAGTAAGAATATTGCTTTTTGTAAAAAAAAAAAAAAATAGGATTGTTACCATTATATCTAAAACTGTAACCTAGTATAAAAGATAATTTCAAATATTTAATGACTTAATGGAGTTCTTAAGACCACTTAAAAATTTTGATTACAAATACAACCTCTCGATTCTAAGCTAGGTGATAAGTTTGTCATGATTACTTGCTAAATAGGTTGACTGTCATTTAAGTCTTCAATTTTTTCCTAACTTCAGGATCCAAGAGGACTACACTCAAAGAGTATTAGAAAGCACCCTGGACACTAGCTTCACTGCTGTCATTTATTAGTTGTGTAAACCTGAAGCCTATGGCTACAACAATCAGTGTTCTTACCCGTAAAATGTGGCTGCTGCAGCTCAAGATTGCTGAGATGATGACAGTACAACATACAACACATAAACATTCTTGGGAAAGGTGCAAGTGACATAATAGTAATAATTTTGAAAGCTAATACGTTAACAGGCAGCCTTTTAACTAATTTACATATATTAATTCACCTAACCCTTACAACAATTCTATGAGGGACTATTATTACTGTAATCTTCACACTTTACAGATGGAAAAGCTGAGGCATGGAGTAATCATGAGATGTGCCTAAGGCCACATAAGAGCCAAGATTTGAACTTAGGATGTTTGATTTGGAGGCCCATGCTCTTAACCACTGTGCCACCTCCCAAATGTAAGGAATTATTAGAATTAGCAAACTCTCACTGAGCCTCAAAGTTAGGCAAACATTTCTCAAACACATATTTTCTACTTTCTTTGCAGTTCGTGCCCAGAAAAGGAGAAGCAAACTTTCTTTGCGTCCTTCCCACAGGAGTGGTTCCTCCTAAACAGGAGTGGATAGAGGACTGAAAATTCTTTAATTTGCTGTGTTGTATTTGTTTCTTGCATTAGAATTTGCAATGTGGTTTTCAACCTGTTATCTAAAGCTAGCTTCACCAGGTCTAGGCAAAAAAAAAAAAAAAAAATACCATTTTCATTTGACAGAAGAGGAAGTTAAGGTGGGAAGAAATGATACATATGGCTGAGGTTTCATAGCTAGTAAAAGGCAACGTGGGGAGTAAAACTCACATTTTCTTGAATCTACACACTAGGCTCCACCCACAAACCCGTCCAAGTTTTCACCAAACTCTCACTGAGAAGCAGCATAGTGAGGGAGTAATATAGTGGAATTCGTTAGTCCCTATGCTCATGTTTTTCTTTTGTGAGGAACAGAAGGCACGGTGGGACAGTCAGACTGCTGTGTTGTGTCTCTCCCCTCTGTGTTGAACATAGGGCACTGATCTTCCTAGCGAACTCTGAAATACAGATATAGTGCCTCCAGTCCCTGTGTGTGTATGTTGAGGGTGGCAGGGGTGTGTATGTGCACCTGTCAAAGAAGAGGAACCCCCTGCTCCATGCCTTCCTGGCAAGTATTCCTGTGAATGAGGTCCCTTCCATTTCCCCTAGTCCCCCAAAGCCTGCAGTGGAAAGTAGAAGGGAAAGAAATGCTGGGTGCCTTCTATTACTTTTCCAATCTTGCCCTGCAGAGAGTGGAATCTTTCCTTGGAGGCAGCACCAGAGAAGCCCTTACCAATGTGCTTCACTTCCCATTTGTGGCAGAAGATGGCCAAGAGGCAGTCAGGGAGTAGAGAGGATAGAAGAGGACATTAAAGAAAGACAAAGGAGGCCAGGAATTGTGGCTCACACCTGTCATCCCAACATTTTGGAAGGACGAAGTGGAAGAATCACTTGAGGCCGGGAGTTTGAGACCAGCCTGGGCAACAGAGTGAGATCCTGTCTATATAAAAAAATAAAAATAGAAACTACTCAGGTATGGTGGTGCTTGTAGTCCTAGCTACTTGGGCTGCTGAGGTGACAGGATAGCTTGAGCCCAGGAGTTCAAGGCTGCAGTGAGCTATGATTGTGCCATTGCACTCCAGCCTGAGCAACAGAGAGAGACCTTGTATCAAAAATGATAATAATAATAACAATAAGAATAACATATTTTTAAAAGGTTAAGTGCAGTGGCTCATACCTGCAATCTCATCACTTTGGGAAGCCAATGTGGGCAAATCACTTGAGCCCAGGAGTTCAAGACCAGCCTGGGCAACATGATGAAACCCTGTCTCTACAAAAAATAATAAATTACCTGGGCATGGTAGTATGTACCTGCAGTCCCAGCTACCCAGGAGGCTGAGGTGGGAGGATGGCTTGAGCCCAGGAGGTTGCAGCTGCCATGAGCTGTGATTGTGCTACTGCACTCCAGTCTGGGCAACAGAGCCAGATCCAAAAGGATAAAGAGAAGGGAATAAGGCATTAGCTTCTGGAGGCAGCATGCAGGAATTACCATGGAAGGGATACAAAACAGCAAATATTTACTGATGAGGAAATCCAGGGTCAGAGGAAATAAGAGATTCTCTGGTGAGTCCTACAAAGGCCTACAATACTCTTCTAAGATATATCCTTTAAATGCAATTAAAAATTCCTCACATTAGGCATCTCAATTGCTTTGCAGGAAGCCCAAACCCACTGTGTTAGCTTCAGTGATCAAATCAAACTACTTGGTTATGAATTTGAGAAAGCAGACAAACTAGTTGGTTATGAATTAAGAAAGCAGACAGAGTAAGCCTAATTGAGATGAGAGAACTGGGGCCATGATGGTCTCAGCCAGGACAGACACATTTGTGGCAGGCAACTTTGTCTCCAGTCCTGCCTCTACTCACCCAACAAACACACTGTCCTTCTGAGGACCTCACAAATGCTTTTGACATTTTTTAAACCTGTCATGTTTCTTATATCTCTTAAATCTCTTAAAATTGCCATTCCCCATCATTTCAACATATGTATTTCAATTTTCATCATCTGATTTTCACAACACAACTCAAATGTGTCTGCCCATTTACACAGTGTCTAAAAATGGAGGGTTTCAGCTTTAGGTAATCTACTTATTCAAGCCAAATGGATGGGGATCCTCCAGCCAGTCACATACACCTTATCCTACAATTCCAGCTGGTAGAGTTCACAATCAGAAGGCTAATGGCTGGTGAGTGTCATGTGATATGGTGAGATGAACATGGGCATCATCATCAGAATCAGGATACAAGCCCCACTCTACGCATTTCTAGCTGGGTGACTGTGGGCAAGTACCTATCCACTCTGAATACTGGTTTTCTCCTCCATAAAATAGATATCATATATTCTTCCAGGGGACTGTTCTGAAGATTAAATTAGATAACATTTATTTATTGCTAGAGATAGCGTCAATCATGTGGTAAGTGCTCAAGATACAATATCACTTTCATTGTTGTTAATCCCAAAATAGAGGAATAAATGCAAGATCAAAGAAGACATTTCATAGCACATGAAGTTTACAAGCATGTACTCCCCAAGACACTCAGCCAGTTCCTCCCTCATGTTCCCCAAACAATTGGTACCTATCTCTGCTATAAAACTTGTAACAGTGGAATTGTTTATGAGCCAATTTCTAAACCGGAGTGTGAGCACTGAAAAATCAGGAAGAGTATTCATCTTTATAATCTAAGAGCTTCTCTTGATGTCTAGCAAGAGTAGGAATTAATAAATACTACATGAGAAAATAAGTGAATGAATGAAAAAGCTGTCAAAAAAAAAAAAACAACCCAAAAACAAAAACAAAAACTTCCCTAGAAAAAAATGTATTCTACAAGTTGATTTGGAGATGTACTGCCAAATGAGTTTATAATGTTTCCTTAAATGTCACTAGAAGGTAGCCAACCTAAACTGTAATTAATTAAAAGTAACCTGTAAACTTGTCAACTGTAAACTGTTACAAAAGGATGCTAAATGAAAAAGGGAAGGCTGATGCAACAACAAAGACAAGTGACAATGGCCATCAAAGAGGAGAGCTGAGGAGCCGGGGTTTGTCTCTCTACTGCTCTGCTCTGGCATGAGGGTGCTCAGGCTGGAAATGTTCTGGCTCCTCAGACAGCAGCGTCTCTCGGGAGGAGAGAGACAATTCATCAAGCTACCAAGGCTTGACAGCATTGTCCCTTGAGGACATCAGCTCTGATTCTATATTCACCAAGAAAACTTCTGAACTGTCATGCATTTTTCTGAGTAAGCTCACGATCTCCGGCCAGGTTTTCCCCCAGCTATAAACTAATAAACCTGCATTTTAACTAGCATTACCAGAATTGGGGTTGGGAGTTACGTTATCATGAATCAATTATTCAGTGCCTAATCATGCCAGGAAAAATAATGATAAAATCACATTGCTAGTGCTATAAAATTGTGGACTGGGCATTAAAAAGGAAGTAAAAGTTAAAAGGTTCAGGTCTGCTGGCCTTACCTGTCATATGACTTCAGTAAGTATAAGAAAGATTACAAGGAAAAGCTAAGGGCTAGATGGAAGCCCCAACCCTCAATGTTATTATTCCCGTTGCGGTCTTTAGAGTTCAAAGAAACATGATATAAACGACAATAGCCAAAACAATTTTCTTTTTCTCAATAGACACCAAACAATAGATCAAAAGTAATGGGCATATAGTATTGCAAAAACAACAACTATTAGTTAGCTAGGAAAAAAGTTTGACAGAGCAATCGATGTTAGAATTATCATCAAGTGGATCTATAAAATCCAAATTCCTAATATTTTTTAATATAAGATAAATATTAACCTAATACAGTTCATATTCAAACCTACCCTCTTAGTCACTTCTAGTCTTCTGACTCTTCAAATGCACTTACATGGCACAAAGATAATTTGTTAACTCAGCAGGCATAAGTCAAACTAATGGTTTCATCCTGTATGAACAAAATAACTATCTAAAGACTTTAAAATTTCCAATGAATTGAGTTGGCATTGCATAGATTAGGAACAGATAATCTGTAGTCTATGAGCCAAGAGAAACTCTAATTTATTTTCATCTTGACAACATGAAAAGTACTAAGAGGTAATATTACCCATACATACTTTGCTATAATTGTAAAAATGCAGCCTAGAGCTGAGCATGGTGGCTCATCCCAGTGCTTTCAGAGGCTGAGGTAAGAGGATTACTTGAGGCCAGAAGTTGGAGACCAGCCTGAGCAACATAGTGAAACCCCATCTCTACCAAAAATTTGAAAGTTAGCCAGGCATGGTGGTTTGTCCCTGTAGTCCCAGCTACTCGGGAGGCAGAGATGGGAGGATTTCTTGAGCCCAGGTGTTCGAGGCTGCAGTGAGTTATGATCACACCACTGCACTCCAGCCTGGGCTGGAGCCCTCTCTCTGAAACAAACAAAAACATGAAGCATGGTTTTAAAAACCATTTTCTATAGAATCATAGGGTTCCATATATTAGAACATCTTTCTGAAAGCCTCCTTCTTAATCTGTCTGTGTACTGCAATCTGTAGCCGTGCCAGTCTATACGACTTTTATTATCCCTCTGTGTGTGTCCATCTGACTGAGAAATTCTCACTGTCTCTTTCACTCTTCTCCCTCAGCTGACCTAGACCATTGTCTGGACCTTTATCTCTCCACAATTAAATTTCCCTCCTTTTCTCTTCAGCCCCTACTCATCTTTCTTTTTATCTATCCCAGAGCTGTCCAATAAAACTTTCTATAGTGATGGAAATGTTCTCCATCTGCATTTTCCAACATGGTAGCCACTAGTTACATGTAGCCTTTGGGCCCTTGAAATATGCCTAGTGTAACCAAGAAAGGGAATTTTTAATTTTATTTAATTTTGATTCATTTAAAGTTAACTTCAAATAGTCACATGTGGCTGGCAGTTACCATATTGGACAGTGCAGAATTCTGTTTCATAGGATTAATATAATGTTTTTAATCATGATATGTACAATCTTTATCTCTCAAAAATAAGAAATTAAATTTATGTGGATCTCAAATAATTCATTTATTTCAACCCTTTGACAAACCCATAATCCCTGATGATTTCTTAAACCCCTTAAGTTATAATCTCTAAGGACTTCAAGGAAGAAAAAGGGAAAATGAAGCACGGAAAAAAAACATTTCAGGCTACAAACTTGAGCAGCAATGTAACCATTCCTGTGAGTGTTTTGTCTCTGCCTATCAATAGAACATTAATGGCTGATTAGCAAATACTGAGGATTTGTGGATCTGGCATGAGAAGATCTGTCTCGGGGCTCTTCGATTAAGCATCCCTGAGTGCAGATTTTACAGGACAGCACTCTGCCCAGAGCAGACGTCAGCCGTGAAAGCGGTCCTGCCTTAAGCCTGCAGGTGATTCATCTAGAGCAAACGCTCCTCCTACAGGCCATAGAAGTTAATGCAGTCTTGCTAACACAGGGTCTTCATTCATCCTGACAAGAAGCCTATACAGTAGAAAATCTCATCTCCAAATCCTGCCACAAAATCACACGTTCACGGGGGTGTGAGGAGGTGGATAAAGTGAAGCGTTTGTCAATTCCATCTCACCAAAACACTGTCTCCCTGATTCCACCACAGTGAAGCACTTCATTTCAGAACAAATAGCAGTTCATCTCCAACCTTCTTCCTGGATGCAGTTTAACTATGCACTGGGGCCTGAAGTCCACTCACAGTTCTCCATTCCCTGTGAATGTATGTGCCACTGTATATTCTTTTCTTTTATTTGGGGATTGAACAATGCAAATTATTTCACTGACAATGAAGTACTTATTAAGGAATCTAGAGATAGAATTAGATCCTCCTACTTCCCCTTCATTTAATGACAATGAAATAATCTATTGTTATATTAAATGCATTAAAGATGAACATAATAACCCTGCTATTTTTATCACTTCACCGCCACCTTTACTGGATTTACACTTACTATAGACAATGCAGGACTGTGATTTTTCAGTTTCCTTTTTGACACTGTCTCGTTATGGCATTTTTATCCAGATTGTCCGGGACAAAAAGCTAGCCCCAAGTCTATGAGAAGTGAAGCTTACTGTAAAGCTGTCAGAGGTTGCTGCCTGCTGAAAGACTGAGCTCCTATGAATAAAGACTATATCAGTATTCAGGAATGGGGACAGTTGTGGGTTTGATGGCATTGCCACTGGAATCCAGGCTTTTTGATCTTTTGAGGTCAAAACATGGAGTTGTGGTCAGCCACCAGAGCTATGATTTTAATATCTACTATATCTTTCACATAAGAGTTTCAATTCCTATTTACATCGGTGACAGGGAACAGGATATGGCAGTACAAGGCCGCGGAACTGGATCAGAAAGAGCCTTTTTCCATTATAGCCATAAGAGAGCCAGTAGTTGTTCACTCATTTATTGCCTATTTATTAGGCTACAATAGACAAACATAATGCCAAGGCTAGAGAGAGGCTCGTGTGCTACCTTCACGGAGCTCCCAAAACAATGTGTTAGGCCAAAGATCATGTTGCCGCTACTTGCTATCCCAGCAATTTCATCTTCATTCATTCTTCAATCTAATATTTAAAGAGACCCTGTCATTATGTAGGCATTATGCTAGGCTTTTCACATGTTCTGTGAGTAATGCAAAGTCCCTCAATGAACTCATGGGCCATAAAAGAAAATACGTCTACACTAATTGAAAAATACACAAAAATGGCATAAGAAACGACAGTCAGATAAAATGTTAGATGAGATCAAGGAATGGTGGGATTTCTAAAAAGATGAAAAAAACTGGAGTATACAGAATTTGAACTGAGACCAAATGGAAGAATAGGATTCTGACAAGTCAAGATTCTTCAACACGAAAATCAGCAAAGCACTACATTTTCCAAAACCCTATCACATTCACTAACTCACTGGAGCTCCATGACAACCCTGTAGGATAGAAACATTAGTAATATTGTTATTATCTTTTTTTTTTTTTCACATGAAGAAACTGAGCCTTGGATAATTTAAATGACACACTAAAAGTCACCAGGGCAGCACACTGCCAAATAAGTTTCATAAACCACTCAGGAAGGCAGGATCTTCAGTGTATCATTCCAGGTTGGGGTACGCAGAATTCTAAAATGGTCCACAAGGTTTCTCATCCACACTCCCAGAATAATCCTCAGGACTGTGGACTTGATGGATTTTTGCTCCTTGATTGGATTATGTTAGATGGCACTGTTGACTTTAAAAAAGAGATTTTCCCGGTGGACCTGACCTAATCACATGAGCCTTTAAAGAGAGGGAGGCCTCCTCAGCTGGTCTCAGCACGGGAGGTCAGACAGTGTCAACTTGAGGGAGGTTTCCTGTTGCTGAGATGCACAGAGACAAATGGCAAGGACTTCAGAGCAGCCTCAGGAGCTGAGAACAGCCCCAACCAGCAGCTAGCAAGACAATGGGGACCTTAGTCCTACAACCAGAGAAGAAAGCCAAAAGTGAGAGGGAGCTTAGAAACAGGTCATTGTCTCTAGATAAGGACCTTGATTTACCCTTGAGAGATACTGAACAGAGGACCCAGTTAAAACATGCTGGACCTTTACCTACAGAAACCATGAGATAATAAATTTGTGTTGTTTTAAACTTATGAGTTTGTAGTAACTTATTACACAGTAATAGGAAACAAATACAGAGGCCACCTATAATTTTGCCATAACATACCTAGCTAGCTTTAGTACTCTGTAATTACTAAGACAAATCAATTACTCCAAACTGAGCAGTCTTTCCCCCATGTGTGAATGTATTTGTCCCTGGCCACCTCCTCCACTTTACTCATACAGCTCATGACAGTTTTTATTATCCCATGCCCTTTCTTCACTTACACAAATTATCCTTACAGATTTCTAAAGCATGTTGAGCAAAAAAAGTCATGCCTGACTGATTGGATAAAATGGTGTAGCAGATTGTATGTATTTTCCAAAAATGGCCACACAAAATTTTTGGTTTCACATGCCTATCCATAATTTACCATTCTCCCATCAAGAGGTGGAGTTTATGTCCTCTTCCTTGAACCTGGAAAGGTCTATGGCTATCTGAACTAATAGAGTACAACATATAGGACGCTCTATGACTTCTAAGACTGAGCCATACAAGATGATACAGCTTCTGCCTGAAAAACCCTCTGTCAAGGATGCTCATCCTTGGAACCCAGTCATCTTGCTTTGGAGAGGCCCAGGCCACATAGAAAGGCCCAGAAGGACCGGATGCAGAGGCTCATGCCTGTAATCCCAAAAATTTGGGAGGCCAAGGTGGGTGGATCACTTGAGGTCAGGAGTTCAAGACTAGCCTGGCCAACATAGTAATACCCCACAAAAAAAAAGAAAAAGAAAAAAAGAATGGAAGAAAGGAAGGAAGGAAGGAAGAGAGAGAGAGAGAGAGAGAGAAAGAAAGAAAGAAAGAAAGAAAGAAAGAAAGAAAGAAAGAAAGAAAGAAAGAAAGAAAGAGAAAGGAAGAAAGGGAGAAAGAGAGAAAGAGATGAGGGAGGGAGGGAAGGAAGTAAGGAAGGAAGGAAAGAAGGAAGGAAGGAAGGAAGGAAGGGAGGGAGGGAGGGAGGAAGGAAGGAAGGGAGGAAGGAAGGAAGGAAAAAGAGGAAGGAAGGAAGGAGGGAGGGAGGGAGGAAGAAAGAGAGAGAGAGAAAGAAAGAAAGAGAAAGAGAGAGAGAAAGAAAGAAAGAGAGAAAGAGAGAGAAAGAAAGAAAGAAAGAAAGAAAGAAAGAAAGAAAGAAAGAAAGAAAGGGAGAGAGAGAGAGAGAGGGAGGGAGGGAGGGAGGAAGGGAGGGAGGGACAAGGAGCAATTCTGAGGCCCCGGCCCTCAATCCTAGCCAAGATCCCACTAGTGATATGCTATTAAATGTTGAACGGCCAACTCTTATTGGTGAGATCATGGGTGTTAGGAGGTAGAGTGGGGCTGGAAACTCTGATTGATAGCATTTGTCAATTTCCATAGTGTAAACAAATACCTCTGGCCGGGCATGGTGGCTCACACCTGTAATCCCAGCACTTTGGGAGGCTGAGGCAGGCAGATCACGAGGTCAGGAGTTCAAGACCAGCCTGGCCAATATGGTGAAACTCTGTCTTTACTAAAAATACAAAAATTAGCCAGGCATGATGGCGGGTGCCTGTAGTCCCACTTACTCCAGAGGCTGAGGCAGGAGAATGGCTGGAACCCAGGAGGCGGAGGTTGCAGTGAGCCGAGATCCCACCACTGCACTCCAGCCTGGGCGACAGAGCAAGACTCCGCCTCAACAAATAGATAAATAAATACTTTCACTATGACCAATTTCAAACTACAAATATGATACCACTGGAAATGAATTTGAGAAATAGATGCACAACAGTCAGCTTTGCGAATCAATATATGCTGGATCCAGCACAGCACTGCTCACAGCCAACAGCCTTCACTGGCTTACCAGCTATGTGAGTGAATCAGGTCCGAAGTGGATACTCCAGCCCTCAGTTGAGCTGCCACAACTGACTCCACATGGAGCAGATATATGTCTTCTCTTCCAAGCCCTGCTCAAATTTTAGGTTTATGAGAAAAATAAATGATTGTTGTCATTATAAACTACCAAGTGTTGGAATAATTTGTTTTAAGGCATGAAATACTAATTTAAATAAATAAAGGTGTAGGAGGTGAAGTAGAGAAAGTCTCTGAGATGAACCTGGGGTTTTCTGAAAGACTGGAAAAGCAGTTATATATTTGAAGCTAAGGAACCTGCAGCTAAAATGTATAAGTTTGAAACCCACAATTGTAGATTAAAGAAACGCAAATAGATAACAGACATTAGGTGATTATCTGATTAAAGTAATTCACTCTAACATGTTACTGGAGCCCAGCTTAACCTCCAAAGGGATGTTCCCATTTTAAAAAGAAGAGGTTAATAGAACAAGTTAGTAGTTCTCAAGCAATGCTAGTCTGAGGTATTTTGTTGCTGAAAGCAAATTATGGTAGCTGCTTATATCCGAATTCACAATGAAAAATAACATTTCAATGAAGAGAATTTTCTCTATTTCTTTGTTCCATGGAAAAACGGTTTTCTTAAATTTCTTATTACTGCTACAGTTTTGCTGTTGGTGAGTCTTAGTAAATGACAAGACAAATTATTAAGTACTATGTTAATATTAACAGAAAAACTTAGAATCATCCTTAGTTCCTTGGCCTATGTGATTATGGAAGTGATTTCACATTGCAGTTTATGATACAGTCGTATTTTCTGCTGGTTAAGTGTTCTTAGTTTGCAAATGGAATTAAGTGTATCAATATTTCATGGAATTCTTCTGAGAACACTACTTCCTCCAGGTGTTTTGCCAACTGAAAAAGATTAAGAACCACTAACTTAAATGAATCTGTCATTAGTGGAATATAAGAGGGGATATTTTTTAACAGGGTGGGAAGCCTCACTTTGTGCTGTCCCTGCTCTGAATATCTGTCATGCCTTTACAACAGGACAGGAAGAACAGTAATCAGCAACTTAGCATCTCACGTCTGAATGGCTTACTATCCTGGTCCTAAGGCAGCTGAAAAAAGCCAGATTTAGCCTGAAGACACAAAACCATGTGGTGGTCCAAAGAGAAGTGTGATTGTAAGATTAGATTGCATAAATATAAAATAAAAATTATATTCAAAGTCTAGAGATGAAACTAGGCTGATTGAGAACAATTAAGAAAAGTGAGAAGGGACTCATATCAGTAACCCCAGCTCTGTCATGCTTGGCTGCTTTGAGAAAGTGTAAGAGAGTGTGTGTGTGGGGTGTGTGTGTGTGTGTGTGTGTGTGTTCTACATCAAAGTCTAGAGAACTATTTCTCAAACAAAACTATATAAATAAAATAACCTATCATCTATATATGAAAAAGTTAGCCAATTTCAGAAAAAAGCACTCTCTTGATATTAGACTTATAAACAAAAATTATAAAATGAAAACAGAAGGCATAACTCTGACTAGTGTTACAAACCTAATATATAAACTTAAATGTAATTGTCATGGTAGATTATGATGGTTGAATTGTCCAACTTCTGGACTTCCTAATAAAAATGCTAGTTAGCCAGAGGATTTTGAGTTTGCATAAAATACAACGATAATTACTTATTGACATTTTTTGTTTTATATTCCATCCATTTCCAAAATGAATTTGAGGTACACTCCTTTTCTAGACCAAAGTTGACTCTCTCTCTCTCTCTTTCTAATAATATAACAAGATCAAGAAGTCTTGATAGCTTCTTTTCTTTGTCACTTGATGTTCTTGAATAATTCAAGGTACTGACAGAACCAACCTCCTCTGAGCTTCATAATCCACTTTTCTTCAGTCCTATTCTAGCACATATTCGTGCTATAGCTAGCTTTTTTCTAGCCCTGGATATCCTTGAAGGTTCTTTTTTGTTACCCGAAAGAAAAATTAATTTCAGCATCAAGGCCAGGGGAGAGAAGTAGATGGTAAGGAGGAAATTGGTATCACCTGCCTTCAAAGGAAGCCCCTGTCAAAGATTTAAAAACAAAACAAAACCTTTTGTTGGCAAGAGTGAGATAATACCCACGCCTGTACTCATACTACTATCAGCCTAAATGTGACAGAGCTTTAAAGTTGTCTTTATCCTTTGACCCAATCATTTAAAATCAAGGAATGTGGTCTGAACAAATTATTTTTTAAAATTTTTTAAAAATGTAAAACATATTCTTATTGCTAGGTATAATATTATTTATAAAAATAACATAAATCCCACCAATATAAGAAGTTTAAATACATTCTACTATATCTATGTTATAATAATCCACAACACTCTACATACAGTATGATTCCATTTGTGTGTTTGTGTTGTATGTGTGTGTGTGCACATAGATCAGAAAAAAAATAAGTAAAATTCTTAACAGCAGTTATTTCTGGCACAACAATTATGATATTTCTATTTTCTTGCTTACATTTTTCAATACTTTCTAAGTTTTCTGCAGAACAGATTGTATTTTTATAATCAGAAAAAATGATACATAAATAAGTTGTCCACTCATGCTCTAACAAATCAAACAAAATACAGGAGTCTCTGAATTACTCCTGAAAGCTGACCCTGAATTTACTGATTTCTTCTAGTTTGGTTGCTTTTTTTTTTTTTTTTTTTTTTTTTAAATGGAGTCTCGCTCTGTCGCCCAGGCTGGAGTGCAGTGGCGAGATCTCGGCTCACTGCAAACTCCGCCTTCCGGGTTCACGCCATTCTCCTGCCTCAGCCTCCAGAGCAGCTGGGACTACAGGCGCCCGCCACCACGTCAGGCTAATTTTTTGTATTTTTAGTAGAGACGGGGTTTCACCGTGTTAGCCAGGATGGTCTCGATCTCCTAACCTCGTGATCCGTCCGCCTCGGCCTCCCAAAGTGCTGGGATTACAGGCCTGAGTCACCGCGCCCGTTCTTTAGTTTTATATTTATTTTTCCTTCAGCACCCCTGCCTCAGTGCTGCCTGCTCCTGGGGACTGGATCCTTCTGTGTCCCAGTGCAGAACAGCAGAAGTGCGTGGCTTTGTCTCATTTATCAAAACTGCTACACTCTACTTTCTGCTTGTCCTTGGGTTTTATAAGCTAGGTGCACTTTCTCTTCTCTCTCTCTCCCTCTGTGCAGACCTTTCCCAAGCAAACATTCTGCCTCTAGTAATGCTCTTTTTCTCTTTCCACCACGAAACTTCCAGGAGCCAATTTTCTTCCTGGGTTCATTGTGTGTGTGGCCCCTCATCTTACATATACCAAGATGCCAAGAATGTTCATTCATACTCTTTGACTCAAATATCTGGGAATACAGCCCAAAGAAAAACTTCAGAATGTGGTGGTGGGAGAGTAGGATCAACTATGAAATATTTACCATAGCAAAAATTAGAAGCAACCCAAGTGACCCACAATTGGGAAGTAATCAAGTAAAACTAGTCATAGCCATAAAGTTTTTTTTTTTCAAAATAATGGCCATTAAAATTAATGACTGAGACTAGGTAGCAATTGGGTAAATATTTAAACATAATTTTAATGAAAAAAAAAAAAAAAACCCAGTACTTAACTTCAAATCCAAGTAAAAGGGTAAAACAAAACCTGGAAAGATAAACAGAGATTATAAAGGAAAGCATTTTTCGCTCTAGTCAGTTACTTTATTTAGTTTGGAGCCCCAATCTAAAGGTACATATGAACAATTCTAAAAGTTCGGGTATTGAAGGATCTTACTAGCAGCCCACGACCTGAGGTGAAGTTTCCTTCCTTCCCACCCACCTTGTCCCTGCAGAACAATGGTGACTTCCTTCTAGTAAAGACAAAGCCAGCTCTATGTCTAAACATGGTGAAGTATCTCCTTCCTTCCCATCCAAATGCCTCTAAACAAAAAACCTCTGAAGACCAAAATTTAGTACTGTTCCATCAACAATCTGTGACCCAGTGCCTACCACTGGATCTGCCTGCACCCCTGGCACTATTCCTACCCTCCATGGCTATGTCTGGTACAATGGAGCTGGCAAGACAGCACCGACCTCCGAGTCCCAGGAGGGCAGCCCTGCAGGGAGGGGCCTCCCACTGCCTCTCAGAGCTAGTACCTCTTGTCTGGCTCTTCCAGAAGCCACCACTAGAGAGGAGAGAGGGCGGAGTAAGGCTGCACTCACTTTGACCAAGGCTGTGTTCTCTCTACTACCAGAGGGGTCCCTGTATTCTTCTAGTCACTCATATCACTGCCGCCAGACCCACTGCCTTCTCTGTGCTCCACTCGCTCCTTACCTTTGTTGCTCTATTCTCCCTTCCATTAGGAAGTTCTTAAAATCTCCCATGAAGGCAGCTAACCCTTTTTCTATTTCTCAAGTTGCGTGTGTCTAGGAAAAGACAGGAGTACTTCTCTTCCCTGTTGAGGCTTCCCCCAGGTGGATGGCTGAAGAAAGGCAGTTGGCTCATCCTGATAGAACTCCTGAGGCTGTGGCAATGAGGTGAGCCCTCTTATCCCCTTTCTGTCAGTGTGTTTGGGGGACACAAAAGCCCCCTGTGAGAGGTGTGCACCTGAACAAGCAAATCCACATGCATCATCACAAGGTCATTTTCTATGCTGCAAAAATTGCCCAGCCTTCCAGCAACAGGAAAACTCCTCATTAAGGGCGCTGTCTTAAACTCCCAGGGGGGCATATAGAAACTGCCTTGAAGGCATTCACAGGTTACCTTACTTGCATTTTTCCCAGGGAAGGCAGCCTTCTTCCTTGGGTCCAAAATAAAATTTTCCTAAAATCCTGAGCTGTTACAGAGTCCCAGGTTCCACACATACACATTTTATTTTGAAGTTTAGAAACTACATGTGCATTAAAAAATGAGTGGGAGCCACGTATCTAAATGGTCATACCAATTGTTAGAGTGGTGAAATCATAGATGACTTATCTCTTGAAATCTTTATTTTCCAAATGTTTATGTTTACTTTTTCAACCTAAAACATAGAGGGCAAGTAACACAAGAATGTTTCAAGATCCTCCCAATTGATCAAAACTCCCTGTAAAACCAAAATATTTCTTCTATTTGATTTTTGTTTCATTTTCTCCAATTTCTGTCTTTCTCCTCTCTGGTAAGAATATTTAATTGTGGTCTTATCCATCTATCTTTGCATCCATCCATCCAACCATCCATCCGTCCATCTATCCATCCATCCATTCATGCCTCCTCTTTCCATTCCTGCCTTAGAAGAGCCAAGTAGGGAAGCCACAAGCTGCCTTAAAAAAAAAACAAAAAACAAACAAACAAAAAAAAAAAAAACAAAAAAAAACGTTCAGCAGCAGCCAGAGGCACTAATGTGAGAAGCTGGAGAAGGTGTCGTTTTTCACTCAAACTGACATTTAAGCTGTTTCATAAATATGAAATCAAACTTGAGGGTCCAGATGGGCTGCCGCCCCCTCCGCCTTTTGCTGGAATGACATGCTATTTACCAGCCTCAGAAAGGGGGACTGAGGAATGAAACTTTCATATGATGAGTCACTGAAGAAAATGATTGATGAGTGATGAATGAACTAGTGATTTTTTAAATATAAGAATCAGGAGAGAGTTTCTGCCCGAGGGACAGTGATCACTACAGTGATCACCGACACGTAGTGTAGCCATAGTCAGACTGTGACAAGGAAGGAGCAAGGTGGACACATTTCCCAGGTGCTGCATGAAGTAGAGAGTACAAGTCACAGCTTGTCGCTCACTCACTCACACATACATGGAGGCATTTCCAAGAGGGTCACTTTTATTCTGGGTGATTCCATAGCAGCAGTTGTTCCATATCATATATGCAGCATAAAAAAGAGTATCACATGAAGCCAAATATAAAATCTGAGTTTTGGTGACACAGGCATCTGTCAGGATCTTCAAATCCCGGAGTGTTTATGACTGCACTATCCCGCCAAGTGCTTCCTAGAGCACTGTTTTGGAGGTGAGCATTGCAGAACCTTGTCTGCCTCTCCAGAGCCCTGTGGAGCTGGAAGAGATGAGGAAGGCAAGGGATTTTGGAGACTCCACTGCCACTTCTGCAACATCAAGCCATGCCCCAGAAAGATACCTCCTATTGCTATGCTGCAAAGCTACAATATGCTCCCAATTTAGGGAGATGGAATGTGGCTCTCCATCATTCTGGAGGACTCTTAGGGGTGTCTTGGCATTAGTCTCTGATTATTTCTTGTAACTCAAGAGTTTCACTTCTCTGAAGAAGAAGCAAAGAGACAGCTTGGTTTATTTTACAGCTATGGCTATAAACCAAGGAAATCACTTTTAATCCCATTTCAATTACAGAAGGAAAATTTTGATGATGTCCATCAGGTGACATTTTCTTCATCATTTGAAAGATAAGAATTTGAGGTTGAGCAGGGCACTTTCTTCAATGAAACACATGGTGGTGATTTGCAGGCGTTGGCTGGAACCTTGACCTGTACGTTCTCGTGATTGGGCAGAACGGATTTTTTATAACAGGACAGATTCCAGCTCCAGCTTGTTTGTTCTAATTCTTTGGAATCACCACCTTTGTATGTACCTGAGCGTCCAGATGAGAAGAGCCTTTGTTATATTTCAATAGAGTGAGGTTCATGACCAGCAATATCAGAGCTGTTCTACCTCCTTCTTTCAAGTGAATTTCTGCAAAATAAAGTCCTCCAGACAGAGAATTAAGGTTGGCAGAATGTTAAGGGAGAAAAAACTCCCTCCCTCTGATTGTCCCCAGACCAATGATACTACAATGCTTACGTAGGCAGCACTGATGTCTCTCCCGCTGTGACTCTGCATTGCCCCACCTCTTGCCACCTTCGGGGGATGTGATTAAGTATAAGATGCAAACTTTGCACTTATCTCTGAGTTAATGTGTGCTACAAACAAGGTTGGTGGAAGGGGCCGTAGCTGCTGAATCACTAGAAGGAGGATTACGAGAACCTGCAGTGAGAATCTATCCCAGTGGAATAAGGAGAAGAGAGAAGGAAGTGCAGAAGTGAGTGATAGGATTTCCTGGCCGAGGCTGTGGCAGACTTTGTCTCCCTGTCTTAGAGGCTTCAGTTATCAGTGGATCAATGGCATGCTGGCACATAGCGTGTCTTTTTTTTTTTATTGACTCCAGTGAAGAAATAAATTCCTTACCACTAGATAGGTGATAGACAGACAGATAGATAGATAGATAGATAAGATAGGGATATCTTTTAAAGGTTGAATCAGAAGATCTCTGTTATTTGGCTTATCTGATTATGGTTTTGCACAAATTTCAGTTTTCTGGATTAAAATTTTCCTTAAATGGGCCATTGGATTTCTGACCTGCCAGATTTACAAATTCCAAATACATTGTCTTATCCTTACATGCAGCAATCTGCAGCAGTGGACTAGAATGTCAGTAAGGCTCCATTGCAAAGATGGGAAGATGCCCTCTAATTCAGGGCATATAGAATCAAATGCAAAGCTGGTGTAAAGTCAACACACCACTTAAAGAGAACTGGTCTCTCCTCTGCTATTTCAGAGCCTACTAATTTCATTGAGACACTGGGTCACATTATGGTAACTTCTTCATTGGAAGAAATTCAAAGGCTTAGCAAAAGAAAGTTGTAACTTCCTGGTAAATATTAAAATCTAATTCAACTTAATTTTAAACATTTTCTAATTGGATACTGTGTGCTTAGCCCTGCACTGGACATTGAATAGGGTTTTAAAAATTTTGTTTTTTTCCTACTTCAGTGCATATATGTTTCCTATTAAAAATTAAATGATAGCAAAAGTCAGTAAATAATTTAGTTCTTAATTAGATCATTTTGTAGGACAGTTTGGTAGTTCCCCCCCCCCCCCCATAGTGAGTGTGCAATCCCCTGTGAAGGGCAATAGAAATAACACGGGGTAACAGGCAGGTTTCACAGCCAAGTTTACTGTGATCATATTAGAGAAGGTGACTAGAAAGTACTCTGATCACACCAGACACATCCCAAAATAGAAGAATTAGCTTCAGTGAAGAAAGATCTAAAATTAAGTGCTTCCCCAGGTGGGTAGTAAGCATTCATGGAAGATGCAGTAATAGACAACAGGTGGGAGCCAAGACAAGAAAATCACCTGAGAGAGATTCTGTGATTACAGATATACCAGTGGGATGGTGGAATAAAATGGCGGAGGTTTTAGAATAAAGCAAAATGCAGAATAGCTAATAAGCAGTATTGGGAAAATCTGAAGGCTAGAGACAGCACCTCAGCTGTAGAGCTGGTTTATAAGGTCTCTGGGGAATACAGAAAGGAAAAAAATACCTAAGGTTTCAACCATGAGAAATTGGGCACTACAGGTATTCAAAACAGGGCATAAGATTTTGGAAAATAAGACAGGTACTTAGTAATTAACCTTGGAGTCCAAAGGCAGGAGGTGGTCTCAGGAATAAGACAGTCTAATCTAGTGATCAAAGAGCACAATATTAGAGCCAGGCATGCAGAAATAGTGACTAATATCTATGCACCACACTGCATCGTTTTGAAGTACTTTTACATTGTATGGGTTCCCAGGTAATCTATTAAACGAATTCGCCTACTATGTGCCAGAAACTGTGGCAGAAAATAAGAATCCAGAGATGAAAAAGCCATAGCCCCAACACTTAGAGGAGAATGGTCAAGTGGGAAAGACTGATAGGCAAACAGACAGAACAGAATGCCTTAATTCCTGAACATCACACACAGACCAGTGAGAGAAGGGAGGCCATCCTGCTCTCTTTCATTTTCCTTCGTCTTTGTAACTGACTGAAAAGCTCAGAAGTGACAGCCTTGAAGCTGATGATAATGACTTAGAATCATTTCACATACCAAAACCCGAGAATTTAAATTTCCATACAAGTGAACGTTTAATTTCTGTCCCACAGGGCTGTGCTTAGAGCAGGGGATCATTTTAAAATTCCATAGAATAAGCCTGCCACGCAGAGCACCAGAGGACTTGGAGGTGGATGGGCTCTAATGAACCGCAATGTGACTTGGGTAATGTAGAGCTCTGAGGAAAGACCTCATACAAATTTTGGGTGATGAACTAAATTTTTAAAAAGATGGAAACTTCTGCTTCAGTGAATGTGGGAAAAATTAAGACAATGAAGATGGGGCGCGGGTTCAGGTGAAGGGATATCCTAAGATGCTGGGAACTTTGAATATTTTGAACCCAGTACCCCTCCTCCCCGAACCCTTCACCCAAATGTTCTGTTGCTAAGACAACAGGATGCTAGCAGGCATATGCATGTGTCGGCTTCCTGCATGCGGTTGCCTAGCAACAGGACTCAGCAGAGCCTGAGCTCTGGCTCTTTACACCTACCCTGCTCCATCTATTGCCTTGACTTTCCAGTTGCTTTCCCCACCCCCAAGGCAAAGAAACAAGAAGCAGGAGAGTGCAAGAGGCTCAGGATCTGATCTTGTCAACAGCAGGAGAAAACCCTAGCCTGGCTTCACTCGGGTTAACCCCTACGCGATGAAGTTATAAAATGTAAACTGACCATTACAGCTGACTGGAAATGAAATGATTATTCAACATTCTTAATATTTGAAATCTGGTTATGGAGTCCTACCCTGTAATCACCAAAGGGATATGATGATAAGGAAAATACTGAACTACTGAGGCAAGATTAATAGAAATATTTTACCCTGGGAATGAGATAACAGGAAATGGGATATTTGGGGGATAAAAGGAAGAAAGGAAAGGGGAGAAAAGAAATTAAGGAGAAAGAAATAAGAGAAAAGAGCAGGAAAGAAAGGAAAGGCTTTTAACTCACAATAAATAATATCCCTTTGGAACCTGACAGTGTGTAAACTAGAAAAATCTGCAATGTTATGTAGACTAGGTTCTGACGCCTAAAATAATAACAATAGAGATTATTGAGGTTCTTTTAAATATAGGACTTTACATTAAGGACTTTACGTAGATTATTCCTATCTTCACAATAACCCTCCATGATAAAGGTTAGGAAAGTAATTTTGCAGCTTAGACTCAGAACAATTAAGTGACTTGACCAAGACCACACAGCTAGTAATTGTGGCAAAGCTAACAAAAATAGGTAGCATTCAAACCAAAATTAGTTTGACTCAAAATCCACTCACTTTCTTAACATGTATTATGATAAACATCTGAGAAAATATGTGTAAAGTTTGTGAAGTCATACAAATTTGTTAAATTGGGGAGTTTTAAAGAAGCTATAAATATGCCTTATACAACATTAAACAAATGTTTTTTTCTTCAAAGCTTTAATGCAATAACTTATAAAAGAAAATCATCTTGCCAAGTGGGAAAGTAAAAGCTGGTGCTTTAACAAAGGATTCGGTAAAAAAGTTTAGAGTCCTTTTGAAGAGGCTGTAGAAAGAAACTCCAGAGTTACTCCCATTGAAAAGAAAGTTCAAATTTTGGAGATGTTTATGAAATTATGGGAAATTGGATACAGCATCAGATATATATAGAAAAGCAATTGCTCCAGGAAATCAAATATAAGAAAAATACAAGGTTCCTCTGAAACCTTGGTGGCTTCTAATACAGAACTCCTTCCTGGCAGCAGCACAAAGACCCCCTGGTCAGCGAACATGTAGCGAGTGCTGAGAGCAGGGGTGGATACATACATATTCAGTGCCCCTTTCTCAGATCCTCAGACCTCCGTGCCTACAGAAGACATATGGCATGCCAGTCTCATCATTCAAAAAGATGTGCCTAAGCTTGCCTGACCTAGGCTTAAACCAGTAATTTTACCAGCTACATTTATTCCTTATTCTAAAGGGTGAGTTCAGGCATACTTAGAAAATCCTTTTGTCATATTCATTAATTCCCAAGGTAATGGGCCGCCTCTAAATATTAATAGGTATCAGGCAGACCCTATCTGACTATTAGAGTCAAGATTCTGGTGTCCAGAATGCAAAAACTCAGGTTAACAGGTTAATGGCTTCATCCCTTCCCAAATTTAAAGCATTGTTATCATTATACCATATGACAGCTATTCTCCAGAAATAACTTGTCTTTCCTTAAGGATCGGGAACCAAATACTTTCCTGTGAAGAGCATAAACCAGAGTAGAAACATAAAGCAGGCATTCCAGCTTTTCTACACAAAGCTATATGAAGTAACTATGTTGCAGAGCTCTAAATAATATAAAATAGAATTCATCAAGTAATGCCCACAATGTGTAAAAACGCAATGGGCAAAGACTATTGTCCCACAATATCTATTCCATCTTCCTTGTATAGCCACAGAATTTTTAGCGAGGCCCATGGCTACTCACTCTAAAGTCTGGCCAATAAGATTTATGTGCAATTGTCTTGTGGCAGTTTTTGTAACTCTCTAAGAAACATCTATCACACAAACTTTGCCCCTCTTTTTTTGTTCCTTCCTTTTCCCCACCTAGTGCAATGTAGAAGATATCATCTTGGATTAGAAGAGAGAGAGAGCCACAACGTGGAGTGACAGAGTATGGAGCCTGAAGGAGCCCAGGTCCCTGAGACACAGTGGAACAAAGCCACTATACTACCTCAGGACTCTGTACAGTGCTGCTTTATATAGAAAAGAAGTAGACTTCTATCTTTTTTAAAGCCCCTATTGTTGAATTGTATTGTTACTTACAGCCATATCCAATCTTAAGGAATATACAAAGATTATACCATGGTTTTTGTAGCCTAATGGCTATCTAGGCTAGTAAAATAATTGGAATGATGTATTAGTCTGTTCTTGCACTGCTACGAAGAAATACCTGAGATGGGTAATTTATAAAGAAAAGAGGTTTAATTGGCTCGCAGTTCTGTGGGCTGTAGAGGAAGCATGGAGCATCTCTTGGGCTTCTAGGGAAGTCTCAGGAAACTTACAATCATGGCAGAAGGCGAAGGGAGAGCTGGCATTTCACATTGCCAGGAGCAAGAGGAAGAGAGAAGTTGGGAGGGGCTACACACTTTTAAACAAGATCTTGTGAGAACTCTATTATGAGAACAGCACTGGGGAATGGTGCTAAACCATTAGAAATCACCCCCATGATTCAATCACCTCCCACCAGGCCCCACTTTCAGCATTGGGGATTACATTTCAACATGAGATTTGGGTGGGGACATAGATCCAAACCAAATAAAATCATCTATAGCAGAAAAGAAATCCTGAATAGAAATGAGGATCTGAATTGTCTCGAGACAAGACTCTCTCATTTTTAAGTGGTAATCTAAAGATCCCCTGTCATTTTTCTTAAGGATATAATTGTTTTCATAGTATACAGAATAAGATGTTCTCTTCAAAAAGAAGAAGATATTTTATCCATAGGCAAAAACTTGTCTTTTAACATTTACTTGCTGCTCCCTAGATGAGAGAGCCCCATCAGATCCTCATGAGCATACACCCAAAAATGCACACCCAAGAGGTGTTGTTTCCAAGAAGTGACATCCAAGAGGTGTTGTCACCACAGCCCTTGTGCTGATAAAGCAAACCTAGGGGCCACTGGTGAAACTCATCTAATAAAATGAATGACTATAATATGTGACTTAATATATTTTCAATGTTTAAAAGAAACGTGTATACTGAAAATTCGTATGATCCACACCACTGCTGTCTGATAGAAATATAACGCCAGCCACAAATGCAAGCCATAGATGCCATTCTAAGTTTTCTAGTAACCACACTTTTAAAAATCAAGAATAAACAATATAATTTTAATAATATACTTTATTTAACCCAATATATCAAAAATATTATACATGTTACTAATACAATTCATATAAAATACTAATGTGCTTGAAATTTTCTTTTTTTGTACAAAGGCTTCAAAACCCAGTATATATTTTACACTTACAGTATATTTCAATTTAAGCTAGCCACACTTCAGATAGATGTTCAGCAACCACTGTGGCTCGTGGCTAGCATACTGAACAGTACAGATCTGGAGTATACCATTTATTGGTTAGTAGAATAATAACATCTTTGAATGCCTTAAGCCTCTAAAGTTTCCCAAGCCCAACCAAGGCTCCTGCCTTCTTGTCACAACTGTAACTAATGATAAAAAATGAAGGTTACTGTTTGTAAATAGCTACCAAAATGGTTATGCCATTATTACAACTCACAATCATTCAGATCTCACTGATGATGAGGTTCTTCTCTTGTGCTAACTTGATGTCTATTGCTGCATTTAGCCCTATTCTGGTTCTGTCTTCCACAGAGAAGAGACACCGTAACCCATAATCCCCACATAATTACCTTCCGTATTAGGAAGCACAGAACTCCAGGGACATTCTCAGTTTACTAAGGTGCAAAGGTGGTAGGCATTTGGAAGATCTAAATCTAAATCTCAAAGTACTTAGACTCAGTTTCCCTCTGCCAACTCACTCATGATCCATTTTCCAGCATAGTTTGAAGGCCACAAACACTGTGAAAACTTTCCTTTAACCACAATGCTGTAGTGAATACAACTTCTGACTCTGGGGTCTACTTATAGTTTAGATCTTTAAAAAGAAGAATTTGAAGAAAAAGGAATACAAGGAGAAAGCTGAAGAGGAGGTGGAAGGAAAAGAAGCAGCAGCAGAAGAGGGAGAAGAGGAAGAAATGTCTATGTCCATAGAAGGGAGAGTCACATGATTTGAAGGCTGACATTTGGAATGTAAACCTGAGAAAAATGTCTACCTCACTTACCTGTCTCATTGGAAATTCAAGTATCAGTGATATACTTTTTTTGAGGCAAACTAAGGGTCCATGCAGACCTAGTTAAGATGCAAATAAACCTAGGAAGTGAAATACCAGAACTTCAATTCTTACTGCATTTTCATTCATCAAACACAAGCAAATTGGTCAACTCAGCAGGCCCTAGAAAGACAGATACAGGTGTTGACAGGCAGGATGGGAAAGATCTGGGAAACAGAAGCCTTGGGCCACCTATGTATTAGTGTGATGACCTTGGAGACCTGGAGGAAGGGTCATCTGAAGCAAAGAGGATGCTGACAAGAGGACAGAGATTGACAAACCTCAACTCTTCGCACTGTCCAAAGCCAGCCCTACCCAGCATCTCCACTGTTTACTATGACTTTGCGAGTTTGGGTTATCTGTACTTACTTCTTCAAGATACAAAGAATGTGGGCCGGGCACAGTGGGTCACACCTGTAATCCCAGCACTTTGGGAGGCCGAGACGGGCGGATCACAAGGTCTGGAGATCGAGACCATCCTGACTAACACGTAAAACCCCATCTCTACTAAAAGTACAAAAAAAAATTAGCCGGACATAGTGGCGGGCACCTGTAGTCCCAGCTACTCAGGAGGCTGAGGCAGGAGAATGGCGTGAACCCGGGAGGCGGAGGTTGCAGTGAGCCAAGATAGCACCACTGCACTCCAGCCTGGGCGACAGAGCCAGACTCTGTCTCAAAAAAAAAAAAAAAAAAAAAAAAAAAAAAAGATATAAAGAATGTGGCATATCCCCAACACTTCAATTCTTACATTTTATTAGGATCAGCTTGTCCTCTTTGGGCCCAGTAAACTTCTGGCCTTTCAGTTTATTTGACCCAATCATAACGAAATAAACCACTAGTTCTTTGGATTTTTATTTATTTTTTATTTTTTATTTTTTATTTTTTTTTTTAATTTATTTATTATTATTATACTTTAAGTTGTAGGGTACATGTGCATAACGTGCAGGTTTGTTACATATGTATACTTGTGCCATGTTGCTGTGCTGCACCCATCAACTCGTCATTTACATCAGGTATAACTCCCAATGCAATCCCTCCCCCCTCCCCCCTCCCCATGATAGGCCCCGGTGTGTGATGTTCCCCTTCCTGAGTCCGAGTGATCTCATTGTTCAGTTCCCACCTATGAGTGAGAACATGCGGTGTTTGGTTTTCTGTTCTTGTGATAGTTTGCTAAGAATGATGGATTCCAGCTGCATCCAAGTCCCTACAAAGGACTCAAACTCATCCTTTTTTATGGCTGCATAGTATTCCATGGTGTATATGTGCCACATTTTCTTAATCCAATCTGTCACTGATGGACATTTGGGTTGATTCCAAGTCTTTGCTATTGTGAATAGTGCTGCAATAAACATACGTGTGCATGTGTCTTTATAGCAGCATAATTTGTAATCCTTTGGGTATATACCCAGTAATGGGATGGCTGGGTCATATGGTACATCTAGTTCTAGATCCTTGAGGAATCGCCATACTGTTTTCCATAATGGTTGAACTAGTTTACAATCCCACCAACAGTGTAAAAGTGTTCCTATTTCTCCACATCCTCTCCAGCACCTGTTGTTTCCTGACTTTTTAATGATTGCCATTCTAACTGGTGTGAGATGGTATCTCATGGTGGTTTTGATTTGCATTTCTCTGATGGCCAGTGATGATGAGCATTTTTTCATGTGTCTGTTGGCTGTATGAATGTCTTCTTTTGAGAAATGTCTGTTCATGTCCTTTGCCCACTTTTTGATGGGGTTGTTTGTTTTTTTCTTGGAAATTTGTTTGAGTTCTTTGTAGGTTCTGGATATTAGCCCTTTGTCAGATGAGTAGATTGCAAAAATTTTCTCCCATTCTGTAGGTTGCCTGTTCACTCTGATGGTAGTGTCTTTTGCTGTGCAGAAGCTCTTTAGTTTAATGAGATCCCATTTGTCAATTTTGGCTTTTGCTGCTGTTGCTTTTGGTGTTTTAGACATGAAATCTTTGCCCATGCCTATGTCCTGAATGGTACTACCTAGGTTTTCCTCTAGGATTTTTATGGTATTAGGTCTAACATTTAAGTCTCTAATCCATCTTGAATTAATTTTCGTATAAGGAGTAAGGAAAGGATCCAGTTTCAGCTTTCTACTTATGGCTAGCCAATTTTCCCAGCACCATTTATTAAATAGGGAATCCTTTCCCCATTTCTTGTTTCTCTCAGGTTTGTCAAAGATCAAATGGCTGTAGATGTGTGGTATTATTTCTGAGGACTCTGTTCTGTTCCATTGGTCTATATCTCTGTTTTGGTACCAGTACCATGCTGTTTTGGTTACTGTAGCCTTGTAGTATAGTTTGAAGTCAGGTAGCGTGATGCCTCCAGCTTTGTTCTTTTGGCTTAGGATTGTCTTGGAGATGCGGGCTCTTTTTTGGTTCCATATGAACTTTAAAGCAGTTTTTTCCAATTCTGTGAAGAAACTCATTGGTAGCTTGATGGGGATGGCATTGAATCTATAAATTACCTTGGGCAGTATGGCCATTTTCACAATATTGATTCTTCCTATCCATGAGCATGGTATGTTCTTCCATTTGTTTGTGTCCTCTTTGATTTCACTGAGCAGTGGTTTGTAGTTCTCCTTGAAGAGGTCCTTTACATCCCTTGTAAGTTGGATTCCTAGGTATTTGATTCTCTTTGAAGCAATTGTGAATGGAAGTTCATTCCTGATTTGGCTCTCTGTTTGTCTGTTACTGGTGTATAAGAATGCTTGTGATTTTTGCACATTAATTTTGTATCCTGAGACTTTGCTGAAGTTGCTTATCAGCTTAAGGAGATTTTGGGCTGAGACAATGGGGTTTTCTAAATATACAATCATGTCATCTGCAAACAGGGACAATTTGACTTCTTCTTTTCCTAACTGAATACCCTTGATTTCTTTCTCTTGCCTGATTGCCCTAGCCAGAACTTCCAACACTATGTTGAATAGGAGTGGTGAGAGAGGGCATCCCTGTCTTGTGCCAGTTTTCAAAGGGAATTTTTCCAGTTTTTGCCCGTTCAGTATGATATTGGCTGTGGGTTTGTCATAAATAGCTCTTATTATTTTGAGGTACGTTCCATCAATACCGAATTTATTGAGCGTTTTTAGCATGAAGGGCTGTTGAATTTTGTCAAAAGCCTTTTCTGCATCAATTGAGATAATCATGTGGTTCTTGTCTTTGGTTCTGTTTATATGCTGGATTATGTTTATTGATTTGCGAATGTTGAACCAGCCTTGCATCCCAGGGATGAAGCCCACTTGATCATGGTGGATAAGCTTTTTGATGTGTTGCTGAATCCGGTTTGCCAGTATTTTATTGAGGATTTTTGCATCGATGTTCATCAGGGATATTGGTCTAAAATTCTCTTTTTTTGTTGTGTCTCTGCCAGGCTTTGGTATCAGGATGATGTTGGCCTCATAAAATGAGTTAGGGAGGATTCCCTCTTTTTCTATTGATTGGAATAGTTTCAGAAGGAATGGTACCAACTCCTCTTTGTACCTCTGGTAGAATTCAGCTGTGAATCCATCTGGTCCTGGACTTTTTTTGGTTGGTAGGCTATTAATTGTTGCCTCAATTTCAGAGCCTGCTATTGGTCTATTCAGGGATTCAACTTCTTCCTGGTTTAGTCTTGGAAGAGTGTAAGTGTCCAGGAAATTATCCATTTCTTCTAGATTTTCCAGTTTATTTGCGTAGAGGTGTTTATAGTATTCTCTGATGGTAGTTTGTATTTCTGTGGGGTCGGTGGTGATATCCCCTTGATCATTTTTAATTGCGTCGATTTGATTCTTCTCTCTTTTCTTCTTTATTAGTCTGGCTAGTGGTCTGTCAATTTTGTTGATCTTTTCAAAAAACCAACTCCTGGATTCATTGATTTTTTGGAGGGTTTTTTGTGTTTCTATCTCCTTCAGTTCTGCTCTGATCTTAGTTATTTCTTGCCTTCTGCTAGCTTTTGAATGTGTTTGCTCTTGCTTCTCTAGTTCTTTTAATTGCGATGTTAGAGTGTCAATTTTACATCTTTCCTGCTTTCTCTTGTGGGCATTTAGTGCTATAAATTTCCCTCTACACACTGCTTTAAATGTGTCCCAGAGATTCTGGTATGTTGTATCTTTGTTCTCATTGGTTTCAAAGAACATCTTTATTTCTGCCTTCATTTCGTTATGTACCCAGTAGTCATTCAGGAGCAGGTTGTTCAGTTTCCATGTAGTTGAGCGGTTTTGATTGAGTTTCTTAGTCCTGAGTTCTAGTTTGATTGCACTGTGGTCTGAGAGACAGTTTGTTATAATTTCTGTTCTTGTACATTTGCTGAGGAGTGCTTTACTTCCAATTACATGGTCAATTTTGGAGTAAGTATGATGTGGTGCTGAGAAGAATGTATATTCTGTTGATTTGGGGTGGAGAGTTCTATAGATGTCTATTAGGTCTGCTTGCTGCAGAGATGAGTTCAATTCCTGGATATCCTTGTTAACTTTCTGTCTCGTTGATCTGTCTAATGTTGACAGTGGAGTGTTGAAGTCTCCCATTATTATTGTATGGGAGTCTAAGTCTCTTTGTAAGTCTCTAAGGACTTGCTTTATGAATCTGGTTGCTCCTGTATTGGGTGCATATATATTTAGGATAGTTAGCTCTTCCTGTTGAATTGATCCCTTTACCATTATGTAATGGCCTTCTTTGTCTCTTTTGATCTTTGATGGTTTAAAGTCTGTTTTATCAGAGACTAGTATTGCAACCCCTGCTTTTTTTTGTTCTCCATTTGCTTGGTAAATCTTCCTCCATCCCTTTATTTTGAGCCTATGTATGTCTCTGCGTGTGAGATGGGTCTCCTGAATACAGCAGACTGATGGGTCTTGACTCTTTATCCAGTTTGCCAGTCTGTGTCTTTTAATTGGAGCATTTAGTCCATTTACATTTAAGGTTAAGATTGTTATGTGTGAATTTGATCGTGCCATTATGATATTAACTGGTTATTTTGCTCATTAGTTGATGCAGTTTCTTCCTAGCCTCAATGGTCTTTACATTTTGGCATGTTTTTGCAATGGCTGGTACCGGTTGTTCCTTTCCATGTTTAGTGCTTCCTTCAGGATCTCTTGTAAGGCAGGCCTAGTGGTGACAAAATCTCTAAGCATTTGCTTATCTGTAAAGGATTTTATTTCTCCTTCACTTATGAAACTTAGTTTGGCTGGATATGAAATTCTGGGTTGAAAATTCTTTTCTTTAAGAATGTTGAATATTGGCCCCCACTCTCTTCTGGCTTGTAGAGTTTCTGCTGAGAGATCTGCTGTTAGTCTGATGGGCTTCCCTTTGTGGGTAACCCGACCTTTCTCTCTGGCTGCCCTTAAGATTTTTTCCTTCATTTCAACTTTGGTGAATCTGGCAATTATGTGTCTTGGAGTTGCTCTTCTCGAGGAGTATCTTTGTGGCGTTCTCTGTATTTCCTGGATTTGAATGTTGGCCTGCCCTACTAGGTTGGGGAAGTTCTCCTGGATGATATCCTGAAGAGTGTTTTCCAACTTGGTTCCATTTTCCCCCTCACTTTCAGGCACTCCAATCAGACGTAGATTTGGTCTTTTTACATAATCCCATACTTCTTGCAGGCTTTGTTCGTTTCTTTTTCTTCTTTTTTCTTTTGGTTTCTCTTCTCGCTTCATTTCATTCATTTGATCCTCAATCGCTGATACTCTTTCTTCCAGTTGATCGAGTCGGTTACTGAAGCTTGTGCATTTGTCACGTATTTCTCGTGTCATGGTTTTCATCTCTTTCATTTCATTTAGGACCTTCTCTGCATTAATTACTCTAGCCATCAATTCTTCCACTTTTTTTTCAAGATTTTTAGTTTCTTTGCGCTGGGTACGTAACTCCTCCTTTAGCTCTGAGAAATTTGATGGACTGAAGCCTTCTTCTCTCATCTCGTCAAAGTCATTCTCCGTCCAGCTTTGATCCATTGCTGGCGATGAGCTGCGCTCCTTTGCCGGGGGAGATGCGCTCTTATTTTTTGAATTTCCAGCTTTTCTGCCCTGCTTTTTCCCCATCTTTGTGGTTTTATCTGCCTCTGGTCTTTGATGATGGTGATGTACTGATGGGGTTTTGGTGTAGGTGTCCTTCCTGTTTGATAGTTTTCCTTCTAACAGTCAGGACCCTCAGCTGTAGGTCTGTTGGAGATTGCTTGAGGTCCACTCCAGACCCTGTTTGCCTGGGTATCAGCAGCAGAGGCTGCAGAAGATAGAATATTTCTGAACAGCGAGTGTACCTGTCTGATTCTTGCTTTGGAAGCTTCCTCTCAGGGGTGTACTCCTCCCTGTGAGGTGTGGGGTGTCAGACTGCCCCTAGTGGGGGATGTCTCCCAGTTAGGCTACTCAGGGGTCAGGGACCCGCTTGAGCAGGGAGTCTGTCCCTTCTCAGATCTCAACCTCCGTGTTGGGAGATCCACTGCTCTCTTCAAAGCTGTCAGACAGAGTCGTTTGCGTCTGTGCAGAGGTGTCTGTGTGTCTTAGTTTACTGTGCCCTGTCCCCAGAGGTGGAGTCTACAGAGACAGGCAGGTTTCCTTGAGCTGCTGTGAGCTCCACCCAGTTCGAGCTTCCCAGCAGCTTTGTTTACCTACTTAAGCCTCAGCAATGGCGGGCACCCCTCCCCCAGCCTCGCTGCTGCCTTGCCGGTAGATCACAGACTGCTGAGCTAGCAACGAGGGAGGCTCCGTGGGTGTGGGACCCTCCCGGCCAGGTGTGGGATATGATCTCCTGGTGTGCCTGTTTCCTAAAGCGCAGTATTGGGGTGGGAGTTACCCGATTTTCCAGGTGTTGTGTGTCTCAGTTCCCCTGGCTAGGAAAAGGGACTCCCTTCCCCCTTGCGCTTCCCAGGTGAGGCAATGCCTCGCCCTGCTTCAGCTCTCGCTGGTCGGGCTGCAGCAGCTGACCAGCTCCGATCGTCCGGCACTCCCCAGTGAGATGAACCCAGTACCTCAGTTGAAAATGCAGAAATCACCGGTCTTCTGTGTCGCTGGCGCTGGGAGTTGGAGACTGGAGCTGCTCCTATTCGGCCATCTTGCTCCGCCCCCAGTTCTTTGGATTTTTAAAATTCCACTGGACAGTCCGTTGAAAGCCTGTGCTTGAAAACAAAGCCCAGAAATTTATGAGTACCAGAAAAGGTGCAACAGTTAAATTTTTTTTAAATAAATGAATGTTTATCACTTTCATTATCAGCTTGAATTCTGGTTCTTCCCTCTTTCTTCCTCTTCTATTTTCCTTATCCTCATTCTTTGTTTTCTTACAGGGATGCATAATTGTCTATAGGTTCAGGGCTGAAGGGCATTGTTTCTCTAAGAAGGCGGGGTTGGGAGAGACACGTATGATCCTGTGATAAAGGAAGGGCAGAAACCCCTTTCCAGCTACATTTCCAGAACCAAGCTCATAAGAGGCTATTTATTCAGTCATTCAGCAGCAATAATTGAGTTGCTATTATGTGCCCAATCCTTTGCTCAAAGAATAGCAGTAATAGACATAAGACTACATGTCTGTGTTGAGTGCCATCATGGAGATGCCCCAACGTAGAAAGGGGAACAGAGGAAGATGTTGGTTCTGGAAATGCAGCTGGCCAGGGGTTTGTGTCCTTTCTTTATCACAGATACAGGGGGCTCTCTCCCAACACTGCCTTCTTGAAGAAACAATGCTTATCAGTCATGAACCTATACATAGTTTTGCTTCCCTGCCAGAAAGCAAAAAAATGAGGATAAGGAAGGTGGAAGAGGAAGAAAGGGGGAAGAACCAGAATCCAAGCTTATTCTACATCCCCTTTTCTAGTTATTCTCAAACAGTGAACATCCTGGAGGTAAAACAAGACACATTTAGCTTTTCGGTGCCATATCTTTTTCACTCAAGTGTCCTTGGAAACTGAGGCTCTGGTAGTGACTTTTGGACAAACAGAAAGATCCTGTAATGGTCTCAAATGTACTTATTAAGGGAATAGGTCCTCTGTGTGCTATGTCTGATTCTATTCTATTCTATTCTATTCTATTCTATTCTATTCTATTCTATTCTATTCTATTCTATTCTATCCTATTCTAATCTGTGATTTTCACCTTCATTTCCAACACATAATCTTGATAAAAGTAAGAAAAGGAGAAGAAAAGGTACCAGTGCATTACAAAAACTGCATTTGAGAATCCTAATGTTCACTTCAAAGTGCAGTCTTCTTGGGTAAACATGCAGTCTGTTTGCATTTAATTCTTCCACACGAACCCTGCTAGAAAGTTAGCCAAATTGATAATCGATTCACATGATCTTTGCTCACTCATTTATTAAAACACACCAAACAGTTAATTCCCTTTTCTGTTGGGAGCTCTCACTGGTTCTACATGGCTTGAATGTTAAACAGCCACTCAGGGCTCAGGGAAAACAGCAGAGTCATTAGATGGTAACTGTTTCAAACTGTTCAAAACAAGTCTTAGAAATTAAGGGCTTCAGTGTCCCTTCAATAAGATCACTTTGGTGAATATTTATTGAACTGATAGCTGACAGATGATAAAGAAGATCTAGCCTGTAATCCCAGTGCTTTGGAGGCTAAGTTGGGAGGATCACATGAGGCTAGGAGTTTGAGACCAGCCTGGGCAAGATAGAGACTCCATTTCTTAAAATAAAAAAAAAAATTAAACTTAGCTAGACATGGTAGCTACTTGGGAGGTTAAGGTGGGAGGATCACTTAAGCGCAGGAGTTCGAGGTTACAAAGAGCCATGATCACACCACTATACTACAGCCTGGGCAACAGAGTGAGACTCTGTTTCAAAAAAAAAAAAAAAAAAAAAAGAGTGGATTGGTCAACTAAAGAACTTGAAAGATCTCAAAAAAGCTCTAATTCAGTTGACCAATCCACTTCTTTATTCCTACTTCTTATACTTGAATAAGAGAAGAAAGAAGAGTTTTTGAATACCCTTCACTTCTCCAGCTATGGTATGAGCCCATTAGATACATTGGCCATAACTTACTAATACACTAATTCCCCACCAAGAGCCTCTATCTCTAGACAGGGAGATAGATATATAGCTGATGATAGATAGATAGATAGATAGATAGATAGATAGATAGATAGATGATAGATAGATAGATAGGCAGATAGATAGATAGATAGATAGATAGATAGATAGATAGGCAGATAGATAGATAGGCAGATAGATAGATAGGCAAATACAGATATAGATATAGATATCAATATAGATGCTATAGATACAGATATAGATATAGATATAATCATCCTCCTCTTTAGCCTGGTCCAGAGGCTAATAACAGAGACTCTAAGTAAATTGTGGCACTGGAAGGAAGCCAACAAGTTATGAGATTCTATAGGTCAATCCTTTCTCTTCACACATGAGGACTTTGGGCTTTAGCAATTATTTGGTGGCCAATCTGCAACTCTTAGCCAAGTGTTTCAACTCCTAGGGTGATGCTCCAATTCCTCTGGCCCACAAACCTAGATGCAGTAATGAAGACATACCCTAGAGCTTTTCTAAAAAGCTTAGTTTAATTTTCCTACCTCACTGTGGTACAAATGTTAAGCTTTTCCCTGACACTTAAGCTATTTTATTTTATTATTTTATTTTTGCATTTTATTTTTCATTCACTCATTCATTGTGCAATCATTGATGGAGATCCTACTGTGTGCCATGCATTGTGGTAAGGCTTTAGGAACATCAAAAATAAATTAATACTTTTCAGAATGATGGGGAATATCAATAGGTAATATTATTAAATTATAATTCAGTAAGTGGTAATGAAGATACTTAAGGAAAAATAAAAATGTGTAGATGTGATAACTAAACAAGAAAACACTAAAGCACCTAGTAAGTGCTCAATAAATGCAAGTTTATCTCCCCTGTGCAGTAGTTAAAAATGATAGCTTGCAAACCAACTGTCTCAGGACTTTCTGGGGAGCTTTATTTATATACTGGAGTGCAGCTCCGGAATCTTTATTTTTATTGCTCCCTAGGATGTTCTAACACACACTAAGTTTTAGGACTCCAGTTTGATCTAAAATAGCAGAAGAAACATCTCTCTGAGGAGCTTTACAGAGCTTCATAGGGAAGGTGATACTCAACTAAGTTTTTAAAGATAAGCAGGAATTTCAGACAAGTATTCACAAAGTTATAATGTGGAAAGAAATTACAATTTCTCTATAGAATTCACATGGTAGAACTAGGATCAGTATATAGGAGGTGAGGATGACTAATGGGTACCAAAAAATGATTAGAAAGATTGAATAAAAGCTAACATTTGCTAGCACAACAGGGTGACTACAGTCAATAATAACTTAATTGTATATTTTAAAATAACTTAAAGAATGTAACTTGTTTGTAACTAAAAAAAATGCTCAAGGGGATGGATACCCCATTCTCCATGATGTACTTATTTCACATGGCATGTCTATACCAAAACATCTTATGACCCCATAAATATGTACACCTACTATGTACCCACAAAAATTAAAAATTAAAAAAATAAAAATATTTTTTATTTTTTATTTTTTAATTAATTTTTTATTAAAAATAAAAATAAAAAAACAAGAAGTTTTTAGGGAGCTATTATAAAATATATGACCCACCTTGGAAGCATTTAAGCTGGGTTGGTTGACAAAAATCCTTGGGTCTTTTCCACTTACTCACGTTTTTTCTACAGTGCCTATATTGGTTTTGCCAATGAATGAATAATAAATATAATTGAGTACATGAATAAATGAATGAATACATGCTATTGATTGTTTTCCTTTGTAAAATTGAAGACAGACTTTAAATCTACCCCTATTATTTATGTTTAAGAAACTGAGATCAAGGGCTTTTGAAACCTCATTCTCAACTAGCTTTTCACACAGAATATGCTCAAAAAATGTTTACAGAGTGCTGACTGAATCTCTATTAAATCCCAGCTTGTGCCGGGCGCGGTGGCTCACGCCTGTAATCCCAGCACTTTGGGAGGCCGAGGCAGGCGGATCACAAGGTCAGGAGATCGAGACCACGGTGAAACCCCGTCTCTACTAAAAAAAATACAAAAAATTAGCCGGGCGCGGTGGCGGGCGCCTGTAGTCCCAGCTACTCAGGAGGCTGAGGCAGGAGAATGGCGTAAACCCAGGAGGCAGAGCTTGCAGTGAGCCGAGATCGCGCCACTGCACTCCAGCCTGGGCGACAGAGCGAGACTCCGTCTCAAAAAAGAAAAAGAAAAAAAAAAATCCCAGCTTGTTAGTTCTACCCATTGTTTCTAGAATTTTAGTCTCTTTGGTAGCCGAGTCCTGACAATTATAGAGGGAAGTGTAGAGACACTGAGCTCCAAGATCTCTCCAAACTCTGAAACTGATGATGCTATCAATGGGCAGAATTTCTACGAATTCACTAAAATTAAATTGAGTCTATTGAATACCCTAATGGCAGTCCACTTGTCCTCAGAGGGAAGCTTCAGAGAATAAAAGGGAAGCTGCTTTTCGTGGTACTTACTTCAGCTCAATAACCAGGTGCTGAGTGTCTCCTCTGTGCCAAGAATGCGGAGTCCAGAGTTGAGCAAGGCATGACCTTGCCTCCAAGAGTTTGCCACATAGTACTAGTCGTTGCTTTCCTCTGCTACATATCTATACCTTTAGCCAACCAAACACAGGCCATACCCTTACATGAAAATTGTTTCCATGTTTAACTCAGATTTATCATGTGCCAAAAAAAAAAAAAAAAAAAATGCATGGAATGAAAATGAGATAACAAACAAATAAATAATGAATTTTCTCCATAAAAAAGAATAGTTTTTCAGTGCTTGCCAGATTCCTTTGTCAATCCAAGACTTATAACTCAAAGCAAAAAAAAGAGGATTGCTGAAATAGAGACAACTGAATGGCCCTTTCTACAGAAGTTTTAAGGGTAGATGTGTAAGAAAGTGACTGGGGCATGAGGAGGAAAAAGCATTAAGAGACTCAGGCTCTGCACTCCTGATACAGAAGCAGGTGGCTGTACACACGCCTGCTCCTCAATTGCTGAAGCAGTGGCTATTTAGCATCCTCCACTCTACTTCTCCAGCCCCAGGACAGCTACTTCTTGGGCACCAAAACATCACCACCAATCAGTGGCCTGACAGCCCTTGTACTTTTTCTGCAAATGAACAATAAAAAGGCTTTGATTCTTTCCTTCTGCAGGTGTCTACCTCTACCTGAGCTCCAACATGTATAAGCTAAAATGATACTATTTGTTTTTGCACAAAATAAGAAATACCAAGGAAAAGTTTAAAAGAGCTACATTTTCTACTGAATAGCGAAGACAAGAAAGATTTCTTTATTAAACAAAATTAAATATTTTCCAAGCTTTTATCCTTTTCTCTTTAACCCTCTTCAAGTTCAAATCTAATTTTTTTTTAAGAACCACCAAATTGATTCTAAGAGAATAATTGCTAAGGCGTGAAAATACCGCCCGTATCCTGGAAACAGGCTATGCCATGGGTCGTTTCTTAATTTTCACCCTATTAGGGTAATTTCCTACCACCGTGGGTTTTTTTCCTGCAACAGTTCCTGCATGCTGGCATCCTGGCTCCTTCACAGCTGCCTTGTCAAAGCAAAGGGAAAAGGGACCATTAACATGTTTGTGGAAATAGGTGCAACAATGCCACTGTTCTATTAGCCTGCAATAGGGTGGGGACAAGGGAAGGAAACAAAATTGTCACATGAGAGGGCTGGTCATTTTCAAGAACTTGGCTGCTGTGGCTATTTAATTTAACCTGCAATGATGCCTTTTATAAATCTAGTATCCTAAAATGAAAATAGGCAATTCACATATAAACTACAAAACACAATAAGCAAAAATGTTCAGCCTTCCCAAGTTAAGCAACAAAATGCAAGTTAAAAAAAAGAAAAAAGAAAAAACATGACACCATTATTTGCCTCTTAGCATTTTTTTAAATGATAAAATCAGATGCTTTGAGGGTCTAGTGAAAATGATATTTTTATACAATACTGATAGCACTGTAAATTTGAAAACTTGTTCTGGAAAGCAATTTACAATAAGTACTAACGGCTATGAAAATATTCATGCTCTTTGACCTGGTAATTCCAGTTACTAAAATCTATCCTAATAAAAGTATATAAAAAGTTGTATCTCCAAATATGTGCATTGCCCTTCCATTCACAATAGTGGAAAAATCAGAAACAATGTACATGTATAGATGAACGGTTGAGTAAATTATAGTTTATCAACTAAAAGGACCATTAGAAAATAGCCTAGATCAGCACCTCACACATAGTAGGTACTCAACTGGGTTGAAATGTGTAAAATTACTTACAAAAAATTAAATGGAAAGTAAAATACAATATGCATGTATGCTTACTAATACTCGGACAATATGTATAAGGAAAAATATAGTCAATTTTCTACATTTTCAGTAATGTATTTTTTAATATTTTCATCCCAATTAAAAAAATATGAAACTAAACGAATCCACCTATTTCCCTGGATTTTGGTAAGCTGGGAAACCCCTTAGACTGCAGAGTGTAGATATGTATTACTACTCACGTCTTTCACTCAAATCAGCCTCCTGATAAAAGGAGGCCTAAGGGTCCCACAAAGAAAGGAAGAGTGCACAGGGCTTATGAACAGATATGGAAGACAGTCAGTTCAAAAATGTTACACTGCTGGTGATCATGATGAAGAAAAAGTGGCTCTTCCCTGGCACTATGTAGACCCTCCTAGTGAAAATTCCAGTTGCTTCAAATTCAGTGTGGAAGCTGAGACTCCAGTGTGGATGCACAGACAGCTAAGGGTGATTCCATAGGAACTGCAGAGTGAATGTCAACAAGGCCCTTTTTCGGGGGCCTACAATTAACTCTAAAAATGAGACATCTACCCTGGAAAAGCTTCTAGGCTAGGAAACCTGGCTAGAAGCCTGAATTGGATCCAGTTCTGTATACCATTAACTGTGAAGTTTCAGCAAATCATGTAACTTCTGTCTAAATCTCAGTTACCTCATTGGGTAAAATGAGCATAACAATCCCTGCCCTGGCTTCCTCACACGACTGTTAATAAGGATTGAAGGAACAAGTTCACTGGTGTATGAGAGTCCTGTGAACCATGATGTGCCATATCCAGGTAAAGAATGCTACTCATCAAGAAAAGAGACCTCAGTTTGCCACTTTGTGGCTCATTCTGGGTTTGCCAATTGTAGGGTCTACACAATCAAAAATCGAAGAGACATTCATCAATTTCTAGCCTTTGGATAAAAACCAACCCTCTTCCAATACTCCTTTATTGCCCTATGATTGTTACCTGGAAGAAAATTATATAAAACAGTAAGAATGACACACACACACACAAAAATCTGTATATAAACAGTGGTATCTACTGGCAATAGGTTCAGAAGTGCAAAGTCTCATTTTCTTCCTTCCCTCAAATCTAGAAAAACCATTAGTGCCACTACAAAACTATTCTTTGTACCAACGGATATTAGGGCCCATCTAATAGTAGCTCGCAGTCAATGGGCGTGAGCAAGTTAAATAATGAAACCCCAGAGAAGCTACAAGAAAGGGAAATATCTGTTACGTGTGAGACACATGAAGTAACCTATAGTCAGTAACTTTCACGTAAAGCAGGCACTCTTCAAGTAGCATTCCCTAGAAGTGTATTCTTCCCAACAAAGATCAAGGATGTCTACAAAGCTTCTACTACTACCACCTACTCCCAGAAAGATTGAGAAACAAAGGACAGATTCCTGGGTAATAAGAACCACATCTTTTGCAGGAAGTGCACCGAAGGAGAGGAAATCTCCATTTTGTCTATAAGTACTTATTGAAAAAGTACTAACTACTGGGGACAAAACAGAGAAGCAGATAGACAAGGTCTCTGCCTTTTGCTCGAGCACCCTTCATTTTTATGTTGTGCAATCTACATAGTAGCAAATTAAGAACACAGAAATAAAGTTTATGAAGTTTTGCAACTAAAGTCCAAATTCTGGGTGGTCATGAAATAATGAAAATTCTCCACTGTTAGAATAAAAGTACCGATACAAAGACTTGTCCATTCTGAGGTGGGATGTAAATAGTATGGAATAAAGAAGGAATCAATAGCTGTAGGACACATTCCGGCCAGCATATACTCCTTTCTTATGTTAACAAGAGTTTTCTTTGCTTAAGGATCTGTAGTCCCCAATCCTAGCCTGTGTATTTTCAGTGAACCTGACACCAACCCAAGATATCAGAGGGTAGCACATGAATTAGATTAAGCCAATCAGCACACTCCGTCCCCCTGGCCACAGTGACTGGTTCAGGGATGGACACTAGACCCATATCAAGTCCATTAAGTCTGAGAAGACTTAATTCTAAGACATATATTTGGTAATATTTAGGGAATATTTCTGATTTCTTTCCCTCTGGAGATGACCTAAAGAGACACTGAGGTCTTAGATTTAAATCTTTTTTTTTTTTTTTTTTTTTGAAACACAGTTTCACACATGTTGCCTAGGCTGGAGTGCAGTGGCACAATCTAGGCTCACTGCAACCTCTGCCTCCTGGGTTCAAGTGATTCTCCAGCCTCAGCCTCCCGAGTAGCTGGGATTACAGGCATCCACCACCATTTTTTGTATTTTTAGTAGAGATGGGGCTTCGCCATATTGACCAGGCTGGTCTCAAACTCCTGACCTCAGGTGATCCACCTGCCTTGGCCTCCCAAAGTGCTGGGATGACAGGCGTGAGCCACCACACCTGGACAGATTTAAGTCTTTAGTCCATTTTGATTTGATTTGGTTTCTGTATATGGCAAGCAATAGGGGTCTAATTTCATTCTTTTGCATATTGATTCAGTTTCCCAATTTATTGAAGAGACTGTCTTTTCCCCAGTGTATGTTCTTGGCACCTTTGTTAAAAACGAGTTCACTATAGGTGTGTGGATTTGTTTCTGCATTCTCTATTCTGTCCCATTGTTTTATGTGTCTGTTTTTATGTCAGTACCATGCTGTTTTGGTTACTATAGCTCTATAGTATAATTTGAAGTCAGGTAATGGGATTACTCTAATTTTTTCTTTTTATTTATTTATTTATTTATTTATTTATTTTTAAATTTATTTATTATTATTATACTTTAAGTTGTAGGGTACATGTACATAACGTGCAGGTTTGTTACATATGTATACTTGTGCCATGTTGGTGTGCTGCACCCATCAACTCGTCATTTACATCAGGTATAACTCCCAATGCAATCCCTCCCCCCTCCCCCCTCCCCATGATAGGCCCCGGTGTGTGATGTTCCCCTTCCTGAGTCCTAGTGATCTCATTGTTCAGTTCCCACCTATGAGTGAGAACATGCAGTGTTTGCTTTTCTGTTCTTGTGATAGTTTGCTAAGAATGATGGTTTCCAGCTGCATCCATGTCCCTACAAAGGACACAAACTCATCCTTTTTGATGGCTGCATAGTATTCCATGGTGTATATGTGCCACATTTTCTTAATCCAATCTGTCACTGATGGACATTTGGGTTGATTCCAAGTCTTTGCTATTGTGAATAGTGCTGCAATAAACATACGTGTGCATGTGTCTTTATAGCAGCATGATTTATAATCCTTTGGGTATATACCCAGTAATGGGATGGCTGGGTCATATGGTACATTTAGTTCTAGATCCTTGAGGAATCGCCATACTGTTTTCCATAATGGTTGAACTAGTTTACAATCCCACCAACAGTGTAAAAGTGTTCCTATTTCTCCACATCCTCTCCAACACCTGTTGTTTCCAGACTTTTTAATGATCGCCATTCTAACTGGTGTGAGATGGTATCTCATTGTGGTTTTGATTTGCATTTCTCTGATGGCCAGTGATGATGAGCATTTTTTCATGTGTCTGTTGGCTGTATGAATGTCTTCTTTTGAGAAATGTCTGTTCATATCCTTTGCCCACTTTTTGATGGGGTTGTTTGTTTTTTTCTTGTAAATTTGTTTGAGTTCTTTGTAGGTTCTGGATATTAGTCCTTTGTCAGATGAGTAGATTGCAAAAATTTTCTCCCATTCTGTAGGTTGTCTGTTCACTCTGATGGTAGTTTCTTTTGCTGTGCAGAAGCTCTTTAGTTTAATTAGATCCCATTTGTCAATTTTGGCTTTTGCTGCTGTTGCTTTTGGTGTTTTCAACATGAAGTCTTTGCCCATGCCTATGTCCTGAATGGTACTACCTAGGTTTTCCTCTAGGATTTTTATGGTATTAGGTCTAACATTTAAGTCTCTAATCCATCTTGAATTAATTTTCATATAAGGAGTAAGGAAAGGATCCAGTTTCAGGTTTCTACTTATGGCTAGCCAATTTTCCCAGCACCATTTATTAAATAGGGAATCCTTTCCCCATTTCTTGTTTCTCTCAGGTTTGTCAAAGATCAAATGGCTGTAGATGTGTGGTATTATTTCTGAGGACTCTGTTCTGTTCCATTGGTCTATATCTCTGTTTTGGTACCAGTACCATGCTGTTTTGGTTACTGTAGCCTTGTAGTATAGTTTGAAGTCAGGTAGCGTGATGCCTCCAGCTTTGTTCTTTTGACTTCGGATTGTCTTGGAGATGCGGGCTCTTTTGGTTCCATACGAACTTTAAAGCAGTTTTTTCCAATTCTGTGAAGAAACTCATTGATAGCTTGATGGGGATGGCATTGAATCTATAAATTACCTTGGGCAGTATGGCCATTTTCACGATATTGATTCTTCCTATCCATGAGCATGGTATGTTCTTCCATTTGTTTGTGTCCTCTTTTATTTCACTGAGCAGTGGTTTGTATTTCTCCTTGAAGAGGTCCTTTACATCCCTTGTAAGTTGGATTCCTAGGTATTTGATTCTCTTTGAAGCAATTGTGAATGGAAGTTCATTCCTGATTTGGCTCTCTGTTTGTCTGTTACTGGTGTATAAGAATGCTTGTGATTTTTGCACATTAATTTTGTATCCTGAGACTTTGCTGAAGTTGCTTATCAGCTTAAGGAGATTTTGGGCTGAGACAATGGGGTTTTCTAAATATACAATCATGTCATCTGCAAACAGGGACAATTTGACTTCTTCTTTTCCTAACTGAATACCCTTGATTTCTTCGTCTTGCCTGATTGCCCTAGCCAGAACTTCCAACACTATGTTGAATAGGAGTGGTGAGAGAGGGCATCCCTGTCTTGTGCCAGTTTTCAAAGGGAATTTTTCCAGTTTTTGCCCATTCAGTATGATATTGGCTGTGGGTTTGTCATAAATAGCTCTTATGATTTTGAGGTACGTTCCATCAATACCGAATTTATTGAGCGTTTTTAGCATGAAGGGCTGTTGAATTTTGTCAAAAGCCTTTTCTGCATCTATTGAGATAATCATGTGGTTCTTGTCTTTGGTTCTGTTTATATGCTGGATTATGTTTATTGATTTGCGAATGTTGAACCAGCCTTGCATCCCAGGGATGAAGCCCACTTGATCATGGTGGATAAGCTTTTTGATGTGTTGCTGAATCCGGTTTGCCAGTATTTTATTGAGGATTTTTGCATCGATGTTCATCAGGGATATTGGTCTAAAATTCTCTTTTTTTGTTGTGTCTCTGCCAGGCTTTGGTATCAGGATGATGTTGGCCTCATAAAATGAGTTAGGGAGGATTCCCTCTTTTTCTATTGATTGGAATAGTTTCAGAAGGAATGGTACCAGCTCCTCCTTGTACCTCTGGTAGAATTCAGCTGTGAATCCATCTGGTCCTGGACTTTTTTTGGTTGGTAGGCTATTAATTATTGCCTCAATTTCAGAGCCTGCTATTGGTCTATTCAGGGATTCAACTTCTTCCTGGTTTAGTCTTGGAAGAGTGTAAGTGTCCAGGAAATTATCCATTTCTTCTAGATTTTCCAGTTTATTTGCGTAGAGGTGTTTATAGTATTCTCTGATGGTAGTTTGTATTTCTGTGGGGTCGGTGGTGATATCCCCTTGATCATTTTTAATTGCGTCAATTTGGTTCTTCTCTCTTTTCTTTATTAGTCTTGCTAGTGGTCTGTCAATTTTGTTGATATTTTCAAAAAACCAACTCCTGGATTCATTGATTTTTTGGAGGGTTTTTTGTGTCTCTATCTCCTTCAGTTCTGCTCTGATCTTAGTTAGTTCTTGCCTTCTGCTAGCTTTCGAAGGTGTTTGCTCTAGCTTCTCTAGTTCTTTTAATTGCGATGTTAGAGTGTCAATTTTAGATCTTTCCTGCTTTCTCTTGTGGGCATTTAGTGCTATAAATTTCCCTCTACACACTGCTTTAAATGTGTCCCAGAGATTCTGGTATGTTGTATCTTTGTTCTCATTGGTTTCAAAGAACATCTTTATTTCTGCCTTCATTTCGTTATGTACCCAGTAGTCATTCAGGAGCAGGTTGTTCAGTTTCCATGTAGTTGAGCGGTTTTGATTGAGTTTCGTAGTCCTGAGTTCTAGTTTGATTGCACTGTGGTCTGAGAGACAGTTTGTTATAATTTCTGTTCTTGTACATTTGCTGAGGAGTGCTTTACTTCCAATTACGTGGTCAATTTTGGAGTAAGTACGATGTGGTGCTGAGAAGAATGTATATTCTGTTGATTTGGGGTGGAGAGTTCTATAGATGTCTATTAGGTCTGCTTGCTGCAGAGATGAGTTCAATTCCTGGATATCCTTGTTAACTTTCTGCCTCGTTGATCTGTCTAATGCTGACAGTGGAGTGTTGAAGTCTCCCATTATTATTGTATGGGAGTCTAAGTCTCTTTGTAAGTCTCTAAGGACTTGCTTGATGAATCTGGGTGCTCCTGTATTGGGTGCATATATATTTAGGATAGTTAGCTCTTCCTGTTGAATTGATCCCTTTACCATTATGTAATGGCCTTCTTTGTCTCTTTTGATCTTTGATGGTTTAAAGTCTGTTTTATCAGAGACTAGTATTGCAATCCCCGCTATTTTTTGTTCTCCATTTGCTTGGTAAATCTTCCTCCATCCCTTTATTTTGAGCCTATGTATGTCTCTGCATGTGAGGTGGGTCTCCTGAATACAGCAGACTGATGGGTCTTGACTCTTTATCCAGTTTGCCAGTCTGTGTCTTTTAATTGGAGCATTTAGTCCATTTACATTTAAGGTTAAGATTGTTATGTGTGAACTTGATCCTGCCATTATGATATTAACTGGTTATTTTGCTCGTTAGTTGATGCAGTTTCTTCCTTGCCTCGATGGTCTTTACATGTTGGCATGTTTTTGCAATGTCTGGTACCAGTTGTTCCTTTCCATGTTTAGTGCTTCCTTCAGGGTCTCTTGTAAGGCAGGCCTAGTGGTGACAAAATCTCTAAGCATTTGCTTATCTGTAAAGGATTTTATTTCTCCTTCACTTATGAAACTTAGTTTGGCTGGATATGAAATTCTGGGTTTAAAATTCTTTTCTTTAAGAATGTTGAATATTGGCCCCCACTCTCTTCTGGCTTGGAGAGTTTCTGCCGAGAGATCTGCTGTTAGTCTGATGGGCTTCCCTTTGTGGGTAACTCGACCTTTCTCTCTGGCTGCCCTTAAGATTTTTTCCTTCATTTCAACTTTGGTGAATCTGGCAATTATGTGTCTTGGAGTTGCTCTTCTCGAGGAGTATCTTTGTGGCGTTCTCTGTATTTCCTGGATTTGAATGTTGGCCTGCCCTACTAGGTTGGGGAAGTTCTCCTGGATGATATCCTGAAGAGTGTTTTCCAACTTGGTTCCATTTTCCCCCTCACTTTCAGGCACCCCAATCAGACGTAGATTTGGTCTTTTTATATAATCCCATACTTCTTGCAGGCTTTGTTCATTTCTTTTTCTTCTTTTTTCTTTTGGTTTCTCTTCTCGCTTCATTTCATTCATTTGATCCTCAATCGCTGATACTCTTTCTTCCAGTTGATCGAGTCGGTTACTGAAGCTTGTGCATTTGTCACGTATTTCTCGTGTCATGGTTTTCATCTCTTTCATTTCGTTTATGACCTTCTCTGCATTAATTACTCTAGCCATCAATTCTTCCACTTTTTTTTCAAGATTTTTAGTTTCTTTGCGCTGGGTACGTAATTCCTCCTTTAGCTCTGAGAAATTTGATGGACTGAAGCCTTCTTCTCTCATCTCGTCAAAGTCATTCTCCGTCCAGCTTTGATCCGTTGCTGGTGATGAGCTGCGCTCCTTTGCCGGGGGAGATGCGCTCTTATTTTTTGAATTTCCAGCTTTTCTGCCCTGCTTTTCCCCCATCTTTGTGGTTTTATCTGTCTCTGGTCTTTGATGATGGTGATGTACTGATGGGGTTTTGGTGTAGGTGTCCTTCCTGTTTGATAGTTTTCCTTCTAACAGTCAGGACCCTCAGCTGTAGGTCTGTTGGAGATTGCTTGAGGTCCACTCCAGACCCTGTTTGCCTGGGTATCAGCAGCAGAGGCTGCAGAAGATAGAATATTTCTGAACAGCAATTTTACCTGTCTGATTCTTGCTTTGGAAGCTTCCTCTCAGGGGTGTACTCCACCCTGTGAGGTGTAGGGTGTCAGACTGCCCCTGGTGGGGGATGTCTCCCAGTTAGGCTACTCAGGGGTCAGGGACCCACTTGAGCAGGGAGTCTGTCCCTTCTCAGATCTCAACCTCCATGTTGGGAGATCCACTGCTCTCTTCAAAGCTGTCAGACAGAGTCGTTTGCATCTGCAGAGGTTTCGGCTGAGTTTGTTATTGTTTACTGTGCCCTGTCCCCAGGGGTGGAGTCTACAGAGACAGGCAGGTTTCCTTGAGCTGCTGTGAGCTCCACCCAGTTCGAGCTTCCCAGCGGCTTTGTTTACCTACTTAAGCCTCAGCAATGGCGGGCGCCCCTTCCCTCAGCCTCTCTGCTGCCTTGCCGGTAGATCACAGACTGCTGTGCTAGCAATGAGGGAGGCTCAGTGGGTGTGGGACCCTCCCGGCCAGGTGTGGGATATGATCTCCTGGTGTGCCTGTTTGCTTAAAGTGCAGTATTGGGGTGGGAGTTACCCGATTTTCTAGGTGTTGTGTGTCTCAGTTCCCCTGGCTAGGAAAAGGGATTCCCTTCCCCCTTGCGCTTCCCAGGTGAGGCAATGCCTCGCCCTGCTTCAGCTCTCGCTGGTCGGGCTGCAGCAGCTGACCAGCACCGATCGTCCGGCACTCCCCAGTGAGATGAACCCAGTACCTCAGCTGAAAATGCAGAAATCACCAGTCTTTTGTGTCGCTCGCGCTGGGAGTTGGAGACTGGAGCTGTTCCTATTCGGCCATCTTGCTCTGCCCTTACCTAATTTTTTCTTTTGGCTTAGGATAGTTTTGGCTATTCTGGGTCTTCTGTGGTTCCATATACATTTTAAAAATTTTTTTCTATATCTGTGAAGAATGTCATTGAATTTTCATAGGGATTACATTGAATCTGTATATGACTTACAATATTTATTGTTCTAATCCAAGAACATAGAAAATTTTTCCATTTTTCTGTGTCCTTTTTAATTTCTTTCATCAGTGTTTCACAGTTTTCATTACAGAGATATTTAACTTTTCTAGTTAGTTCCCAGGTATTTAATTTCATTTGTGACTATTGTAAATGGGATTACTTTTAAAATTTCTTTTTCACATAGTTCACTCTTGGCATATATAAATGCTACTGATTTTTGTATGCTGATATTGCATCCTGCAACTTTACTAAATTTGTTTATCAATTCTAATAGTTTTCTTATGGATTCCTTATATTTTTCCAAATAAGATAATATCATCTGCAAACAAGGATAATTTGACTTCTTCCTTTCAAGTTTGGATGCCCTTTGCTCTAGCTAGGACTTTCAGTACTATTTTGAATAACAGTGCTGACAGTGGGCATCCTTGTAATGTTCCAGGTTTTAGAGGAAAGGTTTTCACTTTTTCCCCATTCAGTATGATACTAACTATGGTTCTATTGTATATGGCTTTTATTATGTTGAGATATTTCCTTCTATCCCCAGTTTTTTGAGGAATTTTATCATGAAGTGATGTCTAGTTTTATCAAATGCTTTTCTAGCATCAATTGAAATGATCATATTATTTTTATCCTTCATTCTGTTGATATGATGTATCACTTTCATTGATTTGCATAAGTTGAGCCATCCTTGCATCCCTGGGAGAAATCCTCCTTGGTCTTGATGACTAATCTTTCTAATACATTGTTGAATTTGGTTTGCTAGTATTTTGTTGATAATTTTTACATCAACATTCATGCAGATATTGGGCTATCATTTTTTTTGTTGTTGATGTGTCTTTGTCTGGTTTGGTATCAGAGTAATATTAGCCTCATAGAATGAGTTTGGAAGTATTCCCTCCTCTATTTTTCAGAGTAGTTTGAGTTGAATTTCTATTAGTTCTTTAAATGTTTGGTAGAATTCAGCAGCAAAACCATGAGGTCCCAGGCTTTTTATCTTACTGGGAGACTTTTTATGATGGCTTCAATCTCATTATTTGCAATTGGTCTGTTCAGCTTTTGGATTTCCTCCAACTTAAACCTTAGAAAGTTGTATATATCTAGGAGTTTGTCCATTCCTTCTAGATTTTCCAACTTATTGTCATACAGTTGCTCATAGTAGCCACTATGAATTGTAATGTCTCCATTTTCATATCTGATTTTATTTATTTGTATCTTCTCTCTTTTTTCTTAGTTAGTCTGGCTAAAGGTTTGTCACTTTTGTTTAACTTTTCTACAAACCAACTTTTTGTTTCATTGGTCCCTTGGATTTTTTTTATTTCAATTTCATTTATTTCTGCCCTGATTTTTTTCTTTCGTTACTTCTGCTCATTCTGAATTTGGTTTATTCTTTCTTTTCTAGTTCTTTAAGATGTACTGTTAGATTGTTCATTTGGAGTTTTTCTTCCGAAAATGTACACACTTATAACTATAAACTTATCTCTTAGTACTGCTTTTGCTGTATCCCATAGGTTTTGGTTGTGTTTCCATTATCAATTGTTTCAAGAAATTTTTTAATTTCCATCTTAATTTCTTCATTGACACACTGGTCATTCAGGAGCATACTCTTTAATTTCCATGTATTTGTACAATTTCCAAAATTCCTCTTCTTATTAATTTCTACTTTTATTTCATTGTGGTCAGAGAAGATGTTTGATATTATTTCAATTTTTTTAATGTTTAAAGACTTGTTTTGTGACCTAACATATGGTCTATCCTTCAGAATGATTTACATACTGAGAAAAAGAATGTGTATTCTGCAGCTCTTGGATGAAACGTTCTGTAAATACCTATTAGATCCATGTGATCTTTAGTGCAGTCTGATGTTTGTTGATTTTCTGTCTGGGAGATCCATCTAATGCTGAAAGTGGGGTCTTAAAGTCTCCCACTATTATTGTATGTGGTCCTATCTCCTTCTTCAGCTCTAATAATATTTTATACATACAGGTAATGTATTGAGTTTCACCTGAAGCCAGCAAGTCTCAGAGACTCACCCAAGGCCCTCAACATAGTACCTGGGTATCAGTGCTGGTTATTCAGGGTCCAAGGGTGCTTCAGTTAGCAAGTGATGAATGCTACCAAGACTGGGTCCTTTCCTTCAAGGCAGTGGGTTCCCTTCTGGCCCAGGGTGTATCTAAAAATCTCATCTGGAATCTAGGGCCTAGAATGGGGGCCTCACAACTCTACCTGGTGCTCTATCCTGCTGTGGCTGAGTTGGCATCCAGGATGCAAGACAGAGTCCTTCCCTCTCTTCCCCCCCCTCTCCTGAAGCAGAAAAAAAATTGTCTCTTTTGGACCCTCAAGCTCTACAGCCTAGGGTTAGAGGAGGGGAGATGCCAGCACTCTCTTGGTTTTCCCAGCTGGTGTCTCAGTAGGTTGCATCCCCTTCTGCCCCACTGTCCACTGTCCACTGCCTACGGGCCTGTTTCAGTACTAGGACTTGCCTAAGAGTTTCAGTCCTTACGGGTTAGCCTTTCACATTTACTTGGAGACACAGTGCACTGGAGCCCTCTGTGGTGAGGTTTGCAGGCATTCAAGCTCCAACCTATCACTGAGATTTACAATTCCCCTCTGGCTAGGGCTGGTTTAAAAGCTCCCTCCGTGGGCAGGCACCAGCTGAGTTTGTTCGCATTTTTGCTTCTGCTTTAACAGGATAGCACTGAGTTCAATGCCTCACAATTGCTGTGTTCTTCCTACCTCAGTGCTCAGAGATGTTCTCTCCACCAAGGTCCCCATTGCAGAGGGTAGGAAGGGGTGGTATCCATGAAAACTCCAAACTGTTCTTTCCACCTTTTCAGTGCATCTTTCAGTAATATGAAGTTAAAAAGTTAAAATCAGGTACTGTGAATGCTCACCAGGTTTTCTGTTTTTATGAAAGTGTTTTTTCCGTGTAGATAGTTGTTTACTTGGTGTCCTTGTGGGGACTGGGCTGGGAACAATTGGTGAAGCCTTCTATTCCGCCATCTTGCTCCATCCTCTCTAATTCCAAGAAGGGGTTTTTGTTTTGTCTTGTTTTAACGTGCTCTGCTATACTTATCAACTTTCAAAAAATATTTTTCCTTTCTCTGTCTAAAGTGTTTTTATATTTTAGAAAACTCATATTCCTTGTGACCTCTCAAAAAACTGCTGGGCCATTAAAGCCCCGTTATGATACTTCCTATGACTGTCTAAACTCAGGTCCGTGCCTTCAAGACATGTACAATCTAGTTGTAAAGAAAAGACTCACTGGAAACAATAGAGTGAATTGGTTTTAAAGTGGGGATCCAAAGTTATAAATTCTGCTAAAGGCCAAAGGAGAAGGCATTATTGAGACTGGATATTTGGGGAGGTTTTTCCAGAGTAGACAGGAATTTACAGTGGCCTTAAATCATAAAGATTAGAATTAATGGAAAGAGAATTCTAGGTGGGAGAAAATAGGTAAACAATAAGAGGGAAGTGGGAGTGGGCATGGCTCACAATAAGCACACAGAAGAAAAGAGAATCTGTGAAGAGGAGTTGTGTATGTGTAATCAGGCATTGACACACAGAAGTTTCAGGAATTGTTGCAATGAAACCTTTATAAAATAAGAAAACAATTTCAATAAGTAAAATACATTAGATATTGAACTAGACTCTAGTAAGTTTTGAATTAGATTTCAGAGTAAGGAAGAATGCTTAATGTTGACAATCTAAACCTTGATTTCTGGGCAGGTGGATAGAGATGAATACATTTCACAGGACTACCTTCAAGCATGAAGCAGCATGAAAACAATGTTAGCTATAATTAACGTTAAATTTACTTATTGCCAGGAACATTGCTAACACTTTACATACATTATTTCACTTAATCATCTCAACAACTCTGCAAGACAAATATTATTATATTCTACATTTTATAGTTGAAGATATTGAGGTTCAAGAAAATTAAGGAACTCGGTCCTAGTTAGGCTGTGATTTGCATATATATGTGTGTGTGTGTGTATATATATATATATATAGTGTGTGTGTGTACACTGACACACACACATATATACAGAGAGATTTCCTAACACCAGAAATTGTGCTTTTGACTACTGATATAATATGGATATTTGTCCCTTCTAAATCTCTTGTTCAAATGTGATCCTCAATGTTGGAGGTGGGGCCTAGTAGGAAGTGTTAGTGTCATGGGGTGGATCCTTTATGAATGGCTTGGTGCTTTCCCTGTGATAATCACTGAGTTTTCACTCTATTAGTTCAGGAAAGAGCTGGTTGTTAAAAGAGCTTGGCACCCCCCCTTCTCTTTTTTCCTCTCTCACCATGTGACATGCCTGCCCCACCCTCGCCTTCTGCCAAGAGTAAAAGATTCCTGAGGCCTCACCAGAAGCTGAGCAGATGTTGATGCCATGCTTGTACAGCCTCCAGAACTGTGAACCAAACAAACCTCTTTTCTTTATAAATTACCCAGTCTTGGGTACTCCTTTATGGGAATGCAAAGTGGACTAAAACAACTACTATTCTAACATATATAAGAATTAGTTGGGTTGCATATAGGGTAAAAACAAATAGATACAAGTGGTTTTAAAAAGCAGTAACAGAAGTTCTAAGGCTTCTTTTTGTACCAGGTATCAATCCAAATGGATGTGGGAAGGCAGGTCCAAATACTCCAGAGCTGGGACACAGGAATCCAGGGTCGTGGGTGACGGGAACAGCTTAGTGTTAAGGGGCCCTAACCAGTTGCTATTTATCAACAAGTGCAAAAATATTTTAGTATTTTAACAACTTGCATGGCCATTCCACTGTGTACTGGGAAAAAAGGCAGCCCAGTATATGACCCCACTCATCCTTACCACACAGTCCCCCGGATTCCCACTGTTAGCCGAATGCATCCAACACCACAAGTGAGACAAGCAAAGCACCAGCTGGATTAAAGGGTCCTCATTTATTCTCCACTGCATGACCATCTGTCTCACACCTGGCAAGGGAAAGGTGGAAACGAGAGAAAGAAAAAGAAGAAGATAAGTTAGAAAGAATAGAGTAATTGATTGTTTTATTTGATCTTAAAACAAGTCAACCAGAACGTACCTCCTCCAGTTCCTAGCAGGCTGCAATTCCATATAAGAATAAACTTAGTGAGATGGTGATAATGTCACTAGAAGAGTTGCTTAAGCAGAAAAGGTTATTTTACATGGAAGTTAAAAGCAAGATGTGCTGTGAGTAGATGTGCTCGGTGTAAAAAATCAGTTCTTGCAAAATTAACAGTTGAACATTGGGAGTTATGTTCAACTGTTAATTTTGCAAGAACTGATTTTTTACACCGATATACCTGAGGTAAATGATGAGTTGATGGGTACTGACGAGTTGATGGGTGCAGCACAGCAACATGACACAAGTATACATATGTAACAAACCTGCACGTTATGCACATGTACCCTAGAACTTAAAGTATAATAATAATAAAAAATTAAAAATTAACAGTTGAATTATATTCATTGCATTTTAAAGGTAAAGTATTCATAAATTCATATAATGAAAAGAGCAAAAAATAAATTCAAATTCTCAGACCAAGCCACCATTCTTCAAACTTTGAAAAATGTAGACTGGTTTTTATTGCAATTATTTTAAATCTTAACAATACTTTCTGGAAAAGTGAAGGCTTTAGGCAGTAACCTTCTAATAGCACAAATAAAATCTTTTCTTATGAGACTTTAAGTTCAACATGCAGGGTAAGAAATTTTTACAATTGCATTGATCATTTGAACTCTAGGGCTCCTGATCCTGAGGGCACATATTTTGCTCCTCATTAACCAGAAAAAAGTAAGGATGGTATACCACTTATTTTAAAACCTATTTTCTAAAGATTGAATATGAAAAACATGGTCATTTTCTTCAATTTGAACATGATTTCTTCTATTTGCATGTAATTTCATAAAATGATTATTTTAAATGGTTGTGCTTTTAGTCATAACCTTGTAAGGGGGTAAAGCAGTGTGGGAGGGGATTTGAAAATGGTAAACTTTTATGTCGAACTGGACTTTCAACTGAAGGTTACAGCTGGGTGTTGAAAATGACATCATAATCCTTTTGATGACCCATATGGATCTCATTGGTAATAATCTGTATTGACCACTAGAATGGTTTTGTTTATAGAATTATCTACTAGCCTTCTATTTTCTCTTTTGAAGAAACAGTTTTGAGAGCCCTCAGCTAAATAAGGGTTCCAGGATCAGAGCTGTGAGCAACGCTGCCCTGATGGGAAATGAAGGGGAGCTGAACTTCGGCGTTTACAGTGTGCCTTTCACAGGATCCTTCTTTTGCCTGGCAGACAGTCTAATGACTAGTTGTTCAACCTGTGATCAGATAGTTTCTCACACAGGAAACTTGTTTATACTGGCCGACATCCCTGTGGCTCTCGTCTGACCCATGTCCAGTTTATGCCTGCCTGACCATTGCTCCAGTGCTGGGAGCCCAACCGAGTTCTTGCCTGTATCCTGAAGAAAACCTGGTCTGGGGTAGCCCCTATTTCTTCAGATGGAAAATACAAATTCAGTACACCACTAGAATACGAAACAAGTTCAAAGATTTTTACTTACAGCTCCTGGGCAAAGAGGATAATGAGTTGGAAGGGCAGTCCTCCATCCCTGGGTCACACAAGGCAGGAATGAAGAGTCCGGCTGAGAGAGGAGAAAGAAAAAGAGAGAGAGTGATGCATGCAATGACTAGCAGTATTTATAAGGGATTAGACTGTGGATCACTTTAAGTTTGAGGGCAGATGCCTAGTGGTTCATTTAAAGGAAGCAGGAAAGAAGACAGCCCTACCTGCTAGGCAGGAAGGATGCCTCTAAGTTCTTCTCTTAGAGGAACTTAGAGAAGTTCCTCAAGCCAGTGGCTGTGGTATAGAGCTGGAAGCTGTGTCCAGGGTGATTGAGCCCTACTTCTGATATGAGAAAATTAGGGTGCTGTGGTAACATAAAATTATAAGAATTCACTATGGAGACCTTTTTTTGAATTTTTATTTTACTATTTGGAAAATCATCCACAAGAGCTACCTGTGGACTTTATTTTCAGTGTCTATGGAATGCCAAACACAGGGTGAGGTGTCATATATTTAGAAATAAGACCCAGATTTTTGCCTCAAATTCGTTGCAATCTAGCTTTTCTTCCTCTGTATTTCATACCGCCCCCTTTCCAGTCATTGTACTAAAAACAAGGAATATTTTCCAGCCACTCCTGCCTTCTCGAAGAAACCTCTTTCCAAAGACTTCCTTTTAAGATGGTCTGTTTTCACCATCTATCCATGCTGATTGGACAACTGGCCCTTGTTGGGCTTACAAGTGTCTTTCTCCTGGAAAATGGAAAATGGGAGCTCAAAACAGTAAATCTCGTGGTACTTGCTTGGACTGAGAATACCAATGAATCAGGGTGTTGGCTATACCACTCTGAGGCAGAAATGGCTGGTCTGCCAACATGGACATGCAGAGAGATGCAACAACATGAAGCTAGAAAGTTCAAGAGCAATGAGGCCAAGGTGCTCAGGACTGACTTTCCAGTTTATATGTTCCACTCCCTCAGGAGGACACACTTCCTGCTACAGGACTCTGTGGGAATGAGATCCACAGTGCCGCTGGACCTTCTCAACATATTTTCTCTTTTCACTTTACATTGGATTGAGTAAGTTTCTGTTCCTTAACCAAATAGCCCTTGTCTAAAACATAACCTGTGGACTTAAGATTATAAAAGACAATAAATTCCAGCAAGAAAAGTCAAAAAGAGCATTAAATCAAAAGTGTGCAGACATCTGAATTTTAGTTTAGCTTTTTCCCCTAACACCACTATCATAATCATATGATCCAGATTTTCTAGGAGAATCATGATATTTAAAAATCTCTTTCATCGATAAAAGAACACTATTGTAAAAACACATGTAGGCAGTTATGTGTCAGTAAATGTTTAACAAGCAGCTCTCTGGCAAAGAAAGCCATGCCCTAATATTTAGCCTCAGCCAATTTCCATGGTATAAATACTTCTATTGTGGCAGATTTCAAGCAACTAACCTGATGTCACTGAACACTGAGTTTGGAAGAGATGCTAACAATCATCACTCATGAGCCAGGACAAGATGGCTCCAGCACACCACTATGTAAGGCACAAGGTTTAGTAAAACTCCGGTTTACAACTTACCTTTGCTCCATTATTGTGCATAAAGTGGATTTCTGTCTGTGCCTCCATTATATGTAGAGTTAGAATAAAAATGACCAGATAGAATGTTGTTGAGAGGATCAAATAAGATGATATGTACCTTACATAATGCCTGGCAATGTGTATGTTCAACTAACAGCAGTGATTGTTGTTGTGTTTGTTGTTGTCATTACTGCTGTTATTATGAGTATCATTGTCAGATTATGGGTCTCAGTTCGGGATTGAAAAATACAGTCCCCGTAATTATTATCAATTTCCTGAATAACCTTAAATAAATTACCTGATTTTTGTGTAAGTCAATATCCTCAACTCTAAAATGAAGTTCTAAGGAAAGTCACTATAGTATTTTTCCTTCAAATCCTAGGAAGACATAAGAGTGAAGCTATGTGAGAGACAGATTTGGGTCCAGAGGAAAAGGGAGGGAAAATGGCAGGACCAACCCACCTCTAAAATCAAACCCTCAGGAAGTAAAGCCGTCCAGGGTGATGTCCAAAAATGTCTCTCTGCCTCGAGTACCTTCAGAAGTACACAAACTGCAGCATTATGCAAAAGTTCAGCCCAGGCCATTCCTTCCTTCCTTCCTTCCTTCCCTCCTTCCCTCCTTCCCTCCTTCCCTCCTTCCCTCCTTCCCTCCTTCCCTCCTTCCCTCCTTCCCTCCTTCCCTCCTTCCTTCCTTCCTTCCTTCCTTTCCTTCCTTCCTTTCCTTCCTTCCTTTCCTTCCTTCCTTTCCTTCCTTCCTTTCTTTCTTCCTTTCTTTCTTTCTTTCTCTCTCTTTCTCTCTTTCTCTCTTTCTCTCTTTCTTTCTTTCTTTCTTAGACAAGGTCTTACTCTGTCGCTACCCAGTGCAGTGGTATGATCATGGCTCACTGCAACCTGGACCACCCAGACTCAAGCAATTCTCCCTCCTCTGCCTCCCAAGTAGCTGAGACCACAGATACATGGGCAACTGTACCCGGCTACTTTTTTAATTTTTGTAGAGATGAGGTCTCACTGGTCTCAAACTCCTAGCCTCAAACTATCCTCCCACCTTAGCCTCCCAAAGTGCTGGGATTACAGGCATGAGCCATTATGCCAGACCTCAGCCCCTGCTTTTAATGGAGTATCTCAATGGCTTAATTAGGAGAAAGAAAATAGGTTGAAATGAAAAGCAGAGAACATACAAAGAAAAGGCTAAAGTGTCTTCTCTTTGCCATTATTAAATTGAATTACATTTGGCCTAAAGCAGCACCTCTGCATATTTAAGTATGGCCTAAAGGTTTCTCAGTATATAATGAACTGTAACATCATGTGATATATAAATAGACTATAACCTACTCTTATAACAAGTAACCAAGCCTCAGCCCATCACAGCAGCCAAGTTTCAGCCAATCACAGGCTGCCAACCGTTAAAATCTTGTTCAAATAAGGCAAACACCTGCCCCAACCAATCCAGCTGTTTCTGGTTTTTTTGTTTTGTTTTGTTTTGTTTTGTTTTGTCCATAAATGTTATCCAACCCTGGAGTCACTCAAAACCTTTTATGGTTCTGGGAGCTGACTGATTTGCAAATTGTTCTTTACTCAGTTAAACTCTGTTAAATTTAAGTCATCTGAAGTTTTTCTTTTAATGTTAGTTTACCACCAAGAGCAAAATAAACATGTAAGACTAGGGCTAGTAACTACCTCAAGAACACGGACCCTTTTACTTGGTGCCCTGAGAATATGATGTGATCAACCTCATGCTACTTTCTCTCCTTACTTTTTATTCCCACAACACACACACACACACACACACACACACACACACACCCTTAGTTCATATGTGATGTGTATACAAACAACAACAGTCTGGTCAAATGGCAAATTTGTCTGCTTGCTGGGTAGGGGCAGGGCACTGATTTTAAGTAAAGGCTTAAAATCAGTTCACTCTAAACCATAAAAGTAAAACCAGCTCAGTTTCTTTTTCAGCGAAAGAGAGAAACAAACTAGAGGGAAGGTGGGAATTAGAAGTTAGGGCCCAAAGAGAAGAAATACTAACCTGAGAGAAAGGGAAAGTATACAGAAAAGAAAGTGGTTCTTAATAAGAAAGAGCAAAGGGTGGTCAAATAAGAAACTAATGAGAAGAGGGAAGAGATTACAAATTATGAAAGGAGGAATGTGGAGAATGGAGAAAATGGACAAGAAGAGGAATTAATGATGGAAGAATTTTTTATTGCACTTTTAAAATCACAGCATCAAAGATTTCCCAAGCGCCAACAGGGCAATATGAGTTTGTGTATAGGTAGCAATCCTGAACATTGTCTTCGGTAAAGATTGAAAAGGTGCTAGGAGATACCTTTTTTTAAATATACATAACATTTACATTCAAATAAACCTAGAAGGCAGGAGAAGGGCAAGCTGCCTGCTGTATACCATTTACAATCCTGAAACAGAAGAGCCAAGTACCCAGAATATTCTGGACAGATTAATCTTGGCCGAGGTCTACATAAAGATGAAAAAATGCAAAATTAAAGTAATTCTGTCACTTACAATAAAGAGTAATTACTTACAGGAGGAAGAAAACCAAATAAAGTAGCAAAGAAATTCTCTGATTCAGTGAAATTCATAGAAACGAAAAGATTTTCTATAAGATCTGTTATATGAACGGTAATTCTCTGAAACTGCAGACACAGGATTTGATGGGACCCTTGCTCAACTCTTGTTAAGGTTGTTGCACCTTCTTATCATTGCTAGCATGAAATACACGGTCATATTGCACCATAAAGAAACACAGTCAACCTGTTTGAAATCAGGCTCTAGATTTAGCACTATATGATTTGAGCCTTGACTAAACTTATCTTTGGGGTCTGAAAAGTAATATTTGTTTACTGCTTAAAACACACCATTTGCGAATGAAATTATCATCCCTGAATCACAACGCTATAAAAATGTTCTCTCTGGGTAAAATCAAATGAAGAATTAAGTTCTTTTGCAGTGAACCTGGGACTATCCTTCCAGTCAATTTAACTACCTGGATGGAGTGAGAAGGCACACACTTAAATACAGTTAAAATTAAAGCTATCTTTTGCCTGAGTTATCTGCAAATACTCAGCAACTGGGGTTTAGCTTTTACTTCCTACCCCGCTATGACTACAGGGACCTATAGATTTTTCCAGCCTAAGCTTAAATCATAACATGGATAAGTAACAGCTAAATGATAACATAAGAATTAAAGAAATAGAAGTCAGAAAATCAGGGACAAGATAAATGAAAGTGTGAAGGACATCTCTGTCATGATAGCCTATAAAACTGTTCACTCAACACATCTGGCAAGTGAACTAGGCTTTCAGAAAACATGAAAATGAAGAAGAGTCTCTTCCTTCTTCCTTTCAAATCAGATAACAATGTGCATACAAAAGGACCTGCAAATAGAAATAAGAAAATTCCATTAATGTGATAATGATATTCTGAATGACCTGAACAAACAAAGGAGATTGGGACTTTGGAAGTAATTTGTCGATCGTTTCCTCTTCCACATTTCGTGAGCTCCTGAATTAAAGGGTTTTAGAAAATGCTGCTGTGTCTCTGCTAGGCCAGCTTTGTTCCATCGCCAGAGAATGACTGCAGGAAAAATTAATTCAACAAAACATGATTTCCATTGTGATGTTAGATTGGTTTTACTTTCCACTAATTAAAAAATATATATTAATTAAAATATATATATATAAAATAAGAGGCAGCCTCAGCCACACTGTATGCATGCTAGAATACATGTGAACTGAAGGGCACTGGGAGACATGTCTCTAACTTGATCTTTCTAAAGTTCATGTTCTGTGTGAAATATACCCACGGACCATGGCAAAGCCACCAATAAAATGCTCAAGTACTTGGGCAGTAAAGAGGTGATGTGAAATTATCAACAACTTTGTTTGCATGAGACTCTAAATTTCCATCTCATCTCCCCACCTGACCCCTTCTGCCACCACTGCTTGGCACCATAATAGGCCAGAATTGTGTTCAGTGTGTATATTTACCTGAAATGGCCCAGAATAAAAGGAGTCAGTAGATAAATCCAAAGTCTTTACCAAGGATCAATAGGCAAATGAGGAATACTGACTTGTATCTTCGTGTCCAGAAGGCCCATCTGAAAGTTGGAAACAGATAAGATCCAGAAAGAGAAGCTGGTGAACACTGGAATGGTGGAGTGGGTAACAGCAGGAGTCAAGTGAGAAGGCTCAGGAGTAGCAGAGCAAGGACAGGTGTAAAGGTTCCTTTTCATTTGACCTGGACCCCATGGGGCAGGAGGCCTGGCGTACACACAGATTTGGGGTGAAGTTTCCCAGCAGGGAAGAATGTCCCAAGGAGAAAGAAGTCAGTTAAATAAGATGATGTGGTAAGCACCGTGCAGATGTTAGGTATTGTTAGTAGGTGGGTGGGAGTGCAGTGGGAAAGGTCTGATGTGAGAGTACAGGCCAGGAATATTGGGCTCTGTGTGAGTTGTCCTGGTCGTCAGGAGATAGAGGATCTCCCACCTGGCCAAGCCACAGAGAGACTCAGCACTGAACACCAGGGCAGAAGCCACACCAGAGCCAGCGTTGCACAGGGGCTTACAACCCCCGCTCTCAGGAAAGACGTTTGCATTTGAAACCTGGATCTGACATTTGCAGCTCTGTGACCTTGGGTAAGTAACTCAAGTCTCCTTGTCCAAGTGATAATAGTAGTCCTTACATGGATGGGTTCTTGTGAAGATTAAATGAATTGCACAAATAAATGATAATATATAAGGTAATGGATATTTTAATTAACTTGATTTACTCATTCTACAATTTATACATTTTTAAAACATCATGTTGTATACCATATATATGCGATTTTTGTCAATTAAAATAAGTAAAGTAGAATTATACCAAAAATATTAAATTAGCTAGTAAATGTAAAGTACTTAGAATAGTGCCTAGTACATAGTGAGCAATCAATATTAGCTATTATAATTGCTTATTAATATACTTGATACTATTTTGTGAAAGATAGAAAAGAAGCAGCTCCTATCCACAGAAGCTACTCTTTTATATTACAATGGCTAAAACTCTTTTCTTGCTTTCTGTCTTGGAGCAGATATTCTACTTCTCCACCTTTTTCTTGGGAATTTTATTTTAATAAACTAAGATCTCTCAATTCAACATAATTTCTGAATGTTAAATTTCAATGTATAAGTCAAGCTTTAGAAAACATATGCAGTATTATCGATTTATTTTTGAAACCATTACATATCTATTTTAAAGACACAAATCTTTTGCACTAAAATTTGTTTTAAATGTTACGGTGGGTGCATTTAGTCAATGGATCTTGAAAAACAAAGTATTACAAAGGATGTCTTCCTGGCATCACCTGCTGTCATTCAGAGGGAAGGCAGTCTCGTCATTAAACATAGGGATGACCTCCTTAAGTGGCTTTTTTAACCAGTCTGTGAGTTAGCCTTCTGCAATATTCCTATAGGTGGGTCATGAAACACAGGAACCAGCTGTTTTTTCCAGCCCGACTTAAAACTGGACTATTAGCTAAAGCAGGGTCACTAGCAAAGGGCTGCTGCATCTGTTACCAGGCCCTGTTCCCAGACAATCTGTATTTGGATCAGTCCTCCAAGTGATTTTGCCACACACTTGAGTTTAAGAGACACTGACCCACAGAAGCTAGACCACAACCTGATCCTTAATCTCCACGAGTAAGGAACTCGTCCAAGGTCAGAGAGGTGAAAAGTGGGAGAGCCGAGTGCACTGACCCATTCTTCCCAGTACACCATGCTGCTTCACCCTTCTGTATACCACCGTTAGAAAAAACAAGGCCTTGAAAATTACACTATGGAAAGAGTATCAAATTCCGTTTTAAAAGCATTTGTAGTAAAAATGGCAATTTTTCTCAGCTTTCTACAACCTAGCATATTTTGACTCCTGTATCAACTAATCAAATATTTCTTCAGAAGTATTTCCAATGCATAAAACTACCAGATACAATCTGCCTTCTCCTAAGAAAATTCAATACATAAAAACCTGCTTACATAACAGATAAATCAGAGTTTTAACTCTACAAAAGAATTTGCCACCTAATTTTTTTCCTTCAAAAAACTAGTCTCTTGATACATTTGCACAGTGATTCATTTCACAAAATTTTAATATACCTGAAAAATTTAGGAGGCATATCAACTAAAATTGTGTTCAGTCTTTTATAGAATTGGATCATTCATAATCTTTCTCATTAATTCTCTGTGGTTATGTTCGTCATTTTGCAAAAATGAAAATTCCACTTCAAATTTCCAGGAGATGCTAAGAGTCACCCCAATCTCTTAGGGCAGAGTTCTGAAGACTAAAATGTATCACAGAAAGGAATTTTTTAAACACAGATTGCTGTGCCATACCCCCAGGATTTCTAATTCAGTAGGTCTGGGGTGGACCCAAGATTTTATATTATGAATGAGTGTGATGGATCTCACTTTTAGGACCACTATTTAAGGAAGTTCCAGGGTAGACATGAACAAACATTTTTCTGCAAGAGTCCTTCTCAATTTTCAAGCTGTGTTAAGATATATTCTACTGATACCTGCTGATTATGATGATTCAAGACATAGTTCTTTCTACAAATATATACTTGATAAGCCCTTATCACCACCCAACAGGAGATCAACTCAGACATGAATTCAGGAACAATAGCAAAGCTGGACTACTAGCACCTGGTAAATATGCAGATTAAAATAGTTACAAGAAGTATCCTCAATACCAGGGAAATGAGTAGCTTTTCCTGTTGTTTTCGGAAATTTTAAAGTGGTTACATTGGACAACCTATTCCCATTAAGTTTAAGAGCGTTAAGATATTGAGGTCACTACTTTAGCTATCAGTACTCTAAAGAGGAGAATTTCCACAAAGTTATACAATTGAAAAAGAAATGCTGTAAATCTATTATTAAACCGAACAAGTGTCATGTTTATTGAGTACTTACTATATTTCATATATTATCTCACTTCATCTGCATGATATCCCTGCTCCATAAATAGGATTAAGTCTATTTTGCAAATGCAGCCAAAAAGACTGAATAGAGTTATCCCAGGTAGCACAGTTCATAAATGGCAGGGCCAGGATTTAAATCCAGGTTGTGAGACCCTAGAGTATAGGATCTTTTTTTCACTCCATGTTAACCAGCATATAAAATAAGGCTTCAGTTTTCCCATTCATTGGAGAATGAATAGTTCCTGAGTGCAGACCAAAGTGGTCTCTTTGTTGTTCAGCTCTCCACGGGTTTTGATGGTGCATCAGTTTTCTATTGCTGCATAACAAATTACAGTAAACCTAGAGATTAAAGCAATACTCATTTATTAGCTCACAGTTCTATACACCAGAAATCCAGGCAGGATCTACTGGGTCCTCTGCTCTAGGTATCACAGGACTAAAATCAAAGTATCGGCTGGACTGGGCTGTCTGGACACTCAGGAACAATTGCTTTCAAGCTCATTTATGTTGTGGGCAGAATCCAAGTTCCATGGGATTGCAGTATTGAGCTCCCCATTTCCTTGCTGGTTGTCAGCTGGAGGCCATTCACAGCTTCTGGGGCCATCTCCATTTCTTGTCACATGGCTCCCTCCAACTTCCACCCGGCAACAGTGCATCAAATCCTTCTTGTGCTTATCTCTCTCTGACTTGCTGTTTTGCTCCTAGCCAGAAAACACTCTCTCCTTTTACAGGTGTTACTTGTTTGGGTCAGGCCCACCCAGATAATCTCTGTACCCTAAGGTCAACTGACTTGGGACTCTAATCACATCTGCAAAGTTCCTTTATAGCAGTACCTAGGTTAGTGCTTGATTACATTAATATTTGATTGAATAATTGGGGAGAGGAATCTCATAGGGAGGAACTGCTGTACATACAGGCACACCCTCCTGTCTAAACAGGAACTCAAGGACGGTTTTCCCATCTCAGAGAACATCTTGAGGTGTCCCTGCTCCCTCCGCGCATCTCAGCCCTTGGCAAGTGTTGCTCCTGAGGAAAATCCTTGTCTGAGGAGAGCCCAGGATTCACTATCTCTCATGGACTCTATCCAGATTCTAACTTCAGAATCAGCCAATAAGGCAAATGTCCAGGCTATTGAAGAAAATTATTTTCTCATAGATCATTTCCTGAGTGTCCATTTTACCTACTTGCTTTGTGTGTGGACATAATCTTATCTCATACTCCATGGGGAGATCCTTCATGAAAAGAGCTGTATCTTAAACAGCTTTGTGTTCACAAAAGTGCCTAGCACAATTCCTGAAATTCAGAAGATATTCGGTACATGCTTGATAAATTGAGTTAGTTATTTGACATTAATTAGATTGTCAGCAACATTGCTTACTACTCATTAGGAGTTCAATACATTTTATTTTCCTTTCGTTTACATCCTTTACATCCTTCTTTAAAAAAGAAATGTCTTCCCTTCTTCTAAAAAATCAAAACATATAGATATTGTAAGTACAGTCATTTATGGCATATGATGAGTGCTTTGTAACTGTAAAGGAAAGAGATGGCCATATAATAGTGTTCCCTTTACAGTTAATCTATAACAATCTTTAGGATTATAAGTTTAAAGCTTTGAAAGGACAGCTCAATTATTTGTCTTAAATGCAGAAAAAATAGAACTTAGCAATTTTCTTGTCAAGGAACTTAAATCATTTAGATGAAAACCACAAAATTCTACCCATTAAGACTATTCAAAAATTTGGGGGTCTAACATCCACAAAGAACCCCCTGGATATTCGAGACGAAAACTGATTGGAGATGTGGCATATCTCATGGGAGCAACAATTTCTTGTGACTAAAGTCTCATAAATGCAAACTCTAGCATCCTGTAATAAATTGAATAGTTTATTAGGCTTTCAAAAATTCTCTGTAGTGTGTATGAGAGTGTACTTGCTGTTCTGCAGGGAGCTGGAAAGCAACATGGTGCAGTGGCCTTGGAACCAAGTAAGCCAGCCTAGAACATAAATCCCCACTCTGCTGATTACTAGCCAGCAGGCTTTAGCCATGGAACTTAAGACTTGAGGACATTGGTTTCATCATCTACAAAATGGGTATAATAACACCTAAAGCTTTAAAATTGTAAAATTTAAAGATAATAAAAATAAGTCATGTGACACAGTACTTCACTAAATAGTAGCTGCAATTTTTATTTGCAAAGTCAGATACCTCTCCCCAATTCATAAAATAATGCTCCATAAATGTTAAATACAAATATTTGTGAGTTTTCTCTTTCCAAGTCCTGGGTTTAGACATCATTTTCCTCCACATCCACTTAAAATCCCTCAAACTCCTTTTTTTTTTCCTTTTTTTTTTTTTTTTTGAGACAGAGTCTTGCTCTGTCCCCCAGGCTGGAGTTCAGTGGCGCCATCTCGGCTCACTGCAAGCTCCGCCTCCCCAGTTCACGCCATTCTCCTGCCTCAACCTCCCGAGTAGCTGGGACTACAGGCGCCCACAACCGCGCCCGGCTAATTACGTTTTTGTGTTTTTAGTAGAGACGGGGTTTCACCGTGTTAGCCAGGATGGTGTCGATCTCCTGACCTCGTGATCCGCCCGTCTCGGTCTCCCAAAGTGTTGGGATTACAGGCGTGAGCCACCGCGCCCCGCCTCAAACTTCTTAATTCAAAGAAATCATCAGTAATGATGGTTGCGCATAAATGGAACAACATGCTTTCTGTGCGCTGTATGTTATGCTGCGTGAGACTGGAGACAACGTGAGGACACTTGTGGCAGGGCCTTTCTGTCTCATGTTGGTATTCAACGCATGTGAAAGAATAATAATGGTCATCAGGATCACTGCATACATATTCTACATAAAAGAAAAATCCAATTGGTGTTACAGAGCTCCTGGTCTTAGAATCTCTTTCTGCTTCAGCTGATATATAGTGTAAATCTAAAACTTATTTAAAAACCTGTCTGGGTAAGACAGCTTTTAATTAATCTTCTCTTAGTTTTTATACTATATGGTACCTAGAAGATGCAAGATCAATCACCACTGTATTGGAATGCCGAGTTGTGAGACAGAAAGATAAATGAGCTATCAAACTTAGCATTTTGATAGCTAAGTTAATTTAACTAGCTCCAGAACATATCTAGATTGGTGGATAAAGTTGTGAGCTGAGGCGTTGAATGTTATAACTGTGCATGTGGCATGTTTTTAAGAAAACAAAAATTTGCTAGTTATTGTCTGTCCTTCACGGGAATTTAAATCCAGGATCAGAGAGGTGTAGCTGGGTGAAAAGGTCATATTGCTACTTCTGTCAGGCCAATTAAGACAGCTTTCTTAACTCAGAGTTTTAATTGAGCTCTTGTGACAAGGTCTGGGCTGATCTGAAGTTTTCCTCAGCTGGATACATAAGTAAAAGTTTGGGTGAGCAAATTAAACTTAATTTATGCTTAATAGTAGACCCTGAGCAGACTTTGATTTTTTTCTAATAGGACATATGAAGATTTTTAAATTTATAATTGTATTTAAAAATGTGTTTTCTCAATTGTAGGAATATTGAGCAGATTCTCATCCTTGAGGGAGAGGGTACCCCCATTCCTGGGATATCCATTTACAAATGATATTTCAATCAGAAAGAAGAATAAGAATAAAACTACCAGCCTGGCTCTTCCAAAGTACCAGTCTAAATTGTAATAAAACTTCAAACAAAGGAAAAATGCTTCAGAAGTCATTGGAGAGGTATTTAGGTATGTTAATCACAGCTATTAAGAAATATCAGCTTTGGAATGTCACATCTATTCAAATAAGCAACAGTAAATGAAGCCGTTTTGAAAGGTTTTCTCTCTCTTAAAAGATAATAAAATCAAATTGCTATGAGGTGGAAAACCACCCAACTCCCATATTCTGCTATCCCCAACCTAATCTATACCAGACCACTTTTTCCCGTTTCTTCCATTCATGTGCTCATTAACTCTTTTCGAAACATGCATTAAACACACAGTATACATAGGCCAGGTCCTTTGCTCTGTTTTAGAATCTTAGTAATTAGCAAGTCACAATTTATGTCTTCAAGAAGTCACAGAGAAAAGTGCAGTTAATTACAAAATGTTGTATATGGTGGTTAATTTTATGTGTCAACTTGACTGGGTCACAAAATCCCCAGACATCTAAGTAAGCATTCTGGGTGCCTCTATGAGGGTGTTTCTGGATGAGATTAACATTTGAATCCATAAAATGAGTAAAGCAGATTGCCCTGCCGCTCCACTTCCCATGGGAGTGGGCTTCATCCAGTCTGTTGAAGGCCCAAATGGAACAAAAAGGTAGAGTAAGAGAGAATTCTCTTTCTCTGCGTGACTGTCTTCAAGCAGAGATATCAGTCTTCTCCTGTCTTTGGACTCTGTCCTGGGTCCCCAGTTTGCCAACTGCAAATCTTGGGACTTCTCAGCCTCCATAATCATGTAAGACAATTCCCTATAATCAGTCTCTTTATATATAGAAATATATAATATGTTACTGTTTCTGTTTCTCTGGAGAAGTCACACTGATACTGTATGATAGGTGAAAATGGGAACAAAGGCACCCATGGGTTTTATAGTTGCCACCACAGAACATCTTGTAATTCACATAATACTTATTTGTTTATCCAGAACCTTACCTCGCTGACATAGACACTTGGCTTTAGAAATCAATTCAAAGACTCACTCACTTCTCATATTCTACCTGAAGAACTTTCAGACCTCAACCCATAAACCACAGAAAACATTACTTCCCTAACATTTCACCATTTCAAAGTTGTTCCATGCGGTACTCTCTTTTGTTACAGTACATCAGTGAATTTCAGTTTGCTTCTATCATAACAGGTTTCTTTAAAGAGAAGACTTTCCTTATATGTTTTAGGGTAGGGATAATTATTTTCACAAATCTGTGGATGCTTAGAGATCAAAGTCACCTTCAAAGCATTGTAATGTAACTCTCAAAATTTCCTGTCCTATTTAAAGGTAAAGTGATTCACCTAAAGTCTTCCAGCTAGTTGCTGGCATAGCCAGGCAAGAACCCAAATCTTGAGATTCCCTTGCTTTCACATCAAGGATATTTAGAAAAAAATTTCTTAAAAGATATTGTCAACTTTGAACAAATCTCTGATTCATTAAACAAATCTTTCTAACAGCTCTTTTACCAAAAAAAAAAAAAAAAAATGTTGTTTTTGAAAGCCCTGCCAGGTAAAGAATTTATTAATTAACTTACACATACACATACACACTCAAACATATATATAATTTTTTCCTTTCCTGGGGGCAGTGGGAAAGAACTTCTACATTTGAATATAGATACACATATATGTGTATGTGTGTGTGTGCAAATATTATCATAAATTTACAAAAAGGTTTTATAAAAGTAGACATCCATATAATGTTTAAAAATTTTTTCTACTTTTATTAGTGAGTAAAAGCTTTAACTTTTAGTTCTAAAATTTAAAATCTAAGGAGCCTAGAAAATAGGCATCACCCTGATAGGCAGAAGAGGATAATAGTTGAGAACATAGGATTTGACATTGGCCACACCCAAGTTCAAACCCCAGCTCTGCTGCTTGAAAGAGAATTCTTGGAGCTCTCCGTAACTATAACCACTTAATAAGGATAGAATGGTGAAAAATGAAAGCAGAGGGGTTCCTGTTTTGGAAAAATTTGTTAGGATCATCTCTCCATGTTTGACGGCAGGAAGTGGTTGATCATGTATTGCAGGAACTAAGATCACAGGGACCATATTTAGAGCTAATATCTGGTTTTGATATATTTTTAAACTAAGAATAATTGCTTTAAAATAAACGATTTTTAAGGTAAAAGATAGTTGATAGCTTTAAAATAAAAAAACAATTCTGCATTATTCATCAAGACCTGCTTGAAGGACTACTTGGTTTCCTAAGGGGTAACAAACCCTGTCTCTATCAAAAAGGTAAAAGCGTCAAGCAAAAAATAATTGTCCCCATTTTTTTCTACTGCATCTTAGCATGAAATAGGGATACAAGTAATCTGTCAATGCTTTCTCTTAACAGCCTTGCTGGAGATGGACAAACGAGGGCTGCTCTGGTGGAACAGACAGGAGCTGGTGAGTGCAGTGATGGAGATGCAAGTGTGGTGCCTACTAAGACTGATCTGAACCTGATCAGAGACACAGGCTACAGGGATTTATGAAACAGGCTCACTGTTTGCTGGTTACTAATGTGTCTAAATCTAAATCTAATGAGATAGAACACCCACACACAAGTTACGTGAAGTGAGTTCATCACTTACAGATAAGCATGAGAGTGACAACAGAAACCTAGGATTCAGGGAAAACCAGTCCCCCATGCCTCAGAAAAGCTACCCAGAGTGGATAAAGGTTTGCCTACAAGTACCCCAATTGCATTATAGCTGAGGACCTCCAGAAAACAGTATGCTCTAGGTTTTATATCCAGGGACATCATAATTCATTGAGTTAGAGCACAGAAAGTCATCTCGTTTCTATGAGGGATCAGGCTGTCCCAGCTGGCCCCTCCTTGTCGCAGGATGTGACACTCCCAGCACATTCAACAGTTATTCTTGAGAACTACAAGTGAGAAGGGAGAGAACTGGGTTGTTTCAAGGTCACCTTGAGCACTGTCCTGCAGGAGTGTCCTTACACATTTTCACAGTTCAGACCACTCCTGAGACCAAACCAGCAAGCCTCTGACTCCCCCAAAAAATTTAGAATGAGAACAGCCAAACAATATTTCAAAAAGTGCTGACAATATCACATCTACCCTAAGCTACATCTGTCCTCAAGAAAAAGAAGGAAAAAAAAACCCCACAAACTCTGACACTGAATGTATCCTTTCCTTGAAAAAATGGTAGAGAGTACCTGTAGCATTTGAATAGTACCACTTTCAAAACTGTTCTCAGTATTTAGAGGGATGGTCTTTTCTTTTTTTTCTTTTAGTGCTTGTGTAAACTAGTGGAAGAATCACTCAACAATAGGCATTTTCTAACTCTGGGAATTGAGGTATGAAACAGACCCTCTCTGAGCCTCAGTTTCCATGTTCTTAATCAAAAAAAGAATATTAAATTAGATAATGAATAAAACAGACTTGACACAGAGCCCAGCACCTAGTAAGTGTTCAATAAATTGTAGTCCTTATTACTAAATTTACTCAACCAAAGACTTTTTCATGAAAAGAATATTTATCTTGCAGATTATATAATATTGTTGCTAAAGATGATTTAAACCAGGTATTATAATCAAAATTACAAACTTAAACTTAAACCATAAAAAAGGTTGAGATGAAAAAATGAAGGTGTTTTCCTTATTTTATCCTGCTACAGAATACAAACTCTCCTTTTTAATCTTTTTTCTTTTTTTTTAACTTTATTTCTTCAAAAACAAAAACAAAAATGGGATACATGTGCAGAATGTACAGGTTTGTTACATAGGTATACGTGTGCCATGGTGGTTTGCTGCACCTATTGACCTGTCCTCTAAGTACCCTCCCTTCACCCTCCAAATGCCAAAAGGCCCTGGCATATTCCTGCTCTGTGTCCGTGTGTTCTCAATGTTCAACTCCCACTTATAAGTGAGAACATGTGGTGTTTGGTTTTCTGTTCCTGTATTTGTTTGCTGAGGATGATGGCTTCCAGGTTCATCCTTGTCCCTGCAAAGGACATGATCTCGTTCCTTTTTATGGCTGCACAGTATTCTATGGTGTATATGTACCATATTTTCTTTATCCAGTCTATCACTGATGGGCATTTGGGCTGGTTCCATGTCTTTGCTATTGTAAATAGTGCATAAATATTTGTAAAATACATGTGCATGTGTTTTCTATTCCTTTGGGTATATACTCAGTAATGGGATTGCTGGGTCAAATGATATTTCTGTTTCTAGATCCTTGAGGAATCACTATACCATCTTCCACAATGGTTGAACTAATTTACATTCCCACCAAAAGTGTAAAAGTATTCGTATTTCTCCACAGCCTCACCAGCAATTACTGTTTCCTGAATTTTAATTGCCATTCTGACTGGCATGAGATGGTATCTAATTGTGGTTCTGATTTGCATTTCTTTGATGATCTATGATGTTGAGTTGTTTTTCATATGTTTTTTGGCCACAGTATGTCTTCTTTTGAGAAGTTTCTGTTCATATCCTTTGCCCACTTTTTGATGGAGTTCTTTTTTCTTGTGAATATGTTTAAGCTCCTTCTAAATTCTGGATATTAGACCTTTGTCAGATGGGTAGATTGCAGAAATTTTCTTCTGTTCACTCTGATGCTAGTTGCTTTGTGGTGCAGAAACTCTTTCATTTAGTTAGATCCCATTTGTCAATTTTGGCTTTTGTTGCAATTGCTTTTTGCTTTTTTGTCATGAAATCTTTGCCCATGTCTATGTCCTGATGGTATTGCCTAGGTTTTCTTCTAAGGTTTTTATGGTTTTGGGTTTTACATCTAGGTCATTAATCCATCTTGAGTTAATTTTTAATAAGTTATAAGGAAGGGGTCCAGTTTCAGTTTTCTGCATATGGCTACCCAGTTTCCCCAGCACCATTTACTGAATAGGAGATCTTTTCCCCATTGCTTGTTTTTGTCAGGTTTGCCAAAGATCAGATGGTTGTAGATGAGTGGTGGTATTTCTGAGGTCTCTGTTCTGCTCCGTTGGTCTATATGTTTGTTTTGGTACCGGTACTATGCTGTTTTGGTTACTGTAGCCTTGTAGTATAGTTTGAAGCCAGGTAGCATGATGCCTCCAGGTGTGTTCTTTTGCTTTAGATTGTCTTGGCTATATGGGGTCTTCTTTGATTCCATATGAAGTTTAAAATATTTTTTCTAAATCTGTGAACAATGGCAATGGTAGTTTGATGGAAATAGCATTGAATCTATAAATTACCTTGGGCAGTATGGCCATTGTCACAATATTGATTCTTCCTGTCTCTGAGGATTGAATGTTTTTCCATTTGTTTGTGTCCTCTCTTATTTCCTTGAGCAGTGGTTGGTAGTTCTCCTTGAAGAGGTCCTTCACATCTTTTGTTAGCTGTATTCCTGGCTATTTTATTCTCTTTGTAGCAATTGTGAATGGGAATTTATTCATGATTTGGCTCTCTGCTTGCCTATTGTTGGTGCATAGGAATGCTTGTGATTTTTGCACATTGATTTTGTATCCTGAGATTTTGCTGAAGTTGCTTATCAGTTTAAGGAGTTTTTGGACTGAGATGATGGGGTTTTCTAAATATAAAATCATGTCATCTGCAAACAGAAACAACTTGACTTCCTCTCTTCCTATTTGAATACGCTTTATTTCTCTCCCTTGCCTGATTGCTGTGGCCAGAACTTCCAATACTATGTTAAATAGGAGTGGTGAGAGAGGGCATCCTTGTTGTGTACCGGTTTTCAAAGGGAAAGCTTCCAGGTTTTACCCATTCTATATGATATTGGCTGTGGGTTTGTCATAGATAGCTCTTATTAATTTGAAATAAGTTCCATCAATACGTAGTTTATTGAGAGTTTTTAACATGAAGGGATATTGAATTTTATCAAAGGCCTTTTCTGCATAGGTGGTTTTTGTCTTTGGTTCTGTCTATATGATGGATTACATTTGTTGATTTGCATATGTTAAACCAGCCTTGCATCCCAGGGATGAAGCCGACATGATTATGGTGGATAAGTTTTTTGATGTACTGCTAGATTCGGTTTGCCAGTATTTTATTGAGGATATTTGCATTGATGTTCAACTGGGATATTGCAAACTTTTAAACATCTTTTGTTCATTAAGAGTCACATGAAATTAATTAACAATATCTAAATTTGTACAAAAATTAATTATGCATTAGGGTAGCTGATTATCCTTTCTGACTTTGTTTGTGATTGATTAATTTCTACTACATTGTGGGAGTTGGCAGAAGGAGTTTACCATATGCTATGGTCTGAATGGTTTGTGTCTCTCTAAAATTCATATGTTAAAACCTAATCATCAAGGGGATGGTATTAGATGGTGGAGCTTTGGATGGTATTTGATGGCTCCACCTTCATGAATGTGACTAATCCCCTTATAAAAGAGGTTCCAGAGAGCTTTCTTGCCCTTCCACAGTGTGAGGACATGTAGAAGATGCTCTTCATTAGGAACACATCATCACTAGACTTGGAATCTTCCAGCACCCTAAATCTGGCACTTTCCAGCCCCCAGAACTATGAGCAATACATTTCTGTTGTTTAAAAATTGTTCAGTCCAAGGTACTTTGTTATAGTAGTCTGCTGTGGTTTAGATATGGTTTTTTTGGCCCCACCAAGTCTCATGTTGAAATTTGATCCAGAGTGTTGGAGGTTCACCTGGTGAGAGGTATTTGGATCACGGAAGTGGGTCCCTCCTGTATGACTTGGGGCCATTCTCATGGGAGGGAGGGAGTCCTCATCCTTAGTTTCTGGGGAACTATTTGTTAAAATGCCTGGCACCTCCCTTCCTCTCTCACATGTGATGCCTGCTCCCCTTCCCCTTCTCCCATGAGTGGAAGCAGCCTGAGGCCCTCAACAGATGTAGATGCTGGCACCATGCTTCTTGTACAGTCTACAGAACTACAAGCCAAATAAATCTCTTTTTCTTTATAAATTACCTAGTCTCAAGCATTCCTTTGTAGTAATGAAGTAGCTACGTTGTCTAGGGTAAATACCTGGGGTTTGTCATCTCACAACAGAAAAATTTAGGACATGGACACCTACAAGGAGTTTAGGAGTGGAGGATTAATAGGCAGAAAAAAGGGAAAGAAAAACAGCTCTCTCTAGAGAGAGAGGGGGGTCTTCTGAGTAGAAAAGACCAGCAGGTGTTGGATGCACCAGATTTTATAGTCCAGCTTCAGGAGGTGGTGTCTGATTTACATAGGGCTCACAGATTGGTTCAATCAGGTATGAGGTTTACATAGCATGTGGGGAAGGCTGGTTGCCCCACCCTAATCTTATTATGCAAATGAACTTTACCCTTGGCCAGCGCCCTCTTGTCTGCTTCTTACTGTACACATGGCTAGCAGGGAAGGGAAGGCTTAGCCACCATCTTGAATATGTCTAGTCTCTAGTTCCTGCCAGCATTCACCTGTGTGAGCTCCCAGCTTGCTCGTCTATGTCTACAGCTCAACTTTACAGGCTGCTTTTTTTGAGAAAACGATTTGGGACTGCTTTTTGTTTAAAAGTAAAGCCTTACCGAGGACTCCCATGCCCTTACTATCTCCCTAAGTAATTTCTTCTTAACTCCTATATTAGTAACACAAACCGACTAAAACACAGCCTGAACAGACTAAGAAAGCTTATATGTCTGTCAAGATCACTACAAGTTCTAGCCTACCTTCTATTCCTCTGATTCTCCAGGACATGTTCTCTGCTCCTTTGGACAGAGGGTAACATGCCAATCCCAAGGAGCACTGAGTCTTCCAGCCTTGACTTCCTGTTCCCCACTCTCCTCACAACCCAGACGAGCCTTCGACTTTCAGTAAAGCAAGTGGAGTGACTGGTGTGCTGTAGGACCCAGTGGTGACCTCTATCTCTGTTCCTCATTGACTTAATAATATTCAACAATCGTGGATGTTCACAGTTCAGACTGGCCTGCCCCACTCTCACTCACGAAATGGATCCTCAATACCTACATTTTGCTCTCTATTTATTCAGAACCAAACCCTCCCATCTGGTGATTGCACTCATCAGTAACTCTAGGCGTCTAGGCCTCCTTCTGATCCAGGTACCCCTGAGGGAGAAAATGTTCAAAATCACTTTGCCCAGACTGTTGAGGAAAATGCCATTCAAATGTCTAATCAAAAGCACTATAGCACCAAGCCACATTATAACTTTCATGCTGTTGTTGAAAAAAGTTAGATTGGTTTGACAAGATTAGTTCTTTTAAGAGTCATTTTGATTTTCCCCCATTACCCTGTAATCCCTCTCAGACTTTGAAAATTAATCTTCCTATTATTCCTGTATTTCTAGATAGAAACATATGCCGCGTGGTTTATGGCATCTGGGTATGATGGGCCCCTCAGCAAGCCTCACAGAGTTTTCAGAGGGTTTTGTTTCAGTTAATTCCTTAAGCATCCTAGGATTCAAGTCATTGTATCTTGTAATTTATTTTATTAATCCTGAGTGTATCTTAAAAGAAAGGAATAGAAATTAATGAAAATAAATTAGCATTTTTGATTACAAAAGATACCTTCAAGGGCGCTCTCATTTCTTGAAAGTGATCTTGCATTGTATAGTAGTGCTGGAGCAGAAAAAGGCTAAAGGCCTAGATTCCCTCATAAATAGAGACGGTCTCTTTTTTATATGGGGCCACATTAACCAGGGATTTGAGTGGTTTGAGCCAGAGATTTTAGCGGTTTGAGCCAGAGATTGTCCAGCTGTTAGAAATTTTTGTTGGTCTTTAAGTAAGAGTTGGTAAACATCCAGACAGCAAGCCAAACTGTATGTAGCTTAATTCTAAACATCCGTCTCCAACTTCAATGCTTCCATCCTAATCCAAATCAATATAGCCTTTCACCCCGGCTATTATAATAATCTCTCAACTAGTCTCACTGCTTCAACCCCTAGCCCTTACTATAAACCACAGCACCACACAGATCAGGTCAGGTTAGTTCCCTGCTTAAAATTGTTTGGGGGCTTCCCATGACAGCTAGGGAAAAAGAAAAAAATCTAAGTTTTTACATAGATGATAAGGCTACGTGTAAAGATAACCTCTCCAGTACAGTCAGTTCTGCAACATGCGCATTCCTAAAAATCACTGCACTATGCAAAATCATGTAATTAAAACCACAGCACTATGGGAAGAATGGGATTAGGGGAGCAGCACTCAAAAACTTCATCAGTGGCATGTTTCAAAAGAAGTAATAACCTAATAGAAATGGTGGCATTGTTTTAAATGGTTAAGAAATGTAAAGATACTACAATAAATATGGCACTTTACCTCGGAAAGACTTCAAGTTTGCTAGCAGAAGTGAGTACCAGAAGATTTGCAGTTTGTGCATTATCAAGTTATAGAAAGAGGATTATCTGAAATCAGAAGGAAAGTCGTGATGCTAGGTGGATGGGTGGGTGTGACTCATGCACGCAGTGAACCGAGGTAGCTGGTGGATGTCGGAGGCATGCATATGTGCATTTGGTATATTCCTACTCAGTTCAGCTGGGTGCAGTATTTTTCATCCACTTGGTGCTCTTCTCAGAAAAAAATCACACATAAACAAAATCGTGTTATACTCAAACTGTTGCCCATCAATCCTGTTAGAACTAATTTGCATTTTAAAAGCAAGCTTTATAGGAGAGCCTACTCACCAAGCCAGCACACTATCATTACTATCCTCTCTTCAGCATCTCCACCATGTCAATTTCTGCCACACCTCAAGGCCTTTGTATTTGCTGTTCCCTCTGCCTGGATTGCTCTTCCTCAACTTCCTCATGGGCTTGGCTTTGTGTCATCCTTTGAGCTTGTCTCAATGTCACCTTTTCAGAGAGCCCTATCCCAAGATCACCCACACTAGGGCAGGCCTCCACCTCCATTGCTCTCTATTTCAGAATCCTTTTTTCATTTCTTCAGAGGTTCTTTTCAAACAGGTAAATAATTTTTTTTGTTTGTGGTTATCTCTCTTTCACTAGAAAGTAAGCTCCACGAGCTCAGAAGCCATGTCTCTCTTGGCACTTTTAAGTTTTCAAGCCCTGACAGATACTGTAATCAGTAAGACAAAATGTAGGTACTCAGTATACATCTCCTGAATGAATAAAAGAATGAATGAATGATTATATCTAAGCAAATACCAAATACATACAGCAGGTTCTCATAGAATGGCCTTATTAATGCTCTTATGATACGTACTCTGTTAAACTCCTTACAATTAAGCTCTTGTTCAGATTCAATGCTCTCATTAAAAAGAGCTTGAAGGGAAACAGTACAAAACTAAGATTTTTAAGAAAGAATAGATTATTAGAGTCACACAACACAAAAATAACAGCAGAAAAAAATTAGACTGTCAAAATGACAAAAAAAAAAAAAGATGATTCATTCATGTTCTTTACAAAACTGGATTCTAATCCCAATGATGGTAACAGAGAAGGCTCATATTTGACAAGTGAATAAATATAGACTAAAGCTTTGGTGAGGCCCTTTTTACAACTCTATGCCTACTTTTGATATCCATCTTTTGAAAGGAATCTGGGTCGGGCACGGTGGCTCACGCCTGTAATGCCAGCACTTTGGGAGACCAAGGCAGGTGGGTCACTTGAGGTCAGGAGTTTGAGACCAGCCTGGCCAACATAGCAGAACCCCATCTCTACTAGAAAATAAATTGTGACTGAGATGTCTGAATGTGTCTTAATATGCATTCCTCCCCTCTTCTGTATCAGTAGAATACTCTTGTTTTAGCTGGGCAAGTGAGCCAAATAAAGGCTCCATTTCCCAGCCTCCTTTATGGCTATGTGTGATTGTGTAACATGGGACTAAATTCTGGCAAAGGAGATATAAGTAGGGAATTCCAGCCAATGGCTTGGCAACTTCCGTGAACCTTCCTTCAGAGAAAGCTGTGTCTTACTTATTGCCCCTTCTTCTTTCATTTTCATGTTGGAATTCAGATGTAACAGCTGGAATTCAGGTGCTGCATTGGACCCTGGATTGACCCTGAGAATATAGGTCATTTTCAATGAAGCAATAAGACAGAAATAGCCTGGGTCTCTGAAGGCTTTGTGGGACAGGACCACCACAGAGCTGTGAACTATCTCACTACAACTCTTTAACATAAGAGGGAAAATATCTATTTGGCTTAAGAAAATCTTATTTTAGATTTTAGTTTTAACTAATGACTTGCAGAGGTAAATGTGCCCTTCCAAACTGGTTTTTGTTTTGCCAGTTAGTTAAAGAAAGCACCTAGCAAGTCTTAAAAGTGTGTGCTTTAGTAAGGAAAGTCAGGCTATCTGAACATAGCCCGAAGGTGAGAATGCAAAAAGAGGCTGAATGGCTCTGCCAAACCAAGTGTTAGAAATTTGGGGATTTATAAGGGAGAATGGTGGAGACATAAAGAGAGATTAGAGAAGTTCTTGTAATTGGAAGCAAAGGCCCGTGAAAAATTCCTCGTGATGCATATTTCTATGAAGACAATGACTCTAAAGTTGCCTTCTCTCTCAATCTATAATTGCCTTCTACTTTTCCTAAGCCTTCAGTAACAGTTGTCTCTGTGTAATGACCTTGTATTAGTGATGTTCAGGTAAATGGAAGAAGGGGAAAGATGAGGTTAGGTAGGTAAAGGTAGTAACTTCAGGAGCTGAGAGCTAAGATTATCGCTTTTGCAAAAACGTCTAAGCATCCCTCAGTGTGGAATAACTCAGAAAAGAATAAATGCCCCCTACCTAACACACACACACACACACACACACACACACACACACACACACACAGAGAGAGAGAGAGAGAGAGAGAGAGAGAGATTGATTTCTGTCCAAAGCCTGATGGACCTCTACAGGAAATGGAAGTAGGGGCTCAGTGTTATAGGAAAGGTAATACCAGAATGCCAGAGTATGAAAGACTTAGAAACATCCAAGCTGAAGACTGCTGAGCCACATAATGATATCACATGTCCTTGTCCTGGTCTGCATAGTGACTCTTATCTATCCTTCAGAATTGTGCTCTAGTGTCACCTTTATTGACAGATCTTCCCTAACCCTCCTGGATAAGATTAATCAGCCCCTCTGCCCCAGTAACACAGTATCTGGGACATTTATCTCTTGTACTTTTCCCACTGTGAGCTATTTGAGAACATGATATCTTATATTTGTCTTATCTCTAGTGCCTAATACATAGTGCCAAAAAAAAAAAAAAAGCTTTAGAGAATTGAATTGAATTATGAGTTTTGTAATAAAACCACTGACATGGGAAAAACCTTAAAGGTAATATTAGTAAAGCTTGATTTTTCATATTATAATGATATCAAAGACTGCAGAGACTAGGTGAATTTCCTAAAGTCACACAGCTAGAAGAGGCAGAATGAGGACTAGAACCCAGGTCTGTAGATCCCAAATCACCTGCTTATTATGCCACCTTATTATGTCTATGCACACTAGAACAAAACACTTCAGTAAACCTGCGAAAATATTCAGATGCTTGAGTTCTCTCCCAAATCAAGTGCTATTTTGCAGTATGTCAAAAGCCACTTTGATCTGCTTCAACTTTTGGGAAGGAAAAGTATGAGATGTGTGCTTCCTGTTTTTAAGGTTCTTCATAAGTGCTGAATGAATAATGAAGACATAGACTTAGCAAAGCACAGATAAGTGCATAGATTCATCAGCCCTCCTGAGGTTCATAAATTTCAGAGAAAAGTACATTTTTCAAACTAAAGATCATTTTATAGCCCTAACCAAAAAAAAACAAGAAAAAAAAAAGAATTTGAATAAAAAATTAGGCAGCACAGCAGGCACATCTGTATTATTTTCAGCCCCATACACAGAGGCAAGCTAGAGCTGTTCTCCAAGCTCTTCATATTCACCACAACATCTTATTTTATCTCGCTTGTTTTGTTCTCCTTCTCAAATCCACTCAATCATTTATTGGCTCATCGGTGCTCTAGCGCATTTTTTTCTCTGCTTTACTATCTCCCTCTTTTCACAGATAGACACCTCACACCTGGGAAACAGATGCCTCTAATTAGTATTAAAACCTGAAGTTTATGCCTGCCTTTGATGTTTTCTAGGATGCCTTTTGGTGAATAATAATATTCTTGACTCAGCACCATTCAACACTTAATCAAAAGTCGGTTCAGTAGAGATTCTCCTGCAGTCACCCTGTAAACCCTAGTTCCAAATATTCTTGCTAAATAAAGTGAAAGAACTGGATTTTGAACTTTCAAAGTCTTTGTTTCACAAACCACACTTTTCTGAGCTGATGTTTTGAAAAACTGGGCACACTAATTTTACAAAATCTTAATAAAATTTAAACTTTGAAGAAAAAAAGTTGAAGATAGAAATATCTGAGGAGCAGCAGCTGCTATAGTATTTGCTAAGTGACTATGTTTTCTTTAACTGACTTGAGAAATATTTCAATTACACATGTTATTTAGTGCTTTAAGTGCAATTCATCAGAGACTGAACACAAAACATTTAAGACCAAACCTGAGAGAAAGCTTATTCGGGGAGCAATATAGCACCCTCTGACCAGTGCAAAAATCCTTCTGTAGGTCAAAAATTAACCTAGTACTCTTTGTTCTAGTCAAAAAGAGAAGAATACTATACTACCTCTCTGTGACAAAATACAGAAAGATAAAGAAGAAAGTTGTATCTCCATACAAATAAAGAGGAAAACTATTTCTGGAGGAATAATTGCATGATTGAAGCTGGCCATTTTATAGTGTCTTTAGAGGCAAGAAAGACAAAAACTTGTGCAGAGAAATGTTATGTGTATAAAAAGAGTTAGCCGGGGCTATAGGAAGATTTGGAAAAGACACCACTTAAAATATGAGCTGAGAGCTATAACAATGAAATGTTATATTAGTGTTCAATGCAATTAATATCAAGTGTCTTGAGTGATCACTCAAGAGTGGTCAGACCACTAGAGAAAAAAAAAAGCAGAGGACACAGAAGAAGAGGATCAATAAATTAAAAACAAACAAAAAATATATTAAGCCCACGACAGTTATCTTAGCCATAATCAGTTTAGTAGAGATTCTCCCTGTATACTCCTGGGCTAAGGGGGTTCCCATTCCCATTTCCTGGGTGTGAAAGCTTTGGACAATTCAGATTGCCCTATGACATGATAGAAGTATTTGTACTTTGTCTAATTGACTAAGGTGTTAGTCAAGATAGGCTAATTTATGCTATGGTAACAAGTTATCGCAAATCTCACGATGAAGGTTTATCTATTGTTTATGTTAAGTGTCCATCACAGATTGACCATCGTGCTGCTCCCAGTTTCAGGCCAACAGAGTAGACTCCATCTGCAACATTGCTGGGAGTCATATCGAGGAAAAAAAAATATGGTAAGCCACATTTTCCAGCTTGTAAAGCTTCTACTCAGAAGTGACATACATCATTCATCTTGACAGTCCTGGCAAGTCACATGACCACACCTGTGTTCAGCACAGTGGGAATGTATACCTCCCTGCAAAGGAGTCTCTGAATATGAGTCATGTAATCTACAACAGTATCCTCAAGGTAACTGTATACAGTAAATTGTGTGATTTTGACTCTGTATGCCAGTGTTTCTGGAATAAAATTGCTTTGTAAAATCTCAAATAAAAAACCTCCAGATATTTTTTATAAATAACTATTGGCATAAGGTAGCCAGTATTTTACTGTTTTGTAGTCAGCAGCATCCCTTATATAAGGATATCTTAAATTTCAACTGTGACTGTGTATATTCATGATATTTTAGTATTCAGGTTGTCTGCTAAAGTCCTTAATGGGAAGGAGCAATAACCAAATTAATTAGTTTGTTTTTTCTTGTATTTCTATTGCAAAAACTAACATCATACTTAAGAGTCTGAATGAGGTTGGGTGGGACAGCTGCATATGTGAATTTTACACATTTTCCATTTCCTACCAAGCAGGCAGATCTTTAAACACTACTCTGCAATAATGCTTTTAATAAGGACAAATGCCTCCTTAGCCCCAGTACTTAACTTTAGAATAGAAAGCATAGATTTGACAACAGAAGCATCAGTAAGATATTTGCTAATTATTTTTCCATGATGTGAGGTTTAATTTGCTTGGTAAAGATAATGAAATGTATGCCACTTACATTGTTATAAATCTAATCAGAAACACTTGTATGTATGTGCCCCATCCTCCTACTGTGAAGGATAGAATGTATTGTGGATCTGCTTAACCACCACTGAGAGGAAGCAACAGCCCTCAGACAAGGATTTCCTGTAAATGGCTTTAAGTTGAAGTTCTCAAAAACAACATTTATCATGCCATTTCAGCATGATACTACCTGGAGACAGGAGGAAGAAATAAAAGTTTTCTTAATGTCCCTTTATCCTTTATCCTTGTAATTCTTTTTTTCTTTTTTTTTTTCATCTTTTCTACTACCCAACCGAACCCCTTCTCTCAGCCACTGGAATTATTATAATAAAGGCACCTAGGAATTCCAGAGAGCTGAGCCTTTCTCCCTATACTTAGAATCCCAGAAAATAGCCTTTAACACTATACTATTTTAATTAATTCTAAGCTTCAATGATACATCATATTTCCTTCCATAAGTGTTGACTAAGGAGAGGACAGGTAACAGAGTTGGCTGATTGATCAATTGATTAAAGAAAGAGATAAATTGGAATGTGTGTCCTAAGGATACTCTATTCTCCTGGAAATAGGAGAAAGAGGGCTCAGAAAATATATTTACCATCTCTTCCTCTTTCTTGAAGCACCTCCTTCATTTATCCTTTGATCAATCCCAATCCCACTTACAGTTAGCTTCCTATACCACCGTTGCTCTCGACGTTGGTCCTTGAACTTGACTCTGATCTTGCTTAATTACTCATTCAATTGTTTCAGGCCTCATATTCAGTGCTTGTAGACATCCTCATCAGAAAAGGCACCACCGTGAATTGCAATAAACAGGTAAGACTCAAGGTGAAAAAAAACCTGCTTGTTGAGTGTTTGATGAAGATGAGTTAAGACATAAATTTGAATGAGGTCAGAGTCAAATTTTAGGTACCTTAGAACTTACGTAAAAGTGGCATCATCACTCCAAGTTGTTACCCTCCATATCCAGGTTATAAGTTGCTTCCTAGCAGGTCCTGAGAATGGCAATTTGACTTGCTTAAATCCTTCTCACATGGAAAAGCATGACTCAAACATCCATTTCTCTTGGAAGGATTCTTTGTCTCCTGCGTCTGCCTGTAGCAATATTAATTATTCCTCCTTCCACAATCTTAAAGTACTTAATTCATAAACTAATAGTAGCATTTTTATAAGTTACACTGTTTAGTTCTGTTCTCTGCAAGAGAGTAATCTCTGAAGGGCAGGATTAAATCTGGTTCATCTTTACATCTATGATGCCAAGCAGATCATCAGACACATAGTAGGTACTCGAGGAGTGTTGCTGACTGAATTGAAAGTCAGTTGAGGGTCAGCACTGAGGATAGCAGAAAGCTACCTACAGAGAGATAACATGGGACACAGTGGGAAGGGAAAGAGCTTTGGCATAGGAGAAACCCAAGGTCACATCTCAACTCTGCCACTTACTAACTACACAAGCTTAGACAATGTTACCTAACTGCTTAAAAACTGTTTGTACCTATAAAATGGAGACAATTACCCCACCTCACTAGATTATAGTATAAATTAACTAAGAAGACTGGACAGGGTATGATACATGATGAGTTGCCGTGACCACGGTAGTTACTCCACCCAGATGCCGTTGGACACCTCTTACTAGTTCTGCGCACCTGTCTCCCACCTTCTGTGTGCTTCAGCCTTAAAGGCTGACACCAACAATCTCTCTCTGAGAACCGCCTTTGGGCTACTGGAGTTGCATTGGCCTAAGCACAGACAGTCCAGAGATGTAAGTCCTCATAGAGATGGCTGTAGTCAATGCCGGACTGGAAGAGTGCAAGCCCAGCTCCCTTTGTCTACGGGTAAGACTAACTCCAAAGGGGAATGTGTGCTCCTGAGCTCCCTGCGCTCTTCCCCTACTCTCTTTCTGTCTTTTCCTGAGATTGCTGACTTAATAACATATTTGACATGAATCCTTATCTTAGGGTTTGCTTTTGTAAACTTGACCTAGGATATGAGCACTCCCAAAACTGCAACTGTTGTTATAACCCAGAGTGACATAAAGATAAATGTTAAAAATTGCCGGCTGGGCGTGGTGGCTCACGTCTGTAATCCCAGCACTTTGGGAAACCGAGGCAGATCACCTGAGGTCAGGAGTTCAAGACCAGCCTGGCAAACATGTTGAAACCCCATGTCTACTAAAAATATAAAAAATTAGCCAGGTGTGGTGGCAGGTGCCTGTAATCCCAGCTACTTGTGAGGCTGAGGCAGGAGAATTGCTTGAACCCAGAGGCAGAGGTTGCAGTGAGCCAAGATTGCACCATTGCACTCCAGCCTGGGCAGCAAGAGTGAAACTCCGTCTGAAAAAAAAAAAAATATATATATATATATGTAATATATATATATTTATATATAATATACAATACTATATATATATAATACTATATATATATAAATGAATAAAAAATTGTGATGCCCTCTATCTCTGTGGTAATCCTCCCCATATATTTTTCTGTCTGGTCTTCACTATACTTTACCTCCTAAACATCTTTATCCTAGGTGCTGTGGTTTGGATGTTTGCCCCTTCCAGATTGTATGTTGAAATGTGATCCCAAGTGTTGGATGTGAGACTCAATGGGAGGTGTTTGGGTCATGGGGGCGGATCCCTCATTAATAGACTAGTGCCCTCCTTTGGTGTTGAGTGAGTTCTCTCATTCTTAGTTCCTGAAAGAGCTGGCGACTGAATTGAAGTGAAAATTCAATTGGCACTTCTCCACATTCACCACCAACCCCTCCTACCACCACCATGTGATCAGGACCTCTGTACACACCAGCTCCCCGTCACCTTCCACCATGAGTAGAAGCAGCCTGAGGCCCTCACCAGATTCAGATACCCAATCTCAAGCCCATAGACTTTCTAAAAATCAAATAATTAGCCAAATAAGCTGTATTTTCTCTATAAATTGCCCAGGCTCAGGTATTCCTTTATAGCAACACTAAATGGACTAAAATAAGAAAGGAGAATCAGCAGAACATTTTTTTTCTTTTGACAAAACATATGTGTGTTCATGTTGTTAACTTAGTAGCTGCCTCTTTATAGTTGGTTTGCTCAGCGCTTAGCATCTTGAGGGTGATTAACAAATGTAAAAATTCTGTTCAGCAATGTCTCACAGAGATGAGAAGGATGTCTTCCATGAAAATCTTGTCCGGGGGACCCAAGATAACAGATGGGTCTATTCTGGGACTGGCAGATTCTGTCACATCTTGAGGACATTTTCCCCCAGGGAATGGGTGATTCGAAGGGGTAAATTCATTACATAATGTGCCGTTTTGCTGAGACCACTTTTCAGTCTCATGTTACAGAATTTCAAAGAAACACTACTGAGCTCTTTGAAGATTTTTTTCTTTTACCAAAGCAGACCTAGGCAATGCTATGTCCCTTATGACATAAATCTCAAGTTCAAATGCAAGCTGTGCTGCTTACTAACTGGGTGACATTGGGTAAATTAATCTTCCTAAGCCTCAGTTTCCTTATCAGCATATTTGGAAAAGTAACTATTTTTATTTCACAAGTTTGTTGTGAGGATTCCGTGAACTAATATACATAAAGCATGGAGTTTTGCACAGTGCCTGGCACAAAGTAAATGCTTTTTGACAGTTATATTTTTTGTTGCTATTGTTATTTTTCTTGTTTTAACACTTTCATTCTCCTGCTCTTATAAATGAGCAACAACAACAGCAACACAGACCTAATTTGATAAACCTGGGATGTCTGTCCTAGATAAAGAAGGTTAGAGGATGGGATAGGCATTATTGAGGTTGAGGAGCTATAAAGTAGGAGGCAGAATAGAGTCATTCAATTTGTACAGGCAATTGAATGACTTGTAACAATTTGTAGAGTTCATATGAAGCTATTTCATCTCAATATGAATAGAATTGCCAAGAATTCATCACTTTCCCACACTGGAATAGAGTCCTTGGGAGACGATAAGTTATCTGCCACTGGAGACATTCAAGCAGGTACTGAGTGATCACTTTCTGGGAATGCTGTATATACCAGTTGAGCCTCATTTGGTGGCAGTTTGTTGCCACGTGGTTGCAATTACAAGGCACTTAAGCCAAGTGATAATTTATTATACCATAAGGTTACTTGCTGTCTTATGAAGTCCAGAGATAGGAATACAGACAGGACCCCAGTGCCTTCCTGTGTGTGTTTCTCCCATTACTGCATGTCTGCCTCTCTTCTCTGTTTGGCCACAGAGAGGCCTCCTGTGCTTCTCGGTTTCCATGGCAGAATGTGAACACCAAAGCTTAACAAATTGTATACCTTACATGACAGGTACCCAAAATGTTAACTGGTGCAATGTTTTTGGAGTTGTCAAAAATTCAGATTCCTTTGGAAGAAACTATGCTTGTGTTAGCTACAATCTGGACCAATCATATAAGGCCAGAGAGCAAGGTCCCACTGTATTAACACCACCTCCCACAGTAACTACTGAAGGCAATAGAGCGTGAAGAGACAGTGCCACAGAGAAGGCAGAAGTTCTCAGAAGTGGGAAGGACATGAGGTACTTCAGGACAGACAAAATAATAAGTCTCCACTACACCCTGGAGTGGATGGAAAGTGGAGCCAGCTTCCTGTAACTTTCTTCTACTCTTACAATTCTATTAGCCCAGAGTAAGACTTTTTCAAATTAATGATTTGAAAAATCAGTCTGAAACATTAAAACTTATAAAAATCACTCACTTATTTCTTCAAATTAACAATGATTTAGCCATATGAAGACATCTACCACATTTCATTGAATATAACACACCATTATTATAAAACACACCGTTGTTTTATGTACTACTAAGAAAGAAAAAAATGCCAAATCCAGATGTAAGGTGTTATCAAGTGTAACAATTTCAGAGGTGTTAAATTGTGAAGATATGAGCATCTTAGAATCAATGAGATATAAAAAATTAGTTTGATCATTCTGTGTGTTTCACCATAGGCCCTCTACTTTCTTTCATTAAACAAATGAGGTTTGAGGCAGTTAAGCAAACATTTCATGAGAATATGATAGGCACTGTAATAGGCGTAGGAGATGCAGAAATGCTTAGGAAATCATCCCTATCTTCTAAGAATTTACAGAAATAGAGGAGACAGTCATAGAAACAAATAACTGCCATAAAGATGCTCATGATCTAATAAGCTTTCCTTAAGGTTCTGGAATGCAGCAAGATCTTTTCTACCTCAGGACCTTTGTATACACTATTCCTCTGCCAGGGATGCTTCCGCTGCTTTATCTGGCTAAGTGCTACTCATCATTCAACTGCTTTGATCTAATTTCCATAGGGACCCACACAGGAGCCGGTTGGCAGTTTCTACTAAACACAGCTCTTTTCTCTCAAAACTCTTATTCTCACTATAGCTGAAACTGATGTTGTTTATTTTTGGGGGTTGTCTTTTTATTTAGCTGGAGAAATTTCTCACACATTTTCCATAAACATATATGTTAGCTATATACAAGCAATTTTGGAAAAGTCCCTGTAAGCTCTGAGGACAATAGGTGCTAAAGGGGCTCAGACATAGGTAAGATTTTATCTGGTAAGGAGAATCAAAAAAGATTTCATGGAGAAGTAACATTTGAGCTAGACTTTGCAGGATCTCAGTAGATAAATGTTGAGGAAAGAAAATCCAGGTAGAGATACTGGAATGGTTCAGGGCCAGAAGTGGAAAAGATACAGGCATCTTTGGGGAACAGCTGTTAGTAAAGTTTGGTAAGTTGGAAAGGGTGATTGAGGATAGACTGAGATAAGAGATGAATTTACCATCAAATTAATAATGCTTAAGACCCTTAGTTTGCCTGGTCCCTTCCAAGGCTGTTGAGGTTCTGCTCCAGAGACACAAGGAAGAAGTAGGAGCCTTAGCAGCCCTGCTCCAGCCTCAAGGCCACCTTTTATGGTCACCTGGGGCCCCACTTCCAGCGGTACCTCCATATCCACCCAGCCCTCAGCAAAAATTGCTTCCAAGAAGAAGGATCTAAAAGAGATGCTGGAAGCCCCACTGAGTTCAAGCTCCTCCTGTGGTGGAACTGATTCAGAGGATCATGGCAGACAGGAGGCAGAATTACATTGCAGCTCTAGACAGAGCTGCATGTGGAGGCTTGCATTGTGAACTTTAGCTCCAGATCTACTGCAAGAACAAGTCAGCAATCCTGAGAGGACCCACAGACCCTCTGAAGGAAGCAGACCATTCCTGCAGGACTGGTGAGACACCCCAAATACTGTGAGTGCCCCAACTGTGGAAGCAGGACCAGTGAGACACCCCAAATACTGTGAGTTCCCCAACTGCGAACTCACACCCCCACTGGAGAAGCTGAAGGTCTGTTTGCGGGAGACGTTCCTGACTTTACCAGGAGCTGAGGCAAGTTAGAGAGTCAAGCAAAATACAGGGGTAGAGGAAGCAGCGTAAAGACCCTGGGAATTCTCTGGGTCCCCAGGCAGCACCCCCCTGCCTGGCACCACAGGGATCCATCAGGAGTGGAAAGAAGAAAGTTCATAGCCCTAAACGCCTATATCAAAAAGACTGAAGGAGCACAAACTGACAATCTAAGGTCACATCTCAAGGAACTAGAGAAACAAGAACAAACCAAACCTGAACCCAGCAGAAGAAAGGAAATAACCAAGATCAGAGCAGAACTAAATGAAATTGAAACGAACGAAAAAAAATACAAAAGATAAATGAAACAAAAAAACTGGTTCATTGAAAAGATAAATAAAAGTGATAGAACATTAGCAAGATTAACCAAGAAAAGAAGAGAGAAAATCCAAATAACCTCACTAAGAAATGAAACAGGAAATATTACAACTGACACCACGGAAATACAAAAGGTCATTCAAGGCTACTATGAACACCTTTATGCACATAAACTAGAAAACCTAGAAGAGATGCATAAATTCCTGGAAAAATACAACCCTCCTAGCTTAAATCAGGAAGAATTAGATACCCTGAACAGACCAATAACAAGCAGCGAGATTGAAATGGTAATTTGAAAATTACCAACAAAAAAAAAAGTCCAGGACCAGGCAGATTCACAGCAGAATTCTACCAGATATTCAAAGAAGAATTAGGACGAATGCTATTGGTACTATTGCACAAGATAGAGAAAGAAGGAACCCACCCTAATTCATTCTATGAAACCAGCATCAGCCATTACCAAGACCAGGAAAGGACGTAACCAAGAAAGAAAAAATCCAGATAGATATCCCTGATAAAAATAGATGCTAAAATCCTTAACAAAATACTAGCTAACCAAATCCAACAACATATCAAAAAGATAATCCACCATGACCAAGTGGGTTTCATACCAGGGATGCAGGGATGGTTTAACATATGCAAGTCAATAAATGTGATACACCACATAAACGGAATTAAAAAGAAATCCACAGGATTATCTCAATAGATGCAGAAGAAGCATTTGACAAAACTCAGCATTGCTTTATGATTAAAACTCTTAGCAAAATTGGCATACAAGGGACATACCTTAATGTAATAAAAGCCATCTATGACAAACCCATAGCCAACATAATACTGAATTGGGAAAAGTTGAAAGCATTCCCTCTAAGAACTGGAACAAGATAAGGATGCCCACTCTCACCACTCTTCTTCAACACAGGACCGGAAGTTCTAGCCAGAGCAATCAGACAAGAGAAAGAAATAAAGGGCACCCAAATCAGTAAAGAGGAAGTCGAACTGTCACTGTTTGCTGACAATATGATCCTTTACCTCGAAAATCCTAAAGACTCCTTCAGAAAGCTCCTAGAACTAATAAAAGAATTCAGCACAGTTTCCAGATACAAGACGAATGTACACAAATCAATAGCTCTTCTATACGCCAACAGCAACCAAGCAGAGAATCAAATCAAGAACTCAACCCCTTATACAATAGCTGCAATAAAATAAAATAAAATAAAATACTTAGGAATATACTTAACAAAGGAGTCAAAATACCTCCACAAGGTAAACTATAAAACACTGCTGAAAGACATCATAGATGAAACAAACAAATGCAAACACATCCCATGTTCATGGATGGGTAGAATCAATATTGTGAAAATGACCATACTGCCAAGAGCAATGTACAAATTCAATGAAATCCCCATCAGAATACTACCATCATTCTTCACAGAATTAGAAAACACAATTCAAAAATTCATATGGAACCCTAAAGGAGCCTGCATAGCCAAAGAAAGACTAAGCAAAAGGAACAAATCTGTAGGCATCCCACTACCTGATTTCAAACTATACTATAAGGTCTTAGTCACCAAAACATTGTGGTACTGGTATAAAAATAGGTACATAGACCAGTGGAACAGAATAGAGAACCCAGAGATAAAGCCAAATACTTACAGCCAACTGATCTTCAGCAAAGTAAACAAAAACATAAAGTGGGGAAAGGACACCCTTTTCAACAAATGGTGCGAGGATAATTGGCTAGCCACATGTAAGAGAACGAAACTGGATCCTCATCTCTCACCTTATACAAAAATCAACTCAAGATGGATTAAGGACTTAAACCTAAGACCTGAAACTATAAAAATTCTCGAAATAACATTGGAAAAAAACCCTTCTAGACATTGGCTTAGGCAAGGATTTCATGATCATGAAACCAAAAGCAAATGCAATAAAAACAAAGAAAATATCTGAGACCTAATTAAACTAAAGAGCTTTTGCATGGCAAAAAGAATAGTCAGCAGAGTATAAAGACAACCCACAGAGTGGGAGAAACTCTTCACAATCTATACATCTGACAAAAGACTAATATCCAGAATCTACAATTAACTCAAACTAATCGGTAACAGAAAAACAAACAATTCCATCCAAAAGTGGGCTAAGGACATGAATAGATAGTTCTCAAAAGAAGATATACACATGGCCAATAAACATATGAAAAAATGCTCAGCATCACTAATGATCAGGGAAATACAAATCAAAACCACAGTGTGATACTGCCTTCCTCCTGCAACAATAGCCATAATCAAAAAATTAAAAAAAAAAAAAAAAAAAAACAGTAGATTTTGGCATAGATGCGGTGAACAGGGAGCACTTCGACACTGCTGGTGGGAATGTAAGCTAGTACAGCCACTGTGGAAAAGAGTGTGGAGAGTCCTTAAAGAACTAAAAGTAGAACTACCATTTGATCCAGCAATTCCACTACTGGGTATCTACCCAGAGGAAAATAAGTCATTATACTAAAAAGATATTTGCATACACATGTTTATAGCAGCACAATTCGCAATTGCAAAATTGTGGAACCAACCCAAATGCCTATCAATCAATGAGTGGATAAAGAAACTGTGGTGTATATATATGATGGAATACTGTGCAGCCATAAAAAGGAATGAATTAACAGCATTTGCAGTGACCTAGATGAGATTGGAGACTATTATTCTAAGTGATATAACTCAGAAATGGAAAACCAAATATTGTGTGTTCTCACCGACATGTGGGAGCTAAGCTATGAGGAGGCAAAGGCATAAGAATAATCCAATAAACTTTGGGGATTTGTAGGGAAGAGTGGGAAGGGGGCAAGGGATAAAAGACTACAAATATGGTGCAGGGTATACTGCATACTGCTCAGGTGATGGGTGCACCCAAATCCCACAAATTACCACTAGAGAACTTAATCATGTAACCAAATACCACCTGTACCCCATACAGGTGGTATTTTTCCATAAGTTTTTCCATAACTTATGGAAAAATAAAATAATAATAATAAATAAAAGAGGTGCTGCTCTTTGAAACCTAGAAGAGAAGTGTTGGCAAATGGATGGGACACTGAGCACCTTAGAAGCAAACCAGCTGCTCTATCAGCAGCCCTGGAAGCTATACCAAGAGAGATCAAAAGAATGGGATTCTCTAAGGCTTGCCCTAGGGCAAGGAGCTCTTTCCAAGTAAGTTCCTGCAGAGGAAGTTATAGATGTTGCCTTCCCAACAAAAGTTCTGAAGCAGAAAACTCTTTTTAAAGCAATTAGAAATGGATTTCTGTCAATCATGCTGGAGAAAAATGGAATTTTCTCTGTAGAAAACTATATTACAAAATTATTGTCATATAAAGAGATGATCAAAGAGCATGTAACCAAATATGTAGGGATGGACTATTACAGGGATGTAGTAGTATTTATAATAAGGCATTTTGTGAACTTTGTGATGATTGTGATATTTATTATCTTTTAAACAATTTATCATCAGTGTGTTTTCTATTCTTGTTTTGGGTGAGTAAGTCTTTGCTTTTCTATCTAACTTTTGAATTTGTAATTTTGTCTTCTTTTTAAAGAGGGCTCCAGAAATGGTCTCAGCTGCAGGCCCCAAAAAACTTACATCTGACCCTGGTTGAAAGCCTGGCCTGCCCGTCCCGAGGGCTGAGATCATATTCGATCAGGAATAGAGGAGCAGAGAAGATGTCAACTAATCAGTTTCCTTGCTAATTTGTATGAGAATGAACATAAATCTTTATATAACAGTGTTGCAATTGTATCTTCCACAGGCAATGTTGATAATTACTTGGGAATTAAATGCCTTCTTTATTTTTTTTTAAGTTGTCTTTTTACTCTACTATTTTGCTTCGGGAATTTATCTGCTGATTCTCCATTTAGAAACAGAAAGACTTGCCTATAAAGTATAACTATTTTGCTCAGATCGAAGTTCCTTCCCTAGCATCATGATGTTATTAATACATCACATCCATTTTATCCATATCACTTTTCCTGGGTTTGGCTACCGGCACAGATTAATAGTTGTCTTTGCATTACGCGGTGGAACTTAATTTCTCTTTGAATGTTTAACACCATTGTAATGATTTTATTGCAATTAAGAATGATAAATGTTTCCCTTCCAGTCTCAAAATCAATATTCACAAAGTGGAGGAGATAGGCAAGAAGAAGGCAGTTAGAACTGGGGGCTGCCAAGAAACTGAGGGAAGATGAGGCAAAGCTGAAAGGCTGTAGCACTGCTTAAGTACCTACTATGTGCCGGACACTCTGCTAGGTATTTTACACAATAGAAATGGTAGTAATAAAAACTCTAATTAAAACAGCCACCATTTACTGTACACTTATTCTGAGGTAAGCACTTTCTGTATATTTCCTCAGTGGGTCTTCCTACTACTTCTATAAGGCAAATACTACTGCTATTATATTTCTTTTTATGGATGAGGAATCTGAAACTCAGAGAAGTTAAGTAACTTTCCCAAAATCATAGAAATGGTGAGTGGAAAACTAAAGACTTGAATTTGGGCCTAATCCCAAAGTGGGCCAAAAATTTAATTCCATTATATTAGTTTACTTAAAAAATTACCACAAACATACACTCATTTATTGTCTTACAGTTCTGTAGGTCAGAAATCTAGGTGGGCTCACCTTGGTTCTCTGCTTAAGTCCTCTACTAAAATCAAGACGTTGGCCACGCTGGGTTTTTATCTGGAGACCTTGGGGAAGAATCCACTTCTAAGCTAATTCAGGTTGTTGGCAGAATTCCATTCTTAGAGATTGGGAGATGAAGGTCTCCATTTCTTCTCTAGCCATCAGTCACAGTCTGTTCTCAGCTTCTAGAGACCTCCCTCCATTCCTTGGCACTTGGGGACCTCCATCATCAAGCCACCAATGGTACACTGACTCTTTCTCCCAGACTCTTTGTGACTTCCTTTGCTACTAGCCAGTGAAAATGTTCTGCTTTTAAATGATTGCTATGATTATACATGGCTCACTCAAAAACTTTTCCTTTTGGTTAACTCAAAGTTAACTGGTGGTAGCCTTAATTACATCTGCAAAATTCCCTTGTGGTGTAATGTGACATAATCATAGGTGTGATTGTTCATCCTATTTACAGTTCAGGAGAACAGGAGAAAAAATCTTGGGTGAAAGAAAGAATTATGTAATTTTCCCTACCACACCCATACTATCCTCTGTACCACATGTATGCTCTCTCATTTAGTCTTGTCCCCAGCTTTGTCAAGAAATGAGCATTTACTCTAGAATGATGAGAAACCAGGAATTATAGCCAGAAGGAAGGCTGGGGAAGAGAAAGCAAGAAATCTACATTTCACATGATGATAGCCTTATGCATATCATAGCACCAGTTCCCTCCCCATCACCATGACTCACTGGGCCCTACTCCAGCCATACCAGGGGTACTGAAAAGCATCATGAACTCTTCTCCAGGCCTTCATAGGCAGTTACCTCTGCCTAGAAATTTCCACTCTGCTTCTGCTTGGCTCTTACTTTTCCTTCAGCTCTCCTTTAAATCCCCTTTCTTTGGGAACCACTCCCTGTACAAGAGTGGAGTAGAAATTCCTTCTATACCAATGCATCTTGTGCTTAACCCATTATAATATCACTTATCAACCTGTATTCTAACTCCTGTCTTCTTACCTAGCCCCGCCCATTGACATAGTTTTTTGTTGCTGGTCTAAACATCGTTTGCATGGCTTTAGATTATTTCTTTGTGGTTTAGGATTTTTGAACAAGTTAATTACCTTTGGTTAAAAAATAAATAAATAAAAATTCAGCCTTGAAAATAAAGGTTTTAAAGGAGTGGAAGAAAAAAAAAACACCCCCAAACGCCCTTACTTGTCTCTACAACACTTCTAAAATTCTCATCAATGTCATGACCTTCATAGTAGACATACTCCCACAGCTAATTATATTCATTTTTTCCTTCTTGCCTATTATTTTGATACAAATTTGACTAAAAATAATCTTCAAGAAAAAAGACACTTAGAGCACCAAAGATTCATGGAGTATTTGTCTTTGGACTCCACGGTGTGCATTTATTGACAAACTAAATATGAAAATTAATAAGACAAATAATAAGAACCTATTTGCAAATGTATGTCATGTCATCTTAATTAAAGAAAAATATTAGGGAAAATATTCAAGTGGAAAAATGTACTCAAATCCTAATTTAATGATTTTTAAAGTAATCATATTTCAAAAAGGTTATCAATTTGAGACTAAGAAGAAAGAAAGGAATATTTGAGAGACTTGGAGAGACTCCAAGAAAGAGAAGAAGAGTGGGTATCTAGACATAGAAAGAGTAAATTAAATTCTTTACAAGTAAGTATTGAGCTTTAAAGATACAGCAATAAAAACATGCTGGAACCATCTGGACGTATTTTTACAAAAATGAAAAATATATAAAAGAATTAGAAAATCATTAGGAAGCAGCCATCAATGTTTGAATCCAGAAACCTAACAAAGGAACGGAGTGGAGATAAAAGTTGTTTAGAGACAAGACAGACAGAAAAAGAAAATTTGATCTTTGAAGATGTTTCTTTTCTTTTCTAGCCACATCAGAATTGTCTTCAGTCAGGATTCTCTAAAATGTCTCAAAGATTCAATTTTGTAGCCCAACTCTATTGGGTAAAGCAAGTTTTGGGAGGTAGACCAAAATTTTACCTGAGACAACTTGATCCCAAATAGTGCAGAAGTAAGTGAAATTAAATAATTTCCTGGCTAATTTGATCCCTACATGCAGCTAAATTTGACCCAAGTTTAAAATTCTTCATCTAGCTTTTCCCAAATCTCCACTAAAATAATAATAAAGACACAGAAAAAGACTAAAGCATGAAACACTGGAAAACAATGCCTTTGGATATGCTAGAGCCAGAATCTGGGATGCTTTGTCACCACTTTCAAAGCTGATGGAGTGAGCTTGAGAGGGATCTACGTGTCTTGCCTTGCCAGCCCACATAAGAGGTAGGAAGGCACTACACATCTCCTTGTCTCAGTTTGAGTCCTTTAGTTTCAACAAAACCTGGTTAACTCAATCCAAACAGAATTTGTTAGAAGTAATTCTGAGGTTCACAGAATCAACGGAAGACTGGAAAATCAGCCTTGAAAATGGGTAGGACCCAAGATAGTGCAAGATAATAGATAAGATACCTGATGCTGAGCAGAGACTCTCATAAGACTTGTGCTAGGAAAAGTGAGGGATCGCAGGCATTTTTATTCACTTTCTCCTCCTTTTGCTCCAGGAAGAAAACATCTGACTGGTCTGGTTTGGAAAGTTGTCTGAGTGTAGGCTAAGGAAGTGTGGAGCTCTTTACTACAATCCCATCAGATGTATCCAGTGACTTCTCTCTGAAATTAAAATAAAACCCAAAACTCTTTTCCACAGCAGGCAGGATGTAACTGACCCAGTCCCAGCTACCTCCTCATCCTCATCTCCCTCTGCTCTCTCCCTCACTATTGGCCCACCACATATTCTTCTTGCAGTGTCTGTCTCAGAGCTCTTGCACATACTGTTCTGTCTATCCAGAGAGCTCTTTCCCCAAGACATTCTCTAGTTTATCCCATGACAAACTCTCTCTCATTACTTAGATCTCAGCTCAAATGACACCTGCTCAGAGAGAAAAGAGCTAACATTTACTGTACACTTATTCTGAGGTAAGCACCCCTATCTCTTCCTTTTCCACCTCCACACATTCAGTCACATTTTGCTGTTTTGTTTTTCATGGCAATCATAAGTATCAAAAACTGTCTTAAATATTTTCTGCTTACTTCAATATTATCTGTCTGGCCCTCCAACACCCTTCTATAATGACACCACACTTGAGAGGTGAAGACCTTACCTGTTTCCCCAATATGTCTGTATCCCCCACTTAGTGTTTGGACATTATATGATATCAGCAAAAATTAAAATGAATGAATGAACCAATATTGCAGCACTTGTTACGTTTCTCAGAATTAATTACAGACCTGTTTCTCAGGATGAACTATAAGATCTTCCTGGATAAAGACTGAGTCTTCTTCATCTCTGTGCCCTCTTGTCCATACAGTGCCTGGCTTATGGTAAGGTTTTCAACAAATGTTTATTGACGTGAATTCTATTTAGCTGTAGGCTCTTTCTTTATGAACTGCTAGGCAGGCAGGCTGTATCTAGGGAAAACTATTTTCTTAAATGATTTCAAATCAGATTTCATAAGATGATAATAGCTAGAATAAAAAGTCCTTCCCAGAAAAGCTCTGAAAACAGTGCAAACATTCTTAAACATTTATAGCCCTAAAATTTCTTTTGCCCGACATTTTTCTTCAACAGCATGAATAAATGTGGCTAGGAAGTTCATCCAAGCTATCAATAGACGAGTTAGGAGCTTAAAGCAAGGGGCTGCTCCTGGACATTCCATCTCGATGAAGAGCAAGACAATGAGAGTCATCACCCAAGAAAAAGCCTCCAAGGAAACTAAACAAATATCTCCTCTGATAATAAATGGTAATAAATAAATAGTTCAGGTGGGGAATTGTAATTGTGTGTATAATGCAGCTCAGAGATAGGGCATAATTACACTCTAGAATCCATACAGTAATAAAAAGCTCCAGTCAGGGAAAAGAATGCTTGTTTGCCATGGTTTGACAGGCAAGCAACAAACAAGAACCACTTTTTCACCTTTTATTCAATAAAATCAGCATATTAAATATTCAGACTGTCTCTATTAAGCAATTCACTTCTACCTCTCCTCCTTCCTCCCTCCCCACCTCTTCTTGTTTTGTTTTCATCAAGTCAGGGAGGGGAAAATATAAAACTGAGCCCGTGATATGATTTTTAATGAAGCCATTGCTCAGAGATTCTACTGCATTCAGGAGCTGCCTCTGTAGTCCATGGGGGTTCAGGATCTGGCACCCTGGGATGGGGGCTGTTTCAGAGAGACCTGAGACAGCAGGCAAACCACCGTTTTCAATCAAGGATAATAAGGACGTTTTACTGAGAAGGGAGGAGCGGATAGAAGCAGGGAAAAGGAATCAGCTTCCCGCTACTACACAGGCCAATAAGAAAAGGTACCTGGCCTGAAAATATATTTAACTGGATGCTATGAGTTGTGAACTGTGGCTAATGAAACAGCTGAAAACGCCACATGGAATAAAAGAGCCAGGGCAAAGGAGAGAAAGGTTAAAAGGCTGGGGAACTAGATTAGAATGATTAAGTGAGAAAATGGCATGCATTGTGAACACAATAGACTAATCTCTGAAAGACACTGAGAGGGGATTAGAATATTTTCTTGGACAACCAAATTGCTGCCTGCCTTTTTCTTTTCCTCCCATTTGGAAGGTTTGGACTTCTCCATTTTAATCTTTCTCAGAAGGAGAGGTTACAAATGCACAAGAGGAAGAAGGGACTCTGGAAATGTCACTTTCTCCCAAATGAAGTGGGGGACATGACATTATTCTTTCACAGCCCTGGAAGCATCAACAAGCCTTAACCCTGATTCTGCCTTTGATGTCGACAGGCAGAGGTAAGGGACATCTAGCAGGCGGGGCCATGAGAGGTCGGTCCTTTCTAGCAGAGAAGGGATGAGGTCAACGGTAATGAGCAACAGCAAGGTGGAATGCAAATTGCAAAAATTTATGAAGTTGTTTCTGCTCAGTGAGCAGATTCCAGATAAGTGGAGTGTTAATAAGGCAGGCGAGTTTTTCAGCAGTGCCAGCTGTTAGGAAGATGCTGGCATACTCTTAACCCGGTATTTATTGGATGCTGTTCATTGCTGTGACAGCACACACGTACACAAGCATGTTTATTCACAACATGCATAATCACGCTGTCACAACACAGACGCTCATCAGCGGCCCGTCTCACAAGCAGAGGTGTATATCGAAAACTCAAGGCCTTATGGAAAACCTTGTGGAAGAACACCCTTTCACTGAAAGTAATAGATCCCTCCTGGCTGCCCCATAATGGACTATGACTTCTGTGAGGAAAGGGGCATAAAGAAAGGACGAGCTGAGTAATTTGGTTGCAGTGTCCTTAACTTTGGGAAGGTATAACCAAACAGTCACTACATGTGATTGCAGGGCTTTAAGGAGCTTTAATGGTCTCTGAGCACCCTGTGCAAATGTATCTTGTAGAATTAGTGGCAATAGAGAAACCATGATGCTCAGTGAGAAACTGAGCTCCTTTGAATGTACTTGAATATGTATGTAAGCTGCTGAAGATAATGTAATATGAAACAAAATGGCTCTTTGCATGCACTTAAAGAACAACAGGAAAACTGGCTGAGGAAAAGGCTGGAAAAGCTATAGGATTTTTAAAATGGAAAATGAATTTTATTCAAGAAGATCATTTATGATTAAGCAGGGAGGAGTAGATGACAACATTTGGGGCTGACCAGGTGCCAACTACACTCCACATTCACTTTTGGAAACCCTCCCACCACCTCATTCTACAGAGAAGGAAACAGACCCCAGAAAGGTTAAGATATGCCCAAAGTCATAGCAACTTAGGAAGCAGCAGGGCTGAAACTCAGCCACAGCTCTGGCTGAATGTCAAGCCTTGCTCCTCCAAGTGCTTGCTCCAAACTGTCAAACTGTGGAGAAGGGATTTATTGAAGAGTCAGGCTGGAATCCTGAACGTAAGTGGGCTGAGTTTGAGAAGCTAGAAATACATTCAGACTGAACAAGAGTACTAGAAAAATGCTGCCTCAAAGATGAATTCGTGATATAAATTCTATGAGGTATGACTATAAACTGAAGTCAAGAGACTGACTTCACGAGCTGCGTCTGATAGCCAGGTTCAATGTATTATAGCCACATGTTCACCTGGCTGTGGTACATCACTTATGAATGCAGCCTGCATCTGAATACCCCCAGCCACCCCAGCACCCATTCCAGGCCTTCCATTCTCTGTTGTCCTACCTGAGAAGAACTCAACTCACCTTTTGTTCCATTCTCTCCTTTTCTTCCAACATTTCTTTGTCCTGATCTTTTCAAGTTTCATACTTCCTAGAACTATTTGACATTGGTGAAGATTGCTAGAAATTAAAAAAACTAATCCCAAAAGAATGAATCTCTGTTAATGAAACGATGAGCATACTTGTGGGTACAGCTCCACATGTGGGAGAAGCAGTGGACATAAATTCTAGTTTTGGCTGCGTTGCTGTTGTACTGTGTGGTCTTGGGCAAGTCACTCAGCCTCTCTGGGCTTTCATTTCCTCAGCCATAAAAGAAAGAGTTTGGACTAGAATTGTGTGTTTTGTAAACAGGTTCACTGCTCTCTCAGGGACATATAGAAATATGAAGGGTGGAACAATTTTGGGTCGTTATGATAAGTAGGGAAAAACTGCCCTGCCTCAAATGCACATGACCCCTGTTGAGGAACACAGGTCAGGATCCTCTTTAATTCCCTCTCTGTTCTGATATTCTATTGATCCTCCTCGGGAAGGACTGTTGGATAGCAGTGTCTTTCTCACACTCCTCCCCATCTTATCAGGTGGCGTCCAAAAGGCAAGGTTTTCTATTGTTTGCTATGGTCTAAAATCAAGACAGAATATTTAAAATCAGACTCTGGTCCAATATATATCCAGGACACAGTCATCTCAGAAATCCAGAAGGTAATCCTTTTCCAGATAGCCACTGCTACCACCGCTTAACTTTATTCTCTGCAGTTATCTCTCTGACTCTTCTGTTTCCTAGTCTCCTTTCTGAAGATTCTTTCATGTTTGTTAACTGCTTTCTTCAAACATTTGCAATCATTATAAGTGGCAAAAGAAAAAAAAAATGTCTTCTGGGTTTTTCAGGAGAAAACAGGCAGATCCTCAAGTTTTGCTGCCCTCTAGGTCTTTCTGAGCTCACAGTGCCTGACATGACAAGTGTCCCCTTACAGGAAAGAAAGAAAGAGAGCATATGTGTGCTACAGAACAAGGCATAGCATATACATACTTTCCAATCAACTCCAGGCACATTTATTCAGCAAACTTCCTCCTAGCTTCTTCAATTACTGCCGCCAGTGAAACCAAATGAATGATCTAGCCAAAATCTTACACTCTCAGAATCATAATTATGTTAATGTTTTTCTCAAAGCCATCTTTTGATTCACTGTATTTACATAAATTTTCAAGTTATTGTTTTCCTCACTCAGTCCTTTTAATTTACCAGTCCTCCTGGTGATGATGGCATTCCTGATCATCCACATTTCTTACCAGCTGGTTCTTACTTCTTTTCTTTTTTCTGGGATTTTCCCTTCAACTACTATGTGCCCTAAACCCAGAATATGTCTACAAAATCCTTAACATCTACTCATTTTCTGGAGCCCCCTGGCAGTGGGCACTGACCTCATTAGGCTAAACCTTGCTCACAGCAGCATCCTAATTTATCTAGGCCTATCTAGAAGGCTAAGGAGAGAGTTTCCCCTCAGGAATCTTTGGGAAAGATTTTTCTAATGGAAGAATGGCATCCAAACTAAATTCTAGTTTTGGCTGCACTGCTGTTGTACTGTGTGGTCTTGGGCAAGTCACTCAGCCTCTTTGGGCTTTCATTTCCTCAGCCATAAAATAAAGAGGTTGGACTAGAATTTTGTGTTTTGTAAACAAGTGCACTGCTTTCTCAGAGACATATAGAAATATGAAGGGTGGAGCAATTTTGTGAGTCACAATTGGGAAAGGGATAGAAATTGCTTGGCACTTTCTTCTGACCTGGCTTTTCTTCTCAGGGTCCTGGCCAGAGAGGAAAAATGAATAAGAAATGGCTTTCAAATATCTATCTGAAACAAGGGTACCAGGCATCATTGCCAAAGCGCAGTGCATAAGATAATTCTAGCAGTCCAATAAACAACTTGCACCAGCCTCCATCTGGTCCGGAAGAGAAAATAACAGGAGAAGACATGATCTAGTAGTGCAGCAGGACATTTGGGGGCATGTGGGACTTCATGGTCAACTTCATAAACAATAAATACGCAAAGAGTCAGTGCACTGAACTTGGGCCTTTTAGTTAAAATTCCAAATGGGGTGGCCTAGAGGGAAAGCACTTGTGATCCTTAGAAAATTAAGAGCTTCAAGTGTTAGAGGCCACTTAGAATGATGAGGCCTTGATGAGACATCTCAGAGATCATTTCACCAAAGAGCAGATTTCAGGGAGAACAATATCTAAGCCATCACCATCACACAGAGTAAGTCTCTCTCACTAAATGTCTTCATAAAAGATTCCTCAACTCTCCTTAACACTCATTAAGATATTCTGAAAATCTAACAGTAAATTCTCCCTCTAACTAATTGAAATTCCTTCTGTTGCCCCCAAATCCATGTATAAAGGGCCCCTTGGTTACTCAAAAACGACTCCATTACAGTCTGCCTGATGATAGAAATGTTCTTCTTTCCCTAAAGGGTCTTTTATTTACCAACTATATCCTGGGCACAACTATATCCTTTTGCACATTTCTTGGTGCAAAAGATATAATGGTATTAGTGGGTATGCCCATAATCATACAGACATTATCTTGCTACAGGACTCACAGGACCAGAAAGGCAGAGGGCCACTTGGAGTAGGAGTGAGGGTGGGATGAAGTTAAAGTGCCATGATGAAAATCAAGTTTGAATTCAGAGTTAACATTCCAGTTTGGTTTAGCCAATTAAGGCGTATTTGTTTTGCTGAGAAATTTTAGAAAAATCAAAGACTGACTCACCATTACCTCAAGCAATGTTTTAACTGAGCCACCGTAATTATGAATATTAAAAATGACTCATTTCTGGATTTCCTAGAACTTCATTCTATGAATTGTTTACTACATAAAAAACATAGACTTTTGAGTCAGAACAGAGATTATTTCATTTAGGGTCCTCCCCTACAGATGAATCTCTCTAACTACATTCCCGATACACGGGCCCGTAAACCTCAGCTTGAACAAGTTCAGGGATCAGGTAACTAATTCCATCCCAGAATAAATTTAATGATCAAAAATAAAAATCTCTGTGATCTTGAGTTCAAATATTTTTCCTCAAAATTTCTACCACGGGCCTTGGCACTTCTGAAACAAAATTAATACATACATATCCTCTGACTCCAGAGAGCTTGTCAAATCTTAAAAAAACAGATGTCACATCCCTCATAAGACACTTTTGGAAAATCATCCCCTAGTGCTGCAATCATTTCTCATATTTCATTATTTCAAGATTCTTCATTATTCCATTTAGTATTCTTTAGACAGATATCTGGAATAAAATACAGTACTCCAAGACCATGGACATTATATCTCAGTCAATACAATCAAACACTGTATCATTTGTGATACAGTGAATTTTCTATGCTTAGCTCCATTTCTTTTTTAACTAGTACATATAAAGTTATCATAAAAAGTTAGTTGGTAACGAAAAAGTAATTTTCAGAATGAGAAACACCAATGACCATGAATCACACAAAATTAGATGTTCAACCTCATTACTAAGCGGGAAAATGCAAATTAAAACAAAAATGAAATATCATTTCACACTCATCAGATTGGCAAATTTTAAAAGTCTAATGATAGAAGTATTGGCAAGCATGTGGAAAAATAGGAATTCATATACTGCCAGTGGAAGTACAAATTGGTTTAACCACTTTGGAAAGAAATTTGGCAACATATAATATTGAAGATGCACACACCCTAAAATCCAGAATTTATACTTCTACAAAGTTTATTACAGAAACTCACACATGCTCACAGGAAGTTATGCCCATGATGTAATTACAACATTGTAATTGCAAAAAGGGGAGACAGGAAAGTTCTTTCAATGGCAAAGGGTTAAATGCATTGTTATACCTATGCAGAGAAATCCTATGTAGCATTTAAAATGAACAGAACATGAATAAATCCTGAAAACATAATATTGAGTGAAAAAAGTTGTAGATGAATATGTATACTATAATATTTATGTATTTTGAAACACACTAAACAATTTTAAGCATTACTTGGAGTCAAATGTGTGTCTATGTAGGATATATATCTGTATACACCCTATTTTAGAGTAATCTTTGCCTCTAGAAAGGAGAAGGAGGAAGATGAACAAGATCAAGAAAAAAGTATTCTAATGTCTCTGTAACATTTTATACCCATAAAAACTACTGATGTAAACATGGCAAAATATTAATATCATTGAATTTGGATGGTATGGTTGTCTGTCGTAGTCTTAACTTTTAGATTCTTTAAAAATATTTCACATTTTCAAATAAACTATAAATTGCTCAATGTAAAATTTGGAAACTAGTTTAAAAGTGTAATAAATAAATGAATTATTACATAAAGGATAATATTGTCAACATTGTTTTATTTTGATCCAGTTTTTTTTACATTTTGTTTTGAAATAACTATCGTCTTACATAAGAGCTGCAAAAATAGTAGTGTTTATGTATACCCTTCACCCAGTTTTCCCTAATGTCAAAAATTTACATAACCTTAGTGCAATTATCAAAATCAGGAAGTTAACATTGGAACAATATCATCAATACAACTATAGACCTTACTTGAATTTGTCCAGTTTTTTCTCTATTGCTGTTTTACTATTCCAGGATGCTATGCTTCATTTAGTTATTGTATCTCCTTAGTCTCATCCATTCTGTGACAGTCCTTCAGTCTTTATTTATCTTTCTTGGCCTTATACATTTCATCAGAAGGCTTCTCAATTTGGATTCTCTAGCCTTTTCTAACGATTAGATTGAAATTATGCCTTTTTTGATGATAATACCACAGAAATGATGCTAGATCCTGCTCAGTGCATCATTTCAAGGGATACATGATATTAATAATCTTATTACTGGTAATGGCAACCTTGATCACTTAGGTTCAGGTGATACCCATTTTCCCTGTAAAATTAATATCCCCATCTTTACAATTGGTAAATATCTTGGATAAGATACTTTAAGACTCTACTAACATCATGTTTCCTCTCAAACCTCACCCACTGATGTTGACAACTATCAGTAGATTTCGTTTTTAACAATTATTATTGTGATATGTGCCTAATGGTCACTTCATTTTAAAATTTCCTCATACCTTCTGTATTTATAAATTGGAATTCTTCTGTAAGGAAGGGCTGCCACTTATCTCACATTTATTTATGTATTGAATTATAGATTTATATCAATATGATGCCCTATTTTATTCTGTGAGTTATAATTTCATATTATCATTATTTATTTTATCAGCCAAATTTTTTCAGCTTTGGCCAGTGGGAGTTCCTTGAGGTTGGCACCTGTGTTCTTCAGACATGCTTTCCATCACTTTTCAAACAGTTCTGGTACTATAATGCTCATCGATTTTCCTGGACCCTCCCCTGGAATCAAATGCTCATTTACTGAACTCTGGCTTCTGTTATTGAAAAATGGCATTTAGAAAAGTAGCATTACAGTGTTGGTTGTGCTGTGCCTATGAAAGTTTGCAGTGGGTATAGAGCAGATTAATCTTAGACCCTCTCAGCAGACAGAGCTTGGAAATGCATGAATGTGTAATAACTTGTATATACACACCTATGAATATTTATTTTTATATCTGTCTCCACATATGTTAAGCATACCATATGTGTGAGCTATGTACTCTAATGTAACACCATAATGTTCATTCTGTTCTAGCTTCAGGCTCCTGCCCCTTCCTTATTTGTTACTTCTTTCTCCAACAGTAAGATGATACCTGCTCTCATTAACTACAATATAGTCACTAATTTGTTCAGTCTTAGGACACATATGACATAGTTATGAAATTGCTAACACATATCTCCTCCTCCACATGAAAAACAGATTTACTAACTAGAGTGTAGTATCTGTGTACAATTTTTTGTCTTTAGCCTTATAGTATCCGGTCAAAATATTACTTTCCAAAGTTACTTATTTTCCTTCCCATCCTACCCACTGTGGTTATATTATTTGTTTGTAATACAACTAAGTTCATTTGTCAATGTATTTATTTTGTAATTTTCCCACATCCTGGTTGATTTTAATTATTTGGGAGGGAGGGTGAGTGGAAATGTGAAATATTACTATGGTGTGTCAAAGCTAAACAAAAAGGTATATTCAGGAAAGTGCTTTTCCCTCTTTATCCCTACTGTCTCATTTCCATTAGTCCTTTCTTTATAACCCTTTTCCAACCCACTCCCTGTAGGTAACTATTAATAATTTCTACCTCCACTTTCCAATGGTTTTGTTTGTTTGTTTTAGAGTGTGTGTGTAGGGGGGGTGTGTGTGTGTGTGTGCACAAATGCACAGGTATCTTAGTATTTTGTTAAGTCTTCTTCTTCTTAATATTAAAAGTAGTAAACTGGCTGGTTTTTGTTTTTGTGTTTTTGTTTCTTGTGTGTATTTGTATTGATTTGTTTTGTTTTGTTTGGATGTTATTGTTACTTTGGGATTTTTTTCACTTTGCTGTGTTCAACTAGCGGTATGTTCTACAAAATCAATTTATAGATAATTTACCTTTTTTAAACAGCTATATAGTGCTTCATTGTATGGATATTGTTGGGGATGCTTGCATTTCTTCACATCTTTTGAGTAAGACACTGACTGCCCTTTGTTCCAGACTATGTTTTCAGGCATGTCTGTACAGCCAACAATCTTGAAATATAGAGATAGCATCTTCCTCAGAACAAAGGGCAGGCATGTTTACTGTCTAATATCAAAGATACGCACTCTCTAATCTCAGAATTCCTCAATCGTACAGGAAGTCAATCATTATACAGACAGAATATATGAAGGCGTTATCTGCCACTTTTTGCTTTATCCTGTGGGAATTGGGGCTCATAAAACTGGTGCCAAAAATGGCATACTTTGGCTACATTTACTCTAGGTAATAAACTATCCTTCATCTCTGACCTAGGAGTCTCATGCCTTCTGTTAGATTCTACAAAACTGTGGCAGTGTTTTGACTTGCAGATAGGGTAAAATTTCAGACTCTTCACAGTTCTTGACAGATGTATCATAATTTATTTAACCACTATTCTATATATAGGCATTTAGGTACCACAGTTTAATGGTTGCTGATAGAGGACATGAGGCCCATAGATTAGAGACAAAGGATTTTATTATGTGTGTGTGTGGATAGATAGATAGATAGATAGATAGATAGATAGATAGATAGATACACATACATATACACACACACACATAGATATATGTATGTGTATATGTGTATATGTATGTGTATATATACACACATATCCAAGAATAATAAATCTCTATTGTTTTAATTTGCATTTCTCTATTAATGAGTTTGAACGTATTTATATTTATATGATTATGAGATATATATACTTTTTGGTGAATTATCTGTTTATGCATTTTCCCATTTTTCTATTTTTTCCCCTTTGTCTGTCAAGTTTTAAAAGATCTTCATACACTGGAAATATTAGCTTATGTCTGTGGTATGTGTTGTAAATGTTTTTACCCAATCAGTTGTCTTTTAACATTGATTGTTTGACTTTTATCATTTCTAATTTTTGTGGGTACATAGTAGACGTGTGTATTTACGAGATACATGAGATGTTTTGATACAGGCATGCAATGTGTCTTTGAGCTTTGTTTATAATGTTTTGCCATGCATTTTTTATATTTTTATGTAGTCAAATTGATCAGTCTTATTTTCTTGCCTCTGGATTTTGAGAGATAATTAGAAATCCCTTTTGCACACCAAGATTACAAAGAAATTTGTCTATATTTTCTTCTAATACTTGCATGTTTTTTTTGTGCATGTGTTTAGATTCTGTTTTAGTCAGAGTTCCCCAGAGAGGCAGAACTGATAGGATACATTTAGAGAAAGAGATACATATGAGAAGGGATTTATTAGGGGAATTGGATCATTTCATTACGGAGGCTGAGAAGTCCATAACATGTCATCTGCAAGCTGGAGAACCAGGGAAGCCAGTAGTGTGGCTTAGTCCATGTTCAAAAGCATTGGAACCAAGGAAGCCACTGGTGTAATTCTGAGTCTGATGCCAAAGGCCTGAGAACCCTGGTGCAAGCCCCAGAGTCCATAAGTCAGAGAATGTGGAGTTGACATGTAAAAGGGCAGGAGGAGCGGGCATCCTGGCTCTGGAACAGAGAGCAAGAATTAGTCCTTTCTCCTCCTTGTTTTTCCATCTGGGTCCACAGCTGATTGAATTGTTACTGTCCACACTGAGGCTAGATTTTTCCCCCATTCACTCCACTGGCACAAATGCCAATCTCCTTCAGAAACACCCTCAGAAATACACATCTAGAGCAGACCAATCTTTCTGTCAAGTGCCAAATCACCTGGGTTTCCATCCAGCAGGAGAGGGATGAGTTCAGTGCCTACTGAAGCATTGAGAATAACCAGTGCTTTACCAGCTATGTAAATATCCTTTAATCTAGTCAAATTGACACCCAAAATTGATCATCACAAATCCCTAATCCATTTGGAGTTTGTTCTTATGTACATTGGGAGGTATGGGCCTAACATTATCTTTTTCAGAGTGGCTACAGGTAGTCCCAGCATCATTTATTTAAAAGTTCATCTTTGCCCCAGTAATTTGAGATCACATCTTTATCATATTCTAAATTTCCTTGTGTGTATGGGACAGATCTTTTACTTTCTATTTTATTATACTAATCTATTTTTTCTATTCATACACTAGTACTATGTCTTCCAGTTTTACTAATACAATTGTTAAACATGATTGAGATCATAAGATATAAGCAATTTTGAATACTGCTTTTTCACTTCACATTATAGCAGACATGTTCTATAAAATATTGAAATCATTTTAAGAAGTTACATAATGTTCTGTGTTATTATTATAGTTTAATTTACTTTAACATTCCTCATTTTGGGGCATTTGGATTACTTCAATTTTCTCTATTATAAATTGTACAGTAATAAAGAGATACTTCCTTTTTTATTAAACTTTCTATTTTGTGATAATTGTAGATTCACAGACAGTTATAAGGAATAATAAAAGGATATTTTGTGTGCCTTTTGCCCAGTGTCCCCAAATACAATGTCTTGCAGAACTACAGTACACTATCACAACCAGGATATTGATATAATCAAGATACTGTACATTTCTATCACCACAGGATCCCTCATGATTTCTTTTTATAGCCACACACATTTCCTTTCCACTTCCACCCTCACCCCATATATACCCTCCTTAATCCCTGGAAGCCACTAATCTGTTTTCCATTTATATAATGCCATCACTTTAAGAATAAGTTATACAGTATGTAACATTTTCTGATTGGCGTTTTGCACATAGCATAATTATCTGGAGATTCATCTAAATGTCATATGTATCAATAGTTTGTACTTTTATGTTGCTGAGCAGTATTCCATGAAATAGATTTACTATAGTTAATTTAACCATGTATCACTGAAGTACATTTAGATTGTTTCCAGTTTGGAGCTATTTCAAATAAAGCTGATATGAACATTCAGGCACAGGAATTTTGTCAGCGTAAGTTTTCATTAATCTTAGAAGTATGCCCAAGAGTACAACTGCTAAGTTATAAGGTAGTTTCTGTTTTTTAAGAAATCATAAAGTGTTTCCTCTCATTTTATTTTCTGGAAGAGATTGTGTAGATATTACAGAATTGGTGTTATTTCAGAATTGGCATAGATTGCTCCAGTGAAATAATATGGGTCTGGAGATTTCTTTATTGAGAGTTTTAAAATTATGCATTTAATTTCTTTAAGAGTTACAGGGCTATTAAAATTACCTATTTCATATCAGGTGAATTGTTGTAGTTTGTACTTCTCAAGGAACTGGTCCATTTCATCTAAGTTGTCAAATTTATTTGAAAAATTGTTCATAGTATTCCTTTATTATCCTTTTGATGTCTGCAGAGTCTCTGGTGATATTCATTCCTTATATTGGTAATTTGTCTTTTCTCTTTTTTCAGTATTTCTAGAAGTTTGTCAATTTTATAGATTTTTAAATAGTTTTTTTGGTTCATTTATTTTCTTTATTGTTTTTCTGTTTTAATCTTCATTGATTTCTGCTTTTACATTTATTATTTCTCTCCTGCTTAATTTGGGTTTATTTTGCTCTTCTTTTTCTAGGTTATTGAAGTGGGAGCTTAGGTTGATTTGAGATGTTTCTTCTTCTTTAATCTAAGCATTTAGAGATGTAAATTTACCTCTCAGCACTGCTTCAGCTGTCCTATAAATTTTGATGTGCTCTGTTTTCATTTTCATGAAGTTCATTTTTTTAATTGCCATGAGATTTGCTCTTTGACAAATGAGAGTATTTTGTCTAGTCTCCAAGTGTTTAAAAAATTTAGTTATTTTTATATTATTTACATCTACCTTGATTCCATTATCATCACAGAACACACTCTGTGTGGTTTTAATTCTTTAAATATATTAAAGTTTGTTTTATGGTCCATGATAATTCTATATTGCTATATGTTCCATAGGCATTTGAAAATGTTTATTCTTCTTTCATAGGTTAAAGTATTCTATAAATGCCAATTATATCTGATTGATTGATGGTATTATTGAGTTCTATATCTTTGCTGATTTTTTGTGTCTGCTTGTTCTCTCGATTGTTGAGAGAAGGGTCTGAAAGTCTCCAACTACAATTGTGAATTTGTCTGTTTATCTTTCCAGTTCTCCCCGTTTGTGTTTACATATTTTTCAGTTATATTATTTGGTGCACACACATTTAGGATTGCCTAGTCTTCTTGGTAAATGGACCTTTTTATCATTACCTAACAATTGTTTGATGTTAATATAGTCAATTAATTTAGTCCTCTATCGAAGTTTGTATGATACATATTTTTCAGCCTTTGACTTTCAATCCACCTATATCATTATATTTCAAATGGTATTTGTATAGACGGCATATGGTTTCTTAATCCACTCAGCCAGTCTCTGTCTTTTAATTGATGTATTTAGACCATTTACATTTAATGTGATGATTCATATGTCAAGACTTAAGTTTTCCATTTTTTTGTGTGTGTTTTGTTTTTTCTATTTTTCATTTGTTTCTGTTTTCTTTTTCCTACCTTTCTGCGGGTTACTTGAACATTTTTTAGAATTCCATTTGAGTTATATTTAATGTTTGTGTGTACATCTCTTTGTATAGCTTTGTTACTGGTATGATATTTTATATATATACACACATAAAAAATTATCACAGTCTACTGGTGCTGACAATTTATCAGTTCAAATGAAGTTTAGGAGTCTTACCTCTCATAATGTCCCTTTACTGCCCCTATTTATAGTATAATTGATTTAAATACTTTCTCCCTATGTATTTAGGATGATATCAACGTTATAATTTTTGCTTCAATTGTCAACCATAATCCAGAAAACCCAAAAGGAGAAAGTTTATTATACTTGCCCATATTTTTCCTCCTTCCATTGTTCTTTCTTCATTTCCAACATTCCAGGATGCCTTCTTTCATCATTTTCTTTCTTTTTAGAGAGCTTCTCTTAGCTATTCTTATAAACTAGGTATTCTGGTAATGAATTCTCTATTTTCTTTATTTGAAAATGTCTCGATTCCCTCTTCATTCTTGCAGAATATATTCATTGAATATAGAATTCTGAGATGACAAGTCTCTTCTACTAGTGCTTGAAAAAAATATAATGCCACTTCCTCTGACCTTCATGTTTTCCAGTAGGAAATCTGGTGTCTTTCAAATAGTATTTTCTGCTATAAGTAAGGTGTCATTTTTCTCTAACTGTTTTCAAGATTTTTCCTTTGTTTCCATTTTCAGAAATTTGACTATGATGTGTATTGGTGTAGACTTATTTGGGTTTATCCTATTTTAGGGTCACTTGGATTCTTTAATCTATAGGTTAGTCTTTTACCAAATTTAGGAAATTTCAGCCATTAGTTCTCTGAGAATGTTTCCAACCCCAACCTTTTTTCTCTCTTTCCATGACTCTAAAAATACAAATAGTAGATGTTTCATTGTAACCTTGCAGGTCTTTGAGGCACTGTTCATTTTTTAAGATATTGTCACACTGTTGGTGGGATTAAGTTATTTATAGTGTTCTATCATCACTCTAAATAACTTAATTCACTTAATTCACTGATTCCTTCCTTTGTAGCCTCCGTTCTTCTGTTGAGACTGTCCATTGAAAATTTTGTTTCAGTTATTGTATTTTTCATTCCTAAATTTTTCATTTAGTTCTTCTTAGTATTTTCTATTTCTTTGCTTTAATTCTATTTCATTGTTGATACTTTGTATTTTTTCATTTGTTTTAAGTTTATTCATAATTAACTATGGCCACTTTAAAGTCTTTGTCAAACAACCCTAACATCTCTGTCATCTTGGCAGTAGTATCTATTCATCATCCTTTCATTAAGTTCAGATTTTCCTGGTTCTTGGTATGATAATTGATCATTCTGTTGAAGCTTGGGATATCTTGTATCTTATATTATGAAACTTTCGATCTTACTTAAAACTTCTCTTTTAGCTAGCTTTCTTGGGCACTGCTGTGGCAGAGGAAGGGACAGATTTCATCCTGTTACTGCCAGGTTAGAAGTCTAGCTACCCTACTCAGTCTTTAGTGATCCTTAGGTGAATGGGTTCGTCATTACCTCTGGGCAGAACTGAGAGTTCTGTTTTCCCACTAGGCCTTTCCTGATATGACCCTGGCTGGGAGCGATAAGAGTTCTTGTTAATGCTCCCCATGTAGACTCCACTGACACCACACGGGGGTGGCCTTGTTAGCACTGGGCAATTATAACAGTTCTAATCTCTATGATACCACCCTAGTTAGAAATGGGAAGGGTGCTTTGTTAGTGCCAAGTGAAAGTGGAATTCCTGAATCTACATGTGGTCTCCACTGACATCACAAGCTAGGGCAAGGGGAATTGGTTACCAACCCTGATTCTTACTTCATTCTTCTCTGTATTCACCCTGGTAGGGGATGACAGGGGAAGGTGGAATGCCTTCCTGACAAGGGGTGGATGTTTCAGCTTCCCATTTGGCCTTTGCTGGCATGGGTGGGGTTGGGACCACAGTTTTTGCTGTGGTGTTTGGCTTGAATGAAACTGTACCTAAAAATTTTCTGTCTTAGTAGGTTGACCCTTTTTTAGTCCTTTAGCTTATGAGAGTAGGCTTTCATTAGGATTTTTTGGTCTGTGCCTGTTGGTCTTCCTGGTTACTGGTGTCTTCAGTTACAAGTCTGAGATATGTAGAGCAAAAACAGAACCCAGAGAACACATCACCATGGCACTCCTGGAGTCCAGAGGTCCCTAGAAAGTCTGCATTCTTTGTTTACCTATAATAGGCTTCTTTACTTTATATATAATATCTATTATTTTTCATTGTACTTAGGAAGAGGATAGAAAAATTGCATCTACTCCATCTTCCCAAAACCCTAATCTTTGTTTTTAAAATTTACCATTTCTATAGGATAAAGCCCATAAAATGCAATTATTGGAGCAAAGTATAAAATTATCTCAAAGGCTCTTAGTACATATTTTCAAATTGGTTTTCAGAAATGTGTATCAATTATTATTAGGTTTATATGTCATATGGAACGTTTTTTATTATATCATGTTCTCTCTAGTATTGTGTATTACTGATTGTTAAGTCTTCCATAATTTGATAGACAAATGTAGAACTTCATATTTGGTTTAAGGTGTAATTTCTTGGTAATTAGTAATAGATAACATCTGTTTTATTCAAATTTTAATAGCCACTTCTAATTTTATTCTCATGATTTTTACTCATACTTTTTTATCCTTTTGTTACATTTCTCTTATCTTTTATCTCTTATGATTTCTTTATATATTTAAATATTAACTTTTATGTATACATTTGTTGCACTTGGTAGCAAATATTTATTTCTCTATATTATGTATTTGAGTGTACATGCATTTTAACATTTTTATCTAGTGAAATCTGATATTTTTGTATGTGATTATTTTCGACAACTGTAAGGTTAGAAAATGTTTTCTAATCCAGAAATTCAATAAATATTTCCTCTGTTTCAAATTTCTTTTTTGTTTATCACATGTACAAATTATTAATTTTTCTCATATTTATTTTGCTGTGAGCTATGAGATGACATACAAAAGATGATTTGTATGTTTTACATGTGGCTCACTAATTGTTCTAAACCCATTTACTACTTTTCTTCAAAACATTTTCTAGAAATTCTCATGTGATCTCAGCTAAGGACCTATCATAGGACATTGAATTATCAGTTGACATGCAATATCCTCAAATCTTGGAGCTGACAGAGAAGTCAACATCATTTGACTGATGACCAGAGAACATGGAGGTAATGTGGTTTCTTCATACTTTGAGGGAATGAAATAATTAAAATGACAAGTGAGTCCTCCAGGGCCCAATCAATATCAATAGCAAGCATATGCTACAGAAATTCTTCTTTTTTTTATATATCATACTATAAGTTCTAGGGTACATGTGCACAATGTGCAGGTTTGTTACATATGTATACATGTGCCATGTTGGTGTGCTGCATCCATTAACTCGTCATTTACATTAGGTATATCTCCTGATGCTATCAGTCCCTTCTCCCCACCTCCCCACAATAGGCCCCAGTGTGTGATGTTCCCCTTCCTGTGTCCAGGTGATCTCATTGTTCAAGTCCCACCTGTGAGTGAGAACATGCGATGTTTGGTTTTCTGTTCTTGTGATAGTTTGCTGAGAATGATGGTTTCCAACTGCATCCATGTCCCTGCAAAGGACACGAACTCATCCTTTTTTATAGCTGCATAGTATTTCATGGTGTATATGTGCCACATTTTCTTAATCCAGTCTGTCACTGATGGACATTTGGGTTGATTCCAAGTCTTTGTTATTGTGAATAGTGCCACAATAAACATACATGTGCATGTGTCTTTATAGCAGCATGATTTATAATCCTTTGGGTATATCCCCAGTAATGGGAGGGCTGGGTCAAATGGTATTTCAAGTTCTAGATCCTTGAGGAATCGCCATACTGTTTTCCACAACGGTTGAACTAGTTTACAGTCCCACCAACAGTGTAAAAGTGTTCCTATTTCTACACATCCTCTCCAGCACCTGTTGTTTCCTGACTTTTTAATGATTGCCATTTAATGATTGCCATCTCAACTGGTGTGAGATGGTATCTCATTGTAGTTTTGATTTGCATTTCTCTGATGGCAAGTGATGATGAGCATTTTTCCATGTGTCTGTTGGCTGCATGATTGTCTTCGTTTGAGAAGTGTCTGTTCATATCCTTTGCCCACTTTTTGATGGGGCTGTTTGTTTTTTTCTTGTAAATTTGATTGAGTTCTTTGGAGGTTCTGGATATTAGCCCTTTGTCAGATGAGTAGATTACAAACATTTTCTCCCATTCTGTAGGCTGCCTGTTCACTCTGATGGTAGTTTCTTTTGCTGTGCAAAAGCTCTTTAGTGTAATTAGATCCCATTTGTCAATTTTGGCTTTTGCTGCCGTTGCTTTTGGTGTTTTGGACATGAAGCCCTTGCCCATGCCTATGTCCTGAATGGTATTACCTAGGTTTTCTTCTAGGGTTTTTATGGTTTTAGGTCTAACATTTAAGTTTCTAATCCATCTTGAATTAATTTTCATATAAGGAGTAAGGAAAGGATCCAGTTTCAGCTTTCTACTTACGGCTAGCCAATTTTCCCAGCACCATTTATTAAATAGGGAATCCTTTCCCCATTTCTTGTTTCTCTCAGGTTTGTCAAAGATCAGATGGCTGTAGATGTGTGGTATTATTTCTGAGGACTCTGTTCTGTTCCATTGGTCTATATCTCTGTTTTGGTACCAGTACCATGCTGTTTTGGTTACTGTAGCCTTGTAGTATAGTTTGAAGTCAGGTAGCGTGATGCCTCCAGCTTTGTTCTTTTGACTTAGGATTGTCTTGGCAATGCGGGCTCTTTTTTGGTTCCATATGAACTTTAAAGCAGTTTTTGTTTTCCAATTCTGTGAAGAAAGTCATTGGTAGCTTAATGGGGATGGCATTGAATCTATAAATTACCTTGGGCAGTATGGCAATTTTCACGATATTGATTCTTCCTATCCATGAGCATGGTGTGTTCTTCCACTTGTTTGTGTCCTCTTTTATTTCATTGAGCAGTGGTTTGTAGTTCTCCTTGAAGAGGTCCTTCACATCCCTTGTAAGTTGGATTCCTAGGTATTTTATTCTCTTTGAAGCTATTGTGAATGGGAGTTCATTCATGATTTGGCTCTCTGTTTGTCTGTTACTGGTGTATAAGAATGTTTGTTATTTTTGCTGAGACTTTGCTGAAGTTGCTTATCAGCTTAAGGAGATTTTGGGCTGAGACAATGGGGTTTTCTAAATATACAATCATGTCATCTGCAAACAGGGACAATTTGGCTTCTTCTTTGCCTAACTGAATACCCTTGATTTCTTTCTCTTGCCTGATTGCCCTAGCCAGAACTTCCAACACTATGTTGAATAGGAGTGGTGAGAGAGGGCATCCTTGTCCTGTGCCAGTTTTCAAAGGGAATGCTTCCAGTTTTTGCCCATTCAGTATGATATTGGCCGTGGGTTTGTCATAAATAGCTCTTATTATTTTGAGATACGTTCCATCAATACCGAATTTATTGAGAATTGTTAGCATGAAGGGCTGTTGAATTTTGTCAAAGGCCTTTTCTGCATCTATTGAGATAATCATGTGGTTTTGTCTTTGATTGTGTTTATATGCTGTATTACATTTATTGATTTGCATATGTTGAACCAGCCTTGCATCCCAGGGATGAAGCCCACTTGATCATGGTGGATAAGCTTTTTGATGTGCTGCTGGATTCGGTTTGCCAGGATTTTACTGAGGATTTTTGCGTCGATGTTCATCAGGGATATTGGTCTAAAATTCTCTTTTTTTGTTGTGTCTCTGCCAGGCTTTGGTATCAGGATGATGTTGGCCTCATAAATTCTTCTTAGAGGACCCTGAGGAAACCCTTATCACCTAATCAATGGGAGGGGCCTAACATTCTTGGGGAATTTCATACATCTGGCGGGATTCAATATAGTTCCAAACTGATGAAAATGTCAAAACAATCTTATGATAAAATATAGAAAAGGATGACTTTGGCCGGACATGGTGGCTCACTCCTGTAATCCTAGCCCTTTGGGAGGCTGAGGTGGGTGAATCACCTGAGGTGGGGAGTTCAAGAACAGTCTGACCAACATGGAGAAACCCTGTCTCTATTAAAAATACAAAATTAGCTGGGCATGGTGGCACATGCCTGTAATTCTAGCTACTTGGGAGGCTGAGGCAGGAGAATCACTTGAACCCGGGAGGTGGAGGTTGCAGTGAGCTGAGATCACGTCATTGCACTCCAGCCTGGGCAACAAGAGTGAAGCTTTGTCAAAAAAAAAGAGAAAAGAAGAAGAAGAAGAAAGAAAGAAAAAGAAAAAAGAAAAAGATGGCTTCAAGTTCATAGCCCACCACCACCAAAAAATGACTTATTTGAGGCTATGTCAGTTTGTTGCAAAGTTCTTTTTACATAGTAAAATTTAAGATATTTGAAGCCTGCACCATCAGACTTCCATTACGTGAACAGGATGGTGAAATTTATCTGGTTCATGCTAGATGACTTAAGCCACCAGGGTCAGGAACTAAGATGCATTTTAAATGACATAATCCACGCTATAGAAAAAGCCAGCTGTTTCTGGAAATAAAAAGAAATGTAGAGTCTATAACCGTGTGATTTCCACATGCAGACAATTCCTTCATCTTGTCTCTCTTTTTCTGGGTTCTCTATGCCTACTATATATCAGTTATGCCCCTTCAGTCTTTGCCTTCCTTCTTTCAGACCACCCTTCTGGAACTGGCATCCCTTCTCCCTGGTAACAATTCAGACTTCCATCCCTCCTGCCTTGTTGGCCAACATGCTAACTCTAGTCTCAAGATGTTCCTTACTAGCTCCTTGAAACTGCTATTTTTGAGAACTCATATAAGCAGATACCATGAGATAAAACTTAACATGTTGGTAATCACAACTTTCCCCTTTACCTCCTTAGCTTTTTCTCCCAACCGCACTATCTGAACAGAAAGAGCTAAAGCTGCTTAGAAGGGTTATCACAAGAAAATCAACCAGGAGAATAATTGAAATTACCACAGGAGTTATATGCATGAAAGGGGGAGAGGGAGAACTAAATAAACAAGGTAACATTACGAGGATGGGCAAGATAGATGGTCTGGAACATAAAAAAGAGACTGAGTTTGGAGGGTTAGAAAATAGTATAGAAAAAAAAACATTTAATAGAATTTTCCAAGATCATTCTTAGTGTTTAAGAGAGATATTGAGTAAATATCAAAATGTACCTCTAGGTCTTGAGACTAAAAATGCAAAACTATTCTAGGACCAGAGCTGTACTACTAGGATCCTTCCTGTACAGTTTGGGAGTCTTGTGGAGAAGAAAGCAGATGGAGAGATGGTATCTCTTAGAACAGAGTATCAGAGAGGCCTACATGCCACCCTATTAAACCAATAATGTGTTGAGCCAAGGAATTTGTCTGATTCATAATTAAATTGTCAGTCCCTAGAACAGAATCGCAATCCCTGGTACATAGTGGATGTTTTATAAATGTTAGTGAATATATGACGTACAAACTTCATGTGCTAGTTCCAAGCTAAATTTATCTGAATGGTTTATGAAAATCAGATCAGTCCATTCTTTCTGGATGATAACATCTCAACACTACCAAGATAGTCTTTCTGGGGGAAGCCTACAACACAGAGTTACAAATGCTATAATTCAACCACTGAAGTTCAAACTAGACTAGACCATCATGATCATCCCTGATTCCCAAAGAAGAGATGAAAGTGGATCAGCAGATAGGAGCCAATGTAGAGATTTCAGAATAAAACAGGTTAAGACTTTTAAATAACAGATTTATAATAATTCTAACAAAACAGGATTCAGAATTGCCTAGGAAACTTTGCAATGTCAAAGATCAGATAAATCAAAGTCTGGCTGGTGGGGGTGGAACTGAATATAGTCAAAAGGCTTAAGGATAAAGACAGGGTTAACCAATGCAGCTTATATTCCTGTAAATGAGATGTATTTTTATACATACGCAGAAGGCAAATTTGTGTGTATTGGCTTAAGATAATTTTTCAGTTCACTGTAGATATAATAATGAATAAAGCACTGTTCTTTGCTAAGAGGAGTTAGAACATTATTTACACATAATTCCGTAAATAAAATAAAGGCTGCAAAAAACCAAAAAACAAACAAAAAAAAATGGTGCTAGATAATTAAGGCCCCTCACCTATACAAAAGGCCTTTATTCTTTATACCTTCTTTTTCTAGGGTAAGAGTGGTTTTGCTGAACCATTAGGCAAGCTAAAAAGGGAGGAGAGGGAAAGTAAAAAAAAAAGGAAGAGGGGAGGCAAGAGATGGGAGAAGAGAAGGGAAGGAAAGAAAAGACAAAGAGAGGAGGAAGGAGAGGAGAAAGGATAAGAGGCATCTATTTCTGGAAGTATTGTAAGTTAAATACCCTGAATAACTGCTACTGATAGAAGCAACTAAAACAATAGATTTAAAAAATGTATAGAAATGCATTTTTAGAGACACTGCCGAACTGGCACAAAAGGATTCACAGTTTCCAAAAGTTGAAATGAAACCCAAATCATGGGGAAAAAAATAAGCACCACAACTAGATTTTCCTTAATGGCTTCCTTTGGACCCTAAAGACTTTATGTTTCTGTGTATCAGTAACGTGAGTTCTGGGTGTAGGGAACAGAGGATAAAATCCCAAGCCTTTGAAGGCTCCCCTCAGAGAGAGGATGAATGAGAAATAACCCCTGCTACACAGAAGGGGATAACAGGGATTTAAAATCCTCTAAATTTTGGCACTAGACAGAGGTGAGGAAACATTACCCGATAATTTGTAACAATGAGCCAGTCCTCATGATGTTTTGGTCCATATTCAAGTTATCTGAAAAACCTTGCTCAGATAATTGGATTTAAAGTGATCCCAGATTGGTAGACACTTCAGGTCCTTGGGTGGATAACTATAACCCTACCTGGAAGAATGCAATTTCAACCCAAGCCTAAAAGAATTCTTACTGAAAAATTTCCAACATAAATAAAAAGTTCACAACTGAAGAAAAAACTAAAGAATAAAAAGGCTCCTTGACTTAGGACTAGAGGAAATACACAAGGATATGCCCACAAACATAGTGACAAACACTTCAGATATAATTTAAAAGTGGAACGTAAATTACTTACATTTTATTAAGTGCTTAGAAATAGAAGATAAACTTGAAAACAAGAAGGAAAACAAGAGACTGAAAAACAACCATTAGATGAAAAATCCTCTAAGTAAGGGTAAATTAAACAGTGAATTGGAAACTGCCAGAGAGGGAATAATTTTACGACTTCCACGTAAGGTTTTCTTACACAGAACACTAAAATACAAACCATAGAGAATAAAATAATTTGATTCTGTATAGCCTCCGTATAGTATTTCCTATAGGCCAAGCATCATTCTCATTATTTTACATGTACACATGTAATGCTCCCTGTAAACCATTAAAGTTGACATCATTATTATCCTCATTTTGCAGATGACAAAACTGAAGGAATGGGACATAAATTAACTTATCCAGAGTCACACAGCTAACAAACACAGGTTCTGAGATTTGAGTCGAAGCAGTCTGGCTCCAACATCTGTGCCCTGGAGTAAAGATTTATAAATCTGAATACATTAAAATTTAAAAAAAAAAAACTTTCCATCAAAAGACACCTTAAAGAAAGCTACAAGATAAACACAAACTGAGAAAACTTATTTCCGACATATTTAACCACCAAAGCATTCACGCCCAGATTCTATACTAAACTCTTCAAGCCAATGCTGGCATTGAACCTTTTATGTTCTGTTAGTCATTTTCCAAATAAGAACCTAACCACATGGATATCACTGCAAATTAGTTTCCATAACCCCACTCACTCAAGTTTAACTTTTCTCACAATCAGTTTACCTGGGATTGGGTTATGTTATTGTACATTCTTCCCATTACCAATACTCTTTGCCTTTGAAAAATGCTGGCCTCAAATTTCTTTTAGAACGAATACAGTAAAAAATTTCTCAGAGACCCGAACAGTTTTCTGGAGACACCAGGAGTGTGTAGTGATGTTTTAAAGAATGGACTCTAGCTCCACCACCCACTTACTCTGCAAATGTGCGCTTCAGCTTTCTCATGTGTAAAATGAAAAGCATTGCCATAACTGAGTAAGATAATGTAGGTAAAAGAGCACCTCCTGGGAGTTCCTCAAAAGATTATATGCATAGAGTTACCGTACAACTCAGTGATTCCACTCCTAGGTTTATACCCAAGAGAAATGAAAACATATGCCCACACAAAACTTGTACACAAATGTTCATAGCAGCAATATAAAGATATATAAAATAGCCAGAAAGTGGAAAGAACTCAATTGTCCACCAACTTATGAATGGATACACAAGGTATGATATACACATGCAATGGAAGATGATTCCATAATAAAAAGGGATAAAGGTCTGATTCATGATACAACATGGATAAACTTGGGAACGTATGCTAAGAGAAAAATTCCAGACACAAAGAGTCACATATTATATGATTTCATTTATATAAAATGTTCAGAATGGAAAAATATATATGGACAGAAAATAGATTAGTGGTTGTCAGGGGATTAGGGGAGGGAAGAATCAAAGTAACTGCTAATTGATACAGAGTTTATTTAAGGGTGATGAAATCTTCTAAAGTTAGATATAGGGATTTTTGCACAATTTTGTGAATATACCCAAATCCACTGAATTGTAGACCTTAAAAGTGTGACATTCATAGTATTTAAATTATATCTCAATAAGGTTGTTATTTTAAAACAGAACATATCTGCAGCTTTTGACACACAGTAAGTGCTCAGTAGTTACTGTTATTTTTACTCTTTTTAGCAGTCCATATGTCTTCTAGCATCCCTAAATTGTTTTGACCAATGGAAGTATTTTTTTAATTTCAAAAAAAAACATAGTCCCAAATATCCACGTGCAAGAAACAGCAGGGAAAACTTGAAAGGGGGGCCCAAGAAGACCTTTGCTATGTGAGATGAAGAGACAGCCATGCTCTGGTACCGGAATTTGGGAGGACCCTTAGGTATGGTAAGCTCTAGAGCTGCTTGAAAACTCTCAGGACTCCCTTGTGGGTACAAAAAATAGGTGGCTGCCTTCACAGTAACTATGCCAGCAATAAATTAAATTAGCTAACATTCATTTTCCAGCTAGGTGCCAATCACCCTCTTTGTATTACCTCATTTAGTCCTCACCACTTACCTATAATGTTTATTCTATTCTAATCCCCATTTCACAGATGAGGAAACTAAGGTAGAGAGCAGTCATTTCCAGAACCAAGGCTTTTCACCATTGTCATGCCACCTCTGACACCATCTTGGGAACCCAAGAAATTCTTCCCATATTTATTTAGTCATCATCATAGATAAACACATATAGGCTTACTATACTTGAGGCAGTGGTCTAAGTGTTACATGTAAGTATACTGATGTATTTAATTCTCATAACTCTCAGATGCAGCTAGCATTATTATTCTTATTTTCAAATGACACACATAATGCAGAGAGAGGTTAGATGACATTCCCATGGCCACACAGTAGGTAGGTGACAGGATTGTTATTTGAATCTATATAGTCTGACTAGTAGGGTGTGCCCTCTTAATCACTCTGACTTATTGCTTCTCTAGCTGATGCATACAGCACTGGCTACACACCAAAACCTTCTCTAAGCCTTCCACATTTTGTTTTAAATCTTCAGAACAAAACTAGGTAAGAGGCATTATTGTAAAAAATGTATTTTAGAGTAGCATAAAAATAAGTATAGAGGGTTAAAATATTCTGCACAATTTACTCAATGAACAAGTTTCAAAGCCAAGACAGTTTGATTTATACCAAAGTGATTTGGCACAGGAGTCCAGACTTTTAACCACTACTCCATACTCCCTCAGCAGAGAATGAAATTTCTAGAACTAGAGACAATGTTTATCATCATGCAATCAGAGATAAAGCGAAGACTGAAGTATTCAAAATTTTTAAATGAAACTAATACAAACAAGCAAATAACTTCTCCACTTTCCCTGGCAGGATCAGGAATCACTGGACATCAGAGAATCCTGGAATTGGATGGGGAGGATATTTGCTTCCCCAAACATCACGCTTTCATTATATCTCAGAGATTTTCTGTAGGACATACTCATCCTGTATTTAAAAAACTGATTGGCCAAGTTGAAACAAAAATTGGGCTAATGAGCACAGTTCTTCCCCACTACTGAGTAGCTTTCCATCCCATGTTCCCTAAGGTGAAATGATGTGAGTCATGTCCATTTCCAGTTGCAGGTTCCTAAAGTTCTCCAGCCCTGCACCCCCACAGACTTGTACCATTTTGATAATAGCCTTTGAAAACCTCTCCTCTGCTTCTCAAAAAACACCTGTCCAAAGCAGACAGGAGACATAAGTTTCACTTCCTTGCTTTGACACGCAGGGGCAGCCGTTTTTCCTCTTTCGTAGAGTTGAGAAAGCAATCTACTTAATGCCATTATTCTCTTATCCAATAATCCAGTTTGAGGCATGCCCAAGCCTAAAGCCTCTTCCTGACTTCTCCTCACTTCTGCCAGCTAATACTGGGGCTATTTCTTGCACCTCCACTCTCAAAGCTGAATGTGACTGGAAGAAATACATAAAGTAGAGCATTTTTGGGTCATTATTTAGCATTATAGTTACAAGTTTGATTGGAGAGAAGACTGACACTATTGGTTAAAATGAAGTCTTTGTATTATCTATGAATATTATCCAGGGCTTTGAAGAACAGCCGTTTTGCAACCTGCCAGTTTGCATCCATTTGAAATAAATTACAGATGGTACATTTGTCCTCGTGAGTTATCAGTTATATTCACGTGCATATATGTCCTAAAAATAAATATATAGTCTCAGAGCCACACACATTCCCAGCGAGTGACACAGATTTACACACCAACATCAGCAACTTTGTAAGGAAGCTTTATCCTTCTCATCATTCTTTTTTCTTGGTGCCAGCAGAGATTCACAAGTAGCAGTCAGCAGCAGCACTATCAAAATGTATTTTTAAGCCCATTGTGTTGTTTTGACAAACTAAACAATTAATTAACAGCAATCTAGCAAACACATCTCTACTTACAGCTCAGAGTGAACACACAGATCGCCATAACCATTCTACAGTCACCATTTACTTCGGAAGAATACTGCCTAATTAATTATAATTGATCACAAAGATTAGATTCAAATTGCACTAGCAGGGCAGAAGAAGCCCAAACAGAGGAAATAAATCAGAAAACTATTCTCTGAATCCATAATAAACTAACAAGATTTGGAGATAAACAGATTTGCTTTAATTGTAGTTTTTAAAAAATAATTTAAGAACATTTGGAGGTCTTTGGAGAGAGAATACAGAGTGGGGAAAAGGGTAGAGCCAAACTCCAGAAAGCATGGATTCAGGTGAATGCTGAAGGTCTGGTCTCTGACTCTGTATTTCAAAAAAACTGTCAGGTGTCCCACACAGTGAGGATTAGGTACATGACCTGTTAATCATATTCTCCCTGACCCAAACATGACTCCTTGGAAGCTGGAAGAACACACAGCTTTCCCTTCTTAGTTCTCATAGTGAATGTCCACTTTTCCTACCCATCACCCATTTCCCCTCCCTCTGACTATACAGTCTCCCCTCCTAGCCATGGGCATGGATACAGGATCTAGACACCATCACTCTCCACTCCCTGGCCCCAACCCATTGCTCAACCCAAGATGAGGACTTGAGACCCACCAAAAGCCTTCTGAGAGACTTATAAAACTAGAGTTGGAAGAGAGAAACTTCATTCCACATCCAGCCCCCTTTCTTCTTTGCCTGGGAAGTTGCAAAGAAATAAACTCCATGTGATGCAGAGACAAGACATGGAGAGTGTAGTCCTAGCTCCAGTCAGTAGGTCCTCGGGTATCTGAGAGTTCGTGAAATCTGTCTTTCAAGAGACTTATTTTTGCTTTAGGTTGTTCAAGTTCAGTTCTAACAAGAGAGTCCTGACATTCTGCCATGTAAGTTAACTAAGTCTAGAAACTCCTCGACAAAGAAGTGTCCATTATAGAAATAGTCAGATACAGGATTAAGGCAACTCTGGATCAGAAGGAAGACTTTTACAAATTCTTGGCTTGACTGCTGGAATCTCATCTTCTTTATAGGCTACACTAAAACTGTGGGTCTTAGGGTCAAGACTGGGTGGTGGAGAGATCACGAGCATTGTAGTGATAAAGATCTGGCTACATTTTGTGACTCCTTGATCTTAACCAAATGTATGAACCTTTTGGAACAATAAATTCCCAATTTGTAAAATTTGGATAATAATCCTTCATTGGAGTTGGTGAGAATTGAATGAGATATGCAAGAAAAGTTAACAAATAACAGTACCTGAAACAATACATATGGACTCCCAGCTTACACATGGCATCACAACTCTGCCATTATTGTTGCTTTCCTTCTCTGTCTTGACAACTGAGCAATAAACTACACAAACCTTCTTTCTCCCGGCACAAGAGAACATGGCAAGTGAGTAATTAGGAGCTAAAATCCTGTCCCATCTATAAAATATTAAAATCTGATTTTAGCTTAGAGCTTGCTAGATGTAATAGACATACAAGAAATAGTCATGCATTTATTAATATAGTTGGTTGTATTAGTAATGACCTCACTAATTTTAAATAACTTGGGAGAAGGCCAGCCCAATTATGGGATACTTTTTTAAAGTACCCTTTAATTGCTTTCAAACATATTCAGTAAGTAAAATAATTCTGAAAAGAATTGCCTAGGAGAACCTATTATGTGATGCAGTGACAAAAATGATTTATAATTAGTACATCAAAAGTTAGTATATAGAATATCAGGTTAATTATCATCATCTATGGTGGAACAAAAAAGGTCTTGCTGTCATACCAGAAAAGCTGGCTTCTCCACATCCTTGTCTATGAAATAGGAATGAAAATGCCTAAAACATGGCATTACTGTGTGGCTTAGAATTAAATGAGTGAAAGCGAAGTTACAAACCCTGTAAGGCAGAGTTTATATCTATCTAGCTCATGATGGAATCCCACCAGAGTGCCTGACACCTGGCAATCTCTGCATAAATACATAAATAGATGAGTAAGTATGCAAGTACATAATACGAAGCTTAGCCTGTAAAGTATCAGGACTTGGAGTTTCAGGAAGTACCTCTATGTCTCTACCCTTTGGGTGATCTTCCACTCAAAGATCCTTTGCTTATGTAGAACCTTTGGGGTCTTGCTCTTACACTGGCTATGTTTACTGGGGATCACTCGTTGGAGTGGATGTCCAGCAGCCTTGCTTATACCCCATGAACTGGTCATTTTGGCTACATTTTTTGGACCAGAGATGGACATTTGACCCAGTAAGTTTTCATTCAATTTTTACAACTCAGAGTTTGAAATTGAGGCTAAGAGAGTCTACCTCTTTGCAGGTCAGTTGCTAGAACCGTAACATATAAAATGAGGAGCTATAACAAACCGTATGCCATCATGTGGACCACAGAAGCAGGTCTGAGACGAAAGCAAAGAGGCTTTCAAAAAGAGAAAATATTCCTTTCCTAGTTCAAGGTCCTAGTTAAAGTCTAACTGCTTCCCTGTCCTTGGGGTTTATAAGATGTTCTCCATATCCTTACCATAAATTATCCCTTTGTACTTGCTCAAGATATAAGCAAAATAACTTTAGTACAACAGGGAATGGATAAGAAATCAGTTATTTTAAAAAGGCAAATATATTAATAAGGGATAAACAATCTGCCCCAGATACATTTTTTTTTTTCAGTCTATGGGGGTGGGCCAAAGGTAAGCTTGTGTTGATGGGTAGATTTACATATGTGCTGATGGTATTTATATGAATGGCTCAGAACTTTTTAGGATCAGCTGACTGTGGTATAACACTTTCTTTCATATTACCTGATGTTTTCTTTCTTTTTTTTTTTTGTAATGTTACAACTTCTAACAACTATTTTTCTTTACTACCAAACAGAAGAGGTCACTGAGCCTAAGAAAGAAAAAGTGACGTATCCAAGATTTTATAGTCAGCAAGAAGCAAGAAACACAACCCAGCCCCAGCCTTTCTGTCTATACATGCCATGCTCTTTCCAAACGAAGCTCAAGAATGGGAGGAAAACTGCATGGGTATTTTGGACTTGAAGGTAGTGGATCTCAACCATTTTAGTATAGGAAAAATTTTTTACAGGCAAAAGATTTTAAACATCTGTTCTTCAGAATAGGCATACTGTTTTTGTTTTTATTTTCTTTTTAGAGACAGGGTCTCACTATGTTTTTGCCTGGGCTGGACTCAAATTCCTGGGCTCAAGCGATCCTCCTGCCTCAGCCTCCCTGAGTATCTGGGACTACAGGCATGCACCACTGTACTCACATCAAGAATAGGCATACCTTTTATATTCACTACTGAGAAAAAAAATTGAGATGAGGAAATTAGGAAATATCAATAATGTTTTAAAAATAAATGTGTGTGTTATTAACCTATACAGCAAATAGAAAACTTTGTGTACTTACATATGTTGCGAGGAAGGAATTAAGACAGAGAGAAAAAAAAAACATAATTGAGCAGTTAGTCTATTTTTAATTTATTCTAAATATAGTGGCTGGTGTACTTAAGAATTTCTAATCTTTAATGTTAAACCAAGACATCCACAGGAACTTTAGCCCTCAAGATGGAAACTACTCCAATGAGGACAATCAACTCTCTAATTTCAGACATTCCTGAAGAGGTTTCAGACTCTTCAAAAATGACTTCATTTAGTAATAGCTGTCTAGAGAGATAGGCTTGCTTTGCCTATCTCATACTTGGTTTCAAGATTTTCTTGGTAGGAGAGAGAGGAAAACTTGGGTTTAGCATACCAGGGTTTGATCTGGAAAACAGAAGCCACTCAAGGTATTGTAAATAGGAAGGGATTTCTTAAGTCAATTAGGAGAATACACAATTTTTATTAGGAATGAGAGAGTGAAGGTCAAGGAGGCTACTACCATCTTTTGGAAAACACAGAACAGCATGATTCATAGAAAAGCCGTCACCACTGGCCACAGCTGCCTGCAGCACCACATGGGTGATTCCGAGAAGGATGCCCAGAAGTACTAGCTCAACCCTATGTCTGCAACAGTTTTGTCTATGCCCCTGCCCACAGCTGCAGTCAGGGAATAATGGCTTCCCCATTTTTACCTCTGCGAATCTCATGAGAGTGCTTCTCATAGGCAGAATATGACCTGGAATTATACTGACAAGGAATGATGAGAAATGCAGTACTCAGCTGATTTGATAATGGATAACCCAGCACAATCCACCCGTTTTCCCATTTAAACCCATAAAATCCTTGCAACACATACTTAGCTTCTAACCAACATCAGCGACAAATTAATGAGTCTGCCTAGTATGGTGTGTCTACTCTCGTACAAACATAGATGCACTCACCCCCTCTTGGAAAGGTAGAGACTCAAAGTTTCCCTCCAGAACTGTAGCCGTCTCTGGGTAGTGTTAATGCTCCTTCTAGTTTAGTCACAGTCCTTCTTTAATAATCAGTAAACTAAAAATTAAATTACAAGTTAATCACAACTAACAGACTTCTGTATGGAAAAGGGAAGATAAGAAGATGTACATACATATGCAAGACAAAATACACAGTTAATATGGTCCTCATTTTTGCAAGCAATTACAAGGCCATACTTAGACTTTAAACTTCTTTCTTCTACAACCCATTCTATGTTTCCTTTACAATCAATCAATCAGCATCTAAGCCAGTCATAGCTTTTTATCTGTTGGAATAACTCAAATCTTTACTCCTGAAGGTGCCTGTAGTGGCTTGCTGTATGCTTCCACTAACTTCCTGCATATGGAATGCATACCAATAAATCCCCTAGGCTCCCAACACAAATTCCCTAGGCTGCACCTTATCTCCTTTATGTGATAGCAACCCAACTTCCCATTCATAATCAGAATCAATCACCAGTGATACAGTAACTCTTCTCTATTTCTTGGTTCAGTGGTATGAGAAACTCCTAAAAGGCCAAACTGTTTTCTCAACTTTCAGTAAGGACTAATATAGACCCCTGGTGAAAGGGTTTCTCATGTAGCATCTAAGACTCTAGTTGCGGGGTCAGAAAGCAAAAATTGGCTTTCTAAACCCATGTATTTTATTTACAATGAGATACATGGTATCATATATGTGTTCCTAATTTTGAATGTTTACTGCATCTTGTCTCTGAGTGAGTGATGGACACCATAAGATCAGTGAATCCCATGAGTGTGATACTTTCTCTAACTTTCTTTTTATTTAGGCTACAAAATAAGATTCTTTGGTCAGAATAAAAATATTTTGTGTGATACCAAGACAGTGAATAATGCATTCAATAAGTCTACAGATGGTGGTGCTGGCAGAAGCATTGCCAGCAAAGAAGGCAGACCCAGGTCCGTATTATGCATCTATTCCAGGAAGAAAAAAAATTGCTGCCCCCTCAATGATGGAAGGAGTCCAATGTAATCAACTTGCCACCAGGTGGCTGGCTGGTCCTCCTGGGAAATGTTGCCATATTGAGAGCTCAGCTTTGGTCTCTGCCGTTGACATGTTGACATGCCAGGCACTCAGCAGTGGCAGTCAGATCAGTCTTGGTGAGAAGAACTCCATGTTGTTGAGCTCATGAATAACATTCATTCCTGTTAACATGGCCACTTTGTTGATGAGCAGATTATGGAGTGGCTGGATAAAAAAGCTGAAACCATCCACAGAATAAGTCATCTAACCTCTGTGATTATTGAGAGTCTTCTCTGCAGCAGATGCCCTTGGATAAGCAGTCCCCCTGGTAACAATTATCCTTAACTCTACACCCGTTCCAAAAGGTCCATCTACATACCTCTTTCTCAGAGCTCCCTGTCCCCACACCTCCAATCTGAAACTTATGAAGTCCCTGACCATCCAGTCAAAGTATTTGCCACTTCCCAATATCGATCTATACTTCTGGTTGCCTCTTAAAATTCTTCCCATAAGTAAGTAGGTGGTATTCTCTTCCCTACTGTCCTCTAGAGCTACCTCTGCAATGTAGCAGCAATCCATTCCTGGCTGGTACCAAAACATCCTGTAGAATCATCTATAATTCAGAGGACCCAGTTTTTTTTCTTCTCTAGTCAAGTGATCATAAATAGCCTCCCATGATGCCATAGGTGTGGGATCAGGGGGAGGCAGAAATACAGAAGTAGATGCTGTTAGAGTCTAAACCACTTTCTCAAGAAACTCCTTCCTTCAGGACTTACTCCAACCCAATCTCATATGTACCATTTCCACATGATTATGGAATGTTGCTGCACATGCTCACTTTATGGTTTGGTTAAATAGATAATACTGGATAGATGATGGGTAGTTCAGGTTGCATGACCACATATTGTCCAATAGTCAGGGATTAGTCTCTACCAGGCCTGTTAGCAAGCTCAGCGCTGCTTTCACCAGGGTATGGCTTTACTTCATAACCATAGAGGTGTACACCAGGATTCTTTAATCAGCATTTTCCTGGGATTCAAGAAAACATTCCTGTATGTCACAAACATTTTGCTACATCTGATTTTATAATGTTCAAGTCACAGAGTACCCTGTTGTACATGCTGTATAGCCTTCTCTTGCTCTTGGCTCTACTCAAAACTGACAGCCTTATGGGTTATTAGGTAAATGAGTCAAAACATCACATTGAATTATGGTATTCAAAGAAGTCAAACAGTGTTGTACTTCTTTCTAAGTGATCAGGAATCCAAACTTCAGTAATTTTACTAACACTTTAGAGGAGATAACTCAACACCCCAGACCACTGAACTCCTTGTAAACTGCTCTAAGGTGATGAGCCTACACTTTTCATGGGAGATAGTTCTACCCTCTTACACACATGTGCTGAAGAAGGCATCGAGAATATTTTCTAGTCACTGGGGCAATTGGTAAAATATGACTTCCCAAAAGGTATCATCAGTTCAGAGCTAAAGTCTAGGAATTACCAAAAAAAAAAAAAAAATGTGTTCTTTCACTTTCCAAGAGTGTAAAAGCCTTGGGAAATGGCTACACAAGCCTTTTGGGAAGGCTAGGAGGATTACTTACAATGTACTGTCTGTGGAAGTGCTGTTGAGTTCTTCCTCCAGGAAAGACTGCCTTTCCTTCATTCAAGCATCTTTGGGTCTGTGAACTAGTTCCAGTCTGAAAATTGTATGAGAGAACTTAAATCACTATTTTTGTGACATCAGTTGGGGCCCTTTGCTCACCAGACTTACAGTTTTTCAATTATTCAGATGAAATAAGGCTCTATTAGTCTACCCATCTATTTCAGTCCTAAGGGTAACAAGACTATTTATCTCCTTATATCCCTGCATGCGAAATCATTCTGATTATTGTTCTGGACTTGTATCTCATTCTTATAACCATGCATCCCTTGTCTTTGGTGGTTAGGCATTACTAACCTCTAGATTGGGCAGGATAGTCTTATGGTTCTAGTCAGAACTTTAACATAATATGGATGAGGCCCACTCACACCATAGTGGGCAATCTGCCTACTCAAAATTCACTAATTTAAGTGTTAATATAATCCCATAATACCTTAATTAACCATCATATTGACCAATCTCTCGTTAATAAGGTTTTTAGTACCAGTGCAGATTCCAGGAAATACAACCTTAAATATGATATACGGAATTGGTTATTTGACTTAGTTAGACTTAAAAGTGGAAATTACTTCATCATCAGGAAAAATTAGAATACTGGTCATCTGTGGCATGTAGTGATAAAACTTAGTCAAAGTTTCATTTACATTTGCCCACAATTAAGTGTCTATTTGACATAAAGCTTTGGGAGGCAAAGTGGCTATTGTAATAGAATGTGGAGGAAGTGATTAATTGTAGGACTTTGGGATGGATGCTACTTGGTGCTTTGGGGAGAATAATGAAGGCATGTGACTTCTAGGATTAGAGTCAGACATTTGGATGGATTCTGCTGAATACTTGGACCTTGAACCCCAAATAATTCTGAACTCCTTTGTTAGAAAAATGAGTCCCTTCTTCCATCTAGCAGGAGTTTGTCTCCTCATTCTTAAAAACACTACAGTAAAATTACCCAAAGCAGTTAGGAGAAACAAATTATCCTCAAGGCTCACCCCCACCATCTCTCATTGCTACCAGGCCCAAACTAGTATAGGATCTCAACAGAATCCAGGTATAAGATAATACAGTCCAAACTTGGAGGAGACAGCATATTCATTGAAAGAAGATTTTACCAATAGATTCTAAGGGTGTTGGACCAAGAAGTAAATAACACAGTATTGGATTGGACTGAATTTATCAAAATTAGATTCAAAGTTTTATCAGAAACAAATGATATCAATTCAAATAATTACTCATTTGGTGGACTTAAACCTGGATTCAACTGTGGGTTAGGTTAAATAAAGTTGAGAAGCCAGGCTTTCCTATGTAAAATGTAGAGGAATGAAACTGAAGCCTTTGGAAGAGAGAAATGTTGGATAAAATTTATCACACATGACTGCCTTCCTCACTTTGTTGGGAGAGCCTGGATAGTATTCTTTCCACTGAGGCATGGAGCAAGGCATTGGTGAGGGGGAGCACTGCTGTCTTTGGAAAACTCTTAAATGGCTGTCCTCTACAGGCTGAGAGTGGTGTTGGGAAAAGCCATGATTGAAATGGGCTCCTGTAAACAAATGGAGATTTGTGATCCTGGGATAACAGAGGACAAACTTAGAACCATAAGACTATCCTGCCCAATCTAGAGGCCCACCAGCAAACTGCCTTCAGACTTGACCTGCACCATCAGCTCTCCTAGGTTTCCAGGCCACCAGCCTGTGGAATGGAACTACATCACCAAGTTTTACAGATCTCCAGCCTACCAGAATTTGGACTCACCAGCCTCCATAATTGTATAAGCTTTTTATAATAAAACCTTTTTTTATTGTATACACACACACACACACACACACACACACACACACACACACACCCCCTATTTGTTCTGTTTTTGTGGAGAACCCTGAATGACACAGTCAAAAAATCAGAAGCTACCCTAGATATTTCAAGCAGGAAGAGAGTTAATATAAAGAATTAGAGATTTTCACAACTGCTCTAAAAGTTGCCAGTTTCAAAGGTCAAGGAGACTGCTGCTGGCTCTAAGAAAATCTAGAAATACAAGAATCACAGGGAAGTCACTGCTAGTGATCTCAGCTGCCTGCAGCACTGAAGAAGGTGATTCTCAGGAGAATGTGCAGAAGCCACTGGAATGGCCCTATGCCTTTACTCTGTTATAGCCTACACACCTGCCCATAGCTGCCTCAGAAACTCAAGCTATTCTTTTCCTTTTGGCATCCAAATCCTATATAAGTGGATCTCATTAGCCAAATCAGGCACACAACCTGCTGAGAAGAGAATATGGGAAACGTAATTCTAAAAAATTTGAATCATGGGTCAGCACAGAGGGAGCAAGAGGTTGCTGTTGTTAGAAGAAAACTTTGGCAAATTAAATTTAACAAAGTTTATTTAAGCAAATAACAATTCATGAATCAGGCAGCACTTACAGCCAGAAGAAGTTCAGAGAGCTCCACCCTGCAATGTGGACAGTGAGTATTTATAGATAGACCATAGAAGTACAGAAATAGCTTGAAAGGTTACAGCTCAGGGTTTGCCTTATTTGGACATGGTCTGATCAATTGGCATCCTGTGACTGGCCGAAGCGTAGCTGCTGCTTGTGATTGACTGCTTGTGATTGACATTATACTCCATGATTAGGTTTCAGTTTGTTTATGTACAATGTTAGGTTACTTTTTTCTTTCTTTTTTTTTCAGTAGGGCTCAAAGTATGAAGACAACCTCAGGTCAATGGCCTCCTGCTTATTTAATTTAACATTGTGAATATGCAGAAGGGACAAAAATGCTTCTGAATTGACAACAGAAAGAGAGGTCCTATAGTGTGCTTAGTGGACACAGAATACCTGTGACAAAGCATAACCCAGGACAGTTCCTAATCATACATTACAAGAGCATAGAAAAAGCCAAAAGAGACCTTAGCAGTTATGGGACCAGCTCTTCATTTGGTGACAAGGAACTAATTAACACCGAGGGAATGAAACCTTCCTAAGGTCATATTGTTAGTCATCGGCATAGTCACAATTTGAACCCATAAACGATTGAAGATTCTTTCCACCACTCAGTGGTTGTAGTTCGAGTTATCTCCTGAAATCTCATCAAAAGTGTCAGTTTTTCACTCCCCGACACCATGCTCCTGGGGGTTCCATCCTTCACCCCAGCAAGCTGCTCCACTGTTTTGCATAAAACATCCCTGACTCTGTGCATATTAACTAATTGCTCCCTAAAGATTAAAGTGCCCAAAGCCTTTTATTTTTAGTGGGAGGGACCTTTATTAAAGATTCAGATACCCAAACAGGTCTTTTTTCCAGTTTCCCTTCCTTATTTCTTTTTTCTTCTAGCTTTACCTTTGGGGCCCAGGTTCTTTGGTCATCAGAAAAGAACATTCTCTCCTCTAAGGTAAAACTTACCTTCCATTTCTCTGTACAAATGAATCATGACTGCAGCCACCCTGGACAATGCCAGTAAAATCTCCCTAAACCAGGCTTTCCTTCTTCTTGGCCCACAACCACCCTAGTCAGTGTCGCAAGCCTTCCTCTGAGTCTCAAATCCTTTTTTTGTTCCCCTCACAAATCTGTTCCCACAGCTTTACCATTCAGCTTATTATCTCTGTTCAGATAAACATTAGCACAGCACATTATCATATCTAAAACCCAATCATATTTCAGCTTCTCTAATTTCAGGTTAGGGTGACTTAATCCTTTTGGAGAGAGAAAATTTCACAACATTTCTGTCCCTTGGTAATAGGAATAGGATTGTGATTTTTGCCAGGCCCATAGGAAGAATAAGGGGACAATGTGAAAGTCTGCTTTGCCAAACGCCTGTGCCCACCAGCCCCTGGGAGGGTTCAAAGGATCTTAAAGATCAGCAGACAAAAAAGAAGCATTGTAATGGTAAGAGCCTGGTGCTGCAAACCAAGCCTTCTGCAACACCAGGGCCGAACCATGAGGCTGAGCACTAGGGCCCAGTGAAGTCTCCTACTTTGTCCTCATGTCTAAAATCTAAACACTTCTATCTGAAAACATGGATGATCTTGTCTCAATGGCATGTGTGCAGAGACAGAGAGAGATGGAATGCCCCATGAAAAGGACAAACTCAACTTAGCAACTAGCTTCATGGCAGGAGGGAGTAGAAGAGAGAACAGAGTACATAGCTGCATGGCTTGAGCCCTGCCTACTGCTAGCAGAAGTTTAGAAATCTGACCAGTCTGATAAAGTGTACCTTTTCCACAGGGCTAATGGGGCAGTACCAGGAAGGAGTGGGAGAAAGAGAATGGTCTGGTAGGGGTAGAGGTGTTGAACAGCTTGCCTCTGTGCACCCAGTGCTCTCTTTTGTTGAAGAAATCATCTTCTCACTCATAGAGCAACAGTTAGGATTCTGGGTGGGCTGGGTGCCCTGAGTTTGGTCTTTGCTAGGCATACCTCCCTTCTCCTTATTACATAAACCACCACATCTTCTCTCATGCCAGGCAGTTGCTGGAATAAGGTGAGTTGGCTGAACCAAAGATGAGTATGGAGTGTCTGCCAAGGCTTGTTCCTGATTTCTTTCCAGAACTTGTCCATTTCCCAATAGAACAAATACCAAAATAGATAAAATTTCACAACTCTCTAACTGACAGGAAAAGAAAATGTCCCTGTTCAACTTAAAATGGTTTTGCATAAGAGGCTCCAGAGAATTCTTGAAGAGATTGGCACTGGCCATGCATAGGCCAGAATGTATGCTTTCCAATTATCTGACATCCTCTTCCAACAGATCCAGGGCACTCTCTGCATCTCATTTGCATCAAATTCATTTTAGTACATTTTTGATTACTACTTTATTATTCCCTTTTCAATCCCAAACTTTCAATATCAGAGGTTTATTATCTTAAGTAATTCCCAGGCTTATAAGCAACCTTTAATCTTCACTACCCCTTTACCCCCACTCTCCACAAACTACCCTCCTTTCCACCAGCCCTGACTGCACATGCATGAGTATTCCTCATTACCTCTCCTATTATTAGCTTGAAGCATTTCATGTAAAATCCTCAAGACTTGGACAGAAGCTCTCAGTCATAGTAAGGTGATCCTCAAACTTGCTGAGAAAATATTCCTTTTTTTCATACCCATCACTTCTGATGTCAAGAGAATCAACTGTCTGCTAATAACTCTCAGTAAAATAGGTCATGGTTTCTTATTGGTGATTGCTAGTAGGATAGTGAAATGTTTCCTGAGACTTTAGTGATTGAGTCCAAGGTTAAAAAGAAGAAGAAAAAAAGGCAAAGGCAGTCAAGAGAATTGGACATGACAAGAGAGTACAGATAGAACATGGAACAAAACCAAGAAACAGAAAAATTGGAAAGGGCCACGTGGCCCCTTTTTAGTGTCCCTCAAGGTTTAATGTTCTAGACTCAGCATGTTTACTTGCCTTTAAGGCAGGTAGAAAGTGGCAGGTATAATAATATGTCCCTGGAGCTCATAGCCCTCCCTGTAGGAAAATATGTCAAGTGACCAAGTTACAGTAAGGCAAGCTGACCCATATCATTTGAATGGCCATTGCCCTTCAAATTCTAATTTCTGAAATCTCACCAGTTATTCATGACCCTGTGTGCTTCCCATCCCCAAACCATTTCTAGGGTTTTGAAGTTTTTTTAATAACCTAACTTCCCTGTGCTCATTGACCACATGGAATTTTTTACTCCCCACTGAGAGAGAATTACCAAGTTCACACAGAGGTCAACAACCATGGAGAAAGGCTAATGGTTCCTGCTGTATCTTTCATGCCCAGACTCTAGAACTGAGACTGGAGAGGTGAGCAAATCCTAGGCGATAACAGACAGGTGAAAAATGAGCTGTGAACTCCCCCCTGCTGGAGGAGGCAAGGCCTCTGGTTAAATCATAATGGCACAGTTGATCACAGTTGATGTGATCTCAGGAGGAGGCTTGCCCCACTAATCCCTCAGGAGACAACTGTCCACATATAATGTCTCCACCTCATTAGAGCTTCAGTTCATTTATTAAATATTGAACACATCAGATGATTCTCTTTGGTGTGGAGGAGCAGAATCCTTGTTCTTGAAGGGGAATGCTGTGTATCCTCCTGAGAAAGTCCAGTTGGCCATGCTAATTGCTAACAGATTTCTCACACACTGTTATTTCTTCATCTGCCCAGGAAGTACATGCTGCACCACAGGAGATATGGGACAGAACTTGGTTGCTAGGAGTCTTAATGATAGTGGCAATTAATTATTCACACCACTAAAAAGAAAAAAACACTTAATGAGCAGCCCAGCAATGAAGCCTACTCTAGGAAGTTGAATAAGATAAGGAAGAAACAAAGAAACCCCTGGTCACTTAGTCCATCCTCTGATCTTCAGGTAGGACCACGCTCTTTGGTAGAACTAGAAAGGACTTAGTCTAAAACCCTCATTTACAGATAATGGAACACCGAGATCTGAAAGAAGGAACTAACTTGCCCAAGGCACAAAGAAAGTGAGTGACCCTGAGTTTTTACTATGTGTTGCATTTTGAGAATTTGTATGTATGTAGTAATTTAATCTTAGCAACTCTGCAAAGTAGGCACCTGATAGTAAAACCTGGCTGATTACCAGTTTTACCAAAGGTGTCAGTAATCCCCTGCTCATCAGGAAACTTACTTCAGAGAAGCTGCCCTTACTTCAATGTCTGTAACCTGTTTGCCCTTTCCCCAGACACTTGAACCAATGGATGCCCCAACCAAGAGGAACCCCCCCAGGGTAAGCCCAAGCATGCAGACTTTTTGACCTGTATATGGAGTTCTAAACAGTGAGACAAAAAGAGTCCAGTTAGATGAGAGACAAAGGAAGTACCCTCCATGATATGCTGTAACAGTCTAGACTCAGTGTTCTTGTGGCCTCTGTTTTCTATCTTTTAATGCCTGATATGATCAAGCTCAAAATAAATTTCCTTTTTCTTAGGCTAGTTTCTGCTTCTTACAATCAAAATTCTCCTAAGACAGTGGAATGTTATTCAGCCTTAAGAAGGATAGAAATTCTGACATATGCTACAACATGAAAGAGCTTTGAGGACATTATACTAAGTGAATTAAGTCAGTCATAAAAGGATAAATATTGTATGATTCCACTTATATGAGGTGCCTAGAGTAGTCAGAATCATGGAGTCAGGAAGTAGAATGGTAGTTTCCAGGAGCTGAGGAGGGGTGGAATGAGTGAGTCAGTGTTTATTATAAATTAGGCCAAGTAAGAGATTAACAACAGCAACTAATAATAAAACAATTAGAACAATATTCTGTAATAAAATTTGTGTGAATGTGGTCTCCCTCTCTCTTTCCTTCTCTCTTCCTCTCTCAAAGTATCTCACTGTACTGTGCTCACCTATTTTCACATCACAGTTGACTGTGGGTAACTGAAACCACAGAAAGGAAAACTTGAGTATATTAATTCCATTTTCATACTGCTGATAAAGACTTACCCAAGAATGGGTAATTTATAAAGAAAAAGAGGTTTAATGGGCTCACAGTTCCACGTGGAGCTGGGGAGGCCTCACAATCATGATGGAAGGCTAAAGGCACATCTTACATGGTGGCAGACAAGAGAGAATGAGAGCCAAGCAAAGGGCGTTTCCCCTTGTAAAACCATCAGATCTCATGAGACTTATTCACTACCAAGAGAACAGTATGAGGAAACTGCCCCTGTGATTCAATTATCTCCCACCGGGGTCTCTCCCACAACACATTGGAATTATGGGAACTATAATTCAAGATGAGATTTGGGTGAGGATACAACCAAATCATATCACTGAGAAAGTAAAGTCTGTAGTCTAGGTGGTAGAGGACCAATAAAATCCCTAGTTTTCTTCTCTTCGAGGGACCCCAAGTCCACAAAGGAACTTTCAGAATTCTAGCAAGAAAGCCTGATAGGCATCAACAATGAGCCTTCTACATACTAGGCAAGTGGATGGTCTTAGGATAGAAATTTTGCAAAAATTTATCTATCTGTCTGTCTGTCTGAAGCAATACATGTATATTGCTTTAATTTGCCAACTCACATGATTAAAGCCACCACTTCAGCAGTCAGGCAACTCTGATTGCATTTTGATCTTTACCTCAATTTAAGACCCATAGATCAGTGGCATTTTCTTTCTTAATATTCCATTTGCCTACATCAGTCATGAGTGAGGGGCCATGCTCTGTCTTAATGGAGCCAATGAGTGTTAGTGTTTTGGGAGTCAGTGGACACCAGCAATATTTTATACCATCAATATAATCAAGTATTTAGCCCTATAAAACAAAATTGAAGCAAAGCTTTCCATTTAAAAATCTATATTTTGTTTTAATTGTGAAGAACTAAATTATTTTGTTGTGTTTGTTTTCCAAACCAGAGGCTTAGAATCAGCCTGAAAGCTCATCCTGTGATTTAAATGTGTTCACTACTCAAAGCCAGCCCTTTAGCTTTTCTTAACTCTTGAGTAGAAAAGGTGGAATTCTTTCCCTTCTCACTGGCGTAAAGAGCTGATCTGGATGAGAGGAAGGAATGGTTAAAAAAGCAGAGGACGCAGGATGCAAAATGAAGGAAGCACTACTGTAGATTGAGAAAAAGTATCAGAATGGCCACAGGCAGAACTGCATAATCATGTAAAATATTAACAGCATAGAGAAAAAATATTGTTTCAATGGAATCATCCCAACTTTTGTCTTATGTTTGAAGACAGAAAAAAATATATATCCAACTTGTCTGACTTCAGGGTCTGTAGTACCTGGCTCACGGGCTTGTTTTCTTTGAAAACTGGTCAAAGGAATAACCTGATTTCCTGTTTTTGTTAATGGTTGTCAACCAGATAATTCAGTTTAAGCCCCCTAAATATTTAGAAATACTTGATAATCCAGACAATACAAAGAAGAGATAGGGCTGAGAAAGTCAGGAAGAGGAAGGGACAAAATCCTCTTTTTGTAAAATAATATAGGAGACATTATCAGCATCTTCAACTTCAACAAGAAGAGAATACAGGAACTTGGAAACCTAGGGCTATTCCCTTCCTGTCCTTCACTCATTCCAAGATGCTATGAGAAATTGGGGCAATTGTAAAGATTGTTTAGACCCCTGATGATTGTTTAGGGTATACTCTCATGAAAAAAAAGAAATCTGGCAGGGGGAGAAAGAGGAGAATGTACATAGAGGTTCTGGAAAGGAGAACAGGTTAAATTTTAAGGAGATTAACCATGGGACATAAATATATCACTGTCTTTTACATAGAAAATCTTTAGTGACTCCCCAGAAACCCCATCAAAAGGCATTTATTTAGCATGTCCTCAGTCCACCCATATCCCTTCAAAATCCAGTCAAATCCCCTTATTTTCTTATATGTTTATTTTTATTCATGTAACATGCAGACACCTTGTGATTTTGTAGTACTTTGTAATTTACAAAGCATTTTCCCACTCATTAGGTCTCTTGGTCTTCCAAGTAATACTATTGGTAGGCACCATTACAGATATGAATACCAAGTTATCCAAAGACTGAGACTTTTGCCCAAGATGTGAAATGACCCATGTGGCTTTAATATCTCTCCATATATTAACTTCTCTTCTCCCATAGTGTACTCTGCCATTTTAGCTGCCAGAACCCAACTACCCCTTTTTTAAGTAATCAAGCATAACATTTCATCTGGGAAACATTTCATCTAGTCCCTCTTCTGCTCTCAATCCATGTGCTCCAAGTAGAGTTAACTCCATCTCTAATTCATGACTCAGACCTGCCTACTGTGTGCCACATTCCCTTGGCATAGGTGAGTAACCCAATGAGGACTAATGAGATGCTATTCTACGTGGTTGGATCTGCTGAATGAAAGAGGTGATCTGTATTCCGCTACATTTGAACCTCCGAAGATGGAGTCCTGGTGGTACTAGCAGCTATCATATGGAACCTGATATTGAAACCAACTATGAAGGAGAGAAGAGCTGAGCGATGGAGGACAACCAGATCCAGGTGGTATTTTATGAGTCCCTGGATCAAAACACCTATGAAAAGTGACCCTCTGTCTTTTCAGTTCAGTAAGCAATATATTTCTTTTTTTTTTTTTTTTTTCTTTCTTAAGCTGAATTGGGTTTTCTCTCTCTTATCTTAACTGATGTATCACCCAAAACATTTGGTATGTTCCACCCGGAGATATTCCCAGTGACAAAGAAGATGAACTTCTCATATAGAAGATTAGGACATGGAAGGTCACTGAGCCAGAACTCTTACTTAAGTATTCTGTCACCAGGTTCTTAGCTCTTTTCTCTGGTTTCATGGTGCTTTCCTCTGTGCCTTGCTCATAGTATTTTCTTAGCTTGCCTAATATGATCTTTCTCTCCCTTTCCTGCATGAGTAAATTCACTCAAGCTCTACTCACAAACCTAGGTTTACCTTTTTCCCTTCTCTGAAATCCCAGAGCATTGTTATTTATATAGCTAATCCTGGTATGCTATTACACAGAATTTTGTTGTTGTTCTTGTTTATAATTTCAGATACCTTATGTTTCTAAACAGATTCTAAGTAATCTAAGGATAAGAACATGTTCTTATACTACACCTATATTTCTCAGAATGCCCTGAACAATGTGTACATAGCAGGCATTATAAATACTCAATATTTTTTATTGAATTGGCAAAAGGAAGTGTGAAGTAAGTGGGGGATGATACAGCTGCCAGATGGCTAAAAGATAAAATAATAGAGAGATGATGAAGTTAAATCCTTTGGTGTCCCTAATATTGGCTTTGTGATGCAATGTAAACTTCAGGAACTTTTTTCAAGAAAAACAGCACATGGTTTAGAGGTGGCACTATCTCCCACACTAGAATTGAGGAACCTATAGAATATAGTAGAGACCTAAGCCCACGGTAGGCCTTCAACAAATGTTTTATAAAATCTAATCAAAACTTGGGCCCTGATCCAAGTTATTACTCCACAGAATATTCCCAGAAGTGTTTCCTTAATGATAATAAGTAATCCAAAACATTCCTTCATGGCTTATTTTTTCATGTTTTATTCATGTGTTAACAGAAAATAAAATTAGTAACAACTATTTTGTCAAATATCTAGTATGTGCTAGACATTGCCAGACACGGAGAGATAGTTTGTGCATACTATTTTCAGTTCTTATACGAAGCTGCAAAGTATGTATTATTACTGCAATTTTAAAAATAAAAAGGAATACCTTAAAGAACTTCTGTGGGAGTTCTGTTTGGGAAACCAGAAAACCAAATAAACCTTCCTACCAAAAACCACGTTGAAATATGGGCTAAAATAATATAAACACCTGCTAAAGAGCTGAGCATCTGACAAACTGAAAGACAACTCCAGAGACCAAAAGCAAAGAGGGATCTGAATCCAGAAGAGTGACTATGCGGAGTTAGCACAAGAGCCGAAGCTGCAGCAGCCTGAACATGGAGAGGTTTCCATAATGTAAGGTCCTTGAATTTTATGCCCAGACAGGACCAGGAGATGAAATAAGAAACGTAGTTGGAATTAAGACATCTCACAAAACCAGAGATCTCACAGGGCTATAAATTCAGTGAAAAAGTAAACCAAAAAAAAAAAAAAAAAAAAAACTATTTACTAGCAAAGGAAAGTAACAGAAAAAAAAAATTTTTTTTGACATTTTCTGGGCACCGATAGAAAGAAAGTAAAGTTTACTTTAGGAACCTGCGACCAGGAATGTGTCTCTGTGAATAGAGAATACACTCTGTGTAGAGTGTGCATGTACCACTGTCAATCTCTAGGAATTATAAAAATGGATTCTGGCCTGTCAATGCCTCTGGGATACCAGGAAAAAGCAAACAAATGGATAAACCTTCTAGAGGAGGCACACCCTCAACTCAGGATACCCACGATTCAAATAGAAAATGCACTGCTAAATTAGCTTATAATCCAAAATTGTAAAACACATCAGGAAAATCTCCTCAGCAAACGAGAGTTGGCATATAAAACAAAATAGCAGGATTCAACTCCTAAAACTTTCCAATAATACACCTGTCAGGAAAATTGCAGAATAAATATTTTAAATGGCTAATCATAAAAGGAATAGAAATTATAAAAATGAGCAAGACACTACAAATGAGTAACAGAAAAGTTTCAAGGGAACAAAATGAAGCATCATTCCTTAATAAAAATTCAGTGCAGTAAATGAAACAAAATCAACAAAAGATATAAGGTTTCTATTTCCAAAGCTTCATGGCAAGTTCCCAATCATTCACTACAGTATTCTCTATATTGTTTGTGTGTTTTAAAAATAGTTAATAAAAAATGAAAATTAAAATTAAACTCAGGTTAAACAGATTAGACATAACTAAAGAGATAATTAATAGACATAAAAGGATGTGAGGGAGGTGGGAATGGTTAATGTGAACCAAAAAAATCAGAAAGAATGAATAAGACCTACTATTTGATAGCACAATTGGATGACTATAGTCAACAATAATTGTACCTTTTAAAATACCTTAGAGTGTAATGGGATTGTTTGTAACTCAAAGGATGAATGCTTGAGGAGGTGGATACCCCATTCTCCATGATGTGCTTATGTCACATTGCATTCCTGTATCGAAACATCTCATGTACTCCATAAGTATATACACCTACTATGTACCCACAAAAATTAAAGACTAAAAATAGAAAAGGAAATATTTGAGAGAAAATTACCCAGAATTAAATTTAGAGAAATTGAAGAGCTGAAAAACGTAAAACAGTGTCAAAGAATATGTAAGATAGAATAAGTAGGCCCAACATATGTCTAATAGGAGCTCCAAAAAATGAAAATAGAAGTGGAAGATGCACTAGCTGAAAAGATAACAGCAGAGGATTTACAAGTATTGAACAAAGCTGTAATTCAGGATATACAATTTTTATGGGCAAAATAAGTAAAAATCAATCCAAACCTAGAATTCCATTGCAAAGCTTCAAAACACCAAAGTGAGGATCTAAAAGTATCCAGAGAGAAAATCCAGGCCACCTACAAAGGAACAATAATTAGATTATCTATAGATTTCTCAACAGCATCTGTAGAAAAAGAAGACAAAAGAATAATACCTTTGAAGTCCTGAAAGTAAACAGTGGTCAACCTTTAACTCTATACAAATCTAGACCATTACTCATGAGTCAGACTGAAATAAAGACCATATCAAGCAAACTCAGTCATAGAGTTTTCACCAACAGACACTTGCTCAAAAATTCAATAAAGAATGGACTTTACAAAGAAGAATTCTTGACCCAAATAAATGGCTAAAACACACAAAGCAATGATAATCAAATAAAATTGTTTACCAAATAAAATTGTTTAAAGTATGGTGAATCTAGATAGTCATTAACTATAAAATCAACAATGATGATAACTGATAACTATAAATCCAGGCAAATCTTAAATATTGAACAATAAAAATGTACAAAAGAGAAAAAACAAAGACATTCTAAGCTTCTTCTGTTGTTCAGGAGAACACAAGAAGACTTTAGAAGAACACAGTCAAGACTTTGTTAAGCCAAACATGCAGGTTAAAATGTTAAGGCTGATCTTTGAAAGATGAAAGCAGAAGGCATGAATTTCAAATGGTAAATGAAGAAAATGAATAAAAATAATAATCAACATAAGGCAGTAAGAATAGAAAAAAGCAGAGAGAAAGCAGAATAAAAAAATAAGATGGAAAAAATAAAACTGATTACCTTATTAAGCACAATAAATGTATGTGAGTTATGCCACATTGTTTGTGTGCTTTAAAAATAGTTCTAATCTAGAAAATTAAATTATAGAAGGAATAGAAGTGAAAAGACAGATGAACACATTACATTAAAAAATCCGTAGCACATTGTTTATATCAACAGATAATTCATAAAAAGGCAAGGCAAAGGTATATAAAGATATGAATAAGTGCTCAGCCTTGTTGGTATTCAGGGAAATGAAAGTTAAAACAATAATGGTATCCTGTTTAACAACTATCAGATTGGTAAAACCTTAAATTCTGACTATTATCAACTGCTGTGGACCAATAACAACTTCTTACGTAATTGGTAGAAGTACAAACTGGTACAATCACTTTACAAAGTTTGGTAAAATCTAACAAAGTTAAAAATATTCATACCTTCAACCTAGCAACATTACTTACAGGTGTAGGTCTCAGAGAAACTATTGAACAAGTATACATATATGTATATTCAGAAATACTTATGATAGCCCAAATTTGTAATGATTAAAAAAGTAAAACTATAAGCAGCAAGTGTACAGTACCAGCAGCATGCAATGACATATTAAGGTTTGATGGAATACTATGCAACTGGTAACATGAATGAATTACAACTACATGCACAAAGACAAATTTCAGAAACAACATTGAGCCAAAGTCAAGTTTCAGCAGAATATGTACAATATGATATTATTTATACAAAGCTTAAAATTTGTAAAACAACACTACGTGTTTTTACAGAATCCTGAAGGGATACAACAAAAGGGAAAGTTCGAGAAGGAAGAGGAAATGTGGTCAGGGAGAACACAGTAGACTAAAACTGAATGTGTTATGTTTTATTTCTTTTTTAAAAAAAAATATGTGAAACAAACATACAAAATGTTAAAATTAAACAAAGTAGCTGGAGTGCCCATGAATTTTATTGTGTCAGTCTACTTTTCTTTATGGCTGAAATGTCTCAAAATTTTAAAAAATACACACAACAACTCAGATATAGTCTGCTTATTAATGAGCTAGGTCCCAACAACCCCTCCTAAGAAAAAGAAAATGAGGAGAAGGAGGAGAAGGGAGAAGGAGGAGAAGGGAGAAGGGAGAAGGAGGAGAAGGGAGACGGAAGAAGAGGAGAAGAAGACAAGGGAGGAGCAAAACAAGTTTAACTGCATGTCCAAGACCATATGCCTAATAGGTTACTGAGTTGGAAATAATCTAATAACACCTTCAACTTATGACTCAATAAATTAATAAGTATTTGCCAACTGCTTTCTCAGAGCCTATGCTTGTGCTCATAGTTACATGCTCTGGGAATAGGAAGAAATTATTAATCAGTGATGCTGATAAGACTGAATGGGAAAGCATTGCACATGATGAAAACTTCTTAAGGAGGGAAAACAAAGTCCTAAGGCTTTAAATGTATAAAGAAAAGAAGAGTTTGAACTTGAAAGGAATGCAAGCTGTATATAAACTAAGATATACTCATCTTAGAAAAAATTATTCCAAAACACAAATATTCATTGAAAATGAAAAATAGGTTGAAAGGGATTGGGGAGTGACCGATAAGAATGAAGGTTGGTGATATATATGAATAAGAAACAAAATTTCAATATGATATTCTAACAAAAAGGGCCATTGCTTTTTTGTCGCTGTTTTGATTACATAAGAAAAGGGACTGTGTCCAGGAAAAAGCAAATGTTATTTATCTTTTAAAAACTGATTAAACTGTACCAGAATGCACACTGAATTGGTGACAACTTGGGAACTATTAATAAATAAAAGAAAGAAAATTGTTCTGCATCAGACAATCCAAATGACTAATGGGAAGGCATCTCGGAGTCAACTAACATTTATTCAGTGCCCACCGTGGGCCCAGCTCTGTGCTGGGTCAAAGGTACAAAGAGCCTCCGATCTAGTTTGGTTTCACTCTTGACTGGAATCAAATGAAAGAGTACGTATTAACTTTACTATTTTTACCTCTTGACGGGAGTAAAAAGCTTCCCAAGAAGCGCAAGTCACATACGTGTTTTCCTAATTTGCTTTTAATCTCAGGAGTTTACAAGTTGGCTAACTCTAATGCACAAGCCTCATCTGTAATAGCAGCCTTCATCTCCACTGCCGTTGTCAAGAGAGCTTGGAAATATAAAGTGAGTGATTAGGAAGAGAGCCCCTTTACTGTTAGAATCAACAGTATGGTATGTTTGGAAGGCTGCCTAACAGCTCTTCCCCCAGTCTCTCTGCTGTTGTTAGAATTTGCTCTTTCAAATCAAACTGCTCCTCCGCCAGGCCCTGCCTCTTCTCCCTGAATGCAATAGGGAAAGGTAAAAAGTTTCAATATGCCTCTAACCAATAGCACAGTGCCATTTATGGTGGAAATTTTCCTCTCAGCCTCTACCAAAGTACAACATGGGATATTAGCCATTACTATTCTCAATCTAAGACAATAAAAGAAGCTACCCGTCAGAGTCTAATGAAGTCTCCGTGTGAACTAGGGGATAGTGGTATATTAGGGAATGAAAACACAAAACGAAACCTTGCAGAGATACAAGATAGAGAGGTGGCTCTGTGTAGGAAAAACTGGGAAAGGCAGTCTAGAGATCAGCATGGATCTCAATTTAACCAGAAAATAGCCATGTGGCACTTGAGTTTCCACAGCTTTAAAAGACTAGTTCAGTTCTAAGCTTAACAATCAACAAGAGTTCTCATGGCCAATACTTACATACCAGACCCTGTGCTAAGTGCCTTGCAGACATTAACTCACTTCATTGTTCAACCACAACCCAATTATCAGCATCCTCATTTTACAGATAGGGAAATACAGCAGAGAGAGATTAACAAACTAGTGGAGGGTCACAGGGCTAGTGATCCTGCAGAAGTAAGATTTGAAGCCAGTCTGATTAAAGAAGTTATCCATAGTTACATCACACTGCCTGGGGCACTTGGGAGTACAGCATGGGTGCCAAAAATAAAAGCCACAAAGATGAAGGAAAGATGTTTTTAAGGCTGGGCTTGGTGGTTCATGACTGTAATCCCAGCACTTTGGGAGGCCGAGGTGGGCAAATCACCTGAGGTCAGGAGTTTGAGACCAGCCTGGCCAACATGGTGAAACCCCATCTCTACAAAAATACAAAATTAGCCAGGCATGGTGGCGCACACCTGTAATCCCAGCAACTCAGGAGGCTGAGGCAGGAGAATCACTTAAACCTGGGAGGCGGAGGTTGCAGTGAGCCAAGATAGCACCACTGCACTCCAGCCTAGGCAAAAAGAGCGAAATTCCATCTCTTTCTTTCTTTTTTTTTTTTTTCTTTTCTTTGTTTTTGGGGGTGGAGTTTCACTCTTGTTGCCCAGGCTGGAATGCAGTGGCGCGATCTCGGCTCACCGCAACCTCCGCCTCCTGGGTTCAAGCAATTCTCCTGCCTCAGCCTCCTGTGAAACTCCACCTCAAAAAATAAAAATAAATTAAAAAATAAAAAATAAAAAAAGTCTTTAAAATGAGAGTTATGAGGTTAACTTAAACAAGTTGGTTTATTTATGCCAGAAAAAAAAAAAAAATGGAGTATCTCCCTGGAGGAGAAAGAGAAGAAAGAAGGGTGTATTTTTATTCATTTGAAACCCTTGCATTCCAGAAATTTGCTTGAAATGGGCACATGGATTTTAACACAATTGCTTGGGCAGTTTAAATGAGTTATTCCAATTAAAGTATTAACAATTCAAGATAGGGTTGCACTTGTTTGCATATGTTTCATAATTGTAAAAAATGATGATAAAATCCATTATCCTAGACTTCTTTATGTTTCATAGGCAACAACAGCACGTTTGGCAGTGGGATGGAGAGGGAATGTATGTTGCATAAATGAATGTATAATGCCAAGAAAAAAGAGTAGAAACACTTCTTCATTTTACATGATTTTTGTCTTTGTCTTTTTTTTTTTTTATGTCTACCCACTTCCCCAGCCTGTATCAGGATCTCAATAGACAACTAAGTCTGCTCATCATGCATCAGATACTATGTGAGGTGCTGGGGGCACATGGTTCCTCCCCAAAAGAGACCACGACTTCATGGTACAGGGATGATAAGTATTGAAATAAGCAAAATATAAGGTAGAAATAATAAACTCAAAAAAGTAGGGGAAATTGGCCATGGAAATTCAAAGGGCAGAAAGATTATATCTGATGGGAGAACTTCTGAAGAGGTTCCTAATAGTAAACTGAGATTAGATTGGAGCTTCGGTAGAATTTTGACAGGGAAAAGGCATTCCAGGAAAGAGAATCATCATGAATGAAGGCACGACAGTGGGGAAAGACGGTGTATATTTGAGAAACATCAAGAGGCATAATTATGGTAGAAGTGACCAATACAGTTGAAAAAGCAAGTTGAAGCCATATTGTAGAAGATCTTAAAGTTTTAAGTTCTGACAAAGATAGCTATCAAGGTTCCCATGCAGAGGAGTGGCAAGGTCAGAGATAATATACTGTGGAAAAATCACTATGCTAGTAGTAGGATGGAGGGTGGATTGAGTAAAAAAGAGACCTGCAGGAGACAGTTGAGAAGTTTTCACAGCAAAGCTATATGCTCAGCCTAGCCAACTACCACTTCAAAGACCTGCCTTTGTCCGAGGAAGAGATAAGGCAAGAGAACATAAATGAATTCATGGGCTTACCTTTGCAGGAGAAAGCCAAGTTCATATGAAGTAGTGGGTGAAGATGGCTGCCATATAGCGAGCCTGTGAAGGAGAATCTGTCATCTGTCCTTAAAATTAATAGCTTCCTCTTCACCCTGTGCTTATACTTTCAAGCTCAGATCATCTCTTCAGATTCTGTTTCTGACCCTCATCTCAGTTTTGCTGTTTCTGAGTTTGCCCCTCACTTAGTTTTTAATCTTTGTCTAGTCCTTGCAAATCGATACTATGGCTGACTGAACTCCTAGACTCTTCATTCCAATGTAGTCCTGGGATGGTGCCTTCACTGTACATTCTGAAACAAAGGGCCATTCCAGCCCCCACCCTTATCCAGGCCTAAAACCCCTGGGGACTGGAACCCCAGGACCCCACTTATCAGAAAAGATTGGTAGACACTGTTACCTTGGAGGAGAAGCCCTTTGCAAGTCTCTGAACCTCACAGACTTTATGGAAAAAAATTAAAATCATCTTAGTGATAGTAGCCAGAATCATTAACTCATAAAATTTTAGAACAGAAAGGATCTTTGGAGATCATCTAATCTCATCTTCTTTGTCTTATCCAGAAATATATATATACAATTATATATGTTAATAAAATATGCATTTATATATTATAATGTATTATTACATATATATTTATATATGTTAAGTAGGTTATTCAAAGTCATACAAAGTGGCAACCAGACTAGCATCTCTTGACTCTCAATCCAATACATGTTTGTCAGCAGGTAGAATGTATAAAATGTTATCAATCTAAATTACAGATGCAATCAAGACCACAGTGACTACATAATTTTTATCCACATCCTAAAGCACTTTATTATATCACCCTGCATTGCTCATTAATAGTTTTCCTCAATCATCTTGGCTTTCCAAATGGATTGAATTGTTGGAGGTCAGGGACTAGATTGTCTTCTTGCATCTCCAGCTGCCCAGTACGTTTCTTTCTTTCTTTTTTTTTTCATCTTTTTACTTTGTGTTGGTAATTTTGATATATTAATATTATACTCTTAATGAAGTAAATGAGAACTAATATTATCATCTACCACCAGCACCAGCAATTAAGGAAACCTGCCGTTTCTCATCTGTAGATGAGAAAACCAGCTGTTGAATCATTTCCAAGCAACAATAACTAATGCTTTGCTGAATTGAGCAAGGTGTCTCTTCTGCCTCTTTCCGCCTTTCCCCATTTTTTTTTTTTAAGATGGAGTTTCACTCTTGTTGCCCAGGCTGGAGTGCAATGGCACAATCTCGGCTCACCGCAACCTCTGCCTCCTCCTGGGTTCTAGCGATTCTCCTGCCTCAGTCTTCCACGTAGCTGGGATTACAGGTGCCCACCACCACGCTCGGCTAATTTTGCATTTTCAGTAGAGACGGGGTTTCTCCATGTTGGTCAGGCTGGTCTCGAACTCTCCACCTCAGGTGATCCCCCGCCTTGGCCTCCCAAAGTGCTGGGTTTACAGGCGTGAGCCACCCTGCCCAGCCCCATTCTTTATCTGTAACAAAATTGTAAGTATGAAGGGAGTTCTCAATCTAGAATCTGGCACTTTGGACAAAGTAGAAGTTACTTCCCCTGTAACACTCACAGAATTAATGACCTCAGTGTGGTTTCCCCAAAGTTAGGGAGAACTCATGGCAGAATTGTTGAATTTTGTAAAATCTATCACATGAAAAGATTGACGAGTAGCAGTCTGAACATTTTCCTCCACTTCTAAACCAATATATACTTGGAAATCCAGTAGCAAAAAAAAAAAAAAAAAAGTAATTTTTACAGAAATGTTAGAAGAGATTATTAATAAATATTAGCACCAATCATATTTACTATTACTATTGTATTCCATTTTCCTACAAATTGCTCTGGATGGTTTCATGGTTAAATATAAAAAACAAATAAATGAACAAAAACATCCCAGCACCTCCGGCATTTGAAAGTAGAATTTGCTAGGGTGTAAAACCAGTGAGTTATTTGTCATGCAGCTTAATTCTGTCATAAAATGCTAATCAGCTTTTCTGTCACTTTGCTCTTGCCCCATATCTTTTTATGAGAACATTAACATGGTTATTACAGAGCAGAGACTCTTACGGCTACAAATATACTTACCATTTATGTATATTTTTGTTCACAAAAAAAAGATGCCACCAAGAGTCCCAGACTCCTAGTTAACCATAATCCTAGTTTCTAGCATGAGGAGCTTGAGTCTGCTCTGCCATCTGGATGGTGGCATCAGGTGGCCAGGCCCAGGGTCAGCTTCCTTTTGCTCAGGTCTTTGTGCCAAACTATGAGCCTTTCTTCCCATCTTAGTACAGAGCAACTGGGACTTCCTTTATAGAGTGGTTAAAAAAAAAAATTAAACAAAAGCTATATTTTAGGTGGCTCTGTTTTAACAGTTTCTGCAATAGAAATATAGACCCTGGAAGCTCGTTTCCTAAGGGGCTTTTCAGAAATTGAACCAGTATGTATACCAAAAATCCTCCTCTGACAAACACGCAATCAACATTCCAAGGCAACTCACTGGTGAGTAGCTGTAGGACTGGGTAATTCTCTCCAATACTGGGCCTTTACTAGGGCTGTCAGGCATCTTATGTCTCAGTAACTTGCCCTGTAGAGCCCAGGAACATGTCCTGCAAAGACATGTTGTATCACATATGGGCTTTGAACTCAGGAAGTTCTGAATCTGAATCTTGGCTCCATCACTTACTGTGTCTGTGGCTCTTGTAAAATTATTTGCCTTTTCTGAGCCTCTGGATTTTTTTGTTGTTGTTTGTGAAGTTGTTGCAAAGATTAGAAATAATGTATAAAAACACTTGGTACAAAGTAATGGTAACTATTATTAATATCCTTATAGCTACTATTATTATTGTTGACTTTTGATCAGAACCAAGTTTGGTGTTCAGTTGCATTAACTGTATTTCAGTAAAATTCCTTCTGTTCTCCATCTAAATTTCTGAGTTCTCTGTCTACATTTTAACGCTACTATTTTGCATGTTTCAATTTGGGCTGCCTCAAGTTTCCCTTGAAAGTAAAGTATACATTATAAGTAAATATTTTCATTGTCTTGTCCAAAAAAGCAAAGCAAAGAGGGTCTCCGATGTTCCTGATGGTTTAATCTCTGCTTTATCCTAACCAAAAAGTGTCAAGGAAATCAGTCTTCTGAGCCCTGTCTCCTTCTCCCAGTTAGTCACCAGTCTAGAAATCTGTATCTAAAACCTGCTTTGCATAACACTCAGACATTTGAATCAGTTATTCTCATGTTTATTTATTAAACATAATAGCTCTAAACTTGGATGAAAATGGGCAGAATGAAGCATGATTCATCAGTCATTCTCATGTTTAGCGACCTGCAAGCAAACTCTTCAGATGATTAAAAATATTTTCACTTTCCATCTGTATATCTTTGGGATTATACAGGCCTATCTCGAAGTATAAAATAAGGATGATGATGATAATGATGCTGATAAGCCAATTAACATATCAGGAATTTTCAGAGTTGCCAAGCTGATTGGATCAAGGGTCCACAGCAAACAGGCCTGCCTCTTTTGTAACCCTTCTCCTTCACTGCCACCTGGCTCCTCATGGAGGCAGCATAAGAGCATCCTAGTGGGGAAAGCTTGCAATGGAGCTGGAGACACTCTGAGCTTCTCCTTGCAGGTGCCCGTCTCTCCTGCCAGTAGCTGTGAGATGTCCAGGCAATCAGAAGTCAATTGTCATCAAGAAGAAAATTCCTCTCAAGAACCACTTAAATTGTGTCACTCAGGAGGAAAAATCAATACCAACAATCTCACAGACATTACTGATTGGAGGAGTCTCCCCATCCCCTCTTCAGCCACACTAAGTAGCTATGTGGCTGCACTTACACAGGTAGTAAAAGAAAAAGGAAAGTGCAGTTCCAACACTGAGCAAGCAACAGCCTCACCCCGAAGCCTAGTCCATCACTCACTCCCTGACATTCTATCCAGTCAGGAAGAACAAGGAAGGAAAATTTCAGCATGTAAGTTTGAATGAATTTTATAATTTCTTTTTTTATGTATATAAATTATTTTCTATTCTCTATTTACTATCTCACTCTCCAAATGCAAACTGAGTTCTCCTTTCTTTTTTCTGCTTCTGTTTATTCATGAACACTCTTTAATGGCTCACAAAAGGTGATGCCTTGCAGACTGGAGCTGGCGTTCTGTCCTGGTTCTGACCTGTGCTCAGTAGAGACTGATTAGCATCAGTAATAATAATTGGACAGGGTTGCAGGCTGCTCAGCACAGGCAGATGAGTAAGTATCCAAGTAAGCAGACCTGATCTTGGGGGAAGAGCTATTGTGTGTTACTGCATATTCTGACCTCGTAAGGAACTACTTCCTTTGTAGATCAACGTCAGCAAAATTTGCCTCCTCCAAGAATTACCCAACAGTTTTATGGATATGAGAGAAAAGGTGCTGTGGAAGGTTGGGTTTTTGTTTTTGTTTTTTGGTCATGGTTATTTTGTTTTTGTAAACCTTTTGGTAGCATATCTACTGTCTGTAAACTACCTCTGAGAAAACTCCAAATACATAATATATTTAATACCTTCCTTTAGATATGGCAAAAACACAATCTGGAATGGATGGCCATTCTGATCAATCCTGGTAGCTCTGAACTTTAATGAAAATGGACTGACTAAAGTAGGATTCAATAAAAATATATATATATATTTCCTGGTGTGAAAAGGAAGTGCTTAAGAGTTTGGCTCAGTTCTTAATGAACTCACTGTCAATCAGCACAACAATACCAAATAAAAAATAATTTGGTACAGATGTCCAAGGAAAAAATTAATTGCTGAAATTTTGAGAACCAGTATTAGCAAAGTTGCCAAAAAAAAATCTGAAGTCACTGCGTCCTCCGGCTGATGACATGACGCTACCCTAAGGTGAAAGATAGTAGAGGGCGGGGCAACCAAGTATTTGTAACCACAGAAGTTACAGAGAACAGGACACCAAGAATCAAAAGATATTGCATTCAAAATAGTATCTGTGTAAGAGACTTCAGAAATCATCAAATCCAAATTCATTGTCTTGCAGAAGAGAAAACAGGGGTTCCAAGAGACTTTGACCTGAGAATACCCAAATTCGTAGCAGAAATGTAACTATTAATATAACTCAGGTAGCATGACCCCTAATCCAGGGTCTTCTCACTTTGTCACCCTCACCATGGAGTATTAGAGGGGACAAACAGGCAGGAGGAGAGTGTAGACAATGGTTCCTGAAGCCCCCAGAGACTAAGATCCACAATTCAATTCCTGTGCTGCATGGACAATCAATCTCTTCATTCACAAGAGGAAATAGTGTCACCTATTTGAAAGGAAGACAATGTAAAGGCTGCAAGTCAAAACAAGAAACCATAGTAATGAACATCACAACAAAACAGACCCTAGAAACTGAACCTGCATCACTCTTTGCAGAACCTGCCTTTGTATTTCCTCAAGGAAATATTTACAAATGGTATTTTCTTTACTGCATATCTTTATTAGGTTAGTTGATTGTTATTTTAATGTTTTTATTTATAATACAGTTCTTGAAGTTATTAGTTCCATTGTTTTTCTGTTTATGACTTTCTTAATTTCTTTTTCTTTTTTTTTTCTGAGATAGGGTCTTACTCTATCACCCAGGCTGCAGTGCAGTGGCACAATCACAGCCCATGGCAGCTCCCGGGTTCAAGCAATCCTTCCACCTCAGCCTCCTGAGTAGTTGGGAGTACAGGTGCACACCATCATGCCCTGCTAATTTTTTCTTTTGTGTGTTTTCTAGAGACAGCATCTCACTATGTTGCTCAGGTTGGTCTCAAACCCCTGGGCTCATGCAATCCTCCCGCTTAGGACTTTCTTCATTTCTGAATTTATTTTTGCTAGCTCTTTTCTTCTATTTTACTTAGGAGTTTTTAGTATTTTCAGTTTTTCTACTTTCATAGAGAGCATTACTATCAATATTTAAGATCACTTTTTTTTTAATTTGGTGAACTTAGCTTTAATTACATACCTCATATTCTGATACACAATTTATTATGTTAATTTTCTGGATATCCTCCACTTTCAGTTTTGAGTTCATTTTTAACCTAAAAAGTGTTTAAGAAAGAAGTTTCAGTTTACTAATGGCAGAAATCTTTGTTTTCTAGTTTGTTAATTAATCTTTAATGTTATTGTATTGGATTCTGAGAATGTTTTCTATGGTTTTAAAAAATTTTAGAAGGTCTCTTTAGGGCCTAATATAATTCTACTTTTGTAAATGTTTCACAGCACTTGTTAAGAAGATTGTTTCTCTGTTTTCAGGGTATGGTGCACTGTAGATTGATGTAGCTGTATCAGTTACAGCTACATTGTTAATTATGTTTTCTAGGTCTTCTGCATCTTTACTTACTCATTTGTCCACTTAATTTGCTGATGCACTGAGGAAAAAGTTATTTAAAGTCTACTTGTACTAATATGTTTCAGTCTACTTCGCATTGACAGTTTTTGCTCTATTTGTTTTGATGCTATGTTATTTGATTGAATGAGTATTAAGTCTTTATTAAGAATAGTACCTTCATGATTTTAACATGTCCTGCAATACCAATCAGGGGAGTTCAGGGTTGTTTGCATATAAATAAGAGAAGAAGGACAGTAGTTGGGAAATTGAGTGACATTAGAGAACTGAGCTTCACTTGTGCTGCCTCCTTTATAAAGCTTTCCTCACACTACATGACCAAAGTCTCTTTCCCTTCCACCAAAACTTCCAAGCATTTGAATAGCATCCCTTTCAAGGCTCTTAAAAACCCCTGCCTTATGATAATTTAAGAGCAAGTTTAAAAACTTGCTGTAGAGCTGGACACTCCTTTATCTTTATGGTCCTTGCAGCACTTAGCACATTTCATTGCTTTGAATCTAGCAGATGCTTAATAAATAGGTGATGAACTGAATTGATTCATCAAAATGAATTCATCAAAATGAACCAGTAATACTTTCTGTGACTTTCTAAAATATGCTTGCTCTATGGTGGTCCTGCAGAGAAACAGAACCAAAGGAATATAGATATGAATTATAATATATGTTACATTGATTGATAGAGAGAAATTTACTATAAGGAATTGACTCACACAATTATGGAGGCTAGGAAGTCCCCAGCTCTGCAGTTGGTAAGCTGAAGACCCAGGAGAACCAATGATACACTTTCAGCCTGAGTCTGAAAGCCTGAGAACCAGAGGAGCTGATGGTAGACGTTCCAGGCCAAGTCAGAGTCTAAAGGCAAGACAAAACCCATGTCCCAACGCAAAGATGGGCAGAGAGAGCAAATTCTTCCTCATTCAGACTTTTGTTATATTCTGGCCTTCAACAGATTGGGTGAGGCCCACCTACATCGGGTGGGGGAAATATGCTTTACTCAGTCTAGTGACTCAAACGTTAATCTCATCCAGAAACACCCTCACAGGTACATCCAGAGTAATGTTTAACCAAATATCTCAGCACTCCGCAGCCTGGTCAGATTGACACACAAAATTAACGTCACACTCCCGAATGAAACAGATGAAGACCTAGGTTGATATTTTGTCTATAATGACACTAGACACTGGGTCTACCTCCCAAATGATCCCCTTTAATTATGCTTTATTTTCAAACACAGGAAAGAAGGGAAACAACCACATGGGTCCAGGATCATTTTTTACCTGGAATGTAAAGGTTTGAAGAACTTATCTATGTGGCACGTATATCACTATGGTAGAGAGAGAGAGATGAAACATAATTTACAAAGTGACAGAAAATTGGTGTTTACATGGGGAGTGGGAAAAAGCTCCAAAGCAAATTTCTGCCTTGGCCAGTGGCAGAAATCTCTCACAAATCTCTCAAATAGTCCAAGAGATGAGCCATCTCTCAGAAAGAATGCACTTGTAGTGAAAGATTAGAAATGTTCAGTAGGAAAGGGCTTTAGAGAAATAGAGAAATAGTTTTTCATGCAGTTCTCAGCAGAAAGAGCTCTTTTGTTTTCCGCCTTAAAACTATACAAAAAAATTTAAGTTTAAAAATTAAAAAACACTACTTTCAAGACAGCTCCTTTATTATAAAGATAATCTTTTTATTTCTAGGAGGAGTTGCATAAAAAGTAGCCATAATTTCTAATGTACTGCATTACAGAAAGTGGTATACAATCAGCTGGTAACAACAGCGTAACGACGGAAGGAATATGAGCTGCATTGGGCTTGAGCTTTGAGTGTACAAGGGACTGGCCTTTGAATAGTAACATAAGGAGCAAGAGATTTCTCCAGGGAGCACAACCAATTTTGCTACCAATAACTGCCCAATTTGGCATGGACCAACAGTTTTTAGCTCTGGCCAAGGAAGGATAACTTGAAGGTAAAAAAGAAGAGGATGCACAGCAGGAAAGAAAATGAGTAGCCATTCTTAGCTTCAGTGTCCACTAGGAAGAGGGATTAGTAATTAACACTAAAACCCATCCAGTATCTATACTGATAAGTATTTTTAATCTGCGGTTAACTAAAGTTAATTGCAAACATTAAACTATAAGTATTTAGAACAATGCCTTGTGTATAAAGCAACGTAATATTTGTTGAACACATAAACTATAAGGAGCTTTTTTGAAAGTATTGTGCTCTCATTTTATCCTTCCATTGACTTTATGGTGTCCTGAGTCCATATTGTTAAGAAGAGAGGCCCAACCTGCATTCCCAGTCTGTATTCTGCTGTACCCATAAGGTAGCTCCAAGGAGCACCTCTTACACTTAGAAGGAGAAAAAGATAGCTGTTATGATCCCAGTCTCTACCCCTAATCTGGGGTAAAGCTGAAATAATAACCCAGGGAGTCATGAAATAAATAAGTAAAGGATGATAGAGAGTTATAGCAAAGGAGGAAATAAAGGATTGAATGTAAACACTTTTTAAATCAATCCCTCACTCAATGCTGCAGTAGCATGTAGCTGAGTGATTTTCTTCCCCATAATTTAACCCTTCAACTGTGTTGGGTCATCCTATTGTAAAGCTGTTCTCTATGACTCAAAATGGCTCTGCCTCCAGACTGAAACTGACTAAAGTACCTCTGTTTTTGCAGATTCAAAACAAAACATCAGGGGGGACACAAGATTCACATAGACAAGCGGCCAGTTTTCTTCATTTCTGTTCAAAATTACATGGGGGAATGATGGTAGAAAGTAGAAAATAGATAATGAATATATAAAAGATTCATTTGTTTAATCAACAAATACTTACTGAGCACTGATACATGTGTGCCAGGCACTGGCTAGTTACTAAGACAGGGATGAACAGGCCACACATTGTCCTGTCCTCCTAGAGCTTATGGTCTAGCAGGGGAGACAGATATTAAACCAAGAATCCTGTAATTCTGCAACAATTTTCATGAAAGAAAAGTACAGTGTGAAATAGATACAAGAATAAAAGTGTAAAATATGATAGATAAAGCAAACCCATCTCACACAAGGAAATCAAAGCATTTGAAGCCAAACAAAAGAAAATGTAGTTTCTCAGTTTAACATCAAACCTGCAAAAATAAATCAAAAACATTATTAGGAAGCTTTTGAATGTGTTCCTTCTAAATTATAAACACTAAAGAAAAGCCACTGAATGAAAAATATATTAATAGCATAACTACCAATAATAGGAAACTGGGAAAACTCTGATTATAACTATCAACATCACATTTTGCAACTGCCTCTAGAAAGTCTTGGTGTATGATCTCTCAGCCCACTTGTTACTATTGATCTTGGGCCATTTACAAAATATCTTGGATTCTTGCCACAGTGATGTATGGATAAAGAACAACATTCCATACTTTCTCTGACCTCAACATGGAATTCCTGCTCTTTGGCTGAAGTTTATTCACTTTACTACTATAAGTTCTACAAACATACAGAATTTTCAAATATTATAAAAGACCAAACGTTCACTAAAGTGGAGGAAGGGATTGAAGAGACATCAGAAGAAGCTCTAAGAAAAGTATTGCTATAAATCTAACATGAGAAAACGCAGGCAATTCATCATGATTTTTAAAAGTACAGGTGGTTGATTGTTTAGGAAAGGACTAGGGTCCCCACTGTTGAGCAGGCAGCCACTGCAGTGAAGAACCAGGTAGCAAACAGAGTAGTATGGAGAAAACAGTATGTTACAGCTTGGGCTGTATCTCCTTAGTTGCTCCTGTGTCACCCATATTCAATCATTCTACCAACATGGAAAGCCAGATGCCACCAAGACATCATGCTTGTGTTGGAGAAGTGAAGAATGCTACAATTCCCCTGCTCTCAAAACACATGTGATCAGGACAGTCTCAGAACAACTAATTAGAAAATATGACAGAATTAAAAAAGAACTAGCCTGAGGTACAAGGAATGTCTATGGAGGCCCCACAGAGGTACAGCTCATTCTACATGGGAAGAACCAAGAAGGATGTAGGACTGGAGCACAAAAGGGTAAGAATAAAGGAAAAGGCATTATAGGTTGAGGGGTGAATATAATTGAAGGCCTAGAATGTGAAAGAGCAAGGCACATATTCATTATTTATGGGACTAGAACATAGGATAAGGCAGGATTTGGTGGAAAATAAAATTAGAAAAGCCATTTAGGGGAGCCCAGTCCCTGAAGAGTCTAGAGCTTCTTCTGTAGGAAGTGAGAAGGTAATGGAAGGTTTAGGGGTAGGGAATAATATTGGCTAGGTATGTAGTAGGCTATACAACCTAGGTTTGTATAAGTACACCCTATGGTTTTCACATAACGATGATATCACCTGATAACATATTTCCCAGAAGGTAGTCCCTTCATTGACACATGACCGTATTTGCAGAAATGTATACTGATTGAGCATCTCTAATCTTAAAATTTGAAATCCAATATGCTGCAATGAGCATTTCCTCTGAGCATCAAGTTGGCACTCAAAATGTTTGGGATTGTTGAGCATTATGGTTTGAAGATTTTCTGATTAGGGATGCTCAACTTGTAGTAACTTTCAAGGTACATACAACAGAGAGCGTTCAGAAACAGATAGATACTGCAAGTGACTCTGAAAAACAATGTTAAAGCAGTTTGTCTTTTCAAACTGTACACACACACACACACACACACACACACACACACACACACACACACATATAATTCCATAGGGGAGAAATGTAAAAATTTTACATTAAAAACAATTTTGTCAGCTATAGTTAGAAATTTAAGGAATGTTAGAAGATTACTGAAGAGAAAGAAGGGAAAGACCTTTGATACAGCTGCTCAGTCTAAATCAAGTAAACTTTTGTTTTAATTAAGGTACATTGTCATGGTCTAACTATGAGAGAGTTAGAAGGTCAAGTAATAAAGAAATTGCCCTTTGAAATGAGTGACTGTTAAGAAAACATTTTATCACTTAGCTTTGATAGAGAAAAACTTCTAGAGCTCTGGCAGGAAATACTTATTTTCTTAACACCAGAAGTATTCCTAAACATAGGAAGGACAGCCCAGAAAGGCTTCACACTGGAAGTGAGACCAGTGATGCCACAAGACAACATCATGTTCTGATTAATACTGAACACCACAGAAGTATGCTGATGTGTGTCTACATTCCACAGCTTCTTTAAAACTTGCTTCAAACCATAATTTTCATGTAGTAAAGAAGTAGGCAATCCATACTTGTCCACATCTAGACAGTTTTCATACAGCATTATATTTTGGTTTATAGAACAATGTCAAATACAAATGAACTATAAACATTAATCATTCTCAGCTAGTTGAGCTGGGAACTCTTGGTCCCAGGTTAGTGTTCCAAGGCCTTTCCATGACATGGTGGCAGCTACTGGAAGGCCAGATACAATATATACTTCTATATAAAAATAACTAGCTTTTAGAACAATATTCTCAGTCTATCTGTGATGGTGGGCCAGTCTTTTTAATTGTTTGCTTCGTTTTGTTGTTTAATGTTCAGCCCACTGCAGGCTAGTATGAGGTGCCACTGCACATGAGCAGTAGGTAGCTTGCCCTCTATGCACCTCACCATGGGCAGAACACAGTATCTGAAACTTTCCATACCCTATTCAGTGAGATGAGGTCATTGATCATCTACTAGGATTTCATGGCTAGGTTAATTTGCTATAAAATGTATAAACACTCTCAATTTCTCTACTCACCTTATCAGACCGGAAACAGTTTTCTTACTGGCACTGGTCTACCGATGTCACTTTGGGAAGCACTGTATAGAAAATGGGCCTTGACAATCTGAATCACTTTCAGTGGCAATGAATAGGCTCTGAGGTGAGACTAAGGAAGAGGAGACCAATGAGTAGACATGAAGCAAATGTTCTCTATGAGACAGCAGATGATGGCCACATCAATACTTTCTGTCAGCACAGCCAAGCCGAGTGCCAGCTCTGTGGGAGGAGCGTTCCTCTCCTAGGCCTCCCTTAGGCTAACACCAGCTCCAGCCTGCAACAAACACACTCCACGTAACTGCAAACATAGGGCCCCAAGACCAGATCTGTGAGAAACTCAAATGTGTGAATGAATTTACACTCACCGCCCTTTCCTCCAAGCTGGCCTGTCCTGCCCCAGAAGCAACTCAGAAACCACTTAGCTATAGTGATGGGTTTGAAAGCACCTCACAGAAACTTCCCTTTTTCCCATGAGTTCCCTGAAGGCTTCAGGAGAGAACTACAATTTCACTTAATCCTTAGATAGTTTTTCCTACTTTTATAATTTCTGAAAATGCCATGCACATTACAACTAATATATACACTTAGTATGGCAGTGTTACATTTTTTTGCCCTCAACTATGTTTAAGTTGATATTTTCTAGCTTACCCCATTTTAGAAATGGAGGAAATTAGGTATGCAATTTCATTGTGAATCAAAAGTTATGGTATTTAATTTCCCTTAGGCAGCTTTGCTTTAGGGAAGTGTATATCAGGAAAATGGATGAGAGCAGTGGTCAGCCCATTTGACAGATTTAAATAATATATAAATAATATATATATATAAGCAATAAATATAAAGGTAGGTTATATATATGGCTACATGTATATTTTTATTGCAGCATATTTGAGAAAAAGTGTATATATTCAGTTATTACATGATAATTTGATGTGTATATATATATATATACACTATATAATGATTACTGCAGTAAAACTATTTAACACATCCATCACCATTCATAGTTATGTGTGTGTGTGTGTGTGTTGTGTGTGTGTGTGTGTGTGTGTGTGTGTGTGTGTGTGTTAAGGACACAAAAATCTATTCTCTTATCAAATTTCAAGTAGACGATAGAGTATTATACACTATTATTTACTACAGTCACCAGGCTGTACATGAGTCTCCATAATTTATAATGAAGTTTCTACCCTTTGAGCAACATTTCCCATATTTATTGAGATCCTGTTATGTGCCAAGTATGTTAGGATTTCACCTGTATTAACTCATTTAAAACTTACAATAACCCACTGTGGCTGGCACTCATTTTAAATACACAAAAAAAGAGGCCCAGAGAGGTTAAGAAATTGTATTAGTCAGGGTTCTCTAGAGGGACAGAACAAATAGGGTAGATGTATATATGATGAAAGGGTGTTTATTAGGAGAATTGACTCACATGATCACAGGGTGAAGTCCCACAATAGGTCGTCTGCAAGCTGAGGAACCAAGAAGCCAGTCTGAGTCCCAAAAACTCAAAAGTAGGCAAACCAAAAGTACAGCCTTCAGTCTGTGGTTGAAGGCCAGAGAGCTTGTAAGCCCAAGAGTCCAAAAGCTGAAGAACTTGGAGTCCGATGTTTGAGGGCAGCAAACATCCAGCATGGGGAAAAGATGAGGAACCGAAGACTCAGCAAATCAAGTCCTTCCACATTATTCTGCCTGCTTTATTCTAGCCACACTAGCAGCTGATTTGATGATCCCCACCCAGACTGAGGGTGGATCTGCCTCTCCCAGTCCACTGATCTCCTTTGGCAACACCCTCACAGATGCACCCAGGAGCAATACTTTATATCATTCAGTCCAATCAAGTTGACACTCCGTATTAACCATCACAGAAATTTTCCCTGAGATCACACAGCTAGGAAGTGTTGTAGCTAGCCAGGGTTCAAATCAATGTTGATTACTTATACCCTAATAATCACTTAATCAATTTGTTGATAAAACAGCATCAAGTTCATTGCCTACTGAAGTAAGGAAGAGTATTCCCTTGACAGAATCTTATTTTCTAGGAGGGATATTTATGAGGTTTGAGGATCTGGTTTAAGGCAGGTATTCAAGGAAGGAACCTAACTCAGATTGGGCCAAGTTCCTGATAAAGTAGTTTAGGATTAATGGCCATAGCAAGGAAAGGGTTCCAAGTGAATCTGAAAGAGTAAACAGTGGCATGATGAGTCTGAAGTGACCTCTTGTCCCAAAAGTGAGTTATTTATTCTAACAAGGGATAGTGGGATCATCTTTCATTCAGATAAATGGGTTTCAGGAAGTCTGGTAGCCAAATAATAATTTGCAACATCATACTCCTGGGCAAGAATTTCTTGAAATAAGTCATATTAATGCAGACAGTGATCTGCATGGCTGAAGATGGTTTGGGTTCCCACCAGGTGGTTGCTACCCATGCTCAACATTCATATACGCTCAGCCACCCTTACTGATGAAATAAACTATGTCAACATGTTTCATAAGCTAGGAAGCACTATGAGCGTGGCAGCTGATAGAATTGCTAATAGTAGCGGTACCTGCAGTTCCTGACTTTAAGTCCCACTAGTTGGGCCAGAGCTTAATAACATGGTTGAGTAAAGCAATTGAACCTAGCAGTTCTCTGAGGTAAGGATCACCTTGAGTTAATCAGAAAGGAAACTTGGCCAAGGAATGAAAGAACAACTTGGCACCAGGAAAATCCACTTTCTCTGTATTCCTGAGAAATTGAACACCCAGCTGTGAATTTATTGACTCTCCCTTAAGAAGTTCTAATGGAATAAATTTTCCCTTCTTGGTGCCTGCTAATTAGACAATTATTTAACTCTGTTTCTTTTTTTAATGACTCTCTGCTGTTGTTTGAAGACTTCTGTCTATTATTTGTAATAAAAACCTCTGTCACATTTTTGCCTCATTATCCTTAACAAATAGTGCATTCCCCAGCCCCATTCCCTGGCTCCCTTAGTTCTCCCTCCCCCAGCACCTCCCCAGTCTAGAGCTCCCAGAGTTTCAAAGAGCAGCTGTTATCGTTCTGTTGACTGAGAGATTTTTAGAAACTTCTATCACAGGCACAAGGCTCCATGGGGGGCTGTTGAATTAAATATCAGCTCTTCAAAAAGGAATTAGCTCAGAGAACAAAAGCAGCAGGAAGACAAGGGACAAACACAGGCAAATGCAGCAGTCCTCCCACTCAGTGATTGAGAAACTAGTCCTTTTCTTCTTCCCTAGAACTCTAATACAGGAGTTCCTAGGCCCCTGACCACACTTGGCCATGACGAGTCACGTATCTCTTCTCAGGGCTGGAGAACAAGCCTAGCCCAGCCCTGGGTCACTTACTCTTCAATCAGAAAATGAGTGTGTTCAAAGGAAATTGTCCTTTTCACTATCCCCAGTGGTTAGGCAGCCTCATTTCCACACTCTGAAGGATTTTCTATGGAGCAACTATTTCTTCAGAGGGGAGAAGTGGTAAAACAAGAAAACGAAGGAATCAACATTTGCTAAGTCCTACTATATGCTGGGATCTGCCTGCAAGGTAGGTACCGTTTCTCTACTCTCAGTTTATAGCAATCCTGGAGAGACTAGATCCTTGCTACTCAAAGTATGGCATGGGTTGACTTCATGGGTGTGAAACTTTTTTTTTTTTTTAGATGAAGTCTCGCTCTTGTCCCCCAGGCTGGAGTGCAATGGCACCATCTCGGCTCACTGCAATATCCATCTCCCAGGTTCAAGCGATTCTCCTGCTTCAGCCTCCCAAGTAGCTAGGATTACAGGTGTCTGCCACCATGCCCGGCTAATTTTTGTATTTGCAGTAGAGACTGGGTTTCATCATGTTGGCCAGGCTGATCTTGAACTCTTGACCTCAAGTGATCTGCCTGCCTCGGCCTCCCAAAGTGCTGGGATTACAGGCGTACGCCACCACGCCCAGCCTGGGTGTACAACTTCTATAGTCACATGGAGCCATTTATGTAGGATGGCCACACTTTGTTTAACGTTCTGTTGTCTTGAATTTTTAAATAATTTTATCTTCCAACTTGGCGTTTTGTAAGTAACAATGCACTGAAACACACACAGAAACAAAGGAGATGCAGGCAACATATATATTTACCATTCTTTGACAACCCATTCACAAACAGCATTTGCAATGTCCATAATCACAGAATTCCATTGGACTCATGATACATGGGAGTTCAGTAAAACTCAAAGTTCAGTTGTACTCAAAGTACAAGGTAAGCATGTTAAGTCCATGACTGAGTAAGCAAGAGTGGTGGCAGCTCCAAGAAACCACACCTGTCTTTTACAACAGCACATGCTTTGAATACAGAAAGAAGAAAATGGCATTCTAAGAAGCACAAGCTACCAAGGAATACTTTCATCCCTGTGTTAGCCAGACACATGCTGAAAATGACACAGGAGGAAAAGAAAAGATAGAGAAACTCACAGCTCCTTTTCTTTGAAGCCTTCCCTACTCATAAATAACCTGAAGGTAGAGAATATTACAGACTATGTGTGTATCAAGAAGTGAAATTTTTTTTCATGATGGCTGACTAGGAACATCAGATGTCAGTTCTCCTCAAAGAACTTCAATGTTCCAGGTGAATGGTCATAATCTGAATGGAAGACTAAAGGAAGAGAGCCAGAATCTGTCACAGTGCCCACGTGAAGAAACTGGGATGCAGAAAAGCAAAGCAGCAAGCATCTGGCAAAGATGGACCCCTGAGGAACTCGAAGCCACATGGAAAATGTAGGTGGGGTGCTTCTGTGCTCCCCTCACCCCTAGAACAATCTGCTGACTGCTAAATTTTCAAGGAGTACCTCTGCCCTCACAACCCAGGGCAATGCTGTTAGTAGTGATTTGAGGACTTCCCCGGGACAGAGAACCGGGGGCCAACTCGCACAGGGGCACCTGCAGTCCCCTCAGGCCTGAACAGAGATGGCAGACACCATAGTGGTTGTGTAATTTTTGTGGACCACTGCTCTGCCTGGGGAACCTTAAACCTTGAGTTACTACATCACCAGATACCCCCACCAACATACCCTAGAAACTTCTCTGACTTTGGCAACCGCAAAGGACCAGCATCCAAATTGGGAAAGAGGGAGTCAAATTATCTCTGTTTATTGATGACATGATTGTACACCTAGAAAACCCCAAACACTCCCACAGAAGACTCCTAACTTGAAAAGCATCTTCAATAAAGAATAAGGATACAAAATCATTGTATAAAAATTAGTTCCATTTCTATACACTAACAATGCTCATGCTGAGAACCAAATTAAGAACTCAATCCCATTTACAATAGCCATGGAAAAACATCCTATGCTCATGGATAGGAAGAATCAATATTGTGAAAATGATCATACTGCTCAAAGGAATTTACAGATTCAATGCAATTCTCAGCACATTACCAATTTCATTTTTCAAAGAATGGGAAAAAAATTCTAAAATTCATGTGGAACCAAAAAAGAGCCTGAATGGCAAAAGTAATCCTAAGCAAAAATAACAAAGCTGGAGAGACATCACATTACCTGACTTCAAACTATTCTCCAAGTCTATAGTAACCAAACAGCATGGTACTAATACAAAAATAGACATGGGTATCATATAAAAATAGACAAAAATATACACATGTATCAATGGAACAGAATAAAGAAATCTGCAACAAAGCCACATACCTACAACCAACTGATCTTCAACAAAGCTGACAAAAATAAACAATAAAGAAAGGACACCCTATTCAATAAATGTTGCTGGGAAAACTAGCTAGCCATATGCAGAGGAAGGAAACTGGATACCTATCTCTCATCATATACAAAAATTAACCAAGATGGGTTCAAGACTTAAATATAAGACCTGAAACTATAAAAATTTTATAGGACAACCTTCTGGACATTGGCCTAGGCAAAGAATTTATGACTAAGACCTCAAAAGCAAATGCAACAAAAGTAGACAAACGGGACTTAATTAAACTAAAGAGTTTCTGCACAGCAAAAGAAACAATCAACAGAGTAAACAGACAACCTACAAAGTGGGAGAAATATTTGCAAACTATGCATCTGACAAAAGACTAATACCCAGAATCGATAAGAAACTAAAACAAATCAACAAGTAAAAAACAATCCCATTAAAAAGTGGGCAAAAGATATGAACAGACACTTTTCAAAAGAAGACACACATGCAGCCAACAAATATATGAAAAAAATGCTAAACATCACTAATTATCAGAGAAATGCAAATTAAAACCACAGTGAGATATTATATCAAACCAGTCAGAATGTCTATTATTAAAAAGTAAAAACAAATAAGAGATGTTTGCAAGGATGAAGAAAAAAGGGAATACTTACACATTATTAGTAGGAATGTAAATTAGTACAACCCTAGGGAAAACAATATGGATGATACAGCTTGGCTGAGTCCCCCACCCAAATCTCATCTTGAATTGTCGCTCCCATAATTCCCATGTGTTGTGAGAGGAACCCGGTGAGAGATAATTGAATCGTGGGGATGGTTTCCCCCATACTGTTCTCGTGGTAATGAATAAGCCACATGAGATCTGATGATTTTATAAGGAGTTTCCCCTTTCACTTGATTCTCATTCTCTCTTTCCTGCCGCCACGTAAGACATCCTTTGCTTTTCCACCATGATTGTGAGGCCTCCCCAGCCGTGTGGAACTGTGAGTCAATTAAAACTCTTTCCTTTATAAATTACCCAGCCTCAGGTATGTCTTTATTAGCAGCTGCAAACAGACTAATACAATGGAGATTTCTCAAAGAACAAAAATAGAACTACCATTGGACACAGCAATCCCACTGCTTGGCATCTACCCAAAGGAAAAGAAATCATTATATAAGAAAGACACCTGTGCTTGTTCGTTTATCACAGCGCTATTCACAACAGCAAAGTTATAGAATCAACCTACTGTCCATCAATGGTTGACTAGATAAAGAAAATATGGTGTATATACACTGTGGATTATTATGCAGCCATAAAAAGAATGAAATCATGTCCTTTTCAGCAACATGGATGGAACTGGAAGTCATTATCCTAAGTGAACTAACTCAGAAACAGAAAATCTAATACTGTATGATCTTACTTATAAGTGGGAGCTAAATAATGGGTACATATGGACATAAAGATGGAAATAATAGTCACTGGGGTGGGGGGTAAGGATGGAAAAACTACCTGTTAGATACTACATTCAGCACTTGGGTGATGGATTCGCTAGAAGCTTAAACCTGAACATTACACAATATACCCAGATGACAAACCTGTACATGTAACTCCTGAATCTAAAATAAACTTCTCTGAGAAATCACCAAACTGCTTTCCACAATAGCTGAACTGACTTACATTCCCACTAACAGTGTATATGCATTCCCTTTTCTCCACAGCCTCAACAGTAACTGTTACTTGTTGACTTTTTGTAATAGCCATTCTGATTGGTGTAAGATGTTATCTCAGTGTGGTTTTGATCTGCATTTCTCTAATGATTAGTGATGTTGAGCACTTTTTCATATGCTTGTTGGCTGCATGTATTTTCTCTTTTGAAAAGTGTCTGTTCATGTTCTTTGCCCAATTTTTAATAGTGTTGTTTGTTGTTTGTTTTTTGCTTGTAAATTTGCTTAAGTTCTTAAAACAGAATTATTCAACCCAGCAATCCCACTATTGGGTATTTACCAAAGGAAGTATAAATCATTCTTCCATAAAGACATATGCATGCGTATGTTCATTGCAGCACTAATCACAATATCAAAGACATGGAATTAACCCAAATGTCCATCAATGGTAGACTGAATAAAGAAAATGTGACGCACACACACCATGGAAAACTATGTGTCCATAAAAGGAATGAGATCATGTTCTTTGACCCAACATGGATGGAGCTAGAGACCATTATCCTAAGCAAACTAACACAGGAGAATAATAACAAATACCGCATGTTCTCATTTATAAGTGGGAGCTAAACACTGAGTATATATGAACACAAAGAAGGAAACAACAGGCACCATGGCATTCATTCTTGAGGGTAGAAGGTGGGAGGAGGAAGAGGTTCAAAAAACTACCTATTGGATACTATGCTGATTACCTTGGTGATAAAATAATCTATATGCCAAATCCCCATGACATGAAATTTACCTGTATATCAAACCTGTGCATGTACCTTGAACCTAAAATAAAAGTTTAAAGAAGTTTAAAAAAAATAAAAATAAGGAGGCGGAGCAAGATGGCCGAATAGGAACAGCTGCAGTCTCCAACTCCCAGCGCGAGCGACACAGAAGACCGGTGATTTCTGCATTTTCAACTGAGGTACTGGGTTCATCTCACTGGGGAGTGCCGGACGATCGGTGCTGGTCAGCTGCTGCAGCCCGACCAGCGAGAGCTGAAGCAGGGCGAGGCATCGCCTCACCTGGGAAGCGCAAGGGGGAAGGGAATCCCGTTTCCTAGCCAGGGGAACTGAGACACACAACACCTGGAAAATCGGGTAACTCCCACCCCAATACTGCGCTTTAAGCAAACAGGCACACCAGGAGATCATATCCCACACCGCCGGGAGGGTCCCACACCCACGGAGCCTCCCTCATTGCTAGCACAGCAGTCTGTGATCTACCGGCAAGGCAGCAGAGAGGCTGGGGGAGGGGTGCCCGCCATTGCTGAGGCTTAAGTAGGTAAACAAAGCCGCTGGGAAGCACGAACTGGGTGGAGCTCACAGCAGCTCAAGGAAACCTGCCTGTCTCAGTAGACTCCACCTCTGGGGACAGGGCACAGTAAACAATAACAAACACAGCAGAAAACTCTGCAGACGCAAACAACTCTGTCTGACAGCTTTGAAGAGAGCAGCGGATCTCCCAACACGGAGGCTGAGATCTGAGAAGGGAAAGACTCCCTGCTTAAGTGGGTCCCTGACCCCTGAGCAGCCTAACTGGGAGACATCCCCCACTAGGGGCAGTCTGACACCCCACACCTCACAGGGTGGAGTGCACCCCTGAGAGGAAGCTTCCAAAGCAAGAATCAGACAGGTACACTCGCTGTTCAGAAATATTCTATCTTCTGCAGCCTCTGCTGCTGATACCCAGGCAAACAGGGTCTGGAGTGGACCTCAAGCAATCTCCAACAGACCTACAGCTGAGGGTCCTGACTGTTAGAAGGAAAACTATCAAACAGGAAGGACACCTACACCAAAACCCCATCAGTACATCACCATCATCAAAGACCAGAGGCAGATAAAACCACAAAGATGGGGAAAAAGCAGGGCAGAAAAGCTGGAAATTCCAAAAATAAGAGCGCATCTCCCCCGGCAAAGGAGCGCAGCTCATCGCCAGCAACGGATCAAAGCTGGACGGAGAATGACTTTGACGAGATGAGAGAAGAAGGCTTCAGTCCATCAAATTTCTCAGAGCTAAAGGAGGAATTACGTACCCAGAGCAAAGAAACTAAAAATCTTGAAAAAAAGTGGAAGAATTGATGGCTAGAGTAATTAATGCAGAGAAGGTCCTAAACGAAATGAAAGAGATGAAAACCATGACACGAGAAATACGTGACAAATGCACAAGCTTCAGTAACCGACTCGATCAACTGGAAGAAAGAGTATCAGCGATTGAGGATCAAATGAATGAAATGAAGCGAGAAGAGAAACCAAAAGAAAAAAGAAGAAAAAGAAATGAACAAAGCCTGCAAGAAGTATGGGATTATGTAAAAAGACCAAATCTACGTCTGATTGGGGTGCCTGAAAGTGAGGGGGAAAATGGAACCAAGTTGGAAAACACTCTTCAGGATATCATGCAGGAGAACTTCCCCAACCCAGTAGGGCAGGCCAACATTCAAATCCAGGAAATACAGAGAACGCCACAAAGATACTCCTCGAGAAGAGCAACTCCAAGACACATAATTGCCAGATTCACCAAAGTTGAAATGAAGGAAAAAATCTTAAGGGCAGCCAGAGAGAAAGGTCGGGTTACCCACAAAGGGAAGCCCATCAGACTAACAGCAGATCTCTCGGCAGAAACTCTCCAAGCCAGAAGAGAGTGGGGGCCAATATTCAACATTCTTAAAGAAAAGAATTTTAAACCCAGAATTTCATATCCAGCCAAACTAAGTTTCATAAGTGAAGGAGAAATAAAATCCTTTACAGATAAGCAAATGCTTAGAGATTTTGTCACCACTAGGCCTGCCTTACAAGGGACCCTGAAGGAAGCACTAAACATGGAAAGGAACAACCGGTACCAGCCATTGCAAAAACATGCCAAAATGTAAAGACCATCGAGGCAAGGAAGAAACTGCATCAACTAACGAGCAAAATAACCAGTTAATATCATAATGGCAGGATCAAGTTCACACATAACAATCTTAACCTTAAATGTAAATGGACTAAATGCTCCAATTAAAAGACACAGACTGGCAAACTGGATAAAGAGTCAAGACTCATCAGTCTGCTGTATTCAAGAATCCTATCTCACATGCAGAGACATACATAGGCTCAAAATAAAGGGATGGAGGAAGATTTACCAAGCAAATGGAGAACAAAAAAAAGCGGGGGTTGCAATACTAGTCTCTGATAAAACAGACTTTAAACCATCAAAGATCAAAAGAGACAAAGAAGGCCATTACATAATGGTAAAAGGATCAATTCAACAGGAAGAGCTAACTATCCTAAATATATATGCACCCAATACAGGAGCACCCAGATTCATCAAGAAAGTCCTTAGAGACTTACAAAGAGACTTAGACTCCCATACAATAATAATGGGAGACTTCAACACTCCACTGTCAACATTAGACAGATCAACGAGACAGAAAGTTAACAAGGATATCCAGGAATTGAACTCATCTCTGCAGCAAGCAGACCTAATAGACATCTATAGAACTCTCCACCCCAAATCAACAGAATATACATTCTTCTCAGCACCACATCGTACTTACTCCAAAATTGACCACGTAATTGGAAGTAAAGCACTCCTCAGCAAATGTACAAGAACAGAAATTATAACAAACTGTCTCTCAGACCACAGTGCAATCAAACTAGAACTCAGGACTACGAAACTCAATCAAAACCGCTCAACTACATGGAAACCGAACAACCTGCTCCTGAATGACTACTGGGTACATCATGAAATGAAGGCAGAAATAAAGATGTTCTTTGAAACCAATGAGAACAAAGATACAACATACCAGAATCTCTGGGACACATTTAAAGCAGTGTGTAGAGGGAAATTTATAGCACTAAATGCCCACAAGAGAAAGCAGGAAAGATCTAAAATTGACACTGTAACATCGCAATTAAAAGAACTAGAGAAGCTAGAGCAAACACATTCGAAAGCTAGCAGAAGGCAAGAACTAACTAAGATCAGAGCAGAACTGAAGGAGATAGAGACACAAAAAACCCTCCAAAAAAATCAATGAATCCAGGAGTTGGTTTTTTGAAAAGATCAACAAAATTGACAGACCACTAGCAAGACTAATAAAGAAGAAAAGAGAGAAGAACCAAATTGACGCAATTAAAAATGATAAAGGGGATATCACCACCGACCCCACAGAAATACAAACTACCATCAGAGAATACTATAAACACCTCTACACAAATAAACTGGAAAATCTAGAAGAAATGGATAATTTCCTGGACACTTACACTCTTCCAAGACTAAACCAGGAAGAAGTTGAATCCCTGAATAGACCAATAGCAGGCTCTGAAATTGAGGCAATAATTAATAGCCTACCAACCAAAAAAAGTCCAGGACCGGATGGATTCACAGCTGAATTCTACCAGAGGTACAAGGAGGAGTTGGTACCATTCCTTCTGAAACTATTCCAATCAATAGGAAAAGAGGGAATCCTCCCTAACTCATTTTATGAGGCCAACATCATCCTGATACCAAAGCCTGGCAGAGACACAACAAAAAAAGAGAATTTTAGACCAATATCCCTGATGAACATTGATACAAAAATCCTCAGTAAAGTACTGGCAAACCGGATTCAGCAACACATCAAAAAGCTTATCCACCATGATCAAGTGGGCTTCATCCCTGGGATGCAAGGCTGGTTCAACATTCGCAAATCAATAAACATAATCCAGCATATAAACAGAACCAAAGACAAGAACCACATGATTATCTCAGTAGATGCAGAAAAGGCTTTTGACAAAATTCAACAGCCCTTCATGCTAAAAACGCTCAATAAATTCGGTATTGATGGAACGTACCTCAAAATAATAAGAGCTATCTATGACAAACCCACAGCCAATATCATACTGAATGGGCAAAAACTGGAAAAATTCCCTTTGAAAACTGGCACAAGACAGGGATGCCCTCTCTCACCACTCCTATTCAACATAGTGTTGGAAGTTCTGGCTAGGGCAATTAGGCAAGAGAAAGAAATCAAGGGTATTCAGTTAGGAAAAGAAGAAGTCAAATTGTCCCTGTTTGCAGATGACATGATTGTATATTTAGAAAACCCCATTGTCTCAGCCCAAAATCTCCTTAAGCTGATAAGCAACTTCAGCAAAGTCTCAGGATACAAAATTAATGTGCAAAAATCACAAGCATTCTTATACACCAGTAACAGACAAACAGAGAGCCAAATCAGGAATGAACTTCCATTCACAATTGCTTCAAAGAGAATCAAATACCTAGGAATCCAACTTACAAGGGATGTAAAGGACCTCTTCAAGGAGAACTACAAACCACTGCTCAGTGAAATAAAAGAGGACACAAACAAATGGAAGAACATACCATGCTCATGGATAGGAAGAATCAATACCGTGAAAATGGCCATACTGCCCAAGGTAATTTATAGATTCAATGCCATCCCCATCAAGCTACCAACGAGTTTCTTCACAGAATTGGAAAAAACTGCTTTAAAGTCCATATGGAACCAAAAAAGAGCCCGCATCTCCAAGACAATCCTAAGTCAAAAGAACAAAGCTGGAGGCATCATGCTACCTGACTTCAAACTATACTACAAGGCTACAGTAACCAAAACAGCATGGTACTGGTACCAAAACAGAGATATAGACCAATGCAACAGAACAGAGTCCTCAGAAATAATACAACACATCTACAGCCATCTGATCTTTGACAAACCTGAGAGAAACAAGAAATGGGGAAAGGATTCCCTATTTAATAAATGGTGCTGGGAAAATTGGCTAGCCGTAAGTAGAAAGCTGAAACTGGATCCTTTCCTTACTCCTTATATGAAAATTCATTCAAGATGGATTAGAGACTTAAATGTTAGACCTAATACCATAAAAATCCTAGAGGAAAACCTAGGTAGTACCATTCAGGACATAGGCATGGGCAAAGACTTCATGTCGAAAACACCAAAAGCAACAGCAGCAAAAGCCAAAATTGACAAATGGGATCTAATTAAACTAAAGAGCTTCTGCACAGCAAAAGAAACTACCATCAGAGTGAACAGGCAACCTACAGAATGGGAGAAAATTTTTGCAATCTACTCATCAGACAAAGGGCTAATATCCAGAACCTACAAAGAACTCAAACAAATTTACAAGAAAAAAAACAAACAACCCCATCAAAAAGTGGGCAAAGGATATGAACAGACATTTCTCAAAAGAAGACATTCATACAGCCAACAGACACATGAAAAAATGCTCATCATCACTGGCCATCAGAGAAATGCAAATCAAAACCACAATGAGATACCATCTCACACCAGTTAGAATGGCGATCATTAAAAAGTCAGGAAACAACAGGTGCTGGAGAGGATGTGGAGAAATAGGAACACTTTTACACTGTTGGTGGGATTGTAAACTAGTTCAACCATTATGGAAAACAGTATGGCGATTCCTCAAGGATCTAGAACTAGATGTACCATATGACCCAGCCATCCCATTACTGGGTATATACCCAAAGGATTATAAATTATGCTGCTATAAAGACACATGCACACGTATGTTTATTGCAGCACTATTCACAATAGCAAAGACTTGGAATCAACCCAAATGTCCATCAGTGACAGATTGGATTAAGAATATGTGGCACATATACACCATGGAATACTATGCAGCCATAAAAAAGGATGAGTTTGTGTCCTTTGTAGGGACATGGATGCAGCTGGAAACCATCATTCTTAGCAAACTATCACAAGAACAGAAAACCAAACACCGCATGTTCTCACTCATAGGTGGGAACTGAACAATGAGATCACTTGGACTCAGGAAGGGGAACATCACACACTGGGGCCTATCATGGGGAGGGAGGAGGGGGGACGGGGAAGGGATTGCATTGGGAGTTATACCTGATGTAAATGACAAGTTGATGGGTGCAGCACACCAACAAGGCACAAGTATACATATGTAACAAACCTCACGTTATGCACATGTACCCTACAACTTAAAGTATAATAATAATAAATACATTTAAGAAAAATTAAAAAAAGAGACAAGAAGAAACAAATAAACAACTCCAAAATGTTAAAAAAAAAAAACCAATTTCATCAATCTTATTATTAGTAATAATAAAATCAATTAATTGTAAAAAAAATAAAAAATAAAATAAAAATAAATAAATGAACATTGAAAAATAAAATACTTTTCAAAAAAGTGAAATAAAAACAGCTGTTAGTTTTGTGTAGTGCAACCACTATTTTGATAAGAAAGAATTACATGTGATTGCAACAGCTACAAAATATGAATTACATAATTATATAATGAATTGTATAATTTCAGTGAATCCATATATGAGTTAAATGCTCTTATATTTGTTTTTAAAAGTAATACTGAACAACATAAAGATAAATTATAAACCACGCTACTAATTTAAAATTCCAGCATTTCTTTACAACATTAAATAACAAAACACAGCACAACAAGCTGAGTGAGACTGGAAGAAAGAAAAAAGCTGTATATTTTAGTACCTTTAACAATACTTTCTTCTCGCTTTTTGAACCAGGGGCCCCTCGTTTTGCACTAGGCCTGGCAGTACCCACCCTGCCTGTAGCATCAATAAGAACTGGGAGCTCCTTAGAAATGCAGAACACCAGCCCTCTCCTCAGACGTATTAAATCAGAACCTGCATTTAACAAGATCCTGAGATGATTCAAGTGCACGTGAACGTTTGAGAAGCACAGGGTTAGAATAATCTGCTCAATGATTCACAGTTATCCATTGGAGGAGTTGGGATCCAAACTCCATTAGTCTGACTTCGAAGTAGAGGTAAGTGACCACTATACTTAACTGTGGGACTGTGAAGTCAATGCCTTATTATCCCTCATTTACAGATGTAAAAACAGCTTGAAGAGGTTAATGGACTTGACAAAGGTTGTAAGTTGCCAGCTAATGAACAACCGAACAGGAATTAAAAGCAAATCTGCCTGGTTCCCAATCTCAGCTGTTCGCATTGGTACCCATAGTTTCCAAATAAGAGTGAACATCAGAAAGAGAGAATGTTTTAAATGCAGATTCCTAGGCCCCACTCTAGACACAGTAAATAAAAATCTCTAGGTTGAGGCTTGAAAATACACTTAAGGTATTGATGGAACATATCTCAAAATAATAAGAGCTATTTATGACAAACCCACAGCCAATATAATACTGAATAGTCAAAAACTGGAAGTATTCCCTTTGAAAACTGGCACAAGACAGGGATGCCCTCTCTCACCACTCCTATTCAACAGAGTGTTGGAAGTTCTGGCTAGGGCAATCAGGCAAGAGAAAGACATAAAGGGTATTCAGTTAGGAAAAGAAGAAGTCAAATTGTCCCTGTTTGCTGATGACATGATTGTATATTTAGAAAACCCCAGTGTCTCAGCTCAAAATCTCCTTAAGCTGATAAGCAACTTCAGCAAAGTTTCAGGATACAAAATCAATGTGCAAAAATCACAAGCATTCTTATACACCACTAACAGACAAACAGAGAGCCAAATCATGAATGAACTCCCATTCACAATAGCTTCAAAGAGAATAAAATACCTAGGAATCCAACTTACAAGGGATGTAAAGGACCTCTTCAAGGAGAACTACAAACCACTGCTCAGTGAAATCAAAGAGGACACAAACAAATGGAAGAACATACCATGTTCGTGGATAGGAAGAATCAATATCGTGAAAATGACCATACTGCCCAAGGTAATTTATAGATTCAATGCCATCCCCATTAAGCTACCAATGACTTTCTTCACAGAATTGGAAAAAACTGCTTTAAAGTTCATATGGAACCAAAAAAGAACCCGCATTGCCAAGACAATCCTAAGCCAAAAGAACAGAGCTGGAGGCATCACACTACTGGACTTCAAACTATACTACAAGGCTACAGTAATCAAAACAGCATGGTACTGGTACCAAAACAAAGATATAGACCAATGCAACAGAACAAAGTCCTCAGAAATAATACCACACATCTACAGCCATCTGATCTTTGATAAACCTGACAAAAACAAGAAATGGGGAAAGGATTCCCTATTTAATAAATGGTGCTGGGAAAATTGGCTAGCCATATGTAGAAAGCTGAAACTGGATCCTTTCCTTACTCCTTATATGAAAATTAATTCAAGATGGATTAGAGACTTAAATGTTAGACCTAAAACCATAAAAACCCTAGAAGAAAACCTAGGTAATACCATTCAGGACATAGGCATGGGCAAGGACTTCATGTCCAAAACACCAAAAGCAACGGCAACAAAAGCCAAAATTGACAAATGGGATCTAATTAAACTAAAGAGCTTTTGCACAGCAAAAGAAACTACCATCAGAGTGAACAGGCAGCCTACAGAATGGGAGAAAATTTTTGCATTCTACTCATCTGACAAAGGGCTAATATCCAGAACTTATACAGAACTCAATCAAATTTACAAGAAAAAAACAACCCCATCAAAAAGTGGGCAAAGGATATGAACAGATACTTCTCAAAAGACGACATGCATACAGCCAACAGACACATGAAAAAATGCTCATCATCACTTGCCATCAGAGAAATGCAAATCAAAACCACAATGAGATACCATCTCACATCAGTTAGAATGGCAATCATTAAAAAATCAAGGAACAACAGGTGCTGGAGAGGATGTGGAGAAATAGTAACACTTTTACACTGTTGGTGGGACTGCAAACTAGTTCAACCATTGTGGAAAACAGTGTGGCAACTCCTCAAGCATCTAGAACTAGAAATACCATTTGACCCAGCCATCCCATTACTGGGGATATACCCAAAGGATTATAAGTCATGCTGCTGTAAAGACACATGCACATGTATGTTTATTGTGGCACTATTCACAATAGCAAAGACTTGGAATCAACCCAAATGTCCATCAGTGACAGACTGGATTAAGAAAATGTGGCACATATACACCATGGAATACTATGCAGCCATAAAAAAGGATGAGTTCGTGTCCTTTGCAGGGACATGGATGCAGCTGGAAACCATCATTCTCAGCAAACTATCACAAGAACAGAAAACTAAATACCACATGTTCTCACTCATAGGTGGGAGTTGAACAATGAGATCACTTGGACACAGGAAGGAGAGCATCACACACTGGGACCTATTGTGGGGAGGGGGTAGGGAGGAGGGATAGCATTAGAAGATATACCTAATGTAAATGACGAGTTAATGGGTGCAGCACACCAACATGGCACATGTATATATATGTAACAAACCTGCACATTGTGTACATGTACCCTAGGACTTAAAGTATAAGAATAATAATAATAATAAAAAAAAAAAGATAATCCAAAAAGAAAAGAAAGTATACTTAAAAACAGTGGTTCTCAAACTTGAATGTACACTAACACTACCTCTGGGAAGTTTTTGTTTGTTTGTTTGTTGTCTTTTTTAGGAGTCTCGCCCAGGCTGGAGCGCAGTGGCGCGAAGTTGGCTCACTGCAAGCTCCGCCTCCCGGATTCAGGCCATTCTCCTGCCTTAGCCTCCTGAGTAACTGGGACTACAGGAACCTGCCACCATGCCTGGTTAATTTTTTATTTTTATTTTTATTTTTATTTTTTTATTTATTTTTTTTTTAGTAGTAGAGATGGGGCTTCACCATGTTAGCCAGGATGGTCAATCTCCTGACCTCGTGATCTGCCTGCCTCGGCCTCCCAAAGTGCTGGGATTACAGGCGTGAGCCACTGCACCCAGCCACCTTTGGGATTTTTTAAAAATCCTGATGCCAAGGCCAGATCTCAGAGCAATTAAATTGAGACGTCTGGAGGTGGTACTGAGACACCAGAACTTGAAACCAGTTGAGAATGCCTGTTTTAAGAAACTTCCAGCTGATGCTGCTGCTCAGCCGGTATGGTTAACTCTGCTTTACAGGGAAATACGCACCTGTCCACAGGGCTGCCCACTAGACTCCTGTGCATATAGGTTAGGAAGAAGTGACTAATAAGCAAACAAAAATTATGGAATTTCAGAAAACTACTTTCATTTCTAAAGCCAACCTTATCAATCGGCTTTAAATGTGAAAACATGCAATTAGTACTCAAGATCACTGGTGTAATGTATCAAAGAATCATTAGCAGCCAAAAAACAAGAACTCTGTACTAAATATTTGTATCTGTTTCTAAATCAACATTTTTATCTCCAGGAATATTGACACTCACTAGTCATTATTCTGGAAGTCTTGTCAAGTGTCCATGTTAAGAGAGACAGGAACTATCTGCAACAGTCAGGGAAACCGGAAGCGAGAAACCCAAGACCTACCACGACAGAATGGAGAAAGAGTTCAGCTAGGGGTCTCTTATAAGCTGTTGGCAGAGAATCGCAGGAGCTCAGGGTTAGAAGGTCCCCAGAAGTCAGGAATTAAAGCCCTCTTTCGAAACCTGACTTCTGCCTACAACATCTGACCCAACTCGAACCACCGCCTGTCTATAAATCACCCAGGTCATTGTTTAAGCTGCAGTAACTTCTAATCCCAGCCCAAACCTCCCATATTGCCATCATCTGGGAATGGTGCCTTAAAAAATTAGCTCCCCAAGTGATCTCCATGCACATTAAAGTTTGAAAACAACTATCATGATAGTTCTATTAGGTACTTCTAGCCCAGTGCTAGGCAGGGGCAAATTCACCAAGCTAGCATCGCTCTTGGGATGTTCTGGTGGCTAACCAGCTGGCGTTTTCCCCTTGAACAACACATATCTTCATAACTCCGTCTTTCCTATCTACTCTAGAGTTAATTGGAGGTTGTTCTACTCATATCTTAGTATGTAGACTATTAGCCATGTAATAGACATTAGACATTGTATAATCAAATGTGTCCAATATGCAGGTCACTTTCATGTAAGCCAACACAAGTTACCTTTTCTCCCTCCTAAATATGTCCAATTGGCCTATTTGGCAAGGTTTCACTGACACACAAAAGGTGCTTGGTATTGACCAACACCCCAAACTACAGAGCAGACAGTGCCATATCTCCCCTCAAGGGCTATCCAGAATGAATCTTCTCTTTTCCACAGGACAGTCTTTAATTACTTACAAATACTAACACATCCCTCTCAAATCTTTTGTTCATCAAGCTGAGTAATCCCATGTCCTCTAGCTCCTTCTTTTTACTAAATTGCCTTAAAATTATATTTGTATGTGTGTGATCTTACATAATATGTATTATTGTTTTGGTGCATGTATTTTTAGTTCATATAAACGGAATTGTGTAATATCACAGATGTTTTATCAAATGTGGTCTTTGGGAGCTACACATGTTGCTATACTCACCTCTTACCTTTTTCTTTTGCACTGTGGTTTCTCTATACCTTCCCCTACCTCTCCTCCTGCACACCCCCAAATCTTCCTCAATTTATTGTTTTACATGTACTCCTCTTTATCCATGTCCCTTTAAAACTGAGGCATTCAATCTGAACATTGCCCCAGCCACTAGAAAAGCACAGAATACTGGAGACATAGTTTATGGATGTGTCATTCCAGATTCTCACAATAGTTACCCTTAAGTATGCTCTTTAGTTGAAATACTATTATAATAAGCCTACCTCACTTAAATCATTTACCATTGAAGGACATTCCCCTCCTTCTTAGACTGAATAAATCTACGGCATGGAGAATATTGTTTCCTAAACAGACTAACACTGCATTCTATTTCCATGTATTCTTTTTGCTTACAGAAATGCTTGGTGTGTTGTTAAAGGCAGTCTCATCAAAAGAGACTCAGAATATTCAAAATAAACCTTGGAGATCACCCAGCATGAAGTTGCCTGAGGAGGTGGTAGCAAACTCTAAACATTTTATGAAGGAGGAGACTGAGGTCCAGAGGGGTTCAATGACTTGCTCAGAGACACAAGCCAATTACTACAGCCTGTGAGCTGAGTCAGAAGCCCCAGGTGTCCTGACTCCCAAGCCAGCTTGCGCTAGCATCCACGAGCTGTACACCCTGCGGCACAGTGGAGGGCTGTGAATTGGCGCTTACAGCTGCCCACCCCTCACCCACCCTCTGATTCTCTGAAAGCAGAGCACACAGACCCAGTCTGTTTTGGAGTTTCAGAGCTGCAAAGCCTGCATTATTTAACACTGGTTTTATCTATCAGAAATGGAGAATAAATAGCACTATAACAAAATCCATAAAATATACCAAATTGGATTTTTTTCAGGATGGCTCCAAGCACAAGTTGGTAATCAAAAGGTTTTGAGAAAAACTGGAAATAGTGTTTGCTGTGTTGAAAACTTCCGGAATCTTAAGAGCATCCCTGTTCTCCATCACATATAGCTAAATACTTTCAGAGGAGAGATATGTTACTCTCAGTCACAAGGAAGGAGGACGTTTTCAAAAGGCCTCATAAAGAATGCTTCCTCCTCACATCTTTATAAGCCATTCCCACTTTAGAGTATAACACTGTTTATCCTTCATGCTCTTCCATATTCCCAGAGCAGCAGCAGTCAAAGTGGTAGAAGAAATGGTGGTTACACTTTCCAGCAAGATATGGAAGCCGTCAGGAACAAGTGACAGTTGTGTTGGCTACACTTTTGTAGATATCTGGGTTTCCAGGGCTACTAATAATGAAGCTTCCCTCTTCCTCAAGCATTTGGCCGGGATTCAAATTTGTCACCAGCTAATTCCCCTCTTAAGGAAAAAAAAAAAAAAAGTCTAGGAAGCACTGTTTCCCGTTAGTGTAGTCAAGTGAGAGGCAATACTTAGCATGATTTTTCTATTCATATAGTACCTTTAAATAGAAGCTTCCATTTCAAGAAGACCTAACGAGCATATGCAACTACCTCTTTTCCAACCCAAGTGCCCAGTGACATAACTAAAAGGATATTGGTTAAAGGGTGAAATCATAACAGGGATATCACATAAGCAAGAGAGCAATTTGGGCATCAGAAAGTTTGAAGAAATACTGAAAGACAGAAGAAAGATGAAATAGAAGGGACATCACCACCCAAAACACCAGAAGTAGGAGTTGTTTCTCTTAGGAGAAGCTGGAAACAAGACAAGTAACTTGATGTCGATAAATAACAAAGAGCAGAAATAGGCTCTGAGGCAATCAGACAAGTTCACTGAAGAATTCTTTTTAGATCAACTGAGCCAGGAAAATGTTGACTCCTCTTCCAGGTATACAGAATACAAATAGCAAAACTTTTGTCTACTTGGAGGAAGCTTTACAACTACTCCTTAATAAAATGGACAATTGTCTAACTGAGGATCAATGTGTGGATGCTTGGGGCAGAGGGAGAAGGAGGGCAAAGGTTCATGCACTTCCATACTCCACCTCAAATCATAAAGGAAAGGAGGAGGATGGTGAGTAGGAAAAGTTGGAACAAGAAAAGGAGGAGGGGGGAGGAAGGAGGAGGAGGAAGTATAAGAGGAGGAGAGAGTTCTTATTCAGGTATTCTTCCCTGGAGCAAGCCCTTTCTGACTTGAGCTGCTGTGGCAGCTGGAGAAAAATGCCTGCTTTACCTCAAAGTGCCCTTCATGTGACCCACCCAATTACTTTCCCTCCCATGAGAGGAAGTCCTGCAGGCACACACCAGCCCAACGAAATAAGAAACCACACACATGCATACATGTGTATTAACCAATAACCGGGACTCACTAGACATTTGAGCAAGAACTAGAGAAAGAAGCTTTAACACAGTGACTAAACCAAATAACTGACTCAAGAAGAAAAAAGTATTACAAGGTCCAGAAAACACAGAATGAAATTTTAAGAAATCTAATTAATATACTCAGCAGTCACATAGTTTCATTTCTATAAAACAATGCAGGTGTTGATCCAGAAGACAAAACAAAATGGAAAATGTAGAGGGAAAAGTTAGGTGATATAGAGGACTCAAGGAGTCCAACATCTATTTAATAAACGCTCCAAAAATAGAAGACAGAGACAATGGATGTGAGATATATACATATATATGATATATACTTACATGCATGTGTATCATACATATGCTATGTACATATATGCATATGTATCTCATATATGATATGTATATATCCCATATCCATTGTCTCTGTTTTTTTTTATTCTTGGCAGCTCAAATTAGAAGGGTCTTGCTCCAAGGAAGGATATCTGAAAAGCTCCAAAAATAAAAAACAGAGACAGTGGATGTAATATACACGTATTAAATAAGTAAGTTATTCTTTAAAATACCTAGAAAAGGTCCTGGTGTGAAACAAGTGCTGTATTCATGGTTGATAAATAAAAACACCAAAACTTGTACATATGCATATGTGAATCAAATAATATATCAAATATATATCCCACATCCATTGCCTCTGTTATTTTGGGAGCTTTTATTAAATAGATGCTGGACTCCTTGACTCTAGCCTCCATACCACCTAACTTTTCCCTCTACATTTTATATATATGTATATATATCCCATGTCCATTTTCTCTGTGTGTATATAGCCCACATCCATTGCCATCATAAAAAAAATTTGCTTCAAATATATATAATATGATGAAACAAATTTTCCAAAGCATGAGATAGACAAGAATCTTAAGATTAGAAGTTTCTACCAAGTGCCAAGTAGGATTTCCAATACAATTTGACCAAATTTCAAAATTCCAATGATAAAGAAAAAAATCCTAAAAGTTTGCAAACAGAAAATATGTAATCACCTATAAGAGAAAGATCAGACAAAAGTCTTCTTGATTTTACTTATCAATCATGAATACAGCACTTATTTCATGCCAAGCCCTTTTCTAGGTAATTTAAAGAATACACGTATTTAGTGAAGTAAAGTGTCACATTCATTCTCATCAACAAGTCTGGGTACTAGAACACAATCGAACAATGTTTCTAAAATTGTAAGAAAGTATTTTTAATCCTTAAAACCCACCGATGCTCAAATCATTAAGTCAAATGTGAGCAAAATAAGGCATTTTTTGGTCATGTAGAATGTGGAAAATTTATGTCTCATGTAGGAAAAAAAAATGATGCTAGAAACTGATGCGACAAAATTAAAAAGAGATATAAAAATACAGTATAAGATATAAGACTGTGGTGGCTGAATATGACCTAAAAGAAACGAAGAAAGTTGAAAAGACATTAAACAATGATGCAGTGGACCTTGATGCTTGAGATATTCTCTTTGAGCATCAATAGTTTAGTGACACCAGATTATATTTTCTTCTGTATGACCAGGCACTAAGCTTGATATGACTGGATAATCTTCACATAATCATAACATATAAAATGCTGTTTGGAGGTTCACATTTTTTAAATGATCATATAGTCAAAGCAAGAAAAGTTGCATTGCAGAATAAAGTATAAATTCAAATAAAAATATGAATGTAACAAAAATTCAGACAAGAAAAAAAGAAGGGAGGCTGGGAGAAAATATAATTGAAACAAATAGGTCATCCTTCATGTCAGGAAGTCAACAAATACAATCTAGCATTAATAAATCAAGAAAAGAAAGTATTAGTGATCATTTAAGGTTGTAATGATGAACATCAGAACAACTAAATACCAAAAAATTTAAAAAGTGGTTATAGAGGTATATGGGAACTATTTGTACTTTCTGCTCAATTTTTCTGTAAACCTAAAACTGCTCTAAAAATAAAGACTCTTGGTAGCTTGATGGGGATGGCATTGAATCTATAAATTACCTTGGGCAGTATGGCCATATTCACGATATTGATTCTTCCTATCCATGAGCATGGTATGTTCTTCCATTTGTTTGTGTCCTCTTTTATTTCACTGAGCAGTGGTTTTCTTCACAGAATTGGAAAAAACTGCTTTAAAGTTCATATGGAACCAAAAAAGAGCCCGCATCTCCAAGACAATCCTAAGTCAAAAGAACAAAGCTGGAGGCATCACGCTACCTGACTTCAAACTATACTACAAGGCTACAGTAACCAAAACAGCATGGTACTGGTACCAAAACAGAGATATAGACCAATGGAACAGAACAGAGTCCTCAGAAATAATACCACACATCTACAGCCATCTGATCTTTGACAAACCTGAGAGAAACAAGAAATGGGGAAAGGATTCCCTATTTAATAAATGGTGCTGGGAAAATTGGCTAGCCGTAAGTAGAAAGCTGAAACTGGATCCTTTCCTTACTCCTTATACGAAAATTCATTCAAGATGGATTAGAGACTTAAATGTTAGACCTAATACCATAAAAATCCTAGAGGAAAACCTAGGTAGTACCATTCAGGACATAGGCATGGGCAAAGACTTCATGTCTAAAACACCAAAAGCAACGGCAGCAAAAGCCAAAATTGACAAATGGGATCTAATTAAATTAAAGAGCTTCTGCACAGCAAAAGAAACTGCCATCAGAGTGAACAGGCAACCTACAGAATGGGAGAAAATTTTTGCAATCTACTCATCAGACAAAGGGCTAATATCCAGAACCTACAAAGAACTCAAACAAATTTACAAGAAAAAAACAAACAACCCCATCAAAAAGTGGGCAAAGGATATGAACAGACATTTCTCAAAAGAAGACATTCATACAGCCAACAGACACATGAAAAAATGCTCATCATCACTGGCCATCACAGAAATGCAAATCAAAACCACAATGAGATACCATCTCACACCAGTTAGAATGGCGATCATTAAAAAGTCAGGAAACAACAGGTGCTGGAGAGGATGTGGAGAAATAGGAACACTTTTACACTGTTGGTGGGATTGTAAACTAGTTCAACCATTATGGAAAACAGTATGGCGATTCCTCAAGGATCTAGAACTAGATGTACCATATGACCCAGCCATCCCATTACTGGGTATATACCCAAAGGATTATAAATTATGCTGCTATAAAGATACATGCACACGTATGTTTATTGCGGCACTATTCACAATAGCAAAGACTTGGAATCAACCCAAATGTCCATCAGTGACAGATTGGATTAAGAATATGTGGCACATATACACCATGGAATACTATGCAGCCATAAAAAAGGATGAGTTTGTGTCCTTTGTAGGGACATGGATGCAGCTGGAAACCATCATTCTTAGCAAACTATCACAAGAACAGAAAACCAAACACCGCATGTTCTCACTCATAGGTGGGAACTGAACAATGAGATCACTTGGACTCGGGAAGGGGAACATCACACACCGGAGCCTATCATGGGGAGGGGGGAGGGGGGAGGGATTGCATTGGGAGTTATACCTGATGTAAATGACGAGTTGATGGGTGCTGACAAGTTGATGGGTGCAGCACACCAACATGGCACAAGTATACACATGTAACAAACCTCACGTTATGCACATGTACCCTAGAACTTAAAGTATAATAATAATAAATAAATTTTAAAAAAAAAGAAAAAAAAAGAAAAAAATAAAGACTCTTTATTTTTTAAAGGATAGTTACCTGTGTGCAGTAGGTGGGTAGCCTCTCTGTGTGATTTAAACATTTTTATTATGATTAGTTTAATAATATGTTGAATATAGCTTATGTGTTAAATAACATATTGAAACAGGATGGAGAGTTCTTGACAAATATATTTGATCTTTATTATGGTTATTTATATATTTGTCTTACCTCTATAAACTCTTTGAAAACTTGTCTAGTATTTCCTGTAGTAATTTGCACAGTGCTTTTCTTCTTAAGTGTAATTTTCTAAACTGTTTGTAAAAATATTAAAGAAATAGGCTGGGCATGGTGGCTCACAGCCGTAATCCTAGCACATTGGGAGGCCGAGGCAGGCAGATCAGGTCAGGAGTTTGAAACCGGCCTGGTCAACATGGTGAAACCTTGTCTCTACTAAAAATATTTTAAAAATTAGCCCAGCATGGTGGTAGGTGCCTGTAATCCCAGCTACTCAAGAGGCTGAGGCAGGAGAATCACTAGGATAATCATTTGAACCCAGGAAGCAGAGGTTACAGTGAGCCTAGATCATGATACCGCAAGCCAGCCTGGCGACAGAGCAAGACTCTGTCTTAAAAAAAAAAAAAAAAAAATTAAAGAAATACAAGCACAAAGGCACAATTATTGATGTTTCTTACTAATTTTCCAATTCCATCAATAACTTCGTGTGTGTAGTATCTAGTTAGGACAGATTTTGGCCAGGAACTAAGGTCATCCTGGTGCCATCTGCTACCTGTCTGCCCTCCTTTCTCATGGCTCCCCAGCTCTTCATGGCTCTCCTAAACTTGTGACCTTCACTGGCCCTTGCCTGGCAATGGCTGGGTCCTTCCACATACCTGCGTTGCTTCTGCTTTCTCTGAGGTGTGATGGCTTTGTATTTCCCATCTCTGAATGTCCTCCCTTGCTGCTGTCAACCCACACGTCTAACTCTCTCTCATTCCCTGCCATCCCTTTTCTTCATCTTTGCTTTTCCCCTGGGTATCTCTTCATCCCACCCCTTAACGCACATGCCCATCCATTTTCATCTGTCCCTTTCCCCACCACTTACCTGGCCATAATGTTAGTCTAAAGTACATTTTATTTGTTATGCCTATTGATTAAAGCTTTATGTTCCCTCTTCTTAATTAACTTATCATTCATCCTTCTCCCATATATTGCTGTTGTATATTTCAAACAATAGATATATTGCTGATAAAGCTATTTGTAAATCAATGTTCTGTAAACTGAATCATGTTTCAAATGTACTAGAAGAACTTGCTAGATAAAAGAATAGTGTGATGAAAAATTAAAACAATTCCCAATAATGCATATTTTTGTATGTTTGAAGTTTCAGATAATGGCCATGTAAAATAAAACAAACTCATTTTAATGCCACCTGCCACAATCATTCTACCACAGTTTGGTTGATCACGTCAAGATAGATAGTAAATCTAAAAATAAAAGTCTGTAGAAGGTACTAGATGATTCCCCCTGGAGACTCTTCTATATGAAAATGGAAGCGCTGGAAGATGAAGGATGAATGAGTACATGCTTAAGGTTTGAAAATTTACAAAAGGTAAACATGCAAAGAAGATTCATTCATTATATATACATACGTTTAGTTACTGTTATATTCCAGGCAATCTGCGAAGTATTGAAGATAAAAACTGGATTAAGACAGTGCTTGCCCTCAAGGATTCACAGTCTAATAGGGGATACAAGCACATAAATAATTTCAAAACAATGTGTAAGTATTACATAAATAATGGTAGAATGTATCTTTTTTAAGGCTTAGTAGTGGCACCATGTGGGGAAAGCTTCACAAGAGCAGAAACTGGGTTTGTTTCATCTCCAGTGTCTAGCTCAGAGCCCCACTTACATCAGACACACAACAAATATTTGCTGTTAAGCTGTCGAGTGATCCACTCTGCTGTGGTGGGAGTTGGAAAGAGCAAATCAGTAAGGGCGTCAATGAGGAGAAGATACTTAAACTGGGACTTCAAGAAGAATAGATGTTCTACAGTAAGGCAAGGATGGAAAACAGCATTCCAGGTAGGAGAAACTATGCATTGAAGTACAGAGGTGACGGAGATCACTGCATGCTCAAAAACTGCAAGTGCCTCAATGTCAAGGCAGCACACATCACTCAGAAAGTCATCTCTCATATTACCAGGAGAAAGGAGAAACTACTTTCTTTTATGTGTAGCTCACTATCTTGGTTTCTGTTTCCCCTTTATGGTTTTGCCTATACTTATCATTGAGTTGTCTCCTGTTCCTCTATGCCTCTTTGACAAAATTGGTCCCTCAAAGGTCTGTCTATTAATTCTTCCAAATACTAGCCCCTCTTTTCTTTTCTTTTCTTTCCTTTTTTAAAAATTTTATTTATTTATTTATTTTTCTGCGACAGAGTCTCACTCTGTCACCCAGGCTTGAGTGCAGTGGCGCAATCTCTGCTCACTGCAAACTCCACCTCCCCGGTTCAAGAGATTCTCTTGCATCAGCCTCCCGAGTAGCTGGGATTATAGGCATGCACCATCACGCCTGGCTAATTTTTGTGTTTTTTCAGTAGAGATGGGGTTTTGCCATGTTGGCCAGCCTGATCTCGAACTCCTGACCTCAAGTGATCAGCCCGCCTCGGCCTCCCAAAGTGCTGGGATTGCAGGCGTGAGCCATTGCACCGGCCCCTTCTTTTCTTATACTCCTAAGCTAATGTCTTATCTCAATTGTTTGAAGTAGTTCCTTAGCATGTATATGTTAGTGCAAGATGTGCTACTCATTCCAAATGACTTTTTGGCTGCCCCTGTAGGACCTGTCAGAGATGGTATACCAACTATGTGGGTTTTCATAGGTAGCATGAACTTACATCCAGGATTTTCTGGGACACATTTTATTTTAAACACTCTGTTCTATTGTTCTCTAAACCTTCAAAGTCTCTGAAGTTTGAATGTTTCATCTTCTATCTATGTATCCCAGTCTGATTCACAGCATGAAGCCGCACAAACTTTTTTTGTTAGATCTTCTGTCACAATTTTTGTTTCAGAAAATCTGAAGACCTGCTTCATGGGTCTTGTCCCCTACAACAATTTGTACACCTTAACATTTGGTGCAACAACTTTTCTTCTCCATGGCTACTCCGGAAATAGGAGCTGCATGTTTGTCATGAGTGTGCAACACATTAGCTGAAAACTGGAAGCTATCAGCATTGCCCTCAGGAAGGGCAGAAGCAGTAATAAAGGTAATGAGGCGGAATGTACAATGCATGGGCTTTACAGCCAGCCAGGCCTCATTCAAATTCCATCTCTCTCACTTACTGAGTAACTGCCTAGCACAGTAGCTTGTCTTGGCCCATCTCAGTGCTTTTCCTCTTCCACCAAGGGGTGAAATAGAGGCAGGAGGTCTCCTAGTCAGTGAAGTTGGTCACCTACCAATGCCTAATGCAAAAAGAAAATATTAATAGATACTCTTGGCCTTCTCCACCTGAAGATTTCCTTCTGCCATCAGTCACATATGTTCCTATACCACCTTCATGTGGAGATATGGCCCACACTCTATCCCTTCTCTCTTCTGATCAGTCTTCCCTTTATTCTCCCTGCCCCAAGTTTGCAAGCAATAATACCCCAAAGTGTAACTGTGACTCACACAGCCACAAGCTAGAGAAAGGGGTCATGAGCTAGGCAAAGGCTCTTTGCAAACCTTAGATTTTCACCCTGAGTTCCCAGTTCTCACTTCTCTCTCACCCCTCAAGGATGCTGCATAAGATTCTGTAAGTTTGTCCTGCACAGATGTGCCCAACCCAGTCAAGGGATGCACTCATGCAGCCACATAACTGCAAATGGCTGTCTTTTCCTAAATCACACAAAGATACTGGATGGGCCAGTAGTGGCCCTTTTTCTGACGAAGTAAATGTGCTCCAGATGACCATTTATATAATGCCTGCTCAGGACCCATCACCTGCTCAGAGCCCCCTCCTTCCCTTCTCTTGCCCTCCCCTTATCACCCCAGCTGTCTTTTTGTCTGCTCTTTTCAATTTATTCTCCTCTTTATTCTCCTTTCAACCCTTCCACATGCCTTGGTCATTTTATGGGAATATAAGGACCATGCATTTCATCTTACAATTACACCAGACCCTCCTTAATTCTAACTCTTATCGACTCCAAATTGGCCTTCTGGGGCTGAAGTATAGGGCAGGACTGCACAGCAACGTGTGGGCAGTCATTTTCTAAGAACTAAAATACACACCCGATTTACATGACTATTTGCATTTGTGTATAAATTACACATCAATATGTATCCTCCTAAGATAGTGAGTTACTAAAATAATTTTGCTACTCTCAAACTTGTCATTGCTCAATTTTTCCTCTCTTCCTCTTGTTACAACACCCACACACATCTTTTCATTCCTTGGGAGAAAGAAAATGGGAATAAAAACAGGAGAAGAGAGAGAAAGAATATGCTAAGAGTGGAATACAGGAGAAAATGGAGCAAAGGAAAAGATAAACATGAGAAAAGGGAAGTATCAGAGAAATAATAAACATTTTTGAGGAATCATATAAAGGATACCACTATCATGATCTTGAAATTATGATTAGACACAATGTAATTCACCCCCAAAGAAAGCAAAATAAATATAAACTCAATTATACACAACCCCTCCATAATTTCAGGTAAAAATTATTAGAACTTAAATTTTTCAAGAAGTTTCCTTAATCGGTCACTTTGCTGTACAAATATAGATTCAGTGTTTTAACAGTAAGTGAATGCCATAAAATACTTCAGTTTCAACTGTTTTGTGCTCACATGAAACTGGCTTTATGGAGTGGCACTACAAGAGGATCAAACAAGATGGAATCTCTCTTCCCTGCCCCATCCCATTCCACCCCAAATCAGGCATCCAGGCAGCCATGTCTTCACCGCAGGACTCCTGCATCCTAGGCGAATCATATTCTTTCTCCTAGGTATCTGCCCTTGGGACTCAGAGATGCCAGGTAGTCTGAGCTCTTCGTTTGAGCTCACGAACTGAGTTTGCCTTAGAGAAAGCCATCTTCAGCTGGGCAGAAAGAAGTTCAAACAATGACTGCAGAGAGAGAAAACTAAAGTAGAGAGAAATCTTGAGGTTTAAAACGTGCTTATGCCTAGGTTTGGGTGGGTTGTTAGCTTCAGGTTGCAATCCCATTTTCTGCCCTTGGGAACTCTGAGACACCCATGGGTCCTTATTAATAAACTCCCACTCTCTGTGCCAGTCAGTGTGAATAGGTTTTTGTTATTTTCCACCAAAAGAATCTTGACTACGATTATTTAATCAAATTAATCCAGAGGCATTTCTATTTCAGTTTTGTATTTCTAATCATGTTTAACACATTTGAAGTGTTTTACGGATGATGGGATATTTTTTCTTTTTCTATTAAATAAACTTGACTCTTTAAGATTAAAATATGGTTAGTTTGTCTAAGGAACTTTCCTTAACAGCATTATATTTTCAACCATAACAATATCAGATACTGTAGGGACACGTATCACTTTGTGTTACACAATATGTTATGGCTTTGCGAATTACACATCTTGGAAAATAAAATACATTGAAGTTCAATAAAAGTCTTACCCATGGGCCTCACTTCTTCATTTCTGCCATCAAAATACCAATACCTCATTAAATGTGAACAAACCTTAGAAATGTGCTAATTCACTTAATAAATACATGGAAAGAGCAAAGGCACAAATAACCAAAAAAAAAAAAAGCAGTAAGAATGAGGCAATAATAATAAAAAAGAATAACTATGGTAAATTCTGCAGGACAGGCTGCAGACTTGATAAGAATTTATTATAGTAGAACTAAGAAAGTAGAACGTGGTTGGAGATTCACAAAACCTAGAGGAGGAATCTGTGCCAGCCAGAATAGAGTCCATTCTCTCTGCCCTACTTGTGTGTGGCACCCAGGAGTTAATATCAAAAACCCATAATGCATAATTTCTTGTTGGTTGTATAACCATGCATTAAAGCTAATATATGATGAAATGCATGTCCTTTACATTGCACTGTGTAGAATCAGTCATTCTCAACTATTTTTTTATATTTTCAGAAAAGAAATATAGACTCAGATAATTTATAATCTATGCATTCAAAACAATGTTTATTTCTGTCCTACAAACTATGCGTATGACTGGGAGATCCAGTCCCTGCTGTTAGTTGAGACAGGTTTGAACTAATCCTATGTTCATGCTCTAATTTCTCCATTCACTGTTACTAATGTAACTGAAGTTGGATTGAAAGACACAGAACCATAATTATCATTATTAATATTCAATATCTACTGTGTGCCAAAGACTGTCAGGTGACATACAAATATATATATATATATATATATATATATATATATATATATATATATATGACAAATAAAATTATCTTTCCAATTCTATAGGGCAGGTATTACTCTACCTATTTTACAGATAGCAAACTGAGGTTTAAAGAAATTAGATAATTTGTCTAAATCACACAATAAGTACATGAGGGTATCAAGATTGAACCCAAGTCTCTCTTAATCCATAGTTCATATATTTCTATTTCACTTGGACTGAATATAAAACTACACTAAACAGCCTCTGAAAAAAATGAAAAGAAAGATACTCATTCAATAACTTATTTGTTCATTCATAAATTTTAATTTATTTTTATTAAGTGCTACTGCTGTGTTGCACTACTTCAGGGGTACCCCTCACAATGTATCTCATATTAGGCTCTCCCCACTAGCACAACAGTGTGGCTAGTGCTCCTGGAACTGCAAAACTTACAGACCCTGTCTACCATTGCACGAGGCCTTGTATACGACACCAAAGTAAGACAGACAGGCTTTTCCTTACAGAAGCTTATGGTCTGTTCTTTCTGAGGATAAATAAAATACCTATTAACCATTAAATAAAATACCATAATGCCTCGAGAAAAGTAAAAATACAGTGGACCTTCCAAAGCAAGCATCCAATTTCCCAAAGGGCTGCTTGAGGAGATTAATAAAGGAGCCCTTTAAATACCATGAGCAATTTGCTAACTGCACAGGTGGCCTGACATGGACCACTGCTGCCAAACACATTCAAAGACACCACAAGGAAGCGAGGCGAATGGGAAAAGCTTTTTTACATTTTTTAATCTCCTGTGTTGATTTATCTTCCTCTGTGCTATGAGTGGAAACAAGTCCTTCTCCCTCCTCCTCTCAATTTCACCTCCTCTCCCATTTCCACACACACACACACACACAACCGACACTCTCCAATTTAAATTTATAATTCATCTGCGTTCCTCTTCATTCGGGTTTCAGTGATTCAAGATTAGGGAATGCAAATAGGTGTTCTCTTGTTACCTGCCCTAGCTCAATAATCACTTGTCAGTACACTGACAATACATGAAATTAAAGGACATCTGAAAAGACCCATGATTCTAAGAATAGACATCAGAAAATATTAAAAAGTAATGAATCTATAATTGGACACCAAGTAAACTTCCCTTCATTGTATTTCTTTGGCTCCTAGATATCTGATAATGCACTTATGCCTACGAAAGTTAAGTATATTAGGTCAAGGATTCAATTTTGATATTTTTTCACATATCTAACATTATCTATTTCTATAGTTCCATAAAAATATTAAACTGATACTAATCATATAGATATGTGAATACACACACACACACACACACATATACCCCAATGCATGTTCCCTACCCTGAAATAAACTGCAGCTGTTCTTCATTTCCCTTCTTCCATTGGTACCTAAGATTTTATTCTTACTGAGGAAGGAAGATACTAATTTTTTGCTCTAGTAGTCAGAAGATTAGAAGCATTAAAACAGATGCACCACAGTCATGTTTATTTGAGTTATTTTTTAAATCTAAAGACCAAAAGGAAGCAAATCTAATTGGTAGATACATGAAACAGGGCTGCTTTCTCAAATAGATTATTTTCTTGCTGCTGACTTTCTTCTCATGCTCTATCCAATGCCTCATCTTTGAAAATACAGGGTTTGCTTTATAATGAATCTTAGGAAATCCTCCCTGTCACTCAGCCAGCCAGGAGCAGTCCTCTATGGCATGGCACATCCCTTCAGAGGTGGCTACGCCCGTCCTGCGGAGAAGACATCAGAAATTCCCCAGAGGGAAGAAAAAACACAAAACAGACGGCTTTGAAGTCAAATAAAGAATTAAGTGAGAAAGGGTGTTTTCCTTTGGGGAGGAAGAAGATTGGGGAAGGTTACAGAGAAGATGGGGACTAGACAGACTGGGAAAAGGATTGCCCTCTTAACTCCAGGGGGAAATCCGCAGTAAGTGATGCCTTAGACCAAACCAAACCTGCCTGGTCCTTAGAAACCTGAGTGTCATCAAATACAGATTTGTGGGTTACACCCCCAAAAAAATTGCTGAATCAAAACCTCTGGATATTGAGCCTAGGAATGTGTACGTTTTTAAAGTGTACCAACCACTGGAGCTTATTTGTGTTTGGAACCTTACATGACACAGAAATATATGCTGTTTTATCCTAGTAGAAGCCAGTTTCCTCAGTGCTGATGCAGAGCCTGGGGTGGGATGAGGCCCTCATTAAACTGGGGAATTGAAGGGCAGAGGAACAGCAGTTTTCAGTAAGCAAACCCTACTAGGAGATGGCTATAATTTAGACATGAAGCCACAGCCCTGGAATTAAGTGGCAAGACCATGAATGGAAAGAAAAATATAAATGCAGGTATTATACAGAAACATTGAATGCAATGTGTTGGCTGGTTGAATACTAAATGTGTTCAAATATAGTGATACTGAGGTTTGACTTTGTGTCTGAGAACCCACATCTTCTCTCGACCTCCACAACCACCTCCCTTGCCCTTATTTGCATTATTCTTACAGTCTCCAGATCAGACCAGTGTCTCTAGGTCCACTCTTGCCCATCTCCTTTCCCTTTTCTACCTATGTTGTTTTCCTTGTTACTTTGACCTGTAAGGTTTCCTCCCACTACAACCCACATCCCAAGACTTTCAGGAATGCTATTTTTGTCCCTAAAATGTCCTTCCTTAGCCCTGATTCATCAATCAGATCTCAGGGCAAACATCCTTCTCAGAGAAGCTTTCTCTCCCCTCCAGTCTAGGTCAGGCCCCTGTTATACATTTGCATGGCTCCCAGTACTTTTCCTTTATTCCTCCTCTCAGGTGTGTGGCAAGCTATATTTTTGTGATGAGAGAATTAATAATATAACTCTTCCACATGGATGCAAACTCCACTGAGGTAGGGACCATATCCCTTAGTACATAATCTACCCAGAATCTAGCACAGTGTCTGAAATAAAATAGATAATTGTATTTGTTGATTGGTGGGGGTGGAGAAAACAAAAATACTTGGATGGCTGGGAGAATAAGAATACCACTGAAAACATAAAGAAACCAGGAAAGAAAAGAAAAACAAAATGTTGGATTTCAAGGATTGACAATAAGCTGACAGAAGCAAGTTCAGGTGGAGATATGTAAAGATAATAATAATTACAATGACATTTGACTTAAATGTATAATGGATCATGCATGTTGCAGTTTAGGGCTGAATATAATGTTTTGAAACATATCACGTAAGTGGTAATGACTGAGAAGTCCAAATGAAAACAGATACATAGACAATAATGTCCAAGAACCAGGTACTGGGTCTCAGGGAATGTCCACGGTGAGGTAGTGAGAGAGTTACGTGAGAGAAGGATGTACCGGAAGGACATAAGACAAACCAAGATGGTGTAGTGAAACAGCACGAGGGAGGCGGTTTTCCAATCGGCATCATTAAGGTTGTCAAATGCTGCAGAGAAGATAAGGATGGTAAGGATCAAACAGACCATTGGTATTGGCGAAAGTCTGCCCCTTAAAGAATTGAGCACTGGAAGTTCTATCATGAATGACAGGTAAGCAAGTTAAGCAGCAGACAAAAGCCTATATTCAAGCATCACCCACATATATATCTGCAAATGTAACCCCAACATCTTGAACAGGTCAGTGTGTCCAGCAGCAAATTAAAGGCTCTTCGGATAGCATAAATAAACACAATGTTCCTCCCTCACTCTTCTTACAATCTTAGTCAGATGCATGGGTTCTACCTTCCCTCTGTTCAAAAGCATCTCTGACTGTCCTGGATGTTTGCTGACCTAGAACACACATCTTTTCAGGTGTGGTCATTCACCATGCTTTCCTAGGGCTTTCTGGATGGTGCTATTTTGTTCTTATTAAACGGGTACTAAAGAAACACCAACAATGAAGGGCCTTGCCCAAATCTCCCCCAGATTAGAACTCCAACTTGTTCCCACCTGAACCAATTATGTCACATACCCTCAGTGAATATTTACTGATTCTGATGGTAATGTTATGGCCTTTGAGTGTACCCATTTTTTTCCAGCAGAGCAGAGCTTATTTTGTTATCAAATATTTGTGCAATATTTTATTAAATATCAGTATAAAATTCAAAGACATAGTGGCATCCCTTCTTGGGATGCTAATTGGCAAACATAAAGGGAGGGTGGATTGGGGCAAACATTGAAATCATCCACTGATGGCGGTTCCGACTGGTCCATAACAACACTGACACCTTAAAGTATGTAAAAGGTCTCCCAGCACTTTGAGAGGCTGAGGCAGGGGGGTCACGAGGTCAGGAGATCAAGACCACCCTGGCTAACACGGTGAAACCCCGTCTCTACTAAAAATACAAAAGATTAGCCGGACGTGGTGGCGGGCACCTGTAGTCCCAGCTACTCGGGAGGCTGAGGCAGGAGAATGGCACGAACCAGGGAGGCAGAGCTTTCTGTGAGCCGAGATCGTGCCACTGCACTGCAGCCTGGGCAACAGAGCAAGACTGCATCTCAAATAAAATAAAATAAAATAAAATAAAATAAAATAAAATAAAATAAAATAATAATAAGTGTGTAAAAGGTCAAAGAAGTCACTAATTTAAGAGTTCCCGTAAAGCCATAAAGTAATACTGGAAATTAATGTGTGTACTCCCCCATCTAGATCACAGCACAGATTTTAAAAAAAGAGCTGAAAAATGGACTAGGCCAGTTTGTATCCAGAAGTGGACACCAGAACCAGGAAAGTCCATTTCTTCCAGCATTGATAAGCAGACACATGAAAATCTGGTTGCATAAAGAGTTTTACCAAATACTGGCTCCTATTTTGAATGCAGTGTTCCACACTCACCACTGTATCCCTTTCAGGTCCACTTCACTTAGCAAATGTGCCCACCTTTGGATGGGCTCATCCATGGCCCTCCAGGATCAGTAGCATAATGGGTCAATTCTCAGAATGTTTACATGTGACCTTAGGTACCTACAACTAAGCCCAAAGAGAAGGCAGACAAGGGAAAGGGAAGTTAAATTCCTTCATCCCTTTGCTCTGACATCAGCCTTGCCTTCCCTGTCCTCCTGTTCACCCAAAAAATAGATTTGCTTATTACAAGTAACCCTGGATATATCAAGAAGTCCTAATGACTTTAATTGTCCACCACTTCATGATGAGCCAGCCAGCAATGTATCATCTAGAAATAGAAGGAAATAGATAGCAGTCCCCTTCTTTGGTATATTCAGACCACATCTGATACCTGTAATCCATGCTGGGAGTGACATTTTATTAGGGATGCAGAAAAATTGAAGTAAGTTCAAACTATGGTAAACAGAGGGCTTCAAAACAATATCATATGGAGACAAAGTGAAGGAATTGGGGCTACACTGCCCTACAGTAGAGAAGAATAAGATGGAGTTGGTGCAGGGCAGGGAGGCAGGGGACACCAATGTATTATTAAGCCGTACTGTCATCATTGCTTTTTCCATGTTCCCCACAAGACTGTGAGCCTGGGGTGTACAATGACCATATCTTATTTGTGTTGGAGTCCCACTACAGGCTTGGGCCTATAATAGGCAGTCAGTAAATACTTGTTTTTTAAAAAGTGGATAAGTGAAAATTGCCTTCAAATTTTCAAAGAACTACCATATGGAAATATTAGATTTTGCACTTTGTGGTCTCAAGTAACACAACCAGGAGCAATGTATAGAAGGTATAAGGAAGTATCTTTGTATCAATATGAAGAAGAACTTCCTATAGAGCTCTTTAGAGAGGGTGAGCATTTTCCTTGGAGGTAACTAACAAAGAACAACCAAATTTGGGCCAGTCATAATAATGCAGGGGAGATTTGAGCACCAAGTGGGTTTACCTAGATCATGGTTCTAAATCTTGGCTACACAGTAAAATCTGAGAGTTCATTTTGTTTTTATGCAAATGGTTGGCACAATCCCCCAGAAGCTTGGTTTCAACTGGTCTAGGTCATGAGTATTTCTAAAAGCGCTCCAGATGAGTCTAATGTGCAACTAGGAGTAAGAAGCGCTAGTCAAGATGAAACTTTAAGGTTCCTTCCAACTTAATACCCTGTGACTCTACATCTGAAGAAATGGGAGCATCTATTTAAAACACCCCAATTTTGACTGACTACCTAATTCATTAGATTTCCTTTAACATTTGTTAAATAAATAAGGCATCTAAGGCAATATTCCAAACAATATTCTAGCTATTCCAAACAGAATAGAAAATTGAATAGAAGGCAGGGGGAGGGGAAGAGACAGTGAGTATGTGCGCTATTAAAAAACATATCTTAATTTGTAGTTTGCAAATTCTAAATAACTAGATTTGCACTTTACCAAAATTTTAGAAAGTGCTGGCTGTACAAACATGTAAATTTCTTCTCCTGAAGCTTCCTGATATGGAACCTCAGCAGTTGGATCACCAGTAGGTGTGGATTTAATCAAAGACCTCAGAATTCTCAAATCTCAAAACACTGTTTGAGACCTTTCAGCCTCAGGGCTGAAAATATAGAAAGTGAATGGGAGAGTACATATGGTTGTTAGAATACAAGTAGGTGACAATTAGATAATTGCATATGCTGCTTTTTATCCTGAACTATTTTAGTAAAAGTCTGCTCTTTGGTAAATGAATAATTCACTTATGTATCTCAAATGCATTTTAAATGTGTTATATTTGAAAGTGGGTAAGATATATTTATATAATTTATCACTTTTTAATAGGTTGAGAAGTGGTTTGGGGCCCTAGATGGAAGAAACTGATTACTTGAATTTCTAGGAAAACAGAAAAGAGATGAGCATTTCATTCTTTCCTTTCATCCAATAACTAGAGGAAAATTCTATTTAATGCCTCCTCTAGTTTCTGGTTTCCTTTGACTTGGCTTCCAGGATCCAGATTATGTTGACTGACCCTGTTCAGTTACCTGTGGTTCCCAATAATTGAGGACTTAACTTATCTACATCTGCATCCTTAGAGGAGATCATAATTTTAGAATAAATGTATAATATTATCAAAATACAAAAGTCTTAAAAACACATTGAAACAAATATATAATTAGCTTCCAGTAAAGAGAGCTGGGTGGTAAGAAGGCCCAATGCCATATCCATAAAGTTCCAACAGTCTAAGTGCAGCAACAGAAGGTCAGCTCTTCAACCAGACAGACATACAATACTCTCCATTAAATAACACAGACACTGCACTTTTTTTTAAGACAAAGTCTCACTCTGTCACCCAGGCTGGAGTGCAATGGCACAATCATGGTTCACTGCAACCTCCGCCTCCCGGACTCAGGTGATTCTTTTGCCTTAGCCTCCAGAGTAGCTGGGACTACAGGAGTGCACTATACCAAGCTAGTTTTTGTAGAGATGGGTTTCACCACATTGCTCAGGCTGGTCTCAAACTCATGGGCTCAAGCAAATTACCCACCTCAGCCTTCCAAAGTGCTAGGACTACAGGCATGAGGCACACCATGCCTGGCCAACACTGCATTTTTAAACAATATGTTTGAACAGAGTTTTTGGAGAGTGATCACTATATTCAGGGTAAAAAGCTTCAGAAATTGAAAACATTATTACCTTCAAGAATAAAATTTCTACACAGTAATTTTTAATAAGATTCACGATCAAATTTTCTTTATAAAACCATTGTCTTTTAAAACTTCTATTTCATTTTTAATAAGTCTATAGTACAGCAGGAGAAAAGGTAGGAGGCTCTGGGATGAGTGGGTTTTCCACTTTTAAATAAGATGATCAGAGAAGGCCTTACTGAGAAGGTGACATTTTGGGGAAAGAACCTAAGGAGGTGAGGGAATTAGTCATACAACATATATGGAGAAAGAAAGTTCCAAGTAGAAGGAGCTGCAAATGAAAATCTTCTGAGGTAGGAATGTGGCTGGAGTATTGGAAGTCAGTGTTGTTACTGACAACACACAGAGAAAGAGGCTATTAGGACATTAGCTCAGAAATGGGTTTAAAGAGCCTTCTAGGCCTCCGGAAGGACTGGCAATTACTCTGAGTGAAATGTGGATCCATTCAAGGTTTTGAGCAGAGGAGTAGCATAACCTGAATTTTGTTTTTAAAGCATAATCCTGGCTTCCACACTGAAGCTCTACTAGAACACACCAGGGCAGAAGCAGGAACACATTCAGGAAGGATATTGCAACAAACCAGGTGAAAGAATATGGTGGCTGGGACCACCACAGTGATAGCTGAGAAATGATAAACCATGGTCAATTCTGGATATACAGATATTGGGAAGATAAAACTATTAAGCTATGCTGATGCATTTAAGTGAAATGTGAGATCAAAAGATAAGTTAAGAATGACTTCAAGGGTTTGGGCCCAAGCAACTAGAAGGAAAGAGTTGCCCTTTACTGATAAGGGAAGACTAAGAGGCACATGTTTTGGGGAGAAGTTCACTTATACATGAATTTTTCAACATGCCTGTTACCAATTCAAGTGGAGAGTTGAGCAAGCTCATGGTTCTATATATCTCTCATCCACGGGAGAGTTTCAGGCCAGATATATATATTTGGGCATCTTGAATATGAATTTAAATCCATGAGATGGGATAGGCATGAGTATAGACAAAATAGGAAAGACATCCAAGGACTGAACCCTAGAGGACGCAATATTTAGAAGTCAGGAAGATTAGGCTGCATCAGTCAATGGGAGAGAGATGGAGCTGTCAGTGAAGTGCAAGGAAACCAGAAGAGTGTGATGTCCTGGAAGTCAAGTGAATAAATGGTTTCAAGTAGAAAAGTATAACCCAACGTGTTAAATGCGGTGATAGCACAATTAGAATGGGAGCTGGGAACCGATCTCTGTTTTTAGCTATGGGGAAGGCATTGGTGGTCATTATAAGAGTACTTCGGCTGGAGTGGAGGGAGTGAAAGTCCTGAGTGGAATGGATTTGAGACAGAAGAAGAGGAAGTTTAGAGAGAAACCACCCAAGTAGCCATCATAGACTGCAGGAGACAATGAAGAACTAAATGGATGTATCCCCCAATTTAAGCAGTTGAACTCAGCACACATAAAATGGGCCCCATATTCCTACTCTTAGAGGAAGAAAGGGGTGTTCATCTCTTTCTCATAAGGTGATTCATTTTTAAACTGCTTCATCTTGTCAGTCTACCTGGCCTCCAAATCTAAGTCACAGCATTTCTGCTCAATTTGACAAACTCATCCGTGGCAGGCTTAGATTTCATCTCCAACCATTTTTTTAGGCCATAATACAATTCCACACCTCAAATGCTTCAGGCCTCCACCCAATCAATAAATTGCAGTTAATGTCCTTAGGGAAAATGTTCTTTGATGAGTGTCGGTGTTAGCAGCCAATCCAAGCCCATTAACTTGCACATCTGGAAATAAGGTGAGTAAGGAAAATGAGGCTGATGGCTTCAATTTAGTTTTGATTTATCAGCATCACAATAACCTGACTCAACTACATACAATTCAGGGTGATTGGATGAATTTGCTGAGTAGAGGCCCAGGACTGAACTAATAAGGAGGTGGAAGGTTAGGATCCAGGACTATTGGTAGAGTTGTTTCAAAGGACCAGGTGTAGAGTCGCGGAGCAAGAATAAAAGGGCACCTAGTAAGACGTGCAGAGGCTCAAATCCCAGAAAAGCCATCAGGGCTGATGTGGCTCCACATCACTCACAGTTCCTGTGACTTTTGATCCTTACTATCATCTAAAACAAACAAACATTTCTATAATTTAATCCCCTTAAAATGTCTTATTGTCTATGTTTCTCATTCAAGTCCCTCAGCAGGCAATCACCTCCATTTCCTAGATGGAAAAACTGAGCTAGAAGAGGGTAAAGTACACAGAACAGTTAACAGTGATAGCAGGTAAAAGAGCATGCTTTGTTTCAGTTAACAACACATTCCCCTAAGGAGGTAAGGAATTGGCTATTTGCAATTGACAAGATTTGAGAAGTATATATATATGTAATGGGGTGAAAACAGTTTTATCAGCTAACATCACAATTCTCCTTATGGAGAAAATGGCCATGGTTAGAAAAATATCTTGATAAATAGCAGATTCTGATTTATCCAGAACAATTCAAAATTTTGACTTGTATCCGAGGGAAATTATTAATACTCTCCGCTATAACTTTCAAAATTGTTCCAGTTCCTAGGATATGGTCACCCTATTGACACACATTCTCTCTCTCTCTCTCTCTCTCTCTCTCTCTCTCTCTCTCTCTCTTCCTCCACACACACATACATACCCCATATATAAGCTACCTGAGTAGAGGCAAGTAGGAAGGTGAGATCCCACCCAAGAGGAGGGATTAGCCAAACACAAACAGCTCTGCCTTTGATATAAACATGAATAGAAAGAAGAACAGAAGAGAGAAAAAAACAAGTAAAATTCAAAGTTAGTAGGCAGATACTGCATGGCTGGCATACTACGTTGGGATTAATGGTCAAATTCCCTTCCCAGTAGCAAGGTGGCCAAAGCACTTTTAAGAACAAGGATATCTGATTTTCAATTTGAAATTATTTTTGTTCCTACAATATAAAGCCTTCCCTTTCTCCCTCTTCAGTCAAGTCCACCATATATGCAACTGCTTTAGGTAAGATTTTTTTTTTTAAACACATAGAAATTAAGGAAACCTGAGTTTACAGCCAGGGCTAAGTGACAGAGAACAAAAAGAATACACAAACGACAAATGATAATGCAAAAACTGAAATACAGGGAACCAGAAGGTTAGAGCCAAAGGTGACCACAAACATGTAAGTCTCCCAGGAATTCTCAGATTCCTGGGCCTGGTGTGGAACTTTAAGGACAATGTCCTGTAATTCTGAAAGAGCAGAAACACCCAGTTCATGTTTGGGCTTCATCAATAGTGAATGCAATAGGGATTGACAGTTGTTGCTTAATTATAAAAGGCAGTCAGTGTTCCTTAATTTTATTCAAAGTTAAACCTGTAAGTATAAATTTATTTGCCAATGTATTAATCTGGAGTCCAGGGTGCTGCTTCTACCACGAGCCTGTTGGTAAGAGTCTTCTATTATCTTTCTTGTATAAACCACATCCATCATGTAGCATCTGATTTCTTCAGATCAAACAAAAAAAAATCTTAATGCAGAATTCTCCTAGACTTTTATTATTTCTTTAACTTTTTGCAGATGTTTTGTCCACTCCTAATTTGATAACAATTCATATTAACAACTTGTATTTAAATCTTTCTAAAGAAGCTTAGCTTTCATAGAAAATGCTTTTTGCTTGCATTAACATCCCATCTATTTGTATAATTTTTTTTAATTATATAATTATAATAGCAAATACGACTGGCATTTAAAAGTTTGCTACAAATGCACCTGACTCTTGAGAGGTGGAAATGTCATCCACAGGAGTTGAAGTGCCAGGGATATTGACCCAACTCACACGGTGCCTGTCATTCTCAGGGTCAGGTTCCAGCCCCAGCTGAGGTCTGAGGGGTGTGGGTGGGTTCCGCAGGGAGCTGGAAGAACACTGGAGAGACAGCAGGTAGATGACATGGTTTTATTCAGTAGCCCCTTCACAGGGTTGGTGTTACATTTATACACTACACAGACAATAGTGGCTGGGAGCCAGGTGGTGAGATTCTCTATGTTATGTCTAGATGGCCGTGATTATATAAGACACGGGACTGTGTGCCTGCACCCCAATCCCACTGAGTCATCTAGGCTGTTTACCTCAGCCTATACCTGTTACCGTATGCCTGCTAGGATGAAATATAGTCATGCTCCTTACACTCCACCCCCTAGGCGGAGGGGGTCCTCTTGGTGGGGACCTGTGCACGTAAGGCAGCACCCCGGACCCATAGGCCACAGCAACAATACAGAGAGCAACAGCCTACCATTAATATTCCTGCTATGTCACTTCGCTAAGGTGGACGTCGGCGCCGTCCCTGTCCAGGGAGGGTGGAGCGGGGCGATCGCTATCCATGAGCACACCCATCCTGCTATCGGGTAAGTGGTCTGCATGACGACTGCAGCCTGTCCTCCCACACTCTTTATGAGCCTGAAGGGCAGCATATACAGTTACTAACTGCTTTCCCAGCCTGCGGGGTGGTTATCCATGAACCCACCCATCCTGCTATTACTAACTGCTTCTTTATCAAGGAATACCAGAGCTCAGCTCCCTTGCATAATTGGGACCAAAAGCCTATTGACGTACTCCGGTGCTCCATGTGCTACCACAGGCCCTAACGGAAACAATCTGTGGTCACATGCACATCTAGCTTAAATGGGCACCCCGGCCCACTACCCATAGGGCTTGTGCCTGCTAAATAGCCTGCTTGGCTACCAGGAAGTCTGCTTTAGCTGCACACCCATCTCCTGGAGCACCTGCACCGAATCTGTGTGTGATTGCCATTTACTCACAGTTTCTGGTATCTCACCGGCATCATGCCAAACAGTCTGTATGGCTGCCATCAGCCACTTGATTAACATGTGGTCACCTTGCCCGTGTGCCAACCCTTGGCACAACTGCAGCCGCTGACGAAGGGAGGGGTGAGTTGCGATAGAAGCCAGCTTCTCCATCTCGGAGGCGGAGCAAGAAATGCGGTCAGCCCCCTCATCCCAAAGACAGAGTCATCAGGGCTGGGAGGGGCTCCCCTGGGCGCTGCCTGCATTGCCTACCTAATTTCCGCAACTCATGGAGGGTATAAACACCATAAGAGGCGTATTCCACCACTGTGGGAGGCCCCTGGGCTCTCCTCTGGGGTCCCGTCGGCTGCCCATGTTCTACTTCTGACGGATCACAGGGCGAGCCCACCACGGAGGAGCCTCCTTCTTCTCCGCACCAGACCAAACGGGAGTATCCGGCCTGGAGGATGGGCTCAAGGTCGCGTTGAGAGCTGTTTCCACTGCCTGCTCCAGGCTGCTTATCTGAGCCTCTAAAGTGCCCTGCTTGCACCTGGAGGTCCTTCACCCCCCAGGTTTTGCTCCAAGCTGTGCATTTGGGCTCCCAGGCACTCAACTTGTGCCTGCAGGTCCCTTACCTGTACCATGTCCCACGGAGACTGTGCATGTGCTTCATGTAGTATGGTCAGAAACACCTATCCAACTCTGCCGGCGAAGATGCATTTCTTCTTGGTGCTGTGAGCTTCCAGCTGCTTCAGTGCCTTCTCCACACTCGTGGGAGACCCGTCCACTGCCTCCCACATTTCCACTGGGGCCCACCTAAGCAGCACCTCTACCACTGCCTACCACAGCGCATGCTGCGGCCACATAGCCAACCCGGGAGCCCCAGGGGCTCAAGACCCACTCACCTCATCCTGCCAACGACTATGCCAAATGTCATGCTCAGGGTCAGGTTCCATTTCCAGCTGAGAGCTGAGGGGAGGGGGTGGATGTGGGGCAGGGAGCTGGAAGAACACTCAAGAGACAGCAGATAGATGAGACCCAACTTTATTCAGCAGTCCCTTCACAGGGTCAGTATTACATCTATACACTACACAGACAACAGTGGCTGAGAGACAGGTGGTGACCTTCTCTATGTTATGTCTACATGGCTATGATTATATAAGACACGGGACTGTGCTCTTGTACCCCAAACCCGCTGAGTCATCTAGGCTGTTTACCTTGGCCATGCCTGCTGCCCAATGCCTGCTTGGCTGCAGCACAGCCATGTTTTTCACAGTGCCCCATTTTTTACAGAGGAAAGAGCAAGCTCTGGTATTCTAGGGAGCTTGGTAAGTGGAGTTCAGCTTCTAAAAAGCTTCCTTTGGGTCAACACATAATTTTCTCAAACGGTTAAACAGCTTGCCATTGGAAAGTACATGGAAATACGGCCCTGCCTTGCTCCCTCTAGCAAATGCATCACACTTTTTTATTTATTTATTTATTTATTTATTTATTTATTTATTTATTTATTTGAGATGTAGTCTCGCCCTGTCACCCAGGCTGGAGTGCAGTGGCACGACTTGGCTCACTGCAATCTCCGCCTCCCAGGTTCAAGCGACTCTCCTGCCTCAGCCTGCCTCCCGGGTAGCTGAGATTACAGGCTTGTGCCACCACGCCTAGCTAATTTTGTATTTTTAGTAGAGACGGTGTTTCACCATATTGGCCAGGCTGGTCTTCAACTCCTGACCTCTTGATCCACCTGCCTCGGCCTCCCAAAGTGCTGGGATTACAGGCATGAGCCACCATGCCTGGCCTCAAATGTATCACTTTCAACCTTCCAGATCCCCATGATCTCCATTCAGTGGGTCCAGAGTCCAGAGAACCACCTCTCCTCGTGGGAAAAATTCACTCCCAATCCTAACTGAATGGTCATACTCAGTGACAGGCTTTGACATAGGCTCAAACTTCAGTGAAGCCCCATAAAAGAAGCTAGGCTGTACCAAAAGCCAGACAGAAGAGTTCCAGGAGATTCTCAACAAAAAGTTGTAACGTTTAGTGGTAATGACTAAATGTATGTATTCAGTGTAAATTAGGACTCTCTTCTTCAGCTGGAAAGGGCAGAGAGCTAAATCTGAGAAGCAGTCAAAGAAAGCAAATTTTCTCCTAATCGGAAAAGCACAATCATGGTGAAGTAGAGCAGGTAAATGGAGCTAGTGTGTGTAATTGGGATCGTTTTTCTTTTCCTGCAAACTATGAGAAAGAAAAAGTGGGCATCTGAGGAAAAGGAAGCTAAGACTTCCAGAAGATGACTTTGTTTCTTAACTGAGGACAGATTAAGCCTTGAGAATTATCTTGGTAAAGAAAAACTGAAGACACCTACAGTCTGGGGAAGGGCCATTTAAAGGGACTTCTGATGTCAAATTCTAAAGTGATAACACTATTTCTTTAAAGTTGTGGACTTTTAAAGGACTGATATGAATCAGTATAAGCAGTTAATAAGCAAGTTTCATAGCTGTACCTAGATTCCATGTGTCTTTAAATTTTACTGATCATATGTGTTCTTCATAGAGTGTTTAATAAATTCCACATAGTGGGGAATTTAGTACAAGAGATTATTTCTTATAAGAAGGGCAAAAATTGAGTAAAAGAAATGTCCCATTTGTTCTGGTACTCTACCCCTCACACACGGGCAGTCTAGTCCACCATACCTGAATCAGTTTAATCAGAGACCTAGTACTGCAGGTAAACCGGCAGCAGACTAAAACTATATGGAGTATTGGTAACTGACAGAAGGCAGGGGATGTAAAAAGTGACTCAAATTGAACTGGAGATGTTGTTGATTTGTTTTTATATTTTAAAAAAATACTAAAAGAAGCAAAGAAAGTAAACGAAGTTGCTATTTGGGGACTGGGGAACAAATACACAAATTTTGTTTTACCTGCCCCCAAACTTGCCTGACAAATGAAGACTTTGGTTCCAGCCTAGCATTTGTGTTTTGAAGTTGGAAGGTAGATATTAGTGGAGTCTCCACACTTCCCTCTTCTCTTGTTCTCCCCCAGCTCAAATTCATAGCAAGAAGGCCCACACGCTGAGGCCTCTGCGGGAAACCGTCAACAGTAGCTGCTAATGGGAAACCTAATGACACTTTAATGGGACTAGTAAAGCTAAGAGAGTTGTGCAGATAATATTTATAATAGAAGAAAAAAGAAACTACGCACTAAGCGGAAACAGGAGCTGGCCAACCTGACTGGGAACTGTTAAGCCCAATAAAGAAAAAGCTGTAGTCCTAGAGAAAGGACATTTATCACTCCTTTGAAGGCTTCCATCACATCCACTGTAGCTGACAAACAGAGAGAGTACTGAGGCAACATTCATGGGGCACCATGACATCTCACAGGACACCTGTGCTAAGCAGCAAGCTGTAGACTGAGGTTTTTCCTTCATTTGAATTTATGAAACAGTTTTAACCAATAGGAAATAGGCTGGGTGTCCAAGACCTGGGCTAAATCCAACTGAAACAAAACATGTTGTCAATTGAATTTAAACATGGCCATTGTAGCAGAAGAGCATGGTTCTACAAATCTTTCCCAAGCCCTGTTACATCACTTTGTTTTACCATCTAACCCAAATTCATCTTTATAGCCTGAATATTTCCATCCCATCCATTCTAGTAGTAATAACATATCTGAAACTCTAAAATGATGTTTCTCCAACTATAATCCCCAGGTCAGTAACATCAGCATCACCTGGGAACTTGTGAGAACTACAAATTCTTGAGCACAATCTCAAGCCTCCAGAAAATCTTGAAGGTAGAATCCAGAATCTGTAGTTCAACAAGCCTTCCAGGTGATTCTTATACATGCTCAAGTTTGAGAACCATTGGTCTGTTACAGAACAGTGTTACACTGGATCTCAAACTTAGCTGCATATTGTAATCTCCTATAAAACTTTTTTTTAATGCTGATGGCTGGTTCCTAATTCCTCTCTGACCTCCAGAGATTCTGATTTAATTGGCACCAGGTGCACCCTAGATGTCTAATTTTTCTTAACTCTCCAGATGATTCTAATGTGTAAGAAAGCATGAAAACTACCAGAACATACTCAGAAAATGAAAGTGAACAGCCAGCTTGTCATACCTGGGTCAAAAAGCAGATAGACAGTCAACAGATATTCAGAGCCACCGATTATAAAGAGTACTAGAAAATCTATACTGAGCGACTCAACCATGTTTTTCCCTGATTATACTTCATCAAAAGAGAAAATAAATTTGCGTGCAAAGTCTTAGACTTGATTTATTTAAGTATAATTTGAGAACTAATGTTTTGTCTTTGCTGATAGTGAGCTCAGAGGTTAATTTTGTCTTTAGGAATTTTGTCTCCCCTTTTTAAAGTGTCTGACTCCTGCCTTTTACATCTATTTGAAAGTTCTGTGGCCATACTTCTCACACTGAAGTACACATGTGCCCAGGTTGTGCCATGGTGTGCTGTGGGATCCAGGAAACCACAGGTTAAAGGTTGCTCATATGTCTGGCAACTCCAATGTATTCAAAGCTAGGTAATTTAAAACTTCTTAATATTCCTATGAATATTGCGAATTGGAAGGCAAAATTTAATCATTCTGGGTTCTCCCCTCAAAGCCTCCTGAGAACAGTGTCCACCTATTCTCCTCTGCCATTAGGAGCACCGCACTAGGCAAGTTGAAAAGACACGAACATTGTATATATCAGCCTTATTGAAAACTGCCTGAAATTATTCCAGAAGAAAGAAAATTATAAATAAATGAAGACACCCCTTCTATGCATTTGTTCAAAAGCAGTTATTAGTATATCAATATCTCCTCTCCTTCAACCACTATTTATTCTTTGGAGTATCTCAGACTCCAATACTCCATAAAGAGAAAGGAGCTATTCCCTATTTGATATGATTGATAGATTGATACATATTATTCTACTGTGGGAGACATTCAGGACACCTTCAAAGTATTAACAACAATAAAGTTAACCCCTTGTCTTTCTAAATGAGACCTGACTTTGGGACTAGTTCCAGGTGTGTATATCTGTCTCTGGGAGGACGATGATGGGAGCAGGTCAGAACTTAGTGGTAGAGACAAAAAGGAACTCAGCAAGAAGCAAAAAAGAAATAGTGTTGAGTCACTAATGATCAAGGAAATGCAAATCAAAACCACAATGAGATACTACCTTACTCCTGCCAGAGTGGCTATAATTAAAAAATCAAAAAATAATAGATGTTAGCATGGATGCATTGCAAAAGGAAGAGTTCTATACTGCTGGCGGGAATGTAAGCTAGTACAGCCATTATGGAAAACAGTGTGGAGATTGCTTAAAGAACTAAAAGTAGAACTACCATTTGATCCAGCAATCCTACTACTGTGTATCTACCCAGAGGAAAAGAAGTCATTATACTAAAAAGATACTTACACATGAATGTTTATGGGACCACAATTCACAGTTGTAAAAATATGGAATCAGCCCAAATGCACATCAATCAATAAGTGGATAAAGAAATTGTGGTATATATACATGCAATGGACTACTACTCAGCCATGAAAAGGAATGAATTAATGGCATTCACTGCAACCTGGGTGGAACTGGAGACTGTTATGCTAAGTGAAGTAACTCAGGAATGGAAAACCAAACATAGTATGTTCTCACTCATAAGTGGGAGCTAAGCTATGAGGATGTAAAGGCATAAGAATGATATAGTGGACTTTGGAGACTTGGGGGAAAGAGTGGGAGGGGGGTGAGGGATAAAAGACCACAAATTGGGTTCAGTACATACTGTTCATGTGATGGGTGCACGAAAATCTCAGGCATCACCGCTAAAGAACTTACTCATGTAACTGAATACCACCTGCTCCCCAAAAACATATGGAAATAAAAAATTATAAAACAGAATTTTTTAAAAAGTGTAAAAGTGTTGAAATTGGGATTCCAGGGAAAAACTTGCAAACATATACAAGGTAAAAGCTTGAGAAAATAGGACATTCCCACCCTCTTTCACAAGAATGAGAGTACAGAGTGGAGAATGAGTGACAAAAATCCAAATCAGGATTGCAACCTCAAGGAAACATTGTCAACATTTTATACAGAATTTTTGTGCCCTATTTACACATTTATAACACCCAAAGGGTTTATTGTCCAGTCTTTCTGCTATCCTCCAGGTGAAAAAATAGAACTCTGCTTTTCAGAGCTTTTACATTTAAAAAAGAAAAATGAAAAAAAGGTAATAATATTCCCCATAGAGTTGACCCTGTCTCCTAGCTTTTTCTTCTTCACAACCGAGTTTGAGCTTGTGGAATTGGCTTTGTGGGGTGTTTTTTATTTAACTTTTGCTTTAGGCACTGGACGCTGCACTGTATTTTGGGGACTTCTCACTTCTGTTGTGTTCCACTGAGGGCAGATGGCGGCACAAATAAGTGCAGCATCCCTTGGGTGTGTCAATATTTTAGAGAAATGCAATTTCTCTCTTTCTGTCAGAAAAAAATATATATATATAAAGCTCCTAACTATCCTTAGCATTACCTGTTCTAAGCAACAAAATAGGCATACCCAGAAAACTGAGGAGGTGAGCCTCTAACCTTCCACAAACATCACATTTGAGCCAGAGCATATTAGTACCAGCGAGAAACTCAGTAAACCTATTCTAACAATAAAAGAATGGGGCACAGAGAGAAAAAAAAAAAATGAACTCTCAGGACCACACAGCCAGTGAGACCAGAGTCCCAGTCTCTGAGTTAGTTTTCTTTTCCCCGCAATCTACCTCATCACGCCCCTGAAATGCCACAGAGCACAGCTGGGCTGCAAGCTGCTGTTGCAACCAGCAAACAATGATAAAGGAAACAGAATAAAGCCTAACGAGATGGGAAGAATAGGAATGAAAACTTGACACTTGACAAGTGTGGAATATTGATGCCTACACAGGAGGCAACCAGAGGAGCTGCAATAGGTCTTGACTCACAGGCAAGCAACAGAAGCAGAAAGCAATAGCAGGGACAGAGAAGCCAAATGAGACTGCACAGGAAGCTCCAGAGGATGCAGGTGGGGGCCAGGCCTAGGGCGGAGACCCTCTTGCCTCTCTCCTGGTTTGATGCTCCTAGACGAGTACAAGGTACAAGGCCTGGCACATGTGTTCTTGCACCCAGAGATGTGGAAACGACAACAGATTCTAGAATATATTCTAACTTCTCTGTCCTCATCTGCAAAATTGAAGCAAATACTCCTGCCCAGTAAAAATGAAGTGAGACAGATGAACTTCTTTTTAAATTACAAAGAAGGGCAAAATAGCACTTGTCTTTGTCAGTTAGGACTTCTAGAAGAAAGTACCGTAAACTAGGTGGCTTATAAACAACAGACATGTATTCCTCACAGTCCTGGAGGCTGGAGCACCCACCATCAGGGTTCCAGCATGGTCAGATTGTGGTGGGGGGCCGCTTCGGGTTGCAGCTGCTGACTTCTCATTGTATCCTTACTTGGAGGAAAGAGGGCTATATAGAGCTCTCATGGGTCCCTTTTTTTTAGAGCTCTAATCCCATTCATCAAAGCTCCACCCTAGGCCAAGCACAGTGGCTCATGTCTGGAGTCCTAACACTTCGGGAAGCTGAGGTGGGAGGATCACTTTAACTCAGGAGTTTGAGACCAGCCTGGGCAACATGGTGAGACCCCATCTCTGCGAAAAATACAAAAGTTAGCCAGGCATGGTGGTATATGCCTGTGGCTGAAGGTGAAGGAGAAGCAGGCACTTTCTTCACAAGGCATGGGAGAGAGAAAAAGCACAGGGGAAACTGCCACTTTTAAAATCATCAGATCTTGTGAGAACTCCCTCACTATAATCAGACAGCACCGGGGAACCACCCCCATGATCCAATCACCTCCCGCCAGGTCCTGCCCTCGACAGTTGGGGATTACAATTCGAGATGAGATTTGCAGGGGATACAGAGCCAAACCATATCAGCTACCTATTTCAAATCCAATCCCAGATGGGCTTATCTAGATACACCTTTGTCTTGAAAAGATTTCCCTCTGTCCCCTTCTGACTATCCAGGTGTGGAAGACCAAATATCAGTGACAGTTTAGTCTTCAAATCAAGAAGAGAAATACAGCTAGAACAAAGTAAAAAAGAAAGAGAAAAACTATTCCATCAGAATCATCAGTTTTAACATTAACTAGCTAGCCCGAGAATCAAATATTCAATGCATGATTTTGGAAATTTTTTAATAATAACTTGAAATAATTGCCTTTATTTGGCTTTCTTTTTATACATGCAAGAAATTAAATGTTCTAGTAAGTCAAAGAAATACAGCTGAAAAATAGCAAAAGGCATATTGGATAGAAATGACAGAAACCACAGTTATCCGATCTGTATCAAAAATATTAAACAAAGAAAAAATACTCATTATTCTGTCAGCTTTAAGACATTTTCAGCTTGTTCAAACTGGAACACGTCCCCCTGTGGTCTTGTAAAACTCAGTGGATTGGAGTAAAGCAATGTAAGCAGTAGCTTCATCTTCAAAGATGCCATGTAAAATATACATATTAACAAGCAGGGTTGGGTTTTTTTCCTTTTGTTCTTATCCCTTCTGTTTGTTTCTCTGCTCTGTTCCAAGAACTGGCATGTCTTAGTAGTGTAATATCCACTAGAGTTTACATTTTCCTTCACCTACAATCACCTCCCAACCTTGAAGCTTCCACCACTGCCCTCTTGGCTTTCTCCAGTGGGGACTGAACTTCTGGAGCCAGTAAATTTTTTGAACCTACATCTCTTTCCTCAAAGACAGTACCTGGTAAATAATGCCCAGGTTACTGTTTATATTTGTAAAAGCAAATAAACCAAAAAGGCATGTTTGTGGGTGTGTGTCTTCATGATTCTCTCTGTAAATTTTTGAGTAACTGATCGGACCACGAACAAGCAGAGTCTTAGATCTGAAACAAGGATGTAATGTATAAATTCAAGATTTTACATACACATTGCAAAACTGGGGAGTTACATATACATCTCAAAATTTGGGAGTTCCAATACACCATACCATTCCCATTTTGGTGGATTACTGTAGATAAGATTCGGGATTCCATTCATCTCATCCTGACCACACACCGTCCTTTGCAAAGGGTAGGTGGATGAAGTCAGGAAGCAGGACAAATGTGAAATAAGAGATAGAAGTCCTGATGATGTCAGCTCTTTGAATTTTAGCTTCCTTTTTCCTTCCCACCCAAGGCTATTGAGGTATGTCTCTCTAAAGGTAAAGTAGCTACCAAGGGAGTGGTGACACTCTGTGCTTCATCCTTACAGTGCAAATTAGCAACCATTTTTGGAGACTCCAAAAATTATGAAAATCTGTATCTCCAGCATTTAGCACAGTGTCTGGCACATTGGAGACCCCCAAAATAATGCCTGTTTAAAATAAAAAGGAAACATGCTGAGAGGCCAGAGGGAGCAGACAACCAAGATGTTGGAACCTAGGAAATGGACAAACCCACCAGAGTGGGGCAGGTGGACCAAGCTTTTAGAATTCGACAGCAGAAGTGTATGCAGGTGTTTTGAGCATCATAAGAGTTTGGCATGGGCCACCAGCAGTCAGACAGGGGTCAGGCCTGAAAAAGACTTACTGCAGCTGGAGACTGCCTCATGGTGTCTGAACACCCAGGATAAGCCTCCAGGAACTAGGTAAGCACCCTGCTGTGTAGGCCAGGACTTGCTTTAAAGTTCTCACAGTGCAGCTGCTGAAAGAAAAGATAGTGTTCCTTAAATCTCCCTGCCTTTCCTAGAAACACAATTGGCCCTTGAGACCAAAGTGGAGCTGAACCTAAAACAACCATATCAACAATAAATACTGATATGGTATTCACTGTGCTGGGTACTGTTAAACATATTCACGCTATGAAGTGGACACTATTATTAATCACCTCCATTTTACAGATAAAGAAATGGAGGCACAGAGCCCTTCAATGCTTGCCCAAGGTCATGCAGCTAATAAATGGCACAGCTGGAATGTGAACCTAGGCAGCCTGGTGCCAGAGCCCATGTTCTTCACACCACATCTGCTTCCTTGTAGGGCCCCTGGCTGCGGGATGCTGACGGGGGTGGTCAGGAAGCCTTCTGTACTTCCTAAGCAGTTTCAATGAATCCAGTTGCCTATATGGAGAACTCCCTGATGAGATCCACACTTTCATATGTGCAGAATTAGAAAGCAGCGGAGCACATAACCAAAGACTCATACACAGGACTGCACAACCCTATAAGAACAATTCAGCAGGGAAAAAGCCCCAAAGGCCCTGAGGTTTGCTCATGCAGTGAATTTAAAATTTGCGCATTATGACTCAGATGTGCAGAAATGGAGCTTAATTCCCCATACTCTCAAGCCCCTATTTCCATTTGCCTGCCCCTATAAAGCCACCAAACAATCACTTGTGGTTTAAAACAGTCTCCTTCGGGTCGATGTTCAGGGCAGTCAGGAGTATCCCCTTTATTGTTCTCCTCCCCTTCCCCCAGAGGGTGGACTTAGCTACTGTCTTAACCCTGGAGAAAGGAGTTCTGGGTGAGAAGTCCTGTCCCCCTCTTACTCCTGGGCAAAAGCTTCTTTAGCCTGTTGATATTTCAATTAAAATTAAATAAATGAAAAATCAGTTTCTCAGTCACACTGGTCACATTTTAAGTGCTTTATAGCCATCTGTGGCTAATGGCTACCAGAATTGAATAGTACAGACATAGAACAATTTCTGTCATCATAGAATATTCTATTGGACAACACTGTGTGTGTGTGTGTGTGTGTGTGTGTGTGTGTGTGTGTGTGTGTCTGGGCATCTGGGTGTTATGTGTGTATTCTTGTCTATGTATAGTTTAGTTTCTTTTGAAAATAACAGACACACAATAAAACACATTTATAAGAAGACATTCAAAAGTCAAGTTAGAGATCCATGGTTTGCAGAACCACGTTCTGCCAACTGGTCACAGTGGAATCTTTGAGCAAGTTACCTAGTCTCCCTGAGTCTGTTTCCTTGTCTTTAAAATAGACAATAACACCAGTGCTACAAATCTCACAAGTGGTTGTAGGATCACACGAGATAATGCATCTAGAAGTACTTTCAAATTTTTAAGACAAAATTTAAATTTATCTAGTGTTATTCCTATTCTAATAAAGGATTACTCTTATATTTTTAAAGGAAAAAAGCTTGTAGCAGAACCCGGACTCATTATATCTCAGGTGCCAAAGGAATTTGCATCTGTATTTCAGAGCTACTCTGTTAGTATGATAAAATCACAAAGAACAGACAATGTATAAGAAGACTGAATATGGAATAGCTCTTAAGTTTTTAAAAGGAAGAAAAAGAATGGTTCTACTAAACTATGGAACAACACATTACTTATCAATTCTCAGAAAATTTAGTGCATACTTTATAAAAAATGATTTCAAAATATTCAAGACACAATGTATGTGTTAGAATTACTAGGCTATTCATCTGCAGACCAAATAATTTAAAAAATAAAAAATAAAAATAAAAGCAAAACTAAAGAATTACTCATGAAGCTAAAAAACTTCAGGGAAATTGCAAACATAGTATGCCTTGATTTAAGCAAAATATTTAATATTCTTCAATATACCCTTATTGTTTGAATGGTGAGATGGGGACTGTATTAGTCCATTTTACATTGTTATAAAGAAATACCTGAGACCAGGTAGTTTATAAAGAAAAGAGGTTTATTTGGCTCGTGGCTCTGCAGGCTATGCAAGCATGGCACCAGCATCTGCCTGGCTTCTGGTGAGGCCTCAGAAAACATTTGCTCACCGTGATGGGTTAACAGGGAGCAGGCATGTCACACGGCGAGAGGGAGCAGGAGAGAGGAGGGAAATGCCACACTCTTTTTTAACAATCAATTCTCACATGAACTAATTAAACGAGAACTCACTTATTACCAAGGGGATGGCACCAAGCCATTCATGAAGGATCTACCTCCATGACCCAGACTCCTCTTACCAGGTCCCACCTCCAATACTGAGGATCACATTTCAACATGAGATTTGGAGGGGATAAACGTCCAAACTATATCAGAGACTAACGGCATGATTAGGTCTACTCATGTCTGTTTGAAAAATTACCCCAAGGTAGTGTTAATTTTGTGTTCAAAGTTAGCTTGAAAGGGAGTCTGGAGACTCTTGTCCTTGGACTATTTATTTTGCACATTTTGACAAGAATGGATGCTCTCAAGGGAAGCCTTTGCATATGACAACAACATACAGCAATTCACCTAAGCTTCAGCAGAGCTGGACTTTGAAGGAACGCTCTCCAGACGGGTAGGGCAGACATTCACCTCCATCTTGTTTAGCCTCACCTGTACATTCTCCTTGGGATGCCTTTCTGTAATCCCCAAGGCCGCCCATCACACCCCAGCTCCCAGGATTACTTTTATATGATGGAAATAAGATGAAGAACAGCTGGCAATGGGAAAGAGCCCACTGAGCAACATAATGGAAGCCTACTACTGCTTTCCTCATGGTGGGAGACCACCAGATCTCTGGGTAAGAGCACACAGACATACACACACACCCACAAATTAGTACCGGGACATTGTGTCCTGTTAAACGTACTACAACCATGCAAAGATCGATATTATTAACCCTACCTTAGAATTAAGGGAACTCATCATCAGAATGGTTAAGTAAATTGCTTAGGGCCACAGGGTCACCAGGTAGCACAACTTGGATTCCTGCCCTGGGTCTCCTAACTCCCAAGCCTCTAGTCTTTCCTCTGCCTCACATCTGAACACAGCCAGGAACTGTCTTCACTCCCCACAATGTACCACTCTCTCTTTGTTCTTTCTCTGCCTTCTTCTCTTTCTCTCATTCCCACTTTCTTTCCTTTTTTAGTATCTGCTCTTATCCATGCCTCATACCTATTCAGGTTTAGGCAGGTTTTGTACCACTAGATTTCTTAAGGAGAGGCCACGGGCTGATCCCTGCCCTACAAAATAATGTTCATGTTCCTCCAAAGGCAAAACTACTAGGTATCCCAAATACACTTAGTAATGACCCATATTTTAGTGGTTGTTCCATTTTCAACTCCATTGGGACAAATAATTGTCCTATATTTTAAACTGGAATTAGGGTGTGGAGGGTGTATATGTGTGTGTGAGTGAGAGAAAGAAAGAGAGAACATGCAAAAACCTCACTTGCTGATTTTATTATGGAAACTGCCGGGTCAATCATATTTTGTTCAATCAGCATTCACAAAGCATGACCTCTCTCACCCAACACACACCTACTATCAGATACCAATAACCTCTGTCTGTAGCACGGACATCTGGAACCTCAATATTATCATTCACATCTTGCATGTTCATTTTAACCTTTATAACATTCCTATCTGATAGGAGTAAAAAATATTACCATTCCCATTTTGAGTAATCAACAAATTCTCTAATGTCGGTCATTAAATATATATGACATTTTATCTCCAAGTCTCTAAATCTGGATTCTCCTGGCTTCCACGCCAGCTCTCTCTAACCTCACAAGGCTCCTTGACAACACTGCTAGGAGGAAAACTAGGTCCCCTGCCCTCTTATTCAGGTGTTTTTGCAGCTGAAGTTCACATCCTTTAAAAGGAGGGAAGTTGACATGGAAATAATTTATTCTCCCTTTAAGTAAAAAAGAGAAAAAAGGAATAGGAAAATAAAAAGACAAAACCTCCTACCACTTCAAATGCAGCAAGATGACCAGCTTCATGCCTAACAGGGAATTAGTTATCTACAATTATAGAGAGCTAAGAAATCTAAGAGCAGAGGTCTCAGAGTTCTTCCAGCTCGACTCCAGTTCCATGCACAGAATCTCTGGCATGTGATGACATTAGTGACACTAAAATGTTCACTGAGTGCCCTCTAAGTTGCAGGTGTTTTTCTTAGGAGTTTCATATGTTTTCTCTTGTTTACTATCTACCACCCTAAGAAGGAACTATTATCATAGCATTTTACAGATGAGAAAAGACATTATTGCTTGCCCTTAATCTTCATAATAGTCCAAAAAGATTGTTGTTACCATGATTGCCATTTTAGAACTGATGAACTGAGGCTCAGAAAGGTCAAGTGGCTTGCCCATGGTCCCACAGGTCTTCTGATATGGAGCCTGCAGCTCCTTCACAGAGCAATAGCTCAGCAGCCCAGAAAATGCCTTCACACTCTCCTCCCATTTGACCATTCGTTACAACACATTTAAGATCAGACCCTGACGGTGACATTCTGCAAATAAGTCCAACACTGGATGTTGTAGAATCTCAGTGAAGAAAGGCCAGCACTCACCCCTGAGGACATCCACAGTCAATAATTCAAAATGTAGGCATGAATTTGTCACTAAGCCAACTTAACCCTCAAAAAAAAAAAAGTTTCATAAGAAGAGAATCTTTAAAAGAGAAACAGAATTGATGGCTTAGGAAAGGTAAAGTTACGGAAACGGGTTGTAAATCCTGGTCATAAATTAGGGCTGAAAGGAAGAGGATTTTTGATTCAGTCGCTGAGTAAACTGTCTTATTGGATACACTAGCACCACCTTGTGGTGAGGAGCAGGAACTCACAAAGTACCACCTGTTTGGCACCACGTACACTAAAACATACCTTTGCTGTGGAGGTAAACAATGTTGGATACAAACCACAATGCTCCAGAATTTCATCACCAAAGTGATGATGGTTATTTTGACTAACATAGACTACTTTTCAAAGAGCATGTTTGTTTTTATCTCAGAGAGGGCAAAATGCAAAATGAGACCAGTCCTCTGGTGCATTTCAAGAGTATCTTTATTGATGAATGTGAAAACATAATATTGAGATATGAGATTATCTCACATTTGTGTAGCATTTTTCACATACATGATTTTATTTTATTATCAAAACAACACTGTGAGTTAGGCAGACAATATATTGATCCCATTTCACAGACAAGGAGAGAGGTTCATTTGTGTTAAGCATTAGTGTGAAGTTACTTGTGAAGCTCCCAGAGAAAGTTCGGTAGTTATTAAGCCTTCTCAGGAACTGAGGATATTGTAAATACGAGTATGCTGAAAAGGTAAAAGAGTTAGGATCAAGAGTCAGTCAAGCAAATGATCCATTCACTTCTAAATAACTTCTAAGCAGTTGATTTATCAGCAAAAGTGTGCTAGAGTTCAAAAATTATTTATTTTTGAATCATGGCAACAAATGCCCCATGAAATAGGCAGCCACAATTGTCTGGACCACTGGGCCAGACCCATGCCATATCCATGTGTTGATTCATCACTAAATCCTTCAGGGACAACATGTTTATATAGAAAACATTTTTGCCAAGCTGGCCTCATCATACTGCAGTTGAAATAATTACATCATCCAAATCAGACCTCCTCACCCCATCCCCAAGTTGTCCAAAATCTGCTTGTAATTTCTTGTGTGAGCTCCTGTCCACAAAACATCAGAGACATTATTTTCATTCCTCTGTCTGGACTGAGACAAAGAACCCCATTTAGCAAATAATAGTTCTAGATGCAATCTTCCTACTAGGCCTGTGGCCTGGTTCATGGTGAAATGACATGCATTTGACAATTTTTTTCGACTATGCTTTTAGTGAGAGCTGTGTCAGGGATGGGGTGCTCACCTGTCCCATTTGAGAGACGGCTTACTTGATGTCTTACTTTTGTGTGATATCATGAGACATTTGGAAGCTCGTCTGTTCATTAAGCATTAATCTGATTGATCTCAAATGTCAATTCACCAAATCTATGATAAACATTATAAAAAATTCATACATTAATCTTTTCTGCATTTATAATTATTTTGTATTAGATTTTTTTTAAGAAAAGGTGTAGAGCTTGACAAATTATTCTAAATTTTATTTGGAAAAAGGAATAGATAAGAATATATTTTTAAATACCTTGAAGAAGAATGGGGAACTTTTTCTTCAGGATATTAGTTATCCCAAATATTTTTCCCTGTTTATTATTTGCCTTTTAATTTGATGGTGAAGTTATTTGACATAGATTACTAGAATCAGAAGATTTAGGAGAATTTTTGGCTAAAGATCAATATTTTTCTTCCTTGCTTTGCCCCAAATTAATTAATAGGTTCTTTTTTAAAGGCAGTGATTGAAAGGCCCAGATACCTATCAGACATATTTTTAACAAAGTTCCTTTATTTTCTACTCACGATAACATCAAGAAATCATCAGATATCTCTTCTCCTTGACCTGTTTCAGAGACCTGAGCCAAACCGAAGGCATATTTGCACACACACACACGCACAGATACACACATGCACACACACACGCACACACCCCTCATACACCACATGCTGCCTTAGGTGCAACTATATTCAAGTGATATGACCTGGTCCCTTCATCTCTCCCCTGAGAAATCATAGCCCCCATCATACTACAGATGACTGACAGTAATCACTTTCAATCGCTTTTTCCTTTTTTCATCTAGGTCTCCACGAAGTGGGCTTCCCGATCTCTAAACAAGATTTTACAAAGTAGCCAATATGCAAACATTTTGATGATATAATACAATATAAAGGTAGTGAACATTTTAAGAACTCATTCTCTTTTCCATTGTTATAACTTATATATATGTAGACATACACACACACGTATCACACACACATATATGTGTGTGTATATATATATTTCTAAATAATAAATTAGACCACACTGTTCACAGACTAAGGATATGTTTTCCCATAGCAAAGACTGAGAAACCTATTGGCATATGGTAGCAAGACTATCTGAGGGATCCTGAGAAGTCCAGGTCAAACAATATTAAGAACACGAATGAATGGAAGACATCTCAAAGAATATTTTTGATATATTTGTTTCTAGTTTATATGTCAATAAAATAAGAAATCAATAATGAATATATGAAAGTGCTACAGGAAAATAGAGAAAAAACATAGACAATTCCAGCAAACAAATAAAAAATGACTGCTAAAACCACAGCGCCTATCACTAGCAGCTGCTAAAAATATGTTAAATAAAAATAATGATAATTAAGGTAATGGAAACTATATCAGCAATGAAATACTTTTTTGTCTCTATCAGGCTGGAAAATATTAAAACCATGAGAACATTATAAAAATGCCCTATTGTCCAATAACACGTATATATTTTATACTGCCATTGCCCCATGCCACTCATTGTGAAAACACTAAGACAATATGTATTAAAAATCTTAAAATTTATATACTCTTTGACTTAGTAATTTCAATTCTAGATAACTACGCTAAGGAAATCATCAGAAATGCAGGCAAATTTATGTGCAAATATGTTTATTATAGCATTATTTATTATAGTAATAAATGGAAGCAGTAAAAATGCTCATGATAGAGGACTGCTTAAATAAATTAGAGGCCGTACATACATGCATACCATGGACTGTTACACAGTCGTTAAAAATTACATTCACAAGGAATTGGAATGACATGGGGAAATGCTTACAATGCACTCAATAAAAGAAGCAGAATATACAGCTATTTATATAGCAAAATCTCATCATTTTTAAAGTAAGTTTGTAGCAAAGAAAAATAACTAAAAAGTATGAAACTGTGAACAATATATAAGATTATACGTGATTTTTATTTCACTCTTTATAAAACTTATTTTTCCAAACTTTCCATGATGATCATGATTACTTTAATAATTAGAGATATATTAATTTAAAATACATTCCATTCACGGCCCTGGAAAAGCTTTGCTCTAGCCCTGCTTGTTTCCTAAATACATCAGGCTTTTCCAGATCCCTGTGCTTTTCTGCTTAATGTCTGACTGCTTGGAAGGCCTTACAGGAACTTGAAAATCAGTTCTTCCAGGTGGCATTCTTTGAAGCCCCGAGTAAGAATTGGTTGTTACTTCATTTTTATTTTAAAACCACTTGATACTTGGCTGTAGGACGCCATTTACTAAATTAATCATAATTATTCATTTATGTGTGTGTCTCCCCATTGGACTTTGAACTTTTCAAAAGCCGTGGGTCTTAGAAACCCTTAAATCTCCAATATCTGGTACTATTCCTAGCATGCCATAAATATTAAATGCATGCATGAGTGAATGATAAATGTATGGAATGATGGATGGATAGATGGAAACCTATAAATTTTCAAAAGGCAATAGAATCTAGAAGCTAAGGCATCTTCAAGTTGTTTCCTGTATGTGGATGTGTACATACTACAAATGACATACAGGAAACCCTATGTTGAGCATTCCTAAGACAAGTTGAGCTATAATTAGCTTATAATAGAACTGAAATTTTTCTAGCTGAAACAACAAATCTGTTATCCTACTTTGCTGTAAATGGCTTTCTACGAAGGATACCCACACGCTTTTTTATTATTAAAAACCATTCCAATAAAAGATATGCTAAAAAATTATTGTAATTTCTACTAATTAAAAACTAATTAAGTCATTTGCTGAATAATACATGTACTCTACTTGCATTATCTATAAGCATGCTCTTCGCTTACAAATATTTGTCTCCATTTCATTAAAGTAATTAAACTGCTCCAAGTACGGTTATTTTTACAAGCATTTTATAGCCAACTCTCAATTTTCCATACCAATGGAGAAGTATAATTGAAATATTTAAAACTGAATAACAGATAATACAGAACCTCCCTGCAGTTCTTCTCCTCCTCCAGTTTAGCAAACAACAAAAGCAACCATCCTGAGGTTTAACTCAGCTGTCTTCCCTCACGCCCACTCTGGTAGCCTATACAGAAAATAATTACACGTAAATAGTATGACTGTATTCATGCACTTAGGTCTCCTTCCCACTCCCACCTCTCAACACTCTCATTTTAATGTATGTTGAGGCAAGATGGAGGAATGTGCTCGCCTACTTTACCAGGGAAGAGGGACCATCCCGAAATCAATGACAAAATTAATTGCACTCTGTCTCTCCTACCACATTGCTCATACTTTGTCCCTGGCAATTATGACAATTCCTTAAGTTCCTAGAAAAAGAAATGCTGCATCAAGCAAAAATTCTTTATGCTAAGAATTATAATGGAGATTCTGAGTGAAGGTGTCAGCGTGCACGTCACATTGTGCCTGGGTGCAGCATTTTTTGCTATTATAAAGGAAAGTGAATTATGTGGAGGATGCATTCTTCTTCCCAAAATGGGAGGGAGCATAATTATGAAGGGGCAGAGAGTAAATATAAGTTGGATGCATCTAATTACATATATTTAGAAATGTGATGAGAAAACATTTATTGCAAATGGGTTGACAATCTATCTTCCATAATAGGCACTTTGTTGTGGATAAACAGAATAGAGCCCTTCTAACTCCCTAATGCTGGTTTTTGCCCTAAGTGTCAGAGGCTATAGTAATACTGCCTGTGAGAGGAGAGAAATGGTGCCAAGTAGAGAAAGCACCATCCGCAGAGGCAGAGTCATGCAGTGGGGAAAGCTATGAGGAGAACAGGGAGGGAAGAAGGTGGTCAGGGAACAAGCTGGTGCATGGGGCATAAAGATTGATTCCAGGCTGGGCACAGGGGCTCACTCCTGTAATCCCAGCACTTTGGGAGGCTGAGGCGGGCAGATCACCTGAGGTCAGGAGTTCGAGACCAGCCTGGCCAACATGGAGAAGCCCCATCTCTACTAAAAATACAAAAATTAGCCAGGCATGGTGGTGGTGGGTGCCTGTAATCCCAGCTACTCAGGCGGCTGAGGCAGGAGAATCACTTGAACCTGGGAGGCGGAGGTTGCAGTGAGCTGAGATCACACCATTGCACTCCAGCCTAGTCAACGGAGCCAGACTCCGTCTCAAAAATAAAAATAAAAAATAAAAAAAGGATTGATTCCAAGGGCCTGGAAACTACAGTTGTGCTACAAAACAGATTACAGATAGATAGATAGTGGTGGTGGGGGAAGTGCTGGTGATGGATATGTAAATAAAAAGAAAGAATATTTGTTATACACCCCTAGTGCATAATAAGTATTTAATAAATGTACTAAGCACTTGAGGTCCTCAGAGACATTTGGTTCCTAAGGTTAAAGACACAAAAGAAGTTGTTGGACAAGAGGCAGCGGGAGGTGGTTTTGTTGTTTTGTTTCATTTTTAATACAGGCCTCAGAGGCGGTACTCAAAATGTGTTCAGAAGGCTTGAAACAGAATTAAATTCAGACCCTGCATGTTAGATGGCATCTCCTTTATTCTGGACTTTCCCCTGCTTTAAATTTTATTGGATTTTAATCGGAGACCATCTGATGAAATGTTCTGAACCTAGATTAGAATGTAGCATGTACAACAGCTGAATGAGAGGGAGGACAGTGGAATCACATAATGGAATATAAAATAGATTTTAAAAGCAATAAAACTGCAGCAGGTGGAGGGGTCTCCTGAGGGTCAAGAAGAAGCGGGAATGTTGAGGTGCTCTCTCACTGCCCAGAGAAAGAGGAATCCATCAGTCCCTCCCTGGGACTGTGCCCAGGATGTGCCCATCCTACCCAGGGCACAGGAGAAAGGAGAAGCAGAGCCTGAGCTGGTTTATGCAAATAAAACTGAACAATATTATAAAAAGAAATAGCCAGCGCCCCCAAGGACCCAAGGCAGGCCCTTGACTTCTCCAAAATTCATGATGAGAGACAATGGAGGCCAGTTTTGCTCTACCACCTAGAGCAGGGCTTCTCAAATTCACTGTGCAACTGAACTCAGGTCTTATTAAAATGCAGATTCTGATTTTGAAGGTTAAAGATGGGCCTGAGAGTCTGCATTGCCAGCAAGTTTGCAAATGATGCTGGTGTTGCTGTTCCAGGAATCACACTTTGGGTGGTGAGATATAAAGGTGCTTTGCTCACCTGCATCAGCATCACTTAGTGCCCAGTGAAAACTCCGACTCCTGAGCCCCACCCAGACACGCATCCCTAGAGACAGTACCTGGGGATATGCACGTTTTACAAGCTCTCCGGTTTTTTGTTTGTTTGTTTTGTTTTGTTTCTTAGACAGGATCCTGCTCTGTCACCCAGGCTGGAGGGCAGTGGCACCATCTCAGCTCACTGCAACCTCCCCCTCCCAGGTTCAAGCCATTCTCCTGTCTCAGTCTCCTGAGTAGCTGGGATTACAGGTGCTTGCCACCATGCCCAGCTAATGTTTTTTTGTATTTTTAGTAAGTAGAGATGGGGTTTCACCATATTGGTCAGGCTTGTCTCAGGCTCCTGACCTCAGGTGATCCACCTGCCTCGGCCTCCCAAAGTGCTAGGATTACAAACATGAGCCACCGCGCCCGGCCACTCTCCAGTTGATTTTTATGCCTACCCTTCCAAATGCCAGGCAAATTCTTGAGAATTTACAATAAGGAGTTATCCACATAATTATAAGACAGGAAGGTGAGCAACAAGTTAACCAGCAGAACTGAGAGTGATGTGAGGAGGTGTGGGGAGTGGCTATCATCTGGGAGTTCAAGAGCGAGTCCACAAACAGAAAAGGGTACCAGGAACCCTCACTTTGGGGCATCCAGTGCATGCTTTAGGGCAAGCAAAGCTACTTAAGGAGTACATCTGCCTGAGTCGATTTTTTTTCTTAAAACAAATCTCATTACACTATTTTATTTAATGGAATCATTTTGGGAGCCATTTTCACTCTGCTCATTCTCCCTCACATCCTCTGCCCACATCCCATTACCAAGTCCTGTTGGCTCAGCCTCCAAGATCCATCCTCCCATGCGTCTCCTTCTCCCATTCCCAATGCCATCATCCTAGTCCCACCCGTTACCTTCTCTCACCTGGGCCACAGCAACCGTCTCCTAGCTGGTGCCCCAATTTCTGTCTTGTCCCCTAACATCCATTGTCTATTCCACAGCTAGCCTAGAACTACTTCAGAAGCTTCCCTTTGCATTCAGAATAAAATCGTCACTGAAGCTGTGAAAGCCCAACAGGATCTTATCCCTACATTTTTCTTGAACCTCATCTTTCTTTCTCTTTGCTCCAGCTACACCAGTTTTCTTTAGTTTCTCAAATACACAAAGCTTGTTCCCATCTCAAGGTCCTTACCCATGCTCATTTTTCTGTTGTTTGCCAAACATAGCTAGCCCCACTCTCACTTTAGGTATAATCCTAAGTATCACTTTTCCAGAGAGAACTTCCCTACCCACCTAACCTTGAGTAGATCCCTCTCCAGACCCTCGTTGTTCCTTTATAACATATATTATAATTGGCAGTGATTTTACTTTGTATGTGTCCTTCTCTTCCATTGTAACTCTGATTCTCAAACTGTGGTCCCAGACAAGCAGCACCAGCATCACTTGGGAAACTCTGAGAGTTGAGCCCACTGCTGTTTTCTCAATCTGTCCTAGTAAGTTGGTGGATGCTGAAGTTTCAGAACCACTGTACTAGATTGTAACCACCATGGGAGTAAAAACTGCATCCGTCTTGTCCATCATTATATGTCCAGCTCTTAGATTTGGGCATATAGTATATCCTTGGTAACATTTTCCTCAAATGAATAGATAAATGAGTCCCATGAGGCAGACAATTTACATTTCCCAACCAGTATCCCATTCCAGTATACTTACAAAAGCTCTATTTGAAAGAGAAATCTCACAGAAACTTGGCTTTCAATGGTGGAGTTCTAAGCAGGCTCCAGAGTAGAGAATCCATTATAGGGGACAAGACAGAAATTGGAAGACCAGCTAGGAGAGTGTTGCAGTGGTCTGGCTGAGCGATGATGATGATGGCAACTAGAGTGATGGTGGTGGAAATGGAGAGAAGGAGGTAAATTTCAGGATGGATCTTAGAGTCTGAGCCACTAGGACTTGATGTGACTAGTCACAGGCGAACGGGTGTGAAGGAAATGCGGGGTCAGGAAAGGTATAACCTGCATCATGCTGGTGGTGAAAACGGGGGAGCACAAGTATAGTGAGTTCCAAGTAAGGAAAGTGCAGCAATCAAACGAATCAGCAGACTGCCTTTGCTTAAGAATGGTCAACCTGGGCCCTCTCCTCTCCCTTCCTATGGGCCCTTTTCTCTCCCTCCTTAACTCGCTTCTATTCCACCATCCCAGAAAACACATGCAAAAAGTAGATCTGCTAATGTAACCCAAAAATGAATATATGGAAGAAATCAAAGCACATTTAGTGGCCTCACATGTTTATTAATGTGGCTGAGGATGTTGCAGCTTGTACAGGGTGAATGGCTCATTCAGGTCACACAGCTGCTAGAGGCCATCAGGACCAAGCCCCAGTCTCCCACCTCTCAATCTATTGGAAGACTTACTTTATTGGATGCTCTGTGGGAAAACAAGAAAAACTCCAGGGTTCAACATGTTTGGAAATGCTGCAAGCAATAATCCCTCTAGAGAGTTTCAGTGGTGGACATTATATTAAGGTTACAAAAAGTCTTCCATCAGAGAAACATGTTTAATCCAGCACTCTGCAAACAGCTTTGGCCATGAATTCCCACTGGCCCACAGAGCTTCATAGCATCTATTAGCACCCTCAGACTATATATACGAAGCATGAGCCATAGGAAAAAGAAGGAAAAGTTAATCCCAGTTTAAAGGTTATGCCTCATAGAAGTCCTAGTATCTTTGCCCACAGAGCTTCATGGCATCTATTAGCACCCTCAGACTATATATACGAAGCATGAGCCATAGGAAAAAGAAGGATAAGTTAATCCCACTTTAAAGGTTATGCCTGAATTTTTCATATGCTCAAAGAAGTCCTGATATCTTTGCCATGTTTATCCACATTTTGAAACCTTTAAGTGACTATTTTAAACAGCTAGCTGGGCTCGTTGAAGGTACTTGGCTAACACCAAGGGAAAATAACATGGGAAGCCCCACGGGGCTGATGCTCTCATGAGGTATTCCTTAATGCTTAGGACATGGGCTTCCCAGGCCTGATCTGTGGTGACCTGTACTCACAAGGTCTCCCCTGCCAGTTTCCCTTTTCTATTGTATGACCACAGCTTGCACAGAAGCCCCGGTGTGAACAAAAGGAAGTGGTATACAGTGATGCATAGGCCAGGGGTGGTAATAGTGATGCATAACCCAGAGTGATCAGGCAAGGCTGCTCACCAGGAAGGCGAGGGATGGGGGATGGGAACTGGTGCTCAGGAGGCCCATACCTGGAGCCATGGAGACTTGCGTAGGCTTGAGGCAAAACTCGGAGACCTGGAGGAGATCTCCCAGAAATATAAGATTCTGAAAGAAGGGATTTCTTGGAGGGGTGCACAGGCTTAGGACCTTCCCAATGGGCAATGTCCTGAGAAGGACACTGGGAGCTTCACTGGGCTGGGTCATCCAACTGTGAGGCAGGGAACAGTCGGAAGAGCTGAAGCTTTAGAATTCACACAGACCAGCGTCCAAATAAGCAAGCTTCTCATGTTTTAGTTTCATAACTTTAGACAAATTACTGAATGCCCCCAAGCCTTGGTTTCGGCATATGTAAAAAAGACACCATAATTTCTGCCTCTCAAAATTGCTGAGTGGTTTAAATCACATAATGAGTATGCAAACACTGACAGATAATAAAAGTATAACCAAACACAGGTATAAATGTAATAATTATTACAGTTGTTTATTGAGCATTTATAATGTGCCAGGCACAGGGTTAAGTACATGAAGAGACATTAGGTTGTTTAAACCTTCTAGGAAACCTCTGAGGTAGATACTCAAACACAGCTCTGATTTTATACCTGAAGAAATTGAAGCCCAGGGAAGCCAAGTTAACTTGCCCAGAGGCACACAGATAGAAGGCAGTGTAGCTGAGATCAGAATGCAGACAGTCTGAGTACAGGAAATATTTTCTACTCTGCAAACACTGATGCAAGAAAGTGGCAGAGAGGCAGACAGGCACCTTAACAGACAAGCAGCCAAGCTCACTAGGAGGGTGGGCTGTATGTGCCACGACAGTCAACAGCCCCTCCTGGGGTCAGTTTAGCAAGCAGAATCTTTTGAGTTCAATTTGCACATTCTTCCTGAGACGGAAAAGGAACTAAAAATTCCATCAGGGTATTTACCCCGTCCTCATCATGGACGGCAAAGAAAGCCTAACTGGGTGACAATGGCCAGAGGGGATATGTGCTGGCACAAGAGGTGGCCATAGTGTGCTCTGTGCTGACTCCTGGAACAAGCATCTCCCTCCAGCCCCTCGGGCTGAGCCCTACGCTGAAGAGACAGGGTGCACAATGCAGGTCAGCCCGGCAGCAGGAGGCCCCACGTCAGCCACGTCAGGTGGCAACTGACCACAAGCCCCCTGTGGATGCCCATTGAGTGTGGTTTGTGCAGCAGCCCTTGGCAATCCTGAGGCAAAAGCTCCGAGGTGGAGATTAAACCATAAGAAAGCTATTTACCTAGTTGGGATTTGATGGACAAGCCCAGTCAACCCTGAGTGATCTTTGGAAGAAGGTCTGTGGGGGTTTTAAGGAGAGAAAGCATCCATGGAATGGGGTAAAAGCAACTTTTACAGCACCTGGCCACACCAGGCAGTCCTCAAAGGTGTGTAGAGCACAATTACTCCAGTAAATAACAGATTCCAGTCATCTGTACCCAGATTTCCTGGGCTGGGAAGAGGCAGACACCAGCAGAGGAGATCCTCTCTCTTTTGTAAGATGGGTGCACAGGCTTAGGATCTTCCCAAAGGGGAATGGCCTGGTCAGGACATTGAGGAGGGCTTGAGGAGAACCCTTGAGATGAATTGCATCTCAGGGTTAGGTCAAAGGGTTGGAGTAGGGGATTTCAGATTTGAGGCTGTAGTGCAGGGAATGGGAAGGAGTGCTACATGCCTGCCCCAAATCCCATATGCATCATGAAATTCAGTATAGAAAAGTATATCTCATGAGTGAAATTATCTCAGCCAGAAACCTACAGAGCAGTCCAGAAAACCAAGCAGTGTAGATGAGAAGGACAAAAATCTGTCTTAAAGCACTTGAGGCAGAAGATGAGGCTGGGAGAAGGAAAGAAAGAAAGGGGAGAAAAAGAAAGGAAAAAGGTAAAGAAGAAACAAACGAGGAAGGGAAAGAGGGAGGGAGGGGACAAGGGCTCCTAAATTAAATCCTTTAGATGAAGAAACTGCATATCCAAGCCCAGCCCATACGTGATACAACACTTTTATTCTATTGGTTAGAATTTCAATAAAATCTATTGTTTTAAAATAATACCGTCAGACTTTCAGACAAGTCTGCTCTTCGCTATAGCTTTACTCTTGTGATAAAGTAAAAAAAGAGTTTAAAATTAAACGTGAATGATAAAAACCTCAAAATTTTCAAGTCAAATTTCATTAACTGATAAAGGTCTACCCTGAGCCCTGGGCAAGGGCAGTGGAACGGATTTGGTTAATTTGGAAGATTAAAGGCGTTTTGAATAATTGAGGCCACATTAGAGAGACTCCATAGTTCAAATGACGTTCCAAAGTCAAGAGACTAAAGAGCTAAGAGTTCTTACCCTAAAAGCCTTGAACTTCAAGGGCTGATAAGAAGAAACAGACAAGACCAATTGGTAATCTACCTGTTTATAAGTAGATTTATCTTTCCTTTGGTTGAGGAATTTGACCAGTAGAGTCTTGAATATTTTAAGGTGTTCTGTATAAAGTAATGTGTTATCTTGACAGTTTATTAGCAACAAAGTCAAGAAGGTCAAAACTGAAGACTCCTTCTATAATTTTATTTCCGCTCTGCTTACATCTTAATAAAAGGTATCTCTTGCAACAGTAAACAGAAACCAATCTGCATTTGCAGGTGCAGAAAAAGGTGCTTTCAAATCTATTATAATCACAGAATGATATAAGCTTACAAGGATGAGCATTACTCAACATTCTTTAGACCTTGGCAAGTTACACAATGATCTCTCTTTTCTTGGTTAAATAGAAAGTAAATAACAAAGTCAATAGGATCCAAATCTAAACCAGTTAAGACTATACTCATTTTGTTATTGTTGTAATTAATAATTTTTTTTTTTTTTTTTTTTTGAGACGGAGTCTCACGCTGTTGCCCAGGCTGGAGTGCAGTGGCGCGATCTCGGCTCACTGCAAGCTCCGCCTCCCGGGTTCACGCCATTCTCCTGCCTCAGCCTCCTGAGTAGCTAGGACTACAGGCGCCCGCCACCGCGCCCAGCTAATTTTTTGTATTTTTTTTTAGTAGAGACGGGGTTTCACTGTGGTCTCGATCTCCTGACCTTGTGATCCGCCCGCCTCGGCCTCCCAAAGTGCTGGGATTACAGGCTTGAGCCACCGCGCCCGGCCTTGTTGTAATTAATAATTTATGCAGTGCTTTATAGCAGGGATCCCCAAATCCTGGATCACAAACTGGTACCTGTTAGATACCAGGCTGCACAGCAGGAGGTGAGTGACTGGCAAGTGAGCGTTACTGCCTGAGCGCTGCCTCCTGTCAGATTAGCAGCAGCATTAGATTCTCATAGGAGTATAAACCCTATTGTGAACTGTATATGCAAGGGATCTAGGTTACGCGCTCCTTATGAGAATCTAACTAATGCCTGATGATCTGAGGTGGAACAGTTTCATCGGCAACCATCTTCCCCCAATCCCCACGGCTGTGGAAAAACTGTCTTCCATGTAACCAGTCCCTGGTGCTTTATAGGTTACTAACAATTTCCCACAGTTCATTGGTCAGCACTGCTTTGGTTGAAGGTATGTGTGTTAGGGGCAGGTCGGACCTGAGTGTCTCATCCCTCACTCCCACACATCCTATGAGGTAGCCCTTGAGGCTGAATGAGACACAGAATTTTAATAACTATAGCCATAAATTGTCTGATTTTATAATCTATTTACTATCATGGTTATAGTTGCCTCCTTAACTTCTCTTTCTTCTTCTCTTGGTAAACATCAAGATTATCATTCTAGAACCCACACCCTGCCCACTGTAGCCCATGTGCTTTGGTGGAAACTAAGGCACACCTGATTTCAGATCTGGGACATGTAGGAAAATAAGTGTTATCCTGTCCCTAGGCCACAGTTAGTGATTCAAGGCTAGGAATATGGCACATGTGGGCCCATGAAATTGTGTGCTGGAGTTTTCTAGGAGGACATAAGATAGAGCATCCCCTCTTTTCCAAATGACTCCCAGTGGGTTCCCATATTTACACACAGCAAATGTGGACAAGAAACCTGTTCCTCGAGTTGGAGAGTGATGCAGAATTATTCTCAAGATGAGGTTGGTACATAGGAAGGCAGAAAAGGACAGAGAGAAAAAGAAATACACTGACATTGTGGTCTGCTGAATCACACCCATCCTGAAGCTCACCATGGTTCTAGACCTCTGATTACATGAGCTAATAAATTTTTTTGATTACTTAAGCTAATTTGATTTGGATTTTCTGTTACTTGTAACTGATTTGACCCTAACTGATATAGTTACTAAGTGAGGTTGTTTGATCAAACGTTCTCTCTTCATTTTAGAAATAAGTGTGAAGTTCTAATATTTTATATGACACAAGAGCACACAGCTAGTAATTGATGAAACAAAGGCTCAAATTCAAATCCACCTACTCCAAGTTCAGTGCTCTTTCTTTTGACATATGCTCTGTCCATGATGGGTCCTGAAAAGCCCCTTTTTCAGATTTATGATTGCCACTAGGTTTGAATTTAAATATTTCAACATTATGCAATTAAAATACAAATTTGAGTGTTGGCTCAAAAAAATTATCTGTTAATGAGTAGCAGTGTTACTTTTTATAGAAAAGCACCATCAACCCACTTGTGGACTGGGCAGTAAACCCATCAAATAGCTCCACTCATACCACCACCACCAATATCAGGCATGAAGACAGGGTGGCCAAAATATGTGTAGATGGCTAGGTATGCTGTTCTTATAGGAAAGGTTATAAAATATATTAAAACAGAAGTCCTGGGTCAGTTATTTAATGCCAATTAACAACATTGGTTATTAGGCAGTATAGAATCTTAAACATAGTTGTCTTCCAAGAGTCTGTTATCTAATGGGAGGAGAGAAGATATGGATACCCTCTCCTGCTACTTCTCTCCACTATATTCCGCTCCCATAGCCTGGTTGTAAGATTAACTCTATGTACGTACATGCTAAATAATTGAGGGTGGATCAGGAATCTTTCTACCGTCATAGAAAAAACGGCCCAGCTTTCCTTAAAAATCAACTAATTAGGCTGTGAACAGTGGCTCATGCCTGTAATCCTAGCATTTTGGGAGGCCAAGGTGGGAGGATGGCTTGAGCCCAGGAGTTCAAGACCAGCCTGAGCAACATGGCAAAACCCCGTCTCTATAAAAACTACAAAATTTATTCGGGCATGGTAGCACGTGCCTGTAGTCCCAGCTACTTGGGAGGCTGAAGTGGGAGGATTGCTAGAGCCCAGAAGGCAGTGGTTGCAGCAAGCCAAGATGGCATCGCTGCACTCCAGCCTGGATGACAGAGTGAGACCCTGTCTCAAAAATAAAAATTTTTTTTTAATGAATTGCATAAAAGTGGGTACAGGCAGGAGGAATAGAGAGAAAACAGAATAAAGAAAAGTGATTTGTTCCCTGAAGTGATACCTCAGGTCATCAAAGATGTAGATGCAAGTTGAACCAAAGGTGAAAAAACTTGGACTGCCTAGAGGTAAAACAGACACCAATTATCATTCTTTTAAGTTAACATTATTTTTATTACAACTAATTTCAGACTGATAGAGAGGAGTAGGAACTAGGTAGTTATAGCCTATAGCCCCTATAGAAAGGGGCTACTTGGAATATTGACTTCTTCTCTTTTAAAATTTCTGCATAGTAAGAAGGTCAAGAATAGTGCTCAGGAGTTCTAGATTCAAGATAGATTTAAAAATCTGGATCCAACGCCCATTTCCAACATTAACTATTACGTGACTGCATGACTGGAGAAATTACTGAATCTCTTCAAAACTATTTCCTCATCTATAAGATGGGTTGTTGTAAGGATTAAAAATACCTGTGAAATATTTGAGAAATAGTAAGTATTCAATAGATTGAAGATGCTATTAACTACCATATTCCAATCATCATTAAAAACTTTGGGCCAGGTGCAGTGGCTCACGCCTGTAATCCCAGCACTTTGGGAGGCCGAGGCAGGCAGATCACAAGGTCAGGAGATTGAGATCATCCTGGCTAACACAGTGAAACCCCGTCTCTACTAAAAATACAAAAAATTAGTCAGACGTGGTGGCGGGCGCCTGTAGTCCCAGCTACTTGGAAGGCTGAGGCAGGAGAATGGCATGAACCCAGAAGATGGAGTTTGCAGTAAGCCGAGATGGCACCACTGCCCTCCAGCCTGGACGACAGAGTGAGACTGTCTCAAAACAAAAACAAAAACAAAAACAAAAAAACTTTGCCCAGATTCCTAATTGCAGATCAAGTGTTCTCTGGCTTCCCACAAACCCTGATCATCTGACCTAGAGCAGCTACTGAAGCAGCAGTTACTGATGCTCTTCTAAAAGCTCTGGCCACAGACTCCAGAGAGGGTTTCAGTATTAACTCTTTCCATTCCAGACGCTCCTTCTTAGGTGGTTTTGCAGACTCTCGGTAGGCTAAAGATCATTCCCCTACATCACTGCTTTGTTTTCTGGGTTCCTGAGCTCTTTCCCAGGTTGTCTTAGCTCAGATATACCTGCCCTAGCAGTAAGCAACTTCTGATGATCCAGGTTAGCATCCTGGAGAAGGGGTAGCTCTTGGTGGGAACCATTGTATAAGGCAGGATTCATGTGATCCTTTTTCACAGAGGGTCTGGGAAACTGCAAAGGCTCACGTCTCTTTCTATATTACGGTAAAGACTTATGAGTCTCAAGGGCTCCTATATGGGCCTTGTCTGAGAATCTTTACTCCAGTTCCAAGCACAAACTCAGGTAAGATTTTATATCAGTTAAGGTACAGTCAGGAGACAGAAAGCACCAAAGAAATGTGAAGAGAGAGAATTTAATATAAAGAATGGTATAAGGCTATTAGCCAAGAAACAGAAAGAAGGAAAGAACATTAAGGTACTATGGAGGCATCAACTGCAGGAAACAGCTATCACTTTTAGGGCTTGGAGAACAAAGTAGTTTGCAATTATTAAAACTTAAAGAAGGAAAAAAAAATACAGGAGGGACATTGACCTCCGGGGGGAGTGGAGGGGTAGTAGCTGACTAGTGCTATTGTCTCTGAGGGGAAATAATAAAACTGATCTTCCAGGAGTTGGAAAATCTATAAACCAAATTCAGGTACTGCTACAAAAAGGAACTGCTGCTGCCAGAGTGAAGAAGCTTTACTGAGTGACACCCAAAGGAACAAAAAGCAAACAGAAAGGAGTTAAGTCCCTTCTTCTTCCTTTCGCCTCTCAGCCTCCCTCTTAGTACTCCCTACTGGCAACATGAGTAAGTGACCAGCTGGGAAACCATTAATGTGATTGTTAGAGTATCACAAAGCCAAGTGTAGGAGGGTGCTTTGGACGTAAGAAACAATGGATTAATGACTGACAGAAAGCACCTATCCTTCCCCTTGACCAGATATTTTCCACACTGGGAAATTGTGGAGGCTCAGAGACATCCACTATGCTCTTCCCTATTTCAAAGGACCCCCAATATTTAGCCCCAGTAGCCCCTGAAGAAGCCGAGGATTTCCCAAGAATATGAAAGGCATAAAGGACCTCCTAAAACTGTCCAGACTAGATCTAGTTCCTAGGTTATAAATTCTAGTAAAAATGAGAGCAACTAAGAGAAACAGCCAAGTCTCTAATATCCACAAATGCCTAAATACTGTCTCCTATGACCATCACCACTGCTCCACCAAAGTTCCTAAGATGATTAATAGATAGATAGAACAGAGCCAAAAATGCATGATCATTATCACCATGAGTTGTTTACCCCAATCCCAGTGTGGTCCTCGGTGACCAGACTTAACCATATGGAAGGCCCCTTTTGCCGAAGAGGCATATAAACATAGCAAACTCAGAGACCCCTAGGTCCCTTTCCCATAAGCTGACACTCACATCTTAATCCTGTGAATATTACCACTCTAATGAGAAGGAAAAGCAATTCCAAGGAAAAACACATCAAGAAAATAGTTTCTTCCTACCATCCAAGCTTACACATAAAGGCAGGTAAGCTCTTCCCAGGAGGAAAAAAGAAGTAAAGGAAGAGGGTCACCCTTACTCCTCTCACCAAGGCCCAACTTCAAGTAATATGGGCCAATAAATGCCCTTAGACCTGTTTGGACACAAAGCAAGGAAACAAAAAATGGTTCCAAGATGAGTCATGAGCTCCCAGTAGACTAAAATTACCCTGACTATTCTCTTTCCCTAGTATGGTTTTCTTCCTCAAAATAATATTCCAGTAACATATCCAAAAAAAACTCGGTCTTTCACAAAGCCACATTTCCCATCCTTGTTCCCAATTTTATAAAAAGACTTAAAATCCAGGAGATTACCAGTTTAGCTCATCAAAACTATTGCCTACAGGAACATCTGAGATGGGTTAAAGCAGAACATTAAGTTGTTACCAAGGACATGTATTACATAAGTCCATATTAGTCCATTTTGTGCTGTTATAACAAAATACCACAGATGGGTAATTTGTAATGAACAGAGATGCATTGATTTGTGGTTCTAGAGGCTGGGAAGTCCAAGATCAAGGGACCAGCATTCTATGAGGGCCTCCTTCCCTCCATAGCAAAAGGGCAAAGAGAAAATAAGAGAGAGCAGGAGATAACAAAACTCATTCTTTCATAAAGAACTCACTCCCTCAATAATGACATTAATTCATTCATAAAGGCAGAGCTCTCATGGCCAAATTACCTCCCATTAGGACCCACCTCCCAACACTGTTTCATTGAGGATTACCACTAGCACTTCATAAAAGTCAAGCACAGTACACAGGCACCCACAAAAGATCATTGGAAACTGGAAACACTGATTTTCAAGCTAAATATCTCAGTAAATTAAGTGACAGAGAAGCGGTTAACAGCGAGACACAGTTAATGCCCTGGAACACCAATTATAAGAACAATCTCAAAGCAGAGAAAAAAAAATTGTAAGGGGAAAGATAAAAGACTTAAAGGATAAATTCAAGAGAATAGAAATGCCAATAATAGGAGTTGTAGACATCACAATTGAAATACAGGAATGAGATGAAATAATTAAAGTAAATAAAATAAAAGAGGACTTCATGAGATGAAGGAAAATTCAAAATTTCAGATTAAAAGTATACATTAAATTACAGACAAATTTGACTGAAAAAGATATTCCCAAGTATATCCTGTTAAAACTGCTGAATTCCAAGGATAACAAAAATATTATAAGTTTCTAACAGGAAGAATTAATTATCTACTAAGAACTAGTATAAAACTCCTTATCAACCACATTGGAAGCTAGATGTTGGTGTACTATCTAAAAAACTACTGAGAGGAAAGAACCGCAACCCAAGAATTCTGTATCCAACCCTGATATTATTTAACTGTCAGTAGGAAAAACTAATAATTTGTAGATATGCATGTCATTCATATTTCACCAGAATAAAATGCCCAGGAAAGCACTATAATAAAAAACAAATGATTCATAACAGAAAACTCAATATCTAACATAGTGAAGAGGAGAGGAAACAATGAAGAATATCAAGCTTTGCAGCCTGTGTGTGTGAGAGAGAAAGAGAGAGAGAGAGAGAGAGAGAGAGAGAGAGAGAGAGATGGAGACGGAGATAGACACAGAGAAAACAATAAATGGATACTGATAAACTGTGGGAATGAGTGATGTAGGCACTAAATAAGGATTATTAAAATAGAAGGAATAAACATCAGTGAAAATTTTAATAATGCCTAAGAACAAAAAGTATTAAACTATTTCAGCAAAATGTTAAGATCAGGAGTACAGAGAGGAAAGAGAATGTTGATGTATTCCAAAGTGTCACCTGGGTTTGGGCTGGAATTTATTAGATGATGAAAGTTAACATATTCTTAAAGTTTTATTTTATTGACATCATGGTGAGAGAATAGGAGGGGGCATACAGGGTCTTGATAAGGGAAACAGGCAAAATGTTTAAAAATTAAATAGTAGAGAAATATGTATATGAGTTTGAATAACACAAAAGAGAATGGCAAAGTATAGTAGAACTTCCAAATTAACAAGAGGAGACATATTAAATGAATATCAACTTTAATAAACCAACAAAAATAATAATTTTAAAATAATACTCATTTGGATTATTTAAATACTTTTAGTATTACATTTTAATTTATCTATTGGCTTTTTGGTTATTTTTTTGTTTTATCTTATTTCTAATGGCTTCTCAAGGGGTTTTAAGATAAATAACCTTACCATCTCAGTCTAATTAGAGATCATTATGTACCAGTTTTTATAAAAGTAGAAGACTCCCAACCATATAGCTCCCTTCACCAAACTTTATGCTGTAAATATTATATATACTGCATATTTGTGCAGTGAAAAACCCAGTTTTTGCTTTTTTCAGTCATACATAATTTAAAGACTTTAAGAGATTTTTAAAAAGTCTTTTGTATTCACCCAGAGATTTGCCACTGTTGTTTTTCCTTCATTTCTGAAAATTCTTTCATCCTGAAAAAAACTTTCGTAGACATTTCTGAGAAAGCAGATCCACCCATGATGATTCTCTTAGCTTGCCTTCATCTAAAAAAATCATCTTCATTTTATCTTCATTACTGATGGATATTTTCACTGGACATAGAATTTGAGATTGACAGTTCATTTCTTTCAGTATTTAAAGTTTTCGTTTCATTCTTTTCTGTCCTTCAAGGTTTTTGATGAGCAATCTATAATCATTCTAATCATTGCCTCCCTGTATGTAACATGTAATTTTTCTCTAGTTGCTTTCAAGACTTGCTTCTTTATTTTTTCTTACATCACTTTGACTATGCTATATCTGGGTGCAGCACTCTGAGTTTGTCTTGTTTAGGTTTCACTGAGCTTCCTGAATGTAAATGTATGGGCTTTTCCCCTCCAGATTTGGAAAGTTTTTGCCATTATTTCTTAAAATTTGTTTTTTCTCACAATCTCTTTTTCTTCTAATTCTAGAACTCCCATAAAATGTATGTTAGAACTTTTAATATTGTTCCACAGCTCTCAAAGGCTCTGCTCATTTTTTCAATCTTTTATTTCTTTGTTCCTCAGACTGGACAATTTCTATTGGTCTATCTTAAAATTCCCTTACTTATCTGTCTTATCCACCATGATATTATGCTAATCCAGTACACTTTTCTAGTTTATATATTGTATTTTTAGTCCTAAACTTTTCATTTTATCCTTATAATTTTTATTTCTCTTCAGAGAGCTCACATTTTTTTCATTTACTTCAAGTGTGTTTCTATTAGTCCATTTTCACACTGCTATAAAGAACTACCTGAAACTGGGTAATTTCTAAGCAAAAAAGGTTTAATTGACTCACAGTTCCACAAGGCTGGGGATGCCTCAGAAAACTTACAATCATGACTGAAGGTGAAGGAGAAGCAAGGCACGTCTTACATGGCAGCAGAGGAGAGAGAGAGAGATGGAATTGCCACATACTTTTAAAGCATCAGATCTTGTGAGAACTCACCCACTATCATGAGAACAGCATGAGGGAACCTGTCCCTATGATCCAATCATCCCTCCCTCAGTATGTGTGGATTACAACTTGAGATGAGATTTGGTTGGGGACACAGAGCCAAACCATATTATTCTGCCCCTGGATTCTCCAAAATTACATGTCCTTCTCATATGTCAAAACACAGTCATGGCTTCCCAACAGTATCCCCAATTCCAGCATTAACTCAAAAGTCCAAGTCCAAAGTTTCATCTGCCTGTGAGCCTGTAAAATCAAAAACAAGTTAGCTGCTTCCAAGATACCATGGAGGTACAGGCACTGGGTAAATGCTTTCATTCCAAATGGGAGAAATTGGCCAAAACAAAGGGGCTATAGGCCTCATGCAAGTCCAAAACCAAGAGATCAGTTTTAAATCTTAAAGCTCCAAAATAATCTCCTTTGACTCCATGTCTCACATCCAGGGCACACTGATGCAAGGGGTGGGTTCCCATGGCCTTGGGAAGCTCTGCCCCCATGGCTCTGCAGGGTACAGCCCTCTTGGTTGCTTTCATGGGCTGGCATTGAGTGCCTATGGATTCGATGCTGGATTTAGCATTCAGAGGTCTATAGGATACTAGCCCTCTTCTCACAGCCCCACCACGCAGTGATCCAATGGGGACTTTGTGTGGGGGCTTCAACCTCACATTTCCTCTCTGCACTGCCCTAGTAAGAGGTTCTCCACGAGGGCTCTGCCCCTGCAGCAGATTTCTGCCTGGATATCCAGGCATTTCATACATCCTCTGAAATCTAGACGGTGGCTCTCAAGCCTCAACTCTTGTCTTTTGTGCACCCACAGGCCCAACACCGTGTGGAAGCCACCAAGGCTTGGGGCTTGCATTCTATGAAGACACCACTAGAGCTGTACCTTTGCCCCTTTTAGCCATGGCTGGAGCTGGAGTGGCTGGGATGCAGGGCACCATGTCCTGAGGCTGCACAGAGCAGCAGGGCCCTGGGCTCAGCAAATGAAAGCATTTTGCCCTCCTAGGCCTCCAAGCCTGTGATGGGAGGGGCTGCCATGAAGACCTCTGACATGCCCTAGAGACATTTTCCCCATTGTCTTGGCTAATAACATTTGGCTCCTCATTACTTATGCAAATTTTTGCAGCCAGCCTGAAGGTCTCCCCAGAAAATGGGTTTTTCATTTCTACTTCATGGCCAGGCTGCAAAAAACATTTTTTTTTTTTTTGGTGGAGTCTTGCTTGGTTGCCAGGCTGGAGTACAGTGGCACAATCTCAGCTCACTGCAACCTCTGCCTCCTGGGTTCAAGTGATTCTCCTGCCTCAGCCTCCCAAGTAGCTGGGACGATAGGCACACACACCACACCTAGCTAATTTTTGTATTTTTAGTAGAGACAAGGTTTCACCATGTCGGCCAGGCTGGTCACAATCTCCTGACCTCATGATCCACCTGCCTCGGCCTCCAAAAGTGCTGGGATTATAGGTTTGAGCCACCATGCCAGGCCCAGGCTACAAACTTTTATGCTTTGCTTCACTTCTAAACATAAGTTCCAATTTCAGATCATCTGCTTTTTGAATGCATATGACTATATTCTGTTAGGAGCACCCAGGTCACACCTTGAATGGTTTGCTGCTTAGAAATTTCTTCCCCTAGATACCCTAAATCATCTCTCTCCAGTTCAAATTCCAAAGATCCCTAGAGCAGGTGCATAATGCCACGAATCTCTTTGCTAAAGCATAGCAAGAGTGATGTTTGCTCCAGTTCCCAATAAGTTTCTCATCTCTATCCAAGACCACTTCAGCCTGGACTTCATTATCCATATCACCATCAGCATTCTAGTTAAAACCATTCAACACGTCTCTAGAACGTTCCAAACTTTCTCTCATCTTCCTGTCTTCTTCTGAGCCCTCGAAACTGTTCCAACCCCTGCCTGTCCCTCAGTTCCAAAGTAGCTTCCACATTTCCAGGTAGATTTATAGCAGTGCCCCAAAATCTTGGTACCAATTTTCTGTATTAGTCCATTTTCACCCTGCTATAATTAACTACCTGAGACTGGGTAATTTATAAACAAAAGAGGTTTAATTGACTCAGTTCTGCATGACTGCAGAGGCCTAAGGAAACTTACAATCATGGCAGAAGGCAAAGGGGAAGCAAAGTACATTTTACATGGTGGCAGAGGAGAATGAGTGAGGGAAACTCCACACACTTTTAAACCATCAGATCTTGCGAGAACTCACTCACTGTCATGAGAACAGCATGGGGGAACCACACTTATGATCCAGTCACCTCCCACCAGTTCCCTCCTTCAACACATGAGATTTAGAATTCAAGATGAGAGGCCGGGCGCGGTGGCTCAAGCCTGTAATCCCAGCACTTTGGGAGGCCGAGACGGGCGGATCACGAGGTCAGGAGATCGAGACCATCCTGGCTAACACGGTGAAACCCCGTCTCTACTAAAAAATACAAAAAACTAGCCGGGCGAGGTGGCGGGTGCCTGTAGTCCCAGCTACTCGGGAGGCTGAGGCAGGAGAATGGCGTAAACCCGGGAGGCGGAGCTTGCAGTGAGCTGAGATCTGGCCACTGCACTCCAGCCTGGACCACAAAGCGAGACTCCGTCTCAAAAAAAAAAAAAAAAAAAAAAGAATTCAAGATGAGATATGGGTGAGTACATAGAGCCAAACCATATCAGTGTTTAACTTAACTTCATGGAGCATAGATATAAAAAAAAGTTTAAAAATTTTGTCTGATAATTCTAACAACTGAGTGATCTCAGGATTGGTCTCTGTTGATTGTCTTTTCCCTTGAGAATCAATCACATTTTTCTGACACTTTGTATGTCAAGTATCAGATTATTATGTCATGCAGACTTTGGGTTCTATTAATAATCCTTTGTGTTTATGGGTGTGTAAAACTGGGTCTCTCATATATCTCCAGAATGTAAAAAGGTTTAGCCACTTTACAAAACAGTTTTGCAGTATCTTGTAATGTTCAACATAAACCTACTAAGTACTCAGCCATTTTATTCTAACATATTTGCCCAAGATACATAAAAGCACATGTCCATACAAAGACTCCTACATGACAGTTCACAGCAGCTTCCTTCATGAACTCCCAAAACTGAAAAAAAAAACATATATTCATCAATAGGCCACTGAATAAACAAATTGTGATATATCCATAAAACGGAATACAAAAGAAAGGAACTATTCCTACACACAAAATAGATGGGTCTCAAAATCATATGCCCTTTGAAATAAGTTAGGCAAAAAAGAGTGCATACTATATGATTCCACTCATATAAAATTTTATATGTAAACTAATGTATATTAGCAAAACACAGAACTGTGTTTGCCTAAAGACAGGAGTGAAGAGAGGGAGAGAATAAAAAGAAACACAAAGAAACTTTTGCAGGTGTTAGAAACATTTGTTATCTTGATTGACTATGATTTACAAATGTATACATATATCAAATGTGATCAAACTGTCCACTTTAAATCTGTACATTTCATGTGATTTAATTATTTACATCTCAATAAATGGGATGAAAAGAGGACCAAACCATGTAATGAAAACAAAGCATAAAACAAGAGAGATGAAGTACCATCAAATATATCAGTCCTTACATTGGGTATGATTGAATTCTTCCACTAAAAGATAAAAGACAAAGTTTGTTTTCTCTTTAAAAAAAATTCTAAGCTTAAAAAAAAAAACACTTAAAGCACTCATGATAGGTTGAAAATAAAGAGATATACAATGAAATCCTAGGAAGATATAGATAAAAGAAAGCTGGATGGAGCATTTTAAAATCAGATCACCATGTAATGAATACAAAGCATAAAACAAGAGAGATGGAATACCATCAAGTAAATCAATCCTTACATTGTGCATGATTGAATTATTCCACTAAAAGATAAAAGACAAAAATTTTCTCTTTTAAAAAAATTTAACCTTAAAAGAAACACTTAAAGCAGACATGAGAGGTTGAGAACAAAGAGATATACAATGAAATACTGGGAAAATATAGATAAAAGAAAGTTGGATGGAGCATTTTAAAATCAGACAAGTTTATTTTTTAAAAATTTTCATTCTCAGCAAACTATCGCAAGAACAGAAAACCAAACACCGCATGTTCTCTCTCATAGGTGGGAACTGAACAATGAGATCACTTGGACTCGGGGAGGGGAACATCACACACCGGGGCCTATCACAGGGAGGGGGGAGGGGGAGGGATTGCATTGGGAGTTATACCTGATGTAAATGACGAGTTGATGGGTGCTGACGAGTTAATGGGTGCAGCATGCCAACATGGCACAGGTATACATATGTAACAAACCTGCACATTATCCACATGTACCCTAGAACTTAAAAGTATAATTAAAAAAAAAAATTTTTTTTAAAGCAAGATCAGCTGGGCCCAGTGGCACATGCCTGTAATCCCAGTGAGGGACTAAGTGGCTAAATTGGCTGGACTTCCTGGGTCAATAGGGACTTCCCTAAGGTGACTTTCCCCTAAGCCAAAATTAGTCACAGCTGCAAGCTAAGGGATTTAAACTTCAACCAATCATATAGGGAGTTTAAGCTCTAGCTGCAGCCTGATGTTTTCAACCAATCAGGCCTGTCAACCCACAAGCAGATAGAAAATAAGCTCATTCTATAGGACAGGAAAAAGAAAAGGGGAGGGGTCATGAGGGGATATAAGCATAAGACACCCAAGCCAGGCCACCTTCCAGGTCCCCTTCTACCACGTGGAAGCTTTACTTTTGCCTTTGCTTTACTTTCGCTTTTGCTTTAATAAATCTTGCCACTGCACACTCTTTGAGTCCATACATTTCTCTAGTCAAGCTGTAACACTCGCCCTGTGGTCCACGGCTTCATTTCTTGAAGCCCGTGAGACTATGAACCCTTCAATTGAGAAGAAAACCTTTGATCAGGAGGAGACTTCTTATCTCATTTCTGGGGGCTCGTCCAGGATTTCTCCAAAGCAGTGCATAACATCAGACCCCTTTTGCTTGCTATTCTGTTCTATCATCTTGCTAGAAATTGGAGGAAAACACTGACACCTGTCAGCCATTTAAAAGTGACAAGTGCGGCCGCTGCACTTAAGACACGCATGTGAGGCTTTCTGGGAAAGGGCTCTCTAACAACCCCTGGCCCTCTGGGCTAGGAGCATTAGTTTGCCTGGAACCAGTTCCACCTTTCTCTACCTTTCCTGGGAAAAGCTGAGGGCTGGCTGCAAGTGGAAAACCATAGTCCCAAACTCCTGGCACTGACCCAGTCGAGATCATGGCACAGCGAGAAGCCTCCACTCCACAGCTGCCCATGCATGCATTCCCTGCCCTTTCTGACCCATGCCTCCTGGGTCCTAATGTCCTCAGAGAAGACTTTCTTGAGGCCCTACCCTCCAGGATCTTTCCTATCCCTGAGTCTAAGAATCTTTTGGCTAGGAGCCTAAGTCGAATGGGGAGGCAATCCAAAAACCCTTGCTCATGGTGCCCTCAGGCTTATTCTTATGCAAATGGGTATCAATATCCTTATACAGAACCTGTCCCTCATAACCTGTACCCTCAGCACTATCTGGGACATCAAAAGGTATGTCAGTGGCTGATAGAAGGCCTGGGACATTTTTCCTTTTGTTGCCTTAAACTTACTCCAAATTGTAGAGGCCACTTTAATTACCATCTTTCCTGTCTGGGATCAGTGATTAGAACTGTAGAACATCTCCACTTGAAGCAGTCAGATGTATGGGCAGAAAACAATATAATAAACAATAGGTCCCCTGGTCCAAGGCCAAAGGTCAATGAATATTCTTATAAGGGCAAATGGGGACAGAAAACTTGGATACAAAAAGCACTGTTTCAACCTTGGTCCTCCAATTTGCCACTGCCTACTCTAAACCTGTTGTGCTCCGGTGCCATTTTCAAGGAATTCATCTTGCTGGGACAGCTCCAAGCCCAGAAATATTCTAACAGGTGCCTAGTCTCTGAACTCAAAATACACCCTGACCTAAGACCCGCTCATAGATGCAAAGGCAATTGTGGGCATGCTGGTAAGGAGCCACTAAAATCCAGCCCCCTTTTTTGTGGCTAAAAAGTTGCAGGAAATGTGTGCACATAAAACTGCCACGTCGGTAAATGCAATCAAATCCAATCAGTAGGGTTCCATGGGTAATTGCACACCCTGGAAAGTAAAGGACACTAGGACCATAGGTGACACACTACGGCTATTGCTTACTAGGGGAGGACTGGGGTATTGCAGGATCTGGCCAGCAGCTCACAATGCAATGGGGCTCTTTCTTTGTTCCCAGGTGGATCAGCAGGTCAAGAAATAATAGACACATACAAGATAGTGAAAGCTGGGTCCGGGGGGGGTCCCCACCTTCTGGTCCAGTGATGCTGCCAATGCACTGGATATACCAGCATTTATTATTAAGTTTAGTGAGGTCAGTGTAGGTTAGTGAGGGATTTAGGGTCAGTTGATTATGAGGTGAGATGGTCACATGGGGATGAAGTAATTCTTTAACATAACATCTATATGCAGAAGTACTGTATACAGAGATAAGAATTTACAATATAGTATGTGCATCAGTAATTTCTAACAGAGCCTTAAAACAGAAACACAGTCTTTCCATAACCTATGATTAGCAAGATATTAATCAGCAGTAACAGTTGCAGCAAAAGCTGCTTACAAAGAATCCATAGAAACAGTACTAGACAACCAGTTAGACCAGAAATTCTCAGAAGGCAGTATGCCTTAACCCTAAAGAGGTCTAGAAGAGCCGTGGCAAGATGAGGGCGTTTATAGCCCTATCTTATCCATATGAACAGGCACCCCTCACGTGTCCGTTTATAGGCTCTCCACAAAGGTCACATTCCATTTCAGAGCTAGGAACATTTGCTTTTCTGTGATAGGAATCTTTGTGATGTGAAACCTCCCTGACTACACGTCCATTCATAGGCTCTCTGCAGGGGGAAGCACATCACACACTGTTGGCTCATTCTGGCAGTCCAACCTGACATTGTCTTTACATAATCCTGCATGCAATTTTGTATTTATAATTTTGTATTATAATCAGGAGCATTTCATATTTTATTCTGTAGCAATAGTTTCAGGGGGTCTCCCTACATAGGGGTGTGGGTACTCCTATGTTCTCCTTTCAGATGGGAGATGTTCCCTCAAAAGTGAAGCCACTCCTGAGGTGTATTCTGGATAACTGGGGCCAATTTGACCCTCAAATGCTGAAGAAGTGACTTATATTTTTCTGCAGCACTGCCTGGCCACAATATTCTCTTCCTGGAGGAGAGACATGGATGCCCAAGGGAAGTAAAAACTATAATACCATCCTACAGTTAGATCTCTTCTGTAAACGAGAGGGCAAATGGAGTGAAGTGACATATGTACAGGTTTTTTTCTAAGGGATAACCCACAATTATGTAAAAAGTGTAATTGACATCCTACCAGGGGTCCTCAAAGCCTACCCTCATACCCTGGTCTCCCCACAGCTCCCTCTCCCACTAGTAAGAACTCTTCTTTGGCCATAATGATCCAAAAGGAACCAGACAAAAAGACAGTCAAGGAACAAAAAGATGCCAATGGCCCTTGCTTGTGCCCCCTCCAAGCCATGGGAGGAGGAGGAGACTTTGGCCCAGCATGAGTACATGTCTCCTTTTCCCTCTCAGACTTAAAACAGATCAAACTGGGCCTAGGAAAATTCTCAGATAATCCTGATGGATAGATAGACATCTTACAGGGATTTGGACAATCTTTTGATTTAGCGTGGAGAGATATTATGTTGTTGTTAGGTCAAACATCAACTCCCAACGAAAAAGAGGCCACCTTAGCTGCGGCCCGAGAATTTGGGGATCTCTGGTACCTAAGCCAGGTAAATGATAAAATGACATCAGAAGAAAGGGAACAACTCCCTACAGGCCAACAGGCGGTTCTCAGTGTGGATCCCCATTAGGACCTTGATTCTGAGCATGGAGACTGGAGTCGCAGGCACTTACTGACTTGTATACTAGAGAAATTAAGAAAGACCAGAAAAAAGCCAATGAATTACTCAGTGATGTCCACCAGAATGCAGGGAAAAGAAGAAAACCCTATGGCATGTTTAGAGAGGCTAAGGGAAGCATTAAGAAAGCGTAACTCCTTGTCACCTGATGCTATTGAAGGCCAACTAATTTTAAAGGATAAGTTTATCACTCAGTCAGCTGCAGACATTAGAAAAAACTTCAAAAGTCTGCCCTGGGACCCAAGCAAAATTTGGAAACTCTATTGAGTTTGGCAACTTTGGTGTTTTATAATAGGGATCAGGAGGAGCAGGCTGAATGAGACAGACAAGAAAAGGAAAGGCCTCTGCCTTCGTCATGACCTAAGGCAGACGAATTTCAGTGGCTCTGAAAGAAGGAAGGGCTGGGCAGGCAACCTGCCTAACAGGGCTTGTTATCAGTGCAGCTTACAGGGGCACTTCAAAAAGGACTGCCCAAACAAAAATAAACTGCACCCTCGTCCATGTCCCTTGTGCCAGAGGGATCACTGGAAGGCACACTGCCCCTGAGGGCAAAGCCAGAGGCCACTAACCAGATGGTCCAACAACAGGACTGAGGGTGCCTGGGGCAGGCACCAGCCCATGCCATCACCCTCACAGAGCCCCAGGTAAGCTTAACCATTGAGGGCCAGGAAACTAACTTCCTCTGGACACTGGCACGGCCTCGTCAATTTTACTCTTCTGTCCTGGACAACTATCCTCCAGGTCCGTTACCATCAAAGGGATCCCAGGACAGCCAGTTAGTAGGTATTTCTCCCACCCCCTAAATTATGACTGGGGAACATTATTTTTCTCACATGCCTTTCTTATTATGCCTGAAAGCCCTACTCCTTTACTAGGAAGGGACATATTGGCTAAAGCAGAGGCCATTATACACTTGAATATAGGAGAAGGAATACCTGTTTGCTGCCCTTTACTCGAGGAAGGAGTTAGTCCTGAAGTCTGGGCACAGGAAGAACAATATGGATGAGCAAAAAATGCTCATCCAGGTCAAGTTAAATTAAAGGATTCTACCTCCTTTCCTTATCAAAGCCAGTAGCCCAACAAGGGTTACAAAAGATCATTAAAGACCTAAAAGCAGAGGGATTAGTAAAGCCATGCAACAGTCCATGCAGCACTCCTATTCTAGTCATACAAAAACCCAACGGACAACGGAGGTTAGTGCAAGACCTCAGAATTATCAGTGAGGCAGTTGTTCCTCTGTATCCAATTGTACCTAATCCTTATAACCTACTCTCCCAGATACCAGGGGAAGCAGAATGGTTTACAGTCCTAGATCTTAAAGGATGCTTTCGTCTGCATCCCTCTGCATTCTGACTCTCAATTTTTATTTGCCTTTAAAGATCTGTCAAACCCAGCATCTCACCTTACCTGGACTGTCCTGCCCCAAGGATTCAGAGATAGCCCCCATTTATTCGGCCAGGCCTTAGCCCAATACTTAAGTCAGTTCTCCCACACGGATGTTCTCATCCTTCAATATGTAGATGATTTGCTGTTAACTACTAACTCAGAGAACTTATGTCATCAGGCCACCCAAGCACTTTTAAACTTTCCCGCCACTTGTGGCTACGAGGTTTCAAAAGCAGAAGCTCAACTATGTTTACAACAGGTTAAATACCTAGGGCTAAATCTATCCAAAGGCATTAGGGCCCTTAGTGAAGAACATATTCAACCCACTCTGGCTTAGCCTCGCCCCAAGACATTAAAACAACTAAGAGTTTCTTGGCATAACAGGCTTCTGCCAGATATGGATCCCCAGGTACGGCGAGTTGGCCAGGTCACTATTACGTTAATTAAGAAAACTCAAAAAGCTAATACTCATTTAGTAGAATGGATACCTGAGGCAGAAACAGATTTTCAGGCCCTAAAAAAGGCCCTGACCCAGGCCCCAGTGTTAAGTTTGCCAACAGGGCAAAGCTTCTCTTTATATGTCACAGAAAGAACTGGAATAGCTCTTGGAGTTCTTACTCAGGTCCAAGGGACCAATTTGCTACTTAAGTAAGGAAACTGACATAGTTTCAAAAGGCTGGCCTCACTGTCTATGGGTGGTGGCTGCAGTAGCCATCTTGGTATCTGAGGCAGTTAAAATAATACAGGGAAGAGATCTTACTGTATATGAACCTCCCATGATGTAAAAGGTATACTGCTAAGGGGGGGTTTATGGCTATCAGAAAACCACCTGCTTAAATATCAGGCTCTATTACTTAAAGGGCCGGTACTGCAACTGCGCACTTTTGCACCTTTTAACCCAGCCACATTTCTCCCAAACAGTGAAGAAGAAATAGAGCATAACTGTCAACAAGTTACAGCCCAAACCTATGTTGCTTCAGAGGACCTTCTAGAGGTCCCCTTAATTGATCCTATCCTCAACTTCTATACTGATGGACTTTGGAAAGCAGGATACGCAGTGGTCAGTGATAATGCAATACTTGAAAGTAACCCCCTCGCTCCAGGTACCAGTGCACAATTGGCAGAATTGGTAGCACTCACCCAAGCACTGGAACTGGGAAAAGGAAAGCAAGTAAATATATATACAGATTCCAAATATGCTTACCTAGTTCTTCACGTCCATGCTGCAATATGGAAAGAAAGGGAATTCTTAACCTCAGAGGGAACACCCATTAAGCCTCAAGAAGTGATTATGAAATTATTGTAGGCTATGCAAAAACCTAAAGAGGTGGCAGTCTTACACTGCCGGGGCATCAAAAAGGGAGAGAGAGGAAAGCAGAAGGAAACTGCCGAGCAGATGCTGAAGCCAAAAAAGCCGCAAGATGGGATCCTCCATTAGAAGTGCCCATAGAGAGACCTTTAATATGGGACACTCCTCTCCAAGAGACCAAACCCCAATATTCATCTGAAGAAATAGAGTGGGGAACCTTACGAGGACATAGTTTCCTCCTTTCAGGATGACTAGCAACTGAGGAAGGAAAAATACTTTTACCTGCAGCTAGCCAATGGAGGATACTAAAAACTCTTCATCAGACATTCCATCTAGGTATCGATAACACCTATCAAATTCTAAACCATTGTTTACAGGACAGGGCCTTTTCAAAACTATTCAGCAAATAGTGAAGGCCTGTGAAGTCTGTCAAAGAAATAACCCCCCTGCCTTATCGCCAGGCTCCTTCAGGAGAACAAAAACAGGTAGTTACCCTGGAGAGGACTGGTAACTAAACCTCACCCACATTCCCAAATCCCAGGGACTTCGATACTTCCTAGTCTTGGTAGACACCTTCCTCAGTTGGGTTGAAGCCTTCCCCTGTAAGACAGAAAAAGCTCAGGAAGTAATGAAAACCTTAATTCATGAAATAATTCCCAGATTCCGGCTTCCCCATACTTTACAAATTTACAATGGCCCAGCCTTCAAGGCTGCAGTAACTCAGGGAATACCCAAAGCACTAGGACTACAATACCACCTCCACTGTGAATGGAGACCACAGTCCTCAGGGAAAGCTGAAAAAATGAATGAAACACTCAAAAAACACTTAAAAATACTAACACAGGAAACTCACCTCGCATGGCCCACTCTGTTACCCTTGGCTTTGTTAAGAATCTGTAACTCCCCTTAAATAATAGGGTTCAGTCCCTATGAAATGCTCTATGGACAGCCTTTTCTCATGAATGACCTAGTAATTGATAGGGAAACAACAGACCTTGTGAAAAGCATAACTTCCCTAGCAAAATTTCAGCAAATTCTAAAAGCATTGCCTGAAAGACATCAGAGAGAAAAAGGAAAAGAGCTATTCCATCCCAGAGACCTAGTATTAGTCAAATCCCTTCCCTCTACCTCCCCGTCCCTAGGTCCCTCCAGTCATCCTCTCTACTCCAACTGCAGTTAAAGTAGTTGGGATAGAATCTTGGTTTCATCACACTTGAATCAAGCCCTGGACGTCACCAGGAGGACCCGAGGAACCAACAACCCAGAACCCTGAAAACAATGCCTCCTACACCTGTGAACCACTGGAGGACCTGTGTCTGCTCTTCAACCAAATGCCTAAGGAAATTAACTAATCACCACTCTCCCCTATGACCCCCTCCTATTTCAAATTCCTCCTAATAGTCTTTATGCTTCCCTCGGCTAATACTGTCCCTTCATGTACCTGCACCACCCCTGGCTTCAGTTCTTCATGACTCCTGGGAAACATGGCAGTAGTCAATTTTGCACGCCTGTTTGGAGGGGGGCCTCCTTTACCACCCAAACTTATATGTGCAGAGAGTGCTATAAGGCTGCTACCCTCTGTACACATGCAGGCACCAAGTATTGGACAGGGAAAATGAAAGAGCTGATTGTCCAGGAGGATATGGGGCCACTCCTTGTTGGACCTACTATACACATGTTGATCTACCCAACGGAGGTAGGGTCCAAGATCAAGCCCTAGAGCAACATCTTCAGAAGGTGATCTCCAAACTGGTTCAAACCCCCAGAACACCCAATCCCTACAAAGGATTAGACCTCTCAAGCTACATAAAATCCTTCGTACTCACTCCCTCTTGCTAAATTTATTTAATGTCACCCTTACCGAAATTCACAGGGCCCCCAGCCAAAATCCAACTGACTGCTGGATTTGCCTCCCCTTATGCTTTAAACCATATGTCCCAGTTCCTGTTCCCAAACATTGGAATGTCACCGAACTGAGAACAAACACTACAGGCCTGGTAGGCCATTTAGTCTCAAATCTAGAAATAACACATACATCAAATCTCACCTGTGTAAAGTTTAGCACATTGACACAGCTGCCTTCCAGTGCAAAATATGGGTTACCCTACCTCCACGACTCTCTTGCTTACCATCAGGAGTCTTTTCTGTTTGTGGCTCCACAGCTTGCCGCTGCTTAAATGGTTCCTAAGAAAGTCTATGCTTTCTCTTCTTTTTGGCGCCCCCCAATGACTATCAACACTGATCAGGAGTTACAGGATTTTCTTCTACTCAAACTCCATTACAAACGGGCACTGGTCATTCCATTCATTATCAGGGCTGGGATCCTAGGAGAACTAGGAACTGGCATTGGAGGCATTACCACCTCCACCCAATTTGGTGATCACCGAATAACACAGATGGGCCGGGCGTGGTGGCTCAAGCCTGTAATCCCAGCACTTTGGGAGGCCGAGACGGGCGGATCACGAAGTCAGGAGATCGAGACCATCCTGGCTAACCCGGTGAAACCCCGTCTCTACTAAAAATACAAAAAACTAGCCGGGCGAGGTGGTGGGCGCCTGTAGTCCCAACTACTCGGGAGGCTGAGGCAGGAGAATGGCGTAAATCCAGGAGGTGGAGCTTGCAGTGAGCTGAGATCCAGCCACTGCACTCCAGCCTGGGCAACAGAGTGAGACTCTGTCTCAAAAAAAAAAAAAAAAAAACCACAGCTGATAATTACGTCAAAAGAAAAGCGTTGAGATTACAAAGAAAACTTAATAAAAATACAAATAGTAGAATGGTTCAAAACTTCTCTTTCAGGAATGGATAGCTCTACCACACAAAAAAGTAAGCAAATACCTAGAGAAACAGGCTGATGCAATCAATAAATTGAGTAATACAATCAATAACTGTATTAGATATATGAAAACCCACATAGCTCTAAATAGAGAACATACATTTTTGTCTTATGTCCATAAAACATTTACAAAAATAATCATGTATTTTTCTTAAAGATTTATTAAGAGAATATAGTTTATAGGCTATATTTTTTATTCATAATCAATTAGAAACAAAAAATAAAAGTTGCTTTCTAAGGTACTGTCAGAACTTTTCTGAGGCTAAAATATTGCTTGACATTGATCACGACACAACATGAAACTTGTGGGCAGAAAATTTAGGATTAAGTTTTGTCTGATTTTCCTGACTGTGTGACATTGGGGCAGTCACACAAACCCTATGAGATTCCAACTCATATAAAATAATGCTGACTCTACCCACTCTACGAATTTTATAAAAGTTGTTACTAACAACCAGGCCAATTGAGGTCATGAAGATTATAACATTTTTCAAATTATAAAGTACCATGCAAGCATAGGGTTTCTGTAAGAAAATGCACCCAAGTAGCAATCAATTGAACTCACGAAAAGACTTTAGAAAAAGCGAAAATGCTTTAGAAATATATTCCTCCTTTTTGGGGGTCTGCCTATACATGTATGCAAAGATCTTTTCAAAGAAATCCAGAAAAGCCGTTCATATTTGGAATAGTAGAAGCTTTAGCAACTAACAATGATAACTTGTTACTCACTTACAACTAATGAGGAGTAAAAGTCCCTCAGATAGGCACTACTTAAATATTTGATGACTAATAAATTAAATGTTAATTAAATACTTCAGTGATTTTCTTCCCTGACCAGCATATAATTAACATTTAATTTGTTATAAAATATTTAAAGTTATGAAATATCCTATGGCATCAAAATGTCTCCATTGTCAAATCATCTTGGGACAATGTGTCAAGGGCACAAGAGGTTAGACTGGCATTTAAACCTCAGGAGACAGAACATAAAAAGTACCTTTTGTGATTTTCTTACATAACGAAACTGAGAATAAGATAATGGAAATCTCATTTTCCCATTAAATTTAACCATAGAATATATAACTAAGTGCTACTAAAGTGTAAGGGATGAAATAGGAATGAGATATCCTTCCAAGACTAAAACTACGTTGAATCATGAATGTTGCAACCACCTTAAGTGAAAAACACAATTAAAAGTTGGTTAGGAAGAAAGCATCATTCTCTTTGGCTTCTTTGAACTTGAAATACATGTGGAAGAGCAAATGTTAGGAGGTAGATTGGATAGGATAGTTATTTAGCAAGACAAGGGGTGCCGTGAGAGAGGTGTCCTACTCCTAACTTCCCCACAGGACTGGCTGGAAGTCCCGGACAGAAATGCATTTTCCATATTGGTTTTAAGCTAATCTTGGAAAGTACATGAGCCTGGGCTTAAATAAGGAAAGTAGGGGCTGGTAGGGCAGAGACTGCTGTGGAAAGACAACTAGATAATAAGGATAGAGGGATTTGAGGTCTGAGGAATGAGCATCCACATTGTTAGTCTTTAAGACCATGCACAATAGTCACCACAAGAAACAACATTTCTTGTGGATCATCAGTAGATCTATGTGATGAACCAGGCTAAGAGCAATCCCCTCAAAGAAGGCTCCCCTGACAAATGCCCACAACATCAAAGGGAACAGGTGGGTTTCTCTACCAAAGACCATGACCTGGGGTGTAGTGTCTTCCCTTCCATGCTTTCATGACCCACTTGCCTGAATGGTCTTCAACACCAACCCTAGTTCAGTGGTTCAGAATACACGTGTTCTATGAGAGGTGAGATCAGTGTGTATTCACACCAGACACTAGACCTTGGCCAGCTCCAAGAGCTTTCCAACCCCCCTAAATTTCTATTACTACAGGTATGATGATAAAATTACCTACTCAAAATCCTTGACTCATCAGCTCACTTCCACCTCATGTTTAAAGAGAGAATAGCTCCATCTCCAGTCCCCCAGCCCCAAGGAATATATTCTGCTCAGCCCAATATATGCCGTTAATAAAAATCTCATTTTGCTTGTCAGTGATTGATTTAGGAGGAAATAGGGACCTCGTTCTCGCCACAGAGATACGAGAAGAGGTGTACTGGGATCTCTCTATGAAGAAGCAGAACTAGGAAAGCAAGTTCTCATAATCTCCTTCTGGTGGTTATGTCTGTACACAACTACAGAACAGAGGCAAACATCTCGTCACCATGGGAAGGATGACTCTGAAGATCAAGCATCACACTAAAGATGAAAATGAAAATAATGAAAGAGGCTGGCCATTCTTGACATTAGTGAGCTACTGAATTAACCTCCTCTGGGGATGCCCCACCTCTGGATTTCTTACACTGTGTCTTTTCTTTTTTTATATATGTATTCCTTCTTCTCTTCCATTATGCAGCCTTCCATTATTGCTAACTTCTATTTTCTCAATATTTCTGCCCTTTATAAAAACTAATATTAATTCCCTCCTATCTGATTCACACAGAACTCCTACTTGGTCAAGTTACAGCCTTCTCACATTTAGTCTAGCTCAATTCAACAAACATAAATTTAGTGCCCACTGTGTGTTAGTTACTAGGATTTGAGCTAGTAGTAAAGTTCACACTGCCTCCATATAATGTGTCTAAAATCTAAATTGCAATATGATTGCAGTTGCCTCTTCCAGACAGCAGTGCTTCTGAGTTGTCCTGTAATTTTAGATACAGGGGACATCCAAAATTGCATAAATAATAGTGTCTACACCAGAAATTGACTTTATTTTCATTCCTGTAACTTCCATCCCACCCTCCATTCCACAAAGTTATTTCATTCACTGCTACCTCCAGGTCCAGAGGCAGCCATTTCAGGGAATCCACAAAGTTATTTCATTCACTGCTACCTCCAGGTCCAGAGGCAGCCATTTCAGGGAACAGATTTGAGTTTAACAAGAAAGATCTATAAACTTCTAGGACTGAACATGGCTTCATTAGACACCACCATTTTGCAGCTACCTTATAAGCCTTGGTTTTCTTGTTTGCTTTTCTCTACCTCTTCTGCTTCTACAGAACTATAAGTCTCAACTCTTTCCCTGGATGGTATACTGCCTACATTGCTTTGCTCTTCAGGAAACTGTGGCCCAAATCAGGCTTGCCTACATGGTTTCTTACCTGCTCTGTGGTAGGTTTCTCATCCTAGCTCTACTTTCCAAGCTTGACATTAACCACTGACTTGTTACATAAGAAAAGCTGCTGCCCATAACCCAGAATGACAGATGTAGTCACAGTTCTAAGAAATATCAGCAAGGCTGAGAGAAATATGTACATAATACTGTGAAACACACTATTCTATGGATATAAGCCAGGCCAAGTGACAAGTAATTTTTCAGTGGAAAGGTGATAAAGCAATAAAGGAAAATTACACAGGGATAATGACATATGTACTAACAAAGAATATGGGCATACTTTGTTTTTTCATGCTTCATGTTATTATGCTTTATAGATATTGCATATTTTACAAATTGAAGGTTTATGCCAAACCTGCATCTAGTAATTCTATCAGCTCCATTTTTCCATCAGCATCCACTCACTTCATGTCTTCGTGTCACATTTTGGTAATTCTCACAATATTTTAAACATTTTCATTATTATCATTATATCTGTTATGGCAATCCGCAGTCAGTGATCTTCAATGCTACAACTCTAATTGTCTTAGAGCACCACTGACTGTGCCCATATGATAGCCAACTTAACAAAAAATGTTGTGTGTGTTCTAACTATTCCACCAACCAGTCATTCCCCTGCCTCTCTCCTTTTCCTTGGGCCTCCCTATTCCCTGAGACAAAACAATATTGAAATTAGATCAACTAGCAACCCTACAATTACCTCTTAGTGTTGAAGTGAAAGAAGAGTCACACATCTTTCAATTCAAATCAAAAGCTAGAAGTGATTAAGCTTAATGAGGAACACAGGTCAAAGCCAAGCTACGCCTAAATCTTGGCCTCTTATACCAACAGTTAGCCAAGTTATGAATGAAAAGGAAAAACTAGTGAAGGAAATTAAAAGTACTACTCCAGTGGAAACACAAATGATAAGAAAGGGAAACAGCCCTGTATTAGTTCATTTTCACACTGCTGTAAAGAAAGATCTGAGACTGGGTAATTTATAAAGGAAAGAAATTTAATTGACTCACAGTTCTACATGGCTGAGGAGGCCTCAGGAAACTTACAATCATGGTGGATGGTGACGGGGAAGCAAGGCATGTTTTACATGATGGCAGGAGAAAGAGAGAGTGAAGGGCAAACTGATATTTTTAAACCATCAGATCTTGTGAGAACTCACTCACTATCATGCGAACAGCATGGGGGAAACTGCCGCCATCATTCAATCACCTCCCACCAGGTCCCTCCCTTGACATGTGGGGATTAGAATTTGAGATGAGATTTGGGTGGGGACACAGAGCTCAACCATATCAAGCCTTATTGCTAATATGGAGAAAGTTTTAATGGTCTGGATAAAAGTTCAAATAAGCAAACAGTCCCTTAAGCCAAAACCTAATCTAGAACAAGATCCTAACTCTCCTCAATTCTATGAAGACCAAGAGAGGTGAGGAAGCTAAAGAAAAAAAGTCTGAAGCTAGCAGAAGTTGGTTAATGAGTTTCATGAAAAAAAGCTGTCCCATAACATAAAAGTGTAAAGCAAAACAGCAAGTACTGATAGAGAAGCTGTAGCAAGTTATCCAGGAGAAATAACTAAGATCATTAATAAAGGCGGCTACACTCAACAACAGATCTTTGATGTAGCTGAAACAGCCTTCCACTGAAAAATGATGCCATCTAGGATTTCCATAGCTAGAAAGGAGAAGGCAATAGCTGGCTTCAAAGCTTCAAAAAACTGTCTCTCTTGTTAGGAGCTAATGCAACTAATGACTTTAAGTTGAAGCCAATGTTCAGTTATCATTTCAAAAATCCTTAAGCCCTTAAGAATTATGTAAAATCTACTCTGTGCTCTGTAAATGAAACAACAAACCTCAGATGACAGAACACCTCTTTGAAACATGGTTTACTGAATATTTTAAGCCAAATTTTGAGATCTGCTGCTCAGAAAAAAAGAATCCTTTCAAAATATTATTACTTATTGATAATGTACCTGGTAACCCAAGAGCTCTAATGGAGATGTACAAGAGGATTAATGTTGTTTCATGCCATCCATTCTGCAGTCTATGGATCAAGGAGTAAGTTTTACATTCAAGTCTTACATTTTAAGAAATATATTTTATAAGGCAATAGCTGCCATAGATAATGATTCATGATGGATCTCGGCAAAGTCAATTGAAAACCTCCTGGAAATGATTCACCATCCCAAATGCCATTAAGAACACTTGTGATTCATGGTAGGAGGTCTAAATACCAAAACTAATGGGAATTTGGAAGAAGTTGATTTCAACCTTCACAGGTGACTGTAAGGGGTTCAAGATTTCAGTGGAGGAAGTCACTGCAAATGTGGTGGAAATAGCAGGAAAACTACTAGAAGTGAAACCTGAAGATGTGACTGAATTTCTGTAACCTCATGATAAAACTTTAAGAAATGAGGAGTTGCTTCTTATGGATAAGGAAAGAAGGTGGTTTCTTGATATATAATCTACTCCTGGTGAAGATGCTCTGAACATTGTTGAAATGACAACAAATAATTGAGAATATTAGATAAAAGTTGATAAAGCAGTAGCAGAGTTTGAGAGAAAAGACTCCAAATCTGAAGGAAGTTCTACTTGGGTAAAATGCTATCAAACAGCATTGCATGCTACAGAGAACTCTTTTGTGAAAATAACCATTAATGCAGCACATTTCAGCATTGCCTTTTTTAAAGAAATTGCCAGTCACCTCAACTTTCAGCAACCACCACCCTGATTAGCCAGCAGTCATCAACTCTCAGGCAAGACCTTCCACCAGCAGAAAGTTAGGTCTTACTGAAGTCCCAGATGATTGTAGTATTTTTTAGCCATTAAGTATTTTTAATTACAGTATCTGCATTCTTATTGTAGACATAATGCTATTGCACACTGAATGGACTAAAATATAGTGTAAATGTAAGTTTTATATATACTGGGAAACAAAAAAAAATGTGTGTGACATATTATTGTGATACTCAGTTTACTGTGGTGGTCTAAAACTGAGAAGTCAGTATCTCTGAGATACTCCTGTATATGTAGAAGTTCTTTGATCTATGTGAAGCTTTAAAATGTTAGATTGGAGGAAAATGGTCAACAGAATGAAAGGCTGAGAAAAAAATGAGGTTTTGGGAAACATCATGAATCTTAGTTCATTTCAGCTACTGTAACAAAACATCATGGGCTGGGTATCTTATAAACAACAGAAATTTATTTCTTACAATTCTGTAGATCTCGAAAGTCCAAGATCAGAGTGGTGGCAGATTTGGTGTCTAGTGAGGTCTCATATCCTGATTCATAAGTGGTGCCTTCTCACTGTGTCCTCACGTGGGATTAGCTAGCTCTCTAGGACCCTTTTTTGTCTTATTATTATTTTCAATTAAAATATAATAATTGTATATATTTATGGGATACAGATATATGTATACAATGTGTAATGATCAATCCAGGGTAATTAGCATATCGATAACCTCAAGCATTCATGTTGGGAACATTCAAAATCCAATCTTCTAGCTATTTAAAAATTAAAAATAAGTTGTTAATTATAGTCACCCTATGGTGCTATAAAACACTAAAACTTATTCCTCTTATCTGGCTGTACTTTTGTATTCATTAACCAACCTATGGCTATCCTTTCCTACCCCCACTCTTCCCTACCTCTGGAAACCACTATTCTACTCACTACTTCTATGAGATCAACTTTTTTAGCTTCCACATATGAGATATTTTTCTTTCTGTCCCTGGCTTATTTCACTTAATGTAATGTCCTTCAAGCCCATCTGTGTTGTCACACATGCCAGAATTTTGTTCTTTTTATGGCTGAATAATATTCCATTGTGTATATACACCACATTTTCTTTATCAATTTATCTGTTGATGGGCACTTAGGTTGATTCCATATCTTGGCTATTGTGAATAGTACTGCAATAAACAAGAGAATGCAGATACCTTTTTGACATACTGACATTCTGTCCTTTGGATATATGCCCAGTAATGGGACTGATGGATCATACAGTAGTACTATTTTTAGTTTGGCTGAGGAATCTCCATACTGTTTTTCATAATGACTGTAACAATTTACATTCCCATCAACAGTGTATGAGTTCTCCTTTCTCCACATTCTCACTAGCATTTGTTATTTTTTGTCTTTTGGATAATAGGCATTCTAACTAGGGTGAGATGATAGCTCATTATGGCTTTGATTTGTGTTTCCCTGATGATTACTGATGAGCAGTTTCTCATATACCTGCTAGTATACATCATTTGTATGTCTTCTTTTAAGAGATGTCTATTCAGATAATTGGCCCATTTTTTAATCAAATTACTTGGGTTTTTGCTGTTGAGTCATTTGAGTTCCTTGCATATTTTAAATATTAATCCCTTGTTGGAAGAAGAGTTTGCAAATATTTTCTTTAACTCTGCATGTTGTCTCTTCACTTAGTTGATTTTTTGTTTATTTGTTTTGCTGTGCAAGAACCATTTTACTTTGATACAGTCCCATTTGTAGTTTTTGTTTTTATTGCCTATGCTATTGAAGCTGTAACCATAAAAACCTTTGCCTAGACCAATGTCCAGAAGCATTTCTCCCATACTTTCTTTTTTTTTTTTTTTTTTTTTTTGTAGGTACATAGTAGGTGATATTGTTTAGCTCTATGTCCCCACCCAAATCTCATCTTGAATTATACTCCCAAAATTCCCACATGTTGTGGGAGGGACTTGATGGGAGATAATCTGAATCATGGGGAAAGTTTCCCCTATACTGTTCTCATGGTAGTGAATCAGTCTCATGAAAGTTCTTGGCTTTATCAACGGTTTCTGCTTTTGCATCTTCCTAATTTTCTCTTGCCACTGCCATGTAAGAAGTGCCTTTTGCCTCCCACCATGATTCTGAGGCCTTCCCAGCCATGTGGAACTGTAAGTCCAATTAAACCTCTTTTTTCTTCCCAGTCTTGGGTATGTCTTTATCAGCAGTGTGAAAACAGACTAATACAGAAGGTGTGTATATTTATGTGGTATATAAGATGTTTTGATAAAGGCATGCAATGTGAAATAATCACATCATGGACAATGATGTAGCCATCCCCTCAAGTATTTATCCTTCATGTTACCAACAATCCAATTACACTCTTTATTTTTAAATTTACAATTAAGTTATTATTGACTGTAGTCACTCTATTGTGCTGTCAAATAATAGGTCTTATTCTTTTTAACTAATTTTTTGTGTCTATTAATCATCCCCACCTGGCGCCCAGCCCACCACTACCCTTCCCAGCCTCTGATAACCATCCCTCTACTCTCTATGTACATAGGTTCTATTGTTTTGATTTTTACACCCCACAAATAAGTAAGACATGTTATGTTTGTCTTTCTGTGCCTGCCTTGTTTCACTTGTAATAATCTCCAGTTCCATCCATGTTATTAAAAATGACTTGATCTCATTATTTTTATGGCTGAATAGTACTCCATTGCATATATGTACCACATTTACATTATCTATCCATCTGTTGGTGGACACTGAGGATGCTTCCGAATTTGACTATTGTGAACAATGCTGCAAAAAACATGGGAGGGAAGTTTTTTTTATATAAACTGACTTTCTTTCTTTTTGGTATATATGCAGCAGTAGGATTTCTGGATCACATGGTAGCTCTATTTTTAGCTTTTTGAGGAGCCTCCAGTGTACACCCTCACCAGCATTTGTTATTGCAAGTCTTTTGAACATAAGCCATTTTAACTGGGGTCAGATGATATCTTATTGTAGTTTTAATTTGCATTTTTCTGATGATCAATGATGTTGAGCACCTTTTCATGTCTGTTTGCCACTTGTACAGCATTTCTTATTTTAAGAAATGTCTATTCAAAACTTTTGCCCATTTTTTGAACAGACTATTAGATATTTTCCTACAGAGTTGGTTGAGATCCTTATATATTCTAGTTATTAGTCTCTTGTAGATAGTTTACAGATACTTTCTCCCATTCTGTGGCTTGTCTCTTCACTTTGTTGTTTTTCTTCTCTGTGCAGAAGCTTGTTAACTTGATACAGTCCCATTTGGCCATGTTTGCTTTGGTTGTCTGTGTTTGTGGGGTATTACTCAAAAAATTTTTGCCCAGACAATATCCTGGAGATTTCCCCCAATGTTTTCTTCTAGGAGTCTCATAGTTTGAGGTTTTAGATTTAAGTCTTTAATCCATTTTGATTTTATTTTTGTATATGGTGAGATATAGGGGTCTAGTTTCATTCTTCTGGGTATGCATATCCAATTTTCCCAGCACCATTTACTGAATAGACTTTTTCCCCAGTGTATGTTGTTGGCACTTTTGTCAAAAATGAGTTCACTGTATATTGTGTGGGTTTGTTTCTGGGTTCTCTATTCTATTTCACTGGTCAATGTGTCTGTTTTTATGCCGGTTCCATGCTGTCTTGGTTACTATACCTCTGCAGTATAATTTGAAGTCAGGTATTGTGATTCCTCCAGCTTTGTCCTTTTGCTTAGGATAGTGTTATCTATTCTGGGTCTTTTGTTGCTCTGTATAAATTTTAGGATTGTTTTTTCTATTTCTGTGAAGAATGTCATTGGCATTTGACAGAGATTGCATTGAATCTGTAGATTGCTTCAGGTAGTATAAACTTTTTAACAATATTGATTCTTCCAATCCATAAACATAAAATATTTTTTCATTTTTTGGTGTCCATTTCACTTTCTTTTGTCAGGTTTTATAGTTTTTACTATAGAGATCTTTAGTTTCATTGGTTAATTCCTAGTTATTTAATTTTATTTGTGGCTATTACAAATGGGATTACTTTTATGATTTCTTTTTCAGATTGCTCACTGTTGGCATTTAGAAATGTTACTGATATTTGTATGCTGATTTTGTATCCTAATTTACTGAATTTGTCTATCAATTCTAATAGGTTTTTTTTTTTTGTGGAGGCTTTAGGTTTTTTTAAATACAAGATCATATCATATGAAAACAAGGAAAACTGTGTATTTTCAAATAGCTTGCCTTCAAGCTCAGCAAGCCTTTCTTCTGCTTGAGCCATTCTGCTGTTTAAGGACTTTGATGCATTCTTCAGTATGCCAATTGCGTTTTTCAGCTCCAGAATTTCTGCTTGATTCTTTTAAATGATTTCAATCTCTTTGTTAAATTTATCTGATAGAATTCTGAATTCCTTCTCTGTGTTTTCTTGAATTTCTTTTAGCTTCCTCAGCACATGTATTTTGAATTCTCTGTCTGGAAGGTCGCATATCTGTTTCTCCAGGATCGGTGCCTGCTGCCTTTATTAGCTCATTTGGTGAAGTCATGTTTTCCTGGATGGTGATGATGCTGGTAGATGTTCTTTGGTTCTGGGCATTGAAGTGTCAGGTTTTTATTTTAGTCTTCACTGTCTGGTCTTGTACTTGTACCTGTCCTTCTTAAAAAGACTTTCCAGGTATTTAAAAGGACTTGGGTGTTATGATCTAAGTTGTATCTACTTAGGGGGTACCCCAAACCCAGTAACACTGTGGTTCTTGTAGACTCTTAGAGGTATATCCTTGGTTGTCCTGGATAAGATCCATGAGAATTCTTTGGATTACCAGATAGAGACTCTTGTTCTCTTCCCTTATGTCCTTATGTCCCCCAAACAAACAGAATCTCTCTGTTCCGAGCCACCTAAAGTTGGGTGTGGAGTGACACAGCACCCCTGTGGCCATCACCACTATGACTGTGCTGGGTCAAACCTGTAGCTAGCACAGCACTGGGTCTCACCTAAGGCCTGCTACAACTACTCTCTGGCTACTCCCTCTTTGCTACCTTGGGGCTCTATATTCAGCAGGTAGTGAGGCTAGCCAGGCCTGTATCCTTCCCTTCAGGGTAGCAAGTTTTGTCAGGCCCTGGGTGGGTCCAGAGGTGCCTGGCAATCAGTGACTAGGATCAAAAACCTTAGAAGTCTACCTGGTGTTCTGTGGTATTGTGGCTGAGCTGGCACTCAAACCCACAAGACACAGTCCTTCCCATTCTTCTCTCCCCTTTCCAAAGGCAGAGAAGCTTCACCCCAGGTCACGAGGAGTACTGCCAGACTACTGCTGCCACCCCAGGCCACAAGGAGTACTGCCGATGTTTCCTTAAGGCCCTAGGGCTCTTAACTCAGCTTGTAGTGAATGCTGCCTGGCCTGGAACTCACCCCTCAGAGCAATGGGCTCCCCTCTTTCCCAGGGCAGGTCCAGAGAAGCTGTGCAAAAGTCAAGTTCTGGAACTGGAGACACCAAGAGGTCACTTGGTGCTCTACCCCTCTGTATCTGTGCCAGTACCTAAGGTGCAAGACAAAGTCCACTTTACTTTTCTCTCTGCCTTTCACAAGCAGAAGGAGTTTTATCTGGTAGCACCACAGCTGGTAATATGCTGAGTCTCACCTGAAGCCAGTAAGTCTCAGAGTCTCACCCAAGGCCCTTGAAGTAGTGCCGGGGTATCATTGCTGGTTTTTCAGGGCCCACGGGCTCCTCAGTTAGCAGATGATGAACGCTGCCAGGACTTGGCCCTTCCCTTCAAGACAGTGGGTCCCCTTCTGGCCCAAGTTGTGTCTAGAAATGTTGTCTGGGAGCTAGGGCCTGGAACGGGGACCTCATGGCTCTGACTGGTGGCCTACTGTGCTTGGCTGAGCTGGTATCCAAGATATAACACAAAGTCCTCCCCACTCTTCCCTCTCCTCTCTTCAAGTGGAAGGAAGGGGTCTCTCTTGGAGCCACAAGCCATGCAGCCTAGGGTAAGGGGAGAAGTGATGCCAGCACTCCCATAGTTGCCCGGCTGGTGTCTCAGTGGGTCACATGCCACTCCAGTCCATTGTCTCTGGGCCAGGTTCAGCCCTAGGACTCATCTAGCCTTATGGCCTAGACTGCCTTTCAAGTTTATTTACAGACTGAGAGCACTTTGGCCCTTGGTAGCAATGTTTGTGGGCACTGAAGTTCAGACTGCTTCTCGGCGATTCCCCTCTGGCTAGGGCTGGTTTCAATGCTCCCTCCCTACACGTGCTTCAGCTGAGTTTGGTCCAGTTGTCCTTTCTGCTCTAACAGGGCAGCACTGAATTCAATGTCTCACTGTTGCTGTACTCTCCCTCCCTTATCCTCCAGAGCTACTCTGGGCACCACCTGCCATTGCCAGGGGTGGGAAAGGGGTGGTGTTGCACTCCAGGACTGTTTTTTCTACCTCTTCAGTGCCTTTTTCAGTGATACAGAGTTAAAACCAGGTACCATGAGGGATCACCTGATTTTCTGTTCTTATGAAGGTGTTTTCATCTGTGTAGATAGTTGTTAAATTGGTGTCCTTGAGGGGAGGATGATTGGCGGATCCTTCTATTCTACTATCTTCCTCCTGATAAATCTCTCTTCTATGTTTTCTTCTAGTAGTTTCATCATTTCAGGTCTCACAATTAAGTCTTTAATTCATTTTGGTTAATTTTTGTGTACACTGAGAGATATGGGTCTAGTTCCATTTTTATGCATATGAATGTCCAGTTTTACCAGCACCATTTATCAAAGATACTATTTCTTCTCCAATGTATGTTCTTGGCAACTTTATCAAAAATCAGTAAGCTGTAAATAAATGGATTTATTTCTGGCTTCTGTATTCTGTTCAACTGGTCTATGGGCGTATTATTATTCCAGTACTATTCTGTTTAGCTTACTATAGTTTTGTAGTATATTTTAAAGTCTGATAGTATGAGGCCTCCAGCTTTATTCTCTTTCTTAGAATTCCTTTGGCTATTCAAGGTCTTTAGTGGTTCCATATAAATTTTAAGATTGCTTTTTTCTATTTCTGTGAAGACTGTCAGTGGTGTTTTGATAGGGATTCCATTGAATCTGTAGATAACTTTTGGTAGTATGGTCATTTTCACAATATTTTTCCAATCTATGACTATATCTTTCCATTTTTTGTTTTGTGTCCTCTTCAATTTCTTTCACTAGTGTTTTACAGTTTTCCTTGTAGAAACCACTTACCTCCTTTGTTACATTTATTTCTAGATATTTAATTATTTTTTGTAGTTATTGTAAATGAGATTGTTTTCTTAAAATTTATATGGAATCAAAAAAGACCTTGAATAGCTAAAGCTGCAGGAGACCCCAGTGGTGAAGTCTGTAGGTGTCCAAGATGTTGATGGGGGTTGCTGGGATTATCTTGCTTACCTCATCACCACAGGGAGAAGTTCCTTCTCATTCCCAACTGATCCTGTTTGGGAAATGGGGTGGTGGAGGCCCAGCATTTCCTGCTGTTTTCTATGTGACCATCTCAATTTTTTATGCTCTTTAGAGTTTTGTTTTGTTTTGTCTTTTAAACTCTTATGATATACTCCAGCACTATCCCTGTTATTTTTATTAAAATAATTGTTTATTCATTGCTCTGGCTTTGTGACAGAGATGAGCTCAAGGAGATTCTAGTTAGCCATCATGATGCTTATGTCACTGGGGTCTCTTTTATAAGGGCAATAATCCCAATCATGACAGTTCTGCCTTCATAATCTAATCACAGCCCAAAGGTCCCACTTCCTATTATCATTACCTTGGGGATTTGAATTTTAACATATAAATTTTGGGGGAAGACACAAACATTCAGACTATGGCATCATGTGATTTACAATTTCAGAGGTCATATTAACTAAGTCAGAATACAGAACATCTAGATTCGTATTGCTTTTAGAGGAGGAACTCTCATTTTTGTTGCACTTATACCCAGGGGTGATTCAACAGAGAAGCTGAGCACAACAGATAGTGTTCATCAGATACTACTCAAGCAAATGGCAGATCTAACAGTCTCATGCTGTCAGAAATTACATGAACCTCACATGAGGTTTTACAGCAACATCAGCTTCGGTAATGGCTGAAACTTTGCTTACAGTGTCAGATGTTTTCATGGTAGAACAGCTTTCAGTCATGCCATTTAACTCTCCAATGAGCCCGCCACAGTGATAAAGCTCTTCAGATCCCTAGACTTGCAGGGAACATCAGCATCACGCATAATTATCATCCTCAGAGAAAAAAGTCCATTAATGATCTGGGCTGAAACAAGGTCTGAATACTAATGAAAGGGTGGCCTTCTAGGATATTAATTAGGGGTGACACTTTCAGGGCAAGTTTGACTTTTCTTCCTCAGATTCCAGTTGAAACTGTGCATTGCATGCGAGCAAAATGCAGATCAGAATGAGAAAAGAAAAGAAGAAACAGCAGAGGATTGGCAAAAAAGCAACAAAAGGGAAAATGACCATGAAAAGCAAGTCAAGAAAATTCCAATCCTAAAACACAAAATGTAATTCAGGTGCCTATAACTCAGATATTAGCTTCCCTCTCCCTGTCATTTGAGATTTAGTAGAAGTGGGTCCACCCTTCTTTCACAAGCTCTGTGGGTAGTGTAATACTTTACTGCAAGATATCTGAGAATCTCTAGGGTTTATGCTCTCAAAGATTTTTGGATTCTAAGTTTCTCAATCTGCTGAACATGATGTTTCTCCTGCATTTCTCATGCCTGTGATTCTTGCCTCTCTCTTTGACAGTTGAAGTATGGTCTTGAGATTGGTGTATTGGTAATCCCTAGGTCTTGTCAGTAATGCAGACTTTCCCACCTCAGACCTACTAGATCAAAATCTGCAAGGTTAACAAGATCCCCAGTGATTTTCATGCATATTAAAGTTTAAGAAGCTCTACTATAATCAATGCAGACAATCTAGATATGGAATACAGTTACTTCTTTGTCTCCCAGAAGAAGCATGGTAGGAATAACAGGTTTTATTACAGATTTGGTACAGTGGAGGGGTTTATACAGAAGCAATGCCTATACTTTATAATTGCATATTAGGTGCCCCTAAATTTAGAAGTCCTTGAACCATATTTTTTATTTATTTTATTTTATTTTATTTTATTTTTGAGACAGGGTCTCACTCTGTTGCCTAGGCTGGAGTGCAGTGGTGCAATCTCAGCTCACTGTAACCTGCACCTCCTGGGTTCAAGCAATTCTCCACCTCAGCCTCCCAAGTAGCTGGGACTACAGGTGTGCACCAACCACCACACCCAGCTAATTTTTGTATTTTTGGGTAGAGACAGGGTTTCACCATGTTGGCCAGGCTGGTCTCAAACTCCTGACCTCAAGTGATCTGCCAGCCTCAGCCTCCCAAAGTGCTGAGATTACAGGCATGAGCCACCATGCTCAGTCTTTTTGGACCATCTTGACTGTTGCTTGACTACCTCTTTTTCTCAAATCTCTCATCTCAATTCCTCTCATTTTAATTTTCAGACTAATTTAGTTCTCCACCCACAACCAGGCTCTAGGCTCACATTTGCATATGTAAAGATTCATTTATGTCCTCCAATAAAAGAGTTATCTACTCTTGCTCTCAACCTTTGGTACCCCAGAAAAACTTGCGGTGACTTTGAAGTTTCATCCTTTCCTGTCTTTCTTTCCTTCTGGCCTCTATGAGTAGAAAGAAGTTGTACAGACACATAATTTTTCTCTGACATGAAGTATGTCATCTCTACCCCACTTAAAAGGCGGAAACTGCTATAGTCACTTTGGATTTTGAAACATTCTTTTTTATCCAACTACATGCCTAAATCTCAATTCTTCATTGTAAAGCAAGATAAGAATAGCTTGGGTCATTCAAATCCACAGAGTCTAAACACCATATGTGAGAAACCACTTTCAAATATTTTAACAGAATTACAGACAGGGAATGAGAATTATTCTAAGAACAAGTTCTAATTGGTTTTTCTTTATTGGATCATTCTGTTTTGTCAAGACCAGCTATTATCTCAGACTCATGACTCTGGCTGGAGTAACCTAGTATCACCTTCCTTATCCAAGTTATTGACTGCTTGTGGGTTTTAGAGGGATGTCTCTCTAGAACTGGTTACAGTCCATAACTGGACATTACTAAATATTCCTGGCCAAGGCAGGTGTTGAATATGGGTTTTCTCTGTGTTCCCACCCAAATCTCATGCTAAATTGGAATCCTCAGTGTTGGAAGAGGGACCTGGTGGGAGGTGATTGGATCACGGGGGTGGATTTTTCCCTTGCTATTCTCATTATAGTGAATTCTCATGAGATCTGGTTGTTTAAAAGTGTGTAGCAGCTCCCTCTTTGCTCTCTGTCTCCTGCTCTGCCATAATAAAATGTATTTGTTTCCCCTTCACTTTCCACAATGATTGTAACTTTCCTGAGGCCTTCCAGTCACGCTTCCTATACAACCTATGGAACTGTGACTCAATTAAACCTCTTTTCTTCATAAATTATGGAGTCTCAGGTAGTTCTTTATAGAAGTGTGAGAACAGACTAATACAGAGACTAGGTACCAGAGAAGTGGGGCATTGCTATGAAGATACCTGAAAACATGGAAGTAACTTTGGAACTGGGTAACAGGCAGAGGTTGGAACAGTTTGGAGGGCCAAGAAGAAGACAGAAAGATGAGGGAAAGTTTGGAACTTCCTAGAAACTTGTTGAATGGTTGTGACCAAACGATGCAAACGATGACAGTTATATGGACGGTGAAGTCCAGGCTGAGGTGGTCTCAGGTGGAGATAAAGAACTTATTGGGAACTGGAGTAAAGGTCACTCTTGCTATGCTTTAGCAAAGAGACTGGTGGCATTGTGCCCTGCTTAGGGATCCGTAGAACTTTGTAGTTGAGAGAGATGATTTAGGGTATCTGGCAGAAGAAATGTCTAAGCAGCAAAGTGTTCAAGATGTGGCCTGGCTGCTCCTAACAATATACACTCATATGCATTCACAAAGAGATGGTCTGAAAATGAAACTTACATTTAAAAGGGAAGCGGAACATAAAAGTTGAAAAACTGTGCAGCCTGACTGTGTGGTAGGAAAGAAAAACCCATTTTCTGGAGAGGAATTTAAGGCTGCAGAAAGCTGCATAAATAAAGAGGAGCCAAATGTTAATACCCAAGACAATGGGAAAAATGACTCGAGGTCATTTCAGAGACCTTTGTGATAGCCCCTCTCATCACAGACCTGGAGGCCTAGGAGGGAAAAATGGTTTTCCAGGCCAGGCCCAGGGCCCCACTGCTCTGTGAGCTGCAGGACCTGGTGCTCTGAGTCCCAGCCACTCCAGCGCCAGCCATGGCTTAAAGGGGCCAAGGTACAGCTACAGCCCTTACTTCAGAGGGCACAAGCCCCAAGCCTTGGTGGCTTCCACAAGGTGTTGGGCCTGTGGGTGCACAAAAGACAAGAGTTGAGGCTTGGGAGCCACTGCCTAGATTTCAGAGGATGTATGCAAATGCCTGGATGTCCAGGCAGAAGTCTGCTCCAGAGGCAGAACCCTCATGGAGAACCTCTACTAGGACAGTGCAGAGAGGAAATGTGAAGTTGGAGCCCCCACACAGAGTCCCCACTGGGGCACTGCGTAGTGGAGCTGTGAGAAGAGGGCCACCATCCTATAGACCACAGAATAGTAGATCCAGCACTAAAGCCACAGGCACTCAATGCCAGCTCATGAAAGCAACCTAGGGGGCTGTACCTTTCAGATCATGGAGGCAGAGCTGCCCAAGTCCTTGGGAGCCCACCCCTTGCATTACTGTGCCCTGGATGTAAGACACGGAGTCAAAGGAGATTATTTTGGAGCTTTAAGGTTTAATGACTGTCCTTCTGTGCTTTGGACTTGCATGGGGCCTGTAGCCCCTTTGTTTTGGCCAATTTCTCCCATTTGGAAAGAAAGCATTTACCTAATGCCTGTACTTCCACTGTATCCTGGAAGTAACTAAATTGTTTTTGATTTTCAGGCTCATAGGCATAAGGGACTTGGCTTGTCTCAGATGAGACTTTGGACCTGAATTTTGGGTTAATGCTGGAATTAGTTAAAATTTTGTGGGACTGTTGTGAAGGCATAATTGGTTTTGAAATGTGAGAAGGACTTGAGATTTGGGGGGTGGGGATCAAGGGCAGAATGGTATCGCTTAGGTCTGTGTTCCCACCCAAATCTCGTATCAAATTATAATCCCCAGTGTTGGAGGAGGGACCTCGTGGGAGGTGATTGGATCATGGGGCTGGATTTCCCCCTTGTTGTTCTCATGATAGTGGGTGAGTTCTCATGAGATCTGATGGTTTAAAAGTGTGACACTACCTCCCTTTCTCTCCTGCTCTGCCATGGGAAGATGTGCCTTGCTTCCCCTTCATCTTCTGCCATGATTGTAAGTTTCCTGAAACCTCCCAGTCATACTTTCTATACAGCCTGTGGAACTGTGAGTCAACTAAACCTCTTTTCCTCATAAATTACCCAGTCTCAGGTATTTCTTTAAAACAGTGTGAGAATGAACCAATACAGTGTTTCCTTGGAATCAGATGACCAGGAACATAGGGAGTTATCAGACTTATTGAGAGAGTGGAAAGAGGAAAAGTTTCACCTATCTCCACATAAAGTGGAAGGAAGAGAATGTTTCACACATAGTAGATAGAAGGATTAACTTGGTGGGTGGCCTGCATGACCAATAACACATCAGATTAGCCTGTTTTATAATCAGCAACTTCTAGTATATACTAATCAACTTTGATCAATAGACGAGTTGATAAAAATAGTCTTGAGTTCAATTGAGTTCTAATATTCAGATTCACAAACTTTTTTTAGCATCTACTATGTGCCATGTGTGAGGCCTGGAAAACCACAAATACTTATGAAATAGTTACCACCTTCAAGGAGCAAATAATTACAAAATAGTTCCCATCTTCAAGGAGCATAGTCACAGGACAAAATTAATTTGAATATGATATGGTATTCCTATAATAAGTATACATTATATTAAATAATCACAGAATATTTATTTTCTTGTCTTGGGCAATCAAGGAAAGCTTCAGGAAAAGATATCACCTAGGAAGAGATTTTTCTATTCTTCTGTGGTGGAGATTCCTATCCTATTTTCATTATATCCTTTTACCATGAAAGTTAGGTTTCTAAGATAAGCAACATAACTTTCCTGAAGTTTTGTCTCAGAGCTATTAAAACAGAGATGTTGAAAGAGTCAACAAAGCTGTAATATGAATGTGAAGATCTATGGAAAACTGATGTTAGATTGTGAACTCCTGACATAAAATAATTTGGAGGATGATTACTAGATAACATTTCAAGCTGTGGTGACCTTATAAAATTATTGCCCAAATTAAGACACCCTGAGAGTAATTGAGGGACACTATTAATAATTCCTAGGCTACAAATACAAACTGAGACTAACTTGGGTGAGTTGGTAATAGGGTCACTCTAGTGTACAGCCATTATTTCCAGTCATCTGGGAAATAGTAAAGACTTCTAACAACAAACTTTTTAATGACCATTGGTCTTCCCATATCATATTGAAGTTAAACTGCTTGTGATGGATTTTTGAATAATATTCTGAAACATAAGATTAATTTTTGGCCTTGAAATTCAGCAACTTTTAAATGTTAAGTGCTGTTGTCTGAATGTTTTCAGAATTCATATGTTGAAACTTAATCCCTATGGTGGTGTTGTTATGAGGTGGGGACTTTAGGAAGATGATTAGTCATGCTGGCTCTCCTCTCATAAATGGATTAGTGCCTTATAGAAGATCTGGAGGGAAGTGACTTAGGGTCTTTTTGCCTTTTTGGCCCTGCAAATATGTGAGGACACAGCAAGAAGGTCCTCACCAGACAATGAATGCTGGTGACTTTATCTTGAACTGTCCAGCCTCCAGAACTGTAAGAAATAAATTTCTATTGTTTATAAATTACCCAGTCTATCATATTTTGTTATTAGCAGCACAAATGGACTAAAACAATGAGACTAAGATCACATCTGAATTGACCATTTCTTAGAACAGGATGTGACCAGAGAGGAGGGTCCAGGAGAGCACTCAGCACAGCTATAGGGGACAGGCACTGGGGAAACTGAATCAGCCACTAAATGCCAACAAAGCTTCCTGACCTACGGCCCTCCTAAATCTTAGCTCATGTAAATACTCACCAGTGGCTGAGAGAGAAAGAGGAGGAGGAGCACAGGTAAAATCAGAGGCTATCTCAATTGGTAAGCAGAGACCATTGAAAAAGAATACAGGATAGGTAAGACTCAGCAAGTCAGGTCAGGAATCTGATATCTAGATGGTATTAAAGCCCAGTCATAGCCTTGGGTTCTGCCTGGAGAAACCTAAATCACAAATTCAATTACTGGTACTGCGGCACTGGGGGAATGCAATAGTCTTAAATGCAATGTTGACTTTGCATGTATTTTAAAATATGTATAACAATGAGACATTTCAAATAGTGATAGTGGCTAATATGCACTGAATAATGTTTCAGTGACTGTTCTAAGTGCTTCACATCTTAAATGCTGTAAACTATTATCCTCATTTTGCACTTGAGAAACTGAAGTATTGAGATATGAGCTGTGAAGTCTTGGAGGACACAGGAAGCAATGCATTTACTATTGTTGCAATTTTGTCACTTAAAAGGTAGACTTGGGCAGATGAGAAATAGGGCTCCTTTAAGGCAATGCTATTTACTTAAGAAGCGCATAATGAAGGTTTTGAGATTATCCTAGAGAGCATCTCAAAGGGTAAGATTTTTAAAATTCTTCCAAAAATAGTGAGAATTTTCCTGTTCATTTACACAATGCTAAGCTTGGTGCATTATTACAAACGCCCACTATAATTAATACAATAGTACAATGTAGTTCACCTAGAATTAATGGACAAGGGAGGAAGCAAACTTCCTCCTATTTCTCAAAGAGGTGTGGAGAGAGAGAGAAGTTAGGGAAGACTTTCTAATAAAAAATCAGCTGTTGCAATCAAAGAAGCTTTAGCAGGAACCAAATTGCTAAGAACCAATGGCAAATTAGAAGATGGTAACTAGGTGCTGGGATCCTAAAAAGAGATCTACCACTCAGAAACTCAGACTGGAATTTGATAACCTTCTGAGAAATATCAGATTATTGTTAAAGCACATTCCAAAAAACTAGAGCTCCTATTTGGCTCAGGATGAATGTTTTTAATTTTGAATACTGCTCTGAATTGCTTATCATGAAAATATTTAATAATGCAATGTGACTACAATGTAGGAATGCACTGTAAAGAGGGGCAGAAGCTGAATAATTGACTGGGTAAAACAATCTCAGTTTAAAATGAGCAGGGCAGCTGGTTCATAAAAGAAATACTGTATACATGAATGGAAGAAAATAGCTGGAGAAAAACTAAGAGAATCAAAAATAGTGTAACACAGAGAAAAGGAACTGCAGTTCCTTTCTCTTTTAAGTCCTAAATAGAAAGCCATGTGATGTAAGCAGTGGGTTTCTATAACACCCAGGAGCCCAGACAACAACTAAAGATCTAAAGATGTGCTTTTGGCAGTAGAGTTGGAGAAAAGAATAGATTCCAGATGACTTAGATGATGCCCCCATGGAGGCCCGGGAAATATTCGCTAAGGTGTCAGCCACATGGACAAGGTAAAGAACATCACAGTTGGCCACACAAGACATTCGGGCCTCTATATGAAATTAATGTTTGTTGTGTGTTGTTTCCCAGTAAAATTTCAAATTAACTATTTCTTTGATAAGAAATCGCCATAATTCTTAGAGTGCTGAAAGGGAGAAAATGAACCAACTATAGTCATGGCCAGTGAAATTAATTACCCGAAGATTTTCTGTAAAGGGCTCTGGATTAGGTCACAGCACACTTACGTTAAATGCTGTACGAGATATTCTCCAAAAAAATGTCCTAAATGGGGCCTAGATCTCCTGGCACTGTCATATAAGGAGTTCTTCTGATGGGACTAAATTGAACAAATAGAAAGTAATCGTTATCTGCTAGAAAGGTGTAGCCAGGTCTTTTTGTACCCTTCCAAAAGAAAAACTGTACATCTTCCATGAGAAAGATAAGCATGTACAGGTATACAATACATAATAATCACATTAGGGTAGATGGGGTATCCATCACCTCAAGCATTTATCCTTTCTATTACAAACAACCCAATTATACTCTTTTAGTTATTTTAAATGTACAATAAATTATTATTGACTCTAGTCACCTGTTATGCTATCAAATACTAGATCTTATTCATTCTAACTATATTTTTGTGCCCACTAACTATTTCCACTCCACCTCCCGCACTCACTACCTTTCCTAGCCTCTGGTAGCCATTATTCTACTCTATTATTTGTAAGCCTCATGGTAACCATAAAATTTAAAACAACAGATACACAAAAGAATAAAAAGCAAGAAATTAAAGCATACTACCAGAGAAAACCACCTGCATTAAAAGGAAGACTGGAAGCAAGGAAAGAAAGAAGACCACAAAACAACCAGAAAACAAACAAAATGGCAGGAGTAAGTGCTAACTTATTAGTAATAACATTGAATGTAAATGGACTAAACTCTACAATCACAAGACAGAGTGGCTGAGTGGATTAAAAAGCAAGACCCATTGATCTGTTGCCCATAAGAAACACACTTTACCTATAAAAACACACATAGACTGAAAATAAAGGGATGGAAAAAAATATTCCATGCAAATAGAAACAACAAGAAAAAGAGCTGGAATAGCTATACTTATACCAGACAAGACATATTTCAAGACAAAACTTTAAAAAGAGACAAGGTCACTATATAATGATAAAGCAGTAAATTCAACAAAAGGATATAACAATTATAAATATATATGCACCCAACACTGGAGCACCCAGATATATAAAGCAAATATTAGAGCTAAAGATAGAGACAGGCCATAATTCAATAATAGCTGGAGACTTCAAGACCCCACACTCAGAATTGGACAGATATCTGGACAGAGAAATGACGAACAAATAGTCATGATATCCTTACTTCTATTTTTACCTGGGAACCTTTTTGAGACTCATTTTATAAATAGGGTACGGTTGGAGCTGGATTGTTCCATTATGCCCATATTTACAAGGTAGAGGCATGTAATCTCGTTGTTTGACTTTTCTATTGACAAAGAACAACAGGGAGCACACTTAGAGTGCTGTTCAGCAACTCTTTCTAAAAGGGCTTTCAAGTACTAATTGATCAGGAACACACACCACTTCTTATCAAGGGCCAAAACCTAGTGAGCCATAACATTTAAAAAATAAAATAAAATTTGAGACAGGGTCACACTCTGTGGCCCAGGTGGGAGGACAGGGGTGCAATCATAGCTCACTGCAACCTCCATATCCTGGGCTCAAGCAATCCTCCCATCTCAGCCTTCTGAGTAGCTGAGACTACAGATGTGCACCACCACACCTAGCTAATTTTAGTATATTTATTTTCTGTTTTTCGGTTTTTGGTTTTTGGTTTTTTTGAGACAGAGTTTTCCTCTGTCACCCAGGCTACAGTGCACTGGCACAATCTCGGCTCACTGCAACCTTCACCTCCCAGGTTCAAGCAATTCTCCTGCCTCAGTCACCCAAGTAGCTGGGATTACAAGCACCCACAACCATGCCCAGCTAGTTTTTTGTTGTTGTTGTTATTTTAGTAGAGACGGGTTTTCACCACATTGGCCAGGCTGGTCTCGAAATCCTGACCTCAGGTGATCCCCCTATCTTGGCCTTCCAAAGTGCTGAGATTATAGGCATGAGTCACCACACCCAGCCAATTTTTGTATATTTTATAGAGATGAGGTTTCACCATGTTGCCCAGGTTGATCCTGAACTCCTGGGCTCAAGCCATCCTCCCATTTCGGCTCCCAAAGTGCTGGGAATACAGGTGTGAGCCACTGTGCCCAGCCAAAATACATTCAATTTTCAAGTTTCTCACATCTCTCTTGGTAATTATGGAATATAGGCTGTTCTGGTGATGGCATCAGGTAAAGAGAGCACATTTCTTTTTTAATGTTATACATTAGGGGTCAGCAAACTATAGCCTGTGTGCTGAATCCAGCCAGTTCCCTGTGTTTGTAAATAGAGTTTTATTGGGACATAGCTATGTTCATTCATTTACATATTGTTTACGGGTACTTTTATGCTACAATGTTAGAAATGAGTAGTTGCAACAGAAACCGGTCCACAAAGCCTAAACTATTTTTTACCTGATCCTTTACAAAAAAGGTATGCCAACTCCTACCCTAAAGTAAAAAAGGATTTGAACTTTGTAAAATTCTGTGACAGTTTAGTTCTGTGAGCAAGTCCTGATGAATTGCTTCTCCTGCAATACAAGTAAGCAACAAAAGGTCAGTTGAGTCTCTGGGGTTGCTGTGATTGTAAGGCAAAGGCAGAACCATCTGGCCTGCTGAATCTCAGGAGACAAGTGTCTTCAGAGGTACCAGCCACAATTTCAGAGACCCAGGACTGGCTGCCAGTCTCATAAGGAGTTGTGGCATGTGGAGTGTGACCCAGAGGCATGTTAACCTTGAAACTCTGAACACTGCGATAGCCAACCACCACTAAAACTAATTGTCATAAACCTTGAAGAGAAATAACCTTCTCCCCAAAGTACTGGGCTTTCAGCTCTATCTCAGATAACAGCAACAGCAAATGGGACTTCTGGAAGGTGAAAACTCTGGGAAGCAGATTGCCCAGGAAAGAGGAGCTCAGCTTCTTCTCTGAGCTCACTGACCACTAAAGCAGAAAGGCCATTTCTACTTTTCACATTTGGGCAGGACAGCTCCTCTGAAATGCCCAATACTGATTCCCTTACTTTTCTCTCATGGAAATCTCTAAACTGTTTCTTCCACCTGTTGGCTCAGCTCTGCAGTGGTTCTTAGCCACTTGGATGCAAACCCTCCACAGAGTACAGTGGATTACTCTGGCCATTCTGCTACCGAATGGGCTTTGCTTACCTTTTAGCTCATGGGTCTGCATGTGAGGGAGGGAAGAGACAAGCCTTAGGGGTGTCCACGAGTTACTTTGTTGTGGATACGATGCACTTCCGAAAATTTCCTGCTGCCTCTTCTCCTATCATTGCCTCTGACAAAGTAGCTACGTATATCCACTAAAGGTGGCTACTGGCCAGGGGACACTGAACTCTGTGAAACTGGCCTGGATGTGCCTGCTTTCTAAATGGCTTAGGCAGAACCTTCAAGGTGTTTGAACTTAAAGGGCAACTTGATTATTTTCACTGGTTCTCAGCCCCTTTCTGGTCTCTCGTCTTCCAATTGCAAAAAGGCCTAGCCTCTTTTGAGTGTGAGCTCCTAGTCACCATCTGCTCCTCCTCTTCTACCAACTGTATCTGATATGTAATCACACTAATTATAATTCTGCTACATTACATTCCTCACAGGTTTGAGGAGAGGCTGGTTTCTGGGTGCAATTGGAACTAACCACTTCTCAACATGAGAGGGTCCTCCAGTTGGTTTTATGCCAGCTTCGTGCATCATGAGTTAATGCAGAGGAACTCCCAGTCCCAAAAGTAGATCCCAGTATTTGGTTCAATGCTATCTATATCTCAGGGGCAAGGATCAAGAGCCACAGTTCCCCCAACACGGTGACTGGGAAAACACCACCTAGCATTAGGGATTTCAACAACGCTAAACCAGGTCAGGTGATGAACATTCTCTGCTCTGGAAAGTACCTCAGGCTCATCAGCATATCTATGTGGGGCTCATCTGTGTGTGCTGGGGCGGGGCACGGCTGTGGTCGGGGTCACGGTTGATTCTCTCTCTCTCTCTCCTGCTCCCCTTGGCCAATCCTCACTTGTCTATCGGCCCCCATCACTTGTAAGTTAAACAAACAGCAACTGATGGGGGCTGATAGACAGGTGAGGATTAAAGCAGACTGGGAGACAAAAAGACAGTGGTGCAGAGGATTCTCTCTCAAAAGCCTGAGAAAGGAATGAATAATTTTAGAAACAAAACCAAGCCTCTGCCAGTGAAAATACTGAGCCCCACTCTGCCAGAGCTCCTCCCTTTCCATGACAGAACTCTTGAGTTGGTCACCGTACTGGAGAGTCACTACAAGTTCATCTTGATGGTAATGGAGAAAATTCCACCTCTGATCCCCCCAGGGCTGAAGTTACCCTGTTCTTTCTATCACTATTGCATGGCAGATGATGTGAGGACCTGACCACCTCTGAAGTAGCAGACCTCATCCCCCCAGCCACCTGCTCCGGCCCCTTGCTACCTCCTCGTCACTACCTCTTTGTCACATCCCTCCATCCCTTGGTGCTTTGCTGCTCTTTCCTGTGCCGGCCACACTGTGGAGGTGGGAGAGGCTTTCTCACCACCAAGATTCCAATGTTCTAACATGGTCGTGGTATGGAATAAATTGTGCACCCCCTGCCTCAACTCATATGTGGAAGCCCTACCCCAAATGTGACTGTATTTGGAGACAGGCCCTTTAAGGAGGTAATTAAGCTTAAATGAAGTCTTAAGGGTGGGCCCCTAATCTGATGGCACTCGTGTCCCTATAAGAGGAGGAAGAGACCCTGGAGATCACTCTCCTTCCATGTGCATATAGAACGAAGGCTATGAGAGGGCGCAGGAAAAGGCAACCACATGCAAGTCAGGAAGAGAGGCCTCCACAGAAACCAACCCTGCTGCCACTTTGGTATTGGATTTCCAACCTCCAGAACTGTGAGAAAATTAATTTCTGTTGTTTAAGCCACCAAGTCCATGGAAGATTGTTATGGAAGCTGGAGTGGACAAATATGGTCCGACACAGGAGGGACATGCTTTGTCACTGGCTTCTAGTGCACCCTTCCATAGTATACCCTTCCACAGTGTACTCCTCAGAGCAGAGACTGAGACTTCTATCCTCAGTCTCTTACAGTACCTTCCACAAGAAGTTAAGAGACAGCCCTTCGGCACTAAGTCTCAGGAGCTATGAGAGGGAACATCAAGTTGTACTTGAAACTGTCCACCCTGCCCTTCCTGCCTAGCTTTGTCCAGAGTCTCAGCTGTAAGTTCCCTAAGTCCTCTTCACGATTTCCCTCAGCAGGCTCATTTATTTTGTCACCACCCAAAAAGGACCCCAGCCCTTCTCTTGACCCTATAGAAATCTTGCTTAGGAAGACAACACCGGCCTCTGCAGAACCCTTACTCTGCAATGATTGCTTTTTTCATTTAAAGGTATCTTTTCCTGTGTGTCTCTGTGCTTCTCACAGCATCTTTCCTTGTCTCTCTCTTTTGAAAATATCCTTGTTATTCTTTCTCTGTCTCACTCTTGAGGTCTGTCCTCATCGCTTACTCCTAGTGATTCCCTTTCTATTTCTTTTTCTTTCTTCTCTTTCACCCTTAACATTGAAGTATAAGTTATTTTTAACTTATTCAATATGACTTGTTCTCTAATACTAATTTGATAAGTAAATGAGTCCAAAATATATGCCTCTTCTTGCATAACAACAAATAAGCAAAGAGAGATAAAATTAACATAGCTTTTCTAATCCTTGACTCCACTTTGCCTGGGTTCCTCTGCTCAGCACTACTAACCAACATTTGTTGGTGCCACAAGGGGGCAGTGCGATCAAGCAGATTATTTAACCCAAGCAGCTATAAAAGAAGTCAGAGGAGGCAGGGAAAGGTAGAGGCAGAAATCAAGAAATTGCCTGCTTCTGTCACTGGGGAAGGCCCATGGCAGGCAAAGAGCATGGAGAATGATTCCACTGGCTTTCTGACTCATCAGTTTTTATATCTATGAAATGAGATTATACCCAACTAGAGGAACTTAAAGTTCATCCTGGCGCCAAAGTCTTTTGATTGAAAATCAAAAGGCAGGGGAGGGTGGTGAGGTCAAGGATGACTGAATCTTTGAGTACGGTTGAGCAGAGGGACCTGGAGGCTTGCTTACGCACATACTGACTGTGTGGTAATGAAATGGATAAAGAGAAAGATCTAGCTGGTATCTGGAAATTTGTGTCTAGAACTCAGAAGAAAAATGAGAAAAAGAAATGTGATTTGGGAGGTCACAAAAGCTACTTACATGGAGAGCCAAATGTTCTGCGATCTCCACCTGATGACTTAGGCAGGGCTCTGCTTCCCAGTCCTGTGTCTTCCTAACTCCCAAGCTGGGACCCAATATGCGCCTGTCCTAACTCTGTGATTTGTAAGCGACAAAAACTCAAGTCACATTAGAATTAGTGAAAAAGGTGACTGGTTCTTGTCTCTGAATTCTAGAGAAGCACTAGCACAGTGTGAGACACACATGTCGTTTAAAAATTGTTAGTAGACACATTTTACAAAGCTGAAAGGTCAAGGTAAAATTAACTCTAGAAATGTATTTTTAAAATTCGGTATATCCAAAATTATTCCACTTTCAACATGTAATCAGAATGTTAAAATTATTGAGACATTTGAAAATTTGTGTACAAAACTCATCAAAATTGGTTGCATTTTACATTTCTGGCCATCTCAACTTGGCCTAGCTATATTTTATGTGCTCAATAGCCACATGTGCCAATGGCAATCATATTAAACAGTGCAAATCTAAAGCTAGACCCTTGACGTAGGGCTGGATCCAAGAACTTAAATAGTGTGGTGTGTGCTAAGTTTTGCATTTCTTTGTACGTTGGGCTCATCCTCTCCAAAAAGATACTTTGGGGAAGATGGCCCACATGTAGTTGCAACTTATATTGTGCTTACACCTCCAAGTCACAGAAGAAAAGACAATGCAGTTTCAATAGCCTTGATTGGTCCTGATGATGTCACGTGATCATCCATGAATCAATTACTGAGGCCAGGGGAATGGAACCAAGCCTAACCAACATTGTTTTCAATAGCTCGGCAAACAAAGCTCCGGTTGCCCAGGCCTGGCCATATGCTCCTCTCTGGACCTGACGATAGGATGAGGAGCCTGTTCAGCCCCACCTGAGCCACACAGAATCAAGGAAGATGGGTCTCCAAAAGAAGGGATGTGGCACACATCCCATACATCCATTTAACTGCCACTTGTAGATTTAAACAGCCCAGAGACCCTCGATTCCATGCAATCCTAAGGCAAGGGAGATTAGGAAGGTTGGTATTAATAGCTGTCCATCCAGTCACACCTTGATGACCAGTTCTTTTTCTACTTACACCATAATCGTAGTGTCACAGGAGTGGAATTCCACTGGATTCCCACTTCTGAATCTGCAAGTCCATTTAGCCAGCTTCTCAATGCCTGTGGCCAGGTCCCAGATTCCTCTGAGGGTCTACCCTGTTCCTCCATCAGGCCCCTTGGAGCTTAGATTTAATTTTGACCACATGCCCTATCCTTTTTCCCTTGTGGAGCTCACATTTGCTCTGAAGCTCAGGATTAGTAATCGTAGGCTCAGCTCCTTCATTCAACTATAGTTGCCTTTGAGAGGTAACCTCAGTCCTCATGGCACTCTCCTGACACTGAACTCCGATAATTTAAATAGCAATAAAAAATAACACAGAGAAACTGTATACTATAAAGAATAACAACATAGTCTACGGAGCCGTATTGAAGCTGGGATTCAAATCCCAGCTCTGCCACTTAGTGTCTCTGTGATCTGTGATGTTGGGCCAATTAACCTTCCTATGCTTTTTTTTTTTTTTTTGCCTTCAACATATGGATAAAAGACAACTTACTTACCAGGCTTGTGGTGTAAATTAGATCTATAAATATATGCAAAATGCTTAGTATCTTAGTAAAACCACTTTATGCACAGAGTTTATGGAGTTTTTACGTACACGATATTTAATCCACATAACAATCCAGTTGTGTAGGCAAGGTAGGGTTTAGTTAGAGAGCTAGAGAGTGGCAGGGCTGAAATTTCACGGCTAGCAATCTGATGAATTCCAGTCCAGTGCACCACCCAGTCTGCCCATTGCTTCCGACACCACCTGGGGGCAGCACAGGGCACAGTGTGAGCACTCAAGGACACCATAACTGGCTTGCCATTTACAGGTGCACATCAGTTAAAGAAGAATGAGTATTCCACGGCACAGTGAAACTGATTTTCATGTGGGGCTTGTAGGATCTGTCATTACTAATTCATCACACTTCAAATATTCAACCCAAATGTTGAATTTTTAAGGGTTGCAGTTTCATATAATTTGCAGTAAGTGTCACCCTACAGCTTCTGAACAATCAATGCCCCAGATCTAAAAGTAACAAGAAAGTGAAAAGGTATAATGCACATCATATAACATCACCTACATTTTAACCTAGATAAAACACCACAAAGCAAAAAGAAAAACAAAAAACATTGCACCATTTCATGTCACATTGCAGATGATTGTTTTTGCGGCATATTTCTTCCCACTGCATCCCCTTGACTCCCTATTCATCAGGAAGTGTCTCTGGGACACGGTTATATGCTATTTGCTGGAGAGTGGAAGACTGTTAAAGTAGAATTTTCAAAAGTGTTACTCGTTCTGTTGTATTGATATCCCCCAAGTCCTTATGACTATCCCTGAGTTGGATCTTCTTGATGCAAAGCAGCCCCTAACAGCACACCATCCTCTCTGTACCTTCTTTGCTCTTCCCAGATCAACAGTCATGATGAACTTGGTTGCCCTTATAGCTGGACAAGCATTTTTTAGGACTATTTAAAAACATGGGGGATAATGGTCCCTTGTATTTGTTTTACCCCTTGTACTTTTCAAAGAATTTTTAAAAAATATCTGTAATCTCACTTGAGATTTATAACTACCTTGTATAATGAGTAGGGCAGATACTGTATTCATTTTAGAAAAGTGGAACTAGGCTAGAGAGGTTAAGTCAATCGACTAAGATTACACAGCTGGTCAGCTGAAGGAAGTACCGCATTTCCCAAATCCAATCCCAGAACACATCCTGCTATTGTTAAGAACCAGGGTCTAATATGCATATTAGCATAACTTATGTGTGTTCCATACTATGTAGATTTTGACTGAAAGAGAATAATCAATTCAATAGTCTCAGCTGCAAAATCATAATCTCCCATTTATCTACAGTCTAGAATGGTAAAGAATAGAACTTTCTGGTTAGAGAGCCACACATGTATCTGATTTGATACTGCTAGAGTGCTATCCTACTCATGATTTATGTTAGGGTTTCTAGAATGTAAGTTTATTTGAGGAGACAGACTTTGGTTTATCTCTGCAACTCCACTCCTGGAACAGTCCCAGGCACATAGTAAGTGCTTAATTTGTAGTTTTAAATATTTAAAAATTTTAAATATTTGTTGAAAAAATAAAATCCAGAGAAAAACAAAGCAGAAAGGAAAAACAGTGAAAATGTGTGCACTGTGGCTTTGCACAATTCAGCTTTCTAGGTTTGCCTCAGTCACTTTATAGAGGTATATATCTTCCATTTTATATCTGATTCTATTCAATAGACAGAACTACAGAACAGAGGATACATTTAGCAGTAAGCATCCCTGCATTTTCCCTGAGCCCTTGTTATTTCCCCACTATTCATAAATGCCATATTCAAATATTAAAGTCATTCATAGTCATCCAAATCAGAATCTTCAATCCACAAAGGGATTTCCTGCCCTGACTCTCACCCCCCAATCGAGTTAATAGTTTCCAAGTTTTGTCCATCAGAAATGGCTGAGTTTTGAGAATAATATACTGTGATTTTTTAAGTGTGTTTTTCAATGGCCCTATACTTGGATTGTGTCCCATCCCATCATCAAATTGCTCCGGAAATATCACCAAACCCAGGCCATCAGAGGATTTCAACTGCTGCCTTGGGGCTAGAGGCTAGGGAGCACACTAGAGTCTCATGGAGTATACTGGGCAGTTTGTCATCTGATTTTTCCATCGGAAAGAAAGACTGGGTTCCCAGGCACATGCATTTCTTGCCTGAATTATTGAAATAATCACCCAGCTAACTTATGAAACTTAGTTTCTCCTCCACTTTCTCATTCTGTAATATAGGGCTCACCTCATCACTTCACTTTCTGCTTTCAAACCGTATGGTGCTTCAGTTCCCAAGAATAAAGGAAAAAAACTTAGCAGTGCATATAAACCCCTGAACTCTGGCCCTAAACTATTTGACTGTATTACTGCTCTCTTCCACCAACTATCCATGAACAACACTACCTGCTATAATCAAAGTTAATAAACACTTTCAACAACCCCGTCTCAATTCCTTGATTATTCGGATTTCTCTGCCCTGGAATGTGCATTCCTCCCTCCTCTAATGCCTGAGAATGTTCACCAGTCAGGGCCCAATACTAAAAAATTCACCTGAGCACATATGATGTTGCCGGTAGTACAACTTGGTATAATCTTTCTAGAAAATAATTTGGCAATAGGTATCAGAGGACTAAAAGCTCATATTCTCTGGCCCAAGTATTTGCCCTATCTATCCTTTCTAAGGAAACAAACTTAAGAAATTATCCACCGGGAAATCCATTACAGTGTTATTTATAATAGTAAAAAATATAATTACCCAAATTTCCTCCTGTTGAAGAATGTTTAAAACAGCAACTTTCAAACTTTTTTGACTATGATCCTCAATAAGAAATAAAAGGTGTATTATAATCCAATTACACTATTCATTTATATCCACACAGCAAATACACATTTATGTGTGTGTGTGTGGAGAGATCTGAAATAAAATCTTCATGAGACAATACAAAATTTATCCACATATAATGCATACAATTTCATTTTTTAAAATGTTGATTACAACCCACTAAACCTACCAATTAATGAGCTGTGAGCCACTGTTTCAAAAACACTAGATTTAAAATATGATTGTAGTGTAATGGAATAATATTTAGTTATATAAATATTTCTTAAAATAATAATCACCCAAGAATATATTAATAGTGATATAAAGCAAGGTACTGGTCAGGTATGGTGGCTCATGCCTGTAATCTCAGCACTTTGGGAGGCCAAGGCAGGTGCATCACGAGGTCAGGGGATCAATACCAGCCTGGCCAGCATGGTGAAACTCAGTGTTTAGTAAAAATACAAAAAATTAGCTGGACATAGTGGCAGGTGCCTGTAATCCCAGCTACTGGGGAGGCCGAGGCAAGAGAATTGCTTGAACCCTGGAGGCAGAGGCTGCAGTGAGCCAAGATCATGCCACTGCACCCTAGCCCAGATGACAGAGTGAGACTCCATCACAAAAAAAAAAAAAAAAAAAGCGAGGTACCAATTGTCTACACAGCCTGATTTTAATATTTTTTAAAGTATATATGCATTGGGATAGTTCTCTGGGCCCACTGCTAAGACAGAAGGTACTCCACTGTGGTCAACAATTTGCCTAATATTTCTAAGTCGCAGTTTCTTGCAGGGAGCATAACAGAAGAGCATGGGATTCAGACAATCCTGGAGTCCTGTGTGCTCTTGGATTAACTGTAAAATGTATTCATTTTATTTGGCTGGGCACAGTGGCTCATGCTGTAAACTCAGCACTTTGGGAGGCCGAGGCAGGCAGATGACTTAAGTCCAGGAATTCGAGACCATCCTAGGCGACACGGCAAAATCCCGCCTCTACAAAAAATACAAAAATTAGCTGGGCACAGTGGCACACGCCTGTAGTCCCAGCTACTTGGGGGGCTGAAGTGGGAGGATCGCTTGAACCTCGGAGGTCAAGGCTGCAGTAAGCCAAGATCGCACCACTGCACTCCAGCCTGGGTGACAAAGTGAGAACCTGCCTCATTTAAAAGAAAAATAAAAGTACTCATTTTATTCAATAAACACCATTGGCTATAAATATTATATGCTCAGAACTACAAAATGTGAAGGTGCTCCAAATCTATCATGTGAAGGCAGACATTTGAACAAATAAATGCACTAGTGTTGCAGATGATGGACAGACGATGTACAATGGGGGCCAAAAAAGAGAAAGAGAGTGCTCATTTCTATTGGGAGATAATGCCTGAGCTGAGACTAAACATGGGTTTCCAAAAGGAAGAAGAGCAATCCGGGTAGAAAGAAGGAGCACAGAGAAGGGTGAATCTTCGTGGTAAATTCACGGCATAGCACGCATACTGCCATGGTTGGAGCCTAAGAAAAGGTGGGGATGGGGCTGAAAAGTGAATCTGGAGAATGGAGTGCAGGCAAAATCATGGAGGGCCTTGGGTGTAATGCCAAGGACCCTGGACACTCTGAGCCACTGATTCTTAAAAGAATGCACATAGTCTGTGCAGCTTTAAAGATGGCAGGTGCTTAGCTCACCCCCAGTAACACTAATTAGTTAGCCCTTGGTGAGATTTGCCATGTTTTATTTTTTTACTCAACCTCTTTGTGTAGGCAGTAAGGCGCCACTTAAGGAATGCAATAAGCAGAGGTGTAGCATCAGTTTCAATCAGCTACAGTGTGGAGAATGGATTGGAAGTGGACAAGATTGAAAGCAAGAGATCCACCTAAAGAGACCATCATGGTGGTCCAAGACAGTAAGGGCAAAAACACAGGCTAGAAAAAAAGGTGGAATACAGAGGAGAGGAAGGACATTGAAACGTCGAATACACAGTCCGGACTTACCATAGAGGCAGGGATGGTGTGAAAGGGTGGGTTGGATCATGGGGTTGAACCTCCCATGATCTCCTGCATCCCACCTAAATGCATAGCTAAAATAAAAACACATATTTTATGTGCTAAAAGAATCACAGGAAAAATCATCCACCTTCCCTTCCTCCATCCTGCACACTTTCCAATAAATTGTTGCCTCTAAGTAGTTCTTCCTTTTAAAGTCATAATTAGTGTCTGGGGGCAAAGAAAGGAGACATAAGGTGGAAGGGAATTAAGAATGACTACCTTTCCAACACTTCAGGGAAAATAATACTTAACCTCATGGAGTGAGAATAAGTAAGATAATGTATGGATTGTGTCTGGCCCAGGGTAGGCTCTCAAAAAAATCACTTCCTTTTCCTGGGAGGGAGTGACTAAAGCCTAAGCTCTCCCCTTGTCTGAGCAAAAATTTCTACCCAGCTCTGTCTTCCTCTCAAACATATTTATAAGTTTTCTAGTACAAGACTAAAATGACAAGTTTTTACTTTCTTTCTCAGATAAGACAGGATTTTTTTTTTTTCATCCTAAGGAATAAGGTCGGAACTGGATGAAAGATTTTCCCCTATCTGGTGTGTTCCATCAATTGAGAAGAAACTCTGTTTCCTGATAATCCTCTCTGAAATGTAACATTTTTTTTTCACTCTTATACTCAATGTGGGGAAAAAGGTGCTAGCAGCAACACATCTGAAGATTCCTTGTACCCATCTAAAAGTTAACTCCTCTTTAGTGCTTTGCAAGTAACCAAAAACACTACACTCCAAAAAAAAAAAGAAAGAAAGAAAGAAAGCAAGTTGCAAAGGACTCTATGAAAGCTGTTCTTTTTATAAAAGTGTGGTCACAAATCAATGCATTGTTAATGAAGAGTTTCCTCTATAAAACTCTTGAGTTAATGTGGAGACTCAAGACTTGCTTGTGACTTCTTCCTGTGGGGAGGGGTGAGCTGAGAGTTTACACAATGGGGGCTTTCAGCTCCATTTACTTTAGAAGAGCTTTGACCGAGAAGCCTGATGAGAGAACTGGCCTTTTCCCCACCTTTCCAAAATGTCAGCCCGGATTGTTTTGAGAACTAGCAAGAGTAGTGTACTGATCTAAAGCATTGAAATATTCCTTGAAAATTTAAAATTACCAGAAATGCACCTTTTTTCTTCTGAAAGCACAAACATTAGAAAATACTATATAGCGATTAGGAGCCAGGTTGTATACATGTGAATCCAGATCCCAGGTCTGCCCATGTAACCTTAGGCTAGTTACTTATCACTTGTACCTCAATGTTATCATCTGTAAAATGGGATAGTATTTGTACCTATCTCATACAGTGGTTGTGAGGATTAAAATGATTTAACAGACGTAAAGTGCTTAGAGCAGCACCTGGCAGATAGTTTCCTGTTACTGGATACTATTCAGAAGAGAGCTTCGAGCTGGATCCCCCTGTGAAGCTGCTGGAAACAAGTCTGCTCAATAACAGAGATTGTAAGTACTGGACCACAGGCCACATAGACCCACAGGAATGTATAATTAAGCAGGATTTAACTTAAAAAAATTCACTGAGAACATATACAATCCAAGAGAGATACAAATAAGCATTTTTGCCTTCTCTTGAAGATTCAAGAGACCTGGCCATCCTGGACCCAAGTCCTCCTGACCAGTCTTGGTGGGAGCTGAGTAGCCGCTAACCCCTTTGGGCAGAGCATAATCTCCAAGTCACCATGCTCCCCATCTGACCCAGTTCTCTCATTTACTTTACCTTCACAGACATTTCAGGTTGTGATCTCCATACTAAATGGATTGGGGCTCAGAAATCACAGCCTCACCTCTACTCACATCATAATACAGGATCAGCACTGTGAGGTTGGAGGGGTGAACACACCTTGATCTCTGGATGACTGAGAGAGGGGAGGTGAAGAAAAGAATTACAAGCTGGTTGTATATGAGACACAGGTCTTCTCTAATCTCTCCAGTGGAACTTCCTTTTTTCTCCTTATAAAATTCAAATACATGACTTAAAAAGTAAGCCAGTAACAGCTACAATTTATCTATAATTATGCCATTTTATACACATTATCTAACTGAATCCTCAGACCTATGATGTAGCAATTATAATCCCCATTCTATATCCCCAGAGAGGCTAAACAGCTTGCCTCAAGTCAGTAGGGGGTGACGAAGCTGGGACTGAAGTGCAGGACCAGGGTAGCAAAAGGCATCCTTCCATGTAGAATTTCCTCCAAATTCACCATGTCTTCAAAGATCTCTGTGTTCCCCTCAAAACCTCTCACCTACGAGAATTTCCTCAAACCAACCGTCCCCTGGCAAGAGCTCTGACTGTTGAGCCGAAGGTGGTAAGGCAACCAGTGTTTTATGCAAATTGCTAATGCCCTAGGAAACTGATGAGAAAGAATTAAATGGCTGTGAGACTCCCCAGTGTGTAGAAATTAAGAGGAGAAAAACTCAAAAAGTTTGACTGCATGGAAAAAAAATATTCTAATAGTCTTAGAAGTCAGAGATGGAAATTTTATTAAATAATTTTTAATGGGCAAAGAATGACTGGAAAGAATAAAGAACTCTGTCTATGCCAGGCCAAATTTGAGGCAGTACCAAGAACTTTACTATTTATTGGCTATCTTAGTGGAAGGACAGTATATGGCAACAGATGAGTAATGCCCTTGGCTCTACATCTGACAAGCTTTATGACCTTCAGCAAGGTACTTAACCCATGAAAGCCTGTTTCTTCATCTGTAAAATCAGCATAATACAGTACTGAAATTGAAATTGTTGAGGATTCTATGGGATATACACAAAGTGACCAGTATGCTGTCTAGCATACCTCTATAAATGTTGATGTTTTCCCACCCTCTTAATTATCCTCAGTGATTTGAAATTGACAATCACAAGATAAGTGTGTTATTTTGGAATGTGAGGAAAGGGGAGACAGGAGAAAGTATTTGGGTAGACAATAATTACTAAGGCTTTTCCTTTCTCTTAAACAAAAAACATCCCAAAGTGCTATTTTATATGCGGTAGCACTCAAATAGTACTTCTGGCAAAAAGAGTTGGAATACTGAGTAGGTGTAAATGACATAGCTATTGCCTAGAAATTTAAAGCTTCTGAACTACTACTAATAATGGCAAATATCAAGTGTTTACTATTACCAGACACTATGACATTCATCTTATGTGCATTATTTCATTTAGTACTCACAACCCCAAAGAAACTATTACATTATTTCTATCTTGTAGATGAAACTGAGTCTTAGAGAATTTTGTAGTTTGTCCAATGTAATGGACAACTGAAGCTCATTCATATATATATACACACACACACACACACACACCCCAAATGCAAAACTGCTGCAAATCTGATAAACTGAGGGAGCAACTGATGGATGATACAGAAATATGGCTTCAATGTAAGTTATAATAAGCTAAATTATCTATTCTAATCTGACCTGCTAAAATCAATCAGGTATCAACTGACCTCATGTGTTAAACACATAGTAGGCACCTATACTTACTGCTTTAATAAATTTGTCTCTATCATTAATGTCTTATGATTAAGTCAGAATTTTGTGCCCTGCGTTTACCTAAAATAGGGAAATAACACCTTCTTCACAAGGAAGCTGTGAGGAAAAGCTATAAATAGCTATATACACATAGAATTTACAAGTCAACTTTTCTCTGAATTGCATTTATTGTCTCTGCATTTTTTCTGTGAGGCTGAATATCATCTTACTTAACACAAGTGACTTGTCCAGAAGAGGGCTATTAGAAGGCAAAACGAGGATCCCAGATCTTTCTTTTTAGACATTGGTTCAGTCAGATAGAAATATCGACTGAGAAAAGCAACTGATTACTGACTAGTCTGGAAAAACTGTTTAACCATTCTTAGCCTCAGTTTCTGGACTTGTAAAATACGAGTGATGTTATCTTCCATGTAGGAGTGTGACGAAATTAAATTAGTATTTGAAATGCATTTTTTCACATACTGCCATGTAGTAAGCACAACAGATACTATTTTTTAAAAAAATCCTTCATAATTAGCATAAGATTCTTCCAAACCACTGCATTAAGTATGTTATCTCCACAGCTTTCCCAAACAATACTGCATCTCCAATAAAACATCAAATGCCCCCAGGGAACTGGCACAACCATTTGCCACCTGAGAAAACAACTCTGATGTGGCCTTGCTTTGGGAATATTCTAATATTTGACTGCTACTTTTAATACTGAAGTTAAGAGAACAAATCATATATTTTCAGTTTCATGAATTTAGCACATCCTTCAAGCACTTTCTCTGAATACAGCAACGTGTTAAGTGTTGTGACCATAACCAAGATATAGAAGTAGTCCCATACGCTTGAACTTGTATAAACATCCACTCACATACGACTTACTACTTGCTCACAGATGTGGATCCCTCCTGCAATACGGACTTTTTGAGGATACGGCTGCAGTTATTTCTCTGTTTTTACCTTCAAAACCCAGAACAATGTTTAGCACATAATTAAGGATCAAAAATTATTGTAGAATGACTCATTTTATAGTCCAGCAGGAGGGATCAATCATGTACACAAATACAGAAATAAAATACCAACTGTGGCCATTCTCTTACAGGTAGCAAATGCTATACCTCGTTAGAGAGGGCAGTCACTTCCCATTAGACTGAAAAAGAGAATTTACAGAGGACAATGCATTTGAATTGGACTTGCGGTACCAGAAGATTTGGGTGGAGATTATAGCTGGAAGGTGTAGGGGAGAAAAAACAGAAACAAAAAGAAAAAATTTACTTAAAGGGAAGGTGAACAGCTCTGAAGCAAAGTTTGCATGTAGAGGAGGCACAGACATTGAGAATGAAAAAGGCAGTGAACTATTTGTGGAAGAAACTGAATAAGTCAAGGCAAGGAGTAACAATTTTATTTAATACACAATTGAGAATCCTTAAAGCTTTCAAATGGTAGGGTACTATGACATTTGTTTAACTGATGATTATTTCAAAAAGTAATGATTCAGGATTTCTGGTTCCAGCCAAGATGGGATAGGCCCACTACAAACTCCATTTTAAGATGGTCTAGCCTCTTAAAATTAACACAAAATTGACATAACATAACAAGCAAGCATGGGAAGACCCTAAACCGTAGAAAGGCAGCAGACTCTCTGAGGAAGTTGGGATTCCCCTTGCACTTAGCATTAACAAGGTGCAAAGAGGTGGTGTAAGGCAGGGCAGGTGACACTGTTTCCTCCTTCCTCTGGTTTCTGCCAATGGGGAGATAAGCCTCTACCCTCCACCTACCATCAACAAGCCCAAATGAAGGGGCACTCCACTTCCCTCTCCCCCGTTCCACTGGGGTCGGCAGGGAAGCAGGACAGTGAGTTTCTACCCCTACCCTATGGCAACAAGTGGCATGGTGTCACCAGGGCCCAGTTTATATTTCCTCTTAGGAGCAACCATGTGGTGCAACTTGATGCCCCACTTTCACCAAGAAGGTATAAGCAGAGCCAAAGGAGGAGCCATCCTTCTACCCTGTTCATCTGCATTGAGGCAGTATAAACATTCCACTGTCAGTGAGACCCAATGGTAGACTCAACATACACAGATCCAGAGTCCCATAATATCCAAAGTGTCAAACAGAAAACAGTCAACTCATCACCCCAAGAACTAGGAAAATCACAACTTGAGTGAGAAAGGACAATCCATACATGCCAACATCAAGATGAATCAGATGTTGAAAGTATCTGACAAGATATTTAATGCAGCCATCAAGTGCCTTAATTATAAATTCTCTTAAAACAAACAGAAAATTTACAAAATGTCAGTAAAGAAATAGAAATGAAGTAATACATGCTACTATATATGGATAAATGTAAAAACATTATGCTAAGTGAAATGAGCCACACACACACATAAAAACAAAACCTCACATATTATATGATACAATTTATAAGATATGTCCAGAATAGGCAAATCTACAAAGACAGAAAGTAGGTTAGTAGTTTCTGAGACTAAAGGTGGCATGGAATGAGGACTGTCTGTCAGTGGGTACAGCTTTCTTTTTGGGGTACTGAAAATGTTCAAATACTAGATTGTGGTGGTGCTTCTACAACTCTGCATACATACCAAAAACTACTGAAATGTATAATTTATATGAATTAACTTTATTGTATGTAAATTATATCTCAGTATAATTTAAACTAATAATTACATTTTGTTTTAAAAAGGAATGTCATCAAAATAAGAAGTCCAGTAACTGAAATAAAACCTTGCTGCCTGGGTTCAACAGTAGAATGGAAATGACAGAGGAAAGAATCAGTAAATTTGAAGTCAGCTCAATAGAATTTACACAATCTGAACAACAGAGATATAATAGTCTGAAAAAAATAAACGGGGATAATAACAAAAGATCCATCATCGGAGTCTGAGGGAAGATATGAGAAAGAGAGTATTTTAAAAGATAATGGCTGAACACTTCCCAATTTTTTCAACTGCTGAAAGAAAAGAATTGTCAACCATGATTACGATATCCAGTGAGGGATGAAGGGGAAACAGAGACATTCTCAGACAAAGAAAAACTAATAGAATTTGTTGCCAGTACATCTGTTTTTAAAGATTGGCTGAAGGGTTTTCTTCAAAGGAAATGACAGAAAAAGAAATCTCAGACAATCAGGAAGGAAGGAAGAACAAAATAAACCCAGATGTATAGATGTATACACTGGACTTCTCATCAGTTTTAAAAATCATACCTGATCATTAAAACAAAAATTAGACAACATCTTATACTAAAGAAAAAGATATTTAAAATAGAGAAAGAAAAGGGATGTAAATGGAATTAAGTTTCCACAAGTCAAAGTGGTAAAACATTGATACAGATAGACTGGGATATATTATGTGTCCATGTTTTAATACCTAGAACAAACACTAAAAATACATATGTATATACACAAAGCAATATACTAAAAACACTATAAATAAATAAAGATGGAATCCTACAAGTTATTCAAGTAACCCACAAGAGGGCAAGAAAAACAAAATGGATAATGAGAAACTGAGGGAGAAAAACAAATCATGCTCTGATTAAAAAGACAATAAGGAAATAATACAAACAATTTTATGCTCACAAAATTGACAGCCTAGAAAAAAAATCACAAACCACAAACTAGATTAAATAGTCAATCTTAATAGTCCTATAACCACTAAATAAATGGTATTAGTCATTTCAAACCTGAAATAGAAATCTCCAGGCACAGATTTCACTAGAGAATTCCACACACACACACACACAAATTCTCATCAAAATATTAACAAATCAAGTCCAGCAATGTTTAAAAAGAATTATACATCATGAGCAAATGGGATTTATTCCAGGTATGCCAGGCTGCTTCAACATTCAAATATCAAACAATGTAACCCAGCACATCAACACAACAGAGGAAAAAAAAAATTATGTAAATAAATGCAGAAAAAATATTTAACAGAATTCAACACCCATTCATGACTAAAACTCTCAGAAAATGAATAGAGTGAAACTTCCTCAACTGATAAAAAACATCTACCAAAACCTACACCTAACATCATATTTAGTGGTAAAAGAATGAACGCTTTCCCCCTGAGACTGGAAAAAGGGAACACCACTTTTATTTGGCATAGTACTGTTAAGTTGTGGTCATTGCAAGATGGTAAGAAAATGAAACAAAAGGCACACAGTTTGAAGAGGAAGAAATAAAACTACACCTATTTTCAAATGACATTATATTGTATGTAGAAAATCCCAAGTAATCTGTAAAGAAGTTTTAAAAAAAAACCCTCAGAATAAATAAATAAGCAAGGTTGCAAAATATAAAATCAACCACATAGAATCCAATCATTTAATCCAATCACTAAAACCAACATTTAAAAAACAGAATCATTTACAATTGTTTCAAAAAATTAAATACTTAAGTATAAGTCCAAAGAAACATGTATTATATCTGTATTGTAAAAGTTATAAAATGCTAATGAAATAAAATGAAAGAAGACTTAAATGAATGAAGAGACATTGTGTTCATGGCTAAGAAAATCCAACATAGTAAAGATGTCAATTCTTCCCAAAATGGATTCTATAGGCTTCAACGTAATTCATATGAAAATGGCAAGGTGTTTTGTAGACAGAGACAACTTTATTTCTAAAATTTACAAAGGCACAGGACCTAGAATAATTCCTGTAACTTGGGGGGAAAAAAAAGAACCAAGTGGGAGAAACTGCTCCACCAGATGTTAAGCTTACTAAATTGCTACAGTTATCAGCATAGTATTGGTGGAGGGACTGACACACACACAAACACACAAACACACACACACACACACAGAGAGAAATCAATGTAACAGCTAGAGGAGTCTGAAACAGATTCACACAAATATGCCTAAGTGATTTTTTACAAAGGTGCAAAAGCAATTCACTGAAGGAAGGACAGGCTTCAACAAATATTACTGGAGCAACTGGACATCCATAGACAAAAATATGAACCTCAACTTGTTATTTTAGAAATTAACTAAAAATGAATCACAGAATTAAATGTAAAACTCTAAAATTTTTATGGAAAAAAAATAGGAGAAAATCTTCAGAACCCAGGCAGATCTAGGAAAAAAGTTTAGACTTGACATCAGATGTACAATCCACAAAAGGACAAATTAAATTGTACCTCATCAAAATTTAAAACTTTTGCTTTATGAAAGACTAAAGAGAATGAAAAGACAGGCTACAAACTGGGAGAAAACATTTGCAAACAATATATTCGATAAAGGACCTGTATCTAGAATATGTAAAAACCTCTCAAAACTCAACAGTAAAAAAAAATAAAATTCTAGAAAATGGGCAAAAGACACAAGCAGGTATTTGTTGAAGAGGATGTAGAGATGACAAACAAGCACATGAAAAGATGTGCTTAGCCATCAAGAAAGTGTGAATTTAAACCATTATCACAAATTTCACATGTTCTCACTCATAGGAGTCAAAATGAGTGAAAAATTAAAACAATTGTTCTCATAAAGATAGAAAGTAGAATGATGATGATCAGAGGCTGGGAAGGATGGCAGGTAGTGGGGGGAAGTGGGAATGGTTTAGATGCAAAAATATAGTTAGAATGAATAAGATCTAGTATTTGATAACATAACAGGTTGTCTGTAGTCAACAATAACTTACTGTCATCTTTTTAAATAACTAAAAGAGTAGAACTGGAATGTTCTTAACACAAAGAAATAATAAATGCTTGAGGTGATGGAGATACCCTAATTACCCTGACTTGATTATCACACATTGTGTGCCTGTATCAAAATATCACATGTACCCCATAAACATATATAACTATTATGTACCAATAATAATTTAACAAAATTTTTTAAAACCACCATAAGATATGATATCACTACATACCTATCAAAATGGTGGCTACATGTAAAATTTTGATAATATCAAACGCTGTCAAGGATTCAGGGAAACAGGGTCACTCAGATGGCTGAAAGAAATGTAAAATTATATGGCCACCCGAGAAAAGAGTATGTCATTTTATTTCAAAACTAAACATGTACTTACCACATGCAACCCAGAAACTGCACTCCTGGACATTTATCCCAGAAAATGAAAACTTAACATTCACACACAAACCTATGCACACGTTTATAGCAGATTTATTCCTAATAGCCAAAAACTAGAAACAACACAAATATCCTTCATATCCTCCAATGGGTAAAATAAACTGTGCTACCTCTTCTGTACCATGGGAAACTACGCAGCAATAAAATGGAATGGATTATTGATACATGCTACAACTTGAATGGATCTCAAAGAAATTATTCTGAGCAAAAAATTTTATAACAGCAAAAGCCAATCCTCATACTGTATTCCACTTATACAGCATTCTCAAAATGACAAAATTACAGACATGAAGAACAGACAGTGATTGGTACAAATTAGGGACTTGGGAAGAAGGGTGGTGGCTATGACTATGAAAGGGTAGCATAAGGAATCCTGTATCCTGACTGTGGTGTTGGTCACATGAAATGTACATGACATTACTGAAAGCTGAAACCCTAAGAACAGAAACCAGACCAGTGATTGCTAAAGAGCGGTTGGGGAGAGTGGTTTAATTACAAAGGTAAGGAGGGGATTTTTGAGGGTGATGGAAATATTCTGTATCTTGATTGTAGTCATTGTTACATTCATCATACATCATACACACATCACCTTAAAATGGTGAATTTTACTGTATGCAAAATATGCCTCAATAAAGAACAAAAAAATCTGTTTGTAAATAAATGAATGTAAATACTAAAAAATGTTAAGAGTGGCATTCTATAAGTGGGAGTATTACTTGTTGATTTTTAAATCTTTTTTCAGTATTCTGTATTACTTTTTAAATAAAAACTAATGAAAGTTTTTTTTAAAATCTACACATTTGATAAACCTATATATAACTAAATATGCACATACACACGAGTGCATGTATAAGTGATGAAATCTGAGTATGGTTGATAGATTATATCCATGTCAACTTGTGATACTGTTCAATAATTATGCAAGATGTTACCACTGGGAGAAAGAGGTAAAAGGTATATGAGATCTCTATTATTTCTTACAACTGCATGTAAAAGTATAATTATCTCAAAATAAAAAGTTAAAACAAAGGAATGATCCAGTACACATCAAGAGCTACAATCATGCTCATAACTCGACTTAGCAATTTCATTTCAGAAGTCAGCATTTATCTACTCAACACCCACAGGAGGCACTGTGGTAGGTGACGGAGATTCAGTGGTGAAAAAGGCAAGCATAGAGACTGTCTTCATGAACTTTCATTCTAGGAAATGGGAAAACAGTTCAATGTATGAAAAGGGTCATTAATCTTCAGTCATATGGGTAAGAATTGGAATCAAACTAAATTTTTAATAATAAGAGAAAGGTTATGTCATTTTTGGAATACCATATGCCTATTAAAATGATTATAAATATTATTTAACAGGATGGAGAAAAGCTTGTAACATTAAAGAGAATACTAAGTTTTAAAATGACATACTCATTAGTATTGATAATTAATGACAACTTATTTTATATGAATAAAATTTTATTGAATTTTAGATAATTAGAAAGAATAAAGAAATGCAAGATAAATGCTTTCTAAACAGCATCCGATAGCATCATCTTTTCAGTGTCATGGTATTTTCACTTTTCTTTATAAAAAGTATAGACATTCATTTATTTAAATTTTTACAAAGTAAGAACCATCAAATGGAAAAAAATAAGTAATGCTAAAGTAAATTCAGCTTTTTATCAATACTGAAATGGTTGGCAATGGTTAGGTTCTGAGTGTAGCCTTTTGGAAAAACAGTGTTTGCAGCAGCTGTTGGTGTCCATTCATTCAAATAACTAAAAAAAAAAAGTTAGGAAGGAAGCCACTCCCTGTGAAGACTATGCTTGCAGGAGAAGAGGGCAAAAAGCATGGTGGTAAGAGGGAGTGAGAGAACACATCCCAGAAAGAAAAGACACTCTTACTGAGACATGGGATGAGTATCATAAATAATCTAGGAAACAAATCTGGGAAGAAATTTGTGAGTTGCTTAAAGTGTGGTTAACGCAAGACAGTCAAATGACCAGATCTACATAGCACAAAATAAAGTGGGGGAGTTTGTAAATTAATCTGGTGAACCGCAAGGCCAGCCAAGCCAGGTAGTAACCACAAAAGGAATCCCTTTACAATGGTGTAAAATGCGTCTGGGCAACACTGCAACCCTGAGCTGACACAAATGTAGAGTAGACACTTCCAGCAGCACACCAGAAGATACACCTTTTGTCTCAGTCTTACCTCTTCTGCAAAAAGAATTATTTTGAAAAACAGAAAAACAACTTCTGCCCTCCCTGACAAGTAAGTTAAACTCTACTTGTCAAATAAAGAGAAAGTTACCTACCTCAGTACAAAAGGCATCAGGTGCTGTCCTCATTAATATTAACCTACTGTAATAGCAAGGGAGATCTGAACAACCTTGCTCCGAGAGGCTGCCCAGTAAGCCTACAACCTCTTAGCCCTACCTTCCTGCCCACACAACCCAGCTCGTTCATGATATGATGGACCTCTATGAGCTCACTAAATACAACCATTGAACAAGGTATTATACAACAGTCTTTTCTTTCTTAGCCCAATGCCTCTCATGTATTTTTAAAAAAAATCTTCTATAAAAAAATATTTTTCCAGGAAAAAATAAACAGTAATTGCCATGGACCTGTAACAGATCCTAGAATAACACAGACAGGCAAGAATCTGTCAATATAGCAATATTCCAAATATGAAATTCATGGTTCAGGAAGACATAAATAAATAAATATGAAGGGGCTTCTCAAAGACGTTTCCTTTGTTTTCCCCCATTTCTTACTGAATTTTGCTCATGTAAAAAGTTTTGATTATATGATAGAAGAGTCAGCCCTGTTGGGACCAATATTAAACATTTATACCATTAAGCCCTCTACGTAACGAGGGAATTGGGAGAGACAGAGCGTATCACAGGGTTGCTCATTATTTTCTTAAAGACACATACCTTTTAAAATAATTTCAATATTTAAACTCCATCTGGCACTTTAGTCTCTTAAAAATTATTAAGTTAGGCATGAAGAACAAACCCATCTGGGCGGCAGTTTGGATTTTAAGTGCTATTTTGCTCTTGTATCTTTTTCCTTGGCTTGGCACATCTTTGAGATCCAGCAGAATCCCAGGACATCTTTGGTGGGGAAGTAAGTCTTCAGGATAGAGCATTCCAGTCCATTTTACACATCTTAGTGGCTAAGTAACAGCACTGCCTCCTTCTTTGTGCATTTTACTCATTATAAGGAAGTGTTTCTTTCCCAGCACTCCCCCACCCCACCCTCCCCCTTGTATGAGGGCACTCCATTTATTCATTTCTGAACACAACCCTTCCTCATGTCCTATACCAAGGACCCGGCCCGACTCTGGGCTGGTACCATGACAGGTACTGCACCAATTCGCTCCAGCGTTGCATGGCTGATGGTGTAGGAATGACTGTGTGGAGGCCGAGGCTTCCTACTGACTGAGCCGTTGCTCCTGGACATCACCTGTGGTGATGACCCTCTGTTGGCTGTCACTACCAGAGTCTTATGTTGACCCGGGAGCAGATGGCTCCCATTAGCATAAATGGACGGTATGCTGGCATTGCCTGAGCGGAGGGAGAAAGACTGGCCCAAGTCACTGAAGTGGTTGACTGACTCTGTGTTTCTATGAACTTTTGGATTGTTGCTCCAGTATCGACTGTTGTAGGTATTGGAAGAGGTTAGTGTGTTGTTGTCTGAGGAGGAAATCTCAGTGTGAAATGCTTTGGCAGAAGAACACTTGGGTGGAAGATCATCCTCTCTGAAAGGAACAAAATAAAGTTGTCATTAGGATTTACTTCAAGTTAATCCTATCCTCCTACCCTGGAATCTTTCTTTTCATGTTAAGGCTTATACATCCAAAAAACAAATCCAGGACGTCTCTCGTGAAAGCAGGCATGGCAACCCTGGATGGCCTCAGCTTTGGCATCCATTCCCTTTGAGACAATGGTCAAGAAAATCTCTCCTCAGCTTCTCAGTCTCCAACAGCAGAAAAGGAAATCTCAGATCTCTCAGAGAATGTCTCTTCCAGTACAACTTTTAAATATATATGTAAACAAAATTCACATAAATATGTTTATATATCATATAGTAAATATATAAAAAATCTTGATTTATATATATTTATAGTAAATATATAGTATCTTGCTTTATATTTATAGTAAATATTCATATATATAGTAAATATATATTTATTCACTCATAAATATTTACTATAAGTAGGAAATGGGTCCATGAAGAAATCTACTAAACTAGGTGTCATAAAATAGCTGGGAAATCAAACTATAGGTATGCAGAACTTCAAGAAATAATCAGAGTTGGCCTGACTGTATTGCTCTATGGAGACTGAGAAATAACTGTGGGGTGCTGATGAGAGGTTCTCCTCAGTAATCTTATCCTGGGGAAGACTCTATCCCTGCATATGGCCCAACACTTAAGAATTACAACAGGCTAAAAGAAGTCATTTAATTTAAGATGTTAACCAATTCATTTAACATTTATTGAGTACACTTTACAATATGTTTCATGTAAAAAAGACACAAATCCTACCTAAGAAACCTCTAGTCATGGAGGGTAGTAATCAATGAAGAAAGTTCACAAGTCTGAAAGGTTGGGCAAGGCGCTAAAGACAACTTATGTGAGGAGGTGATGCCTGGCCTAATCCAGAATCAGATTAAGGAATTTAGTAAAGAGATAGATCAAACGAGAAGCATGGTCCAGGAAGAGAGTAGAGGCTTGAGTAAAACCTCTGAGTAATGGGAAAATGCAGGACAGACTAGAAGGCAAAGTATGCTGAGAGTGGTGAGAGAGAAGATACGCAGGCAAGAATCAGATCCTGTAAGGCTATGGTATGTCTCACTATGGAGACTGGAGTCATTACAGCATTTTCAATACAGATATGCCATGATGAAATCTGAGACTGAGCCTGGACCCTCAAATCTCCCCAGTATGACTAGGTCACTTTTCTTTAAAGATCATGTTGGCACTGTTTTCTTAAAATGTTCCTATTCTTGTCTGAACTACCTTTCTGAGCCAAATTGCCTTTCTGAGCCATAGTGCTGTGGCCTGACTGTGTACAGGCACTGGTATGCTCTTATGGCATTCCTTCTTGCTTTATGTTCACATCTATTATAAACGTCAATAGTAAACGCATGCTTTAGACACTACCTTTCCCGTTGTGGCAGCCACCTAACCCTGCCTATCCCGGAGATATGGAAGAGAAGGGGAATTCTTCATTTGTATCTTCCTAGTTGGGCACATGCTGGACCGTCCCCTCCTTCATGATCCAGTGAATAAAGCTGTGTGGTACCATGAAGAAAAGTGATATACAAGAAAATATCATGTGGCCACTTTAATAGTCTTGGCCATTAGAGCTTTACGATTAGCAGATATATCTTAACTGCCAAAAATGAATAGAAATACACAATGGCTATGCAGGACAAATTTGAAAAATCTGACACACAAACCTTATTTCATTAGGAATTTCTTCTTCTTCCTCCTCTTTATTTTTGCTTCTCCAATAAAAGAATGCCCCCAAAATTAGTGCAATGCAAAAAATGATAATAACTGCACCAGTGCCAACGGCTCCAGCTATGAGTCCAATGTTCCTGGGCTGGGCTGCAAAATATATTTAAGGTATATTTAAGAAAAAAAGAAAGAGAGAAATAGCATATACCCATGCAACTGTAATAAGCACATAAGCTTACTAGATAATCTGCTTAAAATGTATAAAACTGTCTAAAATCTTTCATCCATATAAAGTTAAACCTCAATTAACTTTCTATATTGTCAGTGGCTAGGACCAACACATAGTAGGCTCTGAACATATTTTGAATGAATAAACAATTAAATGACTTGCACATTTTAGGAGAACAATACCTACAGTAGGTAACAGACAGCACCAATCTAACTTGCCTAATCTACCCTACACGAATGCTGGAAACTAGGGGATATCCTTCTACCTCAACCCAGCCAGATCACTCCCTTTCGCAACTGGAATTCAAATATCCCAGAATTCTCAACTAAAGAGAAGTTTTCTACACTGCCATTTACAACCTAGACACTCAAAAATTATGCAGATATAAAAAATTAGGAAAAAACACGAGAAGGTCTTGCTATACTCATAAGATTATTACCATTTTCATAATGTATATAGCATTATACAATAAGAACTTGTTCAATTTTATTGATCCTGAGGAGAAAGATATTTTGTCATAAAGATTATCATATTGCTGAGGCTGGAAAGTATACTAAAACATTTATAAACTATTTTCAATAATAATTAAAACCAAAACAATTTCTATTTAATCTTCAGATAACCTTAAGACAATTCAGCAGAACTCTTCATTTTCTGGTATAACAAAGATCTTAGAGTTTCAGATCCAGGGTTGACATCAGAATTCCATATGCTTACGTGAAATAACCTGGAGATCCAGAAGACAGGTGCTGGTTCCAATAGCGTTAGAAGCCACACACTGGTACAAACCTGAAGTCAGGGTACTGATGTTCCGGATGGTGACTGTTCCCTGGACCTGGTCTGTCACAAAAATAATAATCAAGTGAGGATTTGGCAGGACTAATAGCAAAACCAAAGAAATCAGGAGAAGACTATAAAAACAGATGAACACTGGAGAGCTATCAATAAATTTTTTTGGGGGGTAGAGTGAGAAATTATTGGTTCATGAATGTTAAAGACTAAAATTACTGTATCACTTTAAAGACCTGGAACTTTGGAGGGCTGTCCTAAATAAGAACAATCTTAAAACTCAATCTGCAGGTTAGCATGTAAAGTCCGAAATGTTAGTAGATTTCTCTGAGGAAATGGTGGCTAATACTTATCCTAGAGAATTTAAGGTAACACCAAATTCTAGTTCTCAGGAACTGCAGTAACATAAAGATCATGTTAAACTTATAATAACTTTAACTTCATACCTGATGAAGAAAATATCAAATCTGTGCTCTAAGATATAGACTGTTACTCCCTAACAACAATTACAGTTGTTTGTGTTAAGTCAGATCCTCCAAGAAGTAGGCACCAAGACAAGCATGAGGTTTCCTGGAGGAAATACCAGTAAAAGAAATGTGAGAGGAAGCTGCAGGAGGCAGGGAGAGCCTCAGACTTCGGTGTAGGTCTCACCACTCACTGTCAAGGGGAGAGGGAAGCAAGGAAGATCGGGTAGGAAGAGTCTCAGGCTGCAACACAGTTTTATGGAAGTGTCCAGTAGGCAGATGGGGAGTCCTTGAGCCAAAGTCACATGTTAAAGGAGTCCCATGCTTTGCAGAAATAGGCCTGCATTAGGCCCTAACCCTAACCCTAACTCCTCATCACTGGCTGGGAGCAGCCCAGAGGAAGCTTGGTCTTGGTGCCAAGCAGTGGTGGATCTAGAGGAGAAGCAGCAGGGCTTTCAGTCAATTATGTTCCCCATATCAGGAGTTTGAACAATAACTTTTCAAGGCCACTGCACTGGTATTGCCAAGAAATGTTTCACTAGTTCACATTTTAGTAATTCATCATTAGCATATTTTGATTATTTTTTCCTATAAAATACAAATGACTTACAGGAATAACTTTAAAAAGTTAATAGTTATTAATATGTGCCAGGCATTGCATAAGCTTTTATATGTATTATTTCAATCTTTACAATTACCCTGAGGTATTTTTATTATTAATCTCATTGAACAGTCAAGGAGACTGAAGCTTTAGATGTGTAATAAGATTACACAGCTGGTTGTTAAGAAATTCAATTGGATGAAGGGGCTGTTTCACCTCTAAGCTCTAGGCTTCACTGCCTTCCTTATGCAGGAAAGAGAATACATTCAGTCATCTCAACCATTCAAAATAGTTGCAAATTTAGAAGTAAATGGAAAAGCTTCCTAATAGGACAAGTAAAAAAATACTCTGACACAAAGTCCAAGTATGCCTGGGGCTACACCTGGAGCTATCCCCACCCTGGGTTACTTATTTTTAGATGGAACTAAGATTTAGTTAACTGGTTTCTGCTGGCAACCATCATCTCTATCTAGATCAAAGGCAGAAGCAGACAGGAGGGTTCAGCAAAAGCAGACCTGAGTAAAGTGTGCATGCATTTATTAATTCATTCATTTAATAAATAAATATTTATTGAGCATCTTCCTTTGTGTTTGGTTTTCTGAGGATGGTGATAAAATAATGAACAAGACAGGCCCAGTCCCTTACCCTAATGAGACAAGTATACACACAATTACAATATATGGGGTAGTGCCAGCCAGAGATAGAGAACAGAGAGTGATAGGGGAGCATACAGGAGGGGCATCTAATGAGGGATTGAGAAATCAAATAGACCACAGGGGAGGAGAAAATAATTGCTGTCTCAAAAATTACCAGGCACACAGAAAGGTGCTAAATAAAGGTGATCAATAAATAAAAGGGCTGCCTACTCTTTAGTGTCTGTTGTGTACCACATACACTGTCCTAAGAAACATTGAATATGCCTCATTTAATCTTCGTAACAAGCTTATGTTCTATATTCCCTACTTTTCAAAGACAGCTCAGAGAAGCTATGTAATTTGTCCAAGATCACAGAGTATACAAGTAGCAGCAATCTATAAAATGAGGTTTGTCCAAGTTCAAAGCTTGTACTCACCATATATACACTTGGCATTCTAGTAAGGCATTTAAAATCACATTATTCTATAGGATGCATCTATAGAATATCTCCTGACCAATACATGTTCCAATGCTGTTAGTATTATAAACTAAGCAACGTGCCTATCTCCCTCTTCAACACATGTACTAATATAATCAATGCAAGAAAACCATAATCTCCAGGCAATCAACTACATAATTTGTGTTCCTGGGGTTTTTGCTGTTGTTGTTGTTGTTGTTGTTATTGTTGTTAGTGGTGGTGGGTTTTCTCCTAAGCTCTGGAATTCTAAAAATTTGAATAGAAAACTGGTAATTTTGTTGACATTTCCAGAGACAATTTGGGAAACTGTAAACAGCTCCTCTACGCAGCATTCTGGCATGCAGAAAGAGGTAAACTCTAAATATTCTTGCTTTAAAAAGTTATTTTTAAAAGGTGAAGCCATTGTCTTCCTTTTGTCTCTATAGATGCCAACACCATGAGCATGTTACTGTAAGAAAATATTACTAAATGAGGTTGATATACCACGGTAGATTTAACTTGGAATATAATCAGAGAAGGAGACAGGTATATTGATAACAGAAGATTAACCAAAACAAAACAGTCTGTTTATGCAGACAAGGCAAAATAGAGAAGGGAGCAACTCCAGCAAACAGCAGACTGTTTGCAGCCACAAAGCACACAGCCCTTCCCGAAACTAGCAGGCTAATTCCTCAATCTGTCATTTCACTTGGTCTGCTTGGGCAGGGAAGTAGTTTTCTGAAATAAAGTCAGAGAAAAAATATTCTTTTGAGCTTCTTTTAAAGAATAGGGAAAGTTCAATGGCATGAAACTACATAGTTTGGGGAACTCAAAGGACATCACACTCCACTGTTTTAGTTCATAGCAACTATGTACCTGGTTCACCAGCTATATATCTGGCATAGAAGGCCCTTCTGAATTAGAAAAAAACAAATGTTAGTGTACATTTCCAGTTCCATCCTTTCTCCTTAGCTCCAGAATGCTGCCTCTGGCTGCCTAGTAGCTGATGTATCTGCTAAGAGCACATTCCAGTTGGACAGCCTAAGTTTGAATCTATTCTACCTACTACTAGTCATACGGTCTTGAGTGTGTTCCCTGTTCTTCATCAACATTTTAGTTTCCTCATCTGTAATTTGTAGCTACCAAAGTGCCTACAACCGCAGATTATTGTGAGGACTAAATGAAAGGTTAGTATGGTACATGGTAATGTTTCCATGTGGGAATTCCTTCCTGGCACTTCTAGGGGAACTGATATATTTTTCTGAATCTTAAAATATTCAATCAAGAAATATGAAAAATGTCCAGTGTCTCCCAATGGATATTAATTCCCAATAGATACTGATCTTCAGGATTTGAAGAGTGATAGATAAGAATTCTTAAATCATAAGTTATATATTTTTCATGATTTATATATTTTAAATAATGAGTGACTATAATAAACTGAAAATTTCTTATATAAAAGTTTCAGAAGTATTCTATAGGCTATGTAACAATGGATGCATACTTTATTGCTATTTGAATGAATATGTTACATCAAAATTACATATTTCAATAATATGTAAAAATGATCCTAACCTGAAAAAGATATTTAATTTTTAAAAATTGTAAATAAAGGGAAAATTAATACAAAATAAATGTCAAATAAAAATCTGTGGAAAAACTTAAAGATAACAACACAAATACTTAATATCAAACTCTATTACTCTTAAAGATAAATTTAAAATATAACATTGGACACAGAAAATTTTATTTCATTTTGTGTTGATGCTGGCTGAATTAAGGCAGAGATGGAGAAGGGACAGGGAAAGAACCTGTTCCCATTAATAGAATTTCCAAGAACACCATCCAGATGGATGTTAGGATACATCCCGCTTCACAGTAGCTCAGTTCCTTCAGACAATGATAAAAATATTTTGTCTGTTTGCCCTGATTTTGTTTTGGCATTGAAACAGATATTGTTTTTGCCAAATCAGATTTTAAATTCATTTCTGATCTCATGTTAGTATCCTGCAGAGCAACATTCTCATCCTCTTCTATTTGTGTTTCTGCCATTCAAGTATTCACAAAGAGCTGAAGCCTATAGCAAATATTCAAACTTGTGAAAATACCAAAGAACATTACTCAGCATTATTTGAATAATGTAGTATGTATAAATACATTAGTATTTCTTTGCAAAAATGATTCACCATTAGCAACATACAAGAAGGCCATGACCACACACTTATCACATGGCCAAAGCTACAAGCAAGACCAACTAATTGCATTTTGACTGCTTCTCTCCTACCCACTTCTGTTTACTCTGCTTTTACTTTTAACTGGACATCAACAGATTCTTCTGAATCAGTATATCTCTATGTTGACTGTTGCTCTTTAATTCTCAAAGAATGGCACATGGTGCTCAAGAAATGTTATCATTATCATTATTTCAATCCCCATCTAGAGGTCCCAGGAGACCACTCAACTCACTACTTTCCTCAAGCAAACTTCTACAAATTCCTCTTCTGAGTTAAGATGGTTACTGTTGATTCAGCAGTCCACAACAGGAATCTTGGTTAACTCTGACTCTTCTCAGTTCAAACATCTAATCAAGCTCCATATATTGTAATTTTGTCCTCAATCTCTCTTGAATCTTACCCTTCCCCGCTGTGCCTTCTCCATCCCTGTCACTAGAGACTTAGTTCAGGTCCTCTTCATTTCTTGATGGGGCTATTATCAAAGCCTTCCATTTATAACTGGCTGCCAATCTTTCAGCCTGATTACTGACACAGTTTCTAAAAGGCATATCTGGTGATCTTCTCTTGTTTATAAATGTCAGTGCATCTCTACAGTTAAAGATAACATCCAAACTCCTTGCATATTACATAAAGCCTTTCACAATCTGGACTTTACCTCTCTGGTCAAATCCCCATGTCGCTTTATGTCAGCTTCACAGATATTCTCACTTGAAAACGTCAAACTTTTACACTTGCAAGATTTTGTAAGCATGGTTCCCTGTATTTATAATACCCACTTTTAACCAGTAAAACTTCTATCCATCATTTAAGACCCCTTTCCTGCTTGGGAATCTTTTTCCCTATAAAATTCTTCCCGGACTCCTCAGGGACAAGTAATATTTCTATCATTTAAATTTTATAGCACTGCATACATTTTTATAGCACTAACATGTAGTGCTACGATTTTCTCTTTATATCCGTCTCCTCCATTAGGCAGTGAGCTCCAGGATGGAGATATGTTTCCTTGTATTTCTCTACCTTCCCCAACCCTCAACTCTGAAGCAGTTGCACAGAATAAGGTGTGTGTTTATGTGTGTATGCATACACACACATATATTTAAAAATGAATGAATATATACACAAATTAATATAGTGATAATTGTTGGCATTTAATCTTTTTAAAAAGAGGAAGTACTGAACATTATATAGGATTTGCTTCTTTATGTCAGAGGGCAAAAAAAAAACAAACTCAACTTCAGTTAGAATAACATCTTGATGAAGCAGAAAAAAGCACTCATTTATTCAGCACTTTTAGTGGGCAAAAATGTTTCTGCTCCCCATGAAAAAAATTATGGAACCACTCTTACTGGGAAGGGAAACAGCAGTGCCAGTCCAAGAAACAGAATCAGTGTGTGTGGTGGCTCATACCTATAATCCCAGCACTTTGGGAGGCCGAGGCATTTGAGACCAGCTTGGTCAACATAGCAAGGCCCCATCAGAACACTAAGGCACGAAGATAACTGAGCCCAGGAGTTTGAGGTTACAGTAAGCTGTCATCATGCCACTGCACTCCAGCCTGGGTGGGTAACAGAGCAAGACTTTGTCTCTAAAAAATGAGAGAAGAGAGACAGAGAGAGAGAGAGCAAAGAGGAGAGAGATGAGAGAGAGAGAGACAGAGAAAGAGAATATCAAGATTCCTGAGTGTTACAACCACACCAAGAGAATTTTAGTACTTCCTATCACTTTTGGGCAAACCTGCTCTCTTCTAGGAGCCTCAGTCTTCTCCCTCATGAGAGTGGGACCATGGTGATATTTAAGATACTCTCCTGCTACAGCTATGATTTCTAAAGATCTACACAGAGTTCTCAGGCAAGCAGGAGAGTTAATCATCTCTCTTCACTGTATTAAATTATGAAAGGATGAGGAAAACAGAGGATTTCTTACAAACCATGAAAGAAAAATGTACAATCTAGTTTGAGAAAATGCTAACCATTAATAATGAAACTAAATATACCATACTTTATATTTACCAAGTAAAAGAATGGATAGAAAATGAATTGCCATTATTTACACATAATTTTTAAAAACACATTTTAAACTTCTCTATGCATCTTTAAAGTGTGAAGGATATTCTCCCCTTTAAGTCAGAAAGGAGGTGGCTTTTCTTCTAATTATCCCTCAGCTTTCCAAGTTTTCCTGACCATTGTGAGAAGTAACTGTGCTTATCTCCACCCTTGGTTGCCAAGAAGCTGCAGGACTTGGAGAGTGGGTGTCATTCCAGGAAGGAATTCCACTCCATGGCTTGATATGCAGCTCCTGTGAGCTAGCTCCAGCCCTGGATTTTCAATTGCTGCAGGACAAACCCCGTGTTGCCTCACATCTCCAATCATCTCACTCACCAGCACAGGGCCCAGCCGCCCAACCACCCTCACTGTACAGACAATCATCCCTTTCCTGTTTTGCTCATCCCTTCATCTTCTTGAAACCTCTAGAGCTGTTGGCAGAAACAAATAGAAAACATAACCTACAGCTTTAGAGAAACTATAGAAGAACAATCCAGGTGAAGAGTTTACATGAGGAAAACAGGAAAGGAATGTCACCATGAAGAAAAGTTAACTACACAACAAACAGAAGGATTAGCATACAAAGAGCATAAAGTTATGTGAAGTTCACTATAAAATCAGTATGCTTAAAATTATTAAACATATACAGAATAGTCACCATAATACAAGAGGATGATGCCATGAAGAGACAAAAGCAACATAGAAACAGAAATAGCCAGGTGCTGCGGCTCAAACCTGTAATACCAGCTACTCGGGAGGCTGAGGTCGGAGGATTGTTTAAGGGCCAGGAGTTTGAAGCTGCAGTGAGCAGTGATTGTGCCACTGCACTGCACCCTGGATGACAGAACGGGACTCTATCTCTTAAAAAAAGGAAAGAAAAGAAGAAAATAAATTTAAAACTCAGAGGACAGGCTGAACAGCCATCAGAGCAGGAGTGAGAACTGGTGATCTGGAAAAATAAAAAACAAAAACAAAAAATAACCAGAATGCCACACAGAAAGGTAAAGAAATTTACAGATAAGCAAAGGATTAAAAAACATGGTTTACAGAATTAAAAGACTAAACCAAGAGCTAATAGGAAGCAATAAACAAGAGAAAAGGCTATATTCAAAAATATAAGGACAGAGATTTTTCAATAAGTGACAAAAAAACTCTCAATTTAAGAAGCACCACAAGCCCACAGCAGGATTAATAAAAATTAACACATACCTAAAATATATTCTAGGATCTACACAACACCAAGTACAAAAAAAATGCAAAAAGCAAAGGTAGGAAAATGCAAATGCCTACAGACTACCAGGGGATTTCTCAACAGAAACAAGAAAGGTGGGAAGCAAATGAAACATTTTCAAATTCTCAAGAAACAATAACTGATAATCTAGCATTCTATACTCACTAAACTGCATAAAGAGTATAGGGGAAAAAAGATATTTTCAGAAAAACAAACCTGAGAACAACTTAACACTCATAGATCATCCATGTAATACCTACTGAAGGGTGTGTGTACTTAAGAAAATGGAACACAGAAAAAATGACTGTGATGAAAGAAGCAATGTTGAGCCAAAAAACTGGCAAACTTTTGGGTAAATCTATATAAAACTGAAATGTATGTAAACAATGACAAAAATGGGGATGATTAATAAGGAGACAAGTTAAAAACAAGATGGAACAAATATACTAAAGCCAAGAAAATAACTAAAATGCAGACAATAAAAATACAGAAATTAAGCATATGAGAGAGAAGCCGAGAGTCATGGTGGACAGAATGAAAAGGTCCAAAAAATGGCTAATAGGAGAGAAGAGAGAGAACTGATGAGATGAAATATTCACACAGATTAGGGAAAATGGAAGAAAGACAGCTTTCTATGGTCCTATTATTTGGATAGAGATTAGAGATTTTTTTTTTACTTCTAGACTACATTAAATCAAGTATGTATTTAAGAACTTTAAGAATAAGCACTAAGAGAAATACACTTATAACTTCAAAAGTAGAGGAGAAAAAATATTATAAAGAATATTCGAATAATCAGTAAAAGGTATGGGAAGAGGGGACAAAGAAAAAAGCAAAAAGCTTAATAAATGGAAAACCTCAAATAAAATATTAGACATTGAACCATACCCATAATCATTAATATAAATGAATTCAGAGGACAGACACTCTCAGATTACAAACTGAAAACCAAACTAATCCAGATATATGTTGTTTATAAGCACTATACCTAAAACATAAAGCACAGACAACTGAACGCCAATGAACCATATAATAGAAACATACCAACAAGAATTACCCAAAGAAAGCCACTGTATCTTTTAAGTTTAGTAATTAAAAAAACACAAAAAGCTTATTAAACATAGAGAAACAATGAAATACAACAAGCTTGTAAGCATCTAATGACACAGGCTCAAGATGGGTAAAGAAAATTGGCATAATTGTAAGAACAAATTGACAAATCCACAATCTTACAATGTGATTTTTAAATACATATTTCTCATAGTAACCTAGCTGAAGCATGTAAAATATTGCTAAAGATACAGAACATTGAATAATACAACTATAACGCTTCCTATGCAATGCATGTACAAATACCCTAACACCTGCAACATAATGGCTCTTAAAGTCTCCACCTTGGTGGCTGCACTCCAAACACACTGGCCTCTTTGATAATTCACCAAGTACATGGGCACATGCCTGTCTCAAAGCCTTCATATGTCCATTCCCTCTACCTGGAATGCTCTCCAGTCCCCATATGCACAGGGCTCATTCCTTCATTATCTTTAAATATTTGCTAGAATATAATGAGGCTTACCCTAAGCACCTTACTCAAAACTGCTGCTCCTCATACCCTAACTAATCTATTTTACCCTGATCTAATTTTTCCCCACAGAACTTTTCACCTTGTAACAAATTCTACAATTTACTGATTATATTCCATCTCCACTCATTAGAATGTAAGCTCTACAAAGGAAAGAATATCCTGTTCAGCAACGTATCTTCAGCATCTAGAACAGTTTCTGGCACCTGATAGGTGCTTAACAAACATCTGAGGGAGGGAAGGAGGGAGGGAAGGAGGGAGGGAGGGAAGGAGGAAAGAAATTTATGCAAGTTACAAGAGGGGTTAGATAAAATCGAAATCGCAGTTTAGCAAGACAGATTTTTAAAATAGAGGAAAGGCACATATAAACAGTATTAGGAATGAAAAGGGGACTAAATACAGAGTTTAAAACTTCATAACAATGATGATGGTAATTTAAATATTAATATTTAGTAGGGGCTTACATATGCCAGCTGCTGTTCTGCACATCTTACATGCTTATTCAATCTTTATCCAATCATAAGTTAGTCATGATGATTGTCTCCATTTTACATATAAGAAAACTAAGACACAGGGTCACATACCCAGTGATTCCTGGATTCACGGTTCAAAACTATGTCCACTGTCTCCAGAACTTACACTCTTAAATGCATTATTCTGTTTTTGTATAGAGAATTCTATGAACATCTTGATGGTGATATGTATAACTTGGACAAAAAAGACATTTTCCAGAAAAACAGGGTATAGAAAGCCTGTACCATTAGAGAAACTAAATCAGAAATCAAAAATCTATGAAAAAACATAAGAGCAAGGCAAACATTCATAGGCAAATTCTATAGAATCATCATGATGCCCAACTTATTCATACTATTTCAAAGAATAGAAAAAAGGAAAAGTTGCCAAACTCATAAGATTATTTCGTATTATATGGTACTAAAATTGAACCAGGACAATAGAAGACAGAAAAAAAAACCCATAGGCCGTTCTTACTGGTGATCACTGATGCAAATATTTTATTAAAATATTAGCAAACCCAATGGAACAATTTATTTTTAAAAATCACAATCAAAGAGACTTTATTCCATAAATGCAAGGATGTTTTAACAATAGAAAATGTTAAATGTAATTTATTTATTGAAATTCGGTCCCAGATAATTCTTTGTTATGAGGGTTTTCCTTGTGCATTACACAATTGTTTTTCTTTTTTCCCCAGCTTTATTGAAGCACAATTGACTAACAAAAATTGTATATATTTATGGTATATATTTTGATATACATAAATACTGTGAAAAGATTACCACACCCAATCTAATATGTCAGTCACATCACATAACTACCTTTGTGCGTATGTGTGGTTGGGAACAATTAAGATCTACTCTCAGCAAATTTCTAGCATACAATACAGTAACGCTAAATATAGTCACCATGCTGTACATTAGATCTCCAGAATTTATTCATCCTGAATAACGGAAACTTTGTACCCTTTAGCCCACATCTCCCCATTTCCCCCACTCCCCAGCCCATGGAAACCACCATTTTATTCTCTGTTTCTACCAGTTCAACTATTTTAGACTCCTCATTGTCTTAGTCTGTTTAGGCTGCTATAACAAAACACCATAGACTGGGTACTTTATAAGCAACAGAAATTTATTTCTCATAGTTCTGGAAGGCTGGGAACTCCAAGATTAAGACCCCAGCAGATTCAGTGTCTGGTAAGAGCCCATTTCCTGGTTTCTAGATGATGATGTCTTCTTGCTGTGTCTTTCAGGACAGTTCTTTGGGTGGTCTGGGACCAACTCAGTTCCTCCCATTTTCTTGCTTGCTGTTCTCAAGCATAAGTATAGAACATGCTGGGAATACAACATCCTGAGTTAAGAAGGAACTGACTGGAACACCTCAGGCTCTGTTCCAGACCCTCCTAGAAACAGGATGTCCTTCAACACTTTAGCGCAGTGACACTTGGGTATAAAACTCAGAGTGAGCTGCTTTCTGGGTTCTCTCAGCTGATGTGCAAGTGGACATGTGCAGACGAGACTCTATCTGTTCCAGGAAACTTTTCTGAGCCTTGGGGAACTGGCTTTCACTGAATGCTAGGCTTCTGTTGTCCTTTGCTGCCTATTAAATAATAAATCCACTTCATGAAACTTGTTTTGTGTATGAATGCTCTGTCTCACCAGACTCGGGCAAGTAACCAGTGCACGGTAAATTTGCTTTACAGTCCTTACTTGGTGAAAGGAACTAGCTAATGCACTGAGTCTCTCTTACAAGGTTGAAGACATCATGTCTTTTTACCACTAAGTACTTTAGTGAATACTTCCTAAGAACAAAGACACTTTTTATATAATCACAGTAAATGTATCAAAGTTGAGAAATTTAACTCTGATCTAAGAGTATTAGCTAATCTACAGTTTATACTCAGTTTCATCAATTATCTCAACAATGTCCTTTATAGCTATTTCTCTTCCTGTTCAGATTCTAAGCCAAGGTTCTTCATTACATCTACTCATCTTAACCCATTTATGCCCAGTGTTCCATTACTGGAATGCTAAGCATGTGGGAGTTATTTACATCCTACTGCTCAAGGTCATCGCCAATGTCTGAATGCAAAAAATCAAAAACTTGCAACCTCAGGCATAAATGGGTTAACTCCCTAGTCTTTTTCAATCTTGATAGTTTTGCCTTCACATTTGTTTGTTTGAGGTTTCCTCATGATGAGATTTAGGTTATGTGTTTTTGACAGTAATATCACAGAAATGATGTGTCCTTCTCAGTATATATATTAAGAGGTACGTGACATCAGTTTGTCATAATATTGGTGAAGTTTACTTTGATCACTTGGTTAAAGTGGTACCCAACAGGTCTCTCCCTTATAAAGGTACTTTTTTGTCATTAATAAATAATTTGGGGGACATACGTTGTAACTAAATAGCCTGCTTCCCATCAAATTTTTGCTCGCTGTTTCACCTCAGTGATGATTTTCTAACTCCATTATTCCTTGTATATACATCAGTTGGCATCATACTGAGAAAAAAAAAAGGCTTGCTCTTTGACTCCATTTATTTATCAGTAGGGATTTGGTGATTCTTATTTTATTCTATGGGCTATATATTTATTTTAACGTCTGAATTGTCCCAGATTTGGCTAGAGGGAGTTCCTGCAAGCTAGTCTCTACATATAAGAGAAATTCTTATCTCAATATATTATTCCCCTGTCACCAACCAGACTTCTGGGATTCACTCTCCTAGTGTCAAATATTCTTTTTTTCAGAGAATGCATCATGAGTTTATATTAATAATGTAAACATAATTAGTAAAGTAAATCTTCTGAAAAAAACCTGAATTATTTTGGGGTAATATTCTATTTTGAGATCAACTTTATTAATATGGATATCAAGAGAAAAATTTAGAAGAAAAATATTACCATTTAATGTACATGATTATGATAGATACGGTAATCCAAAGTAAGTTTGATCATCAATCCAGAGTTTATAAAAGACAAAGTTTTCATCCTTGTCATTCAAGTTCACTTTTATACCTAAAGCTGCAAAAAGTATTCAAGTTGAAAAAAGGATACAATATCAAGAAATCTGACTGATAGACACTTATCCAGAAATAAAGAGGTTATGGAAGGCTATTTCTACAGCTATTTCTCAACTTACATACAAATAACCACTGTCAATTGTTCATTTAAAATTCCAAACTCTATCCAATATTCCACAGAGATATTACAAATAAAAACAGAAAACGCTGCCACAGAGGACCTTGAGGATGATACTGTTAACCCCTTTATTTTTGTTTTAAAAAAGCAACATGGGCCCAGAGAGGCGAACTGTTACAGAAACAGTGGAAAATCTAAAATTTGAATATAGTTTTCAGTATGTCAAGACAAGGGCTATTTTAATCATGTCATTTACAATGGTGAGATTGACAAATCAGTCCACAAAAAGCAGCTATTTAGCCAACAGTGTGGCTGAAACATTTAGCAATGAACAACAGTATTGCAGCAATCATTCTTAAAGTAATAAAAGTTATTATGTTGAAAAGTTTTTTTAATGATGAATTTGAGGCTAGGTTAATTAAAAGACGATTGTAAGGTCCATCAATATTTGTTGGGATTACTAGCAGAAATTTATAGGGTCTTTAGAGGCTTGTGGCGCTGGCTCTTTAATGTGAATAATTTTACAACAACTTAGGACTTTCCTTTTCCACGACAGGCGTGGACCATCAATATGATTCAGACTTATGTGGCCTAATTAAGGTTGTTTGTGGCCTCTCCATTAACTGCCAACACTTTACGTGTAAATTTCAGATTTGTAAATCTACCCTGAGAATACAACAAGAAACATTTTCTGTATTAGAGATGATGTAATACTCGAAGCTGCTAAATTTTATTTTCTTGAACTAGAGTATTTTATAATGTAATTCTATATCTTCCCCTCATTTTATTTGACAAAAATCTCTTCAATTTTTTAAGGATGTCCTCTTTAAAACTAAATTTAAGGAGCTGGGTTTACATGTAGAAATCATCCATGACACTCAGGCTTCCTCCATTATTACCTGTTTGGTGTGACCAATTCCTGGATCTCCTGTGACCTGAGGCCTTTTCCTTTACTCTTTCCTATCTTCCTCCTCTAACCAGATTTGAGGCTGAAAACAGGAGAATCGACCCTCCTGACACTATGCTCAGGTTTCTCCTAGTAAAACAGGCAGCTCTACCTCAAGCAGGAAGTGTATTCTCATATATAAATTTCAAGGATTGTCTTACAGTTAACACAAAGAAGCTATTATTTAGGTGCTTTAAATCTTCATGTGAATGGGAAGAGTTCCCATATATAGTTACCACTGGATGAAATACATTTCATAAAGGCAATATAGAGAAGAGAGAGAAAATGTTTTATTCACTTTAAAGTTGAAAACACAAAATGATCCAGAAAGCTTTTTCAGCAGTTATAGGGTGTTATTTTTCAAAACCTATTAAAGTTAATTACTTTTTTAATATTAGAATTGTCCATGATAACTAATAAAATGGGTAAAGCAGCACTGTACATACCCTGAGTAGCTGTTGGAGGTAGTTTGAGGGTATTGTCTAACTTCTCCCAAAGGTAAGTTGGTCGAGGAATGCCTTCCTCTGAGCTACAGAGCAGGATGACATCGCTGCCAATATCCTGGGATCCTTGGATTTGGCAGTGTGGGGCAGAAGGGGGAACTATAACAGGAAGAGTAAGCAATAGAGTACACATTTTACTGTGAGCCAAGTGATGACGGAGGAGACATCAACATTCAGTACACTGGACCCTTAGATTACATTGTTTTGGGAACATATACCAGGAGACAGCCTCACACCTGAACCCAGAGGAGTCATGTACCAATTCACGAGGCTTAGGCACAGGAGCAGACCTGCAGCTTTGGTAAGCAGAGGGCAAATGTGCACAAAGGGGCTTCACCTTTTGATTATATTTTCAAGGTATCTTAAGATCTTCTTTTCACTCTGCTTCCTCTGAAGAATTCTTAAGATCCATTGTATCAACATGTTGCTTTTAAAAACATTGCTGAAAGAGGCCACTTTTAGAGATTTCAGGGAAAAGCAACCCTCATCCTGCCAACTATCCTCTGGCAAAGACCACTTTAACAAGGTCCTGCGTTACTTTACAGACAAAAACCGGACAGACCTACTTTATACCAAATTCTGCTTTATGGTGGGGAAAGTGAAACTAAGGTTCAAGTAAAAGCAGAGTTGATAATAATGTAGTGGACATTTCACAACCATTAAGACTGGACACAAAAAACATGGAACAAAAATTACCAAAAAGAACACTAAAGGAAGAAGGTGGTAAAAACCAAAACAAAACAAAACCATAAACTAAGCCCATGGCTTGAAGTTTCATGCAGGGGAATGCAGACGGTAGAGTTTAAATCCAATTTATGATTTATCTGTAATGCTAATGACTTTTCAGTAAATATGTACACCCTTTCCAAAATGAATAAATGAATGAATGAAAAAATGAATGCAGAGTATACATAGGAATCAGAAAAAAAAAAAGACTGGGTAGGGGAAGAGAACAATAAAAGGGTGTGGTTAGGAAGAGTAAAAATCTTAGCAAATCCTAGTATCTACTGCGGTGGGGCAAACTAATCTTTGATTGCCTTTGTCATTGTCACTGTGATGCCAGGAACAGAAATCCAAAATAATTCTTTGGAGGTAGCATTAATTATAAAATAAATTAAGGACTTTCTTTTATCTTCTTTTTAAAAATGATGCTGAGAAGTTAAGTCTGGACAAATGAAAAAAGAAATAATGTTAGATAATATAGGAAGTCAGTCACCTAACTTATAGGTATAAGTATCCGAATATTTAATTCCATTAGTACACTATACTCAGTACTCAAGAGTATTTTAGAATCTATACCATTTTTAATATAATACAATGAATATGATTTTGAGAATAGAAATCCCCGACTTGGTCATTAGTTTTCTTATTCTGTTTGAAGGCTGGGAGAAAAAGGCACCAAAAGCAGAGGGAAAATGACAAGAATTCCCAACCCCTGTATTCTTAAGTGACTCAACAACAATGAAGGAAAAAGAAAGGGTGGGTGGAGTTTGACAAGGACTACAGGAGTAGATTCTGAGACTTGAGTAGGATGGAGGAGAATCAAGAACATCAACCTTCTCTAAGTACTTCTTCCATCTCCCCAGATGAACTGAGTTTAGCCACCTCTACACAAGTATTCATTTAGAAAGCAGTATTTTATATTAGAGACAGAAGAACTGAAAAATCAAACATGTTTATAACAGATATAACTTAGTATGAGATAGTCTAACAACATGGTGTAATGGAAAGAGTGCTGGTTTGAATAAGGAGATTTAAATTTTAATCTAAACTTTGTTGTTTATTTTCTATGCAATCTGGGGAAAAAAAAACCTAAATCTATTTGGTCTCAGTATTAAGGTGATAATATTATTTATTCTTCAAACAAGGATACTTTTGAGAGTAAAAGGAGGCACTATTATAATTATGCCAGGACAACACGTGCAAGCCAAGAACTGTGGTGATCCTACTCAGTGTCACACAGATGTGAAGTAATAGTATTATTCTCACACATGCAAAAACTTCTGCTCTGTATTAAAATACGTCATTCTTGATTTAATTTGTGCTCAACAATAAGTTCTGTCCTGTAGAAGCTTAAGAAAACTGAGAGACCACTTCTGATGGTATTTGATACCATCTTTCTTCACCTTCAGAAGAAAGTCATTAAAGAGTAAGTTTTAGAGACCACCAGAAATGAAGAAAGGAGGGGGAGACTATATATAAGAAGCATGGAGAAGCAGAGAAGAGATGGAACTGAGAGAAGACAGAAAAGGAACATAAGCAGACTGAAGGTGTAGAAACAAGGGCAGAAGCAAGTATGCTTGAGAGTAGATTCGTAAGTCAAGCCCAAACAGCCCAGGACTCTTGTGTCACTCACCTAACACCGTGAGACCGGTGACCCCAATGTTCCTGCCCCCTATGTCTGGAAGGTTGTTGACCAGGCATTGGTAGGTTCCAGTATCTGATAACTGAGTGTTATTAATGAAGACAGAGACATTGGTGGCTGGCATGGTGCCTGTAAATCCTACCCTACCATGGAAACGAGGGGCACCGTCAAACATCTGTCCACCCTGATACAGGATGACCTGGAAAAGAAAGCAAAATAAATACACTGGCCACTCTATCCTCTCCTAGACACAAAACAATAACTATTTGGTAGACAGTACTAAAATGCTGCACCAAACGTTGGAAAATTTTATTTCTAATATGAGAGTTATCATCAACTTTTTTTCCAGTACTTGTTCATAGGTATCTTGGAGTTTTAATCTTTCACATACCAAATTAGAATAATATATTTTCCTTATCTAACACATCAGAACATAAAAAATGTCTTTGCTGACCCTACTATCAGTTCATAAATATTTTTACCAGTTCAAAAAACTGATTCCAAAATAAAAATTAAAAAATATTAGCACTGCCATTCTCATGCTTATTAGGTCACACAATGATAGATCATAGGTATAGATTGAAAGTAAATAAATGTCACAGAAGGGAAGTAGATTTACAAGTCCATGACTGCTGTTCTTATGTCAGCCTCTATTATCAAAGTTAAGTCTTCAGGGAAGACCTAGAATGACATAACAAAAAGCCCATTGGGCTGTGAGTGAGGGACACAGTTCTATTCAAGTTCTACCTGTAAATTTATTTAGTAACTCTACTCAAGCTCTTTACTTCTTTAACTCCATCCTTGATTCCTAAAATAATAAGGTTGGACAAAATGATCTTGCAGGCAGAGTCTAACTACAAAAATTTTGTGAAGAAACAAAAGAAGCTTCTATTTAATTTCATATCAGAAAATTTAGCTTATCAAATATTTTGAGGTAATAATCTGCTTACTGAAGGAGAAAAGCTTCATTAACATTGTAAATAAAGGTATAAGCATTATCACAATTCATTAACTTCCTGGGCATTATTTTCTGCAGTGAGTTCTACAAATTATGTGTCTTTTTCCTGTAATTTTGCAGCTTATCGGGGAGTAGCTTCCATTTTCATGTACATTCTTTCATGTACACATTATATTAATAATTTATATGAGACTTTTTGAGCTGGCTAACATGGCTAGTCATGTTTTACTTTAAAATACTAGTGAAATTAAATTTAAAAAAATCAACCACAACCTAATGTTACTTCCTTACTATTATCACTATCTTTTAAAAGTATGCTCTCAACCATCTATGTTGGTGCCAGTCCCTTACGGTCAAAATTGCCTATTAGCAATGTTTTTGATAAAATTACAGGTTCCTACACAAAACACTCAGGAGGATATTCTTAACATCTGTTACCTTTCTAAAAAGAGGATAGCCTCTTCTGATAGTTGACTGATAAGGCAGAGGAGTAGGCCTTAAAAGAGCACACACACATTGAAAATGCCACCTTACTCTTGAAACCAAAGATGTACTCAGGATGCTTGCCTACCCACCTCCTCTGAAAAGATTAACCTTTCAGAGGTAGCGCAGGATGGAACAGAAGTACCTGTTCAGGTTGGTTGGCATTGGAGAGAGGAGTGACCATCCAAATGACATTGAGGTTAATGAGGGCAGCGCTGGTAGTGAAAGTGCAGGGCAGGACTGCTGTCTGACCCCGGGCCACTTGGATACTCCCAGGGCTCTCTGACACTTCCAAGGATGCTGCAACACCTACAGAAGAAGGAACAGGAAGGTTATATGCTTGTCCTTTCCCGATAGTCCAAACTCCTTCAGGAAGGTTTGTGTGTTTTATGTTATCACATTATTATTGATCATGTGAACAGACTGACATGATAGTCTTACTAAACAACTCCTGACCAGTCACTGAGTCAAAATAATAAAAATGGTTCATCCCTTTACCTCCTGGAAACTACAATAAAAAAACATTAGAAGCTCTTTACTCTCTTTTGGAAGATGCTATCTGATATGCGGCCAGATTCAAATACGACACAGATGAATTCAACTGATGGGGTTTGATGAAAGATTAAAAATAAACTGAATTTTCGAAGTGTTGTTACATAAGCACAGTGCAAAATTAAATGTTTACATATAAATCTAACAAATCATATAAATCTAACAAAATATGTACAGCACCCATACACAGAAGAGTATACAATGCCTAATAAAAGAAATCAGTTAAGACTAAATATATGCAGAGATATGTAACGTTCATGAATTGGTAGAGTCAATCTTAAGATGCCACTTGTCCCTAAATTGATCTATAGATTCAGAGCTAGTCCAGTCAAAATCCCAGTAGTTGTTTTGCAGATATTGACAAACTCTAAAACATATAGAAAGACAAAGAACTAGAACAGCCAAAAGAATACTGAAAAACAAGAATAAAGATGAAGAATTCACACTACCTGATTTTAAAACTTGCTATATAGCTGTAGTAGAAGAGTATGGTACTAGCCTTTTAAGGATAGTCATACAGATAAATGTCACAGGGTTGAGAGTACGGAAATAAATCTTTATATTTATGGTCAAATGCTGCTCAATAAAGGTACAAGACAACTACATGGGGCAAAAACAGTCTTTTCAACAAATGGTGCTGGGATCATTTTATAGCAATATGCCAAAAATTAAATATTCTGAATACAAAATCAACAGAAAATGATCACAGACCTAAATAAAAATCAACAGAAAATGTTCATAAACCTAAAAGAATCATAACATACAAGTACTCAGCAATTTCGTTTATTAGGAATCTACTGAAGTAAAATGAAAAAATATGTCCACACGAAGATTTGTCCATGAATGTTCATAACAGCATTATTTATAACACATCCTGAAAAGGAAATAATACAAATATCCATCAACTGGTGAATGGACAAACAAAATGTGATATATCCATACAACAGAATACTGTTCAGAAACAAAAATCATCAAAGTACTGATACATCTTACAACATGCATGAGCCTCCCAAAACATATTTCTCAAGGAAGCCAGATGCAAAACACTATATAATATATGGTTCCACACATACAAAATGTCTAGAAAAGGCAAATCTATAGAGACAGAAAATAGATTAGTACCACCCAGGGATACAAAGGATGGCAAAGGGACTTGTAAATAGACTTAAAGGGACTTTTTAGTGATGGAAAACTAAAACTAGGTTCATGTGATGGTTGCACTCTGCAAGTTTAAAAGTCACTGAAATTTTTTTTTTTTTTTGAGACAGAGTCTCACTCTGTTGCCCAGGCTGGAGTGCAGTGGCACTATCTCGGCTCACTGCAAGCTCTGCCTTCCAGGTTCATGACATTCTCCTGCCTCAGCCTCCCGAGTAGCTGGGAGTATAGGCACCCGCCACCATGCCCGGCTAATTTTTTTGTATTTTTAGTAGAGATGGGGTTTCACCGTGTTAGCCAGGATGGTCTCAAGCTCCTGACCTCGTGATCCGGCTGCCTTGGCCTCCCAAAGTCCTGGGATTACAGGCGTGAGCCGCCGCACCCAGCCAAAAGTCACTTAATTTTATAGTTCAAAGGAGTAATTTTATGGACTATAAATTGTATGCCAATAACACTTAAAATTCTAAAAAAGAAAACTGATTCACCAGAGCCAACTCATGGGAAATCAAAATAACTGTTATCTCTTCTGCAAAGCCTCCTCCCTGGGATGATGAAACAGTATGGAAATAACAGTAGATCAAAATAGGCCATGGAGACCCTACAAAGAAGTTATTTTAGATCATGAAAAACACATTAAGTCTGTGACAGTATCTCAAACTGTTTTACTTTGAAGTGATAGTATCTCAATTCTCCCAAAAAAGTTAACAGAATAACACACTGTTATAATTACAATTAGTTTAAAAAATAAACATACATAACACCTTCCCTCTATAGAACTTCATGTTCTTCACATATAGTCTGATGATGTTCTCAGGAGTTAAATTTGCAGAATAAAATGTTTCATAAACTGTCTGTGATAGAATATAAAGATATTCTGTGATATATAGAAGTCTATAGAAGAAGAATGTAAAGAAGTCTGTGATAAAATATAAATTTGATGACATCAGGAAAAGTTTCTAAGATAAATAACATTAGGGGAAGTCTCTAAATTTTTAAAAAGAAATTGAAAGAACCTCAGGAATTAGTGACAGAATGGGAAGGTTACTTGATCATGAAGCAGGCAATGAATAGAATGAGCTACCTCATAAGGTACAAGTGGGTGAGAAAATGTATTTGTTATAACGATATGATAAATTCACAATAAATGCTGATAGAGATGTTTTTAAGAATGAGTGTGGAAGTCAACTAGCGCCAGAACCTCCATCACTGCATTCTTCAGCAATACTCCAAGGAAGAGGTAAAGGAAATATGATCCCACCTTAAACTATACGGGATTGTAAGTACCTTCCACCAGCAATTCACTAATTTCAAGCTTAACTCAAATAATCTTTGATGTAAATTTTTAAAAATAACCAATATGAACTAAGAATGAAAGAGAAAGAGAAAGCAATCACAATAGGGTGAGCAGAGGACAAGGAGCTGTGCGTGACAGGGCTGGGAGCCAGGGAAGCCACAGGACTGCTGGCACAGAGCAAGCCTCTGGGGCAGCTGAAGTTGTGAAAGGCCAACTTCACTTACTTCACGTTTTTACATAAGTTCAATCCTAAATCTCACATTCTGAAATAGTTGAAGAAGAAATATTCTAGATGAGCTGCTTTCAGAACTTCAAAGGTGTAGGTTTGAAGCTGTACAGATCGGGTTTGAAATGTGGTACTTTCATCTATTTAGCTGGATGGCCCCAAACAAGTAACTTAATCTCTGAGTCAGTTGCTTCATCTGTAAGACAGAGCTAAATATTATCATCACATCATACAAGGAGTATGACGAGGGCAGTACCAGACGCTGAGAATGACTACCACCACCACTACAATTGCTAGCTAATAATTTTAGGTCACACTGACTACACCAAGTCCACATTAAGCTCTCTCTATATATAACATGTATTATATATATACATATATGCAAACTCATTTAATCCTATAAGGTACTTACTGACATTATTTTCATTTTACAGTAGAAAAACAGAGAATTAAAAATACAGCTCAAGGTCACACAGTCACAAAGCTAGGAAGTGGTAAAGGTCTGGCTTCCAACCCAGGCAGTTAGTCTATAAGAAACACACACTTACTACTACACATAACTCAACACACAGAAATCATTCCATATGTGTTTGTTGTTATTACTATCACCCCAACATTATATGAGGACAAAATTTAAAACCAGAATGGACTTTTACATAAAGGCATTAGAAACTCCTTCTACTTCCTGCTTCTCAATCTGCAAATCAGTCCGCCTCACCCTCATCTCCCTCTCTCCTGTCAGATTAGAGGAGTTTATCTAGGACCAACCCCGTATGTGAGCTTTAAATACCATCTGCTTGGTGGTAGTGACCTTATCATAGTGACCTTATCATAGACTGCCCCATCCCGTAACTTCAACCCCCTTTTCTGCACTGGAGACTTCCTGATAGCATTTAAACATCCTCAAGAATTTAAACTGAAAACAAAATTCCTACCTCCCTACACCCCACAGTCCTCACCAGGGAGGTCCTAGCTCTCTGATACTTCATGTTAATCTTTTTGAAAGCACTGTCTATACTCTCTCCACAGAATCTATTCCTACTCCATAGTCTTCAATCTACTTCTGCCCCAATCACTTCTTAAAAACAATTTTCGCTAGGCTTCCCAGAGACCTCCTCGTGGCTGTATGACACTTGTCATCATTCCTGGACTCTCGTAAACATCTGACAGAGATGACCCTTCCCTCCTCCTTACAACATACCTTTCTCTTAGCTTCAGTGATGTTAATATAATTCACTTCTGGTTTTCCTCCCAACTCTCTGGACACTTCTCACTTTCTCTTGCTGTTTTACCCTTTTCCACATGGTTATTAAATGTTGGTATTTCTGAAAGTGCTGACTTGATGCCTTATTCTAAACTATCTCCCTATAGAATTTCATTTACCATCATGAATTCAATTCTCATGTAAATGCTAATGGCTTTCGAATTCATATCTCTAATCAAAACCTCTCCTGCTATATCCAATTGTCTCCTAGACTTCACCACGTGGCTACCTCAAAGGTACCTCAAAAGTCAGCGTGTCCAAGATCAAACTATTCCTTTGCATGCTCACCTCCCAGATATATTCTGGCTCCTTCCTGATGCTCCCTATGATGGTGAATGGCTCAAACAGGGCCAAGCTGGGCAAGCCAGACATTTAGAAATCTGCAAGTCAATTCTGTCATCATCTCCCAAACCCAATCCATGATCAAATCTGGCACATTTTACTAACTAAATTTCTCTTGACTCCTGGAATCTGAGTCTTTACTCTGTTTCCTATCTTTCCTCTATCTGGTTTGCTTTGTTCCAAACCTCAACTTCTTTACTTAGTAACCTATTCATAAACCCTGGCTTCTTTACTTAGTAACCTACTCATCATTTACAATAGCTCAAGTGATACCTTCTCACAAGAAAAGCCCTGACCTCTCAGTCTAGGTCAGAGTCTCACGAAGTAGTGTCAGAACACCACCAAGCTTTTAATCATACCTGGCGATTATTTAACAAATCCTCATCAGTATACTGTATGGTCTAAGAAAGCACACCACAGGAACTCAATAAATACATGTTGCTAAATTGATCTAATCCAATTCCTTCAATTTCCACATGAAAATATCAGGGTATTACATATACCCTGAGATACACACACACACACACACACACACACACACACACACACGTATATACATATACACACGTATACATATGTACATATATACATATATATATACACACACACACACACATATATCAGATGCCAAAGAGAGTTTTAAGACAAACTGCCCTCAAGAATTTGCACAAAGAAGATAGCTGAAAATTGGTTACATAACTTTGAGGACTACACAAAGGGAATAAATGAGTCAAGGGTGAAACTCTGTAAAGAGGCTTTGTGGAGAGAACTTCTAAATTAGAGCTGTGGTACACTATAAAGACTCACTCACCCTATTCCCACCTTGTAGGTGAACACACATGAAAGCTGGTGCAGGGTCATCTTAGGTCCTAACAAGAGGGCTCGCTGATGGGACCTCAGTAGAGGAAAGTTGAAGCCGGATATCTGGACTCCTAGAGGGTATCTCACTGGCAGTCAGGGAACCATACTTATAATTCTGTATATAAATTAAGATTTTCTTGTTTTGTTTCATTTTTTAAATTTAAAGTGATCAGAAAAGTTGTATAACCTGCTTTAGTTTCTCATCTAGGGAAAGAACTGACTCATGAATGAATGTAAAGGTATGCAGAAGACAACATTTAAGTTACTCTGTGAATGTGTCTCATGGTTCCTCTTTAGTATATTGATAGAACTATGTGTAATGAAAAGTTCCTTAGAATAAGAATGAGGGAAATGGGTGTTTTATTTTGCATTTTTCATGCTTAATTTTTTCTATCCTATTTAAAAAAACGAAAAAAAAAAAACCCTATTTCCTTTTAAAGTATATTTCCATGTTTGAAATTCTAGGCAAGAATTTAAACTTGAATGCTAAATATAGATTTAAAATCCACTTAGGCTGGGTGCAGTGGCTCACGCCTGTAATCCTAGCATTTTTGGGAGGCTGAGGCGGGCAGATCACTTGAGGTCAGGAGTTCGAGATCAGCCTGGCCAACAGGGTGAAACTCTGTCTCTACCAAAAATACAAAAATTAGCCAGGCATAGTGGTGGGCACCTGGTAGTCCCAGCTACTTGGGAGACTGAGGCAGGAGAGTCTCTTTAACCTGGGAGGGGAAGTGGAGGTTGCAGTGAGCCAAGATTGTACCACTGCACTCCAAACTGGGCAACAGAGTGAGATTCCATCTCAAAAAAAATAATAAATAAATAAAAACACTTAAAATATCTTACAATTTGCAATATTTACACGTAAAATGCATACTTTAAGAGCGAAAGTGACAGCATTTTGCACTTGAATCTTTTCTTTGTATTTCACCCAAGAAAAAATGAGTCAACTCATGAATTCTGAATGACTCTCAGCAATTACATAAAAAAGACATAAAGTGCATGGTCATATTTCCTCTGAGGAGTTAAAGTCATAAATACAGTTGTCTGTAATCCTTATTTATATTCCTATTTCCCAAGATTTAAAGCAGAAAGGCATTCACATTATCTCAAACCTCTTGGTACATGTTAGAGGAAATGAAGCTGGCCACAAAGAATCTTTAAAAATCCTAGGAAGTACCATCCACACTACACAGCCAAGAGAACAATGGACATTTTACAGTTATCTGCCTACTGCTAGAGTCAAATGACATGAAATCCCCCCTGCAAACGCATCAGAGAGAGAACGTCGGAAGTTCACAACGAGGACTGGCCCAAGCAATCCAATGGAGATTTCACAATAGCGTTCTCTGATGACTATGGAGCAAGGGCTCATGTTTCAGGATCAGCCCAACTGCCAGAACACTTCCCTCTGGGAATATAATCAGCAAAGCATCAAAAAGACTTTACGGCACTTTGGGAGACCTATGTTATCCTTCTGCCTAAAATGTTAATATCAATGGTCGCAAAATGCTTATTGGTTTATATCATCCCATATGATCTCACAAGCATTTCTTACATAAAGACATGTAAGGCATGTAATACAAACTTATTTAACCTATCAAATTAAGTTTTATAGTTTATCAGACTGACATGAATTCAAAAAGCAAAAATTCTACACTATCCTATCCTCGTTTTCTGAAGGAAACTAAGGAATACCACAATTCTCTAGCATTGTAGTAGTTTTTTAAACAAATCATTCTCCCTTCATATTTTAACCAAATTTTAATTAGATGAAATAATCTACCTTTATACTTACAATATACTCTTTCTTTTTACAAACTGCCATCTCAACTAAAAAAAATGTTTGCATTAGCTGAAATTCAATTATATTTTGGCCATTTACTCAGTGCTAAGTGAAATGAAGAGTAATAGCTCACTAACTTATCAATATAGATGACTCTATTACATATTGGTCATCTACATTAATCAATTTACAGGATCACTGCCAAGTTTCTACTTCATTTTATGTCATATCACACAATATATTTTACGGTTGGTATACGATGGCAAGCTACCATAAAATTATATATCTTCATTTTCTGGCTGAAGCATTAAACATTCATTACACAGTCTATGTAACATGTAATAGTCTGGCTGTAATATGTAATTGTATTCTATTTCTGTGGTACTACAATTTCCCTTTAGATATAATTTCAGTGCTTTCTCATTGACTTCTCCCCTTCAACCACAAACATTGCTCAGGGACCATCCCAAGGGCAAAGAGCATGCCTTATACTGAATTAATGCACACTCTCTAGATTATCACTCCTCTTTGTCACTTTCCAAAAGATCTCTCTCTCTCTATATATATATATATGTGTGTGTGTATGTGTACATATGTATATATGTGTGTATATATATATGCGTGTGTATACATGCTTATTTGATTCCTACATGTCATGGCATATATATTACGTGGGTAGCATTAACTCAGCAGTATCTCCTAAAACTTGGTGTGAACTTTATCAGAATTCTCTTCAGCAAGTTTCCTCTTATTATCACTTCCTCCTGATTTCATATCTGGCTATCAGTTTACATATTCTACTCCACTTAGGAATCCCCTTTTGAGGGGCAGTTAGTAACACCAGGCCTGCATTTCACATGGCAATTAATTAGTGCTGCCCCTTTAGACAAAACAGGAGCTTTCCACACTGCCAGGATCCCCACCCACTTCCTGTTATTCCACGATATAACCCACTTTACTCCATCATGTTACCTGTCTGACTCCTATGGGCATTTATGTTTGCAACCTCTTATTTAAAACTAAGCAAGTAATGTGATTACAATTAGCTATAAAGAATCAAGGCACAAAAGCAGAACCAGGTTTTGCAGTGTTATGATGGACATGCTACTATGATTGCTATCACACTCAAAACTGACTTCAGAGAAAGGACAAAGAAGCAATTCCTTGAACATGAGTCGCTATGGTTTATGAAATAGGATCTTATTTACATCCTGGCTACAAGTGATCATACAAGGAATCAGCAATTCACCAAGGAGAGGCTGGACAGCTAATTATGAGGTAACTATTATAAGATAATATAGTTTGAGAAAGCAAAGAATTTGGGAAAGCAGTAGCATGTGAAGACAGAAGAGTCAAGTAACTAAAACAGGCATAAAGAGGGATATTACATAATGACAAAAGGGCAGTCTGATTCATCAAGAACATAACAGTCCTGCGTATGCACCTCACAACAGAGTTTCAAAGTACAAGAAGCAAACTTTGACAGAACTAAAAGGAGAAAAAGTAAAAAACCTGCAATTATGGTGATTGCAACAAGTCTCAGTCATTAACTTATAGAACAGATAAAAACAGTAAAAACACAGAAGACCTGAACAATGAACATAATATAAATGAAAATTTTAGGACGTTCTACCTAACATCATAGAATATACATTATTTTAAAGTAGACATGGAACATTCATCAAGGCAGAACATATTCTGGACTATAAAATGAACTTTAGAAATTTTTAAATAATTAAAGTTATACAAAGAATATGAGTTAAACTCAATTAACAGGAAGAAATCCAGAAAACCATCATGTATTTTTTTTAAATCACTTCGGGCCGGGTGCAGTGGCTCATGCCTGTAATCCCAGCACTCTGGGATGCCAAGGCAGGTGGATCACCTGAGGTTAGGGGTTCAAGACTGGCCTGGCCAACATGGCGAAACCCCGTCTCTACTAAAAATATAAAAATTAGCCAGGCGTGGTCGCATATGCCTATAGTCCCAGCTACTTGGGAGGCTGAGGCAGGAGAACTGCTTGAACCCAGGAGGCAAAGGTTGCAGTGAGCCAAGATCGTGCCACTGCACTCCAGCCTGGGTGGCAGAGCAAGACTCCATCTCAAAAAAAAAAAAAAAAAAAAAAAAAATCACTTCTAAATAATTCACAGGTCAAAGAAGAAATCACAAGGAAGACTAGGAAATATTTTTAATTATGTGAATATGGAAACACAACATACCAAAATTTATGGGGAAGCAACCAAAGCATTACTTAGAGAAAAGTAATAGCAGCATCTAAATGTGCATATTAGAAAAGAAGAAAGGCTTATAATCAATGACCTAAGTTTCCACCTTAAGAAACTTTTTTAAAAAGTAATATAAATTAAATCAAATGCAGGCATACAGAAGCAAAGTATCAAGACAGAGTAGAATTCAATAAAGACAGAAAAACAACAGGGTAAATCAAATCAAAGTTTAGTTATCTGAGGTCAATAAAATTTATAAATCTCTAACCAGACTGACAAAGAATAAAGAGAAAAGTCACAAATTATCAATATCAGATATGAAAGAAGAGACATAATTACAGATCCTACAGACATTAAAAGAAGAACAAAGAGATATTATCAGTACCAGTAATTCAAACAGCTAACAAATTTAATGGTAAAAGATTTTCCTCCGACAGTAAGGAACAAGGAGAGATGTCTGCTCTTCCACTTCTATTTAACATGCAGATCGTAGTCACTGCAATAAGGCAAGAATAAGAATTAAAAGACATATAGATTGAAAATTTTAAAGTAAAATTGTATTTATTTGCAGATAACACATCTACATTAAAAATTCTTACAAGTCTACAAAAAGAAACTAATTCTAATAAATGAGATTAGCAAGGTTTCAGAAATCAAGGCCAATATACAAACAGCAACTATTTTTCTATACAGTAGCAATGAATATTTGGAAATTAAAATTTGAAAATGATACCACTTAACAATAGCATCCAAAACACGAAATAGTTAAGGATAACTTTAAGAAAATATCTGTAAGATCTGTGCAATGAAAATTACAAAATTTTTCTGAGAGAAATTTAAAGACTTTACTGCATGGAGAGACAAACTGTGACCATTAGTCAAAAGACTCAATACTGTTAAGAGGTCAAGTCAACCCAAATTTATCTTTAGATTTAATAGCATCCAAATCAAATTTTCACTGAGCTGTTTTGTATAAATAGACAAATTACTCCTGAAATGTATGTACAAAAGTGAATATTAAAATAGTCAAATTTTCAAAAAGAAGTTACAAAGTAATATAGATAAAGTAGCATTGGCATAAGGACATACAGAGAGTACAAAAATTGATTCATACATAAATGGGCAACTGATTTCCAACAAAGGTGTCAAAGCCATTCAGTGGGAAGAGTTTACTCTTTTTGAAAAACTGCACTGGGGAAAAAATAATCTCCATATGCAAAAAAAACAAAACAAAACAAAAAAACCTCTGCCCTTATCTAATACTTTATATAAAAACCAACTCAAACTAGATACAAAATTTAAACAGATCAATAAAAACTGTAAAACTTCTGGAAGAAAACACAGGAGAAATTCTCTGTGACTCTTAGTTAGAAAAAGCCTTCTGGAATAGGATACAAAACGCATTAACTACTTAAAAATTGAGAAGACCTCATCAAGATTAACAGTTTCTTGTCTTCAAAAGACACTATTAAGAAAATAAAAATACAAGCCATAGTTTGGGAAAAAATATTTTCAAAACGCAAGTTCTTATATTTATAATACCTAAAAACTCTTAAAGTTCAACAAAACAGCTCAATTTTTTAAATGCACAAAAGATTTGAACAGACACTTCACTATAGATAGAAAGCATACAAATGAGTGATAACACCCTGAAAAGACGCTCCACTTCATTAGTCAACAGGGAACTTAAAACCATATTGAGATAATACAAAACATCAACTAGAGTATATTATATTAACATGACAATGCTAAGTGTTGACGAGAATATATAACAACTAACTCTCATACATTTCTGAAGGAAATGAAAGGTAGTACAGTTATTTGGAAACATGTTCTTACAAAATTAAATGTATACTTAACTATAAATCTAGCAATTCCAATTACCGATATTTATGCAAGACAAGTAAAGATACAGATCCACAGGAAAACCTATATGCAAATGTTCACTGCATCTTTATTTTTAATAGCCAAAATACCAGACACAACTCAAATGCCCATCAACTTGCAAATGGATAAAACAATTGTGACATAGCCATTTAATTAAATATTACTTATGAAAAAAAAACACACAAACTTCTGATATATGCAAAATGACTAAATATTAAAGCTATTGTGTTAAGTGAAATAATCCAGAAACAAATGGCTATATACTGTATGTATCCATTTAAAAAAAAAAAAAATCCATGGAGAAAGCAAACCTATACGGGCAGAAAACAAAGCAGCAGTTGCCAGATGCCGGAGCTGGGACTGAGGGTTAGAGTGGGGCAGAGAATACTACATAGGGCAGAAGGGAACTCCTTGGAGGGATAGAAATATTGTACATCATGGTTATGGTAGTGAACACAAGACGAAACATTTGTCAAAACACAGTAAACTATATACCTAAAAAGAGGGATTTTACTGTATGTAAGTTATATAAATCTGATTTTTTAAATTTTTTTAGCAAAAGGTATGTTGGGAAGCTTACAGAATCATGGAGTTGACTTGAGAAACAAAGTAAGAGCTAATCTTCCAGGAAAACATCCATAACTATACCATAAAACTGGCTTAAGAAAATTGCTGCAACTGTCCCTGTCACCAAACCCCAAATGCCAAAACTTTACTGCAACTACGAATGATGTCCCACTGCTGTATCAGGCACTTAACCCTACAACACTATGACCCTGCAAAGCCATACATACTCTTATGCTGCTATGTTAGCAATAGAAGCTCAACATAGAGCTTGTTCTGTCATGTTTCTTCTTTCAAGTTTCTTCTTTCCAGTCAGGGCCACAGATTCTCTATGTGAATCTGACTGAAGGGCCGAAGTCCAAGCTGCACAAGAGGCCAGAAATTCAAGTTCTCATTTCTAACACTGGGGAGGCAGACTCATAACGTGGGAATGCCTCCAAATAGAAATACTATTCAAAATATGATTGCACCCATGAATATGACTATGCTGACGATAGCAAGCAACAAATGAAAACATTAAAAATTATGTCTTTCTCCTTCTTCTCTCCTACCTCTTCTAAGCCTATCTTTGTCAAGCCCTCTGTGTATTCCTTTATCTTGTGGGCTTTGCAGGGTGGAAAGATGAAACTACCGAAGATCAACAGGCTTCCCGTCTCATGTGAAGCCTATGCTCACTGAGGAAGCTATACCAGGGCAGAGGAGGTGGGAGGGGCTGCCTTTGAGCCTGAAAAAGGAGAAAAAAGACTACTGGGAGGGAATGGAAGTTGGCCAAGTTCCTTGACAGAGGAAATCCACGCTCTACTTTGCTCAGAGGACAAAGGAAATAACGGTGCCTCAAAGAGGACGGCTGTCCTGGAGACTGGGGCTCTGGTCATAACAACATTCCATGTGTCCTACAAGGCACAGAAGCTGCAGAGCAACACAAAGGATCCTGTGGGCTTGAACAAAAAGCAGTTACTCCACAGAAGACCAGAGGGGTCCTCCCAGCATTCTGGCTCTATAAGAGACACTGCAGCGTATAGAAGGGAGCCCCAATAATTGATAATGACCACATTGATTTTTTTAAAAAGGGGTCTCAGATTTGAATTCAACTTGACATTTTAAAAAACAGATAAATATACATTTCTTACAAAATGTTGTAGAGCCTAGAAATGATGAATAAAGTTTAAAAATAAATCTTAATGCCCCAAGCATTAGATAAGGACTTTAAAAAAAAAAAATCTCTGTGCTTTCAAAAATTTCAGAAATCATAGTTTAAAGACAAGGCAGGGAATGAACAGAAAAAACTGACAGAATCTAGGGGCTATTTTTTCGCTATTTCAGGATTGTCTTTTATTACAGTGATACCCCTCTAGCCAAATCTGAACTTCCATGTGACTGGCCTTTTTCAGGGAAAATAAAATAAAAATTCCTTGCTGCTTAGCTTTCTAAAGGACTTCTGAAAATCTAGGCTTTTAACTTGGATAATGAATAGGGTGAGAAGAACGCATTTTTCTTTCCTGTATACGGAGCACTTTATATTTTGGTAGGCCTCTCTGACATTGTGATGCTATAGTTGCATGTCCTTATCAGTCTGGTTACTACATTGAGATTTATATTGGGAAATGCTATCTAGAGTTTCCAGATGGCAAGAGGCCAGATAAAGGGCCTTTGCTGTTAAATACAACCGTGTACTCTCAACTTCACCACTTGGTTGAATATAGCTCTACTTGGCTATAATGAGCAAGCTCCATTTGTTTAATGAAGCATTCATATGACAAAAGTGGCTAAATCAACAAGTAGAGTTATTTATGAACAAATAAAGCCATCTGAAACCATCAGGAAGGATGTTACATTCTGAAACCAATTAAATTCTTTTTAAAAATGGCTCAACTGAAATATTTTATTCTTGTTCACCAGTAGCACTGCTTCTTTCCAAATTAAACACTACTTTTAAAATTTTTCTTGATTTTTAGATACGTTTGTGTTAGTACTAGTTTAACTTCTAACTAGTTTAAAGCATTCTTCAGTTTTTAATATACAAATATTTTAAATGTGGAAGCAGAGAGTTTGGTTATCCTTTCAGAAGTTCTCTTGAAGTCTAGGAATATAGATAAAGGTAATACGGCATCATCATTAGGTTCTGATACAATGTATCTAAGTTTACTTTCTATGACCTTCAAGGCTCTGCTTAATCTGACCTTTGCCTATCTTTCCAGCCAGTCTTATAGTACTTTCTTCCACAGTGGACTTTTCTCAGGTCCAGCAACACACTGCGCTCTCCCATCTAAGATTTGTGTGGTCTATTGCCTTAGCTTGAAAGACACACACACACACACACACACACACACTCTCTCTCTCTGTATCCCTCTCATTTCTACCCATCCTTTAGATTTCAAAATTCTGCTGACCTCCAGAACAGACTACGCTTCCTTTTTAAATGCCCTCATGGCACCCTGTACTTCCTTGATATAGTCATGACACTTTAAATTCTCTTAATAGAGGCCTTTCTCAATTTGATTCTAAGTAGAACCTATATGCTCAGGTCACTGTACACATAGACCACAATATAGTAAATGTTCAACATATTTAATGTTCAATATACTTGATGCTATTCATCAAGAATTTATGTGCCAAGTATTGTTTTAAGTGATATATATAAAGCTTAGTAAAAAACAAGACTTGGAGGTGATATGACTATTAATCATATTTTACAGATGAGGAAACTGAGACCCAGAGATGGAGCTGGGATTCAAAACAACATCTAGTGTGACTCCAGAGCCTTTCCTAACTCCTACCCCTTACAGCCTCTGAGGAATGCTGAAAACAGCACAGGATGTAAAATTCAGGTACAGCTACCGACTAACTGTGTAGCCTGGGGCACATTATTTTAATTTGTTGGCCTTAGTTTTTTGGCATCTTCAAGAAAAGGCATAAAAATATCTGCCTCACAAAATCACTTTGAAGAAATATACATTAAATGCCTTGCACAAAGGAGGTTTTTAAAAAAGAGCAATTGAATTTGATCTCAAAAAATAATGTACAAATAAGCAGAAAAAAAAAAACAGAAAACAGAGGACAGAAAATAGCACGTATTCACCTAGTGTCATATAATCGTCCCAGTAGCATCAAACTTCTCAAGAAAATTGTGGTCATACTCTTATTTTGACACAGACCTACAACTGTGATTATTGAAAGTAACACAAAGTTACTCTGAAGCATATATTAGGAAGAAGCTTATTTTGGCATATGAGTTATTACATATCCATGCTTTCCACCCTGCCACCTCAAAGTCAAAAACCCCATGATGAAGCCATGGTGAAATTCAAAAGTAAAATGTAAAGGAAAAGTAGGAAAGAAATATTTAAAAACAAAAATTGGTAAGAAATGAAAAGATAAAACTAAATGAAACCACAGAGTGCAGGAAGAATAAGCAAGGAAAGAGTAGAGGAAGATAATGGGGATAGAAGGCACTGTATTGTTGACAGCATCTGATCTAGAGATTAGTGTTATTTCTAAGCAGATTAACCAAATCCTAACTGTTCCACATCAGGTCCTTTCTCTAAGCTTTTCTTACCTCGTATCAGCAAATAAAAAATAAAAAAAATTTGAAACACACAAATGAAATTAAAGGAAAAAACCACCCACACAAACCAGAAATGTCCCGGGTTGACAATTCATCCTAATATGCTTATTCTCTCCTTCCGTTCTGTGCCTAGACTAAAATTATGAAAGTCATCAACCTTAAAAGAAGCAAAAAAGAAGAGAATTAGCTCCTCTGTGTAATTTTTTTAAATATAGCATCAAACCATCTCCCCGTCAGCAACAGGCACTGCAGTATTGAAGATCATCACATGAGGGCAGAGGGCGTAAAAAAGGATGGTGTGGTGGCAGATTGTTATTTCTGTCCCAGATAAAGAGAAGAACTTTTAACCTTATTGTGCTTTTCCTTATCATAACCTTCTCCATAGCAACCATAGAACTGCAGGAGCAAGAAACAGATGGGAAGACAAAAAATATACATACATTATTAACCACTGGTGCTACACACACACACACACACACACACACATATAAACGCTGAAAAATGAATTCAGTAATGATTTTTTTTAGAAATCACACAACTTCCTCCCAAGATTTCATATTGTTATAGAAGACTAACCACTAAAACACTAGGCTAGCATAGTATTATTGTAATTTTTCTATAGTACTTATACTTGCAACCTATTTGTAGCACTTTACAACAGATTTAATCTCTAAAATGAGCCTATTTTACTTTAAAAAAAAAAAAAAAAGAAGAAGAAGAAGAAGAAGAGGAAAAAAAGAAATCTTTTGAGGCCCAAGAGATTTCTCAATGTTTAGTCCAGAAGAATAAGCTTTTACCTCTCTTACTATTCCTGAATAACTAAGACTGACATAGTAGTCATGTTACAGGATTATGACTTTGTGTCCAATGTATGTCATACTGCTGGTGAAAAGCACTTCTTACCCCTATTAGTCATTCTCCTAGGTTTAAAACCAGAAAATCTAGAAAGGGTCACCACTAACAGGCATTTTTATGACAGGTAAAACAATAAGAGTACAGCCACTCTTTGGGCACAATGCTCCCTAGTCTGCTATCACTGTTTCTTTATTTTGGCTTAACGTTAACTGTTTAACAAATGCACATGGCCGGGCGCGGTGGCTCACACCTGTAATCCCAGCACTTTGGGAGGCCGAGGTGGGCGGATCACCAGGTCAGGAGTTGCTTCACCAACTTCTGAGTTAAAGGGTTGAGAAAATTGTTAAGAATTTAAAGTACTACAACTACTTAAACAATATTAGTAATTTCCTTCCAAATAATTTTTAAAGTTACTCTCTTTTCTCTCCTTCTAAAACAACTTCCAGTTGAGACCAGAAGAGCGGCAGTCCTAGACACTAACTACAACTTTCCTTCACACAGTGGACACCCTCTGATATACTGAACCCCCTAAGAACTAGAGAGGGAGCCTCACAACATTTCAATTTAATCCTTCAGAAAATTCATTACTCTTCAAGGTTGTCTGTGGTTTTGTGACAAAGATATTACTAGGTGCAAAATGGCTTGCAACTAATTAACAAACATAGAAACATCCAACAAACATATACATGCACAATCTGAGGATTTAGGGATGAAATCAGTTATCCAGGTTAGATATCAACAAAAGAGCAGTAATTATAAAGTTTCATGAAGAAAGTGGCTGTTGAGATGTGGATTATAAGAGTAAGACTGACAAATAACAAGAAATGATTTTGTCATAATCAAGAAGTGAAATGAAATAAATGTTCCTTAAATTGATGGATAAATAAGAATTTATTTACAACAGTAAATAAATCCAATACTGTTATAAATAAGACAAAGTTAGCTATAAATTCACATTTTCATGTGAGTGTTTTGAAGCATGTGGACATAAAGAAAAAACACACACCTCAAGTATACTTCTCAATGATTTCTCATAAAGAACACACCTTTGTAAGCAGCACATGGTGTAAAACAAGAAACAGAACACTACCAGATTCCTAAACAAGCCCTCTTTGTGCCCCTTTTTAGTCACTAGCCTCCCCCATTCAGGGTAACTTCTATCTTGACTTTTAACATCATACTTTTAGTTTTGCCTATTGTTAACCTGATATAAACAGAATCATACTGTATATTTTGTGTGTGTTTGGCTTCTTCTGCTCCAGCTTTTGTTGGGAAGATTTATACAGATTGTTAAATATAGCTACAGTTCATTTATTTCTATTACCATGTAGTATACTTGGATTCAGGAATACACCATAAGCTAATCATCCATTCTATTGTTGACTGGCATTTAGGTTATAAGCACATGCACAGATGTAGAACAACCACTTTTTAAAAAATGGTTTGGCAATTTTCTAAACATACGCAAATTCTATGAACCAGCAATTCTACCCCATGTATGGGTATATACACACCCATGTTAAATATATACATAGAAACATGCTGTGAAAGTGCTTTGCAAATGGCAAAATGTAAAATGTAAGGAATGTTACCAAACAGCTGAAATGCACTGTGTCTTTCTTGCAACACAGATTCTTGGACATATCAGATAATAAATGTATTTTGTACTGAAAATAAGATATTGTCACTGTTACCCTCAGAAATTACTATAAGAATTCAAGAGTCATGGGAGGAAAAGGCAGAGGAGTACTTCTCTGCAGGAAATCTGCTGGGACACGGCAGGTCTCAGGGACTTGTGTCTACGTGAAAACTTGAGACTTCAGAAAGCAGTGGATATGAAAGCAGCATGCTAAGTCCCAAAACACAAGAAATGAAGTTCCCACAAAATGGGTGATTACAGAATCCTTGACTTGACCAGAAACTCAAATTAAGCAGGGAAAAGGTCTACAGGTTAAACTTTGGGTCTGGTAAACAGGGTGGTAATAGTCAACAAGGGGGATCAGTGTTGGATGTCATAGTAAATACAGCCATTTGTTATCCTGTTCTCTGACTCAAATGCTGGGAATTTATCCCTAGTTCCTTACGAGAAAACTGTAAGAACCTTAAAAAGCAAACATTAGGCCGGGCGCGGCGGCTTACATCTGTAATCCCAACACTTTGGGAGGCTGAGGCAGGTAGATCACGAGGTCAGGAGATCGAGACCATCCTGGTTAACGTGGTGAAACCGCGTTTCTACCAAAAATAAAAATTAAAAAATAAAATAGCTGGGCATGGTGGCGGGCGCCTGTAGTCCCAGTTACTCAGGAGGCTGAGGCAGGAGAATGGCGTGAACCCGGGAGGTGGAGCTTGCAGTGAGCCAAGATGGCGCCACTGCACTCCAGCCTGGGTGACAGAGCAAGACTCCATCACAAAAAAAAAGAAAAAAAAAAAGAAAGCAAACATTACATTTAAAGGCACAATTTTTTAAATAAAATGATAACGAAGGCAAAGACATCCTGATAAACTTCATAAAATAACTGATAGGAAAATGATACTCTTTGGCCCCCAGCTCAACCAGGGTAGCACAGGGGATAAAGGGCACAAGAGGCACCAGAGAGTCCACAGAAAATGTCAACAGCCACCAAGACCATCGTCCCAAGAAACCAAAAAAGAGAACAAAGATTTTTACCATTCTACTATTGGAGCAGAAAGTCACAACTGCTTAACTCCTCTGTTACTATTACTCATGCACTGTCTCACTAGGATTGCTTTAGCCACCTGAGGAAAAAAAAAAAAAGGTTATACTCTGCCTCAGAGTTGCCCAGAAGCTTAAAAAACCCTACGGGTAGTCTGACCACTCACATCATTGAAAAGAAATACAACACATGAACATACACAGACACAAAAACCACACAAACACCACTTCAATAATAAGATTCTCCTGAACTCTAAACAGACTCCATAATTGTTAACATCTAAGAGGCTTTAATAATGAAGTATGCATAACTGAAATGTGATGAAACCTGAACCTGAGATCTGTTATCTTTCCTCTGAGGGCTCTAAGCAGTTTCAATTTTGCATGTATTATTCTCAACATTCTCGCAAATTAGGTGGGCATTGCTGCTGTTACCTTCATTTTACACACAAAATAAGGAAGGACTCAGAGTAATAAAGTAGCTTGCATAAAGTAATCCAAAACATTTATCAAAGCCAAGACTAAAATTCAAGTCTCATGATGTTCATTTTCTTTCTACTGTAACACACAGCCCCAGGAGAAAGGATTAAGCAAACAGCTGTTCCAGGTAGGTCAAAAAGCCTCTGCGTATCTTCCCTTGGGGAGAAGTGATGCATTTACTCTAATGTGAGGGTAATATTTGAAATTAATTTACCAATGAAAATTGGCCTTAGTCCTCAAGCCCAAGGCCTAGAACAAATTAGGTTATGCTGGAGAGGGGAAGGAATAATTACCAATGCAAACCCTCAATAAAAAAGGGAAATATAAAGAATTATCCCTAATATTTATTGAGTCAGGAATGGAAGCATAAATTTATACTTCCCATGAAACATGTAATACTTGATGCTATCACTCTTTCTAAAGAAACCACAGCACATACATGTTCCCTCTATACTTTCTCTGCTTAAGGAGTAACACGTGGGCTCCATCACGAATGGCAAAAGAGACATAATCCTATCCACTAACCTGAATAGCCCTAAGGGATCTGATCTGTTATATCAACTCCTCGCCAGATCAAGCTCTCTCCGGTTAAGTTCTAACACAGTAAAAATTCTTCAAATCACCATTAAGGTTAAAATTGTGCTATTTCCTATTATAAACAATAAAGCATTATTCTAGTGATAGCAAATGTTGATTGCCACGACGAGATACAACAGTATGATGACACAGTAAAAAATTCCTAAGGTAATATGCCTTTTATATATTTTATAGACAATATTCAAGGTTAAGCTTTCTCACTGATGTATTTCTCCTAGTAGGTGAAAAAAATACATACATGCAAGCATATATATACCCCAAATCAATTTTCCCCTTCTTGCCTGGAAAGGCATTAATAACGTATCCGTTGATGTTCATGGGGGAAAATAAACTACTTTGTTCCCCTATCAAATTTTCTCCTCAACCTGGAGAATCAACTAATGCCAGAGGCCTATAGTCACCAAACCAAGAGCTTTGCGAGGTTGGGGGAACCTCAAAAACAAACTTGTAAGCCGCTGCTGGGGAGCAGATTAACAGCTAAGCAGTATAAGACCAATCTTACAGTACTGAGCATAACCGGTCTACTGGCTCTGGCTTGGTGATTTCTCATCAAGGAACGGATAACTTGGTAGACAGTAATAAATGAATATGTTTATAAGCCATTAGGTCAGCTCTATCCAACAGAACTTTCTGTAATGATGAAAATGTCCTGTATCTGCACCACTCAACATAGTAGTAGCCACATGTGTCTATTCAGCATGTGAATTGTACCTAATGTGACTGCGGAACTGAATTTAATTTAGACGTCCATATGTGGTTAATGGCTAGCATGATAGCACAGCTTTAAATACTCAGTCTTTTTATAGAACTAAGCTATGTTTCATGCATGTATACCTTATATCAGAGATTGCAACTGGTGATTCATACATCAAAGCTGGCTGACAGATGAGTATGGTTTGGTGATTAGAGTATTTCAGCTTTTAATCTAAATTGAAACTTATAGGCAGGCTACTCCCCAGTTGGCCACTGCATCTTAACATTTTCTAATTCTCCATCACACAGATACAACTACACACACACATAAGCATTTGATTTTTCTATCCTACAAAATGTGGTAGTATTATTTTTCAGATTCTTTTTCACAAAACATCAAGAAAGCTTCAAGTGATACTTCTTTTAAAAATAATAGTAGACTAATAATATCTATCCCTTTATTGGTTATTAACTATGTGTTAGGAACCATTCTAAGTCCTTCGCCTGTATTAGTTCAACCCATCAGTATCCATTGAGATTGGTTCCAGGACACCCCCCAGACACCAAAATCCCAAATGCTCAAGTCTCTTATATAAGGTGGTACAGTATTTGCATGTAACCTACAAATATTCTCTCAAATACTTTAAATCATCTCTAGATTACATACAATACCTAACATAATGTAAATGCTATGTAAATATAGTATTGTGTTTCTATTTGTATTTTTTATTGTTGGTTTTTTTTAATTTTTTTCCCCAAAATACTTTCAATCTGTGTTTGGTTGAATCCATGGATGTACAACCCACAAATATGGAGGGCTGGCTATATACATGCAGGCATACTTATATGTATACATACAGGCATACTGTATGTAAACATACAGACATACCTCAGAGATATTAGAGATTTTGTTCCAGACCACTAAAATAAAGTAAAAATCTCAATAAAGCAAGTTACACACATTTTTTGATTTCCCAGTGCATATAAGTTGTATTTACACTATACCGTAGTCTACTAAGTATGCAGTAGCATTATGTAAAAAAGTACATATCTTAAAGTAAAAAATACTTCATGGCTAAAAATGCTAACGATCATCTGAGCCTTCAGTGAGTCGTCATCTTTTTGCTAATAGACAGCTGCTGAATGATCAGGTTAATGGTTACTGACAGCTTGCCTGGCTGTGGTAATAAGGCAACAACGAAATTTGCTACTTTGACACTCCTTTCATTAAAGATTTCTCTGTAGCAGGCAATGCTGTTTGATAGCATTTACCTACAGCAGAAATTCTTTCAAAATTGGAGTCAATGAACAGACATTTCTCAAAAGAAGACATTCAGATAGCCAACAGACACATGAAAAAATGCTCATCATCACTGGCCATCAGAGAAATGCAAATCAAAACCACAATGAGATACCACCTCACACCAGTTAGAATGGCGATCATTAAAAAGTCAGGAAACAACAGGTGCTGGAGAGGATGTGGAGAAATAGGAACACTTTTACACTGTTGGTGGGATTGTAAACTAGTTCAACCATTATGGAAAACAGTATGGCGATTCCTCAAGGATCTAGAACTAGATGTACCATATGACCCAGCCGTCCCATTACTGGGTATATACCCAAAGGATTATAAATTATGCTGCTATAAAGACACATGCACACGTATGTCTATTGCAGCACTATTCACAATAGCAAAGACTTGGAATCAACCCAAATGTCCATCAGTGACAGATTGGACTAAGAAAATGTGGCACATATACACCATGGAATACTATGCAGCCATAAAAAAGGATGAGTTTGTGTCCTTTGTAGGGACATGGATGCAGCTGGAAACCATCATTCTTAGCAAACTATCACAAGAACAGAAAACCAAACACTGCATGTTCTCACTCATAGGTGGGAACTGAACAATGAGATCACTTGGACTCAGGAAGGGGAACATCACACACCGGGGCCTATCATGGGGAGGAGGGAGAGGGGAGGGATTGCATTGGGAGTTATACCTGATGTAAATGACGAGTTGATGGGTGCAGCACACCAACATGGCACAAGTATACATATGTAACAAACCTGCACGTTATGCACATGTACCTACAACTTAAAGTATAATAATAATAAATAAATAAATAAAATTGGAGTCAATCCTCTCAAATCCTGCTATTATCATCTAAGTTTATATGACATTCTAAATCCTCTGTTGTCACTTCAACATTGTTCACATCTTCACCAGCAGTAGATTCCATCTCAAGAAACCATTTTCTTTACTCATCCATAAGAAGCAACGTCTCGTTTGTTAAAGTTTTATCATGAGATTGCAACAATTCAATCACATCTTCAGGTTCCATTTTTTTAAAGACAGAATAAGCTTTTAATATAATAAAGATGATTGAGCATTTGTCAAACTAGGGTATAAATATTACCGGAATTTCCCATGATTTTTTCAGAAAACTTGTAGATATGCAAAAATGAGAAGTAAAAATTGGATCTTATAACTGAAATACGACTCATAAAACACAAGCACTTAAAGGAATTATAATAATAAAGTTTTGAATGCACTGATCAAATGGTGAAATCACTTTATTTGGAAAACTCCCGTTTTTATGTTGTTATTTTTCCTGAGATCTTAAAATTATTTTTTCATTTTTATTTTTATTTCCACAGGTTTTTGGGGAACAGGTGGTGTTTGGTTACATGGATAAGTTCTTTAGTGGTGATTTGTGAGATACTGGTGCACCCATCACCTGAGCAGTATACACTGTAACCAAAATGTAGTCTTTTATCCCACACCCCCCTTCCAATCTTTCCCCGCGTTCCCAAAGTCCCTTGTATTATTCTTATGCCTTTGAGCCGTCACAGCTTAGCTCCCGCCTGTGAGTGAGAACACAGGATGTTTGGTTTTCCATTCCTGAGTTACTTCACTCAGAATAATGGTCTCCAATTCCACCCAGGTTGCTGCAAATGCCATTATTTCAACCCTTTTTATGGCTATTATTTCATGGTATACATGAATATATACCACAATTTCTTTATCCACTTGTTGATTGATGGGCATTTGAGCTAGTTCCTTATTTTTGCAATTGCAAATGGCGCCGCTATAAACACACATGTGAAAGTATCTTTTTCGTATAATGACTTCTTTTTCTCTGGGTAGATCCCCAATAGTGGTATTACTGGATCAAATGGTAGTTCTACTTTTATTAACATTTATTTAAGGAATCTCCACACTGTTTTTCACAGTAGTTGTACTAGTTTACATTCCCACCAGTGGTGTTAAATTGTTCCCTTTCTACCTCATCCATGCCAACATCTAGTATTTTTTTATTTTTATTTTTTATTATGGCCATTCTTGCAGAAGTAAGGTGATATCGCATTGTGGTATTGATTTGTATTTTCCTGATCGATAGTGACGTTGAGCATTTTTTCATATGTGTATTGCCCACTTGTATGTCTTCTTTTGAGAACTGTCTCATGTCCTTAGCCCACTGTTTGGTTGGATAGTTTTTTTCTTGCTAATTTGTTTGAGTTCCTTGTAGATTCTGGATATTAGTCCTTTGTCAGATGTATAGACTGTGAAGATTTTTTCCCACTCTGTGGGTTGTCAGTTTACTCTGCCGATTGCTTCTTTTGCTGTGCATAAGCTTTTTAGTTTAATTAAGTCCCATCTATTTATCTTTGTTTTTGTTGCAGTTGCTTTTGGGTTCTTGGTAATGAGGTCCTTCCCTAAGCCAATGTCTAGAAAGGTTATTCCAATGTTATCTTCTACAACTTTTATGGTTTCAGGTCTTAGATTTAAGTCCTTGATATATCTTGAGTTGATTTTTGTATAAGGTGAGAGATGACTCCATTTCATTCTTCTATTGCATGTACCTTGCCAATTATCCCAGCACCTTTGTTGAATAGGGTGTTCTTTCCCCACTTTACCTTTTCATTTGCTTTGTCGAAGATCAGTTGGCTGTAAGTATTTGGCTTTATTTCTGGGTTCTCTATTCTGTTCCATTGGTCCATGTGCCTATTTTTATGCCAGAACCAAGCTGTTTTGGTGACTATGGCCTTCTAGTGTAGTTTGAAGTCAAGTAATGTGAAGCTTCCAGATTTGTTCTTTTTACTTAGTCTTGTTTGGCTATGAAGGCTTTTTGGGGAGGGTCCATATGAATTTCTAATTCTAGCTATTTTGCTATTTCCGACACATCTGCAGTGACTTCCTCTTCTAAAGTCTTGAACCTCTCAAAGTCATGCACCAGGGTTGGAATCAACTTCTCACAAATTCCTGTTAATATTTTGACTTCCTCCCATGACACAAATGTTCATAATGGCATCTGTAATTGTAAACCCTTTCCAAAAGGTGTTCAATGGACTTTGCCCAGATCCATTAGAGGAATCACTATCCATGGTAGTGATAAAATGCATCAAACAGCCAAATTGTGAATGAAAAGGGTAAGTTGTGTGTTCACTGGAGTAGCATTTTTAATTTCCTTCAATACTTATGAAATATATTTCTTAAACAAGAAGACTTGACAGCTGAAGTTATTCCTTGATTGAAAGATCACAGAATGAATAAATATTGGTAAATGCTATCAAATGGTGAAATCACTTCAAAACCACAATGCAATACCACCTTACTCCTGCAAGAATGGCCATAATAAAAAAATAATAATAGATATTGGCATTGATGAAGTAGAAAGGGAACAATTTTACACTGCTGGTGGGAACGTAAACTAGTACAACCACTATGGAAAACAGTGTGGAGATTCCCTAAAGAACTATTAATAAAAGCAGAACTACCGTTTGATTCAGCAATTCCACTACTGGGTATCTACCCAAAGTCATTATATGAAAAAGATACTTTCACATGCATGTTTATAGCAGCACAATTTGCAATTGCAAAAATATGGAACCAGCCCAAATGCCCATCAATCAACGAGTGGATAAAGAAATTATGGTATATACATATATACACACACACACACACCATGGAATACTACTCAGCCATATAAAGGAATGAAATAATGGCATTCACAGCAACCCAGATGGAACTGTAGACCATTATTCTAAGTGAAGTAACTCAGGAATGGAAAACCAAATATGTGTTCTCACTCATAAGTAGAAGCTAAGCTGTGAGGGTTATCTTCTATAATTTTTATGGTTTCAGGTCTTAAAGTCTTTGATCCATCTTGAGTTGATTTTTTTATAAGGTGAGAGATGGGGATACAGTTTCACTAGCTGTCATGAAAACAACATTAATCTCCTTGTATGTCTCCATCAGCACTCTTGTGTGGCTAAATGCAATGTCAGTGAGCCCTAGTATTTTGAAAAGAATCTTTTTTTCCCGAACAGTAGGTCTCAACAGGTGGCTTTAAATTTTCAGTAAACCCTGCTATAAACAGATGTGCTATCACCCAGGCTTTGTTATGCCATTTACAGAGCACAGGTAGAGAAGATTTAGTGTAATTCTTAAGGGCTCAAGGATTTTCAGGATGGTAAATGGGTGCTGGTTTCCACTTAAAGTCACCAGCTGCATTAGCTCCTAACAAGAGAGTCAGCCTGTCCTTTGAACCTTTGGATCCAGTCACTGACTTCTCTAGCTATGAAAGTCCTAGATGGCATTTTCTTCCAACAGAAGGCTGTTTTTCATCTCCGCTGAAAACCTGTTGTTTAGTGTAGGCATCTTCTTCAATGATCTTAGCTAGATCTTCTGCATAACCTGCTGCAGCTTCTAAATCAGCACTTGCTGCTTTACCTGGTACTTTCATGTTATGAAGACTACTTCCTTCCCGAAACTTCATGAACTAGCTTCAAACTTTTTTCTGTGCCTTCCTCACCCCTCTCAGTCTTCATATAACTGAAAAAAGATAGGGCATTGTTCTAGATTAGGTTTTGGTTTAATGTTGTGGCTATCCAGACCAGCTTTAATGTTTAACATTGTGGCTATCCAGACCAGGTTTAATGCTGTGGTCTATCCAGACCAGCAAAACTTTCTCCATATCAGCCATAAGGCTCTTTCACTCTAAGTTGTGTGTTCACTGGAGTATCACTTTTGATTTCCTTCAAAAACTTTTCCTTTTCATTCACAACTTGGGTGTTTAATACCAAGAGGCTTAGCTTTTGGCCTATCTAGGCTTTCAACATGCCTTCCTTACTAAGCTTAATCATGTCTAGCTTTTGATTTAAAGCAAGAGACGTGTAGTTCTTCCTTTTCACTTGAATACTTCGAGGTTATTACAGGGTTAGCAACTGGCCTAATTTCCATATTGTTTTGTCTCAGGGAACAGGGAGAACAGAGGAGAGAAAGACAGGCAAACAGCTGATCAGTGGAGCAGTCGGAACACACAGTATTTACTGAGTTTGCCATCTTGTATGGCTAGTTTGTGGCATCCCGAAACAATTACAACAGTACTATCAAAGATCGTTAATCACTGCAAAGCTGCAGAGTTAAGAAAAAAGAGATCACTGATCACAAATCATGATAGAGTAATAATGAAAAAGTTTGAGATATTGTGAAAATTACCAAAATGTGACAAAGAAACACAAAGTGAGCATGTGTTGTTGGGAAAACAGTACTGATAGACCTGCTAGATGCAGGGCTGCCTTAAACCTTCAATGTGTGAAAAATGTAGTATCTGTGAAGCATAATACACTGGAGCACAATGAAACAAGGTATGTCTCTGTGAGTGTGTTGTGCGGGGGAGAGGGGGGTTATTATGAGGAATTGGCTCACCAGATTAGAGAGGCTGAGAAGTCCCATGATTTTCCATCTACAAGCAGGAACCCCAGGAAAGCTTGGGTATAATCAGTCCAAGTCTGAGGGTCTAAGAACCAGTGGACCTGATTATGCAAATCCCTGTCCAAGGGCAGAAGATGAGATGAGACCTGCCAACTCAGACAGTAAGGCAGGAAAAAAAGGTGAATTCCTCCTCCTTTCATTTTTTGTTCTATTCAGGCTCTCAACTGACTAGACGATATCTACTCACACTGGGGAGGACAATCTACTTTACTTAGTCCAACTACTCAAATGCTAATCTCAGCTAGAAAGACCCCATAGAAACATTCAGAAAAAAATGTTTAATCTAGGTACCCACAGCCCACTCAAGTTTACACATAAAAGTAACCAGAGTTAATTATTAATTCAATATCTTTAACAGACATAGGCTTGTTTAAATTATTTCTTCTCGTATGAGTTCTGGCAAATTGTGTCTTTTAAGGAATTGGTCCATTTCGCCTAAGTTAACAAATTTGTTGACATAGAGTTGTTAATAGTATTCTCTTATCAGAATCAAATTTTGAATATAAGAAATCTGGTCCCACATGCATGCTCTTAACCATCACACTCTCCATTCCTTGTAGTCTAGCTTATTTTCTCCAATCATCATTTATTTCACAAGCAACATATTTTAAACATAATTTTTCAATGCAATTACTAGTCCCCACTTTACCTCTGTTTTGAGGTAAAGTAGAAAGTAATTCCTATTTTGAAAGAGCAGTCAACCGCCAGCAGAGTCTTAAGCAGAAAGTGCTCTGTCAATTGGCTAAATATAGGAACACGTGGTTTTGTTACCAACTTGACCAAGGGAAAAGTAACTAGCATTCCTTTCTTTGCCTCCAAAAAGGACATCAACCCACAAACTTCTATCTTTCTTACTTTCTCTAGGCTACTAAGCTTATTACATATTTCCAATTTGACTAGGAAGACATTAGCAAAATAAGTTAGTTTTACAATAGCTGAAAAGCCCTCCTCCTAAAATCAAAGGTGCTAAAATACAAGAGTCGAAGTTCAGAAGGAAAAGAAGTCTTAAGCTTAACATTGCTTATTCTAGAATCACTTAAAAATCACCTTTTTTTCTTCTATTTCTCAGAATTGCACATACTGCCCCAAATATCTGTATAGTATTTCAGAGGAGGTAGGAAAAAATTCAAAGTCAACTAAAAGAAAGGTTAAATAAATTTCATAATTAGCTTTGCCAATGATGAACACCATGACTGTCTTTCCATAACAAAAGAATTAATTACATGAAAGTTGACAAATGTTGCCAACAAACTGGAATCCAGAAACCATTGTTATTACCGTTACTCTGACCACCATTTATGCTTTAAAGTGAAAAGGAGGAGGAACATAGACATATTTTGTAACTAAATTTGTTAATTTTTCCCTTTCCTTATCACATTGTATTCAGAGATGCTTATATGAGGACTATGGCCAGGAATCTTATAGCCATGCATTTCATTAGTCTCCAACTTTCCCTAGTCAGTGGAAAAAAAAAAAACAAGAAAATGTTATAAGCAGTAAGATAAAAAGAATTATTACAAAGGATGCATGCACATTCACTACAACTTCAAGAAATATAAACATTTTATAGTTATGTTTGTTTCTGCCACTGGAATGAATTCAAAAATGAAGAAAGATAGATTCACTTGCAGTGAGTAAAAACTGATATAATGACAAGGTCAGTCTGTGACATTAAGGATTAATAAGTGTGTTTTATAATAGATATTCTTCAACACTTAATTATCACCAAAGGCATTATTATAATAATATGATGAAACAGAAGTATAGACAAACAGAGAACAGCTATTTATTAAGGGCGAGTTTTGCCCTTAGCATTGAGTTAGGCATTGTGGAGAACACAAAAGCAGCAAATGAGATTCTCAACATTAATAGAAGTCATCATTTCATTTCATAAATTCCAACTGCAGACTCCCCCTATTTCCTTCTGGCAGAAATTCTACTTTTGCTGAATTCTATGGACTGGAGAGACACCTACAAAATACGTGTAGGGGAGAGAAGGCTGTTTTGCTCATAAAGTTGGACACACCATATCAGATGTTAAAGCTGCACTTTAGAGGTGCTGTACGGATTAGGTAAGGAGTACAAACAGAAAACCCATTCTGCAATGTGTGTAGGAGTTTTCTTTAGACAGAGAATCCATTAGGATGCTCCCTGCCATGAATTGTGGGCCTCAACTCTGCCTAGAGAAGATACAAGCTTCTAAGTAAGATTCCTGATTGAGATTACATATGCTACTGGATGTCAGAAAAAGAAGAGATAGACACGGCTTGGCTCAAAAGGGAAAGACTGTGGACAGTTTGAGTAGTGAGAGATGGAAAAACAGGGAGAATAATTAAACAGCAAGGAAGTGGTACCATACTCCAGACAAAGGAAACTGCAATAAATGCGTTACAGAGAGATATGTCAAGGGTTATTCATGATGGAATAATAGGTAAGTAATAATATTCACGGATAACGTGACCCCACCAAAGGACTACCAAAGCCATTCTTAGCCAGTTGTGACTGTTGAATTCACAAAAGGAGAGCAACTACTATGAATAGTAAGTGGCTTTCCCCAAAGAAAACAGATAACAGGTATCCTAAATTTTTAGGGGAGCATGGCCTGAGGAAGTCTTGATTAGAGAGAATAGCTGTGTATGTGTAAACATGTGTGTTTAATTACTGCTCCTGCTGTTGTAAGTAAGAAATAACAAATGTGGGATGGGTGCAGTGGCCCACGTCTGTAATCCCAGCGCTTTGGGAGGCTGAGGTGGGCGGATCACAAGGTCAGGAGATCGAGACCATCCTGGCTAACACGGTGAAACCCCTCCTCTACTAAAAAATACAAAAAATTAGCTGGGCATGGTGGTGAGTGCCTGTAGCCCCAGCTACTTGGGAGGCTGAGGCAGGAGAATGGTGTGAACCCGGGAGACAGAGCTTGCAGTGAGCCAAGATCACACCACTGCACTCCGGCCTGGGTGACAGAGCAAGACTCCATCTCAAAAAAAAAAAGAAAGAAGTAACAAATCTGTCGAACAAAAAGGTTATACACCCAGGTAATAATGTGGCTCAGTCCTTAAAATTAAGGCTCTCAAACGACCACTGAAATTAAAACTGTTTAATATCTAGAACTTTGAAAATGGTCCTACTATCTAGCCCAGTAATTCCATTTCAAGGAATATATACCAAGAAAACAATCAAATATGTCAAGATTTACAAAGAAATGTGTGTAGTACAGCATTACTTAAGATGGTGAAATTTAAAAAATAACCTAAATGTCCAGCAACAGAGAAACTGTTCATCAAAAAACTATTATACGGCAACTTTTCTAACTGCTTTTGTAAACTACTTAGGGAAAAGGAAAACTGATCATGTTATAATATTAGATGATGAAAATGCAGGATAGAAAATTCTATAAAATGTATTTTATCATATACATATGTATAAAATGTATCCTATACAGGTATTAATAATGCAAATATATCTAATAAAAATTACTATTTTGTCAGTTGATTATTCTTTAATAGTATTTGTTTCTCCTAGCTACAACATATACAATTTATTTCAGACAATTTAAGGGGAAAACAACAACAACAACAAACTTATAAATATCACTACTCAGAGATGAAGACTGTTGTTGTATATATACACCTAATCTTTTCTCATGCATTTATTATATTACTTTTATAACCACATAGTAAGGCTACAAATCTATTTTTTGGCAGGGGTTAATTTTTGTGGTGACATATTACAAATTTACTTTTGAAACATTCAACTGTGTAAAGAAAACGCAGCTTCTTTTATTTATATAGTTGATTTAATCATCCTTAGGAACCCCATCCTAGTGGCTAGTAGGAAAACAGACTTGCTAATCAACAATATTTCAAGCTTTTCCAGCTTAGACAATCCTTTGGTTTAAACATTCATTTATTTGAAATCTGACCTGCCAAAACAGCTGGTTTAAATGATCCCCTTTGGATGACTCAGGGACTTCAAGACAGTCTCTTAGAGCTGCACTCCCACCCAGGAAGATTAAAAGACAATCTGTAAAGAGGCTCACAAGAGCCTTCTGGTGAGGGGGAGGGCTTTGGTCCAGCTGATGTCCCTAGGCATCATTGCTGTTGTCAGCTACAAAGTGACCCTCTTCCTGGGGCCAGTTCCTGCTGAGATGTGGCTGGTCCTAGGCTTTTTTGAAGAAACTTGCTGGCACCTGCACTGTGGTCGTAGACAGTGGACTCTGCTCACAAAGTCCCTGCATAGAGCCTGCTCTGCTCCAAAACTAGGCTTCTGCAAGTTCACAGGCTCTTTCATACATCCCCACCATACTCATTCCTTAAAACTCAGGGCACTACAACACACACAGGGGCAATTTTCCTGTATAAAAATTATACCTCGAAAAAGCTATTTTTTACAGTGGCAAAGGAAAATTTGTTTAAAATGTTCACATTAACAAAAAGAAAAGTCTCAAAATAAATGAATTAACCACACAATGAATAAGTTAACCACTTATTCACTATGATAAGTTATTTTGAGAAAAGTCTCAAAATAAATGAATAACCACACAATGAGATTGCATAGAAAAATAAACTCTAAAAACACAGTAGAAAAGGAATTTTTTTTATATATATTTCTTTTTTTTTAAATTTATTTATTATTATTATACTTTAAGTTGTAGGGTACATGTGCATAACATGCAGGTTTGTTACATATGTATACTTGTGCCATGTTGCTGTGCTGCACCCATCAACTCGTCATTTACATCAGGTATAACTCCCAATGCAATCCCTCCCCCCTCCCCCCTCCCCATGATAGGCCCCGGTGTGTGATGTTCCCCTTCCTGAGTCCAAGTGATCTCATTGTTTAGTTCCCACCTATGAGTGAGAACATGCGGTGTTTGGTTTTCTGTTCTTGTGATAGTTTGCTAAGAATGATGGTTTCCAGCTGCATCCATGTCCCTACAAAGGACACAAACTCATCCTTTTTGATGGCTGCATAGTATTCCATGGTGTATATGTGCCACATTTTCTTAGTCCAATCTGTCAATGATGGACATTTGGGTTGATTCCAAGTCTTTGCTATTGTGAATAGTGCCGCAATAAACATACGTGTGCATGTGTCTTTATAGCAGCATAATTTATAATCCTTTGGGTATATACCCAGTAATGGGATGGCTGGGTCATATGGTACATCTAGTTCTAGATCCTTGAGGAATCGCCATACTGTTTTCCATAATGGTTGAACTAGTTTACAGTCCCACCAACAGTGTAAAAGTGTTCCTATTTCTCCACATCCTCTCCAGCACCTGTTGTTTCCTGACTTTTTAATGATCGCCATTCTAACTGGTGTGAGATGGTATCTCATTGTGGTTTTGATTTGCATTTCTCTGATGGCCAGTGATGATGGGCATTTTTTCATGTGTCTGTTGGCTGTATGAATGTCTTCTTTTGAGAAATGTCTGTTCATATCCTTTGCCCACTTTTGGATGGGGTTGTTTGTTTTTTTCTTGTAAATTTGTTTGAGTTCTTTATAGGTTCTGGATATTAGCCCTTTGTCAGATGAGTAGATTGCAAAAATTTTCTCCCATTCTGTAGGTTGCCTGTTCACTCTGATGGTAGTTTCTTTTGCTGTGCAGAAGCTCTTTAGTTTAATGAGATCCCATTTGTCAATTTTGGCTTTTGCTGCTGTTGCTTTTGGTGTTTTAGACATGAAGTCTTTGCCCATGCCTACGTCCTGAATGGTACTACCTAGGTTTTCCTCTAGGATTTTTATGGTATTAGGTCTAACATTTAAGTCTCTAATCCATCTTGAATTAATTTTCGTATAAGGAGTAAGGAAAGGATCCAGTTTCAGCTTTCTACTTACGGCTAGCCAATTTTCCCAGCACCATTTATTAAATAGGGAATCCTTTCCCCATTTCTTGTTTCTCTCAGGTTTGTCAAAGATCAGATGGCTGTAGATGTGTGGTATTATTTCTGAGGACTCTGTTCTGTTCCATTGGTCTATATCTCTGTTTTGGTACCAGTACCATGCTGTTTTGGTTACTGTAGCCTTGTAGTATAGTTTGAAGTCAGGTAGTGTGATGCCTCCAGCTTTGTTCTTTTGACTTAGGATTGTCTTGGAGATGCGGGCTCTTTTTTGGTTCCATATGAACTTTAAAGCAGTTTTTTCCAATTCTGTGAAGAAACTCATTGGTAGCTTGATGGGGATGGCACTGAATCTATAAATTACCTTGGGCAGTATGGCCATTTTCACGATATTGATTCTTCCTATCCATGAGCATGGTATGTTCTTCCATTTGTTTGTGTCCTCTTTTATTTCACTGAGCAGTGGTTTGTAGTTCTCCTTGAAGAGGTCCTTTACATCCCTTGTAAGTTGGATTCCTAGGTATTTGATTCTCTTTGAAGCAATTGTGAATGGAAGTTCATTCCTGATTTGGCTCTCTGTTTGTCTGTTACTGGTGTATAAGAATGCTTGTGATTTTTGCACATTAATTTTGTATCCTGAGACTTTGCTGAAGTTGCTTATCAGCTTAAGGAGATTTTGGGCTGAGACAATGGGGTTTTCTAAATATACAATCATGTCATCTGCAAACAGGGACAGTTTGACTTCTTCTTTTCCTAACTGAATACCCTTGATTTCTTTCTCTTGCCTAATTGCCCTAGCCAGAACTTCCAACACTATGTTGAATAGGAGTGGTGAGAGAGGGCATCCCTGTCTTGTGCCAGTTTTCAAAGGGAATTTTTCCAGTTTTTGCCCATTCAGTATGATATTGGCTGTGGGTTTGTCATAAATAGCTCTTATGATTTTGAGGTACGTTCCATCAATACCGAATTTATTGAGCGTTTTTAGCATGAAGGGCTGTTGAATTTTGTCAAAAGCCTTTTCTGCATCTATTGAGATAATCATGTGGTTCTTGTCTTTGGTTCTGTTTATATGCTGGATTATGTTTATTGATTTGCGAATGTTGAACCAGCCTTGCATCCCAGGGATGAAGCCCACTTGATCATGGTGGATAAGCTTTTTGATGTGTTGCTGAATCCGGTTTGCCAGTATTTTACTGAGGATTTTTGCATGGATGTTCATCAGGGATATTGGTCTAAAATTCTCTTTTTTTGTTGTGTCTCTGCCAGGTTTGGTATCAGGATGATGTTGGCCTCATAAAATGAGTTAGGAAGGATTCCCTCTTTTTCTATTGATTGGAATAGTTTCAGAAGGAATGGCAGCAACTCCTCCTTGTACCTCTGGTAGAATTCAGCTGTGAATCCATCTGGTCCTGGACTTTTTTTGGTTGGTAGGCTATTAATTATTGCCTCAATTTCAGAGCCTGCTATTGGTCTATTCAGGGATTCAACTTCTTCCTGGTTTAGTCTTGGAAGCGTGTAAGTGTCCAGGAAATTATCCATTTCTTCTAGATTTTCCAGTTTATTTGCGTAGAGGTGTTTATAGTATTCTCTGATGGTAGTTTGTATTTCTGTGGGGTCGGTGGTGATATCCCCTTTATCATTTTTTATTGCGTCGATTTGATTCTTCTCTCTTTTCTTCTTTATTAGTCTTGCTAGCGGTCTGTCAATTTTGTTGATCTTTTCAAAAAACCAACTCCTGGATTCATTGATTTTTTGGAGGGTTTTTTGTGTCTCTATCTCCTTCAGTTCTGCTCTGATCTTAGTTATTTCTTGCCTTCTGCTAGCTTTCGAATGTGTTTGCTCTTGCTTCTCTAGTTCTTTTAATTGCGATGTTAGAGTGTCAATTTTAGATCTTTCCTGCTTTCTCTTGTGGGCATTTAGTGCTATAAATTTCCCTCTACACACTGCTTTAAATGTGTCCCAGAGATTCTGGTATGTTGTATCTTTGTTCTCATTGGTTTCAAAGAACATCTTTATTTCTGCCTTCATTTCGTTATGTACCCAGTAGTCATTCAGGAGCAGGTTGTTCAGTTTCCATGTAGTTGAACGGTTTTGATTGAGTTTCTTAGTCCTGAGTTCTAGTTTGATTGCACTGTGGTCTGAGAGACAGTTTGTTATAATTTCTGTTCTTGTACATTTGCTGAGAAGTGCTTTACTTCCAATTACGTGGTCAATTTTGGAGTAAGTATGATGTGGTGCTGAGAAGAATGTATATTCTGTTGATTTGGGGTGGAGAGTTCTATAGATGTCTATTAGGTCTGCTTGCTGCAGAGATGAGTTCAATTCCTGGATATCCTTGTTAACTTTCTGTCTCGTTGATCTGTCTAATGTTGACAGTGGAGTGTTGAAGTCTCCCATTATTATTTTATGGGAGTCTAAGTCTCTTTGTAAGTCTCTAAGGACTTGCTTTATGAATCTGGGTGCTCCTGTATTGGGTGCATATATATTTAGGATAGTTAGCTCTTCCTGTTGAATTGATCCCTTTACCATTATGTAATGGCCTTCTTTGTCTCTTTTGATCTTTGATGGTTTAAAGTCTGTTTTATCAGAGACTAGTATTGCAACCCCCGCTTTTTTTTGTTCTCCATTTGCTTGGTAAATCTTCCTCCATCCCTTTATTTTGAGCCTATGTATGTCTCTGCGTGTGAGATGGGTCTCCTGAATACAGCAGACTGATGGGTCTTGACTCTTTATCCAGTTTGCCAGTCTGTGTCTTTTAATTGGAGCATTTAGTCCATTTACATTTAAGGTTAAGATTGTTATGTGTGAACTTGATCCTGCCATTATGATATTAACTGGTTATTTTGCTCGTTAGTTGATGCAATTTCTTCCTAGCCTTGATGGTCTTTACATTTTGGCATGTTTTTGCAATGGCTGGTACTGGTTGTTCCTTTCCATGTTTAGTGCTTCCTTCAGGGTCTCTTGTAAGGCAGGCCTAGTGGTGACAAAATCTCTAAGCATTTGCTTATCTGTAAAGGATTTTATTTCTCCTTCACTTACAAAACTTAGTTTGGCTGGATATGAAATTCTGGGTTTAAAATTCTTTTCTTTAAGAATGTTGAATATTGGCCCCCACTCTCTTCTGGCTTGGAGAGTTTCTGCCGAGAGATCTGCTGTTAGTCTGATGGGCTTCCCTTTGTGGGTAACCCGACCTTTCTCTCTGGCTGCCCTTAAGATTTTTTCCTTCATTTCAACTTTGGTGAATCTGGCAATTATGTGTCTTGGAGTTGCTCTTCTCGAGGAGTATCTTTGTGGCGTTCTCTGTATTTCCTGGATTTGAATGTTGGCCTGCCCTACTAGGTTGGGGAAGTTCTCCTGGATGATATCCTGAAGAGTGTTTTCCAACTTGGTTCCATTTTCCCCCTCACTTTCAGGCACCCCAATCAGACGTAGATTTGGTCTTTTTACATAATCCCATACTTCTTGCAGGCTTTGTTCATTTCTTTTTCTTCTTTTTTCTTTTGGTTTCTCTTCTCGCTTCATTTCATTCATTTGATCCTCAATCGCTGATACTCTTTCTTCCAGTTGATCGAGTCGGTTACTGAAGCTTGTGCATTTGTCACGTATTTCTCGTGTCATGGTTTTCATCTCTTTCATTTCGTTTAGGACCTTCTCTGCATTAATTACTCTAGCCATCAATTCTTCCACTTTTTTTTCAAGATTTTTAGTTTCTTTGCACTGGGTACGTAATTCCTCCTTTAGCTCTGAGAAATTTGATGGACTGAAGCCTTCTTCTCTCATCTCGTCAAAGTCATTCTCCGTCCAGCTTTGATCCGTTGCTGGCGATGAGCTGCGCTCCTTTGCCAGGGGAGATGCGCTCTTATTTTTTGAATTTCCAGCTTTTCTGCCCTGCTTTTTCCCCATCTTTGTGGTTTTATCTGCCTCTCGTCTTTGGTGATGGTGATGTACTGATGGGGTTTTGGTGTAGGTGTCCTTCCTGTTTGATAGTTTTCCTTCTAACAGTCAGGACCCTCAGCTGTAGGTCTGTTGAAGATTGCTTGAGGTCCACTCCAGACCCTGTTTGCCTGGGTATCAGCAGCAGAGGCTGCAGAAGATAGAATATTGCTGAACAGCGAGTGTACCTGTCTGATCCTTGCTTTGGAAGCTTCGTCTCTGGGGTGTATCCAGCCGTGTGAGGTGTGGGGTGTCAGACTGCCCCTAGTGGGGGCTGTCTCCCAGTTAGGCTACTCAGGGGTCAGGGACCCACTTGAGCAGGGAGTCTGTCCCTTCTCAGATCTCAACCTCCGTGTTGGGAGATCCACTGCTCTCTTCAAAGCTGTCAGACAGAGTTGTTTGAGTCTTCAGAGGTTTCTGCTACGTTTGTTATTGTTTACTGTGCCCTGTCCCCAGAGGTGGAGTCTACAGAGACAGGCAGATTTCCTTGAGCTGCTGTGAGCTCCACCCAGTTCGAGCTTCCCAGCAGCTTTGTTTACCTACTTAAGCCTCAGCAATGGCGGGCGCCCCTCCCCCAGCCTCGCTGCTGCCTTGCCGGTAGATCACAGACTGCTGTGCTAGCAATGAGGGAGGCTCCGTGGGTGTGGGACCCTCCCGGCCAGGTGTGGGATATGATCTCCTGGTGTGCCTGTTTGCTTAAAGCGCAGTATTGGGGTGGGAGTTACCCGATTTTCCAGGTGTTGTGTGTCTCAGTTCCCCTGGCTAGGAAAAGGGATTCCCTTCCCCCTTGCACTTCCCAGGTGAGGCGATGCCTCGCCCTGCTTCAGCTCTCGCTGGTCGGGCGGCAGCAGCTGACCAGCACCAATCGTCCGGCACTCCCCAGTGAGATGAACCCAGTACCTCAGTTGAAAATGCAGAAATCACCGGTCTTCTGTGTCGCTCACGCTGGGAGTTGGAGACTGGAGCTGTTCCTATTCGGCCTTCTTGCTCCGCCCTCGGAATTTTTTTTAATGATCCTACAATTCTTGGCCTAAGGTGAGTGTGTAAATGGCAGGATCCAGTGGCGAGATCCAGTGGATACTAAGGGTATGGGAGTGAGTTCAGACAATAATGGGGTGCACCGTTTGCAATCAATTAAAAAATAATAGTATAGCTCACTAAAAGTCAGTTTGCTTCTTGTGGTCACTACAAAATAGCAATTGTAAATAATGTCATTAATAAATTACTATGTAATTTATGTACCCAATAATTGCCATGGTTACCGTTAAGTTTTAGTAACAGCTACGTAATATATGTGTAAATGTTGAACTGACACATTCTCATTTCATATACTTTAATAAATGTGGTATGCCCCATGAAAGTTATTTCAGAAGGAACACTAATTATATGGGATTTACAGATAATAGGTAATTTTACGGCCTGGACTCTGATACATGTTTGTTGGAAAGAACTGGAGCTCATTTCAGGTGCAGTTTCTGTCTCTGACCCATATATGTCTCCAGTTACATATTCCTGTGCTTAAAGATTAGATTCCAAACAAACCATGAAAGAAAGAAACACAGTTTGAGGTATTTCCATTTTGTTCTTCTACCTGCAAATTATTTTCTGAAATTTGCAGAGTTCACTCTTTTGGAAGTTTCTTCACAAGTTCTCCCCTTCCTTTTGTCAGTGATTATATTATTATAATTACATGACTATAATTTACAAAATTTCCTTTTTGTACTGTAATACTTTGATGCTGATATGATTATACGCAAACAGATTTCAATAAAAAAATATTTTTTGGCCATTATTTGTTTCATTTCATTATTAGTAGTGAAAATAATTTTGTCATATAGGAAAGGTGAGTCTTAAAAAATAATCTACTCTGGTTGTCAAGCACTCTGGAGAGGTCACTGGTGGGACCATTTACTAAAATGGAAAATACAGGTGGAGGAAGTATTTGGAGGAAAATGACTTTCAGTTCCATTTTAGACACTGAGTTTGAAGGTTCTGAGGGACAGACAGGTGAAAACAACCAGTATGTAACCATAAATAAAGGTAAAGAGCAAGATCTGGAAATCACAAAAAACTGGGCCATCAAGGTAGTGAAACTGAACAAGAGATCATCCAAGTAAAAGACAAAAATAAAAGCTAGAATTTTGTGGGTATACCTACAAATGAGTGGTAGGCAGAGGAAGGGGAACTGGAGAAAGAGAATAAGAAGGAATAACTGGAAGGGCGAGACAAGCACCTAGACAAGGGAGAAATAGGGAGGAAAATGGTAATCACAGGTATAAGAAGCTATAAAAATCAATTTGTAGGTGTAAGTCAGTTTATTATGAAGCTTGCAAGCCAATAACACTAGATTTGGCTACCAGGAGGTCTCTGGTAGTCTTTACAAAAGCAGTTGCCAAAGAGTAGTACACCTGGCCACTTTGCTGACACAGATGATTGGACAATTAGAAGCCTACATTGCCTACTTTAGGTGAGCCACAGTGGAAATCTCTGGGCTCTGGTGAACTATAGAATGTGGTCCCTGAACCACATGCATCAGGATTCTCTGTCGTACCCGCTTAAAATGCTGATTCAAGGACCCTACTGCAGATACTCAAATCAGAATCTCAGAGGTAAAAGTCAACACTATGTATCCTAAGCACCCAAGTAATTCTTATGCATGCTAAAATTTGACGACCACTGCAGTATATGTTCTTCAAGGTCCATTCTATCTCTGATATTCTGGACTTCAATGGATTGTCTCTCTCTGAAAATAGGATGTGAAATCATGATGACTAAAGTCAATACAGAAGTCAGCAATTACATGATAAACACGCAATAATCAGAAGCACTGAGGGCAGAAATAATACTTTTTATTTATATTCATTTTTGATCATTTGATATCTTTATTCTGATGAGGGCTGAGGTGCTATAGCCCTGGGGGATAATTATGTTCATAGATAGCTAAGAGACTCATGGAGACAGGATTCTGGGCCAGGAAAACTATGAAACAAGAATAAAAAAAAAAGAAAAAGTTCTGTTTAGTAGTACTGAGGTGCTGAAAAGAAGTCAGAGAACCTAAAAGCACTAGATTCCTATTGTTGGATGTATTCAGAAATATTTAGTTATTGTCTTTCTTTTGGTTGGGAAAAGAACAATATTTCTATTTATCTATATACAGAAATAAAGAGTCAATGTTTCTAATCTATATATAGAGACAGAGAATCAATGTTTTTTTTCCTTAGGGAATCTACAATTTTAATTAATATTCTCTAATTGACATTGACTTTAATTGACTGGTGACAGTCTTATGATGGGCCCCTCTGCCAAGCTTCCTGAGTGAGAATCACAACAAGCTCCATTATGAAGAGAAGCCTTTTGTTCTCAGTGATCTCGTCTAAGCAATGTTTTTTAGGTCTCAGAATATGAGAGCCAGAAAGATCCTTGAGAGACCATTTAGTTCAACCTTCTATACTTTACTTTCTAAAATCATTACACCTACCCATCCCCACCCCCACAGTCTAAAGGATCTGCTCACTTCACTTGAGTTCTTCCCCAGTTACGTCCTTTGGACTCACCTACAGCATCTTATACATTGGATTACCTTGGGAAAACTGGTATTCAGGTATACATTACATTGTGGGTTTGTATATTTGTTTCAAAGAGTTTTTAATAAAAGAGCAACTAAGTGAAAAAGAAATCATGAAAGTTGGGTGCGTTAAATCTGTATATGTGTACTAATCATAGCGTTCCATAGACAGTTAACCAACATGCAGACAATGAGTGCGAGTCAGAGGATGGGATGAAGAATGGTCAGAGCGAGAGAGGAAAAAAAAGGGTCAAGATAGAAGACTTCCCACCAGTATGTCACAGGCTAAGAAGAGGGTCTGAAAACACTAGCTTAAGGTAAGTACACACTTTACAGCAAACACACAAATTATTTGCAGGAAGAAAGCATGGAGAGGGGAGGAGACACAGACAGGAAGAAGGGAAGACATTTTATACTTTTAACTGCCTATTAGGATTTCTTAGACTCTGAGCATATGGAATATTTCACAGGTAATGAAAATTGTTTTAAATTCAAATCAGATCACTTCTAAAGTACTTAATTCAAATAAAAATCTTACCCAATTTATGAGAAGAGTATTACACAAACTCATTCTAATGTTTGAAATTCCTATTAGGAAATGTCTACCAAATCTATCATATAGTCTACCAAATCTATCATACAAGAGTTTAAAGCAGTATTTTGTCTTCAGCATTCCATAGCTCATAGTTAGCCTCAGAATACAATAGTTGATATGGTTCAGACTAGAAATACACTGTCCCTTGACTTTTTTCCTAACCACTAAACCCAATTTTCATAATTGTCTTTAAATTTTTTATAATTTCCATGTACTTTACTCACAAGTGACTCCTCTTTCCAGAGAGGTTACGTACCTTGCCCAGAGTTGACAAGAATTCAAGGGCTAGGCCACAAGCAGATCTTAGATTCAGATCCTGAATCTTTTTTCTGGTCACAGAATCATTTAAAAATCTGATAAAACTCATAGGCTGATAATCCTCCCAGAAAAACAAACATATAAAATATACTTTAACATATAATTTTAGAAAATATAAATAACCCCCAGATCAGGAGCCTTCAATTTAGATAAAGCATGTCTTCTCAGGGACCATACTCAAATTCTAATATGAGCTACATAAGGCACCCCAAGGAGACCCAGTGGGATGCCACTCCTTAGCTAAATGTGTGAGCTGTAAGGAGTATAAAAAATAAACGGAGGGAAAAGTAAGAAGCAACGAAAAGAAAATTAACTATTTGATGAGCATCTAAAATGTATCAGGAATTACTAAACAAAAGAGTTCTTTTCTCTCCTAATTTATGCTTTGTTGCTTCTTCTTTTGGCTCAAAAATGAATCAATGTTAGTAAACACAGTCATCTTATGCCAGATAGAGGTAAAAAAAAAAAAAAAAGTCATTAAAATTCTTGAGGAAAACTAGTCCCAAATTATCATAGATCATAAATAAATGTGGTGCTGATCTTCTAAATCTAACAAATATATGTGAGTTACACTGAAAATCCAAACATTTCCTAAATAATTTTTTAGGAGATAGCAGATACATTAAAGCTCTAGGTGCGAAGCATTAGGGTAATTTTAATTTTCTTCTTTGTACTTGTCTACCACTTCTAAAATCCCGGCAAAATGTATATTATGTTTGGAATTAGGGAAACATTTATTAAAACATGTTTAATGCATAGTAATAAAGTGTCATTTTAGAGGGATGAAAGAAAGATGAGGAAAGGCCAACTTATTTTATACTCAGCAGTTGGGTGGATGAGTTCTGGGTATGAAGCAGTTCACAGGGTTCAGAAAAGACCAGACAAGATTAAGGAAAGGTAAGAAAAGGCCACAGAAATGAGAAAAAAAATAGAAGAGTAAAAAGAATTGTGTGAACAAAACTACAATAGTAGTTAATCAAAGAACCTAGTGCGATGCAAATGTAATCAAAACCCATGTCAGTGAATAAAAATACTATCTCCTTTTATATACATAATGCATAATGAATAATACAAAACCAATACCAAGTATTACCCACTTGGTAAATTTCACCTCGCTACATACCACCAGTCTCTGTGTTCAGGCTTCATCACAGTTTCATCAAGCAATCTCTGCATGCCAACTCTGCTGCATTTCCAGCATCACTCATGTGATCACGGAGGCTCTCTTCCACCTATCCTGCTCTGGCGGACTGACCCCCCACTTCATCAACTTGCACAGCAGCCAAACCAGATGCTTCTCATGTTGCGTGATCATATGTCATCCAGTAAGGTGGCAAGACAGTCTGCTTCCTGTCCCGTCGTCCTCTGTCTGAGGCAGGACCCTGTGAATGACCCCTGCCTGGTCTGGCCACTGAATTGAAGCATGATGCAAAAATGGCACTGCTAATGCTTCTCAAACAACACATGAGGCAGCTACAAAGGATTCAGGTCGCACAGCTACTGAACTGTGAACTGCTTAAAGGCAGGAGCTAGGACTGTCTTGCCCAGCATAACCCTGCACATAATATATGTATGATCAATGATTACTTAATTAAACTCATCTGAAGGTTAGGGACCACACATATGTGTGGAGCACTTTCACGTGTGATCTTCACAAATGCCCCTAATAAAGTAGGCGTTATCTCCATTTCATAGATGAGGAAACAGCTCAGAAAGCCTGTATGTTTTCAGTCTAAAGTGGCACAGCTCTTTCGTGGCAGAACTGAGGTGTTAAAAGGCCCCTGGCTCCATGTTGCTTCTTATCTACACGACAGCACCTTTACAAGCTTGGTTATTTGGTTTACCTTAATTATATTCTACATAAGCTAAATATCAGAAAAGTATGGTAAGTTTACCGAAAGACATCTAGCCTTTCTGATTTGCATTTCCCTTCAAGCATTTAACAATGTGCTTACTACGGACTGGAATTAAAAAGGTAACTTTCATCTCCATATCATGTATCTTCAGTGACAATCATAAGGATCTCCAAGTTCAGGTTAGCACAAAGGCAGCATTAAGAGAGCATATCAAAGATTATATATTTACCCAAATAAAAAGCAGCCAGATCACATTAATAAGGGTCAGGTTTGGATTTAAGTTTAAGTGAGTCAAGTGAAAAACCATTTGTCACTTCTTATTCTTTATATCTAGTTTATCCTTCCACAAACTGAATGTCCATGTAGCTTAGCCAAGCCAATCTTCCTCTCTCTTTGTCTAGTTTCCATTCCCAGGACATCTTTGGAATGCACAGGGCTGTGCCTGCACAGGAGGTGGTAACACAGCACCACATTTAGGAGAGACAACTGCTCCTACCACTTTCTGTAACTCTATCTAAAAGATAAGCTAAGAAAGGGAAAGGAGAGGAAAGAAAAAAAGATACACCTTCCAAAGTAAACTCAGGATTCTGAAGGAGGGCTCTAATTTAAATATATTGTTATATTCTCAAGTAAGATAAGCTATAAAAGGTTCCTAAACATATGGGGATGCTAAATAAACTGAGCTTCAAGAATTAATGCCAAAAAACCCAAAAGACTATCCATATATATATACACACACACATATATACACACATATAGAGAGAATCTTTTAAATAAATGTCCAGATATAACACTCATAACTTGAGTAAAAATGTTTATAAAACCCACTGACCACATGGCATGATCTGCATTAAATCTCAAATCTCTAATCTTTCTTTACATCTCTATTAAGATTAAGATATAACTTTACAAAATGATGCTGTTTCAACCATATTAACTCTTCAAAACAAACTATTTCACTTTCCACAGCTATTTGCCAATCGAGAGCCCAAGACACATCTTTTAAAAATTAAACATAAGCATTTCTAGATGAAGCTGCCTCCATCTCCTGCCATTCTCCCCCTACTGCTGTGCCATGTTGTCTAGACTTCAGGTCCTCCAACATAACTGGCTATTTTCAACTTCACTGTAACAATCTCTTCAACTCTTTTGCTCTTTCATTCCTACTGACTTGTCAGTAGGAATTTCTACTAGTCAGTAGGAATTCAGCTTAGAAATTTAGTAGGTCCCAGCTTAAAAATTACTTTCTTAAAGAACCCTTCTCATAAAGGACCCCCTCTCCTGTCCATTTGTTTGCATAGCACCCTGTGCCTTTTCTTGTCTGCACTTATTGAAAACATGTCAAGTAAATAAGCAAATGAGAAAGCAAGTGAATACATATAGTTGTGTTGTCTTCCTCTTTGTAGGAGCCTTTCTATCTTATTTTTTTATTATGCATTGGCAAGCAGTGCCACTGAATGAGGTGGGCATTCCTCCAAAAGTCAGTGCACGTTCTTCCTTATTCTCACAATAAGGACACATTTGCCAATAACTTTAACGTAACACAGGGTACTTTCAGGTTCACTCCAGTAGAAAAGAGAGAAAAAAAGAGAAAATTTTTGAGATCTTAACCAAAAAGCACCTCAGATAAGGGTGACTTATACACAGAGCACTGCAAAGCTCAAATTATTTGTCAGGTGCCATCTGAGATTTTAAAAATATCAAAATATCAGATGCACATTTTTAATATGTGAAAAATAATACATGTTTTATAGGTCATCCCTAAAGAGAGGCATATGGCCTACTTCTGCAAAATGGGTTTTACGTTCTTCTCTGGATCTGGGGGAAACCAATGCACAACTAGGGGAAGGTGCTGAAGGGGAACAGAATGACATTCCTGTGTGCCTGAAGCCTCTCAGGTTTCCGTTCCTTCCTTCCCAGGTCTCTTGCCTGCTTTGGGTCCCCAGGGAATTATACATAATAGCCAGAGGAATAACAAGAGAAAAGAAGATCAAGTGTCTTTAAAACCCAACGGGGAACGACTCTTCTGTGAAAAGGTCCTTAATGTTGAATAAAAAAATAAAGTACAGGACAGAGAAAGTCAAGTCCAGAACGGGGAAGGAAACTTATCCAAGCACATAAATGAAACACTAAGCTAGAATTTAGGACAAAGCATTCTTCTGAAGCTACATCAAAAAAGGGGATCCTAATTAACAACAGATAACTTAGCAATTAAAAAAAATATTACACAAGACAGAGCAATAACTCTCTTTATCTCTTCGATAACTTTGAGCAAGTGTTAACTAAAGACGTTAAATCTGTGATACCCATATTCCAGAGGCCCCTTTATAAAAGTATCCCATTGCATTAAAAACACTCAGAGTACTTATTTAGCTACCTATTTTTAAGTGACATTTGAAAAATTAACACCATCAAGCTTTCTAAAAATAGAGCAAGTCAGCTTTGTTGTACTTGTCAGAGACAGGAACAGTGCATCCACCCACTGCTTGCTTCCTTAATTTAACTGCTAGTGTGGTAGAGACATAGAAATACATAAAAAATAAAACAGATAAAGATAAAATTCATCTCATACACATAATGTAAATAGAAATGGCTTCCGCCCCATTAATTAACGAGTAATTTTTCAGTATCTGCTCTATGCCCACCATATGCTAGCACTCAAGAGAACACAAGAAAAAACAGGGTATGGCCCATGTTCCTAAGAAGCTTATCATCAAGTTGGAGGAAAAAAAACTAACAGCCATAGAACAATAATCAAGAAACAAAAAGCACTATGTAAGTGCTAAGTGGTAAATATTTTAAAAATAATAATAATAATCCAACACTGTAGTGACTATGAAAATAAAGAAAGGTCATTAAATGACAGCTCTGTCAGGGCTGAACCATGAAAACTGGTAAAGATGTAGACTGGCAAAAAAAGAGGAAGAAGACAGCTCATGTCTGAATGTAAGTGGGAAAAGTATACACAAACAAAGAGCAGTTAGGCAGGAAGCTGAGAAGTCTCCCGGTAGACATGAGGCTATGAGGGGACTGGGCTGCGTAAAGGAGAGGTTCAGGTTGGAAAACAGCGGGAACAATGAAGCGGACACAGACCATGAAGAATCAACACGTCCAGGCCGTGTATTGCCAACAGCCATGGCAGCTTCCCCCATGAAAGCAGCAAGATTAGAGAGGCTTCACTGCAAAGGAACTAGTGCAGCAGGTACCAGGGCAAAGCACAAACTCAGGTGTGCAAGTAATTGGGAGTTTATTTCTGTACAACTGAACTTAATCTCTGTTTTGAAACTCCTATTCTGCTGAATGGGGAAAACTAAATTTCAGCCAAGTCAGGGTAATCTCAATTTCTGGTTTCCCCTTCCTCATGGGCTGCATCTAAATTCCAAAAGATTACAAAATGCTAGAGTTGTGTGGTAGAGGAATGGAAGGATGGTGGAGGTCATTAGCATTTATCCACAAACATCTGTAGCTCTCCTACAGGTAGGTCTACCCAGATCCTTAGCTCCTTCCCTCATCCTCATCTCTGCCACAAGCCTTCTGCAAGTCTGACTTTCTGTTGGCTACATCCATGTCCCTCTGGGCATACAGGTATCTCCTCATCGCCCCGTAAGTTATCCTTGCCATGGGAAATTTGCAAAGTTGCCACAGGTCCCTCTAACTTAGACAGCCATATCTACTATTCTCCAGCCATGCTGGGCACAGGGGATCTGAATGCCACCACCCCACCCTCTACTTTTCTGAGGACAGACATAACTCATTCTAATTCTTCCAAAACAGTTACCTTCGTGCCTAGAATTTGACTTATAAAATTCAAAAGTCAAGAATTCAACTCTTTTGCAGTATGAGATATGCTACATTTATCTTTTCCTGAAAAAAAATCTGATTTCCAAACAAAAGGAAAGGGCAAGTATAATAGAAAATAATAATAGGGAGAGACACTGATTAAAACTCCAATTGTTACTGCATCAAAATAACTAGACACAAAGAGGATCCGAACTAGGGGATCTCTGAAAATGAAATAAATATGTATGGAGGTGCTAAATGGAAAAACTGGCAGGAATCGTCAATGGGAGTGAAGGATACTACATAAGCAAGAAAATAAAACAAATTCATGGTTTCCTGCCTTTAAGATGATCAGAATTCTGGCAATATCAAAACAGAAGCCAGTTTGAAGTGGAAAGGTTTTGAATTTGGTTTTGAATTATATTCACATACTTTTTTCATTTCAAGTTATGATTTAAAATAGCAGCAAAAAGGATATGTTCTAGTAGTTGGTACTATTGCATTCTCAGTAATACACATTACTGTGGTTTTCAAATACTATTAGCTTTCAAACAGCTACACAGTTTTACAAAAAAAAACACACACACAACTAATTTTAAAAGTTTTTAAAATCTTAAAGCATTAAAATCTGCTTTTCTGTTCCCACTCCTCTATTAAATAGTCTTTTCCTTTGTAGAAATAGGTACATAAGTTACTTATTATTTGAAAAAAAAAAATGTTTAGCTAAAAAGAAGACCAAAAATAGTGTTTGGTGTCACAGCAGTATTGGCAGCTGATGCAGAACAGGCAACAATAAAGCTGGCAATAATGAGGTGCCAGCCCCAGCTTCACATGCCCTGCCAAAGCCCAGGGGTGAATCCTGCTGAGCTGTGGAACTCACAGATGTGCCTCATGCTCCCTTATGAACTAACACTCTGCCCAGATGATAACCTGAAGAAATAAAAGAGGCAATTATACTATTAAAGAGCAAAAAGCACTGGAATGACTGAAGCATACAATGGGCATTTATGGCACACTGTATTTACGGGGCAGAAAGCAGAGAGACATTTTTACACTCTATATTATTAGGTCAGCTTCCATCAGATTAGCAAACTTCAAGGAGTGACAATCTAGTAACAGAAAATAAATACTGAAGGGGAAAACATTTTAGGTTTATGTGTAAACACGAAAAACAGAACACCAAAATTCAGGATTATGCCAAAATAAGAAAACATACCTTAAAATTAAAATCAGTGTGGTTTGATTTTAATTTTAAGGTACATTTTCTTATTTCAATAACATTAATTATCCCGAAAAGAAGTGACTGGAAGAAAAAGGGAAGATAAACAATAAAAGTATAGTTGGGCCAGGCGCAGTGGCTCACGCCTATAATCGCAGAACTTCGGGAGGCCGAGGTGGGCACATCACGAGGTCAGGAGTTCAAGACCAGCCTGGCCAAGATGGTGAAACTCCGTCTCTACTAAAAATACAAAAAATTAGTCAGGAGTGGTGGTGGGCACCTGTAATCCCCACTAGTCAGGAGGCTGAGGCAGAGAATTGTGTGAACCCGGGAGGCAGAGGCTGCAGTGAGCCGAGATTGTGCCACTGCACTCCAGCCTAAGAAACAGTGAGACTCCGTCTCAAAAAAAATAGACAGTATAGTTGCTGGATAGAAGAAACTTCTGCTCCAGTGCCTTCTCATGCCTTGACTGATACCTGAAAATTTTAGTTTATAATTAAGAATAAAGAACGGCATGTTTAAGATAACACATTCCCAACATCATATTTAAATATATTCAATACAAAGATATTCAACCAAACCACCTAAAATTCAAATTATTATTGCTTTACATTGAAGACGAATATTAGAACAAATGCATTTCTATCTTAAAGGAGCAACTCCCAAGTTCCTAAGAACAGAAAGGAAGAACTCAAGCTTCTCCTTTGTTTGGGGGGTTGCTATCACTACATTTGATTTGGACTTGAGATTTGGGGGTTTATTCCTGTCCTTCTCTCCAATTCCCAAATGGCGAGAACTAAATGGCCAATTATTCCTGTAGGATCCAGACAGACACAAGGATTTCAATGCCTGTTTCCTTTTAGTTCTGTAATCTAAAAAGGAAATGGAAAATACTAACCTGTAATTAATCTTGTTCATGTATCTTCAACTCATGCTCTTACCACTTTTTCTATTTTGCAATGTACTTATGACTTCCTAACACACTTAGCAGCAGCATTATACTTATGCTTCATGTCTGTTATCTTCTCTCCTGGCTAAACTGTACATTCCTCAGGGGCAAAGATCTCCTATTTTTTCAGTATATCAAAGAATACTGCTCAATAGTTGCTGAATGGATAATTTTGCATAGTCTATGCAAATTCTGACATCCTATTAATTTGCCATTTAGAAACAATACAATTCATGTGCCTGACACATAACACGTGGGTACAGGGCTGGACAGATAGATCCTCGTTATTCAGGGTAGACACCATTACTAAATTTGTAGAAGCTATAGCTTAATGCATGGGAGGTATAATTCAAGGATAAGTGAAACATTTTCAGATATGTAGCCCAGGGTTTCACTGGCATAAACAATAAAGCAATTAAAGAGTTAAGTAGCCCCTGAAGAACTAAAATATAGACATTTTCAATAAAGAATTAACATCTCCCAGTAACACTGGGATAAAGCATAGGCCACACCATAAATGAATAGAGTTGGAGTCAGTGACCTTCGGGCAATGCCAGAACCTGGGTAAATTCTAGACAAAGATGCGCACACTGAGAAGGACAAAACCCTGCTCTATGTGGCTCTTTCCACCGGCAATATGGATATCAATTTCCTCTATTATTAATATCTCCTTTTATGTCTGTCCTAACTGCTTACTTGCAGTCTCTCATTGCCACTGTTTTGTTCTCTCCGCTGCTCTCTCACCCAGGATCCCTCATCCAGGGACATGCCCCACCCAGCAGGGAGCAGAGCTTGTCATATGTACACAAAAGCCAGGCCTCTCTTGCCCACCAGCACATGCCAAGCTCAGCAGCGGCTTGGCACATATAAATGAGTCCTGATCAGAACAGAATGGAGCATGGACATCCCCTAGAATTAACTGTTCTATGTATAAGGCACTGGGCATACACCCAGAAGCTGAATCTATTCAATGCATCTAGAATAAGTCCCCTCAAAACCAGGGAAAATCATTTTCTCTGGCAAGTGCCTGGGCTGTGTAGAATTTGGTGACACCAGGGCTTTGACAGGAAATTAAACAAAGGAGTGAAATAAAAACCGAATTCATTTCTCTAACCTGACTTGTCTGGGTTCCCAAAGGCCTGGTGCCACAGCAACTTGAAATACAAAGTGAAGTAAGCCATCCTGATCTCTCCTAAAGACCTATGCTTTAAGCACTAGCATCAACTTTTCAGCATTGCTACGCTATAAACAACTATGCTAAGCACTGTAAGGTCTCTTAAGTAAAAATATAACAGAAAATAAGTGTAGAACACAATTAAGATGGTGAGGTACTGAATCGGACCTTAAAGGATTTAAGACTTAGAGAACCAAGGAAGTTTCCAAACAAGAGCAATCATAAGTGCAAAGAAGCAATGGCAGAGACGAACACGACACATTTTAAACACAGGCAGGACATAGGCTAGTGGAAAATAGGGTTCATCAGAAAACCAAACACCGCATGTTCTCACTTATAAGTAAGAGCTGAACAATGAGAACACATGCACACAGGGAGGGGAACAACACACACTGGGGCTTGTTGGAGGGGCCGGAGGAGGGAGAGCATCAGGATAAATAGCGATTGCATGCAGGGCTTACTGCCTAGATGATGGGTTGATAAGTGCAGCAAACCACCATGGCACACGTTTACCTATGTAACAAATCTGCACGTCCTGCACATGTATCCTTGAACTTTAAATTTAATTTAATTAAAAGAAAAAAAAAAGAAAATAGGGTTCATACAGAAGAGCTATAGGAGATAAAGTGGGTTGGTCTCTCTTCAGGTGACCTTGAACGTCAAGATAAGATGCATGGTATTGTAGGCAATGTGAGCCTTTTCTAAAAGTATTTGAATAAAAAAGAGACAGGGATAGAGCAGTATTTCATAAAAATGTATTTGTTGACCACAAGTAGGTTGAATAGATAATAGTCTTTACCTGAGAAAGATCCGTTGGAAGAACAGGCAATAGTTCAGTATTAGCACTGAGAATCATCACTCATGTGTTGGCAATTGGAAATAAAGGGTGCAGAGAGGGAGATTAGGAAGAACAGTTAGATGTTACAAGAAGCCTCTTCCAGGATTTGGAATGACATGCTAATCTTACGAGAGGGTCGAGTGGCACTGCAATCTACCCTAAGAATCCTACAGTGGTTTAGCACATTTGTGGTTGCAGTACCTAATCTCCTGGCACCTCTTCAGTACAAACCACATTCCATGACTGGCTTCCCAAAAGAGAGTTTTGTATATCCCTAATTTTGCCTTCTCCTTTAAATTTTCCTTCCTCCTTTTCTCCAAACTTCTTAGCGTTGAAAATCTGGAGTGAGGTTTCCACCATATCACCATATCACGAAACCCATCTTCTTTCATTCTACAATCTTTCTTCTTATCATTTTCTCTATCACTATCACTTTCTTCTTTATCATGAGTTAATCTCATTAAAAATATATTTGTCAAAACACCTAGTTACCATGGTGATAAGAAAGCAACGTAACAGATAACAAAAAAAATTGCCCTTCTCCATTTCCTAGCTTAAATATATCTCAGTTTCTATCAATTTACCTAAAAGATTAGGCCATTAATCTCCAGTCTCTCAAAACAAGCCTGGAAATAGCTCAACCCTCCTTCCATGACCAATATACAGTGCAAGCCTCATCCTAATTGCTCTAATTACATGAAGAACATAATGAGATACAGCAGCAGATGGCTACAGATTACACTCTGGAGAAGAAATTCTCCTCTATCTCTCTTATTGAAGAGATTTTTGCCTTGAACAACAAAAAAAAATCATCTTGTTCACAAAGCCACATATGTTTTTTAAAATGTTATCCCACCACTTTCCTATTTCCTTCAATAATATATTTCCTTAAAAAAATTACTCATTTCATATAGATTTTACCATATGTGACAAATAAATTTGTAGCCCTGTTGGATTTAAAAAAAAAAAAAAAAGCACAAAGATGTGCTCATAGAAAGTTGTTAGGAGTTTATATATTGAATCACATACTTCCACAAACCTGAACTATAATCTCAAAGACATGCTCTATCAAATAACGAATAGGGTCTTTAATTTGAGCCTAACAAAAGGTCTCTAAACAAAACATTGTTAGCCCTAGCTTTGCACAAAAGATGAAGTGTCAACTCATATGTTTACTGCAGCACTATTCACAATAGCGAAGACATGGAATCAACCTAGATGGCCATCAACAGTGTACTGGATAAAGAAAATGTGGTACACATACACCATGCAATACTATGCAGACACAAAAAAAAGAATGAAATCATGTCCTTTGCAGTAACATAGATGCAGCTGGAGGCCATCATCCTAAGTGAATTAATGCAAGAACATAAAACCAAATATTGCATGTTCTTATTTATAAGTGGGAGCTAAACATTGGGTACATATGGACAAAAAGATGAGAACAACAGACACTGGGGACTACTGGGGGGCAGGGGGAGGAAGTCAAGGGCTGAAAAACTACCTATTGGACACTATGCTCACTACCTGGGTGACAGGATCATTTGTACCCCAAACCTCAGTGTCACAGGATATATCCATTTAACAAAGCTGCACACATACCCTCTGAATCTAAAATAAAAGTTGAAATTAATAAAAATTTTTTAAAAAGAGAGAACATGAAACTGATACATGAAATAGAAGAGACAGCCTTAACTAAATTCAAGTTATGTGTTCCCAACCAGCCCTAAAGGCAGTTTAAGCTGTATGCATTTCATAGTTTGGTTATATGCCCCAGTAAATTCCTCTTTTTAACCTTAAAAAAGAAAAATAAGAGGGAGTGTCAAACTTCCAGACACCATTTTAATAATCATCACTTCAAAGTCAATGTCCAAAAATGAAGTCAGTGTCTTCTCCTTAAAAATTAGTTTGTTTTCCCAACTTGTTCTTTTTCGGCTAATGGTAACAGGCTCAAACCTTGAAGTTATCTTTTCTAGTTCTCATGTATTGTCTGTACTTTCAAATAGCACCTTGTATATAGGAAATCCCCAAGGCATGACCCCAAAACCACCATCATCACTGAAGGGCCCAAAGCTCTCTTCGCCTACTTCCCAATATCTCAAAGTAGGAATCCACCACTGCTGCCGTGATCTGGGGTTCCAAGGAAGTTTCCATGCTGCTACAGCGAGCACAGTAAAGGAGAACAAACCTCCTGCTACCAGGGAAACTAGAGACAGAATCAAACTTTTATTCCAGTCTGAAGATAAAGGACATTCTGAACACTGCATATTGGCAACCCTCCTTCCCCGAAGTTATAAGCCTCTTGCTTCATCTCATATAATTTCTATGTGGACTATATTAATGTATATCAAAGTTCCTACTACCATGGCAATCTACAGTGGACCTGGAGAGATATGAAAGGTAACAGGAGAGTCCATCCTTCCTCTGACCAACCCCCATAATGTAACATTCTAGCCTCAATATCAGAAATTACTTTTCATAACCATATTTTCAAAAACAGTGATAAATTCTCTAAGAAGTGAACTTCCTGTCATCCACTTCTGTAGGAAAAAAAAGAGATACTGAATTTTATCAGTTGCTCTTAGGGGTCCTAAGCCAGGGCAAGTTCATTTATCAATGGAAATTGATATGTGAAAAAATATTTGATCCACAGCATTAGGACAGTGATCATTTATCCCACATTTCACTTTATGTTATCATAATGTCTGCTCTGAGAAAATGGCAGCAAGAAAACACATATTCCCCAAATTTTCCTTTAACATTGCCCTGGCTTGGATCTCTAAGTAAGCCACTTAAATACTTTATTTGGACACTTCTGGGAGGGTGAGCTCAGAGGTCCCAGCACCTTGGTTTGCATGAGTTTATTGGTTGAGCTCTGTTTCTGCTGCCCTCAAACAGGCAGCAACAGCTTGCAGGGCCCTTATGGCTGAGGGGCAGGACCACATTCCTCAGTGTCCCACGCTATACCTGGAACCTCTGAGGCATGTTCTAGTTTGGTCTTGGGTAGTAATTCTTGAAAAAGACAATGTCCCAGCTTCAAGATGGCTCATTAGAGGCATCTCCTAATGTCTACTCATCTCCTCCACTAAGAAGAAACAAAATAGTGAGGAGAAAAATAACACTTCAAATAGATCATCCAAGAGAGAACACTGAAATTCAACAAAGTGACAGGAAACACCTAAAGCAAGAAAGCAGAGGGAAGCGAGGCAGCCTGTTCAGCAGGGATCATCTTGGAACTCCCTAGTGTGGGGAAAGGGTGAGAGACCCCAGTGGTCCACACTCCCATCATGGACTACGACTATCCTAGCCAGGGGAGAGCCCTTTGACCCTCAGAGGCCTTGAAAGTAACATAGAGTGTGCCCTAGAAACCACATGAAGGCACTGTTCCAGAGAGGGAGCTCACACTGAGTCCCACAACCTGCTGAGTCCTAAGTAGCTGCAGCACAGTGCCATTTTAAGAGCCCAGCCCACACTGGACTGCATCCTGCCCTGCAACCAGGCCCAGGTCAAGAGTCTCAAGCAACAATCCCACCCCCAGCCCAGCAGAGGGGCAGCCACACATTCTCATGCATCCTGAGGACAAATTCCACTGCCCACAACCACTGCAGCTACAGACTACTGTGGGATGAGGTGCAAGAAAAACCCACACCCTCCAGCTGTCTGCCTATGGCTGCCCCCAGGGAAAGCAACCAAGCTTTCTCCAATAGCAGGTCCACAGCACAGATGGTGCTGCTTCCACCTGAGCACACCATCCAGGAGCTTGGAGACTGCCTGATCCAGTGTCCGTGGTACCTGAGCACTCCTCCCAGCGTCTAGGATCAGGTCCACTCAACCTGCTACTACCACCACAGCCGGCACCCACCCCCCACATGCCACCTGCTGGTCATCAGCCCACCCAACTGGTCACAGCCACTGCCAACACTAGCACAGACCACTTGGGTTTCAGAGGGTTGTCTCACTGCTGCCACTGCCATTGCTCATGCCACATCCCCTGCCAGGGGCTCAATAACTCTTCCATCCACCCAGCCCACCACTGCCATGCCTGGTACCTGAACAAACCACCTAGAAGCAAAGAATCAGCCTGCCTGGACCTGCTAACACTGGTGCCAATGCATGCCACCTTGGGCCCAAGGGCAGGCACAGTCAGCTCCCTGCTGCCACCACTGAAGCCTGAAGACTGGCAACCAAGATCCCAGCAAAACTTCACCACAGCCTTCTCTGACAACCATACCCTAAGCCACCAAGGAAATCAGACACCACTGATGCTGTTTATAGTAAAGAAATCATACAGACACTGCACTATTGCATGTACCCAGAATCAAAGCCAAAATGCCCTACCCAACCAACACCATATATTCATCTTCAGGAAAAAGTCCTCCCCTATGAAAGCAAAATCACAAAATTGGAAGACGCAACTGTTACACCAGATGCACAGATACCAATGTAAGGACACAGAAAACATAAAAATGCAAGGAAATATGAAACCTGCAAAGGAACACATCCAGCAATAAATCCTAATTGAAAAGAAATTCATGAAATCTCAGGAAAAGATTTCAAAATGTTGAAAATGTGAAAAAAGAAAATCTCACTGAGCTACAAGATAACTCTGAAAAACAATACAAAGAAATCAGAAAAACAATTCAGGATGTGACTGCGAAACTTACCGAAGAGATAGATATAATAAAAAGAACTAAATAGAAACTCTCAAATCATTGAATGAAATACAAAATACATTCGAAAGTTTTAATGATAGACTAAACAAAGCAAAAGAAAGAATCTTAGAACGTGAAGACAGGTCTTTTGAAATAACGCAATATAAATAAATAAATAAGAGCAAAGCCCTCATGACATATGGGACACAATAACGTGACTCAATATTCAAATTATTGCTTACCTAAAAGAGAATGAAAGAGAGAAACTATTTAATAAAATAATAGATGAAAACTTGCCAAGTCTAGAAAGAGTTTAAGACATCCAGATACAGAAGTTCAGAGATCCCCAAATAGGTACAACGTAAAAAGAATACACCTCTTTAATATATGGTGCTGGAAAACTAGATAATCATGCAAAAGAATGAAACTAGAACACTCTCTCACCATATACAAAAATCAACTCCAGATGGATTAAAGATTTAAAAGTAAAACCCAAAACTATAAAACTACAAGAAGAAAATTTATGGAAAACTCTTTAGGACATTGGTGTAGGCAAAGATTTTATGGCTGAGGCCTAAAAAGCACAGCAACGAAAACAGAAATAGACAAATGGGACTATATTAAATTTAAAAACTTCTGCATAACAAAAGAAACAAAGGAGTTAAGAGGCAACTTCTTGGTTGGAATAAAATATTTACAAACTATTCATCCAACCGGGGACTAATATCCAGAACATGCAATCAACAGTAAAATATAAATACCACGTAAAAAGAGTCAAAAGACATATACAGAAATTTTCAAAAGAAGACATATAAACGGCCAACAGGTATATGAAAAAAATGTTCATCACTAATCATCAGGGAAATGCAAATCAAAACCACAATGAGGTATCATCGTACTCCAATTAGAATGGCTATTAATAAAAAAACAAGAAATAGTAGATGTTAGTGAGGACGTGGAAAAAAGGAAACTCATACACTGTCGGTTGTAATGTAAATTAGTACAGCCACTATGGAAAACAATATGGAGATTCAAACAACAACAACAACAACCACCATCACAAACAAAACGACCATACAATCCAGCAATCCCACTACCAGGTATTTATCCAAAGGAAAAGAATTCAGTATATCAAAGGGTCACCTGTACCCTCACATTCACTGCAGCACTATTCACAATAGCAAAGATATGGATGCAACCTAAGTATACATCAACAAATGAATGGATAAAGGAAATATTCTATATTTATACCATGGAAATCTATTGACCATAAAAATAAAGGAAATCATGTCATTTGTCACAACACAGATGGAGCTGGAAGTCATTATGTTAAGGGAAATAAGCCAGGCACAAAAAGTATTCTGTGTTCTCACTCATACATGGGAGCTAATAAAGTTGATCATATGGAGGTAAAGAGTGGAACGACAGATACCAGAGACTGGGATGGATGTAAGGGTAGAGGGTGGAAGTGAGATAAAGAGAGGTTTGTCAAGGGGTACAAACATACCATTGATACACAGAATATGTTCGAATGTTTGATAGCAGAGTAGTGTGATATCATTATTTTTGAAAAAAAAAATGGTTGTATTTTTCAACACAAATAGTAGAGAGGAAATGAAACGTGCCCAACACATAGAAATGATAAAGACTTGGGCAATGGATACCCTAAATATCCTGACTTAATCATTACACATCTACACATGTAACAAAATTTCATGTATGCCCCATTAATATGTACAAATATAATGCATCCAAATTTTTTTTAAATACTTGATTTGTATTTTTTCTTACACTTTATTCTGGTATTTCTTTTTTATCTTCGCAATGAGTCAACCTAAGAAGTACATTTTAAGAAGTCACATTTTCTTGTTAAGTGGTTAAAGATACTTGAAAACTCATTTCCCAGGAATCAAACCCATTTACCACTTTATGTGGTATGTGAGGGAGGCAGAGTTAACATCTGGGACAGTGGTTGACAACACTTTGCCACTCACCAAGTTTCACCTCAAGGATCACTTGTGTTTATGACTAAGCTGAGTCCTAACTACATTTTCCACTGTAGCAAATTCTTATAATTATTTTATGTTGCTTTGGCATCCATTTTATTTTATTTTTTTATTTTGAAACAGGATCTCACTCTCTCACCCAGGCTGGAGTGCACTGGCATGATTTCAGTTCACTGCAACCTCCACCTCCTGGGTTCAAGCAATTCTCCTGCTTTAGCTTCCCAAGTAGCTGGGACTACAGGCACGTGCCACCATGCCTGGCTAATTTTTGTATTTTTTATAGTAGAGACAGGATTTCACCATGTTGGCCAGGCTGGTCTCAAGCTCCTGACCTCAAGTGACCTGCCCGCCTTAGCCTCCCAAAGTGTTGGGATTACAGGCATCAGCCACTGTGCCCAGCTCTCGGCATCTATTTTAAACATAAGTTGAATTTTTTCATATCAGAAGGAAGGATAAGTCATCCCTGACACAGTATCTAGTTCTTCACCTCTTCCCTATTCCTCAATGTGATTTATCCAGATATCCCCCTTACACAACTGCCTCCTGGGCCACCTCCCTGTGGGAGAGCTAAACACAACCTACTGGACTTGCCCCACTGACTTCCACACCCCACAAGTACTGTGCAGATATGCCACCATGACCTCCTCTCACGGACACAGCATGCCTACATAGAACTTGTGCCTCCTTCCTCTAAACCCACCAATTAGAACTCCTTGTGGGAAACTTACTTGGGTAACACCATGGACCCCAATAAAGACTTTGCTATCTCTTTCTCTCTTCTTCCCACCCCCTGGTTGAGAGTACATGTCCTGGATGACTCCCCTTCCTCCTGCTGGCCCTGAGGTGTGCTGCCCTCTTCTTTCTGGGTCTATAAATAACATTGTGGCTCTCCTAGAGAGTGGCTATCTCATAAACTGGACACAAGTCAGGCATGAACCACAAAGGTACCTGCCAGTATATTCAAGTTCCCTGTAAGAGGGACACCTGGTCATGAGTTAGACGCTTAGGTTAGACTGTCCACCAGGATAAAGAAGTATCACGTAAAGCCACTTTGTAAGTATCTAAGACCACCTCCCTTGGATCCCCATCAGGGCAGAGCTAGAGTTTCTAGCAACTCTCCGGAGAGAGACCTCAATACCAAATTAGAGGAAAATACAACATCCACTGTGCTCCATCCTTAGCCTGCATTTAAAGCCCCCTCTTTTCCTCAAAAACTTAATTGGAACTCTTAACGTTTTCTCCTCCATACCCTTTGATAAAATCTTCTCCCAAAAAAAGGAGCTGATAAACTCATTCACCATTAAAATTATTAATGACCACTCCAGAATACAACTGTTTCACATTTAGAAAGATGTAAGAAACTTTAAAGAAAGAAAAATCTATTATAGGATATGCGACAATAAAAAGAAGGACAAAGGGTTTTATCACCAAAACATGCATTTACATAAAACCCATTTCAAATAGAAAAATTAAGGTTCCTTTTTTAACCCTGTTTCTGTTTCTTCAATAAAATCCTCCCTCCTCCTTAATATCATTAAGGAGGATATCTTAATGAATACCTTAATTCACTGAAAAGGCCTTCTCCTAAAAATGACCCCTCAACAGTTTGTTTCATTCCGTATTCATCTACCAAAATTAGTCATATTAATCTACATAGGCTCATAGGCTAGATTACGCCTTGACAGCACAATGACAAACTCTCAGCAGCTTTACACAAAGATTATTTCTTGCCCACACAATGTCCTATATGCACCCAGAAGCTATATTCCAAATGGTGATTTAGAAATTCAGTCTAGTATCACCTTGTGAATCCATCATCTCAATATGCAGCCTACACAATCCACGTGGCAAAGGCTTTGGCTCATAAATGACACATATCACCTCTACTTACAGTTTACCAGTTAGAATAAGCACATAGCCCCAACATAATTGCAAGGAAGGCAGAAAAAAACAGCTTATGTCTGGCTCTAAAGGTGAAAATAAAACAGGACTAGGTGAACATGTAACCACTGCCTCTGTCACAATGAGATATTTACTCTATGTATAATTAACTAACATGTGCCTATAGGTCTTTATCTGTATTAACATCTTTTATATTCACAACTAACCAAGGAGATAGGTATTATTAATATCATCTCCAGTTTACAAATAAGGAAACTGAGGTTCAAAGAAGTCAGGTAACTTACCTAAGTGTGTAAGTGGGCTAGCTGAGATTCCAATCTAAGAAACGAACTCCAGAATACACTATGGCACACTGCTTCTCAAATATTCAAGACACAGTTAAGGACACTGGCCCTCAAATATTTGTAGAGCTGTCATATGAAAGACGGGTTTAGATGTAGTCTATAAGTCTACACAAAATAGACTTAATAGAACACAAAATAAAGACGTAATACTGAGATTAAAATGCAAGCAGAGTATTTCTGAGTACCTACTGTGAGCCAGGCACCATTCTAGATATTGTACATATATCCTATCCAAGCATCAAAACACTTCAAACAAGGTGGGTATTATTATTCCAGTTACATAAAAGAGAAAACAGACCCAGAGAGATTAAATAACTAGACTAGGGTTTTACACAGAGCTAGTATTTAAACCCAAATCAATCCGGCTTCAGAGCCTAAGCAATTTTCCACATTATCTCACTGTTACTCAATATAGACATAGTAGATGCAAATCCCACTCCATCAATCACAGGGGTAAAAAAAGTAATATAATTCTTTTTATTTTTTACTATGACTAAACAATTTCAGTTGTGAGTCCCCATTTAGTTGAGAGGTAGAAACTTAATCTTGGCACATTTCCTCTCAGGTCTTTCTGCTTTCTTAGCTTCCATCAGAGGTAGGGCGAGTCATGGCAGGGGGAAGTCCACTCTCCTCTAGAATTTATAAAACCTTCCTAGGGGGTTCAAATACAATCCCAGTACCTAGGTTCATTCAACTCCCTACCCAGCTCTCCTTCCTCTTCTAGTCTATAAAATCTTTTTTCTTGACTTTTGTTTTTTCAAATTCAGTTTTATAGCCAGACTCAGGCTTTGTAATTTCTGAAATTCAAAAAACAAAAACCAGACATTTGCCCCTTTTTATATATCCCCTTATAACCTCTTTTTTACATCCTGCTGAAGTGTTCTTCCCCTCCCCTTATAACCAAAAAAAGTAAAGTCCTCAGAAGGTTGCAGGAAATAACAGGAACAGAAAGCACACTGGTTAATGTATCACAATATCACCATGTTACATAAAGAAGACCCTTCAACAATTAATGTTGCTGAAAATGAAATGAACCATATGAGACCATGAACCTCCCAGTCAATACAAAACATATATAAGAAAAGAACAGTTGGTCATGTAGCTAGGATATTACAGAGGTTTAAAAGATACATATGAATTGGGGGTAGGGTATAGTGATTGGACCTGGAATGTTTTACTTTAATGGATAGAAAAAAATAGAAGGAAGGGAAGAAGAGAGGGAAGGAGGAAGGAAGACAGATAAACCCATAATTTCAAGGGAGCCAGGACACAATGGCTGATTTTCTATGTAAATTCAAATGAAAGAGGGTAGGAAGAGACAGGTTACCATAAATCTCAATATTGGCATGAAGATAATTAAGGAAAAATATGTCTAGAAAGTTAAGGAATAAATCAAAAACATCCAAGAATATGATTTCCTAAGATTTTCCTGAACTAAAATGAAGTCTACCTTCCACGCTGAGAAAAGAGGAGGGAAGGGTAAGGAAGCAAGGTGAAGGTGTAGAAGATTCTCCCAAAAATGCAGAGATGCAAAAACTGACTGAAAGCTGCCACTGAGTGACACCTTGATTCTGATCTAAAACCACAGAGCCCTTCTAGGAAAGAGAAGGCAGGATGAGTCACGTGAGAAGATAAGAAGCCATTGCCACCAAGGCATTTACATTTATCCCTTCCACAGCCTAAGGAATACATCCTGACTTTTTCTGATAATTTTCTCTAAACTTCTGTCTGAGATCTAATAATGAAATAATAATAATAATAAATTACTTTAAAGCACTCCCAGAGGCATCAGAATATATGCTGAGCCACATTAAAATGCAGCTTGGAGTTACGTAAAGTATCACATTAAAATTTAAAACCCTTCAAAATTCAATCTTGTTTAATTTCAAAGCTATATCTCAAATCAAAAGGCACTATGGGAATTGAAAGAGAAAAGGGAGATAACAATATTCTATCTCCATTAATGAGAGAATTGAGGTAGGAGGGAAGTGGGGAATCTACTGGATATTTTTAACGACAGCTTCATTTGTGACATATTCTACATTTCTGTCTCTGTCACAATGCAAGGACAAAGGGATCGTTCTACTTGTTGTTTCTAAAGTCACTGTCATCAATGAAGACTAATGTTAAAAAGCTGTATTTCTGGCCTTGACCTCTGTGAAGCCCCAGACCTACCTATCAAACTGCCTGCTGGTCTTCCCTCCCCTTGGATAACATCCCACAAGCAGAACAAATTCAGTTTGTCTGAAACTGAATCGATCATGTTTTCCCCAAAATCTGATCTTTATTTGCCACTCCAATTAGATACACCCAACAAAAGAACTTGAGAGTCACCCTTGACACTTTCTCATCCTTTACAATGAAACTATCACTCATTTTACCTTCTAAATTGGTCTCCTCAATTGGTCTCCTCCTCTTTAACCCTCTGCCATTTGCTCTTTCAGTTCAGCCCCTTATCAGCTCTCCTCTGAACCCCTGGCACCAGCTTCTTGATATGTCTATTCCTCCTTCTCCCTTGTCTTCCTGCAATATATTCTGAGCACCAGCACCAGAGTGATTCTTTAAAAATGCAAATTTGATCTTGTCACAACCCCAGTATAGAGCCTTGAAATGAATGGCCCCCATTCTTTATAGGATATAAATCAAGTTTCTCAGCACGACAAAAAGGCCTTCCATGGGCTGGCCATTAACAGCTTCCCCTCCTGCCACTTGCCATGTCACAATCTGCAATTAAGCAAGCCTGAACAATTTGCAGTTATACTTGTTACGCAGCTTCTATACTTCATCTTCCCTCATGTACCTCCCTCTGCCTGGAATGTGTGCCCTCTCTTCAAGGAGCCACAGTTCAAAAATCTACTGCTTTACCTCCCTGACTTTGTGCCACCCCTCACCCCTCTCCCACTGAAGAGAGCAAGTGTCCTCTACCTTATGTGCACAGCAACCATCATGCCTCTAAAGCACCTATCACACACCCCATTTAAATGTCTATTCACTCATCTGTTTTCCTCATTAGACTGTAAATTTCCAAAAGAAGCTGTCTTCTCCACTCACAGTGCCTGGTGTGCAATAAATGTTCATTGAACTGAACTGAATTTTATTCATTAAGTGCCTCAATTTCTACTTTATACTATCTGTAACATTTTCTGTTAGTTTCTAATATAGGCACAAATGGGGAATTTATAGTAAATAATAATTTGTATGCTCAATTTAACAGGAAAAAGGAAAGGAGCTTTTACTAAAGTGTTCTCCAGGTCAGCAGTGCATGGTGCCAAGTACATACTTCCACCATGTTATTTAATATGTAATATAACCATGCATGTTAAGTAGTGGCTATCGCCTGTTTTCACAGAGAAGGAAACCACAACTCAGAGGGGATAGCAAACTCTTTCAAGATTATCTAGCTGGAAAGGATGGGTTCATATTGAAATACAGGTTTTACATGTATGCACTAGTGCTTCTCACATAAGAAAGAGAAGAACACAGAAATTGAGCAAAAACAAAAGGCAATACAAAGATTAAATAAAAGAAAATTTTCTAAGTTCTCCTCCAGTCTCACAACTTCCTCTTTTCTCCACATCCCTCAGCAGAATATGTGACTCTGGGTAATAAGGTCACTCTAAGACCATGGCTGTTGCTTAGAACACAGTTGTAAAGGAGACTTATGGTTAGCAGTTCCATAAAGTTAGGCATTAGTTACTTTCTCTAGACATCTGTCCACTAAACCCTTGCAACCTATCTCACAAACACATGGACCAGGAAAACGTGTAGAAGCTCAGGTTGAATCCATCATTACAAATACAACTGGAAGTACTAACTTTCCGAATGGTGTTTTCACATTTTGGTATTTGAAAGACACTATAAAGAGGTACAAGGCTTAGCTCTGCAAACGGAATGCAAAATAGAATGCCTAACCAGAAAAGCGAGGCCAGGTAAGTGTCAGGGGTATTTCTTGTGTTCATCCCAGAGGATGAGAACACCTCTCCTCCAGGAAATGGGTGAGGATAATAAGCTGCCTCTCATACGACACCCGTACATATTCTAGGTTTAGAGACACTGGGAACAAGTGGTGAACACTGAGAACTATGAGCTGATATGAATCAGGGCTTCAAGTTCAGGAGTAAGGACTAAACCAAGTCCAAAGCCTGCCACTTCTAGAAGTCCTGCCTAGTAGTGTGAAGCCATAAAAACAAGCCTGGCCTCATCAGTGGAGGTAATCTAGCCCCAGTAAAAATTGCTTCTGCTGCTAAACAATGTTTGGAGTTCATCACTCAGAGAGTTAAAAGGGCTACAGTTCAGGGACACCAGGCAAAGAGCCCAACATCAGTAGCCTTGAAAAAGACAAGGAAGAAAAAATGTAGCAGTAATTCACTAGGCATGTGACTTGAGACTTGGCAGGCTGCCTTGGCGGGGCTGGACAGTCTGTGGGCAAAAAATTCACATATTTTTTCCTGCAGCCAGAAGCCAAGAAGGCACAGACAGAGGAATATCAACTCAGATCCTTCATCAAGCTAATAATCAATAAGACCTTCCTAAGGAGAACAACGAATGAATAACCACAACTTTCATCTGTTTGACACATGCATATGACTGATCAGCATTACTCCAACTGAGCTTTATTACTTTTACAACCTTAAACAGTGTTGTAATATATTAATTGGATATCAAATACGCAACCAATCCAAGTTTTCTCACCTGACAGACTGCTAAACAAAGGTCTGAAACAAAAGCAAGGGACAGAGTTCAGCTCAACTCAACCAACATTAATAGGGCATGAATTAAGATACTGGGCCAAGAGCAGCTCATACAAACATGAATAAGGTACCTCTGAGGAAAGTATAGTACACTGCAGGAGGAAAAAAAAGCAAAAAGAATGTCAATATAATATCCTCATTGCTGGCATAGTATGTACATGATAGTGTATGAAGATCATTAGCCAGGGTTAAAAGACCAAAAGCAAGGCAAGCAAATGTCAATCAACCCCTGTGAGGACTAAAAGGAAGAGTTAAAAAGCCACCCTACAGATAACTTAGTCTGGATTTCAAATGAGGACACATGTTAAAAAGGGCGTATGACCTGTGCAGAGTCATACAGTTAGTTGCAAAACCTAGGCTGGAACTCAGGTTTACAGTACTTTCCACCACAGCAGAACACTTTTCCAAAATCACAGGAAATTGGGCAAATTGCAGGCTTCTGAAGCTGGGAATATGACTTTCAAAAATGCAAATTCTAAAGACATATTGATTAATGATCTGTGAATGAGGATGGGGGAAGTGCATGGCAGCTGGCTGTCCTCAGGGTGGGAAACTTGGAGGACAGAATGGCATCTGCATGTGGTTTGTCAGTAAAAACAAAAAACTTAAAAAAGCATTGCATTTGTAACTCAAAGGCAACTATTTGCTTAAAAAAACTTGCTTCAATGGTGCTACTAGTTCTATTCTCCTCTCCTACAGCAAAGAACTGTTTTATTACTTGTGCTAATAATATGGAAATGTCTCCTTCCTGAACCGTGAGGTTTCTCGGAGATCAGCAAAACTAAAGCATGTTACAACATTAATACCTCTACTTCAGACTGAGTTAGAAAGCTCTTTCTCCAGTAGACTTTCACTATGACATCATGAAGTTCTAAGTCCCACATGAACTAAAAGAAAACCCTACCCAATGAAACGCAAGCTAGTTGTGATTACAGGGTAATGAGACCAATCGTTAATTCATTCAACGAACATTTACTGATTAATCCTGTGTCATGAACTATTTTAAGACCTAAGATTTTGAGAGGAGGGAACAAAAGATGGGAAGACAAAACACAAGATCAATCAGACACAACCCTTGTCTAGTGAGGAAAGCAAATACACAAGCAAAGGATTGTAAAATTGTTCGATAAATGTTATAAAGCAATGCTACTCAAAATGTGGCCCTGGACCAGTGCAGAGCTCTGAATTGTTGGTTGTTGATCCACAAGAAGATGGCTAAGTACACACCTTGAGAGTAAATACACAGAAACCTTTATAGCATTCTTTTTTCTTTTTCTTATTTTTGAGACAGAGTCTCGCTCTGTCACCCAGGCTGGACTGCAGTGGCTTGATCTCGGCTCACTGCAACCTACACCTCCCAGGTTCACACCATTCTCCTGCCTCAGCCTCCCAAGTAGCTAGGACTACAGGCACCCACCACCACACCCGGCTAATTTTTGTATTTTTAGTAGACACGGGGTTTCACCGTGTTAGCCAGGATGGTCTCAATCTCCTGACCTCGTGATCCGCCCACCTCAGCCTCCCAAAGAGCTGGGATTACAGGTATGAGCCACCGCGCCCGGCCCCTTTATAGCATTTTAATAGTAATTTTAGGTCTGTTGAAGCTAACAATTTTTAAAATGAGGCTATTTTATGTTTTTTACACTTCATTTTTCTAGTATTTCATTTTTATTACATTTTACAAAATCATCAGTCCAAAAATAGTTTAAGGAGCAATGAATACAGTGATGTAACAGAAGTACTATTTTCTATACTATACTATACTATACTATACTATACTATACTATACTATACTATACTATACAGATGAAAAGAAATGGCCTTTGAGATTTAAGAGAGGCTCCAAAGGGGAGATAACTTTTGAGTAGCAAAGGTAAGTAGGGGTTTTCCAGAGATATTAAGAAGTATCAGGCAGAGGAAGAGCATCCGCAAAGGCTTGGGGTCATACTAGTGAATGGTATTTTTATAAAAATAAACTTTGAGGCACAGTAATAAACAGTAAAAGTGCAGAAAGTTAGGCTACAAAGAGATTCACAGAGACTGGCATGATTTTATAGTTCAGGCTTTGGACTCTCCCCCAAAATGCAATAGGGAACCACTGAAAAGTTTTATAAGCCAAAGAAGGATATATTTATGTTTTCATTATTCTGACAGCACAGCAGTGTGGTAGACAGATTTGAAAGGGAGAGAGGGAGGGACACAGACCAGTTGTGAACATACTGAAATAACCTAGGTGTGAAGTGAAGAGGACCTGCATTATATCAAGGAAAACAGGCAAGAAATAATGGCTTAGAGAAATGTTTTGAAGGTATGGATGCATAATGTGCCTTACTTAAGATGGGTCAGAATCTGTAATTAGTTGTTCACTCAATTCAATTAAGTGTCCTGATCATATGAAGAGGAGATCAGTAAGCATAAAGGTACTAAGTGAGTTAATGAGAGACAGGAGATAGACCTGGGAGTGAAATACGAAATTCTAGAAAAATCTTGGGTTTTAATAGTCTTACATAGATTCATATATATACATATATATATATGGAGAAGAAAAATGGATAAAGAGTTATAGCCAACACATTTATTTTCCACATTTTATGTACAGAGCAGTATTGCAGACACTATGGGAAACACAAAGGGAAAGAGTAATAGTCCTTTTCACTGTTTCTAACCCCTGGGCAACTTGAGAGTCTCCACCTAGAAGTTAGTTCTGGACGACAGAAACCTGATGTACTTATTTCAATAGATTTCAAACCGAGACTCATTTTCAACCCAGAGAAATTCTGTGGGTTCAGGGAATCTCTAAAGGGCAAGGGTATGTATATATGTGTAGGTAGGAAGGGACAGTTCCTTGATTGGAAGAAATGAATATTTCCTGAAATGTTCCCAAGGAAAATATGAGTCCCTCGGATGAAATCTGTTGAATCAACCAGCTCCTCTGAAATTACCTAGTCTCCACGGAATGCATAGCCCTCTTAAATCCAATGTAAACTCCACAGAGATCCAGAGAATTGCATCGCCTAAGAATACGGGTCACCGGCTTAGAGAGCCTGTAAAACTCACTTAGAAAGGACCAAAGTAGAAGCACTGGGCAAATATATACCATTTTTCTTAGAGTATTTTTTTAAATGCAACAGAAAATCAGATGGAGTCAGAAACAATTCAATTATTGTTCTATCACAGATATTCTGTACCTCCACTAACCATCACACATACAGGGAACACCACTTATCATAACACTATTGCTGTGGGCAGGCCCAATATCTATGTCATGGTGGTCTGATTGTGTCTTCTAAGTGCCTACTATATTTCAGGGCACATGATTTTACCAAAGTATGTAACAGGCTTAGTTTTATAACAACGTCTACTGTATTCTAGTCATGAACTGGGACAAATAAGCCTTTTTGTACTCCACAGCTGCATCTATCCAAGTGAAATACCACAATTAACCTGTGAATTTAATCTAAATATTCAACAAGTATACAAAATTAAATATTAAAAAGTTTAATTTACCTAAAGAGTAATAAGCTTTTAACATAAAATCTTCAACTGCCACTTAATTTTCTTTTATAAAAACATTATTAGCCTCTGCCTTTGTAAAATGACAATGGATATAAGATAAATGCTCCCATATAAGAGAACAGAACATAAAATTATCTCCTAAGAGCATTAACTACCATTTTTTAAATTTTGAAAATGAACAAATTCTCAATCAGTGCCTACCATCTGCAAGACACTATTGGGAATCAATGGAAAACAAAAAGATCTAATTATCCACAAGGTCTGGAAAAGATAGAGAACAGAATCACTTAATACCACCAGTGTATGGAGGTAAGCAAGGAGAAGCTCTCCATTCAGTATCCAAGATCCTCTGCTAGTCCCGTACAATGCACCAGCATGGAAAGTGATGAATAAGCTTCATTGATAATAGTGACTACGTCACAGCTGGCTGAACATTCAGTCCACAAACAGAAGGCTTCTGTATTTGCTCGAATCAACCATAGGAAAGTTTTAGCAAAAAGACTGTTATATTCAAATGGAAATCAGTACTTTCCAGCAAGAATGGACAATTAGCAATTCCTTAAACTGGCACTAAAAGGAAGAACAGAGAAATGTACCAAAAATTATCACAAACAACCTATATTCCAAAATGTGAAACAAATAAGAAAGATTACTATTGTTAGCATTTTGAAAAACTCATGTACCAGTCATAAGGTAAGTCTGGATGTTGAGTCTCCCAGTTATCAACTTTACTGATAAATTTTACCCAACTACTCTCCCTTTGTAAATTTCTTATCACATAAAGTTTAAACTGTAGTCCAAGATTTCAGCACACGGTTAATTTAGATGGCATTCTTTAAACATTTAGCAAAAAGTGCAAAGTCTGTTTATACAACATTTGAATCTACATTTTAAAAGTGTTTATTCACCAGATTAACAGATTCTTGCAAATACTTCTTCAAGACTAGCAAGGCAAATAATCACCAACCTCACTCCAATCTCCAAGCACACACACAATTATGGCCTATCTGACTTATGGATCTGGTTTTGTGAATCTGATCCTGCGACTAGAGAAGTTTGCAGGCCCTTAATTAAGTTACAATGATTCCATGGCTACCCTTGGTGTTGAAAAACACAAAGGTCAAGGAAATAGGCAAAAGAAATTTCACCGGAGTTAAAGCAATTATTTCCTAGATATAATGTCAAAAGCACAAGCGATAAAAGAAAAAAACTGAGGTTCAACTTTATGAAAATTAAGGATTTTGGTGTTTCAAATGTGACACTACCGAAAAAGTGAAAAGAGAGCCAACAGAATGGAAGTCATATACAAGGGACTTGTATCCAACATAAATAAAGAAATCTTAAAATTCAGTAACAAAAAGACAAATAAAGGTTAGGTGCATCACATCTAGAATACCAGCACCTTGGGAGGCCAAGGCAGGAGAATTGCTTGAAGCCGAGAGTTCACGACCAGCCTAGGGAAAAATAGCAAGACCCTGTCTCTACAAAAAATTTAAAAATTAGCTGGGCATCGTGGCACATACCTGTAGTCTCAGCTACTCACAGTAGGTTAATGTGGGAGGATCATTTGAGCCCAGGAGTTCAAGGATGCAGTGAGCTTTGATGGTGCCACTGCACTCCAGCCTGGGCAACAGAGTGAGATCCCAATAAAGTAAGTAAATAAATAGGCAAAGACATGAAAAGATGTCCAGTATCATTAATCATTATAAAAATGCAAAACCACGAGACACTATTTCAAATCCACTAGAATGGCTACAATTAAAAGACAATAACAAGTGTTAACAAGGATATGGAGAAACTGGAGCTCTCAGATAATTCTGTGGAGAATGTAAAAGAGTACAGTCACTTTGGAAAACAGTCTGGTGATTAAACAGAGTTGCCAATTCTGAAATTACTAAGCAATTCCACCTTTAGTTATATATGCAAGAGAAATAAAAACATATCACATAAAAACTTTTACCTATATTTATAGAACATGTGTTCACAGCATGACAGCCAAAAAGTAGCAACAACCCAAATATCCATGAACTGATGAATGAAAAAATAAAGTTATATGTCCATACATGTAATATTATTCAGCAATAAAAAGGAATAAAGTAGTGATAAATGCTAAAACACGGATGAACCTCGAAAACATTATATAAAGTGAAAGAAGCCAATCACAAAAGACCACATATGGCATGATTACACGGATACAAAATGTTCAGAAAAGGCAAGTCTATATAAACAGAAAGTAAATTAGAGGTTTCCAAGGACTGAGAGAGGGTGCAAGGGTGTGGGAAGTGAATACTAATGGGTACAAGTTTTCCTTCTGGAGAGTGATGGAAATGTTCTCAAATTAGATAATGGTACTGGTGGCATAAATTTTTTAAACATACTGCAAACAACCAAATTGTACACTTTACATTGGTAAATGTTGTGGTATATAAATTATATGTCAATAAAATAGTTTTGCACTGTGCTGAACTGCAAACCTTTTCACACTTCTGAAAGCAGTCCCTCAAGTTACCTGATATTTTATGGGGCAAGGCACATATGAAGTAGAGCAATTATTCTCCTATCAACCTGTGTCTTCATCTCAAGCATTAATCTAGAGTTGGACTGGCTCTGGGGGCACCAGATAACTCAATGGATACACTCTAAACATTACAAATTCCTAAGAATTACCGAAGCCTAGCAGCGCCTACTGCCAATTTTGGTTCCATTTACTTCAATAAACATTGATTGAGGCCCATAAATGGCTAAGGACTATCTCTAGAATACAAAGACAAAAGAAATATTGGGGCTGGGCACAGTGGCTCATGCCTGTAACCCTTGCACTTTGGGTGGCTGAGGCAGGAGAATCCCTTGAGCCCAGGAGTTTGAGACCAGCTGGGGCAACATAGTGAGTCCTCATCTCTACCAAAAATAAACAAAAGTAGCCAGGTGTGGTGGCACACAACTATAGTCCCAGCTACTCAAGAGGCTGAGATGGGAGGATCACTTAAGCCTGGCAGGTTGAGCCTGCAGTGATTCAGTATCGCACCACTGCACTCCAGCCTAGACCTTGTAGAAAGAGATGAGACGAGAAGAGGAAAATAGTGGGCCTGATACCCAAGAAGTTCACCGCTTGTTAAGTCTAAGACAGATACATACGCACATGGTTCCAGTTCAGTATACCATGTGCAAACTACAGGAATAAGCATGGAGGCAGAGAAATAGTACAGAGAAGGGAGTAGTTAATTTTATCTCAATATGACCCACAAAGGTTTCACAGGAATAAGAATACCTGAGCAGGGCTTTAAAGGATTGGTAGACAGGAGAGGAATGGTACACGGAAGAACGTGGAGGAAGGAAAGCAGGCCACAGTCAAGGCAATGAAAAGGGGTATGTAATAGCAAAGCGGCTTGACGGGCTGAAAGAAATTTGGAAACAAAATTAAGGGTCATGCAAAAAATGTCAGAAGATGAGTTTGGGGAATTAAGCTAGATTACGGATATGCTACAAATTCCAAACCTTATCCTAAGGCAATGGTGAGGCTTTGAAGGGTTTTAGGCAGGTGAATGAAATTATCAGATTTATTCTAGAAATATTATCCTAGCCAATCATTTGCAGAATGACGATTCACTAGAACAAGGGTTCTCCAGGTTTTATTTACCTAAGTAATCACTTTTAATGTGCTTTCAAATGCAATGTTATATAGTAACCGGAGACAAAAGAAAGCAAAAAGCAAAGCACTTCTGGTTGAAACACTGGAAGGCCTGGAGCCCTGTACAGGCAATGACCACCGTTTAGCCCCCACAACTGAAGAATCCCTACAGCTCAGCAGAAGATGGTGTGGAAATTTTTGGACTAAAGAGAGGTATTATTAATAATGGAGGACTGGAGATTAGTTAAGAAGCTAGTTTAATAGTCCAGGGGTAAAATGATCAGTACCTAAAACAACAGACAAAGAAGAAAAGAGAGTCCAGAAAGCTCTAAACAAAACAATTAATAGAATTTCTAGACTGACTAGATGTAGCATAAGAATGAAGAAAGAATCCAGGATGACTTCAGGGCTTATGGTTTATTTATTTATTTAATTATTTATTGAGACAGAGTCTCACTCTGTTGCCCAGGCTGGAGTGCAATGGCATGATCTTGGCTCACCGCAACCTCTGCCTCCCGGGTTCAAGCAATTCTCCTGCCTCAGTCTCCCAGGTAGCTGGGACTACAGGCACCCGCCACCAGTCCCAGGTAATTTTTTTTATTTTCAGTAGACGGGGTTTCACTCTGTGTGAGCCATGATGGTCTCTATCTGACCTCGTGATCCGCCCACCTCGGCCTCCCAAAGTGCTGGAATTACAGGTGTGAGCCACTGCACCCGGCTAATTTTTTGTATTTTTAGTAGAGACAGAGTTTCACCATGTTGGCCAGGCTGGTCTCAAACTCCTGATCTCAGGTGATCCACCCACCTCAGCCTCCCAAAGTGCTGGGATTACAGGCGTGAGCCACCACGCCTGGGCAGCAAGAAGGCATATGGTTTAGGGGAAGAGACATGACTGTTGATAAAATGGACAGGGATACTCGGCTTACCTAAAGATACTTCAAATTTAGTAATCCCCAAAATTGAACTCTCTTGCTCCTCATCAAACCTGTGTTAGCAGTGTTAGTGGTTTCATATCTCAGTACCATGGCTCCAGATTATGCTGGTGCTTGAGCCAGAAGCCTCAGAATCACCTTTGATAGCTATTCCCCCACATTCCCTACATTAAGTCCATCAGCAAGTGTCATTGATTCTAATTTCAAAATTTGTTTCATTTATCCACTACTTCCACCACCACTGCCACCACGCTACTTCCATGCCACCATCATCTTATACCTTGATTTCTATAACAGCCTCTTAACCCAGTTTCCTTGCTACTATCCCTAACTCACTCCAAACCATTCTACATACAATAATGAGCTCTGTAAACTGTAAACCCTTCCGTGGATTCCCATTGCACTTTAAAGACAAAGAACATGCCTTGTTTTATTCATCTTGGGACACTCAATGCCTAGTACACTGTAGACAATAAATTTTTTTTAAAAGAATAAAAGAGAAAGGATCAGGCGTGGAGTAAGATGATGAGTTTTGTTTCAGGATTCTTGGGTTTGAGGTGTCTATGGGATGTGCAAGGGATGACCCTATGGCAACTGGTAGTAGGAGCCTGAATCCAAACTGACATTTGGCCTCACTATTTCAGGACTAAATAAGTAGAGTTATCTACGGTAAACAGGACTAAGACTATTTTAGATAATCATGAACTAAGTTAACAAAGCTTGAAGCAAGCTCAGCTTCTCAGAAAGATTAAAGTGTCTCTCTAATCTGGAATTCTGCAGCTCTGGGTCAGGTCTGGGTCAGCATTTCAAGGACCACAGAAACCACTGACCTAGCACTAGATTTGTGGTGGAATCTTTACAAGAAGCTATTTGGCAGCAAAGCCTGTGATTTGCCCACTTCCTTCAAACTATTTTCACAACACCTCTGCCCACCCCCACCCACCCCCCAGCTCCCCAATGTCCTCACCAATTTCCAAATGACTTCTCTATTAGTTAATCATGAACCTTACCTGACTCTCAGACAGCACATCTGCGGTGGTGCCTGGAAGCCTGTATTCTGACAACTATACCAGGCAATTTCTCAGTCTGGGGAAAGTTAACAGTTTAGAGAACACATGCAAAAGTTACTTTCATTCCTCTCTTCTACTGACCCTAGAGAGCTGCCTTAGGACGTTACTGTTATGAGGACTTTCAAACAATAACAAAATTGTAATTTATTGCAGATTTCCTATAGTACTACACGAAAATATTTAATATAATGTACTGATCACAGCAAGTGCTAAGAGCTTCCAGGTTTCTAATAAGTAACCATCACTTTTCCAAACACACATGTAAGAGACATTGATTATAATATCCAACATCCCTTTTCCTCCTTAATTTCTGCCAACATCAGTGTTTACCTACTGTATACAAACCCTTCAAGTTCAGTAAGCTTGGTAATGGCACCTCTATTTTGATTTTTAAGTCAATATATAAAATAATTATATATTTTCTTTTAAAACAGAGCTTCTGAGAACTTCTGCCTACATATCCAGGGAATGTGTAAAATAGTAAGTGTCAGATGAATTGGCTTATGACCTAATCATTTGGTTTACTATTCAGGTGATCAGAGGTGATAGCCTGGTAACTCTGTCAATCCTAAGGTTTTACACTGACTTATGCTTGGTTGCATATCAATTGTTTTACATCTATAAAGGACTACTGGTTAAATGCAAGACATATTAGAATTGTTGAAGACAATAAAGAACATAAATGCTAAATCCTGAAACTTCAACTCAAGACGACTTTTACCAGCTCTGTATATTGCATTATCTGATCAAATTCCTCAAGATTTTAAATGTCTCCAATACTTCAAAATCCATTCGGGAAAAAAAAAAAGAAAAAATGAAAACACAGCAAACATAACATCAAACTGACTATTTTTCTTTTTTTTTTTTTTGAGACTGAGTCTCGCTCTGTCGCCCAGGCTGGAGTGCAGTGGCCGGATCTCAGCTCACTGCAAGCTCCGCCTCCCGGGTTTACACCATTCTCCTGCCTCAGCCTCCTGAGTAGCTGGGACTACAGGCGCCCGCCAACTCGCCCAGCTAGTTTTTTGTATTTTTTTTTTTAGTAGAGACGGGGTTGGTCTGGATCTCCTGACCTCATGATCCGCCCGTTTTGGCCTCCCAAAGTACTGGGATTACAGGCTTGAGCCACCGCGCCCGGCCAAACTGACTATTTTTCATTTATGGTGAATAAGTATTATCTGCACTCACAATGTATTTTTTGCAAAAAAAAAAAAAAAAAAGTTTGCAAATAGCAGTTTGAAATATGTCATATTTTACTGTATTTTAAAAGAAAGCCCCAAAACTATTTTTATAAATAAGCAGAAAATACAAGACTCTCAACTGCTGGGTGGCAGACTAAGGTTTTTATTTATTTTTGAAGCCTCAATATAACCTTAAATTTCAATCTGCCCTTTAATCGACACTCATTCCCAAAAGCATGTGATTTTAAAAGTTGACAAATGGTATCTATTTTATGTGGTTAAAGCAAATTAAGCAACCTTTACATATGCAAAACGGTATGTACAAAGTTGTTCATTTTGGCACTGTTTGTAATAGTAACAGTGGAAACCATCTAAGTATTCATCAATAGAGGATGCAAGTTATATTACATTCATACAATGAAATGTTATGAAGAAATTTTTTAATAATAAGGAAATGGGTATAATGTGCTACTACCTGTGTAGGAAACGGGGGTGCAGTGGGGAATATGTAAATATATTAGATTGTATATGGGTAATATAACTGTAGAATTATACTTAAAAAAAAAAACTGACAATACTAATTCCCTGTGGGGAAACAAATTGAGTGAAGGGGGCCAGGATATAAGAAAAACTTACTAATAAATATCTTTTTACATTTTTTAAATTTGAGCTATATGAATATATTAGCTAAGAAAGAAATGGTTAAAATAAACATTTTTTAAAAATGAACCATGTATAAGAGTACTTTAAAAGAAATGAACACTTTGAAAAACATATTGCTCAATGACTAGGTTATATATAATTACATAGATAAAACCAATGTGTAAAGAAACTGTTATAATTATGTCTTCTCTTAAAACTTCTCACTATGTACTCCATTGAGTTGTATGACATATAAAAATACTAGAGTTAATCTCATCCCAAACCCTTTAGATGTCCCATCAATGGCTGAAACAGCAACAACAATAGGTTCCTTCATTCCTCAGGTCTACGGCAAAAAGGCAGCAAACATGAGGTTCTTGACATATCCCCATAAGTGACTGAGCAAAAAATTTTGAAAATATTCAACTTTTCTCATCACACTGTATGTCACTTGTTAAATGAAAAGTCAAAATCTCTTCATTCATAATGCTATATTAAATCATATATTTAAAAAACTTTATAACACTACTTAATAATAAAATATCCATTTAAAATCTCTATCTTATTCACATTATCTTTTATAGACCCAAAATGACAGAATGCTTTTTAAAAAATACTTCATAAAGCAGTTCTTGAGAAATAAGATCTTGGGTCCAAAAAAGTTGAGTACAAAGCAAGATGACTACAGTACCAGCAATCAACACCCAGAGTTGTTGAAAAACAAAAATCAACAATGTAAAATAAGATGAACAAAAAGGGTTGGCTTCTCGATTAACCATCTAAATTCAAATAGATACTCACATTATTCATCCCTCACTGAGTTCCTGACAGATTGGCTTTAAAAGCTCTTCCAAAGATTCATTATTCTTAAACTTTACCCCATCACACCCATCCAACCTTTGGCAAACACCTCATTTTTTATCTTTATTAGAATAAATTGAAGGAATTCTCCCCCTACCATCTCAGAGTATCCACTTTTTCACCTGTCCTTTCCCCTTCTCTCCCACACCACAGGAAGCAGTGTAAGCCCCATCGTTGTTTTAACCCATCTCCCAACTTCTACCAAGATCTTGCTTGCTTAATCATCCTACAACTCGACATCTCAAGTTTTCCCTTTTCTTTGGTCCCTTGCTTTGTGCCTTCAAAAAAGCAAAGATCTTCTGATATTTTGAAGAATGTGTCTTGATCACGCTTCCTCCTTTAACTATTATATTTCTTTCCTTTTTCTAGTCAAGTTCCCTAAATATGTAATTCACATCCATTGCCTCCTTCTTCTTCCCTCAGAAAATATATACTTCAGCTTCAAATCCTCTACTAAAATAGCCTTGTCAAAGTTCCCAAATGTCCTCCTAATCATCAAAAGTGAAAGCGACCTCCATGTTAATCTACTCTATTCGCTTCCCTCTATAGACAAGGAAGCTGAAACCTATGAGAGATTAATTTTACCAATATTATAGTGAATCTTCAGGGCTGAAATCTCAACCACCTTCCATTCAGAAGAATAGAATTTTCTTGGTTAAGAAAGAAACAAAAAACAAGAAAAAAAAAGTAAATAAAAACTCCAGATTATTTCAGAAATCTCCACAAAAGAAAAAGAAAAAGCCATATTTGTCTAAAATATAAGTCAATAGGAATATACCAAGAGATCATCCAAAATCCATTCCAATTGTCTTTGGAATACGGCCTTCCTTGCACTTCTTGAATTCCAAAATCTCCAAACCAAATAATAAAGTTCCACTGTGAAAGTTTTTCAGGAAAGTCAATTTTTTCTCTACTCCTCCATCTGGCATGCACTATAGTACACAGTCTAAATTTGAATATTGAAAGATCCTGCACAGAAACCTAGGGATTATTCAGAGAGGTAGAAGGAGAATCAGGGAAATAAGGAGGAGGAAGTTTTTAGGAGGAGGAAGCAATCAACAGTGCTAAAAGCTAATTTTTCACATCTTCTCCCCTATACACCTCCACGACATTTTTGGTCATTCTGAATAGGTCCGTAGAGTGTTCCTGAATTAGGGTATAATCTCTTCTACAAAGAAACATGCCTATCACCTGTGAGGGCTAACGTGCCAAATTGACTGGACTATGAGGTGCCCGGATATTTGGTCAAACATTATTCTGGGCATTTCTGTGAGGGTGTTTTTGAATGAGATTAACATTTAAGTCATTGGACTGAGTAAAGCAGATTGTCTTCCATGTGTGGGTGGGCATCATCCAATCAGTTGAAGGCCTGAATAGAATGAAAGACTGATCTCCCAAGAGCAAGAGAGAACTCTCCTGCCAACTGGAACATCACTTCTCCCTGGTTCTATAAGCAGCTTCCAGGCTTCAGAGTCAAACTAGGACACCGCCTCTGCAGATTTTGGACTTGCCAGCCTCCGTATTCACAGAAGCCTATCACTTATAAGAAATCTCTTTATACATACATACACACACAGATACACACACACAAATCTCTCTAGAGAATCCTAATACAACATCTGAGCATGAAAAGTATATATTCTTTAGTCTATTTGCTTCAATGTTCACCCTTTCAGACTAAATTTTAGAGGCCAATTAATAATCTTAGAGTAAAAATTCTGTTACCCAAGCTTTCTCATGATAAAGCCCTTTGCAACATCCATGTTACCAGAAAAAAAAAAAAAGCAATATGAAGACCAAAGACAAAGAACCTATAAACAACTGATATGGTTTGGCTGTGTGTCTCCAACCAAATCTTATCTTATCTATCTTATCTAGAACCCCTACATGTCAAGGGAGGGACCTGGTGGGAGGTGATTGGATCATGGGGGCAGTTTCCCCATGCTGTTCTCATAGTGAGGGAGTTCTCAAGAGATCTGATAGTTTTAAAAGTGGCAGTTTCCCCTGCATTCGCATTCACATTCTCATTCTCATATTCTCATTCTCACATTTTCACATTCTCTCATTCTCTCATTCTCTCTCTCTCTCTCCTGTTGCAGCTTTGTGAAGAAGGTACTTGCTTTTCCTTCACTTTCCACCATGATTATGTGTTTCCTGAGGCCTCCCCAACCATGTGGAACTGTGAGTCAAATAAACCTCCTTTCTTTATAAATTACCCAGCCTCAGGTAGTATCTTTATAGCAGTGTGAGAACGAACTAATACAATGACCAACAGGAATTAACAGAATTAAAAGATTATTTTCCTTATCATTTAGCCTCTCTAACTATTTTGATGGTCAAGTAGTTGGGAAATTTCACAGATTTTTTGCTTTATTTATTCCTATTTTGTCATGCTATTTTCAACTACCACAGAAATTGAGAAAAGGCAAGGCACTATGAGGAACATAACATCTACCTTGACATCTACCTTGAATTATACATTACCTAGATTACAAATTAAACAATTTAAACAAAGTAAAATCGTGTTTTATTTTGATATTTTGAATATGAATTTAACAAAATAATCAGAATGAGTAGAAGCAGCATAATAAACAAAAAAAGGGAAAAGAGATGGAAAGACAGATGAAAAAAGTAGAGAAAGTCATACAGAGAAGAGTCATCCTATTGGCCTCCTTCTGGGGCGCTGTGAAGTGTCAGTTTGTTTTCCTTTCCTTCAGACTCCTATTTCAGAGCTGAGAAGATTCCCTACAGGAACCAGAGTATACCCATGGAACAGGACTCCTTCTGGAAAAGCAGTGTACATGAGGTTACTGAAATTCAGCTGGTATTCCCCAGCAACCTTCTCACTCCACTGTCTTGTTTAAAAGGAATAAAAAATAGAAATACCACAAGAAGGAGAAAAGCAGGAAAAGATGAGAGTCCTCCTGCTATGGTTAATTGTTTGTGTCAACCTGACTAGGGTTAGGGATATCCAGAGAACGGATAAACGTTATTTTGGGCGTATCTCTGAGGGTGTTTCCGGAAGAGATTAGCATTTTAATAGGTAAGCTGAGTAAAGAGGATGGCTTTTCCTTATGTGAGTGGGCCATTCAGGGCCAAAATGAAAACAAAAGGCAGAGGAAAGGTGAACTAAACTCTCTTCTGTAGCTGGGACTTCCCTCTTTCTTGCCCTCAGACATAAACTCCCCTGATTCTCAAGCCTCCAGGCTTGGACTGGAGCTACACTACAGGCTTTCTTGGGCCTCCAGCTGACCAACAGCAGATCATGGGACTCTCAACCTCCAATGCTGTGTAAGCCAATCCCTCGTAATAAACTTCTTTCCACATATCTATATGTATCTAATGGTTTCTTTTCTCTGGAGAACCATGAATGATATACCTTCCCAGGTTAGCAAACACCAAGGACGCTTCTCTAAGTACCTGTGTACTCAGGAATGGCAGCCAAAACAGGACATATGGCTCTCTTAATATAATTTTAGAATTAAGGAATCATACTAGTTAAAAATGAACTAAGAAGTCATTCAATTCATTCTTCCTACTTAGAAGTTACTGAGATAAAAGGCACTTGAGAAAAAAAATCATTGCAAGGTTTCATATGGAAGGATAAGCCTCTAACAAATTATCCTTCCACAAATAACAACTTTGGACAACATATTAAAAACAATTACCGGAGGGCTCTGGCAAGTGAATATAAGGAGCCATGTTTCGGAGGGAAGTCTAAACTGTGGAAGTGACTGGCATAGGGCCAGTTTCCGGGTTTTGCAACTTTTCCCTGAGGACCGTGGTGATCGTGGTGCTAGGCAGCTAAGCTCCCACTGAAAAATAATAAAACATCTAAATGGCCTGTAGAACCTAGAGCAGGAACTCAGAGAAACCAGAGCCCCCGGATAGTGAGGGAAAACTGTAGACAAGAGAGACCCAGAGGAGAATGTCAAATTCTATACTAAAAGTTTGCCCAAGTTTTAGACCCCTGAAGCACCTGTGCGTGGGACAGACCAAACAGCATAATCTGTGAGAAGAGCCACCACCTACTGTGGCCACAGCACGTGGAGCCTGAAACTCCAGTAGAAAAATCTGCCATCCTTCTGCCAGAAGAAACCAGGGCCCAAGGCAACATAGGCCACCAGAGAGAGAAAGAGGAACCCTGGAAAGAAGAGATCCACGGAAGCAGAACCCAAAATTTTATAGAAATACTATATAAGTCTCTGGCTAACCAAGGAGCCATATATGTACAGGCCAGACTCAAGGCAGCCTGAAATTAGATCTGAGTCACCATCTACTGCAGGCATGACAGAGGTTGCAGCTTGAGTCTAACCATGTTAAATGCCTGCTTACAAAGGAAAATATTCAACATACTTTGAATCAAGATAACAGAAACAAGAATCTTACAACACAGCATTCAAAATGTTGAACATATAATCTAAAATTATTCCTCTAAAAAAAGGCTAAGAAAATCTGATTCATTCTCAAAGAAAAAGACAATCAACAGATGCTATATTAACCAGTGTTCTCTCTCTGTGTGTGTATATATATATACACACATATATATACGTATAAATTCTTTCCTCTGGCAGTATGGTGTAAACGCATGCGTGCGCACACACACACACGCACACAGAGAGAGAGTGCGCGAGCGCACTAGAAAGAATTACTGGTGGAAAGCTGAGGATTGGCGCTGCAAGGGTCCATTCCCAGGAAGCATAAGATAGAAAAGAAAAGTGACACACAGGCAACTCAAGACCCCCAAAAAGACCCTTAAGGACAAGAGTTTGCCAGAGATTCTTGGGGACCTCTGAGAAATATGGAGAAACTGGCAAACTATCAGTGATTAGTCTCTCAAGGCAAATTCAGGAGAAAAAAACTACAAAGGTCTGCTATTCTCAGAATTATTCATTATGATATTTCCAAATCTTTCATGAGCTTCCCAAATAAGCTCTAAACTATAATTGTACAGGTTTTGTTCAACATACCTGTAATTTATATACCAACCCTCCAAAAAAAGATGCCTTAATTTGTGCTCAGAGGCATATTGTTTAGTAAACTGAAACTGAATTTCCACTTCACGATGCAATCTAGATTTCTAAGATCTGGCTGGCTCATCAACACAAGAACTAGAAAATGGATACAAATGGCTAGGATTCAGTCTCAATACAACACCAATAACCTCTCAGTTTTTCACATTTCTCATCTCTTAAATAAAACTCCCATCAACATTTTTCCCTTCATACATTTCCCCCATTCTTAAAAGAAAAAAAAAATCTTTTTTAGGAGTTTTCCACTCCCCTCCATTAATTTTTTGCTTTGAAACATATATTATAACAAGTATTTTAAAGATCTATTGAAAATCCATCCCTCTTCTGAAACTTAATTTACCAGCACTTACAAGGAATTTCACATGATCTTTAACGACCATGACAGCCTCAACTGATCTCCCCATCTCCCTCCTGGTCCACTTCCAATCCATCCTCCACATTGCTGCTAAAGTCGAATTGCTAAAAAAGCAAATTTAAGCAAGTTATTCCTCTGTTTAAAACCCTTGGATGTCTTCCCACTGCTCACCGGATAAAGTCCAAATATCTGGTGCTTGCCTATCCTTCTGGCCCCATCTCTAGCCTCTGCTTCCCTTAAACCCTACCCTATTCTCCAATCATGTAGAACTACTTGTGGCTCCCAGGCTATTTTATGCCTCTGTAACTCTGCTTACCCGTTCTCTTTGCCCAGAAAGGCTAGCTCTCCCATTCCCTCTCCTTTCCCCATTACCTCCTTGCTTCCTGAACTTCTATGGAGTTCTGTGAACACTAATCACATCTTGGAGGATAAACAGAAGTTCAGCAAGTCCATCCTTCTAGGCTCACTTCTTCGGCCCCTCATCTTGCAAGATTTTCTTTGGTGATGGACTCAGACTGTTTTCTGCAATTTCCTCTTGGAACTTTGGAATAAAAGTGGTTCTATCAACATATTCATTTGTATAAAATGTGATTCCCCACAAAACTCACACTCAATGAAAGGCAATCTGCATATACAAACCTCCACACTTGTTTGGTTATTGCTTTTTTTATGTACCTGGATCCCTTTTTGGTCTCCTCAACTTAACTGTAACAGAGAGAAGTAATGTCTTCTAGTGGTGGCCAACATTTACTTTCTAAATAAGTTTCCCAATGAATTTTAGTAATTGAAAATATAAGGCAAACAGTATCAATTCTTTTGACAATGTTTATTAGATATAGACTAATAAATGTGTGCCAGGCACTGCGGTAGATTCTGGCGACACAACAGTATACAAAAGAATTTACAGACACAGATTCATTTATAAAAACAAAGAACTTTGTAACTTACAAACATACATTAGAGACCAACCAGGGAGTCCAATCCACTCATTTTACAGTGGACAAAGTGTCTTGCCCAAATTCACCCATCTAGTTAATTGCAAAGATAAGATACAAGAGTTTTCTCATTCAATGTCTCTCTTTCCAACTTATTTCACCAGTTTGAAGGAATTTTGAGTAATAAGATTAAACACTATTTTTGGTTTCAGATACAATATACATCTCAAAGTTTAAAATAATATTAATCTATATGTGAAAAGAGACTTGACACTACTTTTACAGAAAGAAAAGCAGCAACATAAAACAAATCTAAAGGGGATGAAATAACAGAAACCCAGCAGTGGAAGCTGAGCTTCATCTAAGTCAGCAGATGACATCTATTTGCACTCGTTAGCACTGCCTGGCATGTGCTACACCACCCCCTCGGGTAATTTACATTTTTTTAAAGCATGTATTTCTAAATTTAGGAAGTTAGGATAATCAGGGTGGAAAAGCCCATCTGTTTGACGTTCACTCCAGCTGCTGCAGATTCTGAAATGAAATTTGAGTATTTTCTTCTGTTTCATCTTACCCAGTCTGGAATACAATGGCATGACAGAGGCATAAACAGGTAGCTACAGGCAATGTATCCAATATATATTTCATTTGATCACACAACATCCCCATGGTGCCTAAATAACCCTGCCACAATTACACAAGCACATGCACTATTTATACACAGTGCATAAATATATCTGTGTACATTCATGGTACATACACATTTTTCTTGTGTAATATTTGATTGCGATGGAAAGGCAGAGACAGAAAGGCATCAAGAAGAGAAGATTTTTGACCCTGAAGAAGTTAAAGTTAGTTTGAATAAGACAGAAAAAGTAACTGAAATATTGCTTAGTTTTATTATTTCACTCATGTTATTGGAAAGAGCTTCAACGTGGATTCTGGCCTAAACGCTGCCACTTACATGCTGTGTGGCTTTGAAAAGATCACTTTACCTCTCTAGATTTTTAATTAAATGACATGCAAGAATAGAAGCAGGAGGAAAGAGTTGAGTATAAAGGAGAACCTAGAAGACTAAAGGTATCTTCCAGATCTACAATTCCAGGACTGTATGACAGCTACATAAAATTTCACAAGGAAGCCATTGTAAGTGGAAGAAATCTTCACCTTCTGGTTTGGAATTATCAATATTAAACCTTCAGAAGCAAATCAATAAATGCCTATTTATATACCTTTTTATGTACCTAAAAAGTGCGTGAGTCATATACAGTATGCTAAATGTCTTTTTAGTAGTACTAAAACAACTTAGAAGTACTTTTAAAATAAACACAATTCAAACAGAACAACTTTACTTTTCTAAACTATACAAATAAATTAAGAGACAGATATTATCTAGGATGATGTTTATTACTGCAAATAAACATCACATGTAATTGCTGATAAAGCCCCCAAAATGGAAGTATAAAAGTACCTCCAGAAATAAACATTTGCTGGGTCCACACGTCTTTCCTAAATACCTTCCCTCTGTAAGGCACTGTGGTATAGGCAATATTGGCCAATGAATGTCTCAGACAAAATTATTAAAGTTTCATTACTGCTCTTCGCAATAGTCATTTATTTAGAAATGAAAACAATGCTTGTGTAAGATCTACCTTATTTAACGCAATTAACTGCAGGGGTGACAGAGACCCTCTACGCACTACAACCCTGTCACTTCACTAAGGAATCCATTATAAACTTGGATGACACAAACAAAACTGAAAGGTTGTAAAAGCTTTAAAAAGTATATTTACCATGACTTAAGGACACCTAAGTACCTAACATAACATTTTTTCTGTGTCATGTTATTCTTCACATGCCTCTATTTCAGAGGTAAGTAAACACTTTAAGAGGCAGGGACTTGAGAAAAAACAATGTAGTCCCATCTCATTTTTTACTGCCTAAGTTGTTGTTACAAATGTCTTTAGTCTATTTTTGCCTCTGCTATATCCTCAGTACCTAGAACATAGCCTAACACAAAGTGGGCACTAGATAAATATTTACCAAATATGAGTAAATGCTTTAAAAAGCTGTTTTATAATGTTAAGAGCTGGGGAAAAGGAAAAGTTAGAGACTCCTATTCACTAAGCACCTGGTGCCTGAAGTCCATCACTTCATCCAGTCTAGCCACTTGGTGTGGGTAGGCATTACCTGTCCCACTTTCCACAAGAGAAAAACGATTCAAAGGTTAAACAGTACTCTGACCAAAGAGAAGAAATGGACCATCTAGTCTAACCACTGAAAACGGGGGCGCAGGTGCAAAACTCATCTGAAAGAGGGAGGGAGGACATAAAAAGAAAACCAGTCTGAGTACACCAGGCAGAAAGGCTGAGCTAGGAAGTTTAGGGATCCAGTAAGAGACAGCATGGGAAAAGAAGAGCTGCAAACACAAAGGTGTAACTGGGTGGGCCAGAGCCAGGAAGGAGGCACAAAGGGTGTCACACTGGGCTGTGGGGCACAGAAGAGAAGGGACAGAGGTGTGGCAGCCCTCAGGAGTGAGGCTGTAATGGTCCTGGGAGCTGGGAAGCTGGGGAAGCCAGGTGGCATGTGGCATGTGTTCAAAGGTTCTCAAAGTAAAAACTGCCCAGAAATATGTCAATTCCAGCAAATAACAGCATGCACATGAGTGACAAAGATGATGGTCATTCATGGTAATTTACTATTCATGCTGTCATTCTTAATTCTTTTTAAAAAAAAATCTTTAGAAATCTAAGAGGAAAAGCCAATTTTCGCCAGAAGAAAGAGAACATTGTAAATATAGGATTATTGACTATGCAAGAAAATATTTAGAATGCTGAAGCAAATAGTTCAATGTGTACAAATTACATGCATAACAGAGCTTCAAATGAGTTACCATAGCTACCAAAGGATAATTAATTTTGAGGAAACAAAAGAAAAGACGTATCATTAGGGGCAGTTTTCAAAGAGCTGAAATGATAAACGTGGCATCCAAATTTAACTCATGTTACTTCCTAACAGGAACTAGCAACGCTCCTTTCCATACGACTATTTCTAACATCATCTCCCACACTCTTCCCTCCCCAGTCTTGTGTACCAGGCCACCTCTGTGCTAGTCTACATCCCACTTAGATCCTGCAAGACTCAATTAGTTCCTACCTGTTCCATAAGGTCTCTGACTCTAGTTGTACTTCTAACCTGACAATACAATTATCATGTATTGTTTATGAAATAAACGTGTATCAAGCACTGGCTAAGAAAGAAGAGGGTTAAACAAATAGGCAAGTGCATAAATTACAGTAAACAGATAAGGGCTAAAGTTTGAGCAAAGTTATATGGATGTAGGGGGGGAAAAAAGCTAACTCTAGGGAAGCCTTCACTTGGGAAGTGACATCCAAGCTGGGTACTAAAGCATAAGCATTATTTTCCAGGCCCAGAAAAAAGAATAATAAGGGAAATCTGAAGGTGAAATACAGTCATGTTTCACTTAATGACAGGGATATGTCTTGAGAAATGCATCATTAGGTGATTTTATCATTGTGTGAACATCGAGTGTACTCACACAAACCTAGACGGTATATAGCCTACTATACATCTGAGCTATATGGTGGAGCATCTACACTACAAACCGGTAGAGCATGTTACTGTACTGAATACCGTAGGCAATTATAACACGATGGTAAATATGTGTATCTAAACATATTTAACACAGAAAAGGTACAGTGAATATACGGTGTTATAATCTTATAGGACCACAGTCACTGTATGTGTGGTCCATTGTTAACCAAAACGTCATCATGCGGCTCACAACTGAAACTCTTCTCTGTTCCTTAAGCCAGGAAGACGAGTTTTGGAAACCAAAGGAATTGAGCCATGTGATCTTATTTAACCTTTCTGATCATCATTTTTCTTGTTTATCAAATGAAAGCAATGCCAGGTTGTGGTAAAAATTAATTATATAATGCACACTGAAAGACTAGTTAGGCATTCAAAAAAAATTTTTCCCTTTTCTTTTCTAAAAGTATAAACTCAGTGGAAGCAAGAACTGAGTTTTTTGTTTCTTCGTTTTCCTTTTTTTTTTTTTTTTTTGAGACAGAGTTTCACTCTTGTTGCCCAGACTGGAGTGCAATGGTGCGATCTCGGCTCACTGCAACCTCTGCCTCCTGGGTTCAAGCAGTTCTCCTGCCTCAGCCTCCCTAGTATCTGAAATTACAGGCATGTGCCACCATGCCTGGCTAATTTTCTATTTTTAGTGGAGATGGGGTTTCTCCATGTTGGTAAGAACTGAGTTTTATACCTCTTTCCTATCACCTACATTGTCTAACCCAACAGTCGAGCACAATTTCTTAATGACTGGTAATCTCTAAAACAGGATTTTTAATAATTCCCCTTTGAATTTGATAACACAATTATTTGATACAAATTAAAATAAAATTGTAGACTCTCATAGCTAGTGCTTTATTACTTAATAGGCACACCAAACAAATAAATAAGGCATCAGCAAGGCAGAGAGAAAGAGGCAGATGAGTGAGAGAGACAGAGAGAAAGAGAGAGAAGTCCTCTTGAGGACAAAAAACTCAGAACTGTATTACCTCCTCACCTATACTTCACAGTTTACTGTTTGGAGCTTCACAGTGCTTAAGATTCTAATGTTTAGGGTTCTAAAGCTCTGCTATAAGATCTGCCCATAACTTCTACAAATGCTTCCCAAATTCTCCAGTTAGGCCCTAGAATGCAGACAAAATCACCACAAAGGTAAATGGAGCTTACAAGAGAAAATGTAATCCACTTACTGATCACCTGAGCCTGACACAGTATTAGGCACTTTATTATTTTTACATGTTACATATTATCTTTACCTACTATCTTAATATTCCAGGCTCTTAACTACAGGTACTGGAATTCATTCTGCTCTACAACTGAATCATCTATTTCTTCACTTGGAAATAGGACTAATACTCATCTATCTCACAGGCTTAGTTTAAGGATTAATGTACATACATACATAAAATGTCTAGGCAATATATGGCACATGGTGGTAACCCAACAATGACAGCTATGCCCTTAATGAAAATGTGACATCCAGACTGGACACTTGTGACACTAAAAGAAGAAATGTGTGAGACTCAGAGAGGCATGCAGAAGTGCTGGCAGCAGCAGAACTGAAGCTCATCAGAGCTGGCACTGGAGGCTGGATGACTTGGCTTGCCATCCTTTGGCACATGTGCCCAGAAACTATTCAACTCCAGTGTTCCAAGCTGTTTAACCATATTCAGTTTACTGTGAGCACCTCAGTATCAGAAAAAGCCTGCCAAATCCAAGTATTTTTAAAAAGCACTTCAAGTGATCAAGCGAATAAAGAGGCTTTTCTTAAAAGAAAGTATCATTTATTAAGATTCAATAAACCATTGCAGTGCAGTTCTTGCAACTGCTTATATATTTGCTGCCCTGTTGGTATATCAGCTTAAGTTAAAAACTAGGACAGAGGTCAAAATTGGTGCATCTGGCCAGATAAGGATCCTTGATTCTGTGGGATTAGCCATACATCTATAGCAAATTTTATCAAGAGGACAGCAGTAAGTACATTTACATTCCTTTGTTAATAAATAGGCATATGCAAAGAAACAGAGTCTATTTTCTCTCAAACCGATCTGATCTTACTACTTCTCACTCACACACACCCCCAACTCACTCTCATACTAGATGGGTGACAGGGGTCAGGAAGATGATTAGATTGGACTGAATTTAGTTATTTCAGGCAGATCCAAGAATTTGCACAGCCTAAGAAACCTCTAGATTTCTCTTTTCAATAGCTCAGAGAAATTCTCGGTCTTTCAGATTTCTTTCCCCTTGTGCTGCTTTGCTTCAAGACGGTATCTTCCTGCATGAAGGAGAGAGTACTCAAATTACCCCCAGCCAGAGAAGAAAAGAGTTGCCCCCAGAGCCACACCAGGTTCTCTGGTTTCTTTACCTGCCTCTGCTGGAGAGTATCTTGACAGACTAGGCCAGACTGGTAACCAGTAAAATATGAATGCTCCTTTGTGAGGGTTTTCTTTCCATTGTTGCTGTTATTGAACGGGAACAGTGGTGGGTGTGTGCAGGTTCCCACCCCTGTACTGTGATCCTGGCCATTTGTCTCTGATTGCTATAGACTGAATGTTTGTATCCCCCACAAAATTCATATATTGAAACCTAAAACCCAAAGTGGTGATACCTGAAGGCGGAGTCTTTGGGAGATGATTAGGTCATGATGGTGGACCTCTCATACATGAGATTTATGCCATCATAAAAGAGGCCCCAGGGAGCTCTTTGCCCCTTCCACCATGTGAGGACACCGCAAGAAGAGAGCTGTTCACAAGCCAGGAAGCAGGCTGCTAGACATTAAATTTGCAGGCACATTGATCTTAGACTCCCCAGCCTCTAAAACTGTGAGAAATACATTTCTGTGGTTTATAAGCCACCAAGTCTGTCGTATTCTGTTACTGCGGCCCAAACAGAGGAAGACACTGATCTTGAAATCCCTGCACAGACCTCTACATTGTAACACAGGCCTCTGTCAATCCCCTTACAAGGACACACAGACACTGCTTGGTCTCTCATATACTTCATGTAATCCTGAGTAACCAGGTGCACTGCCTGAGACTCCACCTGTTTTCTGTCACTGCCTCGATGTCATCACTTTTACATACTCATGCACAGTTGCACAGCGTGCAGACTCCAAAGGACCATACTCCAAAGAATACATACTACCAGGGAAAATCGAATGGCTTGGTGAGGACAAGAATGAGAATTGAGCAGGAAATTACACTTCACTCACTCCACAAATGTAATACATGACACCATAATGAGCTAAGTCATGTCTGTCTTTCAGAGTAAATCGTGGAAGTTTAGTCTAAACTTGAACACTGGATCATCCACATTTGTCATCCTTCTATCCCCAGATGCCTGGAGTATAATAAACCCTCAGTTGTTCTTTTTCTCCTTACAAACCACTGAATACATAAGAATCAGATGTGCCATGCCTCACTGGCTGGGATAAAGACCAGACAGGCAATACACAAGTTTATTAGCTATCTGGCTATATCTTCTTCCACATGACATTTTAACTATGATATATCTATACTTCTGTTTCCCCACACAATCCTGATAATAAGTATTCTGCAATTACTTCTTTCCTGATTCACATACATCTCCAAACTGTAACTACAGTTATAATTCCAACTGTAGTTATATAAGTATAAAGTTACTTAAGACCAGATATATTGAACATCTCTTTATAACTCACAGTGGTGTATATAGAATAGGTTCTCAATAGTTTGTTGGAAAATGAAATACCATATTTTTAAAAGTTGATGAGACACTCTCCCCAGGGAAACGAATATTGTCAAATGCATATAACACTAAATTTGGAATGAAATTTCTGTGACCTCCCCGAAAACCATCTTTTGGTCACAGGTTAAAATCCCTTGTACAATACAAATGTAGGCAGTGGTTATATGATGCAAAGGATTCAACAATGTAAAAGGCCATTTAAAACTAAAATGATTATTTTAAAACAAATTACTATATAATAGAAAAATTAATATTGTGAGATTAAAAACTTAACCTCAACTCCAGATGATGAAGATTATGTTAATGAAGTAAAAGGATATGACAGTGATAAAGATGATGGTGACAACAGAGGAGGAGGAAAAAGACAACAAAAGGAGGAAAAAAATAATGCTTACATAGCATTCATATACAGAATTCTGTTTGGGACCCTATGTGTTTTTTGGGAGATGAGTCTTCATGACTTATTTATTAATAAGAGTTTATTGATCACTCACCATATGCAAGGCACTGTACTAGATTCTACAGGTAAAACAAAGTATAAGACCACATCTTATCTTCCTAAAAAGGCTAAACATAAATAAGCCAGCCATCACCAAAAAAAAAAAAAAAAATTTGTCCTTACCCCCAACTCTCATTGCACACAAGACAATGAATTCCAGATAGGCTGTAGGTTGAAATATAAAAGGTAAAACAGTATAGCTTACAAAGGATAACAGGAAATATCTTTATGACATTAGGAAAGGCAAAAAATTTGTAGTCAAGACACAAAAAATGCTAGTAAAGGAGAAAAAAGTTGCTTAAATGAATCACTTAAAATTAAGAACTTCTGTTCTTTAAAAGACGCCAAACTGAGAAAGTAAAAAAGCAAGTCACAGAGTAAGAGATTGTACAACACATATAAACAATAATGTGCCAGTACTTCAACAAACATGTTTTTTAAACCCACTGAAACCAAGGGAGTGGGAGGGGATACTGACTCCTTAATTTTGAAAACTGGCAAGAAGCCCAAGTATCCGTCAACAGATGAGCATATAAAATGTGGTATATTCATACAATGAAAAATTATTCAGCAATAAAAAGAAATGAAGTTCTGGTATATGCCACAACATGAATGAACCTCGAAAACATTATGGCAAGTGAAATAAATCTACTATGCCAAGTGAAATAAATACCCAGACACAAAGGATAAATGTTGTATAATTCTACTTATATGAGGTATGTGGAACAGGTAAATTTATAGAGATAAGAAGTAGATTAGAGGTTACCAGGGGTTAGGTGGAAACTGGGAGGTATTGCTTAATAGTTATAGCTTCTGTTTAGGGCAACATAAAAGTGTTGGAAATAGTGGTGATAGCTGCACAACAATGCAAATGTACTTAATGCCACTGAATCATATACTTGAAATGGTTAAAATGGTAAATGTTATGTTATATATATTTTACCACAATTTTTAAAACAATGTAAAATACCAAAAATTATTGGTCTGTATACTTTAAGTGGGTGAACCATATCGTTTGTGAATTATATCTCAACAAAGTTTTTTAAGAACTGGCAAATGACTTCAATAGAAAATTTGTAAAAGACAATACCCAAATGCTAGTAAAAAGGTGAAAAGGTGTGTAACTTCATTAGTAATCAGGGAAGTACAAAACCACCTACATACATACACACACAGACACAATGAGATATCATTATGCACCTATCAGAATGGCTGAAGTAATAAAATAGATTGACAATACCTAGTGTTCACTGACAAGGATGTAAAGGAAATGAAACTCTCATACACTGCTAGTGGGAGAAAGATCAGCACAGCCACTTCAGAAAATGGGCCATACCTACTAAAGTTGAACATATGCAATTTGTTTCGTATGCATCAAAAGACACACACAAGAACATGTGCAGCAGCATTACTCATTACAGGCCAAAACTAGAAAAAAAAAAAACAAATGTCTTTGGCCAGGCACGGTGGCTCAGGCCTGTAACCCCAGGACTTTGGGAGGCTGAGGCGGGAGGATCACTTGATGTCAGGAGTTCGAGACCAGCCTGGTCAACATGGCGAAACCCTGTCTCTACTAAAAATACAAAAATCAGTCAGGTGTCATGGCTGATGCCTGTAATCCCAGCTACTCAGGAGGCTGAGGCAGGGAGAATTGCTCGAATCGGGGAGGCAGAGGTTGCACTGAGCCAAGATCGCGCCACTACGCTCCAGCCTGGGTGACAGAGCGAGACTCTGTCTCAAAGGAAAAACAAATGCGGTGAGGAACGAAAGGATAGTAAGAAGATCACAAAGAAGAAATACTTCAAAAATTCAATGCTTTTCAAGATGTTAAAAAAAAATAACTATTTTTGCCTACAAATGGGCTATGGGATCATGCACTTTTACAGCATAGTGCTGCTACAACTGACATAGTTCCTAAAGTCTGGACAATATCAGAAACCTGAACCAGATATAAAATCAGTCTGCCAGAGACTTAAAAACACATATGCACATGTATGCACCCCCTACACTCAGTTTACACATATGTAAACTGCCATATATAAAATTAGATAAATCTATGTGCATTTCTCTAATTAACATACATGAAGTAGAAGAAAAAGTAAAGTTTTGTGACGTTTAACCTAAACATGAAAAAGCTGAATTAGTTCACTTGCCACAGTTGGGACAAATATAATGAAAAGGACTAGGAGAATGGACTTCACTACTCTCCACTCAAGTCGAAGAAAAAGCTGACACGCCAACCCCCACTATGTCAAGAGAATCTGAGCTGAGAACTCAAAAGGAAGTGCTGAAGACTGCAAATTATTTTTGTGTTCATGGTCTTCATCATCATCAGTTTATAGAATATTTGTTAGACACTGAAGGAGTAAGCAGATTTGATTTATTTTAATGCAGGCAGATGGCTTGGTCATGGAAATTGTGAAGAGATTTACCGAGCGGCTTCATCAGATCAAGGACATTATGGAATTAAAGGGCTCTAAGAGACCTTACTGGTCCAGCTCCCTGTGGCTCACAACATTATACTTTCTTATTAATGAGAAAGATAACTCAACTCCCTAAATTCAAAATAACTGCAGTGGGAGTAAGGGGTTGGGAGGATAAGAGCACAATTAATTTGCTCAAAGAAATGCAAATGTTGAGACTGAAAATGAAAATACATATTAATCAACAGGCAACTAAAACTTGTCCTGTTCTGAGGACAATGAACAAATTAGAAAGAATCAAAAGTCACAATTTTAGAAAACATTCTCATGAAAATGAATCATGTTTAAATTTCTTTTACTGTTAATATTTTGGAGTACAAAATTCAAGAAGCATCTCTTATCAGTATGGTTGTTTCAGGAAAAATTTAATGACCTGAAAACAGATTCTACTTACCAAGATAAAATACTAGGCAGTGAGTTTACGAATCTCAGAATTATTTAAGTTTTGTCAATGTAATTAATTCCATCAATTTTAGAGACCACCTGGCTTTGTGTAAAAACCACCTCTCTCATGAAAATGCAAAAAAAAAGAACAGCTAGGCAACACTATTGATGATATAATCAATGATATACAATCAAAATTAAGATGTGCCCTAACCACACCCCTCCAAAGCTTTCAGTTTAAGTATCACTATATTCCTGCCTAAAACTTGTTTTTTTTTTAATGCTCACGAGCTTTTCCCTTTTAATCAATAATAACACTAGTAAAATGTCTATATTTATCATGTTACCTAGTATAGCTAAAATTTAGACATCTATGCTTGGCTTAAGACAAAGAAAGCTCATTATCAGAGAAAAGCAGAGAAAGATCACAGAAATTACGTTAAAGGATTAGAATGCACTGATTGAGGTAAAACAAAGATATTGTCATACTTACAGCCTGCTTTGAACTGACCCTTTCCTGATACATACAAGATCTGTCCGTGATACAAAGAACTGAAGAGAAAAAATAGGTATGTACACAGCCTAAGTCAAAGTGAGTAGCAATCAATTTTAAAATAAATTTTTAAAATAAGACTATATTCGAATGACATTTTGTAATCTTTCTACAACAGACGGAGATAGTTTTAATTCTGAGGACAGAAATTACTATAACATTTTATTATATTGGTAGGGGGAGGGAGAGAGAAAAGTAACTATTTTAGGAAAAATTTTATAAACATGTTAAAACCAGCCACATAATATCTCCAGTTTATCTTATTACAAATATTTTCAATACTGGAAACCATGTCAGAGAATCACAAGATTATAGAACTGGAAAAGAACAAGAGATTACCTAGTCTAATTCCCTCATTTTGCAAATGAAAGCAGGCCTGGAGAATTACATGATATGCCCTAGGCCACAGCTCCAGTGGCACACCCTAAATAGACTCATCTCCTGACTTAAAAATTGGGACTGATCAATCCTTGTAACAGTAACTGCCACTAACTGAGCACTTGCTGTCAGTCAGGCACTATGCTAGACACTTTACAGATAACAGTTCTCATTTAATTTAGTACCTCTCAACACAGTAAGAAGACCATCTCCGTTTCACAAGAAAAATTCAAGCTCGGGACATTAAATAACATTCTCAAAGTCACAGGGCAAAGAAATGATGAGTCATAATTTAAACCCAATATGTCTGACTATACAAAGCCCATGAACTTTTACATAGGCTTTGTATAGTCAGACATATTGGGTTTGAATCACGACAATGCTATTGTCTCCCCCCAAATGTTAAATGTGTACATCCAAACAATTGCACTTTGGGCAAGCTAGACCACAGAAATATCTATACAAATGTATAGGGTATATGTACAAAGATGGTCACTAAAACATTATGAATATCAAAAAATGAGAGACAACACAAATGTGCATAATGGAGAAACAGCTAAAAATTATGGCATACTTGCTATGAAATACTAAACTTCCATTAAAAAGAATGAGATAGATCCATGTAACAGATGTGGTAAGATGCCTATATTAGGCTGGGCACAGTGGCTCACACCTGTACTTTGGGAGGCCAAGGCAGGCGGATCACGAGGTCAGGAGTTTGAGACCAGCCTGACCAACATGGTGAAACCCCGTCTCTAGTAAAAATACAAAAATTCTTCTTAAAAAACTTCTTAAATACTTTTTCATTGAGTTTTTACCCTAGAATGTTACTTTTACATGTTTTTAAATTATAATACAAAACAATGAATTTGAAATGAGTTCCTTTTTTATTTTAAAATAACACATGTATATTCCATTTAATGCCACCCCATATAGCACAGATTTATTGTATGGCTAGTTGTCTCTACAGCAATTCCAAAAAAAAGAGAATCCAACATTCTATTACGGATACCAGCATTTCAAGTATAGTCCATGGGCTGATGCAGATTCCCAAGACCCTTTCGGAAAGTCTGTGTAGTAAAAACTACTTTGCTTACTAACAGTGGAGTTTTATCCCTTTTTTCCTGGGCTAACATGTGCATTGATGGTACAAAAGCAGTAGTGGGTGAAACTGTTGGCAACTTAACACAGGTCAAGGACTTGGCATTAGACTGTACTAGTAGTCACTGTAGTCTTTGCTATCATGTAGTCACAGTTAAAAAAGAAAAAAAATCCAGTTTCACTAAAGAATGTCTTTGATGAAACAATAACAATAATTTCATTAAATCTTGACCTTTTGTAATATTCTGTGTGACAAAATGGGTAGTATAAAACAACTTATGCTGCACACTGAAGCAAAATGGTCATCTCAAAGTAAGGCACTGGTGCAATCATTTGAGCTCAAGGCTGAAAGAACTAATCACTTTCCTTCATATTTACTTGAATGAACAACTCGCAGACTATGGTTAGTCAAACTTATATATTTAGCAGACATTTTCTCAAAACAGTACCAAATGAGACCATCACTTCAAGTGAAATAACTGACAGTCATTTGTAGGCAATGATAAAATTCAAGCAAATATTAAAACTTTGGAAAACTTGTATCTGACACTGTGAGCTTAACAGCTTCATAATACTTAAAAGACTATTCTGAATTATCTCAGTGGTGATATTGATAAATGTAATTTTTAAATGTTACATAATATAATATGTTAACATTTGTAAGATCTGTGTAACAAAGTGAACCAATATTTTCCAATGATCAATGCATAGATTTATGAAAAATCATGCATGAGTAAAAGATCCATTCAAAGTGCAAGATAAACCAATGGATTTTAATATAACAAGTAGGAAGTGTCCACTGATATGGTTTCTGGTTCCACATTTCAACCAGTCTGTAAGAAACTACTGCATATCATGTTTTGGTAGAATATCAAAGATGAATATCCAAAATTATCTGAAAATGCTATCAAAATACTAAGTATCAGTGTGAGACCAGATACTCTTCACATTTTCCACCAAACCAAGATGACATATCACAATAAATGAAATGCAAAAGCAAATAGGAGAATCTGTTGTCTTCTAATAAGCCAGACATTAAAGAGGGTCCCAAAAATGTGAAAGTGCCACTTCTCTCACTAATATTATTCAGTTTTGGGGAAAAAAAGTTAATTGTCATAAAAATATTTATGCCAATGTGTAATGGATGTCTTGTTTCTAAACAGATTAATAGATTCTTTTAAATGTTCTCACTTTTAATTTCTAATACAGTATCGATAGACAATAATCCACATAAACTAAAGCTCTTTGCAGTCCTCAATAATCTTTAAAGCCCCAATAATCTTTAAGGCCACGAAGTTTAAGAATCTTTGCAGTACACTGTTAACTAATTTTTCACATGCCCTGCATACTGTCTTAAGTCTTGATCAACAAAGCTATCTGTATTTACACATGAGCAATATACATAAGTGAACTGTACTATAGACTTTCTTAACCAATAAAAGCCTAAAATGTTAGCCTGATTTGAACATATTCTTCAAGAAGTGATGTTTACTACAGTAGTGCAGCCTCTGTTTTTGCCATGTATTCTGTGTTCTGGCAGATGATCTTGACCCATGGGGGCTAAAAGAAGTTCTATACCTTATAATCATAGACCTGGCCCAAAGAAAAAAAAAAGATTAAGTATTAAGCCTTGATGTTTGATGTTATTTAAGTCATCTTTAAGTATATAGTGCAGGATTTATGATTAGTAAACGACTTTTGACATTTTGAGAGATGTATAAATACTTCAGACTGACAGTGTGGTCCATAAGGGTATAAATCATGTCTGGGATAAACTATGAATGGAAATACATAGACTTCAGGAGGAGGGAAGGGAATAGGAGAGGCAGACAACTGGCAGTCTTGCAAAACTCCCCCAACATAAGGTTGATTTATAGTTAATGCTCCTATTTCTAGAAAAGTGTCTCCAGTACTTTGTATACGGTAATGTAGGAAGAAAGAGGGTGGCCTCAGGCTACAAAAGATGTTATTTTAACTAATTATCTCCATCTTTGGGAGACTAGTTCTAACATACAGGTCCCTCAGGACTAAGAACACCAGACACGAAAATGGTAAACTTCAAGGTTCTAAAGAAATTGCCAAAAGTCCAAGATCATTCCTTACAACATGAAGCAAAAGCTTCAGAATTCCTTAGGAAAAAATTTTTCAAATATTTAGGATTAAAGATAAGCTAAAAATCTATTTCAAAAGATCTGTAAGTATTGAAATTTTGAATAAACTTCCACAGAAGTCATAAAATTTGGAAAAAAAAAACTATGAAAATTGATCTCTATCACCTGTTTCACAAAATATTTACCAAGGTGTAAAGATTAGTTGAAGCTGACATAGTCACACCAAATCCCTAAAGAAACTTGTAACAAAAATTTTATTTTTCTTTAAAAAAGAAAATGTACTTAAATTTTCTTTGCCCACTGAATAAGTTCTGTGGGCATACCAACACCAATTTCCTGGTTTTGATTTTGTACTCTGGTTTTGGGGGATGGTAACATCAGGGGAGGCTGAGTGAAGGGTGCATGGGACCTTCCTATACATTTCTTACAACTTGCTATGAATCTATACTTCAAAATAAAAAGTTTAAAATATAAAAAAAAAAGAAAGAAAACAACAGTCTTCTCAGGGGTACCACCTACATTAGTAAACCTTCATTCACAAGTGTCTACTGAGCATTACTATAGTGCCCAGCATGGTACACATGGTACCGCGTTTTGGGGATAATACACACACACACACACACACACACACACACAGAGAGAGAGAGAGGTAGGGGGGAGAGAGAGCGAGAGAGAGCAAAAGAGAAAGAGCACAAGCACAGGGGGAGAAAGAGAATTCTGTTATAAAGTTAGCTTCATTAAACAAGGGGAAAATATTAGCATATAACTATGCCCACACTCCCACATACCCCCACCAACGCTCACCTTCTATGGTGATTTCTGTGTCTGCCTGGTTGGCTCCAGTGTTAATTTTTTGTAAATATCAATCCTTGAAATGGGTAGAACTGAATAATTGGAAAGAACCAGGACTGGATTTATTACCATAGAAGAACCTGATGTTACTAGCAGAGGAACATAACATCTTGCAAAATGGAAGGAGACGATGACAAGTAAAAAGAAAAAACAATCATTAAGGGGAATACAGAAGAGAAAGGTTTTATGTGTGTGACTGCTGTGAACAGTGAAACTTTGGGCAAAAGTGAGTAAAGGGGTTCTCTAAATTAGGACACTGTTATGTTTCCATTGTTGGGATCTTCAACAGACTTTGGTAAATATTTAAACTTAAATTTCAAAAAATATTGAACTGATAATTCTTTTAAGACCAGCCTACAAGTGGCCTCATTACATTAGAGTTACATTCACAAAGTCATATTGTATTTAATTACCTATTTGTTACCCTCAGTGAAAAAATGGCATTGGCTTTCCAGTCCCACAAACCTATTATACTTTAACCACCTATTCCAACCGTAAACCCTGGTCTACTACCATTAATGGCTGCTAACGTTAACCTAATTATCTGAAGATCTTCCCAAGGAACTCTACGTGATACAAGAATTTTCTGAACTCGGTCCTTCTAAGATCTGTTTCTTTCCAGGAATCCTTTTCTAAATAAAAGTGTCCTCTAATACTGTCAGCTTATATCTCTCTCAAGATCAACAGAGTTAACTGCTAAATGAAAACAAACCAGTAAGTAGACTTTTTCAAATAACTTTTTATTGAACACACTTTGCCCATAATAGTAAATTTGTATGGGTTTTATTCTATTCTGTAAATATTCTAGTGACACTTATCAAAATATGATCCTTTCTGTAATATATGAGTGAGGCAGAGCCATACTGTACCTATATAATATCTGATAAAGGCAATGATGATGTGGTAGATCATTGGCTGAGTCTATTATGTGCAAATTGGAAACACATTTTCTCTCTGTGGCTAACTTCATACTTCTACAATTTAAAACCATTACAAATGCAAACCACTACTCTGGTCTTGTTCTTGGGTGGTAGAAAACCAGGTACACAGAAAATTAATTACCCAAACATTAACAGAAAAAAAAAAAATCCTTCCATGGCTTAGTAAGATAGGCTTAACTAATAAGTAAACTAATTAACTTTCCACTTTTAAGACCAAACTCAGCTCAAATCAGATGGCTTTTTGAATACCACCCAAGAACCAACAACCTCTCTGAAGCCAGTTGCTCACAAAGTACGATCAAGAGAAGATTTCAGATCCTCCAGATGGTGTGGGGGCAGTTCCCAAAATGCAGGGATGAGATGTATTAGTGCCAGCTAGTCCTCACCAAACAAAGAAAGAGAAAGTTGAGATGACTGTGTTCACTTGAAGTAAATTAGAAAACAGAAATTCAGCAAATCCTCCTCAAACTGCCTAAAATAATTAAGTGTTGAGAGAGTATAAAAAATTATCATTAGTCTAGATGACAATAGATTTGGAATCCCTATTCTAAATAAACTAGTTATGGGGCCAGGCGCGGTGGCTGAGGCCTGTAATCCCTGCACTTTGGGTGACTGGGGCGAGCAAATCACTTGAGGTCAGGAGTTCAAGACCAGCCTGGCCAACATGGTGAAACCCTGTCTCTACTAAAACTACAAAAACTACAAAAATTAGCCAGGGGTGGTGGTGGGCACCTGTAATCCCAGCTACTTGGGAGGCTGAGGCAGGAGAATTGCTGGAACCCGGGAGTCAGGGGTTGCAGTGAGCCAAGATCGCACCACTGCACTCCAGCCTGGGCAACAAAAGCCAGACTCCATCTCAAATAAATAAATAAACAAACAAACAAACTAAGTAGTTACGGATGGAAAGCCTTAGTGGGAAAGCCACCATTTTCTGTACTTTCTCCCAGCTCAGTAAGTACTTCCTGTCCCTTGTTTTGTAATACTCACTGCAACTAAAGAATCTTTTGCACCAGCACATCACCTTGTTTGACAATAAATCACATGGCGTAAGTATGAAGACTCAAATGAGAATTTTCATTATAAATCTTTCCACTATGAAAGTGTGAAAACACATTTCAAAATGTGCCACATACTGTTATCCGGGGAGGGGAAGCCAAAACAAGTACTTTTACCCCTTGCATCATTACCTAGTGTCTGACAACAGTTCCAAGCATAACGCTTTTTAAGTGCTTGGTAATGTAATATTTAAATTTCTTCCTGAATAGTCCATGTTGAATATACATGTGTATTAGGCTCAACGTCTCTGAAATTTTCATCCCGTAGCTGTCACCTTTCATGTAGGTTAAACTACAGATTTTTACTGACAGGTGAATCCTTCTAAAACAATTACAGTATTAAATTTAGAGCTGAGAAACTGGATTTTACAATAAATTTTTAATAATGGTAACACTGAAAAGGTTCACGACTTTTTTCATTTTCATAGCATTTTATGTGGTCGTTTCTTTCTTTTTATACATTTTCTCAAATTCTGAAAAGTTATCTGCTATTTCAAGGAATCACAAGTACAAGAAACACTTTAGTTATATCTAACCCATTGGAAGAACTATAAAGAAGTCAGCTTTTCAATTCAAATTACCTTTGAAGTTACTCCACAAATATAAACAAAATTTTAAAAAAACAGAAATAGAAACAGAAATTTATTAACATCGATTTTCTTTCATTTATTGAAAAGACCCTCTATTTCTACCTTTGGTGTATTATTTCACTGTAGTGGCCACTACTATTGGTTATTTATCTAACATCTATTCCCCTTTACCCCTTTGTAATAGAACCAACTTTGTTCAGATATACACCCCTCCTGTTATTCCACATTGAAAGTTCTGGGGATGAACCATAATTCATTCAAACCAAGTTTGCCCTTGACTAGTTCAAGAATAAAATTCGATTAGGGCATAGTAGTCTCCTGGAGATAGGTGGGCTAGCACAAACAGGCACACTAACTGTTCATCCTCTTTCCCTCCCCCTCCCCCCCGCCCCACAGTAAGGAAACTGAACATCAATACTTTTTCCATGGCCAGCTGAATAAAGCCCAAACGCAGCATTCAAGATTCTCTACTATCTTGCCCCCAACTACTTTCTGGCTCTTTCTCCCTTGCACACATCTCCTGCTCTAGCAGCTTGGCCTTTCAAGAGTACACCTCTGCCTGCTCCACTTCACATCCTTCCTTCAGGCTGTTCCTTTGGTTAAGAAAGCCCGTCCACTACCATCTGAGCCAATTCATACCCTACTCATTCAATGCCCAGAAAAAAAAGAAAACTTCTCCAAGAAGTCTTACTTGATACCCACATTAACAAATAGAACTCCTCATACATTCACTGTATCATAAATTATTTGTACATGCTTATAGCCTGTTTTAAAAATGCAAACTCCTTACGGGCTGCAGATACTCACACACACACATCTTTGTATTCCACCACCACCTTTCCCCACCAGATACTCAAATGCACAGACTGATGGCTCTGTAAATATCTGTTGAACAAATGAACACTGTTTTTGAAAGTGGAAAATGCCTCTACATAACAGGTTATTGCCAAGACTGAGATGTCCTTGAAAGTCTTTAAAAACATTCTTGTATGGCTTGGGAATAGTTTTGCTGAAGAAAAAAAGAACAAATCAGATGACCTTGCAAGGCTGATTCTGCAAATTATATCAACTCTTTTAAAGTACTGCCTGATACTTCAAAAACAAACTATACACAAACGCTACTTACAAAAAGAGTAGCATTTATTATAATATACAACTTTAATAACAGATTATTCTACCAAAAATTTGAGCTGCTCTTGTAATATTGGTAATATTTAGAGCTGTGTCCAAGGACTTCATAAAAAGCCGATTTACCCTCTTATTTCACACTTAAAAAGTAGTAGGGCAGAGAGAAAAACTGGCCATCTCAAACTAGTAACAGTACAAAAGATATTTGGAAGCACAAGTTCATAACGTACATATTGATGTTATTGTCTGCACACCATCACTAAAAATATACCTACTGAACTCTAGAAAATTATCTGTAATTTTGATGATTACAGCTTCACTAGTTTCTATGGAGAAGACATACAAAAAGTTCTCGTATTCTCTTCTCCCCTATTCAATGAATCTGCACAATTTAAGTTGGCTAGAATTAGGTTACTTCAAAATCAGTTCGAATAAGGCCATAAAATGACTGGAAACATGCTGGTGTCTCCAGAAAAAAAAAAAAAAAAAAAAACAGGGTTAACCACAAAGTTCCATAAATCACTGAACCCGCTTTTTAAATAACACCCTTTAGAAAAAAACTCAGTAAATCTCAGCAATAAATGGGACAGAAAACTGGATTGCACAGGACAATGCACACACAAAAAACAAACAGCATTGTATAGGATGAAAATCAGGATCTAAATATGACGGCTATTCATTGAAAATAAAATATAAGAAAGATTAAGCAGAGAGTAGAAAATTAAATTTATAAACAGATGTTTTCAAAACTGTTAACAAGAAATTTAAAGACATTTATTTTGTTCTAATATTGTTATATTCTATGTATTTTTGTGAGCCAACTTAAGTCATCTGGAGATGAAGCTAGAGTATAAATAAATTATTGTTTTCTAATATAGCATAGCACAGTATACAATTATTTTTTAAAATAAAGATCATTTTCGGCCAAAACGTGTATAGGCTTCCAAAAGATTACGTTAAAGCTATAAAGCTTTCCAAATGATTTTAAAAGCACTTCTAGTTTTCCTAGGGCCGCCCAGTAAAGGCAACTGGTTCTAACTACAGTTTCTAACTGGACCAGTGAGTAAGGGAGTTCGTTATCTAAAAACGATCCTGCATCCCCCACAGCGCAGCGAGGTGAGAGTAGGGGCCCAGCCCGGGACCGGAGGTAGCGGGGCGAGTTTAGTTACCTCTCTGATGAGGAACACCTGGGCTGAGCGGGCGGCGGAAGCAGCCGCTGCAGGTGCGCGCGAGCCTCGGTCGCAGCAACGAACACGGCCCCTGAGAAAGTTGGACTCTCGACCCTCGGCAAAGCAAGGAGGCTCTTTGCCGTCCCCAGACAGCTTCGCCCCAGGCCCGCCAACCCAGCCTGGCCCCACTGGGAGGAAAGGGTTGGGGCTACTCACCGTGCAGAGAGAGGAGCAGCAAAGGCGCCAGTGGGGAGCGCCGAGAAGTCATCCCGGGGCCGCAGGGAGCGCGCCTGCCGCCTACCCGGCTCCCGGTCGCGGCAGTAGAAGCGCGGGCGTGACTCTCCGCGCTCTTTGGGGCAGCCTGGTCCTCCCGGACCCAGCGCCGGGCCGCTGTCCTCCGCGCGGAGCTGGGACAGTCGGACGCACAGAAGAGCCAAGTGCAGCTGCAGCGCCGCCCGGCTCCGCGGACGCTGAGCTGTGACCAGAGGCGTTCCAGGCTCGCCAGCCGCGCCCCGCAGCTCACGGCCACCTAGCCCTGCCCCAGGACCAGTCGACCCCTCGCGCCGCCCGGGGAGCCACTCCCCCCAACTCACGCCCGCTACTTCAGCCGCAGCTCGGCTCCTCGCCGCGCCGCCCACTCGCCCCACTCGGTCTCCAGGGCAACCGCGGCTCCAGCGCGACGCCTGGCGGCCCACCCGCGGAGCAGAGCGTGGCGCGCAGCTGGCGCGGCCCCCGCCACCTGTGCACCGCGCCGCCCGCTCCCCAAACGCCTCCACCGGCTCCGGGAACCGAGGAGGGGGCGCCCTCCTCCCCGGAGTTAGGGCCCCTTCCTTGCTCTAAACCCCTCCGCAAACAGGTGGTCGGCCTGATGCATCCTGGAGAGTTCTAGGAATGACTTTTCCACAGCCGTCTTCTGAGCCTGCAAGAGTCTTTCCTGTGGCAGTTTTCGGATAATTTATATTTGGCTTTTTCATTTTCACTCCTCTCTTATAAAACCTAAATAATCTGAAAGAACCTGACTCTGGCAAAATTAGGAATTCCTAATTTTACAGTTTTTTGGTTTTGTGCTGTTTCCTGGATACCTTTTCACCGTTCTTCCTTGAAAAGTGGATAGGGGCTGTACCATGCCGCTAACTCCCCATTCCTATCAGAGAGACTGCCGTCTTCTCTTGCCCCTTTTGTAAACCTTATGTCAACTACTAATATTTTAAGTTTTCCATCTTAAACGTTAGTGCTTTCTTAAACTGACCTTTAGTATACATGTTAACTAGTGGGAGAGGTGCATTTATTGTAATGGTTGTTTAGTTGGGTTTTTTTTTGTTGTTTCTTGTTTGGGTTGGGTGGGGAGAAGGACTTTCCTAGCATCTGAAATTATTTTACTTAAATATCTACCTACATCTTTTCTTATAAAACCTATCTTTATTGCCTTACACTGAACTCTGCTAGTTATTGTACAGCTCATAGTCACTTCCTGCTTCAGCCTCCAAACGGAGCCTTCTAAATTTGAGGACATACCTGCCCAGGGGATGCCAACCCATTTTGGTCAGTTTCTACAGCAGCATAAATTAGGATTCTCAGAGCCATTCAGAAATTGAGCCCTCATCTGGCAAATACAGTACTCCCAGGGAAACTCAGAAACAAAAATAATATGCACAGAAAAAAATATGTAAAATATTTTTAAACATACATTTGGACAAGGATTGGAAGATATATGTAAGATTAAAATATCAAGATGGTGGAGTTATGAATGTACTTCTCTTTTGAAAATATGGATGTTATATTTTTAAGGTAAAAAAAGGAAACATGTTAAGAAATGTTAATAATTTTTAAAAAGAATATCCTGAAAGGACAAATTCTGATTATGAATTAGAGATGCCTCAACTTTGCTCACTGCTTCCAAGTTGCTAGAATTCCCTACCAGATCTCTAATGGCAAGAAATAAATGATGTGACGGTAGAGTTTTTCATATTAATAACAAGTTTAAATTTCCAACTATGATATCACGAGGCTCATTCTCATTCTTTTAAACTCCAGGGTGAGGACTAGTGTTTCTTTTTTCCATCCAGTTCAATTCCTCACCCTCTCTTGTACATATACCTGCAGTCTAATCCGGTCCTAAGCAGGGTATAAGAGTAAGCAATATAAGAAAAACAAGGACGCTGTCAAGTGATAGGAGCTACTCAAAGCAATTCTTCATGTCACCATAATCCCAGATACAAATATAGAGACAGAATATTTATCCTTTAAATAACCCACTAATCTGAGCTTAAAGCCCTGATAAAGCAAGTTATCTGATATATTTATCACATCAATTTAAGAACTATTTACCAAGTACCTACACTTTGTAAGGCACCGGGTTTAAGGTTAAACCAAAAAAAATGACCCCTGACCCCAAATAAGTTCCAATTGCATATGGGCTACGTCTGTGCTATCATGAATCAGCAGATAAGAGTTCTGCCTCTTTGTCACCTAAGGATAATTCTGCCTTGCCACACAAGAGCTACTGAGTCATTTAAGAGGACAGTACTCACAGTTCAGTGGAGGAGCCCTTTCAATAGAAACAGAAGTGTGGCTTCTGAAGGAAGAGTGAGGATGATCAGATTTAAGGAGGCAATCCAGCTGCCCAGAATCATGGGGGCAGATGGTAGCTGGTGGACCAGAAGGCGGCAGATCAGGAGTACTGGAAGCTCCAAGTGCTGTGTACAGAGGCTTCCAAGGACACTCTCCCAGGAAACAAAAAGTGTGGTTTAAAAAAAAAAATTCATAGAGACAGTACCATTGGCATATACTTTGAGTAATTTTTTATTAGTAATGATGAGTTTCACCAGCTTTTATTCTAATCTGCTTTACAAGCACAGAATGATTTCTTTAAATCCCTTAAGTATTCTGAGTACTGAAGACACAGACAACATGTTATATTTGTATAACACTTTACACATTTCAAAGTACTTTCACACCTATCATCTGATTTGATCTTCACAGCAAAACGGGGGGGGGGGGGGGTGGGTAAGGCACGGATGATGACCCTGTCTTCACACAGGAAGATACTGTGTCTCAAAAAGATCAAGAGACACCCCAGAGATTGCAGATGTAAACAGGGAGACCTGGAACCAGGATCTTATTTACCGTATAGTTTTTTCTACCACACCATGAAGTCTTTTTCTTTTATCTCTTTTTGGACCAACTTTTTTTTTTTGAGACGGAGTCTCGCTTTTGTCGCCCAGGCTGGAGTGCAGTGGCGCGATCTCGGCTCACTGCAAGCTCCGCCTCCCGAGTTCACGCCATTCTCCTGCCTCAGCCTCCGAGTAGCTGGGACTACAGGCGCCCTCCACCTCACCCGGCTAGTTTTTTGTATTTTTTAGTAGAGACGGGGTTTCACCGTGTTAGCCAGGATGGTCTCAATCTCCTGACCTCGTGATCCACCCGCCTTGGCCTCCCAAAGTGCTGGGATTACAGGCGTGAGCCACCGCGCCTGGCCTAGACCAACTTTTAAAAAATTATAAATGATACTGTCTTAAAGCTATCTGAGGGTAACACTGAACTTACCTCCTAAAGATTTATCCCACCTCTGCCCTACCACCATCACTACCACACCCAGACACCACCTCAGAAGCTATAAGATTTGGATGAGATTGGCCCCACCCTCATCTCTGAGGGAGCTGTAGTTGGTCTACCTTACCAAGAAAGAAATGGAGAGGGGAATGATCAGAATGAGGAACCCTGGTAGAAGACTCTGCTATATAGCACCTTTGACTCAAAAACATTGATGACGTGAAAATAAGTCAACTTCTAAAGTTCACGTTTTAATCCTAGGCAAGCTTCTCTCCTCAACCCATCAAAATGCTGGACCACTTCTTTCCACAATCAGTTTATCTGCATTCAAGAATGGAAAATTAACTTTCTTATTAGCTTAGGAGGAACATAAGAAAGAAAAATGATGTAGGGAATTATAAGGATTTCCAATGCCAAGTATAATTTACTTTTGAATTAGCTATTTTAAGTTTTTAATGCCTCAGATCCCTCTTCATTCATGTACATAAATTAAAGGTTAATTGCATTTAAGTTTTGGTTGTATTTGTCTATGGAGTGTTTTATAAGATCATTGTTCTTAAAGTTAGGAAAAACCTGTTTGATCCTTGTTTGAGCCAGTAACTCATTCTTGTATATATTTTAACCCAGCTGCTTAGAGACAGCATATAGTCTAGAGCACAGCTTAGTCCTTTTAGAAGTAAAATTTTTGAAGAATTTTTCTCCCTTCCCCGTTGCAAAATGTCAAGAAAAGCTCTAAAATAATAAAGGAATGGAGAAGAAAATAGTGGCATCATTACAGTAAGACAGAAAGCAAACCAACAAGTGTTTATTGTATGTTGACATAAATAGACCACTTAATATTTTAAAACAACACTCTCGAATTCTGGATTAACTCATAACCTAGATATATTGATATCTTACTGTCTTTCTTATGTATCTTTCTTCCCACTCCTCTGTCAACCCTTGCTAGACAGGATTTACAAGGAGCTAAACAGCAATACCCATCCTCCTCCCCATAGCCCAATCCCTATCACTCTTGTGAATATTGTCAAAGTTTCCCATCTTCATTCATTTTGGGAAAAGTTAGCTCTTTTTCTTGAAGCCCTAATTTATTTTTAGGTAAAGTCACTCTCTGAGCAGGGAACATTGTAATGAAATGCTACAGAATTAATTCAAATAGCAAATTTAAAATAATACCACTATGTTTTTTAGGACTTGAAAAAGGCAATAGCATAAGTAGCATTTTATATGTCACCTGAACATTTTTTGTATTTTCATTTTTATAAGGAATATAATTTTCAAATATTCTTACAAATTTCTTTACCAATTTTCATTAAAGGTAATATGCTTCAGATTAATTCACTCGATTTTATATATTGGGGTATAGGCAGTTACCTCAGTATTTTTCAATTCTGAGGTGTTTTACAGAGAGGTTTAATTTAAACTGCAGTTCACACTTTCACTTCCAGCAACAAAACGGGTCAGAGACCTTGATTTATTAAAAATGTGAACTTATATATTTTTATAATCTTAAATGAATAAAATACAGAAAGGTAAAGCCAAAGGCTGCACAAAGGAAGGAATCCATCTACAGTCTATTCTTAACACAGCATCCACGATGATCCTAAGAAGTCAGATCAGGTCTGTCTAAGACCTTCCAATGGCTTCCTGTATCACTCAGGATGAGTCTTACTGTAAATCACAGGGCCTATGTTAGTTGTCTATTGCTGCTGTAACAAATTACTACAAACTTAGTGGCATAACACAACACAAATGTGTTATAGTTCTTGAGGTCAGAAGTCCAACATGATTCTCAGTAGACTAAAATCAAGGTGTGGGCAGGGCTGTGTTCCTTTCTGGAGGTTCCAGAGGAGAATCTTTTCTTACCTTTTCCAGATTCTTGAGCCCACCAACTTTCCTTGGCTCATGGTCCCCTTCCTCTATCTTCAAATCCAGCAACATCAGGCCAAGCCCTTCTGACACTCCTTCTTCCACATTTAAGGATTCTTGTGATTACACTGGGCCCACTCAGATAATCCAGAATAACCTCATTTCCAGATCAGTTGAACAGCATCCATCAGCAACCTTAATTCCTCTTCGCCATAGGAGGTAATATATTCACAGGTTCTGGGGATTAGGAAGTGAAGAATCCCCTTTGTGGGGGGCCCTTATTCTGATTACAAGACCCTACTGGATCTAGTCCCCCATTATCTCTCTGACCACATCTTCTGTTTTTCCCCTCAGTCATTCTGCTCTCACCATAATGACCTCCTCAATGTTTCCTAAATAAGCAGGAACGTGTTTGCCTCAGGACCACTAAAATTGTTCTTTCCCTACATTTTTGCATAGCTCTCCTTTCACTTCTTAAGACTTTTTCTCATATGTCATCTAAGTCGTAACTGACCATTGAAACCACCTTTGCAAAATTATGACTGAGACAGTGAAAGAGATCTAACTTAACCAACTCCATCTTGCTTCTAACCTCCAACCTGTCCTCGTTCATTCCTGGGCGTAGGCTGAACTAACTTTGGGAGAAACTTTATAGTTTAAACAAAGACGATAACAGCCCTTTCCTAAAGCAGACCTTCTTCTTGCCTGGGGACTAGATTGCCTTTGTAGGACTAACATTAGCCACAATGTTAGAAATTATGGTTTAGGAGTCATGCAGCCAGAGGTTACACGATTCTGACCCTCCCTAAACTGCTCCTAAGATCAGTGCTTGAGATATTTTGCAGACCCTGCACAGGATGGATGGATCAGCTGGCACCACCCAGATCAATAAACTGGCTCATCTGATCTTGTGGCCCCCGCCCAGGAAATGACTCAGTGCAAGAAGACAGCTTTGACTCACTATCATTTCATCCCTCACCAATCAGTACTCCTGGCTCACTAGCTTCCCCCCACCCACCAAGTTATCCTTAAAAACTCTGCTCCCTTAATGTCTGGGGAGATTGATTTGAGTCATAATAAAGCTCTGGTCTCTCACACAGCCGGTTCTGTGTTAATTACTCTTTCTCTATTGCAATTCCCCTGTCTTGATGAATTGGCTCTGTTGAGGCAGCGGGCAAGGTGAACCCCTTGGGCAGTTAACATCATCCTTCTAAAATAAAAAATTTAAAAGACATTTTAAAATCTGTCTCCCTGTTGTATTTTTTTCTTAGCATTCTGTCATTAACATACTCAATTATTTTAATAATCTTGTTTGTTTGTTGTCTGCTTCACCCAATACAATCTACAAGGACAGGAACTCTATTCATTGTTGAATTCTCAGTGTCTTTAACAGATCATGACACGTGTAGATACCAAATAAATATTTTGAATGGATGAATCGATGAATGAAGAAATTCTCAAGAAATTTGACAGGATTGAAATTATTTACAACACATTGTTTGACCACATGATATTAAGGTAGGTATCAATAACAAATACACACACACACACACACACACAGATATTACAAAAAGCAATTCTAAATAATTCAAAATCAAGAAATCATAAAGGAAACTAAAGTGTATCTAGAAGAAAATAAAAATATTTTATATTGAAATCAGTAAAATGCAGCTAGAGTATCTATTTGAAGGAAAACTTAAAGTCTCAAATGCTTATATTAGAAAAGATGAAAACCTAAACACAAATAAATTACTATATAGCTTAAGAATCTTGACAAAACAAAATAGGTCTAAAGGAAGTATTAATAGAAGAAAATAATATAGAGGCAAAAACAATAAAATGTTTAACAAATGTATAATACAGAAGATTGACGCAATCAAATATTTGCACCTTGAAATCGTTAATTAACCAAATTCTAGTGACACTAATCAAAATTAAAAATGAGAGAGACCTCAAATAATATCAGAATAAAAATGGTGGCCAGATGAGGTGGCTCATGCCTGTAATCTCAGCACTTTGGGAGGCCAAGGCAGGTGGATCACCTGAGGTCAAGAGTTTGAGACCAGCCTGGCCAAAATGGTTAAACCCCATCTCTGCTAAAAATACAAAAATTAGCCAGATGTGGTAATGCATGCCTGTAATCCCAGCTACTACTCTGGAGGCTGAGGTGGGAGAGTCGCTTGAACTCAGGAAGGAGAGGTTGTTGTGAGCCGAGATCATGCCACTGCACTCCAGCCTGGGCAACAAGCAAGATTTGATCTCAAAAAATAAAAATTAAAAAAGAATAAAAAAGGAGACATTACTACAAATGCTGCAGATATTTAAAAGATAAGAAAAATGATGAATAATTTTCTGCCAATAAATCTGAAAATTTGGAGGAAATGGGCAATATCCTAGAAAAATATAACTTACCAACATTTGCTCAAAAATAAGCAGAAAACCTGGATAGTCCTATACAATTAAGGTAATTGAAGCAAGAGTTTAAAATCTTTCTGTAAATAAAACTCTAGCTCCAGGTAATTTTATCAGCAGATTTCACCAAATGTTCAGAAAACAAAAACAAACCCAATCTTTTACAAACTATTTAAAAATAGAGAAAAAAATGAAACACTCCACTCATTTTATGATGCTACTGTTATACTACATACCAAATATTGACAAGAATGATAGGAGAAAAGAAAATAGGCCAATTTTTCTTATGCAGAGATGCAAATGAGCATTAGTAAACTAAGTCTACTAATACATATATGAGATAATGCATCACACCAATTGGATTTATTTCATGAGTGTAATGTTTAATATTTAACAATGCAATTCACCATATTGAGGTTAAAGGAAAAAAATTAGATGATCATCTTATTAAGTGCCCACTGAAGGCAAAGAAGCCATTCCTGGACTTATCTAACAGAGGTCCTTGGGGAAGAAAAGGCAGCCAGCGGAATCAGAGAGGGCCACAGGGTGAAGGAAGCTCATAGTGCAGATCTGAGTGCTCAGTGGGCAGGCAGAGAAGCCTGAGAAGCCTGAGAGCCCTGCTTGCTTTCTCAACAGGGAGGATTGTAGCCTTGGACAAGATCTCAGCCCTGATTGCAGGCTGACTGGATATAAAATCAATGTGGTTGCAGAGGCATGGCACATGACTGACCTTGCTGATTACAAGGAGCTGGGTAAGGCCTGTCACTGCTGGCTTTCCCCCACTTCCCTGGTGACGTGTACGATGCAGCAGAGGCAGCCATAATCCCCCTGGGAATAAAACTCCATTGGCCTGGGAACCACCTCCCACCCCCCACAGTGGTGGCAGCAAGCCCCATCCAAGAAGAGCCTGAGCTCAGACCCACCTAACAGTGCCCACACCTGATGGTTTTTCTCTACTCACTCTGGTAGCTGAAGACAAAAGGCATACGCTCTTGGGAGTCCTATGGCCCTACCCATCACCTGAGAAACCCGAGTACCCATCCTGCCAAACATAGGAAGATTATATACTTCTACTGCCTCAGCTGGCACTCTCTTGAAAACACCACCTCCTGGCTGGAAGCAAACCAACTCAAGCCATTACAGCAACTCATAACAGAACAACTGTTACTAGGGGGTCCTTGTTCTTAGAGCTTCCAAGATGGTGGCGGGCCACTTCCAAGATGGCGGCAAGCCTCTTGTTCTCTGACCTGGGGTTCTTGGCCTCACGGATTCCAAGGAATGGAATCTTGGGCCATGCAGTGAGTGTTATAGCTCTATTAGAAGCCATGGGTCACAGAAGAGAACTGTGGAACCCAGCGACTAGTTTTCAGCTCCATTTGGATGAACCTGGGCACTTAGCTGTACATGAACAATGGCAAGCCTTTAGCCTGATTGTGCAGTTGCAAGATTTAATAGAGTGAAAACAGAGCTCCCATAAAATGGGAGGGGACCCAAAGGGGGTTGCCATTGCCAGCTCGAATGCCTGGGTTTATATCCCAATCATTGTTCCTCCCGTTGTGCTCTCAGGTGATAGATGATTGGCTATTTCTTTACCTCCAGTTTTTGCCTAATTAGCATTTTAGTGAGCTCTCTTTACTACCTGATTGGTCTGGTGTAAGCTAAGTTGCAATTCCCATGTTTAAAGGTGGATGTGGTCACCTTTCCAGCTAGGCTTAGGGATTCTTAGTCGGCCTAGGAAATCTAGCTTGTCCTGTTTCTCACAACCATGCTCCAAAGAAGGAGGAAACAACAGCTGATTCCACTGCCTGCAACACCCCAGCTAACCAGAGGTCCTGAGTCCATCCACATGACAATTTCACTGCTAGCATAACCACCATTCAAGAACACCAGTGCAGTAAGCAAAACTGCAACCAAGGACTCCCACAGAGTTCACTACACACCTCTGCCACCTCCACTAGAGTAGGTTCTGGTATCCATGGCTGGGAGACCTAAAGGTGGATCAGAACACAGAACTTTTTTTGCAGGCATTCCCCAATACCAGCCTGGAGCCCATTTAGCCCCACTGGGTGGCTAGATGCAGAAGGGCAATAACAATCACTGCAGTCCAGCTCTCAAGAAGCCCCATCCTTAGGGGAAGCAGGAGAGTACCACATCCAAAGGATCACCTCATGGGACAAAACAATCTGAACAGCAGCCCTTGAGTTCCAGATCTTTCCACTGAAACAGCCTACCCAAAAGAGAAGGAACCAGAAAAACAATTCTGATAATATGACAAAATAAGGTTCTATAACAGCCCCAAAAGGTCACATTAGCTCTCCAGCAATCCAAACCAAGAAGAAATCTCTGAATTGCCAAATTAAGAATTCAGAAGGTTGATTATTAAGCTACTCAAGGAGGCACCAGAGAAAGGTGAAAAACAACTGAAAGAAACCTAAAAAACAACACAGGATATGGATGAAAAAGTCTACAGAGAAATAGACATCATAAAGAAAAGACAATCACAACTTCTGAAAATGAAAGACATACTTAGAGAAACGCAAAATACACTGGAAAGTTTCAGCAATCAAATTGAACAAGTAGAAGAAAGAACTTCAGAGCTTGAAGATAAGACTTTCTAGTTAACCCAATCAGAAAAGGGTAAAGAAAAAAGAATTTTAAAAAAAAATGAACAAAGCCTCCAAGAAATCTGGCATTATGTTAAACGACCAAACATAAGAGTAATTATTATTCCTGAGGAAGAAGAGAAATCTAAAAGTTTGGAAAATGTATATGAGGAAATAATTGAGGAAAACTTCCCTGGTCTTGCTAGAGATCTAGATATCCAAATATAAGATGCTCAAAGAACACCTGGTAAGTTCATCACAAAAAGATCATCATCTAGGCACACAGTCAACGGTTATCTAACATTAAGATGAAGGAAAGACTCTTAAGAGTTGTGAGGCAAAAGCATCTGGTAACCTATTATACCAAGGAAAAGCTATCAGACTAACACCATATTTCTCAGCAGAAATCCTGCAAGCCAAAAGGGATTGGGGTCCTATCTATAGGCTTTTTAAACAAAATAATTATCAGCCAAGAATTTTGTATCCAGCAAAACTAAGCTTCATAAATGAAGGAGAGATAAAGTCTTTTTCAGACAAACAAATGCTGACAGAATTCACCACTACCAAGCCTGCACTACAAAAAATGCTAAAAGGAGTTCTAAATCTTGAAACAAAACCTGAAATACACCAAAACAGAACCTTCTTAAAACATAAATGTCACAGGGCCTATAAAACAATAACACAATTAAAAAAGGTATTCAGGCAACAATCAGCATGATGAATAGAACAGTACCTCACATCTCAATACTAACATTGAAGGTAAATGGCATAAATGCTCCACTTAAAAAATAGAGAATGGCAGAATGGATAAAATCCCACAAACTGAGTATCTGTTGTCTTCAAGAGATTCAGCTCACACATATGGACTCACATAAACTTAAGGTAAAGGGGTGGAAAAAGATATTCCATGCCAATGGAAACCAAAAGTAAGCAGGAGTAGCTGTTCTTATTTATATCAGACAACACAGACTTTAAAGCAACAACAGTTAAAAAAATAAAGAGGGGCATTATATAATCATAAAAAGATTAGTCCAACAGGAAAATATCACAATTCTAAATACACATGCACCTCACACTGGATCTCCCAAATTTATAATACAATTACTACTAGACCTAAGAAATGAGACAGATGGCAATACAGTAATAGTGGGGGACTTCAATACTCAACTAACAGCACTAAACAGATTATCAAGATAGAAAGTCAACAAAGAAATAATGGAATTAAACTATACTCTAGAACAAATGGATTTAACAGATGTTTACAGAACATTCTACCCAACAACTGCACAATATACATTCTATTTATCAGCACATGGAACATTCTCCAAGATAGACCATATGACAGGCCACAAAACAAGTCTCAATAAATTTAAGAAAATTGAAATTATATCAAGTATTCTCTCAGACCACAGTAGAATAAAATTGAAAATTAACTCCAAAAGGAACCCTCAAAACTATACAAATACATGGAAATTAAATAACCTGGTACCAAATAATCTTTGGATCAACAATGAAATCAATATGGAAATTTAAAAATTCTTTGAACTCAATAATAGTGACACAACCTATCAATACCTCTAGGATACAGCAAAAGCAGTGCTAAGAGGAAAGTTCATAGCATTAAATGCCTACATCAAAAAGTCTGAAAGAGCACAAATAGACAATCTAAGCTCACACCTCAAGGAACTAGAAAAAAAGAACAAACCAAACCCAAACCCAGAAGAAGAAAAGAAATAACAAAGATCAGAGTAGAACTAAATGAAATTGAAACCAAAAAAATGGACAAAAGATAAATGAAACAAAAAGATGGTTCTTGGCTGGGGGCAGTGGCTCATGCCTGTAATCTCACCACTTTGGAAAGCGCAGGTGGGTGGATCACTTGAGGCCAGGAGTTCAAGACAAGTCTGGCCAACACGTTGAAACCCTGTCTCTACTAAGACTACAAAAATTAGCCAGGTGTGGTGGTATGCACCTGTAATCCCAGCTACTCAGGAGGCTGAGACAGGAGAATCACGTCTGTCACAAAAAAAGAAAGGAAGGAAGGAAAGAAGGAAGGAAGGGAGGGAGGGAGGGAGGATTTAAAAATTGCCAATAAAAAAATTCAGGACCAGATGCATTCGCAGCTGAATTCTGTCAGACATTCAGAGAATTGGTACCAATACTGACGAAACTATTCCAAAAGACAGAGAAAGAGGGAATCCTCCCTAAATCATTCTATGAATTCAGTATTACCCTAATACCAAAAGCAGGAAAGGACATAGCAAATAAAAAGGAACCTACAGACTGATATCCCTAATGAACATAGATGCAAAAATCCTCAACAAAATACTAACTAATCAAATCCAACAGCATATCAAAAAGATAATCCACCATGATCAAGTGGGTTTCATACCAGGAATGTAGGGTTGCTTTAACATATGCAAGTCAATAAATGTGATACACCACATAAACAGAATTAAAAACAAAGGTCATGTGACCATCTCAATAGACTCTGAAAAAGCATTTGACAAAATCCAGCATCTCTTTGTGATTAAAACCCTCTGCAAAATCAGCATACAAGGGACATACCTAACTGTAATAAAAGCCATCTGTGACAAACCCACAGCCAACATTATACGGAATGGAGAAAAGTTGAAAGCATTCCCCCTGAGAACTGGAACAAGACAAGGATGCCCACTTTCACCACTTCTATTCAACATAGTACTGGAAGTCCTAGCCAGAGCAATCAGACAAGAGAAAGAAATAAAGGGCATCCAAATTAGTAATGAGGATTCAAACTGCCACTGTTTGCTGATTTGCTGCTGTTTTCTAGTTATATGATCTAAACACTCATCCAAAAAGCTCCTAGATATGATAAATGAACTCAGTAAAGTTTCAGAATACAAAATCAATGTACAGAAATCAGTAGCACTGCTATACACCAACAGCGACCAAGCTAAGAATCAAATCAAGAACTCAACCCCTTTTACAAGAGCTGCAAAAAAATAAAATACTCAGAAATGTACCTAATCAAGGAAGTAAAAGATCTCTACAAGGTAAACTACAAAACACTGCTGAAAGAAATTATAGGTGACACAAACAAATGGAAACACATCCCATGCTCATGGATGGGTAGAATCAATATTGTGAAAATGACCATACTGCCAAAAGCAATCTATAAAGTCAATGCAATTCCCATCAAAATACCAACATCATTCTTCACAGAGCTAGAAAAAACAATCCTAAAATTTATATGGAACCAAAAAAGACCCTGTACAGCCAAAGCAAGACTAAGCAAAAAGAACAAATCTGGAGGCATCACATTATCCAAGTTCAAACTATACTACAAGGCTATAGTTACCAAAACAGCATGGTATTGTTATTAAGTACAAGCACATAGACCAATGGAACAGAAAAGAGAACCCAGAAATAAAGCCAAATATTTACAGCCTACTGATCTCCAACAAAGCAAACAAAAATATAAAGTGGGGAAAGGATCCCCTATTCAACAAATGGTGCTGGGATAAATGGCAAGCCACATGTAGAAGAATGAAACTGGATCCTCATCTCCCACCTTATACAAAAATCAACTCAAGATGGATCAAAGACTTGAATCCAAGACTTGAAATCATAAAAATTCTAAAAGATAACATCATAAAAACCTTCTAGACTTTGGCTTAGGCAAAGAGTTCATGACCAAGAACCCAAAAGCAAATGCAAAAAATCAAAGATAAATAGATGGGACTTAATTAAACTAAAAAGCTTCTGCACAACAAAAGAAATAATCAGCAGAGTAAACAGACAACCCATAGAGTGGGAGAAAAATCTTCACAAATTATGCATCTTCACAAACTATGTATCCAACAAAGGACTAATATCTAGAATCTACAAGGAATTCAAACAAATCTGCAAGAAAAAAACAAAACAAATAATCCCATCAAAAAGTGGGCTAAGGACATGAATAGGCAATTATAAAAGAAGATATACAAATGGTCAGCAAACATGTGAAAAAATGCTCAACATCACTAATTATTAGGAAATGCAAGTCAAAACTACAATGTGATACCACCTTACTCCTGCAAGAATAGCCATAATTAAAAACTAAAAAATAATAGATGTTGGCATGAATCTGGTGAAAAGGGAACACATTTACATCGCTGGTGGGAATGTAAACTAGTACAACCACTATGGAAAACAGTGCAGAGATTCCTTAAAGAACCAAAAGTAGAATTACCATTTGATTCAGCAATCCTACTGCTCCTTATCTGCCCAGAGGAAAAGAAGTAATTATATGAAAAAGACACTTGCACACACATGTTTATAGCAGCACAATTTGCAATTACAAAAACACGGAACCAGCCTAAATGCCCATCAACCAATGAGTGGATAAAGAAAATGTGGTGTGTGTATATATACCCAGATACACACACACACACACACACACACACACACCCCACCATGGAAATGACTCAGTCATAAAAAGGAATGAAATAATGGCATTCACAGTAACCTGGATGGAGTTGGAGACCATTATTCTACGTGAAGTAACTCAGGAATGTAAAACCAAACATTGTATGTTTTCATTTATATGTGGGAGCTAAGATATGAGGATGCAAAGGCATATGACTGATATAATGGACTCTGGGGACTCAGGGGAAGGGTTGAGGGTGGTGAGTGATTACAAAAAAGTACATCTGGGTTCAGTGTACACTGCTCAGGTGATGGATGCACCAAAATCTCAGAAATCACCACTAATGAACTTATCCGTGTAACCAAATACCACATGTTCCCCAAAAACTACTGAAATAATTTTTAAAAAGGATACATTTATTATTTTTCAGTATAACTACAAGGGAAAGGGTATTGGTGGATGTGGGACATCCAAAACTGCAGACACTGGTGATTTTTTTTTTTTTTTTTTTTTTTCCTGCTAAGCATCAAGACCTTCTTCCAATGTTCAGGCAATTTTCCAGAGTTTGATTTTCAGTGGAAAGTAGAGTCCACCTTCCCCTGTAGAGGCCAGAAATACCCCCCTAACAACCAGGGTGCAATCACATAACAGAAGGTTCAGCCAACTGGAGAGCCTCATATTTGGATTTTTAAGTCTTGAGCAAGTGTAACAAAAATTTACGGATAAGGAAAGAAGAAGGAAAAGGAAATGATAAGAGATAAAAGAAGGAAGAGATGAAAAAGAGTTCATTCCACTGTCCACTGACCAGAGGCAGTTGTAGGTGTGGTGCCAGCAGTGGTGGTGGTGCCAGGAGCTGTCCAGTGAGTCCCCACCAGAGTGTTCCTTTGGTGTCATTTGGCTATTCAGCCTCCTTTGGTTGCTGCTTATTTTCTAATCCCTCAGACTTCCCATCTTTTCTATGAGCTACCTAACAGCCTGGACCTTTTCTTCTTTAATGAACCATCATCAGTTTCTGTTTCTTGCAACCAAGAACATTGTCTTTAGGATTAAAGTGTTCTGAAATTCTTGTCTTTCCAGAAAGTTAGAGATATTGATTAACTTATACTTCAAAGAGGTGAGGAGGGTCCTACCTGATGAGAGCCATCAGAGATCTTTCTAAACCAGCAACATCCAAGAAGATATTCAAAAGATAAGAAAAAACAACCCTGAGAAGAACCAGAAGATTTTGAAACAATGGCCTCCAGTCTGATAGAACATACGATCAGTGTGTGGATCAGAACCAGTGACAGGTGTACGTTTCACACTAAAATTTAATCCGTATTTATGGCATACTTACTATGTTCCAGGCACTGTAACTACACTACACTTTAACACAATTGTCTTATTTAAATCCTCACAACAATGCTGTGATACAAGTAATTTTACTTCATTTTTCCAGATAAAGAAAACTGAGATTCAAAGAAGCTTTAAACTGCATAGTCAAGATGATACAGCCCATAAATAATAAAGCTTAGAAAGTAAAACTCAAGTTTTCTGTCTCTATGGCCAGTGTTCTTTCCACTATACGCAGATACCTCCATTTGAATTAGCACCCTGATTGACAATTTGAAACGGATAACCTTTCTGCTACTTTTTAATACTAAAATATCTTTTGTTCAGATTTTAGCCTGTCTTTTTTATCTGTTAATGAACACTCTTCCTTAAAAGATGCAGACATATACAATTAAATAGATAACCCACCTTTTAAAAATTAATCAGAAGTTTTATATTTTGTAAACATGAAAGGCTAAGTAAATACCTGGATTTTAAATGTTTTTAATAATAAAATCAGGAATAACCCATAAAAATTGGAACTCAAAAACAGTGAGCTATGCTGTTTCTATGGTAACTCAATGAGGAAAAAATTAGATGGCCTAAAAGATATTTTAATTCAAATAAATTGGTTCACAGTTTTAATATCATTTTTAGAAAAATCAATATATATCTAATCATTATTATTACCAAAATCCACATATTAATACCATGTATTCTTAAAGAAAGAGTGCCGCAGTATTAGAATCTTCTTATGCACCATTTCATATCTTCTCAGTCTTACCTCTTATTCTAGTTTCTGCTGCAGGCTTAGATCAGCTTCTCACAGGTAAAACCTAACAATGTCTTGCTTTGCCTTGGACTGTATCAAGTACCTCTCTCTTTCTGTTCCAGAGATTCTCTGACACCAGCAGGAATCCGGTGCCATAGACATGTGCAACCTGGAAGCACAGGAGCCACTCTTGACCAATGTAGAGTGGGAGTCAATAGATAATCCTTCTCCCTTGCATCCTCCAAGTAGCAGTTCGTAGCCACATTTCATCAGGCTCCCCAGAAGTTCCTGGCATGATCAATAGCAGCCAACCAACAACAAATGCATCTTTGGCTTTTCTTCTTGCCTTTTTCATTTCCCCATCAATTACTCTTTCTCCCTGAAATTACTTCTTAAATAAACTAACTATATATCAACCTTTAACTCAGGATATACTTTCAGGGGAACCCAAACTAAGACAACTAACTTCAAATAGACTTTATGTATCTATGTACATGGTTCCTACTAAGATTAACTATAGGATTTTTTTTTTTAATTTTTCAGTAGCCAGCTCTTTTTAAATATACATCAAAATTATGATAATAGTATACTTCTTGTTCTAGAGATTTGGGTGTGTCTATAGTGTATATTTCTTGATGTCTAGAACTAAATAAGGTAAATACAAAATAGAGCTTTTGCATTTGACCTTCTAAATGATAAAAGGTTTGCTTAATTTCAACTCTGCTATATTATTAACATTGGGAAAGTCACTTAACCTCTATATGTCTCAACTACCACCTTATAAAAATGGAATATAATTCCTACTTTGCAGGTTATTAGAATTGAATCAGGTAATATGTATGCAAATGCCCATTACAGTCCCTAGCTGATAATCAGCCTGGCAAGTCCGATTAGCTGCTGTTATTATTACCATTATTAGTAGAATTGGTTTTATTTGAAAGTTTGCCATCATGGGGATAAAAGATCCATTGACTTGATATTTCCACCCAAATAGTTCACTGCATTGTATTTTGCAGCCATAAGCAAATATTTGAATTTAATTTAATGTGGAGAATCAAGATACCTCCCCAGAATAAACTGAGAATACCTCTGTATAGACCTTTGAAATGAGAGACTGCAAAATATTATCGCTTCCACAAATGCCTTTGCCTCACAACCAACCCCACTCTGTCTTCCATTGAATTTGCACTGCGCTTGTGCAGTCTTTCATCAATTCAACAACTATATAAAAATTCTGCTATGATGTGTTGAGTGGAAATTAAACAGTCAGAGCATGCAAAATATACAGTCATATTATTATGAGGTTCTAAAATGATTGGGGTAATAAACTGCCTAGCAAGATGGCCAAGAATTACAGAAATCCTGTTGCTGAATCTGCATCTATTTATGTCCTAGCTATGGTTTAGCAAGGTGGCACTTCAAACTAAAGCTTAGCTATTGATGGAAATGTTTCTGTGTCCTATATTGATTGGTACTTCCAGGGTTGCATCAGTGATACCAGGAACAGTGAACTGACACTTGTTTCATCAGCTTGATGCAAGAATACTGGGCTGTGATATACAGGAACATACCCTCTGCTTCTCAAGGCAGGATTAGGAAGGATTTAACCCTCTAACTTCATTCACCCCACCACATCCTCCACTTTAGCCTCCACTCCCTTTAACTCCCCTCCCCGCACTATGAGAAAAGGACTAAACATAGGACAGGAATTGTCAATAGAATTATATATTCATTCTCATTATTAATGGGGTACACTGGATTGGGTTTTACAGTGCTTTTTGAGAATATACGATCTCCCAGGCTTTGTCCAGGATACTGGTGATAATACATGAAGTAGAAAAAATCAATAGGTCTTTGTTCTTATGAAACCTTCAGTCTAGTGGAAAAGGCAGAAATTTACCACATAATTCTACAGACAAATGTGAAAAGTGGTATGAAGGAGAGGGGCTGAGTTCTGAATGGACCTGTAACAGAACAATTTGACATAATCAAAGAAAGCTGGAACGAATTCCCCGAAGACATGATTCCTCTACAAAGACTAACGCTTGGCTAGGCAAAGGGTAAGTGGATAATTTTTGGAACAGGTGAAAAAATGGAGATATTTTGAAACAGAACTCTGCATTTTAATTTCCCTTTGTAAATCATGTTTTCTTGAAAATTTTCCCTTTTGAGGACAAGCCATGAGGGTTTTTTTTGTTATGTTTTGTTTTGTTTTTGTGCACAGACATGAACAGTGCAGGTACCTCGAAAAAAAAATGTCATTCTTCTGCTTTAAGTATGATGGTTTCATTTTTTACTCCCATGCAAAAATACTTTCTCTTAGCCAGGCTTCAAGATAGGGGACGTCTTACTTAGTTGTGTTCTTGTTATTATAGTGTATAGTTTTGTTTTTAATTTCAATAGTTCCTTTTAAAATATCTAAAGACAAGTCAGATGTATTCACACAAAGGTGTTATATCATGTCTTCCTGAATACAAATCAGAGGATATCATATAGATGATGTTCCAGCCCTAGCAAGAAGGAAAGGAAAACTTTTCAAAGAGGAACCAGGGAGAGAAATAAAGAGGCCAGGAGGTCAAACGTGAATGTCCTCACTTTCTCTGTAATGTGTAGTAGTGCAAGAAGGCACTGCTGCATTTTAGCAAATGAGCTGTGGAAGAGTGATGGTTGGGAAAATGTCTTGATGAGTAGGCCAAAAGATGGTCTCATGGAGTTGCCCATGTTCCATTATAGTGGTCCAGAAAGTGCAGAGTAGCGTTAGGTTCCTGGTTGAAAGGAGGAAGGGGACTCTGAGATGCCACGGAAACTGGTGTGCCAGAGGAACCCTGAGTCGGAATAAAATGATCACAGATCAGGGACTACAACAAAGTCAGAAAGAAGTTCTCCTACATTTTACTCTAAAAGCTTTTTTGTTTTACTTTTCACATTTATATCTGCCGTCCATATGGATTTAATTTTTATAAATGGTATGAGGTAGGAATAGCCAAAATATTGAATGTAACTAAGCATCATTTTTTTAAAAAGGCTTTTTCTTACTGAACTGCAGCACAGCCCTTGTCATAAAGTAGATGGCTGAGTATGTGTAGGGGGTTTTCCCTCTATTCTGTTCTCACTGATCAATTACTCCATCCTAATCCCAATACCACACTGTCCTACACACTGTAGGTTTTTAAGTCTTGATGTCTGGTAGTATAAGTCCTCCAGCTTTGTTCTGAAGATGGCTTTGGCTGCTCATTTTTTTTTTTATTTCCATGTGAACTTAGGAATCAGCACCTCAATTTACACAATAAAATCTCTGGGATTTTGATTGGGGTTGTACTGAAACTATAGATTAATTTGGGACAAAATATCTTTATAATATTAAGGCTCCCAATCCAAGAACATGGCATATCAATCAATACATTTAGGATTCTTTCATTTCTCGCAATAATATTTTGTAGTTTCTTGTTCCTTTTTAATTAAATTTATTGCGAGTATGTGACATTCTTTGATGCAATTATAAATAGTATTGTTTTTCAGATTTAATTTTCTATTTGATTATTGCTGGCATACAAAAAAATTAACTCTTATACATCTAACTTGTTTCCAAAAATCTTACTACATTCACTTATTGATTCTAATAGTTTGACTATAGATTCTTTTGAATGGTCTACATACACAATCATGTCATGTAAAAATAAGTTTATTTCTTCCCTTTCAATCTTTATTCACTTATTTTTCTTGCCTTATTGTATTTCCTGAGACCTCCAGAATATGTTGAATGTAAGTGTTGGTAGCTGGCCTCTTTGACTCATACTCAATTTCAGAGAGAAAGTTTTGAATATTTCATCTTTTCAAGTGATGTATCACATTGGTTTTTAATAGATATATTTATCAAATTAAGAACATTCCATTTTATTGCAAGTTTGCCAAGATTTTAAAAAATCATTAATGTGCACTAAATTTTCTCAAATACCTTCTCTGTATCTGTTGCAATGATAATGTCACCTGTCACTTTTTCTTGATAATATATAGTCTTCATTGATTTTTTTGAATACTAAACCATCAGTGTATCTGTGAAATCTCCCTGGTCGTCATCATGGGATATGTTTTTTACATATAACTGGATTTTTTTAATGTATCTACTTTCATGAGACAGTGGTCTATAATTTTCCTTCCTTGTAATTTCCTTGTCAGGTTTTAGAAGCAAAATTATGCTGGCCTCACAAAAAACAAGGAAGCAGGCCGGGGCAGTGGCTCACACCTGTAATCCCAGCACTTTGGGAAGTCGAGGCAAGTGGATTACCTGAGGTCAGGATGTTGAGACCAGCCTGACCAATATGGTGAAACTCCCTCTGTACTAAAATTGCAAAAATTAGATGAGCACGGTGGCATGCATCTGTAATCCCAGCTACTCGGGATGTTGAGACAGGAAAATTGCTTGAACCCAGGAGGTGGACGTTGCAGTGAGCCAACATCGCACCACTGCACTCCAGCCTGGGTGACAGTGAAACCCTGTCAAAAAAGAAAAAAAAAAAAAGAAGGAGCAAGGAAGCATTCCTTGTAGTATTCTGTTTTATAAAAGAATTGTGAAATATTTGTTTCACAAGAATTTCACAAACTCTTAGAAGAATTTACTTGTGTATTCATTGAATGTGTAATTTTCATCATGGGAGGGCTGTTTTTTAACAGCTAACTTCTAAATAAACATAATACTTCAGGTTTTTTATTTCTTCTATCAGCTTTGGTTAGTTGTATTTTTTAAAAATGCATCCATTTCATCATAATTTATTGAAACTTTGAGATCTGTAAAATACATAGTAATGTCCCCTTTTTCATAACTAATACAAGTAATTGTATTTCTTTTTTTATCATGGTGAAACAGGCAGACAACAATTAGGGCCCACCTGGATTAACTGATCCAGGATGATCTCATCTCAAAATTCTTAATTATATCTGTAAAGATCCTTTTTCCAAACAAGGTAACATTTGTTAGGACATGGACATATCTTTTTGGGTGTCACCATCTAGCCCATTATATCTTGGTTTGCAACAGTTTCATGATGATATGCCTACATATAGTCTTTTATGGATTTATCATATTTATAATTTGCTGTGGTCCTTACTCTGTGGCTTGATTTATTTTCAAGATTTTGGAATATTCTCAGCTGTAATCTCTTGAAAAACTCCTTCTTTCCCATCTCTATCTTCTCTCTGGATCTCTAATTAAACATATTTTAGATTCTAAGTACGATTCATACAAAGTGGTGTGCTGGAGCAGCTCATATCAGCTTGTCAGAGCCAATGGTTAAATATTCAGGAATTCTGTGAGATTGTTGTTAAATCATTGGTAGCTTGAAATCATCCATGGTGACAGTATCTACACCATGACAGTCAGCAAACACTGCAAGTTGATACTTTATTTTTCCCAGAGAACTGGATTGTCATCATACCACTATACCTGTTTGCTATACTCCAGTTTGTTCTTTTGATCCTTTTGTCTTGCTGTGCTTCAACTTGGATATTTTCTCTTGAACTGTCTTCTAGTTCACTTAATCTGTGTTCTGCTGTGTCCATAAAACCTATCTATTGAGTTCTTGATTGCAGATATTATACTTGTTAATTTTAAACATCTATATCATTTCTATTATTTGGCAAAATTTTCCATCATTTTATCTAGTAGTCCACATTTTCCTTTATTTTCTAAACATATTAATCACAGTTATTTAAATTTATTGTCTGCAAATTCCAATATCTGGACCACATGTGGCCCTAGTATAACTGTCTGCTTTTTTTTTTTATTATAGATCCTATTTGTCTTGCCTCAATGTAAATCTAGTAGCTTTTTATTGTATACTAAGCTCCATGTATTTAAAAAATGATACAAAACTCCAAGTAATGTTATCTTTCACCAAAGAGTTTCTTCTGTACTGTACTAACATATATGATGAGTGGTTGGCTGATCACCTCAATCCAATTACTGAACCGGTTGGAGCTGAGTTTCAGTGTTAATAAAAGTCAAGTCTACCTCTGGCTCACCTCTTTCCCTCAGGCTCTCGTGAGTTTTCTTATGGAAATCCTGGTGAGCTTTCCATTTCTTCAGTTCTGACAAAGTGTAGATCCAGCTCTGCCCTTCCAAGGTCCTCAGCCCACCTTTAGCCTTTTGCCTCCTACATTTTAAAATCTAGCCAATATCTTCAGAAGGAAATCAGCTGTATATTTAAGGAAGGTCCCCTCCCTTGGTGGGTCTTTGTTTCCCAAGTTTCATGAGACTGCAGGGAATTTCACTCTGCCTTTTAGAAGCTTTCAGCTTAGCTCTTCAGCTCCCTGTGCAACACCAAAAATTGGCTAACACACTGTGGGGAAAAATCAGATATGCATTTAAAGTGCTTCAAGTTTCCTCTTTTCCATTCTAACCCTGCATGACCACTAAAAACTATTTCTTGTATTTTGGTCTCCATAAAGTCCCTCTACTTACATCAAGCAAGATACTCAATCCATGCCCAGAACAGGCCAAGGCCCCAGAGGGAGGCATTTGCTCATTCACCTACCCTCTCTAGGTTCTTCCCTCTCTAGGATTTTAGTATTATAAACTTGCTTTTACAGGTATCTGATACCTTTAAAAATAAATTCATAATTTATTTGGCCATTGCAATGGAAACATTGGCCTGCTGCAATCTATATACATCTTACCCATTAGTAGAAGTCAATATTCCTAGCAGATTCTAATGAGTAGCCAATCTTAAGCAATACTGACTGCATCTAAGAAACTATTACAAGGCTGAGGTCTAGGCTGAAGTACTTAGGTTCTCTCAGCTTTTCCTCACTGCTACAAGATAAATGGGTCTTCACCTATCATGCCTATCATGTTTCATGCAGGAGAAAGGAGACCATCCACAGAGCAGAAAAGGCATACCAACAGTGGATCACCAACTTTTGAAGTATTTGCAGAGGTCCTAACTATAAACTTCCATTTGTTTATGTCATTGACCTAAACCATATTAATCTGTCCACTTCTATCTATAAGGGAGGCTTGGAAATGTAATATTTTAAACTTGAGTACATGATTGCCCCCATGAAAACGTCATAGCAAAGAAAAAGAGAAAATGGATATTAGGTGGGCAGCTAGCAATCTCTGCCACAGTTCCATTCTTAGCACTTCTTTTAGCTTCTTTCTTATCTGACTAATAAATTCCTCTCTATAATTGCACAAGAGAAAAATTATTTTCTGCTCCAAGTACTTATCAAAAGCCCAAAGAACATTAGGCCATTTCACATTTGCATGCTAGCAGCACGACTTCCATATCTGTAGTGGTCCTTTATCAATGAGAAGGAAGTAATTTTACTGGCAACATGTTTCTCTGTCATTCCGTTCTTCTCTCTAATAAGAAATTTTTCAGTAAATAATTTATTTACTGATCTCTGCCAAACTGCTTTTGAGGACTCTAGCTTTCAAAGTAACTTTTTTAAAATAAGCTTTAAGCAGAACAGTATTTTAAAATAGCTTCGTACTGACTCACATGATAAAAGGACAATGGTTTCTTTATTCTAAAAAAGAGATCATAACTTAAGAGTCTTTCTTAAGTAAAGCATGTAATTAGAGCATATAAAGGTATGATTTATGAGTGACAATGGTTATTTTCTTTTTTTTTTTCTTTTTTTTTTCTTTTTGAGACGGAGTCTCGCTCTGTCGCCCAGGCTGGAATGCAATGGCACAATCTCGGCTCACTGCAAACTCCGCCTGCCGGGGTTCACGCCATTCTCCTGCCTCAGGCTCCCGAATAGCTGGGACTACAGGTGCCCACCACCACGCCTGGCTAAATTTTTTGAATTTTTAGTAGAGATGGGGTTTCACCATGTTAGCCAGGATGGTCTCGATCTCCTGACCTTGTGATCCACCCACCTCAGCCTCCCAAAGTGCTGGGATCACAGGTGTGAGCCACTGCGCCTGGTCGACAATGGTTATTTTCTATATCTTTGGTAGAGAGAGGAGAGACAACACGCTTACATTTTAGTAGGCTGGGTTGGTAATCAAGACCACAAAAAAAAATGAGTGACTGAAATATATTGCCGTGGAAATTAATTGAGTCAACATTAGGTATTTTGAAACAACAAGTAGAAAAATCCTTTTGGAAATGAGCCTCTTGAGAGGGTGAAGGAAATACTACATGACCATTGTAGTCTTTGAGATTTTATGAATATAGTATAATTATGGCTTAAAGACATCTGACAAATACATATATTGGTTATGGAAAGGCCTAATTTCAGGTAATAATAAAACCCCAGGTACCCTCCACAATATCCTGCAAGCAGCAGTGTAAGTGATATAAAAGTGCTAGATATTACTGTCAACATTTTCACAGTAAGTAGAAATTCAAAAACCAACTTCTCTTTTTGGTCCTTTCAGAATAAACAAATAAAATTAGGAAAACTAGTTGAAGCAAAAAGGGGAAAAAAAATCACATACTTGCCACCAATTAAAAAGGTGCTACTTTGTTAACAGTTGTTCACTGTTTCAGGAGAAAATTTTTTACTTCTCGAATTCTGTTGTCATGGCAATAAAAACTGAAACCTATTTCTTCCCAGTTCTAAAACTCCCATATAGCAATGATTCACTCGAGTATGAGACAACCCTGTAAGAAAAAGCAATGGGTAGGAGGAACTAACATCTGTTGAGCCCCTACTAGGTGCTAGGCACTTTGCAGCATCTCCTTAACATTGGGAAATATATTCTGTTTACAAAGGAGGAAACTGAAGCTCACAAACTTGATCAAGAATACATAAGAAATGAAGTTGGAATTCAGATGTTCTAGACTTTAGAGCTCATGCTTTACTCCCTTTATCACAGTTCTTCTAGACTAAAGCAGATTATATAATTTTTAATCCCAGGCCCTCAGCAAGAATTTCAGATGTGTTTTTTCCTTACTCTTTTGAAAACTGAAAACAAAAATAAATGAATCTTCAACCAAAAGGACTTACCACTTTTCCTGGGTGCCTGCATATAGGAATTGCTGGTAATTATACCTATGTCTGAAATAATGTATTACAATATTGTTCTAATTAGAATATTGATATATATTTGAAATACATAATGGAAGAATGTATAAAGTGATGGGAGTTGAAGTGACTAAGCAAGCACACCAAAATAACTACCGATTAAGGATATTTTGTGCAGTCTCAAAATTTAACTACTTTAAGATGATTTTTAAAATTGTGTTCTATCTGAACAGCTAAGGATCACATCTTCTGATATGCAGGTAACATTCAAGTATCTACATTTAGAGTTTATGTGCATGTTTTTTATTCATCCCTTTTTTGTTTTTTGTTATTGATGATGTTTGCTTTGTTTAGGTTTGGGTTTTGGGGTTTTGAATTTTTTCCTAAGTGAATATAGAGTAGTATAGAGGCACCTGTGGAATAAAGACAAGAGGAAATTGGGGACAATGATCAAGATGCTGTGCCATTTCTCTCCATGTTTATACTGGTGGATGGGTTCAAATTCCTCCAAGAGCAGTATTAGGGAAAAAGGCTAAAGGAAGTATATGCATGACAGGAGGCTCTGACCATAACATAGCTACTTTTCTGTCCAAGTGATCATGTGCAATACAAAATCACAGAGATTATTTTCCCTTTCCTCCAACCCTACCATGAACATACTTTTGGCCTACAGTAGGTAGAGAACAGCAATACCCACTTGAGTAGCATCCTCAAAAAAAGCTGTTGGGAGAAATGTTTCTCCCTGGTGGCTTGCGTTAGGAGGCTTACACAAGAGTGAAATAACACAGATAGAAGTATTCATGAGCACATGTGAAACACCAGAATCATACAGCTTCTATGAAATAACTAGAAAAAAAATTCTGAGAGGAGGATGAAGTCCTGAAAGACTAGAAAGAGCTAAGAGGCAAAATGGGCACAAATGACCATGGCCACAGTCCTACTCACATAATTTGTAATTATTTATTCCCATTCTGTGTGTCATCTTTTCACTTGATACTGTCCTTTAATGCATAAATATTTTTAGTTTTGATGTAGTCCAAATTATCTATTATTTCTTGTTGCCTGTGCTTTTGGTGTTATATTTAAGAAAGCATTCCTTAATCCAAGGCCATGAAGATTTAGACCTATTATCCCTTCTAAGAGTTTTATAGTTTTAGCTTTTATATTTAGCTTTTGATCAATTTTGAGTTAAATTTTGTATATGGTGTGAGGTAGGGGTCCAACTTCATTATTTTACATTTGGAAATATAGTTGTCCCAGCACCATTTGTTGAAAAGACTATTCTTTTCCCATTGAATAATTGGACATCCTTGTCAAAAATAAACTGACCATATATATGAGCATATATATAATTTCTGAACTCTCAATTATATTCCATTGATCTATATGTCCATCATCATGCCAGAGATACATTGTCTTGATTCCTTTAGCTTTATAGTAAGTTTTGGAATCAGTAAGTGTGAGTTTTCCCACTTCATTTTTCTTTTTCAAGATTGTTTTGGCTACTCTGAGCCTCCATGATATCCATATGAATTTCAGAGCTTGTCAATTTGTGCCCAACAAAAACAAAACAGCTGGAATTTTGATAGAGATTGTGTTGAATCTCTAGGTTGATTTGGATTGCCATCTTTAAAATATTAAGTCTTTTGATTCACAAACACGGAATGTCTTTCTACTTATTTAGGTATTCTTTAGTTTCTTCAGGAAATACAAGTCTTACACAGGAAGCAAAAATAAGAGACTCTAGGAGAATCTTCCAAGAAAAGAAAAGTTGCCTAAAATCTTTCCAATTTCCATAAGATCTGGCTATATTTAGCACATGTCTTCCATGAGATTTCTTTGTTTCCGTACAGTAAGTTCACTACATTTAATCTAGCTTGAGTTGGATTCTCTTTGTTACAAGAAAATGATCCTGAGCTAAGGCATTATCTATCAAGATTAACAAATACGCCTTATTAAAAATCAGAAACTGTCCCCAAATCAGAGCAATACTAAATACCAAAGTTGAGATTTGAACTCAGATCCAGCTAATACTACAATATCCATATTTTTCCCACTACCATCTTTTATGACTCCTTTAATTGCTTGCCAATGTAACTTTAAGAGTTAGGTCACCTAAATATATATGAACCCAACACTGGAGCACCCAGATTTATAAAACAAGCTCTTAGAGACCTACAAATAGACTTAAATAACCATACAATAATAGTGGGAGATTTCAACACCACATTGATAATATTAGACAGATTATCAAGGTAGAAAGCTAACAAAGATATTTGGAACCTAAACTTGACACTTGACCAAATGGACCTAACAGACATCTACAGAACACTCCACCCAACAACAACAGAATACACATTCTCATCTGCACTTGGCACATACTCTAAAACCGATGACATATTTGACCATAAAGCAATTCTCAACAAATTTTAAAAAATAGAAATCATACAAACTACATTCATGGACCACAGTGCAATAAAAAAAGAAATCAATACCAAAAAGTTCTCTCAACCCCATACAATTACATGGAAATTAAACCATCTGCTCCTGAATGACTTTTGGGTAAACAATAAAATCAATGCAGAAATCAACAAATTCTTTGAAAATAATGACAGTACAGATACAACATAGCAAAATCTCTGGGACACAGTTAAAGCAGTGTTAAGAGGAAAGTTTATAGTGTTAAACACCCACATTAAAAAGTTAGAAAGATCTCAAATTAACCCAACAGCAGACGTAGAGGAACTAGAAAAACAAGAGCAAACCAATACCAATGCTAACAAAAGAAAAGAAATAACCAAAATCAAAGCTGAAATGAATGAAATGGAGATGCAAAAAAAAAAAAAAATACAAAGAATCAACAAAACCAAAAGATAGTTCTTCAAAAGAATAAGTAAGATAGATATACCACTAGCTAGACAAATAAAGAAAGAAGAGGATCCAAATAAACACAATCAGAAATGACAAACAGGACATTACCACAGACCTCATGTAAATACAAAAATTCCTTAGGAACTCATTTGAACACCTCTGCACACAAACTTGGAAACCTAGAAGAAACAGATAAATTCCTGGCAATATACAACATCCCAAGATTGAACCAGAAAGAAATCGAAACCTTGAAGACACCAATAATTAGCTCTAAAATTAAATCAGTAATAAAAAACCTACCAACCAGAAAAAACGCTGGACCAGATATATTCACAGCTAAATTCTACCAGACATAAAAGAAGATCTGGTACCAATCCTACTGAAACTATTCCAAAAAAAAAAAACAAAGAGAAGAAGGACTCCTCCCTAACTCATTCTATGAAGTTAGCATCATTCTGATACCAAACCTAGCAGAGACACAACAACAAACAAAAACATTCAAGCCAATATCCTTCATGAACATAGATGCAAAAGTCCTCAGCAAAATACTAGCAAACCCAATCCAGCATCACATCAAAAAGCTAATCCACCGTGATCAAGTAGGCTTTATTCCTGGGATGCAAGATTGATTCAACATACACAAATCAACAAATGTGATTCATCACATAAACAGAACTGAAAACAAAACCCAAATGATCATCTCAATAGATGCATAAAAACTTTTTATAAAATTCAATTATCTCTTCATGTTAAAACCCTCAACAAACCAAGCATCAAAGGAATATACCTCAAAATAAGAGCCATCTATGACAAACCCACAACCAACATCATACTGAATGGGCAAAAGGTGGGAGAATTCCCCCCTTAGAACTGGAACAAGACAAGAATGCCTACTCTCACCACTCCTATTCAACATAGCACTGGAAGTCCTAGCCAGAGCAATCAAGCAAGAGAAAGAAATAAAAGGCAGCCACATAGAAAGGAGAGGAAGTCAAACTCTCTCTTTTCACAAATGATATGATTCTATACCTAGAAAACCCCAAAGTCTCTGTCCAAAGGCTCCTAGATTTTACAAATAACTTTAGCAAAGTTTCAGGATACAAAATCAATGTACAAAAATCAGTAGCATTTCTATGTACCAATAACGTCCAAGCAGAGAGCCAAATCAAGAATGCAATCTCATTCACAAGAGAATAAAATACCTAGGAAGGCAGCTAACCAGTGAGATGAAAGATCTCTACAACAAGAATTACAAAACACTGCTGAAAGAAATCAGAGATGGCACAAACCTATGAAAAACCATTCCATGCTCATGACTAGAAAAACATCAATATTATTAATATGGCCATACAGCCCAGAGCAATTTACAGATTTAATGCTATTCCTATCAAACTAAGGCATTTTTCATAAAACTCAAAAAAACTATTCTAAAATTCATATGGAACCAAAAAAGAGCCTGAGGAGCCAAAGTCATCTCAAGGAAAAAGAACAAAGCCAGAGGCATCACACTACCTGACGTCAAGTACTATACTACAAGGATACATTAACCAAAACAGCACGGCACTGGTACACAATCAGAGACCATGACAAATGGAACACCAGCACAACATGGTACTGGTACAGAAACAGAGACCATGACCAATGGAACAGGTTAGAGAACCCATAAATAAAGCCACATACCTACGACTGTCTAATCTTTGACAAAGTCAACAACAAGATAAGGGGAAAGGACTCCCTGTTCAATAAATGGTGCTGGGATAACTGATTAGCCATATGCAGAAGATTGAAGTTGGATGCGTTCCTTTCACCATTTACAAAAATTAACTCAAGATGGATTAAGGATTTACATGTAAAACCTAAAACAATAAAAACCCTAGAAGAAAATCTAGGAAATACCATTCTGGACATAGGCCCTGGCAAAGATTTCATGATGAAGACTCCAAAAGCAATTGCAACAAAAAGAAAAATTGAAAAATGGGACCTAACAAAACTAAAGAGCTTCTGCAAAGCAAACAAAACTATCAACAGAGTAAACTGACAACCTATAGAATAGGAGAAAATATTCACAAACTATGCATCTGACAATGATCTAGTATCCAGAATCTATAGGGAATTTAAACAAATCAACAAGCAAAAAACAAATAACCCCAATTAAAAATGGGCAAAGGACAGAACAGAAGTGAACAGACATTTCTCAAAAGAAGACATACAAGTGGCCAAAAAGCACGTGAAAAAATGCTTCACATCACTAATCATTAAAGAAATACAAATCAAAACCACAATGAGACACCATCTCACACCAATCAGAATGACAATTATTAAAAAGTTTAAAAAAATAGGCCAGGCGGGTGGCTCATGCCTGTAATCCTGGCACTTTGGGAGGCCGAAGTGGGCAGATCACCTGAGGTCAGGAGTTCAAGACGAGCCTCATCAACATGGTGAAACCCCGTCTCTACTAAAAATACAAAAAATTAGCCGGGTGTGGTGGCAGGTACCTGTAATCCCAGCTACTCGGGAGGCTGAGGCAGAAGAATCACTTAAACCCCAGGAGAAGGAGGTTGCAGTGAGCTGAAATCACACCATTGCACTCCAGCCTATGTGACAGGAGTGAAACTCCGTCTCAAAAAAAAAAAAAGTTAAAAAATAACAGGTGTTGGTGAAGCTGCAGAGAAAAAGGAATGCTTATACTCTGTTGATGGGAATGTAAGTTAGTTCAGCCACTGTGGAAAGCAGTATGGAGATTTCTCAAATAACTTAAGAGAGAACTACCATTCAATCCAGCAATCCCATTATTGGGTATATACCCAAAGGAATGTAAATCATTCTTTCATAGAGATACATGCATATGTGTATTCATTGCAGTGCTATCCACAATAGTAAAGACAGGAATCAACCTAGATGCCCATCAGTGGTGGACTGTATAAACAAAATGTGATGCATATATACTATGGAATACTATGCAGCCATAAAAAAGAATGAAATCATGTCTTTTGCAGCAACATGGATGCAGCTAGAAGTCATTATTCTAAGCAAATTAATTAAGGATCAAATACCACATGTTCTCTTTTGTAAGTGGGAGCTAAACAGTGAATACACGTGGATACAAAAAAAGGGAACAAAAGACACGAAGGCCTACCTAAGAGTGGAGGGTATGAGGAGGGTAAGGATCAAAAGACTACCTATCAGGTACTACACTCACCACCTGGGTAATGAAATAATTTGTACACCAAACCCCAGCAACATACAATTTACCCATGTAACAAACTTGCACATGTACTGCCTTGAACCTAAAATAAAAGTTGGAAGGAAATTAAAAAGGGTTAGGTCAAATTGCAACCCTACTAAGTAATTATTTATCTATCAAATTGCATATCTGCCTCCATAGGCAATTTTTCTTAAATCATATTTCTAATGTTACATATGACTCCTAAACTGTTTAGCTGAAACTCCTAGAAGTTTCCCTTTTATAATTTTTCTGTGCTTAGTAATGGAAGCTTTGATTCTTTACACTCTGAGGATTATGGGAAACATTTTTTCTTTATTCTTGAATATGCTTCTATTAATATATTCTAGCATCATATTGGCTTTTAATAATACCACAATTCTATGATCCCTCTCATGTTACTCCAAAAAAATTATGGACATTTGCAAACCACAGCTTTGTACCAATCAATATGACAGTGTGCAAAAAAGTAAACACTATCCATACAATTTCAGCCGACAGATTTTCTTCTCTTATTTCTTAATAACAGTGGGAAGTCTTCTGCAAGAACAAGTAACATTGAAGAGACAAAGCCCAGAGAGGAGGGGCAAAAGCCTGAGATGGTGTATTTTTAGTCATTTTGATTAAATTATGGAGATGTGAAGTTGATAATTTATTGAAGGGGAACAGGGAAGTCTATGTAAATGTTTGCAGATGAATAATTAATGTGACTTTCCTACATAACTAGACCTTTAATTAAAGCCACTGTGAAACAAAGAAAGAACCAAAGAGCACGATTATTATAGCAGCTAATTGTAACTTTCCTATCCTAAGTACTATTTGAAAGTCCATGCTTAATTTGCATCTTTAAAGAAAGATAGCCCAGACCCAGGGTGACAGTTGCTTTTTATCCCAGTTTAACTAATTCCCTGCAAATCAAAAAATCTATTAATATATTAATGAATTTCCTCCTACTAAAATTTTACCCAAAAAGTTTCAGGGTTTATTTAATTTTTTTTCAATGTATTAACTTTCATTTTAGGGCAATATATTGGTGCCTCTCAGTAACTTAGAAAGTAAAATGAATACTCAATGTTTTTAAACACTAATTGTGTAATGTGTTGTTTCACCTGTTATTTACAACAGCTGATTGAGCATTTGACTGTCTAGGGAGTATTTTTCATATCTTTCATATTTTATTCTTTATTATCTCCTTCTTACTTTTCATCCTCACAATCCCATTTTTCATCTGTTTCTCATCTGCTCATTTTTATTCTCCTATTTCTTTTACTTCTACTTTCGTCTCTATCTTTCCATCAGCCTTGCCTCTCCTCATAATCTTATCCTTTACTTCTTTTCCCTCTACTTTTTATTGCTTCTTGTTCCAGATATTCTTTTTCCCATTCTGCTTCTTTGTGCTCTACTCGATCATTATCATGACCATAATACCTAGGTGAATACTGAATCCACAAGGGCAGCGTGGGTCCGTACCAGCTCCAAAGGTGACAGTCCTTTGGTAGAGTATTTTATATATACTAAGCATGGACTAAATATACATAAAGATATAAAGAACTGTCCCATGTCTTACAGTTCTTTTAAAAAGCCGTTTTCTAACATACACTGGATTTGTATTTAGGAATTCTAGTCCTGGTTTTCAGCAATTACAAACTGTATGCCCTTTGGCACATTACTTTACCACAGGGAGCCTCAATTTCCTTACTTATAAAATGAGAGTTGTCTGGGATTTCTAAAGACCCTTTCAGTTTTATGATGCTGTTACTTACTCACACCTACTTGTGATGACAGGTAGGAAGATTTAAATCTTACTACTTCCATGGGTATTTGCTTGTCCAAATAAATCTGTGTCTGGTGGAAATTTATGAAATATATTTTGGGACAAGAAACCTCCTTTGGGACAAGAAACACTTCTTGGCCTGTGAAGCCAAGGTAAGCAGTGAGAATGAAGAATAGGGAAAAAAGGGAGTTTCAGGTCACAGTACCCAGACGACCTGAAATGTAGGAAACTCCAATGTGAGAAATTATAAAGCCTAACCCTCTAATCCCTCCTACATTCAGAATCCTGAGATCCTCAGATAGAGAAACTTCCTGCTTCATTTAGTTTGCCTATAGTTAGCTCCAGTCCTGAAATCTGACTATGTAAACACCTTCCACTTGTAATTATTTATATTCACTTTATTTATTCAGACCTCTTGCTAATTGAAATTTAATGGCTTACCAAAAACTAAAATGAATATAATAAGTTGTAAAATTAATAGGTAAGAAAAAGTGGCAACATAAAAGTAAGATAAAATGTGAAGTTAGGACATATACTTTATGCCATAATATCCTCCACACTTAACTACAGATTGGCCAGAAGTCTGGCTCTGAGCTTCCTGGCAGGCAATGTGAAGAGGAATATGATCGGTTATAAAATACAGAGTCTCTAAAAGGTAAATAAAACAATAGTTTATAACCAGCAGAACTATTACAGGTTATAAGAATAGAGAAAAATCTTCCATGAGTATTGATACAGAAAATAATACATAATGAATTAAATCCTATCCTTGATAACATCCTTACAATCAATACAATAATATGTTTTATGGGTTACATTATACTATTCTTCCACAGATAAATTACATCAAAGTTCAATATTTATCTTTAAATTTCATAAAGTTCAACAGCAATCATGCTCATCATGAAATATTTCAGATTAATGTCACTGTAAGTTTCATTGGTTGCAATATCAAATTCAGTTTGTGTTTAGTCTTTAGTGTTTGTATGTTCAACTATTTTTAACAAAAAATTAAACTTTACTGAAATCTTAAGGGAAGAATCTAGGAGGGTAAACTTTCTCTAAAACCATCAACTTAGCATGCTTCTATGACTAAATCTACATAAAAAGTAAGGTTTTCAAATATAAAACAAACAAAAAAGTTCTTTTGTCTCAAGGGAGTATAAAAAGAAAAATACCAGTAAAGATTATATAGACTTAAAATCAATTGTTAGGGCTATGTTTTAGGACAAAACTATAATCAAGCAGACTAAATTGACCACTTATTCAAGTATAGCACCATAAGCTGTGGGTTCTTTCATTGATTGCTCCAGATACTTATCTTCCTAGACTAATTCTTTTTTTGGGGGAGCGTGGACAGCATCTCAATCCTGTTGCCCAGGGTGGAGTGCAGTGGCACGATCTTGCTGCGGCCTTGACTTCGTGGGCTCAGCCCATCTCAGCCTCACGAGCAGCTTGGACTACAGGAGCATGCCACCATGCCCAGCTATTTTTATGCATTTTTAGTAGTGACAGGGTTTTGCCATGTTATCCAAGGCTCAAGTAATCCTCCCGCCTCGGCCTCCCAGAGGGCTGGGATTACAGGCATCGGCCACTGCACCTGGCCAGACTATTTCTATGTAGTAATTTATTCCCACCTCCTTTCCTATCCCTCCTGGGAATAACTGACCTAATTGATCTATAGAACAAACACTCTTACCACAAAGATCACACACACATACATACACATGCGCACGCACACACACACACAGAGTCATGTACCACATAATGATGTTTCAGATAACAGACCTCATATATGATGGTGGTCCTATAAGCTATAATAGAATTGAAAAATTCCTATCGCCTAGAGACATGTAGCCATTGTAACATCTTAGTGGAACACATTATTCACCAGTTTGTGTAAACAAACCTACTGCTCTGCTAGTCATATAAAATATAGCACATACAATTGTGTGCAGTACACAGTATTTGCTAATGATAAACTACTAAGGTAATTGTTTATGTATTTATCATACTATGTTTTGATCATTATTTTAGAGTACACTTCTATTTATTTATTTTTTAATTTAATGTAAACAGCCTCAGACAGGCCTTTCAGGAGGTATTCTAGAAGAAGGCATTGTTATCACAGGAGATAACAGCTCCCTGTGTGTTACTGCCCCTGACGACCTTCCAGTGGGACAAAGTATGGATGTGGAAGACAGTGATATTAGTGATCCTGACCCTGTGTGGGCCTAGGCTAATGTGTGTGTTTGTGTCTTTGTTTTTAACAAAAAAGTTTTAAAAGTATAAAAATAGAGGAGTGGGCAAGATGGACAACTAGATACAGCCAGGAAGTGCTGCTCCTACAGAGAAAGACAAGGATTTTGTCTAAACCAACATAATTTGAACAGATCTTTGGAGAGAAGACACCAAATGTGGATGGTGAAAAGGCACAAACACTGAGGCTGAAGGTAAGGAAGCTGGGAAGCTGGGAATCTCGCGTGGGGTGCCTGAATGCTAGGACTGGTTTCCTGCCTCGAACCGCGCTTAGGGAAAGGGTGAGTGAAGAGGATGGGGGACTTCCCACTTGCACCACGGACCTCTGGGATCCTAGCTGCAGGAGACCCCACATCCCTCACGAATGCTTGAGCTAGCAGGGGCATTTCCCCAGAGATTAGACAGAAATGGACCTGCAGCAAGCATGTGAGGGGTAGTTCCAGTGGAGCACAGCCACAAGCACCCACTCCCACCTCAGGCTGCCCATCTCCCTCTCGAGTCTCCCAGCTAATCACCGGGAAGAAAGCAGGGCTTGCTTCCACATGGGACTGGGGCACATCTGTCCTGCAGTCTTGCCTGCCAGCCAAACCTTCCAGGGCTCCTCCCTGGCTGCCCTGCAGAAGCGTGCAGGCTCTGCTGCCCAACCTGGGTCCCTTGCTTCACCTGAGTGCATTCTGGCAGTTTGTAAGCCCTTCATATCCCTCGGTGCACCCAGAACCCAGCCCTGAGGGCCTGGAGGAGGAAGCCACAAGCAGGTCCTGGTGTTCCAGGGTTGTGGCCAGTAGCTCCAGACTGCTAAGACAGGATCTGTGCCCAGCACTTGAGCTGGGGAGGAGTCCACATTCTCAGAAAGCAGAAAGGGCTGAGTTGCACAGGTTCACAGGCTGGTGTGGAACCTAGGTATACCTCCTTCCACAGGGCTTGTCCGATAAGGGTGTGGCCTAACTCCCTACTAGACGTCTTCTGGAGGGAGCCTCGCCACCCAAAAGACCTAATAACAACAACAACAAAATTGTGGGCACAGTGCCAATGATGGGAGGTGGCTCCCCCAAGGCTCAAGAGTGGAGCTGGTGAGGTCACCTCTCTCCCTCTCATAACACAGAACACAGATGCAAATGTGAGGATACACAAAGAAGATGGGTAGCTGAGTAACAACCTGGTGCCCATTTTCTCAAGCGTCACCTACTGGATCGTGGCCCAAATGACAATGTCAAAAAACTAATTCTCCCACCTGTGAAACTAAGAGCAAGAATTTAACAAAGACCCTGTACAAAGTTTTAGCCCTCTGAAAACTTCCATAAATGAAGCCAACTGACTGTGTACTCAAATGTACACCACAGTTAAGAAATGAAAATCATCCCAGTGAGATAGAATCAGTGCAAGAAATCTGGCAACTCAAAAAGCCAGAGTGTCCCCCTACCTCCAAATGAGCCCACTAGCTTCCTAGCAATGGTTCTTAACCAATCTGAAATGTCTGAAGTAACAGATATGGAATTCAGAATCTGGATGACAAGGAAGCTCATCAACATCCAGGTGAAAGTTGAAACTCAATCCAAGGAAGCCAAACAATCCAATAAAATGGTTCAAGAGCTGAAAGATGAAATAGCCATTTTAAGAAAACCCCAAACTGAACTTCTTGAGCTGAAAACTTCCTTAAAATAATATAATAATACAATCTGAAGTGTTAACAGCAGAATAGAGCAAGTTGAGGAAAAGATCTCAGAGCTTGAAGACCAGTTCTGTTCATGGTGGATGGTGTCCAGGTTCTTGGCATCTTGAACAAAGAATCAGACAAAATACACAAAGCAAGGAAGGAATGAAGGGTTTTATTGAAAAGGAGAAAGTACACTCCATAGTGTGGGCCTGAGTAAAGGGGCTCAAAGGCCCTGTTACAGAATTTTTGTGAGTTTCAATACTCTCTACTTGGGGTATGCCCTATGTAAATGAAAAGGATGAAGTAAAGTTACAGTTACAAAGTCATTTACAGAGTATGCCCTTTGGAGAGGATATTTCCTGTTATAGCTGAAGTGTGAATCGGCTTTATGTTCCCTGCCTTTGGACCCTATTTTCCTGCCTCAGTTCTTCAAATAAACTCAGTCAGACAAAAATAAAGAACTTTAAAAAAAATGAACAAAATCTCTGAGAAACAAGGGATTATGTAAAGAGACCAAATCTATGACTCACTGATATTCCTAAGAGAGAAGGAGAGAGAATAAGTAACTTGGAAAACATATTTGACGATTCAATCCATGGAAATTTCCCTAATCTTGCTAGACAGGTTGACGTGCAAATACATGAAATACAGAAAACCCTGACCAGACACTATACAAGTCACCATCCCCAAAGAACAGTGTCATCAAATTCAGCAAGGTCAACGCAAAAGAAAAAGTCCAAGTTGGAGGGGGAGGAAGAAAAAGAGAAAGTCTTAAAGATAGCTGAAGAGAAAGGTCAGGACACCTACAAGGGGAACCCCGTCAGACTAGCAGCAGACCTCTCAGCAGGAACTTACAAGCCAGAAGAGATGGGGGCCTATTTTCAGCACTCTTAAAGAAAACAAATTCCAACCAAGAATTTCATATCCCACCAAACTAAGCTTCATAAGTGAAGGAGAAATAAAATTCTGTCAGGACAAGCAAATGTTGAGGGAACATGTTTCAACAAGATAAGCCTTACAAGAAGTCCTTAAGGGAGTACTAAACATGGAATCCAACACCTGCGACCACAAAAGCACACTTATGCACCTAGCCCACAGGTACTATAAAGCAACTACTTAATCAAGTCTACATAACAACCAGCTAACAATATGATGACAGGATCAAAACCATACATATCAATACTAACCTTGAACGTAAATGGGCCAGAAGCCCCACTTAAAGGACAAAAGTGGCAAAATGAATAAAAAGACAACACTCAACTATCTGTTGTTTTCAAGAGACCTATCTCACATGTAATGACACCTACAGGCTCAAAGTAAAAGGGTAGAGTAAGATCTAACATGCAAATGGAAAGTAAAAAAGAGCAGGAGTTGCTATTCTTATATCATATAAAACAGACTTTAAAGCAATAAAAATTAAGAAGGACAATATGGAAAATAGTGTGGAGATTCCTTACAAAAGTAAAAGTAGATCTACCATTTGATCCAGCAATCCTACTAGTAGGTATCTACCTAGAAGAAAAGAAGTCATTATATGAAAAAGGTACTTGCACATGCATGTTTATAGCAGCACAATCTGCAATTGCAAAAATATAGAACTAGCCCAAATGCCCATCAATCAATCAATGAGTAGATAAAGAAAATGTTATACACACACACACACACACACACACACACACACACACCATGGAGTACTACTGGCCCATAAAAAGGAATGAAATAATGACATACACAGCAACCTGGATGGAATTGGAGACGATTATTTTAAGTGAAGTAACTCAGGAATGGAAAACCAAATATCATATGTTCTTACTCATCTGTGGGAGCTAAGCTATGAGGACGCAAATGTGTAAGAATGATACCCTGGACTTTGGGGACTTGGGGGAAAGGGTGGGGGATGGCAAGGGATAAAATACTACACATTGGGTACAATGTACACTGCTCGGGTGATGGGTGTACCAAAATCTCAGAAATCACCACTAAACAACATATTTATGTAATCAAATGCCACCTGTTCCCCCAAAACCCTACTGAAATAAAGTAAATTTTTAAAAATTTTAATAATAAATAAGGAAAAAAGTTAAGAAGGACAATGAAGGGCATTACATAATGATAGAGGGTACAATCTAACAAGATGACTTAACTCTCCTAAATATATACCCGCTCAACATTGGAGCACCAAGATTTGTAAAACAAGTTCTTCTTGGCATACAGAAGACTTAGACAACTATACAACAATCATGGGAGACTGCCACACCCCACTGACAATGTTAGATGAATCACTGAGACAGAAAATTAACAAACTCTGGACTTAAACTTGACACTTGATCAATTGGACCTAATAGACATGTACAGAATACTCCACCCAACAACCACAGAATATACATTTTTCTCATCTGCACATGGAACATATTCTAAGATTGACACATGCTCAGTCATAAAGAAAATCTCAATAAATTCAAAAAAAATAAAATCATACCAGGAACACTCTGTGGACCATGGTGAAAAAAAAAACAAAACAAAACGGAAATCAATATCAAGAAGATCTCTCAAAACTACACAAATACACGGAAATTAAACAACTTAACTTCTAAATAACTGCTGAGGGAACACTGAAATTAAGGCAGACATTTTTAAATTCCTTGAAATTAATGATAATAGACACACAACTTACCAAAATCTCTGGGATGCAGCTAAAACAATGTTAAGAGGAAAGTTTTACAGCCCTAAACACCTTCATCAAGAAGTTAGAAAGATCTCATATTAACAACCTAACTTTGTGCCTAAGGCACTACAGAAAAAAAAAAAAAAAAGAAAGAAAAGTAAAACAGGAAAAACCAACCCCAAAGCTAGCAGAAGAAAAGAAGAAACAATTAAATTTGAGAAGAACTTAATGAAACTGACATGCAAAAATCCATACAGAAGATCAATGGAACAAAAAGTTGGTTCTTCAAAAAATAAATATGATTGATAGACTGCTAGCTAGATTGGCAAAAAAAAAAGAGAAGATCCAAATAAACACAATCAGAAACGGCAAAGACAGTATTACAACTGATCCCACAGAAATACAAAAGAAAGATTCTCAGAGATTCCTATGAACAACCCTATGCACACAAATTAGAAAATTTAGAGGAAATGGATAAATTCCTGGAAGCACATAAACTCCTAAGATTGAATCAGAAGAGACTGAAACCGTGAATAGAGCAATAACAACTTCTAAAATTGCATCAATAATAAGGAACCTACCAACCATAAAAAGCCCTAGACCAGATGCATTCTACTGACATACAAAGAATAACTGATACTAATTCTGCTGAAACTATTCAAAAAAAATCGAGGAGTAGGAGCTCCTCCCTGACTAATTCTATGAAGGCAGCATCAGCTTGATAGAAAAATCTGGCAGAGACACAATGAAAAGAGAAAACTTCATATCAATATCCCTCATTAACATAGATGCAAAAATCCTCAGCAAAATGTTAGCACATCAAGTATTTCACCTTCAGTCATTAGCACTGTACTTTTTTGGACACTTCCCAGGGATTACACTGCATCAGCTCCATGTCAGTGGAATGAGCTCTGACTCAAACACACTACCATGGAGAACTCCCTGAAGAAGCTGCTGGCCATTTACACGTGTGGGCTTCGGAGACCCTTAAACCAGACTATTAAACTTACTCTGGTTGAAAACACTTCTTAGGAAAAATTTATTTCAGTAAATGCCCGTACCCAACCACATTTTAGGATGACAAATCCTTAGTAACCATCAGGCATCTTCAATATCAATACTGAAAGCAAAGTATTGTCCTCCACATTAATTTGGGGCTCAGCAGCAGTTTACTTCCCTCTACCTTCCAGAAAGTTCACTAGATATTTTCATAAAGCTTTGACAGTCAAAAAGCCTAGGTTCCTTTTCTGTCAGGGGTCTGACATCATCAGAGGTAAAGACAGGTCCCTAATGCCAGCAAACCACTTGCCTTTGAGCTTTCTCAGTGTAGGGACTATGGTTTATTCAACTCTCTGATTCTCGTACCCAACTCATACTGTGTGGCACAAATAGTAGGCCCAAAAGAAGGCTTAACCTGAATTGAATATATGAATAATTTATCATGAGAAATAGAATATCCAAGAGTATTTATACATCTCAGCTAATCAACATGAGCACTTCTAAGGGAGAAATCCAATTAAGATCAGAAGATAGCCTAGATTCAATCAGAAAATAGGATCTTAACAGATTATAAGAGACATTTTCATAAAGGTGCAGTATCTTGGTAAATTACCTCATGAGCTATAACATGTAGCAGGAATATACTGGCCGAACTAATGATATTAATAGTTATAGTTGATAAAAATTTTGATATGTGAAGGAGTGGAAATACAGCTTCTCCATTTTTTCAAGTCCCCACACAAAATGTAAAGAAAAACTACATAGCGAAGTAAAAAAAACAACAACAACCAAAAAATGAGTAATATTTATTTACTAATTGAACAACAAGGTACTCCTATAAACCACAACATACAAATGGGTAGTGGTGAACCACTGACAGCCAGAACACCTGGATGGTATTAGCATTTGTTTGGTAGGAAAGATGAAGAAGTAATTAGGCACCTTCTGACAGATATAACAACAGAATCCTTTTATCAGTTCATGTCTTCCAGGAAGGAGATGCTGAAAAAGAACTAGGAGTGCTAGAGAAGGGTGGAACAAAGAGAGAATCTGCTGTGAGTGCAATCAAAATTGAACAGAATAGGAAAAAAGGAACGAGAATATCCATGCCAAAGTAGGGTAGGTGAACAAAGCCAGAAAATCCCAGGGAGCAACTCTATTTTTTTTTTTTTTAGATGGAGTTTCACTCTTGTTGCCCAGGCTGGAGTACAATGGCGCAGTCTCGGTTCACTGCAACCTTCACCTCCCAGGTTCAAGCAATTCTCCTGCCTCAGCCTGCCAAGTAGCTGGGATTACAGGCTCCTGCCACGACACCCAGCTAATTTTTGTATTTTTAGTAGAGATGGGGTTTCACCATGTTGGCCAGGCTGGTCTCAAACACCTGACCTCAGATGATCCGGCTGCCTCGGCCTCCCAAAGTGCTGGGATTACAGGTGTGAGCCACCGAGCCTGGACAAGTCTCTATATTTTTAACACCAGATAAAGGAAGGAGTTCTGTAATATTATGAAGAAGTTTCCTAAAACCCACCCTATTCCAAAAGTTCAGGAAAACTAATTTCACATTGAAAAATGAGCTAAAGAAAAGTATCAAAGTAAAAACTCAAACAAAATTGGTATTTGAAAAATGACAATAAGAAGCTGAATCTGATACATACACACTTTGGATGGTTCATGCTCGTATCTGAGAATGTATAGTCTTTGTTAATACCTTCTCCTTCACACTAATAACTATGGACTATAAAAAATCTGGCACAAAGAGAATATACACAATATTTCCAAGAACTGAACAATGATCCAAGTAGATATACAAGGGTCAGAAATAACAAGAGAGCTAAAATATTCACATGGTGGCCTTGCCTGACTCTGTTATCTGACATGGTAGAGGTGACCTTATTGTCAGCCTAAAAATCCACATTCATTCTTCAAGTCTCAGCTGAAATATCGTTTACTTTCCCAAGGTAGAGTACAGTCAGGGATTGTGAAGGGTCTAGGATTCTACCCTACTTACAAGCTAACAAATTAACCTATTACTGTTCATGGATCTTGGCAGAAGACATGAGATTCCTAGATAGGGACAAAGGATTTCATTACTTATAGCAAAAGTAGTAGCCAAAGCTTCACGTTCATGCCAGTTCCTCGCATCCTCCAAGTCTCACAGAAAAAAACAACATTGAGTTAGGGACCGTGGCCTACACATGCAGTAGGTTGCCTTACAGGAGAGAAACACTAAAGTTGGAGATTCAGCACTTTTACAGTAAGCAAGCCTATTCTTTGGGGGAAGAAATTCCCTTAACCCTCAAGGTTGCATGCTGTAAACCCAACGCTGCGAATGGCTTAGGTAGAGATAAATCAGAAGCTTTCATTCTTGGTATACCCAGAAGGAGTATACAGGGATACTCAGGGCCCATGGAAGATTGTGTCTTATAAACTTCTTTAGTTTTTACTTATCTTATATCGTGCTCTAACTATCCACTTGCATGTCTTTCAAGTATACTTAGAACTCCTTAAGGATGAAAACTGTTTTATTTATTTATTTATAGTTAACTCCAGCAACTACCTAGCACAGTGTTTAGTACTTAGTAGAAACTCTACGAAAACAATGAATGTATCGAATAAACTCTATCATGGTTACGGTGACTTGGCTTTCAAGCACTCTTCTTGATGGGAGAGTACCTACTGGTGGGAATACTCACCCTCAAGGCTTTATTAACTGGTCTACCCCTTATGGCCCAGGCTTTTGGACATACACGTGGAAGTGGGAAACATGGCTCTGACTTCAAGTAGAATATATGTACACACACACACACACACACACACACACACACACACATACACACACGTATATAACTACATATATATACATGCACACACATATATACATATATACATGTGTATCTATACACACATATCCAGCCATATACCATATATATGGCTGTAAATTCTTAAAATGAAATGTAAGCTATATTAATGATAATACAGTCCAGAAATACCAAGGAATCTTCAAATGGAGAAAAGCAACTGAACTACACTACTTCATCCTGTCTGAGACTCTTTCAACTCCTTTGAATCTTCTTGCAGATTACTAATGCCATCATCACATGTGCCTCTGCGTTGTGAAGTTGTGCTATTTTGTGCTGCCACCTCTATTATTCTTTCACATTTCTCTTCTACTTTTAAGATTTATTACACTGGATCCACTTAGATAATCAAGGATAATCTCCTATTTTAAAGTCAGATGGTTAGTGAACTTAATTTCATCTACAACCTTAATTTCCTTTTGCCATGTAACAGGACATTTACAAGCTCCAGGACCAGAATGCAGACATCTCTGGGAGCCCCTATTTTGTCTACCATAATACCATTCTCAAAAAAAGGAAATCGCTGTCAGAAGTTGGGAAATATTAGGGAGGAATGCATCATCTCCACTACTTCGGATGTTTCCTTCCCTGGAGGAGCTCAGTAACTATAATTACGGCATCTCTGCTCACAGGAGACGAACTGGTTTATCTTATTGGTAAATTGGGCATGCTTGGCTCAGAACCTCCCATTTTCCCTCTGGGGAGCAAACTGCTTATGGAGAGCACACACGTCACTACTCCTCCAGGGAATGTACCCCAGCAAGCACAGGTCGGGGGTGAGGCTCACCCCACACCTAGCCTTCCTGGGGTGGAGAGGTAGAGAGCTCCTGCTAACTTGGGGACTTGGTATCATTTGGCTAACAAATCCTCCAGTTTGGCCTCTATCAGAGTGTGATATTTTGACCCCATCACCCAACTCTTTTGTTTTATTCCTCAAACCGTTCAATAATCCAGGTGGAAAAGGAGAGTACCTTTATTGAGACTCCATTACAAACCTCAAGAGAAAGCACTTACTTCATATGATGCTGTTTATTTTTCCAAGAAGTCTCATTTCTCCATATGTGATTGGTTTTTTTGAGGAAAGGTCTTGCTCTGCCACCCAGGCTGGAGTGCAGTGGTGCAAACACAGCTTACTGCAGACTCAATCTCCCAGGTTCAAGCAATCCTCCCACCTCAGCCTCCCAAGCAGCTAGGACCACAGACACGTGCCACCACATTCACCTAATTTTTTTTTTTTTTTTTCAGAGAGACAGGGTCTCGCCATGTTGCTCAGGCTGGCCTCCAAGTCCTGGGCTCAGGCAATCCTCACACCTCAGCCTCCCAAAGTGCCGGAATTAAAGGTGTGAGCCACCACACCCAGTCAATTTGGTTTTCTTTTGGAGAACAAAGCTTATGTGGGAAACAGTACAGTACAGTGATGAAGTATGCAGGTGTATTAAAACCACCTTAGTTCAAATGCTGACTCCATCATTTATGTCGTGTGATGTGTGGCAGATTACTTAACCTTTTCTGTGCCTCTGTTTCCCACCTATAAAATGGGAATTCTAATTCTTACTTCTTAGAATGTGAATAGTAAGTGACATAGTGGAAGCAAAACACTTAGAACAGTGCCTAACATATTATAAGCATTCAACACATGCTATGTATTACTATGTCTTATAACATATTTGCATACTCCATTGTATTTAGTATAGAAACACTAAAACAATTTTTTTTTTCATGAAACAGTGTTCTCTGAAGCAGGGACTATGTCTTATTCAGTTTTGTACCCTCAAGAACAGCACAGTGCCTAGCACAATAGAGATTAACACGTGTTTGCTGCATGAATAAATGAAATAAGGAATGAAGACAAAAACTAAGTTAAGAAAATTGTTCTGCCATATAGCACAATTTGCTTTACTAAACTTAAAAGCCTTTACTAGGGATTAGTTTCCACTTGGCCAGAAAGTCAATAAAACATGTTTTTTAAATTAATGGAAAAGGCATTTTGTGCAATTTAGCATTGGAAACTGTATATCAAAAGTAATCCCAAAGCATTTTTAGCTATTGCCTGATTCAATTATGAATCTTTGCTGCCCTCTAGTGGGAGAAAATGTAAAGCACACAAAGGTGATGTCCTCAATTGGCTGGCATATATTTTTTAAAAATCAAAACAACTTTTCTACTCTATCTTATATGTTTTCCAAAAAAAAGTTTCAAAACTTGCATTATTATCTCAGGTAACAAATTCTTTGCATTCATAATCTAGTCCCTTTGGGAAATCAGTCATATTAAGTATAATGTTTCACTTTTTAAAATATGCCCCAATTGTAACAAATTGCAAAATAAATAGGATATGAAAACTGGGGGGAAAAGGGTCACAGGTTCAGAATGACATTTAGAAGTATAACACATTTCAAGGGTACTTTTGTTCCACTATTACTTAAATGTTTGTGGATAATCCCTCTGGTGTCTAACCTCAGATTTTACCTCAGATTTTAATCCAATTTCAGATTAACCTCAGATTTTAATCCAATTTCAGATTACTGAAGTTCTGCAGAGGAGTCACAAAGAGTTCTCAATTCAATCCAGAAAATTTTCTGAGCACTGAGAATGTGCAAAAACTGGGAAAGGGAAGGTTAGTGTAGTATACCAAAACGAAAAATACATTCTCTCTTCATGAAGGAAGGTACATGGACACAATACCACTAAGTAGAATGGAAAGCAAACTGTGAGAACATAATTCCATTGGTGGTACAAATTCAGAGACATGGGAGTACAGGGAAAGAAAGTTTGCTCTAGAAATGCTTCCCAAAGTAGATGGCAGATGAATGAGCTCTTTAAGGATACTTAAATCATCAACAAAAAAATAAAATAAAAGTTACTTCACATAGATGGAAAAAGGTAAACTACTGCACATTAGTAGAAAAGCACAGCTTGAATTTTGGGAAAGATGACGAGTCAGGTATGGCTGCAGTGGCAAGTGTATTCAGAAATCAAATAAGAAACAAGGGCTATTTAGAAATCATGGAGGGCCTTGAATGCCATCAAGAAATCTGGACTTTGATCTATCTGCTTTGAAAAGTTATTGAACATTTTACAAGAGGTCACAGTAAAATCCATGGCTTTAGAAAGAAACATTTTGCTGTGTATTAGTCCCTTCTTATCCACCAGCGATACATTCCAAGACCAGTAGTAGATGCCTGAAACTCTGGGTAGTATTGAATCCAATGTACACTGTATTTTCTCAATCTGATAACTGAGACAACTACTAAGAAACTAATGGGCAGGCAGAGTGTACAGTGAGGATACGCTGGACAAAGGAATGATTCATATCCCGGGTAAGACAGAGCGGAATGACATGAAATTTCGTTCTGCTACTCAGAGCTTCATGCAACTTAAAATATAAATTGTTTATTTCTGGAATTTTCCATTTGATATTTTTGGACTGCAATTGTGGGTAACTGAAACTTCAGAAAGCAAAAGTATGGATAAGGAAAAACTACTGCAGTTTCAAAGACAAACTGAAAAAGAGAAAGCCTAAAATCAAGACCAGTTTGAAGGCCACTGGTATCATCCAGCGATGAAAATGTAAACCACAGCTGTAATAATGGTGATAGAGAAAAAGACACGGATATAAGATGTTTCAGAAAAAGAACCAAAGTCACTCAACAGTGGGTTGATGTGGAGTGTTGGATAAGAGAAGATCCTTAGAATAAGAGAATGAAGAAGTCTCTGAGGCTTTGAGTCTAGGCAGCTAGAGAGATTCTGAAGCCAGTGTGGCAGAGATCACAGAGATGATGACAATTTGTCATTAATTCCCATATGTTGCCTATGTGTCACATGTGGTTAAAGGACAAAATTGTTCTAGTATTCACTGCTTAGAAATGCTTTAGTTTACTATTTAAATAAGGAGTAGGGAGATCAAAAATATGTAACTTCATACTCCAACTTATTTAAATTTATAAGAAAAATCCAAAAGTCACATAATGCCTCTGTGTCTTAGGCTTTTCATTGGTAAAATAAAAGGGCCGGACCATGAGGCATTTCTAAGGTTCATTTTAGATCTAAAGTTTATGAGGTTGGGTCTTGTGATTAGTTAAGGATAAGTGCTATAAGTTACATCCAGGGGGCATCTGACAACCAGGTAGTCTAGAGTTTATGAAAGATACGGAAACTGTTCACAAATATGTAAAATCAAAAGTCATTGAATGGGATGAGATAACAGAATTCTATAGAGGGAAATGAAGAACGAATCCTGAGGACAGATCCATGGGAAACAGTAGAGTCCATCTTGTGGAATGCCACCTCCATCTATCTATCCAGTTACCCAAACTAGAAGAAACATAGATGTTGTCCTTGACTCCTTTCTCTTCCTCACTACTCATCATTCTAACACCAAATCTGACTGATAATATTTCCAATCCATGCCACTGCCATTTGTCTAACATGGGCTGTCATCATTTCTAACACAAATGATTTAAATAGCCTCTTTTTACAAATTTACTTTTAAAACTAAAAAAAGTTATATTTAACAGTAAAGCAGGCTGGGTGCAGTGGCTTAGACCTGTAATCCAGCACTTTGGGAGGCCAAGGCAGGCAGATCACCTGAGGTTGGGAGTTCAAGACCAGCCTGACCAACATGGAGAAACCCTGTGTCTACTAAAAATACAAAATTAGCGAAGACTGGTGGCACATGCCTGTAGTCCCAGCTACTAAGGAGGCTGAGGCAGGAGAATCACTTGAACCTGGGAGGCAGAGGCTGCAGTGAGCCGAGATCACGCCATTGTACTCCAGCCTGGGCAACAGGAGCAAAACTCCATCTCAAAAAAAAAAAAAAAAAAAAAAAAGTAAAGCATATACATACATATCACAAAAATTGTTAAATTACCAAAAGGCATACAATAAAATGTATCCCTCCCTCCCCTGAGCATTACTGAATGGATGGACCATCATTTATTTCACTGGTTCCAATTAATGGGCATTTCCCTGATTCGCAGTCCTTGGCTTCTACAAATGATGTTGCCATAAACATTTTTTCATATACCTATTTCTCACATTTGCAAATATATCTGTGGGCTAACTCTAAGTGTATAACGTATTTAATTCTCTATTTCACTGGATGGTATCTATTGACACCACAGTATCAACAATGATTAAATAAATTAGTCTATTTCCATTTCATTTTCACTTTCTTCTTACTCCAGTACCTAACGTTAGTGAATTATAAGATTTGCCTCAGTACTTGTCTTTAAAGTTTTAAATATATTTACTTTCAATTACTTCATCTATATTTTAATTAATTTTAGCTTCTAATTATAAAAAGTGCTTACACTACCTCCTACTTTTTCTTCCCCTTTCCATCTTTTGTTTGTTCTATTATTTCCACTTTCTCAGAGTTTATAAAACAGATTCCTTTCTAACTGTAACCTCCATGTTTATTTTCACCTTAATTCTACATTTAATCATACCGGTACATCACTGCCACTCTTTTTGCCATAATTTCTTCATTTATCTGTGGTTGTTGAGGTTTTCCATCTGCTATAAAAATTCATGGAATTATATTCTCTGGGTTTTTGCATATTCAAAGATGTCTGCTATCTTTTCACTAAAAAGATAACTCATCTGGAAATGCATTTCTGGAATCCACACTTTCTCTCCTTAAGGAATTTTAAGCATTATTCCATTGTTTCCTAGCATTGATTACTGCTGTGGAGAAGTCTGAGCCAGTCTGAATTACTTTCTTACATGAAATTAGGCTGTTTTGCCTAGTTGCATAAAAGAGTCTTAATCTTTGAGAAACAGTAATTTTGTTTGAACATAACATAAATGTTAACAATTCCATGTCAAGTTTTCCTGGGCTACAGAATACCATTTCCATACATATATCCAAGACATTTTTTGTTTCTAGAAAATATTTTTAAATTATATATCTAAATATTGCATCTAGTCCTTTGAATCTATACTCATTGTTATATATTGGACCTCCTTAACTTTCCTATCAATTATTTTTGTCCCTAATACTTCTAAATATTTTGTGGATTCTGCTTCATTTTTCTTGCTTTTCTTTATTCCATCTTCCGCATCTCCAAAGTGTTTTAAGTTATATCTAGTTTTCTTCGGGCTTCTTCCAATAAGACCTTTATTTCTAAAATAGTTTTTTAATTCTCCATTTCTTCCCTGAGCTCATTTGTCATGTCCCTCTGTGGTCTTAGTACGTCTTCTGTGAGCCCTCGGAGTTCTTTGTTCTGAGTCCATATTTACAGAAGGAGTGCGTAATTAATGTTTGTTGTTTTGTTTTATATTTTAAATCATACCTGGCCAAATGTTTTTTTTTTTTTTTTTTTTTTTTGAGACGGAGTCTCTCTCTGTCACCCAGGCTGGAGTGCAGTGGCGCAATCTCAGCTCACTGCAAGCTCTGCCTCCCGGGTTCACGCCATTCTCCTGCCTCAGCCTCCTGAGTAGCTAGGTCTACAGGTGCCCGCCACCATGCCCGGCTAATTTTTTAGTAGAGATGGGTTTTCACCATGTTATCCAGGATGGTCTCGATTTCCTGACCTTGTGATCTGCCCACCTTGGCCTCCCAAAGCACTGGGATTACAGGCGTGAGCCACCACGCCTGGCCCAAAATTTTTATGTGATCTATGACAACTTTTATTCTGATGAGAGTTTTTCTTTCTCTGCTTGTTTTGGTGTCTACCGTTCCTTTCCTTCTTTTTTTTTTTTTTAAATACTTATATAAATCCTGTGTTAATTCCTCTTCGATTACTACTCAAGTTTGAATGTGATGAGTTTTTCTTATGATCACTATTGGCAGGAGGTTTATAAGAGGAAGGAGCTAAGACCCTCCTTTCTGCTAAGCCAAAAATTTCTGGATGAGCAGAAATTCTTCCCAGTTGACAGTGATGTTTCTTATGACACAAGGTTATGCATAAAAGTTTCTTTTTTCTTTTTACTTCTCCAAAGTCATCAAAGATCAGTTGCCATAGGCTTGTACCCAATGCAGAGTCTCTTTCCTCCACCCTGTACTGCTAATAAAATAAAATGTAAAACTCAGATATGGCCTATTAGTGTGATTTTTCCCTCATTCCTACCAATCCTGCTTCTTACTAGTATTGACTTGAGTGGGTTAGGGAGGCTTCCACTACCATCTTCCCATAATTCCACATAAAATTGTTGGGTATTTCCCCAGTTTTGCTTGAGGTATACAGATGCGAGCAGCACCTAACTGCTCTTGGTAATGCCCCTTCATATATTGTGGCTAAGGTTTATAGGTTTCATCTAGTTTTTTTAAAAAGATGAAGTTTACATTTCTGTTTTTTGTTCTTCTTACCTTGGGTTGATTTCTGAGAGAATAGGAGGACAGTACCGTCTTTACTTAGCCATTTTTTAAATAGAAATTTCTATAATAAGGTCATCTTAGTCGCCCAATTTCCAATCTCTTCCTCAATCCATTTTTCCCAATTATAACTAGCATGATCTAAAGTGCAAGTCCAATTGTGTCAATACCCTGCAAGAAACCATTTGATGACTCTGCATATTCTTGGAATAAAAGCTAAACATCTCTATATGTCCCCTGTCTACCTCTCCTGCCTCATCTATTATTACCCAGTCCCTTCACACTCAATATTACAGCATATTGAATTTCTTTTCGTTATTCAAACTCCCCGTAATCTGTTCTGCCTCCAAGCATGTAATATGCTCTTCTCTTTGCCTGGAATATGCTTCTCCTGACACTGATCACTCCCATTCACTTCTTAAATCTTAATAACCCTTCAGCTCTCAGCATAGTAATAATGAGCTTCCATTTTTTATTATTTACAAAAGCACTGTGCTAAGCAATTTCTATGTATTAACTCATTTATTTTCACAGCTAGCCAATGAGGTGAGTGCTATTATTGCCCCTATTTTAAATACAAGAAAACTGAACCTTTAAAAGATTATGAAACTTGTATAAGGAAACACAACTAGTAAATGTTGTAGCTGCGACTGAACTCCAGTACTCCAAAGGCCTTATAACAACAAACTGACTATACATTTTACTATATTTACGTCACTTCTCCTTACCCTTCAGCTTTGGGTTATGTGCTTCTTCTACAGGCACCAATAGCTGTTTATACTTTTCCCATCAAAGCTCTTAACACAGTTCGTTATAATTGCATTGCTTATTTTCTTATCAGAGTCACCCTCCAGCATATGGATTCTCGAGGTTAAGAATTCTGTCTTATTTCCTATTGAATCCACAGTGCCTGACACATCGCAAGGGCTCAATAAATGCTTTTTGAAAGAAAAAATGATTTTTCTCAGGATTTAGAAATGGAAGGTTTTTTTAGTAGTAGGAGAATGTAAATAGAGGTCAGTGTCACAAAAAGCCTTTCACTCAGCCAGGCCATAAGAGATAATCACTACTAATAGTAATAAAACTTTTCCATTGTCAAGTCACTCACTAGTTCTAGAAAAGCAGTTCCACCAGAGCAAAAGTTTCACCACAGACATTTATTCTTCTTGCCTGAGGAAGGTGAGAACAGGGGAAGAGAGACTTTATGTTATGAAAACATTATATGAATTTCATTTTTTAAAAATTTTTAGTTTCTTTTAGGAAAACCTTCTTGGGTACAGGATTTGGAGCCATAATAAAATATTAGGATGGAAACCGTTTCCTCATACCAATTAATCACACGGAAACTTTAATAGGAGAATGGATTAACTAAAGCTACCCCAAACTAGATCTGTATGGGGTTACCCACAGTTGTATCAAGATGGATCAGGGTAATAGAATGGATACTACTTTTCCATCATGGCTGCCACCATCCAGAGACCTTGACCTTTTTTATCTCCTATATTACTCCTTGTAGTAGGTCACTTGCATCAATTACAACAAGTTATCAGAACAATAACACACTTATCCAATTTTCTTTAGTAATTTAAAAAGCTCCTCTGACATAAATAGTGAGGACTTTAAAAAGTTACAAGCTCTTTCAGATTAGGAAACCACACATACCATACATGAAGTCCTTCAGCTTGCAAGATGGCATTTACTGGTTTCTTTCCTCAGTCTGGATGAGCGTTCCCAACGCCCATATCCGGGTCTTTCTTAGCCTAGATTCCTTTGGCCTACCACCACAAAATAGGTCTAAATTATCTCTCACTTTAGTTGAGGTCCCTTTTTGCCCTTTCCTACTCCAAAAATTAAATTATACTTCTTTTCTTGTTTATACTTCCCTTGAACCCCAACCAACAAGCTTTCTGGATCTCTTTCTACAAGGAGGCAAAAAGTTGGCTCATATTTATTTGTCATATTACAAACATATTGAATGCAAAACATATATAGAGCAAAGGGATCATACATCGAAGGATCCATGTTAAGAGGTATGTCTGCCATAATTCCCTGTATCCTCTTGATTTATTTACAGGATATATGAGATGTTTTGATACAGGCATACAATGTACAATAATCACATCATGGTAGATGGGATATCCATCACCTCAAGCATTTATCCTTTGTGTTTCAAACAATCCATTTTTACCATTTTAGTTGTTTTTGAGGATACAATTAAATTATTATTGACTATGGTCACCCAGTTATGCTATCAAATAGTAGGTCTTATTCTTTCTAACTATTTTTTGTACCCATTAACCATCCCCATTTCTCTCGAAACTTCCCACTACCCTTCCCAGTCTCTGATAACCATTTTTCTACCCTCTACCTCCATGAGTTCAATTGTTTTCATTTCTAGCTCTCACAAATAAGTTAGAAATTTGCTTTCCTGTGCCTGGTTTACTTCACCTGACATAATGACCTACAGTTCCATCCATGTTGTCAAAAATAACAGGATCTCATTCTTTTTTATGGCTGAACAGTACTCCATTGTATATACGTCTCACATTTTCTTTATCCATTCATCTGTTCATGAACATTCAGTGTATTAGTCCATTCTCACATTGCTATGAAGAACTACCTGTGTCTGGGTAATTTATGAAGAAAAGAAGTTCATTTGGCTCACAGTTCTGTAGGATGTACAGAAAGCATGACTGAGGAGACCTCAGGAAACTTACAATCATGACAGAAAGCAAAGAGGAAGCAGACATGTCCTACATGGCTAGAGAAGGAGGAAGAGAGCAAATGGGGAGGTGCTACACACATTTAAACAACCATATCTCATGAGAGCTCTCAGATCTCACTACTGAGAACAACAAGAGGGAAGTCTGCCTCCATTATCCAATTACATCCCACCAGGCACCTCCTCCAACACTGGGAATTACAATTTGACATGAGGTTTGGGTGGGGACAGAAATACAAACCATATCATTCTACCCCTGGCCCCTCCCAAATCTCATTTTTTTCCCCATTTCAAAATATAATTATGCCTTCACAACAGTCCCCCAAAATCTTAACTCATTCCTGCATTAACTCAGAAGCCCACACTCCAAAGTCTCATCTGAGACAAAGCAAGTCCCTAACTCAAAACCAGTTAGTTATTTACAAGATACAATGAGGATATAGGCATTGGAAAAATACTCCTGTTCCAAAAGGAAGCGATTGGCCAAACAAAGGCGTACAGGCCCCATGCAAGTCCAAAACCCAGGATGACAGTCATTAAATCTTAAAGCTTCAAGGCTTCAGAATAACCTCTTTTGAGTCCATGTCTCACATCCAGGCCACATTGATGCAAGGGGTGGGCTCCCAAGGCCTCAGGCAGCTCCGCCCCTGTGGTTCTGCAAGGTACAGCCCCCATGGCTGCTTTCAGAGGCTGGGGTTGAGTGCCTATGGCTTTTCCAGGCACATGGTGCAAGCTGTCAATGGATCTACCATTCTGGGGTGTGGAGGATGGTGACCCTCTTCTCACAGCTCCACTGGCAGTGCCCCAGTGGGGACTCTGTGTGGGGTCTTGAACCCCACATTTCCCCTCTGCACTGCCCTAGTAGAGGTTCTCCATGAGGGCTCTGCCCCTGCAGCAGACTTCTGCCTGGATATACAGGCATTTCCATACATCCTCTGAAGTCTAAGCAGAGGTTCCCAAGCCTCAATTCCTACCTTCTGCACACCTACAGGCTTAATACCATGTGGAAACCACCAAGGTTTACAGCTTGCATCCTTTGAAGCAGTGACCTGAGACATATCTGGGGCCCTTTTAGCTACAGCTGGAGCTAGAGCAGCTAGGATGTAAGGAGCAGTGTCCCAGTGTTGTGCAGGGCAGCAGGGTCCTGGGCCCAGCCCATGGCCCATGAAACCTATGCCTGCAGGCCTGTGATGGGAGGGGCTGCTGCAAAGGTATCTGAAATTCCTTCAAGGCATTTTCCCCATTGTCTTGGCTACTGACATTTGGCTCCTCCTTACTTATGCAAATTTCTGCAGCCAGCTTGAATTCCTCCCCAGAAAATGGGTTTTTCCTTTTTGCCACATGACCAAGCTGCAAATTTTCCAAACTTTTATACTCTGCTTCCCTTTTAAATACAAGTTCCAATTCCACATCATTTCTTTGCTCACAAATATAAGCATAGGCTGCTAGAAGTAGTCAGGTTACTCTTGAACATTTTGTCACTTAGAAATTTCTTCTGTCAGATGCCCTAAATCATCACTCTCAAGTTCAAAATTCCGCAGATCTCTAGAGCAAGGGCACAATGCCTCCAACCTGTTTGATGACACATAACAAAAGTGATCTTTGCTACAGTTCCCAATAAGTTCCTCATTCCCTTCTGAGACCACCTCAGCCTGGACTTCCTTGTCCTTATCACTATCAGCAGTTTGGTTACAATAGTTTACCAAGTCTCTAGGAAGTTCCAAACTTTCCCTCATCTTCCCGTCTTTTTCTGAGCCCTCCCAAATGTTCTAACTTTTGCCTGTTACCCAGTTTCAAAGTTGCTTCCACATTTTCAGATATCTTTATAGCAATGCCCCACTCTTAGGTACCAATTTTCTGTAGTAGTTCATTCTCGCATTGCTATCAAGAACTACCTAACACTGGGTAATTTATAAAGAGGTTTAATTGTCTCACAGTTCCATAGGCTGTACAGGAAATATGGTTGGGGAGGCCTCAGGAAACTTACAATCATGACGGAAGGCAAAGGGGGAAGCAGACATATCCTGCATGGCTGGAAGAGGAGGAAGAGCGTAAAGGGGGAGATGCTACACACTTTAAAACAACCAGATCTCCCTCACTGTCACAAGAACAGTAAGGGGGAAGCCTATCCCCATGATTCAGTCATCTCCACCAGGCCCCTCCTTGAATACTGGGGATTACAGTTGGATATGAGATTTGGGTGAGGACACAAATCCAAACCATATCAGTCAGGTTGCTTCCAAATATTGGTTACTGTAAATAGTGCTGCAATAAACTTGAAAGTGCCACTATCTCTTTGATACACTGGATTTCCTTGCTTTGGGGTATATACCTAGCAGTGCAATTACTGGATCATAAGGTAGGTCTATTTTTAGTTTTTTGAGGAACTTCCAGACCTTTCTCCATAGTGGTTGTACTAATTTACAGTCCCACCAACAATGTACAAGGGTTCCCTTTTCTTCAAATCCTTGGCAGCATTTGTTAATTGCCTGTCTTTTGGATAAAAGCCATTTTAACTGAGGTGAGATGATATCTCATTGTAGTTTTGATTTGCATTTATCTGCTGATTAATTATGTTGAGCACCTTTTCATATACCTGTTTGCCATTTGTATGTCTCCTTTTGAGAAATGTCTATTCAGATCTTTTGCCCATTTTTAACTGCATTATCAGATTTTTTCCTATAGAGTTGTTTGGGTCCCTTATATAATCTGGTTACTAATCTCTTGTTAGGTGAATAGTTGCAAATATTTTCTCTCATTCTGTGGGTTGTCTCTTCACTTTGTTGATTGTTTCCTTTTCTGTGAAGCTTTTTAATTTGATATAATCCCATATGTCCAAAAGTAGAGAAATCTTAACTAATAAATGTACAATCTATATAACCTTCTAAAATGAGGTGATAAGAAAATCAGTGGTTTGCCATTTGGTGTCTGCTGATTCCCGCGAAAATTTATAAAAGTGGTGCAAAACTTTATTTGCTATCACAAAAGCCTTCAGAAAACATTTTAAGTCTTAAGATTATATAATTAAGGTCCTACTTCTGAAATGGCAAAATGAGGAGCTTGGTGAATTTACTCTACCTCTAAACAAAAATATGAGCCAAACAACTGTAATGGTAAATTTTGTGTGTCAACTTAATTGCACAACAGACTGCTTAGATAAAACATTATTTCTGGGTGTGTCTGGAAGGGTGTTTCTAAATGAGATTAGCATTTGAATTGGTGGGCTCAGTAATGTAAATTATCCTTCCCAATACAGGTGGGCATCATGCAATCCATTGAGGTCCTGAACAGAACAAAAAAGCAGAAGATGAAGGAATTTGCCCTTTTTTTCCCCGCCTGTCTGCTTGAGATGAAATATTGGTCTTTTGCTCTTGGACTGGGATTTATACCACTGGCTCTCCTGGTTCTCAGGCCTTTGAACTCAGACTAGAATTATACCACTGGATGTCCTGGGTCTCCAACTTGCAAACAGCAGATCATGATATTATTCAACCTTCATAATCACATGAGCCAATTCCTCACTACATGTAAAATCACCTTTGCAGGAGTTATATCAGTGAAAAAATTATTACAGTAAACAAAGCTAAGCTAACCCCCATCTTGCCTTTCCTTAATTATGCCTGGGATGTTGGGCCATGCTAACTTTGGAAGACATTTAGGCTATAGTTTCAATGATAATACACCTTGCCCAAAACTCAACTGCTTTTGTAAAGCTAATAGGAGGCCATCAGGCTGAAGGGAGGAGAGGAGCCTGAGTCCTGATAAGGTGCAGACATTATTCCACAGGTTATAAGATATGCAAATTCATCAATTACTCCTGCAAATAACACCACTATGGTAGATTGACCTTTTGAGATATCTTTCCAGAATTTTTTGCATATCTGACATCCATGTCTCCACCTGGACCTGATGGCTCTACCTGGACCAACAACCCCACTCCTGTAGCCCCACCCAGAAGTTATTTGGCCTGCAGGAGGAAAGCTTCAACCCCAATGATTTCATCTCTGCCCCAACCAATCAGTGGCAAGCACCTGGTACTTGGCCACCCCAACCCCTTTTCCCAAATTGCCCTTGAAAAACCCCTAACATATGGGCTTTGAATGAGATGATTTGAGTACAAACTTCATCTCCCACATAACATGTCCAGCCTCATGTCTATTAAACTCTCTGCTACAATTTCATGGTCTCTCTTTATGCAATGGGCAGGAAGAATCCCTCAGGTGATTACACATGGAGGTCAAAAAATAAACTGGAAGTTATCTATCAAAAAAAAAAAAAAAAAACTACTGAATCTTGGTAAGATGGGGGAGGGGGTTGTATTAGCCTGTTTTCATCATGCTGATAAAGACATACTCCGAAACTAGGTAATTTATACAGGAAAAGGGGTTTAATGGACTTACAGTTCCACATGGCTGGGGATGCCTCACAATAATGAATGAAGGCAAGGAAGAGCAACTCACGTCTTACATGGATGGCAGCAGGCAAAGACAGCGTGTGCAGGGAAACACCTCTTTTTAAAATCATCAGATCTCCTGAGACTTATTCCCTATCACAAGAACAGCACAGGAAAGACCTGCCCCCATGATTCAATTATCTCCTACCAGGTCCCTCCCACAACATGTATATAATTCTGCCCCTGGCACCTCCAAAATCACATGTCCAGACATCTCAAAACCAATCATGCCTTCCCAACAGTCCCCCAAAGTCTTAACTCATTTCAGCATTAACCCAAAGTCCACAGTCCAAAGTTTCATCTGAGATAAGGTAAGTCCCTTCCACCTATGAGCCTGCAAAAAGGTAAGTTAGTTACTTCCTACATACAATGAGGGTACAGGAATTGGTTAAACATTGCCATCCCAAATGGGAGAAATTGGCCAAAACAAAGGGGCTATAGACCCTATGCAAGTCCAAAATCCAGCAGGGCAGTCAAATCTTAAAGCTCCAAAATGATCTCCTATGACTCCATGTCTCACATCTGGGTCATGCTGATGCAAGAGGGGGGTTCCCGTGGTCTTGGACAGCTCTGCCCTTGTGGCTTTCCAGGGTATAACCTCCTTCCCGGTTGCTTTCACAGGCTGGCATTGAATGTCTGCAGCTTTTCCAGGTGCACAGTGCAAACTGTTGGTGGATCTACCATTCTGGGGTCTGGAGGATGGTGGCCTTCTTCTCACAGCTCCACTAGGCAGTGCCATAGTAGGGACTCTGTATGGAAGTCTGATCCAACATTTCCCTTCTGCATTGCCCTAGCAGAGGTTCTCCATGAGGGCCCCATCCCTGCAGCAAACTGCTTCCTGGACTTCCAGGCATTTCCATACATCCTCTGAAATCTAGGTGGAGATTCCCAAACCCTAATTCTTGACTTCTGCACACTCACAGGCTCAACACCACAAGGAAGTTGCCAAGGCTTGGGGCTTGCACCCTCTGAAGCCACGGCCTGAGCTCTACTTTGGTCCCTTTCAGCCACAGCTGGAGTGGCTGGGATGCAAGGCACCAAGTCCCTAGGCTGCACACAGCACAGGAACCTTGGGCTCAGCCCACAAAACCATTTTTTCCTCCTAGGCCTCTGAGCCTGTGATGGGAGTGACTGCCACAAAGGTCTCTGACATGCCCTGAAGACACTTCTCCCATTGTCTTAATGATTAACATTCAGCTCCTCATTACTTATGCAAATTTCTGCTGCCAGTTTGAATTTCTGCTCAGAAAATGGGATTTTCTTTTCTATCACATTGTCAGGCTGCAAATTTTCCAAACTTTTATGCCCTGTTTCTCTTTTAAAATTGAATGACTTTGACAGCACCCAAGTCACCTCTTGACTGCTTTGCTGCTTAGAAACTTCTTCTGCCAGATACTCCTAAATCATCTCTCCCAAGTTTAAAGTTCCAAAAATCTCTAGGAGAGGGGCAAAATGCCACCAGTCTCTGCTAAAACATAGCAAGAATCACCTTTGCTCCAGTTCCCAACAAGTTCCTCATCTCCAGCTGACACCACCTCAGCCTGGATTTCATTGTCCATATCATTATCAGCATTTTGGTCAAAGCCATTCAACAAGTCTCTAAAAGATTCCAAACTTTATCACATTTTCCTGTCTTCTTCTGAGCCCTCTAAACTCTTCCAACCTCTGCCTGTTACCCAGTTCCAAAATCGCTTTTTGGGTATCTTTTCAGCAGTACCTCATTCCTGGTACCAATTTACTGTATTAGTCCATTTTCATGCTGCTGATAAACACATACCTGAGACTGGGTAATTTACACAGGAAAAAGAGTTTAATGGACTTAAACTTCCACATGGCCAGGGAAGCTTCACAATCAAGGAGGAACGGAAGGAGTAGCTAGTCACGTCTTACATCGATGGCAGCAGTTAAAGAGAGCTTGTGCAGGAAAACACCTCTTTTTAAAATCATCAAATCTCCTGAGACTTATTCACTATCACAAAAACAGCACAGGAAAGACCTGCCCCCATGATTCAATTACCTCCTACCAGGTCCCTCCCACAACGCATGGGAATTCAAGATGAGATTTGGGTGGGGACACAACCAAAAATATCAGGGTTGTCTGTGATATTTTAAACTTGGGTCTATTCCCATGACTCCTCCCTCTCCAGCTTACTGGCAGAGGCCAAAAGCCAGCATCTCTGACTGCTTTTGGAATCCATTAAAAGAGCCATCCCCAGAACATAGTCAATGTTTTGTCTGAACATGCATCTCCCAGAAAAATCTCAATTCTCAGACTATGGTGACTACCTCACTCTGGTTCTCCTCAGAACTCAGCTCAGCAGGTAGGGGAGGGGGGTTATCCTCAGGCAGTTATCAAAACAATAGCAAACTGCTGGCAACATTACAACTGCCTAAGGCTATCATGTTAGTTGGGCAAAGAGGAGCCTGGCTTAGAATTTAAAAGAAAATTCTTGAGAACTAGATTACCATAGGGAATTTTAAAAAGTTCCAACATATTCATAAAATCTAAAAGATTGTGCACATGCCAAGGAAAGACCTGGCAAAGATGGCAATAGTCATTCATCTCTGACTGACCTGAGGTTCTGTGCAAGCAGGGAATAAAGCAGTCTTAAAGTGTCTGAAGGCTAGTGGCATGATATCTCACACAGAACCCTTTGGCAATATATGAAAGACTACTGTTAAAACATTTAAGAAAATCTAACCAACTATCAGTTAGCCACTAAATTATACTAATCCAAGAGTGATCCCTAGAAAGCCAGGGCTTAAAAACAAAAGCACTAACTTAAAAAAATAAAAGCAGCAAAGAATTGTGGCTATACACTACAACACAGCAAAGAATTAGTAAAATGGCTTCTTTGTCTGGGGTATATACCCTGGTTCTTTGTCTTGGCTGAGAAAGAATTCATAACACAGACAAACATGAGGAGTGGGTTTAGGAGTGGAAGGTTTAATAGACAAAAAAGAAGACAGAGAAAAAAGGTTTCCTCATGCTGAGAAAGCAAGTGTCCCAAGAAAAGGTCTCTGGTTTGCAGTGGAATGCAATCAATTTTGTGCAGAGGCTTAAGGAGGTGGTAATAGATTTACATAGGGATCAGGGAATCAGTTTGACCAGGTGTGCCATTTACATAGCCTGTGAAAAGACTGGCCTCCCACTCTAACCTTTTATTATGCAAATGTGGCTTCTACCTGGTGAGTCGCCATGATATCTGTACCTGTGGTTTTACCTGGAGGTTGCCAAGACACCAGCACAAATGGTGACAAGGAAAAGAGGGCAGGAGACGCCATGTTGAATGTACCTGGCTTCCAGGTACAGCTGACAGAATTTACATATAAAAGCTCCCAATTTACATATCTATGACTTACTTTTCAGGCTGATTCCTGTTAGAGAAGAAATGGTTTGGGGCTGCTTTTTATTAAATGAAAATTCTACTGAGAACTCTTTTACCCTTTCTAATTGCCTAAAACTAATATCTTAATAACTCCTGTATTATCATAACCTATAGAATTAATACAGAAAAATCAAACAGAAACAAATAAGCAACAACAAGAAAAACCACAGCCAAAATGGCAATAATGACAAAAAAACAGGAAACTACTACCACATGTACATTGAAAAAAGCAACTAATAGAAAATATCCATGAGGGGACCATTTTGGATTTAGTAGAAAAAGACATTAAATTAGCTACTATTAGTGTGTCCAAAGAGGTAAAGGGACCATGAGTAAAGAGCTATAGGAAGCCAGGAGAGTGTTTCAACAAATAAAGGATAGGAATAATGAGATAAAAATTACTAACAGGAGCCAAATGAAAATTCTGCAGCTGAGAAGTACAATAACTAAAATGAAAAATTTATTATAGTGTTTTAATAGCTGATTTGAGCAGGCAGAATAATTACCAAATTTAAAGATAGGTCAACTGAAATCATTCAGTCTGAGGAGAAGAAAGAAAAGAGAATGAAAAGAAGGGGAGTAGAGCCTCAGTGATATACAAGAAACCACCAAGTAAACCGCATATGCATAATAAAGATCCAAGAAAAAGAGGAAAAAGAGAATGGAACTGAAAGAAAATTTGTGACTAAAACCTCTGAATTGATAAAGATAAATGAGTCTATAAATCCAAAAACCTCAATGAACTCCAAGTAGAATAAACTCAGAGATTCCCACCTAGACATATGCTAGTCAAATGGAACAAAGTCAGACACAAAGAGAGAAACCTGAAAGTGGCAAGAGAAAAACAACTTACCATGTACAAGGGATCCTCAACAAGATCAATAGCTGACTTCTTATAAGAAACCATGGAGGCCAGAAGACAGTGGGATAAGATCTTCAAAGTGTTAAAAGAGTGAGTCCCAGCCTGGGCCATTCACCACAAGCTTCCTTAAGAGCCCATGCACCTTAATTGAACATTGGTGGATGCCTGGCAGTACTCTCCCTGGGCCTGTGGTGGTAGTGGCCACAGGGTCAGGTTCCTTTGCCTGGGTAAAGAGGAGGGAAGAATGGGAAGGACTATGTCTTGTTGTTTGAGTGCCAGCTCAACAGCAATACAAGAGAACACCAAGTAGATGTCTAAGGTTTTTTACTCCAGTCCCTGGTTCCTGGACAACATCTTTGGACCCACCTGGCACATGAAGTAACTCATTGACCTGAGGACAAGAACTGAAGCTTGACTAGCCTTGCCACTTGCCACCTGCTGATTGTACAGCCCTAGGGCCTTGAGCGAACATAAGCAGTAGCGAGGGAGTGATTACAGCAAGCCTTGGGCAAGATCCAGTGCTGTGTTGGCTTCAAGTATGACCCGCTGCAGCAGTCCTAGTGGTGGTGGCCACAGAGGTGCTTCTGTCAGCCCACTCCCAGCTCCAGGAAATTCAGCACAGAGAGAGAGAGAGAGAGAGAGAGAGAGACTGTTTGTTTTGGAGAAAGTAAGAGAAGGGAACAAGATTCTCTGGTAATCCAGAGAATCCATCTGGATGTTATCCAAGACTGCCAAGGTAGCACCGCTATGAGTCTATAAGAATCACAATGTTACTGAGCTCAAGGTGCCCCCTAATGTAGATATGGCTTAGGTCACAATACCCAAGTCCTTTTGATTACAGGGAAAACTTTTTGAAAAAGGATGGGTACAAATAAGCCCAGACTGTGAAGACTGCAATAAATACCTAAGCCTTCTGCCCAGACGCCAATGAACATCTACAAGCGTCAGCACCATCCAGGAAAACGTGACCTCAACAAACAAGCTAAATAAGGCACCAGGGACCAATCCTGGAGAAACAGAGATATGTAACTATTCAGACAGAATTCAAAATAACTGTGTTGAGGAAACTCAAAGAAATTCAAGATTTCTTTGAAAGAATTCAGAATTCTATCACAGAGATAGAGAAGGAATTCAGAATTCTATCACATAAATTTAACAAAGAGATTGAAATAATTAAAATAAGCATAAATTCTTGAGCTGAAAAATGAAACTGAAATATTAAGAAACACATCAGTCTTTTTGTTTGTTTGTTTGTTTTTTGAGATAGAGTTTCTCATCATCCAGTCTGGAGTGCAATGACGCGATCTCAGCTCACTGCAACCTCCACCTCCCGGGTTCAAGCGATTTTCATGCCTCAGCCTCCCAAGTAGCTGGGATTACAGGTGCCTGCCACCCGCCTGGCTAATTTTCATATTTTCAGTAGAGACGGGGTTTCACCATGTTGGTCAGGCTGGTCTCAAACTCCTGACCTTAGAGTTCGAGACCAGCCTGACCAACATGGTCATGGGCAGAATAAATTAAGCAGAAGAAAGAATTAGTAAGCTTGAACACAGACTATTTGAAAATATACAGTCAGAAGAGATGAAAGAAAAAAGAATAAAAAATAATGAAGCACACCTACAGGATCTAGAAAATAGTTTCAAACGGGTAAGTTATTGGTCTTAAAGAGGAGCTAGAGAAAGAGATAGGTGTAGAAAGTTCACTCAAAGGGATAATAACAGAGAAGTTCCTAAACCTAGAGAAAGATATCAATATCTGAGTACAAGAAGATTATAAAACACCAAGCAAACAAGTCTACCTCAAGGAGGTACTAAATAGTAATCAAACTCCCAAAGTTCAAGGATAAAGGATCCTAAAAACAGCAAGAGAAAAGAAACAAATAACATACAATGGAGCTCCAATACATCCGGCAGCAGACTTTTCAGTGGAAATCTTACAAGCCTGGAGAAAGTGACACAAATTTAAAATGCCAAAGGAAAAAAACCTTTTACCCTAGAATAGTATATCTGGCAAAAATATCTTTCAAACATGAAGGAAAAGTAAAGACTTTCCCCGACAAACAAAAGCTGAAGGACTTCATCAATACCAAACCTGGTTCTACAAAAAATTCTAAAGGAGGTACCACTTCAGTCAGAAATAAAAGAATGTTAATGAGCAATAAAAAATCATCTGAAGGAGCTGGCAGTGCCAAGATGACCAACTAGAAGCAGCTGCATTTGGAGGCTCCTGTTACATGCGTCCATATAAGAGACCAACTGAGCAGGCTTAGGGTAAGCAACAAGGCTGTTTATTCACTTGGGTGCAAGTGAGCTGAGTCCGAGAAAGGGGTCTGCAAAGGGTGGTGGGATTATCATTGGTTCTTATAGGTTTGGGATAGGCAGTGGAATCAGGAGCAATTTTTTGCGGGCAGGGGATGGATTTTACAAAGTATATTCACAAGGGCAGGAAGGAATGTTAACAAAGTACATTCACAAGAGCGGGGAGGGTGTATTGTCACAAGGCAGGGAGGAATGTTACAAAGTACATTCACAAGGATGGGAATATCACAAAGTACATTATCACAAGGGCAGGGGAATGTCATGATGGCCTGACCATGGTGCAGCCAGCTCAGAGGACTTTACAGCTCCCATCAAAAAAAAATCATAATAGATGTGTGAATCCTTCACTGGCAACCAAAGTATCCAGGTTCTCTCATCAAAACTGAGTAGAAGGCTGGCATGACCCATGGAAAGAAGGGAGAGCAGTGTGGTGCTGCAGCCCACCTGAGAGCCACACATGGGGAAGGGGAACCACCTCTCCCCAGCCAAGGGAGGTAGTGAGTGAGCATGCTACCTAGCTGGGGAAACCGTGCAACCCACGGATCAGAAGACCCCATCTGTGAACCCATGCCACTGGGGCCTAGCATCCCAGTCCTGGAACGTGTGGATTCTTACAGCCTTTCAGCTGGAATCTGCTTAAGCCTACCAAACTCCTCGGGGGAGGGGCAACCGGCACCAGCTGCTGCTGCCTCCTGTCTAAGCTGTTTGAGCTCCTTGAGGGAGGAGCAGCAGCCAGCACTGGGACTCACAACTGCCTAACATGCTAAGCTCCCTAGGTGGGAGAAGGGTGACACCCATTTCTATAGCTCCAGGCTGTGCTTTTCCGCCGCTGGAGCCAGGGAGGCTGGACAGACTTGTCCCCACAGCCGAACACACTGGCTATGGCAGTCAGCAGCCAGAGTGCCTCTTCAGGTCCAACCCTGACCCATCCTTCCTCAGTGGGTGAGGCTTCCCTGCAGGATCTCCAATAACTCCAGCCAGAGGCTCAGGGACAGAGTTCAGATCTCCCTGGGCCTAAGCCCCTAAGGGGAGGGGTGGCTGCAGTCTCTGCAGACCAGCAAACTTAGCTGATCCTCCTCGTGGTTCTGAGGAATCCAGGCAGCCCAGACAAGTGTGTTTGCCTGCAAAACACACCCTCTCCACCAAGGGACAAAGTGCTTCACTAAACGGGTCCTGCTCCCTGTACCACCCAACTGGGTGAGGCACTTCAACAGGGGTTGTCAGACACTCTATATAGGAACGATCCTACTGACATCAGGTTGGTGCCCCTTGAGGTCAGAGGTCCCAGAAGAAGGAGCAGGTACCAATGTTGGCTGCTCTCCAGCCTCCTTGAATGACATCTCCAGGCACGGAAGCAAATCAGATAAGGCCTGAAGCAAATCCCCAGCAAACTGCAGCAGCCCTAAAGAAGAGGGACCTGACTATTGAAAGAAAAACAAGCAGAAAGTGTGACAACAACAGCATCAACAACAAAAACAACAACAAAAAGGCATCTACAAAAACCCCATCCAAGGGTCAGCAGCCTCAAAGTCCAAAACTAGACAAACTCATGAAGATAAGAATCAACGAAAAAATGCTAAAAACCCAAAAGGTCAGAGCGCCTCTTCTCCTCTGAATGATTGCAATGTCTCTCCATCAAGGGCACAGAACTAGATGGAGGATCAGATGAAGGAATTGACAGAAGTAGGCTTGGGAAGATGGGTAGTAAAAAACGATGATGAGTTAAAGAAGCATGTTCTAACCAAATGCAAAGAAGCCAAGAACCTTGATAAAAAGTTAGAGGAATTGCTAACTAGAATAACCAGTTGAGAGAGGAACATAAATTACCTGATGGAGCTGAAAAACACAGCACAAGAATTTTGTTAAGAATATACAAGTATCAACAGCTGAATCAACCAAGCGGAAGAAAGGATATCAGAGTTTGAAGACCACCTTATTGAAATAAGACATGCAGACAAGAACAACAACAACAACAAAAAGAATGAAAAGGAATGAACAAAGCCTCCAAGAAATGTGGGACTTCATAAAATGACCAAACCTACGAGTGATTGGAGTAGCAGAAAGAGACAGGAAGAATGGAAACAAGCTGGAAAACACACTTTAGGATATGATCCAGGAAGATATCCCAAGATATGATCTCCTGGGAAGATCCAGGAAAACTTACACAACTTTGCCAACATGCAAATTCAGGAAATACAGAGAACACAATTACTCCACAAGAAGATCAACCCCAAGACACATAATCATCAGATTCTCCAAAGTTGAAATGAAGGAAAAACTGTTAAGGGCAGCCAGAGAGAAAGGCCAGGTCGCCTACAAAGGGAAGCCCATCAGACTAATAGCAGACCTCTCAGCAGAAACTCTACAGCCAGAAAAGATTGGCAGCCAATATTCAACATTCTTAAAGAAAAGAGTTTTCACATATGTAACAAACCTGCACGTTATGCACATGTACCCTAGAACTTAAAGTATAATTAAAAAAAAATAAAAATAAATAAATAAATAAATAAAAATAAAAGAGTTTTCAACCCATAATTTCATATCCAGCCAAATGAAGCTTCATAAGCAAAGGATAAATAAAATCCTCTCCAGACAAGCAAATGCTAAGGGATTTCATTACCAGCAGGCCTGCCCTACAAGAGCTCCTGAAAGAAACACCAAATATGGAAAGGAAAAGCCAGTATCAGCCACTGCAAAAACACATCAAAATATAAAGACTAATGACACGTGAAGAAACTGCATCAACTAGTGTGCAAAATAATCAAAGAGCATCATGATGACATGATCAAACTCCAAACATAACAATACAAACCTCAAATGTAACTGGGACTGGGCACAGTGACTCACACCTGTAATCCCAGCAGTTTGGGAGTCCCAGGCAGGTGAATCACCTGCAGTCAGGAGTTTGAGACTAGCCTGGACAACATGGTGAACCTCCATCTCTATTAAAAATACAAAAATCAGCCGGGTGCAATGTCAGGTGTCTGTAGTCCAGCTACCAGGGAGACTGAGGCAGGATAATCATTTGAACCTGGGAGGTGGAGGTTGCAGTAAACTGAGAGTGTGACACTGCATTCCAGCCTTGGTGACAGAGTGAGACCCTGAAAAGAAGAAAGGAAGAAAGGAAGAAAGGAAGAAAAGGAAGAAAAGAAAGAAAGAAAGAAAGAAAGAAAGAAAGAAAGAAAGAAAGAAAGAAAGAAAGAAAGAAAGAAAGAAAGAAAGAAAGAAAGAAAGAAAGAAAGAGGGAAAGAAAGAAAGAGAGAAAGAGAGAGAGAGAAAGAAAGAGAGAAAGAGAGAGAGAGAAAGAAAGAGAGAAAGAGAAAGAAAGAGAAAGAAAGAGAGAGAAAGAAAGAAAGAAAGAAAGAAGGAAAGAAAGAAAGAAAGAGAGGGAGGGAGGGAGGGAAAGAAAGAGTGAGAGAGATTGAGAGAAAGAAAAGAAAGAAAGAAAGAAAGAAAGAAAGAAAGAAAGAAAGAAAGAAAGAAAGAAAGAAAGAAAGAAAGGAAGGAAGGAAGGAAGGAAGAAAGGAGAAAAAGAAAACATAACTGGGCTAAATGCCCTAATTAAAAGACACAGACTGAGAAAAAAGGAGTCAAGACCCATTGGTGTGCTGTATTCAGGAGACCCATCTTATGTGCAAAGACACACACAGGCTCAAAATAAAGGGATGGAGGGAAATTTACCAAACAAATAAAAAGAAAAAAAAAGCAGAGTTGCAATCCTAGTCTCTGACAGAACAGACTTTAAACCAAAAAAGATCAAAAAAGACAAAGAAGGGTATTACATAATGGTAAAGGGAACAATTCAACAAGAAGAGCTAACTATTCTGAATATATGGGAGTGTAAATTAGCTCAACCATTGTGGAAGACAGTATGGCAATTCCTCAAGAATCTAGAACCAGAAATACCATTTGACCAAGCAATCCCATTACTGGGTATATTCCCAAAGGAATATAAATCATTCTACCACAAAGACATACGCACATGTATTTTTATTGCAGCACTATTTTCAATAGCCAGGACATGGAACCAACCCAAATTCCCATCAATGATAGGCTGGTTAAAGAAAATGTGGTACATATACACTATGGAATACTATGCAGCCATAAAAAATGAATGAGATTGTGTCCTTTGCAGGGACATGGATGAAACTGAAGCCCTCATCCTCAGCAAAGTAACACAGGAACAGAAAACCAAACAGCACATATTCTCATTCATAAATGGGAGGTGAACATTGAGAACACATGGACACAGAGAGGGGAACAACACCAGGGCCTGTTGTGGGGTGGGCGGTGAGGGGAGGGAACTTAGAGGATGAGTCAATAGGTGCAGCAAACCACCATAGCACACATATACCTATGTAACAAACCAGCACGTTCTGCATACATGTATCCCATTTATTTTTAGAAGAAATAAAGAAAAATAAATCATCTAAAGGTACAAAATTCACTGGTGATAGTAAGTACAAAGAAAAATACACAGAATATTATAACACTAAAACTGGGGTATGTAAACTACTCTTAAGTAGAAAGACTAAATGGTGAACCAATCAAAAATAATAACTAAAATATGAACCATATGAAAATAATAACTTTTCAAAAAATAATACTATAAGATATAAATAGAAACAACAAAAAGTTAAAAAGCAGGGGGATGAAGTTCAGGTGTAGAGTTTTTGTTAGCTTTTTGTTTGTTTTCTTATTCAAACAGTGTTAAGTTGTTATAAACGTAAAATAACTGGTTATAACATAGTACTGGCAAGCCTCATGATAACCTCAAATCAAAAAACATACAATGGATACACAAAAGATAAAAAGCAACCATGTACAAAGGCTTACATCTGTAATCTCAATGATTTGGGAGGCCAAGACAGGTGGATCATTTAAGCCCAGGAGTTCCAGACCAGCTTAGAAAATACAGTGAGACACTGTCTCTGAAAAAAATTAAAAAATTAGCCAGGTGTGGTGGCACATGCCTGTAGGCCCAGCTACTCAGGGAGCTGAGGTGAGAGGATTGCTTGAGTCCGGGAGGTCAAGGCTGCAGTAAGCCATGATCACACCACTGCACTCCAGTCTGGGCAACAGACCAAGACCCTGTCTTAAAAAAATAAATAAAATTTAAATTTAAAAAATTAAAAGCAAGAAATTAAATTATACCATGAGAGAAAACCACCTTCACTAAAAAGAAGACAGAAAGGTCTGGTTTCTGTTCCAAGATGGCTGAATAGGAAGGGCTCCGGTCTGCAGCTCCCAGCATGACTGATGCAGAAGACAGGTGATTTCTGCATTTCCAACTGAGATACCTGGTTCATCTCATTGGGACTGGTTGGAGAGTGGGTGCAACCCACGGAGGGTGAGCTGAAGCAGGGCAGGGCATCACCTCACCCAGGAAGTGCAAAGGGTCAGGGGATTTCCCTTTCCTAGCCAAGGAAATCCATGGATAGACTGTACCTGGAAAACTGGTACACTCTCACCCAAATACTGCACTTTTCCCATGGTCTTAGCAATCAGCAGACCAGGAGATTCTCTTCTGTGCCTGGTTTGGCGGGTTTCATGTTCACAGAGCCTTGCTCCCTGCTAGTGCAGCAGTCTGAGATCGAACTGCAAGACTGCAGCCTGGCGGGGGCAGAGGCCTCTGCCATTGCTGAGGCTTGACTAGGTAAACAAAGTGGCTAGGAAGCTTGAAGTGGGTGGAGCCCACTGCAGCCCAGCAAGGTCTACTGCCTCTACAGACTCCACCTCTGTGGGCAGGGCATAACTGAACAAAAGGCAGCAGACAACTTCTGCAGACTTGAACATCCCTGTCTGACAGCTCTGAAGAGAGCAGTGGTTCTCCAGACAGACTGCCTCCTGAAGTTGGTACCTGACCCACATGTAGCCTAACTGGGAGACACCTCCCAGTAGAGGCCAACAGACACCTCATACAGGCAGGTGCCCCTCTGGGACGAAGTTTCCAGGGGAAGGATCAGGCACAATATTTGCTGTTCTGCAATATTTGCTGTTCTGCAGCCTACACTGATAATACCCAGGCAAACAGGGCCTGGAGTGGACCTCCAGCAAACTCCAACAGACCTGCAGCTGAGGGATCTGACTGCTAGAAGGAAAATGAACAAAGAGAAATGAATAGAATAAATATCAACAACAATAAAAAATCCTCACCAAAACCTCATCTGTAGGTCACCAACATCAAAGACCAAAAGTAGATAAAACCACAAAGATGGGGAGAAATCAGAGCAGAAAACCTGAAAATTCTAAACACCAGAGCACCTCTTCTCCTCCAAAGGATTGCAGCTCCTTGCCAGCAACAGAACAAAGTTAGACAGAGAATGGCTTTGATGAGCTGACAGAAGTAGGGTTCAGAAGGTCGGTAAATAACAAACTTCTCTGAGCTAAAGGAGCATGTTCTAACCCATCCCAAGGAAGCTAAAAACCTTGAAAAAAAGGTTAGATGAATGGCTAACTAGAATAAACAGTGGAGAGAAGACCTTAAATGACCTGATGGAGCTGAAAACTATGGCATGAGAACTTCATGATGCGTGCACAAGCTTCAATAGCCAATTTGATCAAGTGGAAGAAAGGATATCAGTGATCGAAGATCAAATTAATGAAATAAGTGAGAAGACAAGATTAGAGAAAAAAGAGTAAAAAGAAGAGAACAAAGCCTCCAAGAAATATGGGACTATGTGAAAAGACCAAATCTACATTTGATTGGTGTTACCTGAAAGTGACGGGGAGAATGGAACCAAGTTGGTAAACACTCTTCAGGATATTATCCAGGAGGACTTCCCCAACCTAGCAAGGCAGGCCAACATTCAAATTCAGGAAATACAGAGAACACCAGAAAGATATTCCTCGAGAAGAGCAACCCCAAGACACATAATTGTTGGATTCACCAAGGTTGAAATGAAGGAAAAAATGTTAAGGGAAGCCAGAGAGAAACATCAGGTTACCCACAAAGGGAAGCCCATCAGACCAACAGCAGATCTCTTGGCAGAAACCCTACAGGCCAGAAGAGAGTGGAGGCCAATATTCAACATTCTTAAAGAAAAGAATTTTCAACCCAGAATTTCATATCCAGCCAAACTAAGCTTCATAAGTGAAGGAGAAATAAAATCCTTTACAGACAAGTAAATGCTGACAGATTTTGTCTTCACCAGGCCTGCCTTACAAGAGCTCCTGAAGGAAGCACTAAATATGGAAAAGAACGACTGGTACCAGTCACTGCAAAAACATGACAAATTGCAAAGACCATCAATGCTATAAAGAAACTGTATCAATTAATGGAAAAAGTAACCAGCTAGCATCATAATGACAGGATCAAATTCACATATAACAATATTAACCTTAAATGTAAATGGGCTAAATGCCACAATTAAAAGACACAGGCTGGCAAATTGGATAAACAGTCAAGACCCATCAGTGTGCTGTATTCAGGAGACCCATCTCAAATGCAGAGACACATATAGGCTCAAAATAAAGGGATGGAGGGAGATCTAGCAAGCAAACAGAAAGCAAAAAAAAAGCAGAGGTTGCAATCCTAGTCTCTGATAAAACAGACTTTAAACCAACCAAGATGAAAAGAGACGAAGAAGGCCATTGCATAATATTAAAGGAATCAATTCAACAAAAAGAGCTAACTATCCTAAACATATATGCACCCAAAACAGGAGCACACAGATTCATAAAGCAAGTCCTTAGAGACCTATAAAGAGACTTAGACTCCCAGACAATAATAATAGGAAACTTTAACAACCCACTGTCAATATTAGACAGATCAACAAGACAGAAGATTAACAAGGATATCCAGGACTTGAATTCAGCTTTGCACCAAGTGGACCTAATAGACATCTACAGAACTCTCCACCCCAAATCAACAGAATATACATTCTTCTCAGCACCACATCACACTTATTCTAAAATTGACCACCTACTTGGAAGTAAAGCACTCCTCAGCAAATGTAAAAGAACATAAATCACAACAAACCGTCTCTCAGATCACAGTGCAATCAAATTAGAATTTAGGATTAAGAAACTCACTCAAAACCGCACAACTACATGGAAACTGAACCTTCTCCTGAATGGCTACTGGGTAAATAATGAAATGAAGGCAGAAATAAAGATGTTCTTTGAAACCAATGAGAACAAAGACACAATGTACCAGAATCTCTGGAACACATTTAAAGCAGTGTGTAGAGGGAAATTTATAGCATTAAATGCCCACAAGCGAAAGCAGTAAAGATCTAAAATCGACACCATAACATCACAATTAAAAGAACTAGAGAAGCAAGAGCAAACAAATTCAAAAGCTAGCAGAAAACAAGAAATAACTAAGATCAAAGCAGAACTGAAGGAGATAGAGACACAAAAACCCTTCAAAAAATCAATGAATCCAGGAGCTGGTTTTTTGAAAAGATCAACAAAATTGATAGAATGCTAGCAAGACCAATAAAGAAGAAAAGAGAGAAGAATCAAATAGATACAATAAAAAATGATAAAGGAGATATCACCACCAACCCCACAGAAACATAAACTATCTTCAGAGAATACTATGAACACCTCTATGCAAATAAACTAGAAAATCTAGAAGAAATGGATACATTCCTGAACACATACACCTTCCTAAGAATAAACCAGAAAGAAGGTGAATCTCTGAATAGACCACTAACAGGTTCTGAAATTGAGGCAATAACTAATAGCCTACCAACCAAAAAAAGTACAGGACCAGACAGATTCACAGCCAAATTCTACCAGAAGTACAAAGAGGAGCTAGTACCATTCCTTCTGAAACAATTCCAATAAGTGGAAAAAGAGAGAATCCTCCCTAACTCATTTTATGAGGCCAGCATTATCCTGATACAGAAGCCTGGAAGAGACACAACAACAAAAAGAGAATTTTAGACCAATATCCCTAATGAACATTGATGCGAAAGTCCTCAATAAAATACTGGCAAACAAAATCCAGCAGCACATCAAAAACCTTATCCACCATGATCAAGTTGGCTTCATTCCTGGGATGCAAGACTGGTTCAACATATGCAAATCAGTAAATGTAATCCATCACATAAACAGAACCAAAACCACATGATTATCTCAGCAGATGCAGAAAAGGCCTTTGACAAAATTCAACAGTGCTTCATGCTAAAAACTCTCAATAAACTAAGTATTGATTGAACATATCTCAAAATAATAAGAGCTGTATATGACAAACCTATAGCCAATATCATACTGAATGGGCAAAAACTGGAAGCATTCCCTTTGAAAACTGGCACAAGACAAAGATGCCCTCTCTCACCACTCCTATTCAACATAGTATTGGAAGTTCTGGCCAGGACAAACAGGCAAGATAAAGAAATAAAAGGTATTCGATTAGGAAAAGAGGAAGTCAAAGTGTCCCTGTTTGCAGATGACATGATTATATATTTAGAAAACCCCATCATCTCAGCCCAAAATCTCCTTAAACTCATAAGCAACTTCAGCAAAGTCTCAGGATACAAAATCAATGTGCAAAAATCACAAGCATTCCTATACACCAATAACAGACAAACAGAGAGCCAAATCATGAGTGAACTCCCATTCACAATTGCTTCAAATAGAATAAAATACCTAGGAATCCATCTTACAAGGGATGTGAAGGACCTCTTTAAGGAGAACTTCAAGGAAATAAAAGAGGACACAAACAAATGGAAGAACATTCCATGCTCATGGATAGGAAGAATCAATATAATGAAAACGGCCATACTGCCTAAGGTAATTTATAGATTTAATGCCATCCCCATCGAGCAAAATGACTTTCTCCACAGAATTGGAAAAAACTACTTTAAAGTCCATATGGAACCAAAAAAGAGCCCACATAGCCAAGACAATCCTAAGCCAAAAGAACAAAGCTGGAGGCATCACACTACCTGACTTTAAACTATACTAAAAGGCTACAGTAACCAAAGCAGCATGGTACTGGTACCAAAACATATAGACCAATGGAACAGAACAGAAGTCTCAGAAATAATACCACACATCTACAACCATCTTTGACAAACCTGACAAAAACAAGAAATGGGGAAAGGATTCCCTACTTAATAAATGGTGCTGGGAAAATTGGCTAACCATATGTAGAAAGCTGAAACTGGATCCCTTCCTTAAACCTTATACAAAAATTAATTCAAGATGGATTAAAGACTCAAATATAAGATCTAAAAGCATAAAATCCCTAGAAGAAAACCTAGGGAATACCTAATGTCCATTCAGGACATAGGCGTGGGCAAGGACTTCATGACTAAAACACCAAAAGCAATGACAACCAAAGCCAAAATAGACAAGTGGGATCTAATTAAACTAAAGAACTTCTGCACAGCAGAAGAAACTACCATCAGAGTGAACAGGCAACCTACAGAATGGGAGAAAATTTTTGCAATCTACCCATCTGACAAAGGGCTAATATCCAGAATCTACAAAGAACTCAAACAAATTTACAAGAAACAAACAAACAACCCCATCAAAAAGTGGGCAAATGATATGAACAGACACTTCGCAAAAGAAGACATTTATGCAGTCAACAGACACATGAAAAAATGCTCATCACCACTGGTCACGAGAGAAATGCAAATCAAAACCATAATGAGATACCATCTCACGCAGGTTAGAATGGCAATCATTAAAAAGTCAGGAAACAACAGATGCTGGAGAGGATGTGGAGAAATAGGAACATTTTTATACTGTTGGTGGGAGTGTAAATTAGTTCAATCATGGTGGAAGATAGTGCAGCGATTACTCAGGGATCTAGAACTAGAAATACCGTTTGACCCAGTGATCCCATTACTGGATATAGACCCAAAGGATTATAAATCATGCTACTATGAAAGCACATACACATGTACGTTTATTGCAGCACTATTCACAATAGCAAAGATTTGGAACCAACCCAAATGTCTATCAATAATAGACTAGATTAAGAAAATTTGGCACATATACACCATGGAATACTATGCAGCCATAAAGAAGGATGAGTTCATGTCCTTTGCAGGGAAGTGGATGAAGCTGGAAACCATCATTCTCAGCAAACTATCACAAGGACAGAAAACCAAACACCACATGTTCTCACTCATAGGTAGGAACTGAACAATAAGAACACTGGACACAGGGCAGGGAACATCACACACCGGCACCTGTCATGGGCTTGGGGGCTGGGGTAGGGACAGCATTACGACAAATATATAATGTAAATGATGAGTTGATGGGTGCGGTGAACCAACATGGAACATGTATACCTATGTAACAAACCTGCACGTTGTGCACATGTACCCTAGCACTTAAAGTATAATAATTAAAAAGAAAAAAAAGAAGACAAAAGGAAAGAAAGAAGGAAGAGAAGACTACAAAACAACCAGAAAATAAATAACAAAATGGCAGGAATAAGTCCTTACTCATCAATAATAATGTTGAATGTAAAGAGATTTAACTCCTCAATAAAAAAAGACATACAGTGGCTGAATGAATAAAAAGATAAACATGACCCAATGATCTGTTGCCAATAAGAAACACACTTCACCTATAAAGGCACACATAGACTGAAAATAAAGGGATGGAAAAGGATATTCCATGTCCATGAAAATCAAACAAAGAGCAGGAGTAGCTATATTTATATCAGACAAAATAGGTTTCAAGACAAATACTACAAAAAGAGACAAAGAAAGTCACTATATAAAGATAAAGGGATAAATTCAGCAAGAGTATCTAACAATCATAAATACGTATGCACCTAACATGGGAGCACTCACATATATATTATTAGAGGTAAAGAGGGAAATAAATCCCAGTACATTAATAGCTGAAGATTTCAACACCCCATTTTCAGCACTGGACAGATCTTCCAAACAGAAAATCAACAAAGAAACTTCAGATCTTTGTCTGCAGATGCAGATATAATCTTGTATCTGGAAAAACCTCGGGACTCCAAAAAAAAAACTATTAGAACTGATAAAGAAATTTAGTAAAGGTGCAAAATACAAAATCAACATACAAAAGTCAGTAGCATTTCTATATGCCAACAGCAAGCAATCCGAAAAAGAAATCAAGAAAGTAATGCCATTTACAATAACTAAAAATAAAATTAAATATCTAGGAATTAACTAAAGTGAAAGATCTCTATAATAAAAGCTATAAAACACTGATGAAAGAAATTGAGGAGGACACCAAAAAATGGAAAGATATTCCATGTTCATGGATTAAAAGAATCATTATTTTTTAAATGTCCATACTACCCAAAGCAATCTATAGATGTAATGCAATCCCTATCAAAATACCAATGATTTTCTTCACAGAAATAAAAAAAATCCTAAAATTATATGGAACAACAAAAGACCCAGAATAGCCAAAGCTATCCTAAGCAAAAAGAAAAGTGGAGGAATCACATTACCTGTCTTCAAATTATACTACAGATCTGTAATAATAATAAAGATGGCATGATACTGGCATAAAAACAGACACATAGACCAGAGGAACAGAATAGAAAATCCAGAAGTAAATCTATACATCTGCAATGAATTCATTTTTGACAAAGTTTCCAAGAACATACATTGGGGAAAGGACAGTCTCTTCAATAAACGATGCAGGGAAAATTGGATATCCATATGCAGGAGAATGAAACTTGACTCCTATCTCTCACCATATAAAAAAATCAAATCAAAATTAATTAAAGATAAATCTAAGACTGCAAACTATGAAACTACTAAAAGAAAACTTTGGGGAAACTCTCCACTACGTCGGACTGAGCAGAGTTCTTAAGTAATACCCCACAGGCACAGGAAACCAAAGCAAAAATGGACAAATGGGATAACATCAAGTTAAAAAGCTTTTGCACAGCAAAAGAAACAATGAAGTGAAGAGACAACCCATAAAATGAGAGAAAATATTTTCAAACTACCCATCTGACAAGGGATTAATAACCAGAATATATAAGGCACTCAAACAACTCTATTGGAAAAAATCTGATAATCCAATTAAAAAGGGACAAAAGATCCAAATACACATTTCTCAAAAGAAGACATACAAATGACAAACAGGCATATGAAAAGGTACACGACATCATTGATCATCAGAGAAATGCACATCAAAACTACAATGAGATGACATCTCACCCCATTTAAAACAGTTTTTATCCATAAGACAGGCAACATTGAATGCTGGTGAGGATGTGAATAAAAGGGAACCCTTGTAGACTGTTGGTGAGAATGTAAATTATTTTCACTATGGAGAAAAGTTTGGATGTTCCTCAACAAGAAAAAAACTAAAAATTGAGCTACCATAGGATCTACAATCCCATTGTTGGGTACACACCCAAAAGGAAGGAAATCAGTATACCAAAGAGGTATCTTCACTCCCATGTTTATTGCTGCAGTATTCACAATAGCCAATCTTTGGAAGTAACCTGAGTGTCCATCAACAGATTAATGGATTTTTAAAAATGTGATATGTATATATACAACGGAGTAGTACTCGGCCATAAAAAAAGAATCGGGCCAGGTGCAGTGGTTCACGCCTGTAATCCTAACACTTTGGGAGGCCAAAGCAGGCAGCTCACTTGAGTTCTGGAGTTCGAGACCAGCCTGGCCAACGTGGTAAAATCCCATCTCTACTAAAAATACAAAAATTATCTAGGCGTAGTGGCACATGCCTGTAATCCCATCTATGTGGGAGGCTGAGGCCCAAGAATCGTTTGAACCTAGGAGGCGGAGGTTACAGTGAGCTGAGATTGTGCCACTGCACTCCAGCCTGGGCAACACAGCAAGACTCTGTCTCAAGAAAAAAAAAATGGGATCCTGTCATTTGCAACAACCTGGATGGAACTGGAGATCATAATGTTAAGTGAAATAAACCAGGCACAGAAAGACAAATTTCACATGTTCTCGCTTATTTGTGGGAGCTAGAAATAAAAACAATTGAACTCATGGAGATAGAGAGTAGAAGGATGGTTAACAGAGGCTGGGAAGTATAGTGAGGAATTGGGGGAAAGTGGGGATGGTTAAGGAGAACAAAAGCACGGAAGGAATTAATAAGACGTAGTACTTGCTAGCACAACAGGGTTAGAATAGTAAAAAAATTAATTCTAACTTTTAAAATAAAAGAGTGTAATTGGATTGTTTAAGACACAAGGATAAATGCTTGAGGTGATAGATACCCCAATACCCCATTTACCCTGATCTGATTATTACACATTGCATACTTGTATCAAAATATCTCATTTAACCCATAGATAAATACACCTACTATGTAATCAAAACACATATATAAATAAAAATGAAAAAATAGGTTATACATTTCCAGAAAATAAAAACTGACATAATCACTATCAAATCATCCTGTCATATAAAATACTAAAATGAGTCCTTCAGGCCAAAATGAAAGCATACTTGATGGTAATTCAAATCTATGTAAAGAAATAAAGAGCACTAGTAAAGGTAAGTACTTAGATATTTGATGTGGTTTGGCTGTGTCCCCACCCAAATCTCTTCTTGTAGCTCCCATAATTCCCACATGTTGCAGGAGAGACCTGGTGGGAGATAATTGAATCAAGGGGGTGGATCTTTTCCATGCTGTTCTCATGAATAAGTCTCATGAGATCTGATGGTTTTAAAAACAGGAGTTTCCCTGCACAAGCTCTCTCTTTTTGCCTGCTGCCATCCATGTAAGACAGGACTTGCTCTTCCTTGCCTTCTGCCATGAGTGTGAGACCTCCCCAGCCACAACTCTAAGTCCATTAAATCTCTTTATTTTGTAAACTGCCCAGTCTTGGGTATGTCTTTATCAATAGTGTGAAAAATGGACTAATATAATATTATAAAAGACGTTATAAACACACTTCTCTATGTAACTCTTTCCTTCTCCTACCTGTTTTAAAAGATAACAGCATAAGTCAATTATAATAGCTGTGTGAATGGGTTTATATTCTGTAAAGGTATAATTTGTATGAAAATAATAATACAAAGAATGGTGAAGGGAACATAGATATACTGGAGCGAAGTTTTTACATAATGCTGAAGTTATGTTAGCATAAATCCAAACAAGATTATTTTAAGTTAAGATTAAACTAACTGTAATACCCAGATAAATCGGTAAGAAAATAACTCCAGAAACAGTAAAATAAACAGCAATTGAATTTAAAAGGTACACTAGGAAATATCTATTTAACACAATGAAAGAAGGACTTGAGGAACAAAAAATACATGACATATATAAAATAAACAAAACATGTATATCCTACTTATAAATCAAAAGGCAGAGATAGTCAGAATGGACCCTCCCCCGAAAAAAAAAAATCCAACTATACCACTACGTCTGTACTGTCTACAAGAGACAAACTTTAGATCAAAAGACACAAATAGGTTGAAAGTAAAAAGGTTTTTTAAAATATGCCATGCATGAAGTAATCAAAGACAGCTGGAGTGGCTATACTACTACAACCCAAAATAGATTTTAGGACAAAAATTGTTACTAGAAAAAGTACATTTTATAATGATAAGAAGGTCAATCTATCAGGTATACATAATGATTATAAACACATATGGCCCTAACAACAGAACTCCAAAAATATATGAAGCAAAAACTTACAGAATTGAAGTGAGACATGGATAATTCAAGAATATAGATGGAGATGTCAATACTCCACTTTGAATAATAGAATGAACAGCTAAGAAGATCAACAAAAAAATAATAGAATGAACAACTTAGAAGAAGATCAACAAAGAAAGAGAAGACTTAACTAACACTATAAACCAACTAGACCTAACAGACTTCTAGAGAACATTCCACCTAACCCAGCAGAATATACATTCTTTTAAGTGCACATGAACATTCTCCAAGATAAACCATATGTTATACCATAAAACAAGCCTCAGTAAATTTTAAAAGATTAAAATCATACAAGGCCAAACACAGTGGCTCATGCTTGTAATCTCAGCACTTTGAGAGGCCGAGGAGAGTGGATTACCTGAGGTCAGGAGTTCGAGACCAGCCTGGTCAACATGGCGAAAACCAGTCTCTACTAAAAATACAAAAATTAGCCAGGCATGGTGGCACATGCCTGTAATCCTAGCTACTCAGGAGGCTGAGGCAGGAAAATCGCTTGACCCAGGAGGCAGAGGTTGCAGTGAGCTGAGACCATGCCATTGCACTCCAGCCTGGGCCACAGGAGACTCTGTCTCATTAAAAACAAACAAACAACAACAAAAAAAAACCCATACAAAATATATTCTGCAATCACAATGAAATTAAAAGATAAATCAACAGAAAAAAATTTAGAAAAACTCGAAATATGTGGAAATTAAACAACACATTCCTAACTAGCCAATGGATTAAAGAAGAAATCACAAAAGAAATTAGAAAATACTTTCAAAGTATTTTCTAAAGCATAAAAGTATAAATCCAAATGAAAACACAACATACTAAAACTTATGGGATACAGAAAAGCAATGCTTAGAGGAAAATTTGTTGCTATAGAGGCCTATATTTTAAAAACAGCAAAGGTCCCAAATCAATAACCTACTTTTCCACCTTAAAAAACTATAAAAAAGAACAAACTATACCCACACCAAACAGAAGGAATAAATAATAAAGATTAGAGAGACGTTAATATAATGGAGAATATAAAATGAGAATATAAAAATCACAGAAAAATAATTTAAAGGTGGTTTTTTTCAAAATATCAACAAAATTGATAAGCTTTTAACTAGGTTGACAACATTAAAAAAAGACTCAAATGACTAAGTAATGAAAAAAGGGACATTACAATATAGATTATATTATCTAATATATTAGATACATTAGATAAAATATCTAATATGTATTTCTAATATCTATATATATCTAATATAGATATACATTGTCTAATACATATGGGCATATTCTCAGAAAGGCTTAAATATCAAAACTACTGTGCTACCGTGTTTATTGCAGTATTATTGTGAATAAATAGCCAAGATATGGAAACAACCTAAGTATCCATCAACAAAACTCTATCAGGATGGAAAAGTGGCTATAAAGAGAGCATTCCTCAAAAACATTGAAACGCAACCTGCTGGCATCTGGGTAAAAAGACTAAACTCATGGTTAAGTAATGGACATACTGAAAGCTTGGGAGGAAAAGCTGGGGAGAGAGATTGTTTGAATAATTAGTTTATCAAAAAGTTTCCGCATGTATTGGACATCCAGAAAAGCACATGCATGCCCAGGGAATGATGCATGTAATATACAAACTGTCCAGACTTTACCTTTTGGTTTTTTATTATGAAGTATGCAAAGAAACAAGAAAGTATGGCTAGGAGAAATTAAAATAAACTGCTACTAAGGAAGCACAGATACTGGACCAAAACTTTAAATCAACTGCCTTAAAAATGTTCAAAGAGCTAGGGGAAGACAGGTCAACTGAAATTGTTCAGCCTGAAGAAAAGGAAGAAGAATGAAGAAAAATTTACAGAGCCTCAGAGACCTATAAGACACCCTTAAGTGTACCACTTATGCATGGTGGGAGCTCCAGAAAAAGAGGAGAGAGAGAAAGGGAAAGAAAAAATATTTAAAGAAGTAATGGCTGAAAATGTTACAAATTTGATAAAAGAAATGAATGTACACATTCAGGAAGCTCAACAAACTCCAAAAGAATAACATAAAAAGATCCACACTGATACATGACAGTAAAACTTTCAAAAGAGAAAGATATTTTGAAAGAGAAAATCTTGAAAGCAGCAAAAGAGAAGTGATTCCTCACATATAAAGATACTGAAGATGAACAGCCAATTTCTCAGCAGAATTTATGGAAGTGAGAAAGCAGTGAGACAACATACTTACAGTTGAAAAAAATACCATCGACCAGAAATTCTACATTCAGCAAACTACCTTTCAGAAATAAAGAAGAAATTAAGACATTCCCAGATAAACAAATCCTAAGGAGTTCATCTAGAGTAGGCCTGCCATACAAGAAATTCCAAAAGGATATCCTCAAGTAGAAATGAAAGATACAATAACTTGAAGTCATATGAAGAAATAAAAAAAAATACTGGTTTTGGTATCTATATAGGTGATTTAATAGCCAGCATCATATGTTTGGTTTGAACCTCTTTTTATGTATGATTCAAATGATGGATGTACAAAATAATTACAATAAACCTATGTTAATAGGCCCACGCTGTATAAAGATGCTATTTGTGACAGCAATAACACACAAAAAAAGAGACAGACATGTATTATATAAGAGCAGGGTTTTGTATACCATTGAAGCTAGGATGGTTTTAATTCAAAATAGGCTGTTATAAGTTTAGGAGGCTAATTGTAATCCCTAAGTAACCACTAAGACAATAACTAAAAATATATACACAGAAAAGGAATGAGAAAGGAATCAGTATGATACACTATAAAAAAAATCAACTCAACACAAAGGATGGTAGTAATGGAAGAACCAAGGAACAAAAAAGATATAACATATAAAAATAAATAGCAAAATGACAGAAGTCCTTCCATAGCAGTAATTACTTTAAATGTAGATGGATTAAGCTTTCCAACAAAAGACAAAGATTGGCAGAATAGATTTTGAAAAATATGATCCGACTACTTAGTGTGAGATTCTTTTTAGTTTCAAAGACATTAATAAGTTGAAAATACAACTATGGAAAAAGATATTCCATGCAAATAATAACCAAAAGAGCACTAGAGGTGCTATACTAGTATCAGACAAAATAGACTTTAAGTCAAAAACTGTTATGAGGGATGAAGAAGTGCATTATATATTGATAAAAGTGTCAATTAAACAAGAAGACTTTATTTCTTCTTGTTTATAATATTTATTTATAGAAAATAATTATTTGTAGAACACAACAAGCTCAAATTTTGTGAAGCAAGCATTGACAAATTTGAAGGGAAAGGCAGACAGTTCTACAATAATAGTTGGAGATTTTAATACCCCACTTTTTTTTCGTGAAATAGGGTGTCACTCTGCTGCCCAGGCTGAAGTGCAGTGGCACAATCACGGCTCAGACAGCCTCAACCTCCTGGTCTCAGGCAATCCTCCCACCTCAGCCCACCAGTAGCTGGGACCACAGGTGCATACTACCACACCTGGCTGATTTTTGTGTTTCGCACTTTCAGTAATGAGTAGAACACTAGACAGAAGAGCAGTAAGAAAATATAGGACTCGAACAACACTATCAACCAATTAGACCTAACACCTATGAAGAACATTCCACCCAACAACAGCAAATACACATTCTTTCCATGGAATATTCTCCAGGATAAACCATATGTTAGGCCACAAAACAAGCCTTAATGTATTTTAAAAGACTGAAACCATACAATGTATCTTCTCTGAACACAGCAGAATGAAGCTAGAAATCAATAAGAGAAGGAAAACTGGAAAATTCATACATATTTGGAAATTAAACAACATACTTTTAAACAACCAATGTATCAAAGAAAAAAAATCACAGAGAAAATGAGAAAATATCTTCAGATGAATGAAAAACATAACACCAAAAACTTGAGAGATGCAGCAAAAGGATCAGCTCAGAGGGAAATTTGTAACTACAAAACAGCTACATTAAAAAGAATAAAGATCTCAAATTAATAAATCATCATTTTGTAAAATATATACATACCTATAGATATAAACACAAAGATTTGCATGGGGGTATTTCCAGAAGGATACACATCAAAATGTCAAGAAAGGTTCTCTCTTGAGTGTTTGGGAATTTTTTTCTTTATGCTTTCTTTTTTATATTTCTACGATTATTACATTTAAGTTATAAAATGGAAAAATAAATCTCCAAAACCAATAACCCTTTGAAGCTACAAGCCATAGCCCAAGAGCTATTTTACTCTAAACACAGTATCCAATTGTGTCATGCACTTTTAAATAAATAAGGTAGATAATTCATAAAGTTACATTCAACAAGCACTTCTTGAGCACCTGTTATGTTCTAGGCACTGTTACATAAATGACTTTACTTCAGAGTAGTGTGCTTAGATTCTCCTTTCCATTCCTAAGTATGGTGTCAAGTGTATCCACTCTCCCTGTCACACTTTGATCACAAGTATTTGAATTTGGATTTTAAGTCTCATTTCTAATTGTTTAATGCAGTTAAATCCTTACTAAAGGAATATCTGGCATCACACTACCAACCCTTGGCCTGCCTCAGTGATTTCAGGCTTTGCAAGGTCAAATATGTCTCATCAATCACCACCTCTGTACTGGCCTACTCCTGAAAGTAGACAGCCTACTGACTCTGAGGTGCATTCTTAAGGTTGATTGCAAAGGGGGAGGGCCAAATGTCAAAACCTGGGCCCCACTGGCCGACACCATCAAATACAAATTCTCCACTTGTTAAATATTCCTTCTGGTATCTTTCTCCACTTTCCTTACTCCCTTCCTTTCTGGAACTCTGGTTTGGCCTCCTTCTAACTCGCCTCTCTGCGGTAAGACCACTAGATGGTGCAGTTTTAGAACCCATTCTCACTGGATCTTCTCTCCTCTCTCTGGCTCTCCCGCCATAGATCACATGTCTAATTCAGCAAGAAAACACCTTGGGGCAGGAGTTTCCACTGCCAAGACAGCTATACCCAAAGGGGATGGAAAACAACTGGTGACCTGTCCTTTGGATGGGGGAGAGGACGCTCCTGCAGGAATAAACTGCCAAGGGGTGTGTTAGGGGTGGAGAGCAAAACTCTTTTCTTTACATTCTTTTCTTGTGAGGGCAGATCCCTAAGATTGTAATAGCATTAGTGTTAGTAAGACTAAACTTCCTGGTACTACTGAAAACAGCACTGGCACTGTAAAGGTAGTACTGAAAAATGTAAAAGAATATAATGTGGTTGTGTTACCACAACACTGAATAGAGTCAAAGAAGAGTAACTTTTAGCAAGACTATTTACTTAGCACAGCGCCCAATCTAGCATCATACTGTGCATTACATCTGTGATTAGAGACAAACTCAGTACCAAAGTGTGAATTTGAGTTATTGGCAATAGCAACAACCTCTGTTCAGGTTTGTGGTCCTCGTGCAGCTGGTTGTGTGTTCATCTGCTAACATTTGGAGGTGCGGTGGGGGATGTTAATCAGGGGAGCAGTACCTGAGAGAGGGCCTTTTTCTCACACACTGCCGAGAACCTCCGCGAACAAGGAAGAGGGCAAATCTCGAGGTGGCGATGCACGGAGCCCCGTGGCCTGGTCGCTCGGCTTGGGGAGGAGAAGCTCTAGCTGCCAGAGCCTGGGAATTGCCTCTTCTCAGGAGATGGCGTAGTCCCTGCGCTCGCCTGCGCCCTGCAGGGTCAGCTAACGGCCATCCCTCCACTTACAACAGCGGGGCGGCCACTCGCCCTGACGCGCGCAGAGACCCGAACAAAGCCCGTGGGAATCATGTGGCGTTCCTGAAGGGTCACCTAGACGACCCAGCCCAGCTCCGCCCACAGTGCCTGGCAACCTAGACCAGTCAGGGACGCAGCAGGAAATGGAAGAGCCTCCGCAAGAGGCTCTGGCTGAACCCTTGGAACATGAAAGCCCAGCCGCTCCCTCAAGTGCTGGCCACACTAATGGCCAGGAAGACGACGACCAGAAGAACCAGGCCGAAAGGAAGGCAGATAACCACACTGCTCACAGAATAGCCGACCAGACTGCCCTAAGAGTGCCTAGCCAGGCTAAGTTCAACATATTTAGCCAAACTACCAATGGAGTAGCTGAACAAAATGGGCGTAGTACACCTGGTCAGGCTGGCCACAGAGCATCCGACCCTGCTAATGTTTCTGACCTTAGAGCAGATGATCAGGTTGACCAAACACCATCTGAACAAACTGAAGGCAAGGCATCTAGCCAAGCTAATAATGTACAGTATGAACAGAGTGATGGTCAGGTGTCTGGCCTGACCGAGGAAAGAACTGCTGAACAGATTGAACGAAGATTATCTAGCCAGGCTGAGAGAGTAACTGCTGGGCAGATTGATGGTAGACTGTCTATGCCATCTGACCAGAGAGGTTCCAGACAGACTGACCACAGAATGTCAGGCCAGGCTGAGAGAAGAACTTCCGAGCATATTGGTGATAGATTATCTACACAGTCTAACCGAAGAGCTTCTGAACAGACTGACCGCAAAATGGCAGGCCAGTCCCAGAGAAGAGCTTCCGAGCAGATGGACCGTAGACTATCTGACACGGCTGAGGGAATAACTTCTGAGCAGATTACATACACATTATCCAGACTATCTGAGAAAAGACCTTCTGTGCAGATTGACAGTGGGTCATCCGTACCATCTGACCAAAGTCCTTCTGTGCAGATTGACAGTGGGTCATCCGTACCATCTGACCGAAGTCCTTCTGTGCAGATTGACAGTGGGTCATCCGTACCATCTGACCGAAGTCCTTCTGTGCAGATTGACAGTGGGTCATCCGTACCATCTGACCGAAGTCTTTCTGTGCAGATTGACAGTGGGTCATCCGTACCATCTGACCGAAGTCCTTCTGTACAGATTGACAGTGGATCATCCATACCATCTGACCAAAGACCTTCAGTACAGATTGACCGCAGAATGTCAGGCAAAGTTAGAACTTCTGTGAAAACTGACTACAGATTGGCTAGCCTGGTTGACCAAGGAACTTCTGAGCAGATTGACCTCAGATCGCATGGCCTCGTTGACCACAAAACATCTGTAAAGACTCACCACCAAGTGTATGGCAAAGCCACTGAACTAGCTGAACACCAGACTATTGACCAAGCTCATAGTAATGCTGATCAACCTCCAGTTGACAAGGCTGACTACAGTGAATCTGACCAGATTGACCACTTAGCAGACAGACAAGCTAATCACAAAGACCAACTGTCTTACTATGAAAGACATGGCCAGTCTGAAGACAGGATATTTCCCCAGTTAGGCAATAGCAAGAAGGACAAAGAGGCTGACTACAGAGTACAACCCTGCAAATTTGAGGACAGCCAAGTAGACCTCAATTCCAAGCTTTCAGTTGAAATGGAAACTCAAAATGCAACCACTACCCCAGCCTACCACCCAGTTGATGCCAGATTCACCAGTAATTTCCAAGCAAAAGACCAAGCCCTTTTCCCAAGACTCCCCTCCATCTCATCCAAATTGAACCATATTAGTAGTCAAGAAAAAACTCAAGCCGTAGTAACCAAATCTGTAAGTTAAATGGGCATTTGACACCTACCTGGGAGATCAGAGATCTAGATGGGGCCTGGAGAGTAGAAATAGGGGTACGATGGAAGGGCATATATTGCATCAAGGATAAAGAAAAAACCCACATGTTGTGGTATGTGTGACCCATAATTTCAGGAAGGGCAAAAGAAGGATGAGTATTGCCTTCTCTACTCCCAAAGGCTGTTCAGGAAGGATTAAAAACCAGGATTCAGGAAACCTGCCTTTTACGTCCTGGTTCTGCAACTAACTCTGTGATATTAAGTCATTTTCCCTCTCTGGGCTTCTACCAGGAGACGGGAATTTGGAGTCGATTAGAGATCCCTGCAAAGGGAAAAGTATTTGAAGTTGATTGGCAATGCCTAGGGTACCCCCCAGGACATGAGGTGCATTATATTGCACCTGGAGACCTGGAGGAATATCCAAGTCTCTCTTAAAAATGTGTCTTTTCTCCAGCTCCTGGTGTTAAGATCTCATTGACATCAGATTTCACTGATAATGACAATTCCTAGGCCCTTCAGGTTTACTAAGGATTCTTTGGTGGGGGGATTTAAATTTCAGGATGAATTTTCAGAAATTGAGCAAGGAAAGGGTTATCGTATACGCAATCAAACTTGTAGAAGGTTCCCTTCTATAGTTTATGAAGATCCTTATCAAGTTTCACTCCAATACATGGAAAAACACCACATTCTGCAAATATTCCAGGTAAACCTCTCAATTCCTCTCTTTAATTGTAAGTTTTTCAAGAGGTACAAGAAACGGCGTATTCTGTAAAAAGGGATATATTCTAATTGAGAAATTAATAAGTGCATTAAGATGTAGTTACCATAAGTAGTAAATGATAAACACCAAATAGATGATACCATTGTATGAAGCCATTCAGAGGGATTATAGATCAGGTAGGTTGGTTGATAGGGAAAAACTTGGCCAAAGGTTAAAGAGCCAGACTAGGAAGGAAGGACAAAATATTATCAATTGAAAAGAAGAGAAAAAGGAAATCCAGGCAGAAGTATTATACCATCCCGTGTTGCTAATAATGAGGATATGTTCTGAGAGTTCTGAAACATGCATCATCAGGCAATTTTGTCACTGTGTGAACATTGGTGTACTTACACAAATCTAGATGATATAGCCTACCACACACTTAGGCTATATGGTGTAGCCTATTGCTCCTAGGCTACAAACTTGTATTGTACATTATTATAATGAATACTGTAGGCAATTGTAATACAATGGGAAGTATTTGTGTATCTAAACATAGAAAACATACAGTAAAATTACCATATGAGAGATAAAAATGGTACACCGCTATGGAGTACTTAACTATGTATGGAGCTTGCAGGCCTGGAAGTTGCTCTGAGCGAGTCAGTGAGTGAGTGCGTGGTGAGTTAGTGTAAAGGCCTTGGATGTTACTGTACAATACTGTAGACTTTAGAAACATTGAACACTTAGGCTACACTAAATTTTTTTAACATGTTTTTCTTCAAAACTAAATTAACCTTAGCTTACTGTAGCTTTTTAACTTTATAAACTTTTAAATTTTTTAATCTTCTGACTGTTTTGTAATAACACTTAGCTTAAAATACACATTGTACAGCTATACAAAAATATTTTTCTTTACATTCTTATTCCGTAATCTTGGTTCTATTTTTTAATGTTTTTTTACTTTTATTTTTCTACTTTTTTAACATTTTTGATTTAAAACTAAGACACAAATACACACTAACCTATGCCTACAGGGTCAGGATCGTCAATATCACTGTCTTCCACCTTCACAACTTGTCCCACTGGCAGGTCTTCAGAGGCAATAAATGCATGGAGCTGTCATCTCCAGTAATAACAATGCCTTCTCCTGGAATACCCCCTGAAAAACCTCCCTGCTGTTTTACAGTTAACTTTTTTTAAATAGGTAGACAGAGTACATTCTAAATAAATCACATAGCAAGTACATAAACCAGCAACATAGTCATTTATTTTTCAAGTATGAGGTACTGTCATAACTTCATGTGCTATATTTTTATACGACTGGTAGCAAAGTAGGTTTGTTTACACCAGCATCACCACAGACACATGATTAATGTTTTGCACTATGGCATTATGACAGCTATGACAGCTATGACGTCACTAGACAATAGGAATTTTTCAGCTCCATTAAAATCTTGAAACGCATCACTATATGGAACATGACTATACTTTCAAAAGATGACCAATCTCGTAACCATCTAAGAATCCACATGCTCTAGAGGGGAAAAGAAATACTTTAAAATTGCTTCTAATTCTTCAAATTACAAATCTCATTGACCTCAGTATGTGGTGCTGGAATTTGTGGTTAGAAAGGTGTAAAATAAGAATGGCTTACCTCAAATGAAAACCTTTAAACTGAAAATTTTTGAATGTAAAGAAGTAGAGCATAGAGGAAAGAGAACAGATTTTGTAATCTGTTAGCCCAAGGCTCAAATCCTAACTTTGTACTTCTTGTCTTTGTGATTTGGGAAAAATTACTTAACTTTTGTGAACCTAAGATTCCTCACATAAAATAAGGATAAGTGATGTCTACTTCATTAACCTTGGTCTATGCCTTTTCCTTTTTCAAATGTCTTTTTGTTGGAAGAGTACTAATGTCTGGGTTTCTGGCTTTAATTAAAGAACTACTAATTATTAAACTGAAGGATGAAACCTGTTGAGACGTCCATTGAGACAGTAGTTTTAATCATTTTATAATTTTCTTCACCTGTGAAGAAAAAATGCTTATGCATGCAATATTGTTATATGAAAAAATAGTAATTAAATATGTGTTCAACAGAAATAGCTATAAAACACATAATGGAATGACGTTGGTGCCTTAGATAGACCTGAATATTTTATCCTGAAATCTGCCTGATTGTTATGCCCTGCAAGTGAGAATTGTGCTTACTTTATTATAATTCTTTAATTTATTCAATAACAACAAAAGTATGGAAGTGTATCTAAAGTTTTATGTATACTTTTTCATAATATTATAATACTGAACATCATTTTTGCCATTTATAATCAAATGTCTCAGAAGGAAGATTCTATGCAAAATTGTGCAGTGTTTTAAAATTTTTATTCAAAAAGTTTTTCTCGTACTGTTCTTCAAAGCAAATAATTTATTAATTTCTCAATCTAGCAAGATCACAATTCTCAAAACAAATATTTTCTTCCAAACTTTCTCACTATCTCTTTGAACTTGAAAACTAGTGAAAATATCAATCGCTATTTATACTAAATTTTTATTTCTCTAAATTTTACCTTAATTTGCCTAATTTTATTGGTAATAATAAAGTAAGCTGTTACTTAATTTCTTCAAAATACCATAGTGAGCCGGAAATAGTGGTGTGCACCTATAGTCCTAGCTACTCAGGATGCTGAGGCAGGAGGATTCCTTGAGCCCAGGAGTTTGAAGCTATAGTGAGCTATGAACTATGATAGTACCACTGCATTCCATCTTGGGTGACAGAGTGAGAACCCATCTCTGAAAAAAACAAAAGCTATGGTATGTGTTAGGTTAGTGGAAGAGATAGCATCAAATATAACCTGACCACATAACTTTTGCTCAGAGCCATAATATGTTGCCTTATGCTCTCTCTCAGCAGATTACTGAAAACTTAGTCTATGAAAAGCCAGAGGACCCCCTGAATTTTATGCTGTGCCAGGTATAGAATTGGAGAAAAAGAACAACCTTTTAATTCTCTTTATTGTAAAATACAGCACACATACAGCAAAGTGTATAGAACAAAGTACGTACAACTCTGAATTCTTATGAAGTAAACGTACCTTTGATTACCATTCAAGTTTTAAAAAAATAAATAAAACATAACCAGCATCCCAGAAGCCCCCCTCCTTTCCCTCACAGTTATTACTTCCCACAAAAGGATTCTTTATGACCTTTATGGCAATGACCTCCTCACTTTTCTCTATAATTTTATCACTAAACCTGAATCATGAAACACTTGTGTTTATATTTGGCAGCTTTTGAACTGTATATAAAGGGAACCATATCATATGTAATCAATTGTATCTGGTTTCTTATGCTCAAAATTATGTCATTGGGATTGATCCATGCTGTTGTATGTGGCAATAGTTCATTCATTTTAATTGAAAGGGGTGTCCAATCTTTTGGCTTCCCTGGGCCACTTTGGAAGACAAATTGGGGCCACACGTAAAATACACTAACAATGATAGCTGATGACCTGATGAGGAAAAAAAACACACAAAAAAATCTCATAATATTTTAAGAAAGTTTACGAATTTTTGTTGGGTCTCATTCAAAGCTGTCCTCAACCACATGTAGCCCACAAACTGCAGGTTGGACAAGCCTGCTGTGCAGTATTCATTGTGTAGAATACCATAATGTATCCTACCTTCAATGGGAATTCAGGTTGTTTCCAACTTGGAGTTATTGCAAAAATTTTTGCTGTAAACCTTCTTGCACATGTCTTTTGGTAACACATTTCCCTTGAGTGCATACCTTGAAGAGTAATTGCTGGATCATAGGGTATGTGTTTCCTCAGCTTTAGTAGATTATTTCAAACAATTTCCCAAAGTGATTATACCCATTTATGTTCCCACCAGCAGTGTGTAAGAGTTCCAGTTGTTCCACATCCTTACCCATGCTTACTACTATCAGTGGTTTTAGCATCAGCCATTTCGATAGGTGAATAGTAACATATCATTGCAATTTCATTTTGCTTTTTCCTGATTACTAAGGCAGTTGCATATCTTTTCATTTGTTTATTGGCCATTTGGAAATACTTATTTTTCTATTGCATTGTTTGTCTTTTTCTTAATCATTAGTAACAATTTTCCATATATTCTGGTTATGACTTCTTTGTTAATTATGCTTGTTGCAGGTGTCTTTCCACTGTGTCTTCCCTTTATTTCTCTTAAATGTATCTTTGCGTGAACAGAAATTATTAATTTTAATATAGTCAAATTTAACCATCTTTTGTTTTATGATTAGCATTTTCAGTGTCCTGTTGTAGAAGCTTCCCCTTAGCCCAAGCTCTTGACGGGCTGTGTCGCTCAGGCTGGAGTGCAGTGGCACGATCTTGGCTCACTGCAGCCTCTACCTCCCAGATTCAAGGGATTATCCTGCCTCCCGAGTAGCTGGGACTACAGGCATGCGCCACCCCGCCCAGCTAAATTTTTTGTATTTTTAGTAGAGACAGGAATACACCATGTTGGTTAGGCTGGTCTTAAACTCCTGACCTCAAATGATCCGCCCGCCTGGGCCTCCCAAAGTGCTGGGATTACAGGCATGAGCCGTAGCACCCAGTCGACCATAGTTTTCCATAATATCTCATGAAAGTTTCTTTGTGGTTGGTCTTTTTAAAGAGCAGGGGGTGGGGGTTAGTTTTGTTTGTTTGTTGCTTTCACATTTATATCCACAATTGGTCTGGAATTGATTTTGTGCAGGGTGTAAGCTGGGGTCAAGTTTCATTTTCTTCCAGTCAGATATCGAGTTGAGCAAGTGCCTTTTAGTAAAACAACTATATCTTCCATATTGCTCTACTTGAATTATATAGTATATTTGTCCATCTTTGCTTCAAAACAAGACTGTCTTATTGCTTGTACAAAGTATAATTAAGCTTTTTGTTGATCTTATATCCAGCAACCTTACTAAACTCAAATTACTAATTCTAATAATGTATGTGTTTATTCTTTAGGTGTTTCTACAGATATATGTAAATAGTAACAGTTTTATTTTGGCCTTTACAATCCTTTTCCTTTTTTCCTCCTTGTTTTATTGCATGTATGATATATCTTCTCTTTGACTCTTCAGATCCACCTTCCTGTCTTCTCTACCACAAAAATACTAACTTGGAATTACCAAATCAACAGGCTCTCATTCCTTCTGACTTCCAATTGGGTTAAGCCAATGGAAAACCCTGGAAGATGATTATAAGGAGGAAACAAGGTGAAATCAGGTTTATTCTCCTGGCTTTCTCCCCTAAGAGGTCACCTTGATCTGTCTGTCTTAAGCTGTCTCACAGTATCTTATTTTATATGACTATTTTCTTCTGAATTCCAGCAATGTTCTCTCTTCTTGACCCTTCAACCCTAAAGTAAGTTCAACTGCTACTAGCTTTGGATTATTATATTGTCCCATGTGACTCCCCCTGCCTAATTCTTTTCAAATAGCCCATTTATAAATAAACTCTCATTGAATTCTATTATAAGTATGCCATCCATTTCCTGTTGGAATGCTGACGCTGGTTAGGGATGTCCTGTTTAATTAATGCTGAATAGAAGTAGCTACAGTGGTTCAACTTACTTGCTTTGGTACTTTTCTCACTGATATATAATAGTTGCACATATTTTTAAGGTGCATGTGATATTTTCATACATATATACAATGTGTAATGATCAAATCGGATAATTGAAATATTTACTACCTAAAACATTTATCTTTTTTTCTTTTGGGAACATTATAATTCTTCTCTTCTAGCTATTTTGAAATATACAATAAAATATTAACTATAGCTTTCTTACTGTACTAAATACGAGAACTTATTCCTTTTAACTGTATTTTGTACCCATAACCAATTTCTCTACATCTCCCCTTCCCCTTTTCCCTTTCTAGCCTCTGGTAACCATGAATCTATTCTGCCTCCATGAGATCCACTTTTTTAGATCTCATATGAGTGAAAACATGCAATATTTGTCTTTCTGTGCCTGGCTTATTTCACTTAACATAAAGACCTCCAGTTCCATCCATGTTGCTGCAAATAACAGGACTTCCTTCTTTTTATGTCTGCATAGTATTCCTTTATATATATGTGTCACATTTTCTTTATCCATTCATGTGTTGATAAACACTTAGGTTGATTCCTTACCTTGGATCTTTTGAATAGCGCTGTAGTAAACATGGGAGTGCAGATATCTCTTCAAAACACTGATTTCCTTTCCTTTGGAAATAATAGCTAGCAGTGGGATTGCTTGACTATATCGTAGTTCTGTTTTTAGTTTTGTTTAGGAAACTTGATATGTTTTTCATAATGGCTGTAATACTTTACATTTACACCAATAGTGTGAAGTATTCCTCTTTCTTTGTATCTCCACCAGCACACTTGGTTTGTTTGGTGGTTTGGTTTTTCTTTTTTTTAAGTTGTTTGTTTGTTTTTTGGTCTTTTTGATAATAGCCATTCTAACTGGGATGAGATGGCATCTCATTGTGGTTTTGATTTGCATTTCCCTGATGATTAGTAATATTGAGCATTTTCCCATATACATCTTGACCATTTGTATATCTTATTTGGAGATATGTATATTCAGATCTTTTGCTTATTTTAAGTTGTGTTATTTTTTGCTGAGTTGTCTGAGTTCCTCTAGTTACTAATCCTTTGTCAGATGAATAGTTTGCAAATATTTTTCCCACTTTGTAGGTTGTCTCTTAACTCATTTTGCTTGCTGTGCAGAGAAGCTTTTTTTAATGAGGCTAGATTACTTGAGATTACTTGATGTAATCTCATTTGTCTAGTTTTGCTTTTGTTGCCTGTACTTTTGAGGTCTTACCTAAAAATCTTCATTCAGATCAATGTCCTATTGCTTTTTATCCAATGGTTTATTCTAGTATTTTCGAAGTTTCAGGTTTTACATTTAAGTCCGTAATCCATTTTGAGTTGATTTTTGTATATAGTGAAAGATAGGGATGTAGTTTTATTTTTCTGCATATGGACATCCTGTTTACCAAGCACCATTTATTAAAGAGTCTGTTCTTTCCCCCAATATATATTATTGGCATCTTTGTCAAAAATTAGTTGACTGTAAGTGCATGGATATATTTCTGAGTTGTCCATTCTGTTCCATTAGTCTATGTGTCTGTTTTTATGCCAGTACCATGCTGTTTTAGTTACTGTAGCTTTGTAGTATAATTTGAATTCATCTGGTGTGATACCTTCTAGTATTCTCTGATGGTTATTTGTATTTCTGTGGGGTCAGTGGTGGTATCCCCTTTATCATTTCTCATTGTGTTCATTTGAATCTTCTCTCTTTTCTTTTTTATTACTTTAACTAGCAGTCTATCTATTGATATATTCTTTTTAACCAGCTCCTGAATTCATTGATTTTTTGAAGGATTTTTTGTATCTCTATCTCTTTCAGTTTCACTCTGAGCTTGGTAATTTCTTGCCTTCTGCTAGCTCTGGGGTTTGCTTGCTCTTAGTTCTCTAGTTCTTTAAGTTGTGATGTTAGGGTGACAATCTGAGACCTTTCTAGCTTTTTGATGTGCATTTAGGGCTATAAATTTCCCTCTTAACACTGCTTTAGCTATATCCCAGAAGTTCTGGTATGTTGTCTTTTTGTTCTCATTGGTTTCAGATAACTTCTTGATTTCTGCCTTAATTTCATTGTTTACCCCAAAGTCTTTCAGGAGCAGGTTGTTCAATTTCCATGTAGTTGTGTGGTTTTGAGTGGGTTTCCTAATCTGGAGATCTAATTTGATTGGACTGCAGTCTGAGAGACTGTTTGTTATGATTTCACGTCTTTTACATTTGCTGAGAAGTGTTTTACTTCCAATTATGTGATTAATTTTAGAGTAAGTGCCATGTGGCACCAAAAAAATGTATATTCGGTGTTTTAAGGTGGAGAGTTCTGTAGATATCTATCAGGTCCAGTTGGTCCAGAGCTGAGTTCTAGTCCTGAATATCTTTGTTAATTTTCTGTCTCAATGATCTGTCCAATACTGACAGTGGGGTATTAAAGTCTCCCACGATTGTTGTATGGGGCTCTAAGTCTCTTTGTAGGTCTTTAATAACTTGTTTTATGAATCTGGGTGCTCCCGTATTGAGTGCATATGTATTTAGAAGAGTTAGCTCTTCTTCCTGAATCAAACCCTTTACCATTTTGTAATGCCCTTGTCTTTTTTGTCCTTTGTTGGTTTAAAGTCTATTTGGTCAGAAACTAGGATTGTAACCCCTGCTTTTTTCTGCTTTCCATTTGCTTTGTAAATTTTCCTCCATCTCTTAATTTTGAGCCTGTGTGTGTCTTTGCATGTGAGATGTCTCTTGAGTTCAGCACACCAGTGGGTCTTGTCTTTTATCCTGCTTGCCATTCTGTGTCTTTTAATTGGGGCATTTAGCCCATTTACATTTAAGGTTAATATTGTTATGTGTGAATTTGGTCCTGTCATCATCATGCTAGCTAATTTTGCAGACTTGTTAATGTAGTTGTTTCACAGTGTCATTGGTCTGTGTACTTTGGGGTATTTTTATAGTGGCTGGTAATGGTTTTTCCAAGTTTGTGCTGAGAGGTCTGCTGCTAGCCTCATTGGGTTCCCCTTGTAGGTTCCTGATCTCTCTCTCTGGCCGCCTTTAAGATTTGTTTTCTTTTATGTTTATCTTGGTGAATCTGATGACTATGTGCCTTGGGGATGGTTGTCTTGTATGGTATCTCACAGGGGTTCTCTATTTTTCTTAAATTTTTATGTCCACCTCTGTGGTAAGATTGGGGCAATTTTCATGAACTATATCCTCACTCTGTTTTCCAAGTTGTTTATTTTCTCTCCTTTTCTCTCAGGAATGCCAGTGAGTCATAGATTTGGTCCCTTCACAATCCCACTTTTTTTGGAGGTTTTATTCATTTTTTTAAATAAAAAATAAAAAACTTTTGTCAACTGAATTGATTCAAAAAACTGGTCTTCCAGCTCTTATATTCTTTCCTCACCTTGGTCAATTCTGCTGTTAATGATTCTAACCATATTAGTCATTCTTGAAGTGAATTCTTCAATTCTATAAGTTCAATTTTGTTCTGTCTTAAAATGGTTATTTCATCTTTCAGTTCCTAAAATGAATCATTTTAGTGGATTCCTTGGGTTGGGTTTCAACTTTCTGCTGGATCTCAATGATCTTTCTTGCCATGCAGATTCTGAATTCTATATCTGTCATTTCAGTCATTTCAATCTGGTTTAAAACCATTGCTGGGGGACTAGTCTGTTAATTTGAAGGTAAAGGGTCACTTTGGTTTTTGGAATTACCAGAGATTTTGCATTGATTCTTTCTCATGTGTGAGGGCTAGTGTTTCTTTACCTGTGATGGGAGTTGAGTATAATCAGTTGGCTTCATTTCTGCTTGCTTTCAGAGGGCCAATGCTCTGTGCAGGATTTTTGTGGCTGGGTTTTTACTTTAGGTTTCACAGATGCTGTATACTGGCAAAATATTTTTAGTGTTATAATTTGGGCTGAAATCCAGTAGTGGTGCTTAAGAGTAGTAGCCAGCAGATAGGCTGTTAGCCCTCTGCTCTTTCGTATTTTGACACATTCACAGTAGTGCTCTGCAGTAGAGGGGAGAGAGATGACCACTCCCCCTCAACTAGGTTCACTCCTGGAGTTTGGGGTAGCTGTCACCAATCACTAGCTCTGTACCTGCCTTTCCTTTGTTAGGTGTTCTGGACTGCAGGGCTCCCTCAGGCATGGAGCCACAGCTGGCAGTCAGGCTATACCCTTCCCTAACTGGCCCTGTGGAGGGAGGCACACCCGCTCCCCTACCAGCCTGAGAACCTGGGCGTCTCACCCCTTTCATTGTTCTGAGAGTTTCCCTTTGCTTGGGAGCTGCACAAATCAGTAAGTCCCACCTAGTTAGGAATAGCAGGGGTGAATGAAGTCACCTGGTCCATTATCCAGGCATATCCTGGGGGAACACAGAGCTGTGCCCACCCATAGAGTTCAGGCAGAGGTATGGTCACTGTGTGGAAGCCCCAGCCAGGGAGTGCTGCATGTCTAGGAGCAGCGGTTGGGTGGAGTAATCTGGCCCACCATCCAGGTGCTTCCTGGGAGAACACGTAGCTGCACTGCCCACAGAGTTTAGGCAGAGGCAGGTCTTCTCTGTTGGAAGCCCCAGCCAGCATGTTACACTTGCCTAGGAGCAGCAGGGGTGGGTGGAGTAACCTGATCTGCTGTTTGGGTGCTTCCTGGAGAAAAGCAGGAACTGTGTCTCCTGCCAGAGTTCAGGCAGGTGTGGGATCACTGTGCTGGAAGCTGACACTGAGCCTTATCTAGTGACTGGGAGTGGAGCAATCTGACTACTCTCTGGCATCATGACTGTGGCCTTTATTGGGGCTATGGCAGCTTGCACCAGGCTGCTCCAGCACCCAAAGCCTGTGGGTGTCCCTGTGGACTTTAGTGTTGCTTCTGCAGAAACTTTAGACGACTTTCAATATCAGTCTAGAGGCTCTGTGAGAGTCATGGGTGTTCTTCCATACCTAGGATTGCATAAGTCCCTGTAGGTAGTGTGGATTCCCTGGGGGTTCTCACCCCTTCCCCTTATTGGGGAGCTTCTCTTGCCTCCAGGCCAGTCCCAGGTAACTGGCTGCTCAGCTTTGCTCTTCTCTGTTTTCTATGTCCTCTCACTCCCTTGATGGATCCCCATGTGGTTTCTTCAGTTCATTTTTTTTTTACTTTCTATCTGTCTTCTATTTCCTATACTTTCCTTCATTTCCAGTGTATTTTCCTTTATTTGATTGAGCATAGTTAGTTATTACAGCTGCTTTAAAGTGCTTGTCTAGAGCCAAGTGCAGTGGCTCATGCCTATAATCCTAGCACTTTGGGATGCCAAGGTGGGCAGATCACTTGAGGCTAGGAGTTGAAAGTCAGCCTGGCCAACATGGTAAAACCCTGTCTCTACTAAAAATACAAAAAATTAGCCACCTATGATGGCAGGCACCTGTAGTCCCAGCTACTCAGGAGGCTGAGGCAGGAGAATGGTGTGAACCTGGGAGACAGAGGTTTCAGTGGGCTGAGATCGCGCCACTGCACTCCATCCTGGGTGACAGAGTGAGATTCTGTCTCAACAACAACAACAAAAAAATTAGCTGGGTGTGATGGCGTGCACCTGTAATCCCAGCTACTTAGAAGGCTGAGGCACTAGAATCACTTGAACCCAGGAGGCGGAGGTTGCAGTGAGCCAAGATTGCACCACTGCACTCTGGCCTGAGTGACAAAGCGAAACTCTGTCTCAAAAATAAAGTGCTTCTCTAGTAACCTCAACACCAGATCATCTTAGAGTTGGCATCTGTTGATTGTCTTTTTCATTTAAAGTGAATTTCTATGCTTTCTATAAGTAGAATAATTTTAGACAACCTGGGATATTGTTATTATTATATTGCATAGTCTGAGATTAGCTATAGTTTTCTGATGAATGTTGATTTTTTTTAAATGGCAGTTAATATGCTTAAATTCAAAGTGTAAGTTCTCTCTTGCCTCATGTGATTAACAGGTCATCGCTCAGATCAATTCACATTACTTTGAATCTATCCTATGAGTACATGTTCTAGGGGTCAGCCTGAAGTTCATACACAATATTGGAGAATCTTTTTCTCCTTTCAGAATTCTCCCTCACTCTTCAGAAACTGTTCATATTTGGCCAGGCTACTTCCCCTGATTCTTCCATACAGAAAGACAGCAGGATTTCTTATCAGAGTTTTAGGCATTCTTGCACTGCCACAGCTGTCTATGACTGTGATTTCTATTGGGTCAAAGCGGAAAAAATGAAGAACTCATTTTGGTCACTTGGTCCAAGTTTAGACTTTCCTTTAAAATATATCTGTCTTTGTTTAGGCTCCAGAGCCTTCAGGAAGTTATGTTTTGGTTTGGTTTGATTTTTGCATTGGTTTGTTTGTGGTGGGTGAGGTGGGTGTTGTATTTTGTCCATTGTATACAGCTGTTATCTGCAGGAGTCATTTTTAAGTGCCTTTTCCTGTATTTAGGAAGCAGAACCTCCTTGTTAAAAAATAATATATGCATTTAAAGTTTTATCACATAAATTTAAATATATAGTATTTTCATTTAATTTAGTTCTAAATAGTTTCTAATATGTATTATAATTTCTTCTTCAACTCATAGGTTTGGGGACATTATATTATTTGTACAAATTATTAGATATTGGATTTTGTAGTTATCTTTTGGTTTCTAAGTCAATTGCACTTTGCTCATATAACATACTTTGTATAACATCAAATCTTTGAAATGTGTTTACTTGCTTTATGACACAGCATATGGTTAATAGTTGTGAATAAATTTTTTGTAGTTTTAAAAAAAGGTTTATTTACAATCATTGGTAAGTGTTCTGAATGTATCCATTAGGTCAGGCTTACTAAACATGTTATTCAAGTCTTCTAATATGATTGTGAATTTGTCTATCTCCCTGTAGTTCAGTCAGTTTTTGCTGTGTATATGTGCTTGGGGTTATGTTATTAAGTGCATATAAATTTAGAATTCTTATTTATTTCTGGCAAATTGAACTATTTATTATAAAGAGGTATATCACGTACTCTGACTACTTGGTTCAACATTATTGTGGCTATACCAGATTTATTTTTGTTAACATGTAAATGGTATTATATTTTTCTATCCTTATTACTTTTAATTTTCCTCTGTTCTTAGGTTTCAGATATGTTTTCTATAAATAGCATACAGTTGAGTTTTCGCTTTTTATCATTAATACTCAAATCTGGCAAGTTTTTAACCATTTACAATCAATACAATTAAAGATATATTTGAGGTTAAATCTCTTGTTTTGCTATGTGCTATTTGTCCTACTTGTTATGTTTCTTTTTCTTTACTTTTAGCCTTCTTTTATCATTCCATTTTCCCTCTATTGGCTTAGAAGTTATCTACTTTTATTTTTTGTTGTTTTTTATTGGGGAAATTTTTTAAATTAGCAAACTTTATTTTTAGAGCAGTTTTAAATTTATAGAAAAATTGGGCAGAAAGAACAGTTTCCATATATCTCCTTCCCTCCTCTCCCACCACAAATTTCTCCTATTATTAACATTTTGCGTTAGTGTGGCACACCTGTTACAAATTGGTGAGGCAGCATTTGATATATTATTATTAACTAAAGACCATAGTTTACATTAGGGTTCTTTCTTTGTGTCGTACATTCTATGGGCTTTGACACATATATATGATCTACTGTGACATGGATCTACTGTGACAGTATTATACAGAATGTGGTCACTGTTCTAACAATCCTCATGATATTTTATAATGGTTCCCATAGAGACTGTAACATATGTCCTTGATGTATCAAAGTACAAATTATTTGCACCAGCTCAATATACGGATTTCTGTATTTTGAATCTCTACATATTTTAGCCTAACAAAATATGGTAATTCCAAGTAAACCAAAATTGCAAGTGGAAAAAAATTGTTTTTCATTCTCCCTAGGTGCAGGAAATGATGAAAAACAGAGACAAAATGTGAAATCTACAAAGAACGAGCCTCTCTTCAGCATTGTTTACAATCATGTGTCAATACTATGTTCTGTTTTCCATCTGGAAAAAAAATGGTTTTGAATAGACATTGGTGGTGACTCTACCTGAATGTGTTCTTAATTTTTAAGTAAAAAATCTATAGGATATCTATGTAAACTTTACATAACAATTACAGATATCTCTGGATAATCATACAAAAATATACACATTATACATATGCATTCATTGATATTTCAGTACTCATTCCCCTAAATCCCCGAATAAGAAGTTCACAAATCACAACTAGCAATTTATATGTACTTCTTATAAAGCATACAAATCTGTCTCCAAGCTATTTACAAAATGTGTAATCAGAAAATGTGTGAAAAAGAATTTATGACAGCATTTTTTTCTCTTAATGAAAGATTATTGTTGTAATATCTCTTTTTTATTTTTACTGTTTCTTCTTTAACTTTGTTTGTTATATTTTGCCGTTAGTGGATGTGATTCTAATTTTTTCCTATGGATAGCTCGCTTCTGATTTTTAATCTACAGCAAAACTCAAACATGTTATACTACTCCATACACACCTGTGGGTGAGGCAGAACATCACTTTCTCATTACCATTTCCCCTAAAGAGTATCTGCATCATGTGGAATGTATAACCAGTTCAACTGGTATTTTAATGCAAAAAACCTTAACTTGGTCTGTCTGGTATGAGTGTGTCTGCCTAAAGATCATAACTGAGATGATCATCTGATACTACTTTTGTGATATGAACCTTCCATTTAATTTCTATTTGAACATTACAGGAGACTTGATTTTTTTATATTGTTTAGTTGATGAATTGGTGTGGTTATATGATTGAATTACAATAAATTAAGCTTCTGTTTGAACAATCATGCACAAACTCTAATTTTTTATATCTTTCATTTCTTAAAATTACATAAAAGTCGCTTTATAATTTCAAAGTTTACTTGTTTTTCTTTTCAGTTGTCCACAAAATGTATGTGTGCTCAAACTCAATAAATTGTTCTTATTCAAACAGATAAGGAGCTCTGTTGACTGTGGGCTGGCAAAACTAGGTGAAAGCTGATAAACTTGCAGTAAACCTGTGGGAAAAGTTTGAGTTACACAACTAAGGTCATACCAATTAGTTGGGTGAATAAAATAATCCAAAGATAAATGGACCGATAATATTTTAGTGATAAAAACTCAAATGTTATCAACAACAAATGAAATTAATGATTAAATTTAGTTCACTAGTTTTCAATCCTAAGACCAGACAGTTTTGCTATGTTTCTTAAAGCAGAACTTTTAGGACCCAACCACACCAGCCACTTTAGCTTTCTTGTTGGCTTTCTGGGATACCTTTCACAACTGTCATTTTTGACCTTTCAGAATGAGGCAATGGATCAGAGGGATGGGCTTGGTATGGTACAGCGAACCTGTCTGAAGATGTTTGTCTAAGAAGAAAAGGGAGAAAATGAAGATCAAGCTTCATATGCAATGACTCAGGCTCTCTACTGAAAGAGCTATCTAATATGGAAGCTCAATCAGCTAAAAGTGTATTCAGCTCTTAGTTCCTAAGTGGAAGGAAGTAGTCCCACGCCAGGAGTAAACACTAAAGAATCTGGGTGGAACTTACTGTCAAGCAGAAAAGAAAGAGGCGTCTCAGAACTGACCCTTTTGGAGTAAAACTGACAGAGGACATGGATGGCTATGTCGAATATAAAAGGAAAATAAATGTTTCAATGTCAGAGTAACTGGAGATCAAAATACATGACCTCCCTTGAAGGAATCCTTTAAAGAAGCTTATGAAAAACAGGTTTTTTATACAGCTATGAAGTATGAGCATCTCAAGTGTTGTTAGAGATGTTTATGAAAACACTTAGAATACTAATGGGCATTGCTAGTCCTGATTATTTTAGTAATATTATTATCAACAGTAGTAGTATGGGATTTTACTTGATTACCCTCACTCAAATAATTCCCCAGCCACCTTGATTTCCTCACGGTAAGAGCAAAGCTACTTGAGCAGTTTTCCTTCATCTTTCTCCTCCCTTCTGTTTAAAGAATAAATATGACACCATTAGTCATTCAAAAAATGTAAATCGAAACCACAATGAGAGATCACCTTAAACTCACTATAATCAAAAAGACAATAAGTATCAGTGAGGATGTAGGGAAATTAGAACCCTCATATGCTGCTAGTGGAATGTAAAATGGTGCAGCCACTTTGGAAAACAATTTGGCAGTGCTTCAAAAAGTGAAACATTGTGTTATTACATGACAGTAATTCTACACCTAGGTTGATAGGGTTTGGCATGTCCCCAGTCAAATGTCATCTTGAATTGTAGCTCCCATAATCCCAATGTGTCACAGGAGGGACCCAGTGGAAGGTGATTGAATCATGGGGGCAGGATTTTCCCATGCTGTGTTCATGATAGTGAATGAGTTTTCATGAGATTTGATGGTTTTATAAAGGGCAGTTCCCCTGCACATGCTTTCTTCCCTCCCACCATGTAAGACATGCCTTTGCTCCTCCTTCTCCTTCTGCCATGATTGTGAGGCTTTCCCAGCCATGTGGAACTGTGAGTCCATTAAATCTCTTTTTCTTTATAAAGTACCCCATCTCACGTATTTCTTCACAGCAGTATGAAAATTGACTAATACATAAGTATATACCCGAGAGAACTGAAAACATATGTCCACAAAAAATCTTGTACATGAATGCTCATAGCAGCATTCATAATAACCAAAAAGATGGAAACAACCCAAATATCCATCAACTGATTAATAGATTTTTTAATATAGTCTATACATACAATGGAATATTATTTAGCCTTAAAAAAGAAGGAAATCTTGTCAATTGCTACATCATAGATGAACCTGGAGGACATTATGCTAAATGAAATAAACCAGTCACAAAAAGCAAATATTATGTGATTCTACTTATATGAGGTATCTAAAGTAGTCAAATTTACAGAAACAGAAAGTAGAAAGCTGATTACCAGGGACTAAGAGAAGGGCAAATAAGGAGCAATTTAATGGATTTACTTTCAGTTTTGCAAGATGAAAAAGTTGTAGAGATCTGTTGCACAACAATGTGAATATACTTAACACTACTTAACTGTACACTTTAAAATGGTTATAATGGCAAATTTTACTTTGTGTGTTTTTACCACAACCAAAAAAATTTTAGTTCAAAATGAAAAATGGGACATATCTATACAATGGATTTTTATTCAGCCATAAAAAGGAATAAGGTACTGATACATAACTATGACTTTTATAAGCCTGGAAAACATTGTGTTAAATAAAGGCAGCCAGACATAGAAAACCACTTGATTTCATTTCTATGAAATGTCCAGAATAAGAAAATCCACAGGGACATAAGTAGATAAGTGGTTGTCAGGGGTTCCAGTGAGCGGGTAATGGGGAATGACTGCTAATGGGCATGAGGTTTCTTTTGGAGGTGATGAAAATATTCTGGAATTAGGTAGTGGTAATGATTGTGTAACTCTGAATATTCTAAAAACCACTTAAATTGTACACTTCAAAAGGGTTAATTTTATGGTGTATGAATTATATATAAACAAAGCTATTTTAAAAAAAAGAAATGTGGAGGTTAATATTTTTAAGTTCCACCTTATAACAGGGAAGAAGAAGAATAGTTGTGGAACTCAGAAACAACAAAAACAAGAGTATCTTAACCTTCCAGGAGAATTATTCTCCTATTTCCCCTACTCTTCACAAATTCCCTTGTTTTATTCTTTGGTCTCTTGAATATGATTTCCTCCTAGTATTTCATGACTAGTAACTCATTCTCAGCTCTACTCACCTACTCTTCTCCACCTATCTTCTTTGCTCTTACATATTTAACCACTTTAATAACTCTATCCAAACTCACCTATTCTTGTGAATAAGTTATGAGTACATACGTGTAACTATGTCTGTTAGTGTTTTCTGCTCACATGTGCCTAGATATATGTGTGTGTATAAGGATGTGGACAAGTGTGGTTTCAGGTGATTCTGTGCCTATGCTTCAATCTTCATGTCAATTTTTTGGTTGGAAACATTGTAAGGATAAAACTCAGAAAACTCTGTGTTTTTATTTGTAAGGATAAAACTCAGAAAACACTGTGTTTTTATAAGGGACAAACAATATGCTAATATTGCCAGTGTGCTAGTACCTTAGAGGCTCAGGCTATTTTCTTTTTATACTGTTGGCAGAATTTGTAACAATCTAATACCAGATGGAGAGTAGTACTGTGGCCTATTATTATGAACACCTAGGGGATTCCAATAGGCAGAATAAATTGTTTGCCTAATTCAGTATTTTAATTTTTTAAGAAAAAAGTCCTCCTCAAACTCCACTAAAATTTCAGTAAAAACTTACAAAAGGAAGTAAATTTACAAAGGGAAGTAAATTCACTGTAATACTCAAAGCAGACCAGAGATTTTTATGATTTCTGATAACAGAAAGCAGATGGGATAGCAGTGACAGATAAACTAGAGCACAAGCCACTGCTCAGAATTCACAAGGGTAGCTAAGTGGAGGCAGAGCCTCAGAGGACTCCAAACTCAGTAGTGACAGATACAGAGAAGTAGGCTATGAGTATCTAAAGGACTGTTCTTTTCCAATGACCTTTACACTGTTTTAGTCACCTTCTACCAGAGCCACAGTTGGTCATCACCAAAACTGTTCCACTTATGAAATCACTCATCTAGACAGGCTATACTTTCAGAAATTGCACTGAACCTGGTGAATTTTATAGGGAAAAAAAATGTGTCAAATTTTTATAATAAGAAAAAACTGGAGCTAATTGTCCAACCACACTTTGGTCAAATTGTGGCACATCCATGCAATTTAATTCTATCCATACAATAAATGCTTTTGTAATTGTTGCTTAATTATTTGGATGAATACAAGTTGATCTACTCCATATCATATAACAATATAACTCTACATATAAACAACATATTTACACATGTACACACAAAAAGATTCAAATGGGGAAAGAGACAAAATGAAAGGAATAAAAGAATAGAAAAAAATATTAAAATATGAAATCTTGAGTTGGGATGCTTTTTCTAAACATAATACCAAAGGCAGAAATCACTAAGAAAAATAATTACATACGTGACATGAAAAACAAACAAGAAACTATGGAGAAGGGGCTTCAAGATGGCTCGCTAGGTACATCTGGTACTCACCTCTTCCACAAAAAAAGAACCAAAATAGTGAGTGGAGAATCACACTTTTTGCAAATTGTCTAAGACAGTGGTCCCCAACCTTTTTGGCACCTGGGAAATGGTGCTATGGTTTTGCTGTGCCCCCACCTAAATCTCTTCTTGAATTGTAGTTTCCCATAATCCCTATGTGTCATGGGAGGAGCCCAGTGGGAGGTAACTGAATCATGAGGGTGGTTACCCCCATGGTGTTCTTGTGAGTTCTCACAAGATCTGATGGTTTTGTAAGGGGCTTTTCCCCCTTTGCTCAGCATTTCTCCTTCCTGCCACCCTGTGAAGAAAGTGCCTTTCTTCCTTTTTGCCTTCTGCCATGATTGTAAGTTTCCTGAGCCTTCTAAGCCATGCAGAACTGTGAGTCAATTAAACCTCTTCTCTATAAATTACCCAGTCTTGGGTATTTCTTCATAGCAGAATGAGAATGAACTAATACAACTGGTTTCATGGAAGACAATTTTCCATGGACTGGAGGAGGGAGATGGTTTCTAACTGAAACTGTTCCACCTCAGACAATCAGGCATTAGTTAGATTCTCATAAGGAGCATGCAATCTAGATCTTTCGCATGCACAGTTCACAGTAGGTGTTGTGCTCCTATGAGAATCTAATGCCACCACTGATCTGACAGGAGTCACAGCTCAGGCAGTAATCCTTACTCACTGCTGCTCACCTCCTGCTGTGTGGCCCAGTCGCTAACAGGCCGCATACTGGTACCAGTCTGCTGCCTGGGGGTTAGGGACCCCTGGTCTAAGAGAGAACACTGGAATCCAACAGAGAAGTGATAGGAAGCAATGAAGGAGAGGGAAGTGAGGCAGCCTGCTCTGCCAGGATCAGCTGAGAACCTGGAAAGGCTCCTCAATGTGGGGAATGGGTAACTGTGAGATCCCCAGTGGTCCACATTTCCACTGTGGACTCCTTCTATCCTAGCCATGGGAGAACCTTTTGACCATCACAGGCCCTGAAACCAACATAGAGAACTGCCTGGAGACCACACATTGCTCCAGAGAAGGAGTTCAGGTTGAACTCCACAAACCTCCACATTCTATGAAGCTACAGATGGTGCCATTTTGAGAACCCAGCCTGCCCCCAACTAGACTACCCTGCTCTGGAGCTCAACAGCCCATGCTATCTCCACATCCCTGGAGCCCCAACTGAGATTCCCCAACTAGAGCAGATGCCACCAGGACAGAGGCAGTAGCCATCAGCAGTGACCCTAACCTCCAACAGAGGAGCAACTGTGCACTTTCATGCATCCCAAGCACAAACTCCACTACCTGCAGCTGCTGCTACCACAAGCTACTGCCACTGGGGCTGAAGCATGACAGAAGCATGTGCCCCTCCAGCTGCCTGCCTATGGCTGCTCCCACTGAAAACAATCATACCCTCCCCAGCAGAAGGGCAGTAGCACAACTGCTGCTGCCTCCACTTGAGCATTCCAGTGACAGCCTGGTTATCACCCTAACCAGAGCTACTACCAAGGAGCCTAAGGACATATCCAGTTAGCCTGGCTCTACCTTTCAACCCCCAGTATCCAATCATGCCATCTAGGGCCTGGGGATCAACCAGAACAGTTTAACACCATTGGCACCTGAGTACTCCTCCCAGGAACCTGAGGCCAGAACCACCCAGCCTGCTGCTACCACCACAGCTAACACACACCTTCATGCACCACCTACAGGCCTATGGATGGGCCCACCCAACCCGCTGCAATAACCACCAACACCAACACAGACCACTTGGGACCCAGAGGATTGTCCCATCACTGTTACTGCCATCACCATGCCACACCCACTTCCCAGGGATCAGAGAATCTGCCCACCTGCCCTGCCCATTTCTGCCATCCCTAAAGCTGTCTGGAAACCCAAAAATCAGCCTGCCTGGACCTGCTAACACCAGTGCCAGTGTATGCTGCTCTGAGGCTCCAAAACAGGCATGCTTCACTTACTGCTGCCACCACTGGGGCCCAAAGACTGGCACACCTGATGTACTAGTCCCCAAAGAAATCATACAGAGGCTATACTACTGCACACAACCGGAACCAAAGCCAATACCATAAATCCATCTTCAGGAATAAGTCCTCTTCTATGAAAGCAAATTTTGAAAACTGAAAGAAGTGATATTACATCCAATGCACAGATATCAAGGTAATGATATAAGATGAAAGTAAGGAAATATAACAACTACAAAGGTACATAATAATTCTCTAACAACAAATTTAAATCAAAAAGAAATTTATAAAATCCCAAAATTATTCAAAATATTGATACTAAAGAAGCTCAGTGAGATACAATAAAATGCTGAAAAATAATGCAAATAAATCAGAAAGACAATTCAGGATATTAATGAGAAATACATTTAAGAGTATCATAAAAAGAACCAAATAGAAATCCTGGAAGTGAAGAATTTCTTTAATGAAATACAAAATGCATTAAAAAGTTTCAACAATACACTAGATCAAAGAGAAGAAAAAAATCTCAGAATTTGAAGAAAGGTCTTTTGTGATGACTCAGTAGACAAAAATAAAGAAAACAGAAAAAAAATAATGAGCAAAGCCCATGTGACACATGGGAGAACATAAATTGACCAAATATGGTAGTTTTGGGCATTTTGGAAGGTAAAGAGAAAACTAAAGGGTTAAAAGCCAATTTAAGAAAACAATAGATAAAAATTTTCCAAGTCTAGTAGGAGATTTAGACATCCAGATACAGGAAACCCAGAGATCCATTGTATTGAATGGACACAATTCAATAAGGTCTGTTCCATGGGACATAATAGTCAAACTGTCAAGTCAAATACACAGACAGCATTCTAAAAACAGCAAGAGAAAAGGTATTTAGTCACTTACAAAGGAATCCCCATCACACTAACGGTGGATTTCTCAGCAGAAACCCTGTGCATGCTAGGAGAGAATATGGATGATATATATTCATGGTGCTGAAAGACAAAAAAAAACCTGCCAGCCAAGGATACTACACCTAGCAAAGTTCTCCTTCATCAATGACAGAGAAATAGTCTTTCCCAGACAAAGAAAACCTGAGGGTATTCATCACCACTAGACTGGCACTGTAAGAAATGCTTAAGGGAGTCCTATACCTGAAAGTGAAAGGACAATATCTACCATTATGAAAACAAAGGAAAATATAAAACCCACAGATAGAGCAAACACATAAACATGAAAAAGACTCAATGATATCACTACAGAAAAACCACCAAATCACAATAATAAACAATGAGAAAAAAGAATATACAGGACAACCAGAAACCAATTAATAAAATGACAGGAATAAGCCTTCACATATCAATAATAAGCTTGAATGTAAACGGATTAAACTTTCCACCTAAAAGATACAGACTGGCTGAATGAAAAAGCATGGCTCAACTATATGCTGCCTACAAGAAACTCATCTCACCTATGAAGACCCATATAGACTGAAGTAAAGGAATGGAAAAAGATACCCCATACAAATAAGAACAAAAAAATGAGCAGGAGTAGCTAAACTTACCTCAGATGAATCAGACTTTAAGTCAAAAACAGTAAAAAGAGATAAAGATAGTCATTATATAATGACAACGGGATCAACTCAGTAAGAGGATATAACAATTCTAACCCTATATGCACTCAACAGCAGAGCACTCAGATATATACAGTAAATATTATTATTAGATCAACGGGAGAGACAGACTTCAATACAATAATATTTGGAGACTTCATCACTCCACTCTCAACATGAGACAGATCATCTAGACAGAAAATCAACAAATGTCAAAACCCTGTTAATGTCAAAACATTGTTGAAGGCTGGGCATGGTGGCTCATGCCTATAATCCCAGCACTTTGGGAGGCCATGGCAGGTGGATCACTGGAGTCCAGGAGTTCGAGACCAGCCTGGGCAACATGGCAAAACTCCATCTCTATAAAAAATACAAAAATTAGCCAAGTATGGTGGTGCATACCTGTAATCCCAGGAGGCTGAGGCATGAGAATCACTTGAACTCAGGAGGCGGAGGTTGCAGTGAGCCGAAATCACGCCACTGCACTCCCGCCTGTGTGACAGAGCAAGACTCTCTTGGTGGGAGTGTAAACTACTACAGCCACTAAGGAAAACAGTATGGAAATATCTTAAAAAAAAAAAAAAAAAAAAAAAAAAAAAAAAAAAAAAAACTAAACTAAAAATAGAACTACCACACTGATTTGGTTTGGACGTTTGTCCCTCCCTAAATCTCAAGTTGAAATGTAATCCCTAATGTTGGAGGTGGGGCCTGGTGGGAGGTCTTTGTGTCATGAGGGAGGAGCCCTCATGAATGGCTTTGTGCTCTCCTCATGGTAATAAATGAGTTCACACTCTGAATTAACATGAGATCTGGTTGTTTAAAAAAAAGTGGCACTTCCCAACTCTCTCTTCCTCCTGTTCTTACCTTTTGACACTGCATACTCTCCTCCACCATGATTGTAAGCTTCCTGAGCCACTCTCCAGAAGCAGATGCTGGAGTCATGTTTGTACAGCCTGCAGAACTGTGAGTCAATTAAATCTTTTTTCTTTATAAATTACCCAGCCTCCAATAAATATTTCTTTATGGCAATGTAAAAACAGACTACACATACTATCCAGCAATCCCACTACGGGGTATTCATCCAAAAGAAAAGAAGTCAGTATATCAAAGGGGTACCTGCACGTGCATGTTTATTGCAGCAATGTTCACAAAAGCAAAGATATGAAATCAACCTCCATGTCCATCAACAAGATAAGTGGATAGAGAAAATGTGGTACATATACACAATGGAATACTTTCAGCCATAAAAAAAGAATGAAAAATCATGTCATTTGCAGCAACATGGATGGTACTAGAGGAAATTAGGTTAAGTGAAGTAAATCAAGCACAGAAAGATGAATAGCACATGTCCTCATTCATATGTGGAAGCTAAAAAGGTCAATATCATGGAAGTAGAGTATGATAGATGCCAGAGGTTGAGAAGGGCATGCAGGTGGAAGGAGGGGATGAAGAGAGATCAGTTAATGGATACAACCATACAGTTAGATAAAAGGTATAAGTTCTAATGTTCAACAACAGAGTAGGTTTGATTATCTCAATTCCAGGACTTGACTCTTTGGCATTTCTGGACTTTCCCTGAGTCTACTACCCTAAAGGGAGAGTCCCAAGCCAGGCATCATTCATGACACACTCACTTAAGAGACCCTAGGGCTTAAGGGAACACCAGCAGTAGTCTGGCAGTACTCTTTGTGGCCTGGGGAGACAGTGACAATGGGGTGAGTCTCCTCTGCCTTTGGAAAGGGGAGGGAGGAGTGGGAAGGACTGTCTTGTGATTTGAGGGCCAGTTCAGCTGCAGTACAATAGAACACCAGATAGACTTCTAAGGTTTTTAACTGTAGTCCCTGAGTCCTGGACAGCACTTACAGACCCACCCAGAGCCTGGGGGACCACATTGCCCTGAAGGGAAGGACACAGGCCTGGCTGGCTTTGCCATCTGCTGACTACAGAGCCCCAGGGGCTTGAGCAAACATAGGCAGTACCAAGGGAATGGTTATAGTAGGCCTTGGGTGAGAACCAGTGCAGTACTGGCTTTAGGTCTGATCCAGTGCAGTCATAGTAGTGGTGGCCACAGGGCTGCTTATGTCATGCACCCCAGCTTTAGGTGGCTCAGAACAGAGGGAGAGACTCTGTATGTATGGTAGAAAGTAAGGTAAGAGAACAGGAGCTTCTGCCTGATAATCCAGAGAATTCTCCTGGATCTGGCCCAAGATCAACCAACAAAGTGGTACCTCTACAAGTCTACAAAAACTACAGGCTTGGGATGTCCCCTAAAGTAGATACAACCTAGATCAAAACTCCAGAGTCATTTAATTATCTGGAAAGCCTTCCCAAGAAGGATGGCTACAAATAAACTCAGACAGTGAAGACTACAATAAATACCTAACTCTTTAATGCCCAGACACCAAAGAACATCTACGAACATCAACATCAACACCATTCAGGAAAACATTACCTCACCAAATGAACTAAGGACCAATCCTGGAGAAACAGAGACATGTGAGCTTTCAGAGATTTCAAAATAGCTGTGTTGAAGAAACTCAAAGAAATTTAAGGTAACACGGAGAAGGAATTCAGAATTCTATCAGATAAATTTGACAAAGAAAATGAAATAATTTAAAAGGACCAAGCAGGAATTCTGGAGTTGAAAAATGCAATTGGTACACTGAAGAATGCATCAGAGACCTTTAATAGCAGACTGGATCAAACAGAAGAAAGAATTACTGAGCTTGAAGACATGTTATTTGAAAATACAGTCAAAGGGACAAAAAAGAGTAAATAATATTGAAGCACACATACAGCATCTAGAAAATTGCTTCAAAAGGGCAAATCTAAGATTTATTGGTCTTAAAGAGGAAGTAAAGAAAGAGATAGGGGTAGAAAGTTTATTCAAAGGGATAGCAACAGAGAACTTTCCAAACCTAGAGAAAGATATCAATATCCAAGTACACGAAGATTATAGAATAACAAACAGATTTAACCCAAAGAAGACTACCTGAGACATTTAATAATCAAACTCCCAAAGGTCAAGGATAAAGAAAGAATCCTAAAAGCAATAAGATAAAAGAAACAAATAACATAAAATGGAGCTCCAACAAGTCTGGCAGCAGACTTTTCAGTGGAAACCTTACAGGCCAGTGCGAACCTTACAGGCCAGTGGAGAGTGGCATGATATATTTCAAGTGCTTCAGTATAAAAACTTTTACCCTAGAATAGTATATCCAGCAAAAATATCCTTCCAACATGAAAGAGAAATAAATACTTTCTTAGACAAACAAAAGCTAAGGTATTTAATCAATGCCAGGCCTGTCCTACAAGAAATGTTAAAGGGAGTACTTCAATCGGAAAGAAAAGGACGTTAATCAGCAATAAGTAATCACCATAAGGTACAAAACTCACTGGGATATTAAGTACACAGAAAAACTCAGAATATTATAACGCTGTAACTGTGGTGTGTAAACTACTCTTATCCTAAGTAGAAAGAGTAAACAATGAACCAATCAAAAATAATAACTACAGCAACCTTTAAGATATAACTAGAAACAAAAAAAAAGTTAAAAAGTTGGGGGATGAAGTTAAGGTGTAGAGTTTTTATTAGTTTTATTTTGCTTGTTTGTTTTTCATGCAAATAGTGTTGTTATCAGGTGAAAATAATGAGTTATAAGACAATATTTGCAAGCTTCATGTAACCTCAAAACAAAAAAATACAATGGACACAAAAAAAATAAAAAGCAAGAAACTAAATCATATCACCAGAGAAAATCACCTTCACCAGAGAAAGATAGGAAGGAAATAAAGAAGGAAGAGAAGACCAGAAAACATAACAAAATGGCAGGAGTAGGTCCTTACTTATCAATAATAACATTGAATGTAAATGGACTAAACTCTCTAATCAAAAGACATAGACAGGCTGAATAGATGAAAAAACAAGACCCATTGATCTTTTGCTTACCAGAAACACACTTTACCTATGAAAGACAAATATAGACTGAAAATAAGGAGATGGAAAAAGATATTCCATGTCAATGGAAACCAAAAAAGAGCAAGAGTCACTATACTTGTATCAAACAAAATAGATTTCAAGACAAAACTATAAGAAGAGAAAAAAGAAGGCCACTATGTAATAATAAAGGAGTCAATTCAGCAAGAAGATATAACAATTTTAAATATATGCCCCCGAATACAGGAGCACCTAGATATATGAAGGAAATATTCTTGGTAAAGAGAGAGGCCCTAATACAATAATAGCTGGAGACTTCAGCACCTCACTTTCAGCATTAGACATATCTTCTAGACAGAAAATCAACAAAGAAACATTGGACTTAATCTGCACTATAGACCAAATGGATCTAATAGATGTTTATAGAACATCTCATTCAATGGCTGTAGAACATTTCATTCAATGGCTACAGAAAAAGAAATTCTTTTTCTCAGCGCATGGATCATTCTAAAGGATAGACCATACTTTAGGTCACAAACAAGTCTTAAAATGTTCAAAAACCTTGAAATAATATCAAGCATCTTCTCTGCCCACAATGGAATAAAGTTAGAAATTAACAACAGAGGAATTTTGGAAACTATACAAATACATGGAAATTAAACAATATGCTCCTGTGTGACCAGTAGGTCAATGAAGAAATTAAGAAGTAAATTGAAAAATATTTTGAAAAAATGATAATGGAAACACAAGATACCAAAACCTATAGGATATAGCAAAAGCAGTACTAAGAGGGAATTTTACACCTTTAAGTACCTATGTCGAAAAAGAAGAACAACTTCAAATGAACAATCTAACAGTTCATCTTAAAGAACTAGAAAAGCAAGAGCAAACCAAACTCAAAATTAGTAGAGGAAATAATAAAGGGCAAAAATAAGTGAAATTGAAATGAAAAAACAAAATACAAAAGATTAACGAAACGAAAGTTGGTTTTCTGAAATGTTAAACAAAATTGACAATCCTTTACCCAGGCTAACCAAAAAAAGAGAGAATACACTAATAAATAAAATCAGAAATGAAAAAGAAGACATTACAACCAATACTTCAGAAATTCAAAGGATCATTATCAGCTACAATGAGCAACTATTTGCCAATAAATTAGAAAATCTAGATGAAATGGACAAATTACTAGATACATGCAACCTACCAAATTGAACTGGGAAGAAATCCAAAGCCTGAACAGACCAGTAACAAGTAATGAGATAGAAGCCATAATAAAAAGTCTCCCACTAAAGAAAAGCCTGGAACCTGATGGCTTCACTGCTGAATTCTACCAAACATTTAAAGAAGAATTAATACCAATTCTACTCAAACTATTCCAAAAAACAGACGAGAAAGGAATACTTCCAAATCCATTCTATGAGGCCAATATAACCCTGATACCAAAAGCAAATGAACAAACATCAAAAAAAGAAAAAGCTACAGGCCAATATCCTTGATGAATATTGATGCAAAAATCCTCAACAAGATACTAGCAAACCAAATTCAGTAGTACTACATTAGAAAGATCATTCATCATGACCAAGTGGGATTCATCCCTGGGATGCCAGGATGGCTCAATGTATGCAAATTAATCAATGTGATACATCATATCAACAGAATAAAGGATTAAAACCATATCATTTCAATTGATGCTAAAAAAGCATTTGATAAAATTCAACATCGTTTCATGATAAAAACCCACAAAAACAAACTGGGAATAGAAGAAACATACCTCAATGTAATAAAAGCCATATATGGCAGACCCACAGCTAGTACGCTGAATGGAGAAAAACTGAAAGCCTTTCCTCTAAGATCTGGAACATGACAAGGATGCCCATTGTCACCACTGTTATTCAACATAGTACTGGAAGTCCTAGCTAGAGCAATTAGACAAGAGAAAGATACAAAGGGCATCCAATCTAGAAAGGAAGAAGTCAAATCATCCTTATTTGAGATGGCATCATATTTGGAAAAACCTAAAGACTCCACAGAAAAACTATTAAAATGGATAAATTTAGTGAAGTTGCAGGATATAAACTTAACATACAAAAATCAGTAGCATTTCTATATGCCAACAGTGAACAATGTGAAAAATAAATTAAAAAGTAATGTAATTTACAATAGCCACAACTAAAATTAAATACCAAGGAATTAACCAAAAACATAAAAGATCTCTATAATGAAAATTATAAAACAAGGCTGAAAGAAATTGAAAATGACACCAATAAATGGAAAAACGTTTCATGTTCATGGATTATAAGAATCAATATTGTTAAAAATGTTCACACTACCCAAAGCAATCTATAGATTCAATGCAATTTCTATCAAAATACTAATGACGTTCTTCACGGAAATAGAAAACCAATCCTAAAATTTATATGGAACCACAAAAGACCCAAAATAGCCAAAGCCATCCTAAGCAAAAAGAACAAAACTGAAGGAATCACTTTACCTGACTTCAAACTATACTACAGAGCTATAGTGACCACAACAGCATGGTACCGACATGAAAACAGACACATAGACCAATGGAACAGAATAGAGAACCCAGAAACAAATCTACACGCCTACAGTGAACTCATTTTTGACAAAGGTGTCAAGAATATATGCTGTGGAAAAAATAGTCTCTTCAATAAATGGTGCTGGGAAAACTAGATATCCACATAGAGAAGAATGAAACTAGACCCCTATCTATCACTACATGCAAAAAATAAAATCAAAATGGACCAAAACTTAAACTAAGACCTCAAACTATGAAACTACTATAAGAAAATATTGGGGAATATCTCCAGGATATTGGTCTGGGCAAAGACTTCTTGAGTAGTACCCCACAAGCACAGACAACCAAAGCAAACATGGACAGTGGGATCAAGTTAAAAAGCTTCTGCCCAGCAAAGGACACAATCAACGAGTAACGAGACAACCTACAGAATGAAACAAAAATATTTGCAAAGTACCCATCTGACAAGGGATTAACAACCAGAATATATAAGGAGCTCAAACAACTCTATAGGAAAAAGTCTAACAATCTGATCATGAAATGGACAAAATATTCGAATAGACATTTCTCAAAAGAAGACATACAAATGGCAAACAGGTATATGAAAAGGTGATCAACATCATTGATCATCAGAGAAATGTAAATCAAAACTACAATGAGATATCATTTCACCCCAGTTAAAATGTCTTATATCCAAAAGAGAGTCAATAACAAACGTTGGCAAGGATGTAAAGAGAACCCTTGTAGATTGTTGGTGGGAATGTAAATTAGTACAACCACTGTGGAGAACAGTTTGATGATTCCTCAGAAAATGAAATATTGAACTACCATATGACCCAGCAACCCACTGCTGGGTATATATCTAAAAGAAAGGAAATCAGTATATCAAAGAGATATCTGCACTGCTATGTTTGTCAAAGCACTGTTTATAAAAGCTAAGATTTGGAAGTAACTTAAGTGTCTATCGACAGATGAATGGATAAAGAATAGGTGGGTTGGGCACAGTGGCTCATGCCTGTTATTCCAGCACTTTGGGAGGCCGAGGCAGGTGGATCACCTGAGGTCAGGTGTTGGAGACCAGCCTGGCCCACATGGTGAAACCCCATCTCTACCAAAAATACAAAAATTAGCTGGATGTGGTGGTGCACACCTGTAATCCCAGCTACATGGGAGGTTCTTAATCCAGTCTATCATTAAAAAGTCAGGAAACAACAGGTGCTGGAGAAGATATGGAGAAATACGAACACTTACACTGTTGGTGGGACTGTAAACTAGTTCAACCATTGTGGAGGACAGTGTGGCAATTCCTCAGGGATCTAGAACTAGAAATACCATTTGACCCAGTGATCCCATTACTGGGTATAGACCCAAAGGATTATAAATCATGCTACTATAAAGACACATGCACACATATGTTTATTGTGGCACTACTCACAATAGCAAAGACTTGGAACCAATCCAAATGTCCATCAATGATAGACTGGATTAAGAAAATGTGGCACATATACACCATGGAATACTATGCAGCCATAAAAAGGATGAATTCATGTCCTTTGTAGGGACATGGATGAAGCTGGAAACCATCATTCTCAGCAAACTATTGCAAGGACAGAAAACTAAACACCACATGTTCTCACTCACAGGTGGGAATTGAAAAATGAGAACACTTGGACACAGAACGGGGAACACCACACACTGGGGCCTGTTGTGGGGTTGGGGGACAGGGAAGGGATAGCATTAGGAGAAATACCTAATGTAAATGATGAGTTAATGAGTGCAGCACACCAACATGGCACATGTATACATATGTAACAAACCTGCACGTTGTGCACATGTACCCTAGAACTTAAAGTATAATAAAAAGAAAAGAAAAGAAAAAGTGTCCACCAAATTTGGCAAAGTAGAGGTTGTTCATAACTTGATAAGCAGTTTCAATGGATTGGTGAGAATGGAGGCAAGATTGAATTTGATTGAAGTTTAGAGTGTCCAATAGGTAAAAACAAACCAGTTGCTTAGGAAAGTGTAATTCTTCCAGACACTGAGACCAAAAATGTTTTCCCTTGGGACCTCTTATGCCCAGAATGTAAGGTTGTACACAACATCTTCAACAACATCTCTACAATAAACACAATGTTTTATAGAGTAGCCCGTTAATATTGGACATCAGAGATATCATAGAGGGCTTTCTTCATTGGGTGAAAATTTGAGCTAAATGATTATTTTATTGGTATATAGCTATTACATATAATAATTCCATATAATTACCATATATGCTTATTGAACTGAACTAAAAGGATTTAGTTCAATGCAAGAGTCTATTAATTTGGGATATCCCTTTCTTGGAAAAGGCCTAGACATACTTTAAGAAGTCATCTTGTAGTGGTCATAACCTAAACATATGAACTAAGTTAAGTATTTATCATCTCTAGCAGCTGAAGGAAATATGCGAGTGTCAATTATAGTTGAGTGAAAAAAATAGCTGTGTAAGAGAGAAGACACATTAAAGGTCAAAACCCTAAATATATACACATTTCAGGAAAATTGTCAAGGAAACCGCACCAAAAATTTGTCAAGACCAACTGGAGAAAAGGTCATTTTAGACGCCCTAAAGAATTGCACGGACCGGGACACTTCAGGTACATAGTTTGCTGGTTTGATTCAGCTGTTTTCAATATAGAAGCTGAGACATGATCAGTAACCTGCTTTCCTCCACAGGGAGCCTGAGTGCTCAGGCAGACTTACTCTCCAGCCAATAAGAAGCAGAAGATGGCTTCTTACATATCCCAGGAACAATATTCTACTCTCTATTAACCTCACTGAGCAGTTAATAGAAAAAAAATCATATTTGTGATTTTAAATTTTAATACCATTTTAAAAGTTACACAGATCATGTAACTGCACTCTAACAGTAAGAGTGCAGACTGTAAGGACAGGTTGATTGCAGTCCTCACCTTTAAATGGCTCTATAACAGTGGGCAGTTAGCATCCTTAGCCTTCAGTTCTCTGATCTGTGAAATGGGAGGATAATAGTATATACCTTAAAGGGATATTGTGAAGAGTAAATCTGGCAGTACCTGGGACTATTACTATATGTTAAAAATATTCTAGACAACATCATGTTTTAAGAAGTATTTTCCCTGAAATTGGTAACTAGAGAAAGCAAAAGGCGTTAATTAACCCACTTTCTAAACTTCCAGTAGGGAGGCAACCTCTTTCCCACCCAGTTTGCACTACAACTCCCTACCTCGCCACAGGAAAGTCAATTTGAAGTGAGGGGTCTGTTAGGGAATGCAGGGAAGACAAACATTCCAGTGGTTCTTTGCCCCAAAGATGACAGAGGAAAGCCTCATGAGGATTGAAAAGTTTGAGTGTGTATATAGGACCAATTCTTTTAGTCCAGTTAAATATCACGAGTCACCAGGCCTGCTAACTTGCCTTGGAACTACCACAGAGAAGGAAAAACTTTGGAGGGTGATGGTGCAGTGGTGTGGCCTGACAGAGAGGGGGCAAGCATACCACCTTTAGTTCTAGGTTCCTGAGATGTGCAGAAGGTAGAACCCAGCCACTTGAGAGCTGGGGTCCTGGAGGGTAGGTGAGATTGAAGGACAAAGACTGACTGCAAACCAATGAATGAGGCAGAGCACCCTCTGGGGCTTAGGGGAACTGGTGGGGTTCAGTAGGCCTCTCCTCGGTCAGCCCTGTGCACTGGCCCCTGTCTACACTGCTGCTGCTGGTGGTGAACTAGACAGTGGGGATGACCCACAGAAAGGGACAGAGCCTCTCTCTGGCCACTCACACAGGACATCATTTCCCTCTCAAATGAACATATACAGGGAATCGGGGGGTTAATAAAGACCTTACCTTCTCCCCAAAACTACCAGAGTCTCCAGTTTGAATTGTGGTGATAGGAGGAAAATATCTAAGTGTTTCTAACAGAACTGAGATATTAGTAATGGGAATTCACTGATGTGCTTGGAATCAGGTTAAGATGTGGTTAAGGGAGCCACTTAGCCAGAGAGAAACAGGGATTAGCAGAAGAGAGTTAGAAATCAATTAACTGGAGAAATAAGCCTGTCATACATTACGGATTTGACATTCCTCATCTATTCAGTTGCAGTTATTATCCGAAAACTCATCTTCCTTTTCCTAACTAGTCTCTTGTCTCTTGTTATTGGGTTTGTGGTCACATTATCTATTTTGAAGATTTTCAAATCTTTTTGTTTTCTCCCCATATAATCATGGTAATGGAATATAAAATGCCTAAGACACGAATAGAAATTCATATGTCCTTGTTCGCTTCCTTACAACTTTATCACAAATCTTTCCAGGACAACACACATTTTTAATAACTTCTATGTTCTTATAATTATAATATAGATCCTTTGTAAACATACGAACTGCAAAAATAGAAGACTGTAAAAGTCACCCATATTTTACCATCCAGATATACTCTGGTTAATGTTTGCTGTATATTATTCCTAACTTTTTAAGTCATAGGTAAACTTTCTTAAAAATTAAACTTTCTTAAAAATTAAAATTACACAAACTGTTTTGTAAACCGCTTTTTCATCTGCAGCCTCTAGAAGACTGCCTGGCACATCCTAAGTTTTCAATAAATATTTATTAAGTAAATGACTGAACTTATTTCCATGACATTAAATGTTCATCTGTGGTGTCATTTTTAACCATTGCACAGAATTCCACTGTGTGAAATATGATAATTTATCTAATCAGGCCCTGGAGAGCTGCAGAGGAATAAGGCATTGTGATGGACACAGAGGTGCTCCATGCAGTCCCCTTCAAGGGGGAGCTTGCCCTGCTGCTGGGAGTACTTGCAACCTCCCAGCCTCCAGTTATCAGCCCCTTTCAGGACTTGCCTCAGCTACAGAAAGCTGCCTTCCCAGGGCAACCCACATTGAAGGGCAGATGATAGAGGAGCCCAGTGGCAGAGCTACATTGACAGGCCATCTTCCTCCAGAGTTTCCCAAGGGGGACTGCTTCAGACTGTCCCACCTATATTGCAGCTCAACTTCTTTCTCTGCCCAGTCCTGTTTCTTCCCTGTCCCTGCCATGGGTGTTCCTCTCAGGGCACTCCCTAATAAATATATTGAACACTAAATTTTGTCTCAAAGTCTGCTCCTGAACAATCTAACCTGAGACAGAGATGATGCTGACCCTTGAGGAACTCCCAAGTCTATTGATTAAAGCACTCAGTAAATTCTAACATTACTGCTGTTACCAACTCCTAACTCAGGTTAAACAAGCTATGGTGCACGTATACTACGATAGGTTATGCAGCCATTAAAATGATGCTCTGGGTGCCATGTATAACACATGATGGCTCCGGAAGTCAGGAAAGAAGGAAAAAAGAAAGGAAGGGAAGAGAAGAGAAAGGAAAGGGAGGAAGGAAGAGGGAAGAGAAGAATTGGACATCAGATAATCACTTGAGCCCTCTCTCTTTGCCTGAATTTTTCTCAATCTGTTTCTTTCCACATCTCTTGCTCCTTATTGGTCTTTGGGCTACCTACAGTATGAGCATTACTTGGGCAATGACTATTGCTATGAATTTGGCATATGCAAGGGTTATAGAAACTAAAGCTGGACATGGCCCTGCACAGGTAAGCACATATCATTATCTCTGTGAGCAGTCAGGACTAACAAGCCTTCAACACACAAAAGCAGGAGTAAGGATCAAATTACACTAATCAAATCAAATCAAAATAAAAGCCCTGAATTTGTATTCCAGTAAAGTCCAGACCTAGGAGGGATCTAGGAAAGCAATGAGTGTGGCTGTCAAGGTGCTTCCAGATGTCAGAGTCACACATTCCAAAGCAGCAGAAATCTACTGACAGTCTCCGGTTACTCCCCCGTCTCAGCGAGGCAGGGCAGGCAGCGGCAAGCTCAGCCCATGTGAGGTGCCTCCTGCCAATCACAGACCACCCTTCCCTGGTCCTGGAGGTTCAAAGGATTGCAGGAGGGTAGAAAAGCACCTGGGGCTGGTGCAGACTGCGGAGCGGGCCGCACCCTGTGTGCAGAAAGAGGAGGCGCTGTGAGTAGACTGCTTTCCCTCTACAGGGAATCCCGCGGGCTCAAGGGTTGGGTTGCTCTCCCGGGAGGGAAGCTAGTGGTCTGGGAGCGAAAGGGGAAGAAGTTAGATTCCTGATTCATAAAGTCTGTCATTTTTTTTCTTTGTAATTTAGGGTATTGTGACTGTCCTGTTCTCTTTTACTTTGAACCGTTCAAATTGCTTTCTTAAAACCTTTGATATAAGTCTTGTTCTGTTCTGGAGATATTACGCAGCCATCCTGCTTTCAACCTGAAATATCCCCAAAGAAAGAACAAGAAAATCCAAGCACCTGAGAAACCCCGTATCTCCTGATTAAATCGCACATAGACAGACACCTTTGTAGACCCCCAATTTCCTTGTGGAGTCAGAAAAGCAATAGAAAATTTAACGAAATAGCTCGTGTCATTTCTGAATAATCCGTTCAGGCTAGCAGAGAGAAAGTTTCTTGGTCTTCTTGTCAGAAATCATTTGGTCCTGCCAACTTGTAATGAAATGTGTGAGGCAATTTACTCCCAGTTATTCTCTGCAAACACTTCTGCTTAATAAATGTGTCAGTTGAAGTAAGTCAACAAAGTAGCTTTATCTATGCAATGTTATTTTTACATAATTTGTTTTTACTCCTTACCAATTCTTTGTTCCACAAGGATGTGCAGGACATAAAGATATTTTTCGTTCTAATGACATTTTCATACAAAATACAAATTTAAGTTTCAAATAATGCTAGTATTATTTTATGTTTGCATTTGTTTATAAACCTAAAACTCTATTTCTAACTAGTTTTAAAGATTTTTAAGCCATTTAAGAATTTATAGCCAGTTGCAGTGGCACATGCCTCCAGTTCCAGCTATTCAAGAAGCTGAGGCCATGGGATGAGGAGTTCTAGTCCAGGCTGGGCAACATAGTGAGATCCTGTCTCTAAAAATATATAAATAAATTTTTAAAGAAGTTTTGTTAACTCGAATGTCTTCTTTTAATGAAAGACAATGTTTCTTGACCATTTCTTGCCTGAGTTGCTAAGCACAACAGGAAATAACTCGCTAGGTTTTATAGATATATATATATACTTTCAGTATAAATAAAATTTAGGTTACATAGTTTTCAGACCCTGTGAAGAAGTGGATTTTCTTTTTATTAACCTTTTCAGTGAGGAGAAAAATTTCTTACTTTACTTTCGCTCCAACAGATTGTTTTGCTTTCTGCTATAAAATAGTCTTTAAAATCAACTCACCTATATATTTTTTTTTAACTGCTGGGAAGAATCATAGACTTTTACATTCAAAGGGGACCTTAGACATCCTTTAATCAAGGAGAAAAAAAAAACTCAGAACTGTTTTTGTTTTTTGTTTTTTGTTTTTTTGAGACGGAGTCTCTCTGACTCCCAGGCTGGAGAGCAGTGGTGCGATCTCAGCTCACTGCAAGCTCTGCCTCACGGGCTCACACCATTCTCCTGCCTCAGTCTCCCAAGTAGCTGGGACTACAGGTGCCCACCACCACGACCGGCTAATTTTTTGCATTTTTTAGTAGAGACAGGGTTTCACTGTGTTAGCCAGGATGGTCTGGATCTCCTGACCTTGTGATCCACCTGCCTCAGCCTCCCAAAGTGCTGGGATTATAGGCGTGAGCCACAGCACCCGGCCAAAACTCAGAACTTCTTTTTGACTTCTCCTGCTTACGTTCTTAACCAGAGTAAACACCAGTCAGCCTTTAAATATGCTCTGGAATTTGGGCCTGATAGCCATTCAGGCCGCCCACAAACTTGATGGGCCACCATTCGCCAACTGGGACAGAGACCACATTGGTGAGGGGCACCGTCATCACACACCACGCTCCCCGCCTCGTCCCCCTGCCCCAAGGATTCTCCACAGTACTCCTTTCCTGGAGCTGGGCATCCCTCTGGCAATGCCCACACCTGAGGCCTTCATGCAACTGAGTGCTCCTGAGCCATTGCTTACAGCTAGTCCCTGATTTCCAATAGATGGATGACTCCCATCATACTGGGAGCACCAGGAATCAAGAGTAGTGCTGTCCAGTAAAACTTTCTGTGATAAGGGAAATGTTCTAGACAATAGACACTAACCACATGTATCTGGGGAGTGCTTGAGATGTGGTTGGAGCAACTGAGGAACTGGTTTTTACTTTTATTTGAATTCATTTGACTTTGAATAACTGCACGCAACTACTAACTACTGTATTAGTGAACACAGGTTTTGAGCTTTAAAGCAAGAAAAACTTATGGGCACTGTGAGCCATGGGTGATGGCCCTAGGAGAAAGCTCCTCTTTTTGTTATTTCCAGGGACTTATCCTACCTTAAGTTGAAGCAGACCAGCAATTGTTGTGACCTACAGTCTCCACACCCATCTTTACTCTGAGCCACGCAAGTGTCTGTTCTTGTTCTGAGTTTCAGGGTCAGGGCTAAGGCAATAGCATATTGTGTTTCTTCGTTTCTTCCTCTCCTATTTTTCCTTTTCTTTTTTTTCTCCTTTGTTAATTCAAATTTCTCTAGCATGAACTAGAGTTTGAGGTGTGGTTTGTGTGTTCTCTGGTGCAACAAACTTGGGTGAGGAAAAGAGGTAATGAACTTGAAAAAATGATCTCATGCTTACTGGGCGAGTCACACTTCTTTTTCTTCTGCTTTGCAAATTGGTTTGTTTAGTGACCAATTGTTTTTAGAACTTTTCAATGTGTCTGGAAACATCAACACTATGGGTATGATTAATTTTTATAAGAAAACAAACTGAATGAAAGCACAAGAAAGAAAAAACAGGAAATATAATTCTAGTTTTTTAAAAATCTGCACTCTTTAAAGCAAAGGAACTCCCAGGGTGTTGAGCAATTTGAGTAAATCACCATCGTACCAGGCCACAGGGCAGTTTTCCCACAGGGCGGGGTGCCTAGGGGCTATTCCTTTACATGGAAAATATTTCTAGGTGAGTTGCGTACTTTCAGTCTGGGGCGTTCCATCTCTAACGTGGGCAGTTGCTGCTCTGCCCTCTGCCTTCCACCACTTTCCACTTGTTAGATTTATCTCATCCCATTGGTTTCCTTCCCACCCCTGCCAGATAAATAATCCAATATATGTGAGGGAGGCATTGTTTTAGAATAATGTGGGGACGGTTCAGAAGACCACATATTTAAAACAGCTTCTACAAACTGTGGGCTAAAAAAGAAGGCAGGAAGGAGGACACATCATATCATTAGAAGTCAGTCTAACCACAGAGACAGACCCAAACCCCCAAATCATAAGTTATGAGGTTTGTCTTTTTAGGTTCTACCCTCTCCTTGTGTCTCTTTCCTTCTCATGGTGTCTTCCCTCACCCTTTCAAAATTAAATAAAAGAAGGGAGCTGATAAATGAGGCATTGATATGGATGGCTCATGAAACTCAACACGCCTCTTTTATATGAGCTTGTATTTTAATCAGGAACGAAGGAGTGAGTCTCAAGTTGTGGCATTCCGAAGTTAGGGTAAACGGTGAGGAAGCCTTTGAATGAAGGAAGAGGATAGAAGGCTTTCTCCCTGCCAGCTTTGTTTATGTGGCTCCCTTTCTGGCTTACCTTGTAGTGAGTCTCATGGATAGGCTCACGGGTGGGAGGCCAAGAGTTTCTCTTAATTTAAAGAGACAAAAAGGGGAAGTGGATCTCCCTACCTTAAAAAGAATAATGATTGGTGACAAACCCAATAGAAGGCTGGGTTAAGAGTTATGAAACCTGGACTTGAATCTTAACTCTTTTAATAACACGGCATGATCGTGAACAAGTTGCTTCCTCTCTATGAGCCTTAAATTCCTCACCTGTACAAAGCCTCCAAGTTTGCAGCCAGAACTGATGTATCATGCTATGAACAGGCACCTGGCCAATAACTTTCCTAGGATAAATGACACTTTAATTTCTCTCAAATCACATATCTTCTAAGACAAACAAAAACTTCCAAAAGTGTAGTCATTGACTTCTAAGTGTGACACCCATCAATTAATTTAAAAGTTTTTAATTTGCTTTTTAATGCAATTCTTTGTCAAATTGGTTTTTTGATAGCAATCCATTTTTTGTGGGTTCAGAATATCTTATTAAACAAACTTGGGTGAAGAAAAGACGTAACAACATACCAGACTATATGGCTGTGACAGAGGCTAGTATGGAAGAAAAGCCATGAACACATATCCACAATGGTTTGAGCTTCCCTGGAGAGCTAGTTGCTAAAGGCAGAGAGAGGGATATAGGGAAGGAAGGATAATTCTGGGAAGTTGAGGAGAGAAGAGGTTTTTCAGTTGGCCTTCGGAAGATGGTAAAGAGTTCGATAAGCAGAAATGGAAGAAGGGATTCCAAAGACAGGGACACCCTAAGCATAGCATGGTGGCATGACCAGGACACCAAGGGGGGTGGGCAGTGAAAAATGGCAGGCAGGCCATTTGGAACCTGGATGAGTACTGCCTTGAATACAGGCTGAGGAGTTTGTACTTTATCTCTTAGGTGGTCCAACCACTCTTCCACTGGCTGAATGGAGAATAAAATAGTTGACTCTGGCCAAATACTATAAACTGGTCTTTCACAATGGAACAGGAGCAAATCTGGATTCAAAGAAACTGGTCAGCAACAGAGAGTGGGTGGACAAGTGATGCACCTGGCAATAGGAAGTAAGAAGGAGCTGGTACTGGGCTCGTGAGTGTAGAGGGAATGACCTAGGGCTCTCCTTTAAATTTAGGCTACAGGGAACCTTTGAAGGGTTTTAAGCAGTGGGGGAGATATAAATTCAGAGCTGTGTTTTAGGACAATGGATCTCAAGATTGGCTAACTGGCTGGCACTTGGAAGCCATGTTTATCTTTGTGGAATACCAGAACATTTTGGTCTACTAAATTTAAAATAAGTAAGTAGATCATTTTGGCCTAAATTCATACCAAAAACTAGATTCTAGCATAGACAGGTGGTAGTAGCATCCACAATTTAAGAAAAATGTATAAGAGGAAAATGTTTAAAATGACAAATTTTGATAGTAATTCTTCCTCAAATTAGGAAATGACTGGAATCATTCAATATTGGCATCAAAACATGTCCCAGCAAATGGAACATCTGTGCTTTGGAGGATCATTTGAGAACCTCTGCTTGAGAAAGTTCACCATGGAAGCTCTGTATGGAATGGAAACAGAAAATGTTTAATTCATCTGATCCAGAAGTTAGGGGCTGGCAGTGAGAATTGGTAAAATGGTATCAGGAGACATCAGAAAATGATCATATGTGCTTCTATCAAAAATATACATCAATCCCAATTGGGATGGTGTGTTACTCAGGGCTCTAACAGAGATAGAACCAAAAGGAGATACATAAAGAGAGAGGCAACATATGGTGGCTCACACCTATAATCCCCACACTTTGGAAGGCAGTTCCACACTTTGAGGACAGGAGTTCAAGACCAGCCTGGGCAACATGGTGAAACCCCTTCTCTACAAAAAATTTAAAAATTAGCCAGACATTGTGCATGCACCTGTGGTCCTAGCTACTTGAGAAGCTAAAGCCAGTGGATCACTTGAGCCTAGGAAGTCAAGGCTGCAGTGAGATATGATTGTGCCCCTGCACTCCTGGGTGACACACCAAGACTCTGTTGAGAGGTTGAGAGACAGAGAGAGAATGAGAGAGAGAGAGAGATTAATTCTAAGGAATTAACCTATGTGATGTGATTGTGGGGGCTGACAAGTCCAAAATCTATACAGCAGGTGGGCAACCTGAAAATTTGGGTAAGAGTTGATGTTGCGGTCTTTTTTTTTTCTTTGAGACAGAGTCTCGCTCTGTCGCCCAGGCTGGAGTGCAGTGGTGCAATCTCAGCTCACTGCAAACTCTGCCTTCCGGGTTCACCCCATTCTCCTGCCTCAACCTCCCGAGTAGCTGGGACTACAGGCGCCAGCCACCACGGTTGGCTAATTTTTTGTATTTTTAGTAGAGTCAGGGTTTCACCGTGTTAGCCAGGATGGTCTGGATCTCCCGACCTCGTGATCCACCCACGTTGGCCTCCCAAAGTGGTGGGATTACAGGCGTGAGCCACCACGCCCGGCATTTTATTATTTATTTTATTTATTTATTTATTTATTTTGAGACGTAGTTTTGCTCTTGTTGCCCAGGCTGGAGTGCAATGGCGCAATCTTGGCTCACTGCAACCTCCGCCTCCCCTGTTCAAGCGATTCTCCTGCCTCAGCCTCCTGAGTAGCTGGGATTACAGGCATGCACCACCACGCCCAGCTAATTTTGTATTTTTAGTAGAGATGGGGTTTCTCTGTGTTGGTCAGGCTAGTTTCAAACTACCAACCTCAGGTGATCTGCCTGCCTCAGCCTCCCAAGGTGCTAGGATTACAGGTGTGAGCCACCGTGCCTGGCCTGATGTTGCAGTCTTAAAGCTAAAATCTGCATACTGAAAACCCAGACAGAGTTTCTATGTTACAGTCCTCTTAGGGCAGAAATGCTGCTTATTCAGGAAACATCAGTTTTTGCTCTTAAGGTTTTCAGCTGACTGGAAGAGGCCAGCCACGTTATGGAAGGTAATCTGCTTTACTCAAAGTCTACTGATTTAAATGTTAATCACATCTAAAAAATATCTTCACAGCAATATCTAGACTGATATCTGACCAAACAACTGAACACCATATCCCAGCCAAGTTGATACACAAAATTAACCAGCACAAGGTGTTCATTACAATACTTCTTTATCACGCAGGCAGAGACAAAACTCAAGAAGTTATTAACAAAGGCAAAAGTACTACCAGGACCTAGAGAACACCACAGTTTATATCCTGTGTGGAGAGAAGTCACCATTTGTCCTTCCCTTTTGTTCTTCCTCCGTGCCTATCCTCTCTGGAAAGGTCAACAAATTCTTAATGTCTTTTTTTTGTTTTAATATCCATTAGTGTGGAACTGTGTCAAAGCTTTTCTTTTTTAACCTAAAAAATAAGTGCATTACTCTACCCCTTTGCACAGGCATTTATTAGTCTTCAAAAAACCCTAAACATCAGCCAGGCCTCATCTTTTCCTTTTGTAGAAATTATGTCACCTTTCCTCTAAGCGTGCCAGGAAAGCAGCTCTTCCTAAAGATCCATCCAGCTAACGTATTATAAAAGTAAAGTCACTTTTCTCAGTTTTCCAGGACTTTTCTAGACGTCTTCCATTGAATGGGGGGCAAGGGGGAGTCTTTGACACAGACTTTGTAAGGTCAGCTTACACGTTGTAACCAGAGTTTTTTAACTTCACTCTTGAGTGTCCTCTTACTTCTTGGGTAACTGCTTTCTGAGCTCAGTAATTTGCCTATTTCTTTCTTTTCCTTTAGTTCTAGAATAGTAGTTTTCAATTGCTCTGGGGCTAGCTATGTGTTTAGGAGGTTTAGAGCTGGTGAGAAGATGCTCTGTGAGCCCAGGATTCCTACTCCTGTTTCAGCCAGAGAAGTACCATTCTGTTCTGGTTTCATATATTAGAGTTCCCTATTGAAATCATATTTCCCTATTTCCTTTGAAAATGTTTCTCTGTATCAAAAAAATAATAATAAATAATCACTGGTTTTAGGTACCTTCACCAAACACTGGGCTATTAGCTCTAGTCTGTCTCCTTTATAAGACAAAAATAAGCAAAATGAGTATTGGGTAACTAATATTGTATTAAAACTTCACATATATTCTCATTTAATTTTCGTAGTAACCCTTGAAGTTAAGTATTACCATACTTATTTGATGATAAAGCTCGAGAGACTAAGTAATTTCTTGGGACCACAAAACTAGTAAGTGGTAGAGCTAAGATTCATACCCAGGTCTATACAAAGGCCACATTAGTTTCATTTCACCATATTCTCTAACTTGCTCTTCAACAAAGCTCTAGGCAAATTATTAATCTGCACACTCATTTATTCAAATAAACATTTATTTATTTACTTTATCCTTTTATTTAGCAAAATAATTGAGTGTACCTACTATATGTCAGGTACTATGCCGCTTTGGACCTAGAAAGACAAATAAAACAGGGTCCCAAATGCCTCCTCCTACTTCGGAGACTCTTGCAATAAAGTGAAGGATGCCCTCCACAGGTTGGCAATGGGAGGAAAGAATGCAAAAGGGCAGCAGAGCAGAATCCTCTCTGAGTAATGTCTGTGTCGGGGAGAAAGTGGTCCCAGGACAAGGACAACCTCAGGGGCCATCTCTGTATCACCTCGCAGTCTGGGGCAGAAGCCTCAGAGCTGGCCAAAGCCAGAGGGATGAGGCCCAATGGCGAGTGTTAACTGTTCAGGAATGCTAATGGCATGCAAGGCGGGCCCCTCCCATGTGGATGTGCAGCTCGGTACCTGACTCTGGCCTCACCCCAAGCACAACTAGGAAGTGTTTTTCCTTTTCTCTCATGAATTCATCTATGAAAATAAAAAGAAGTACAAATGGGTATCTTTGTGTAAGGCCTCCCAATCCCTCAAGCAGAGCAGCCCCTGTGCAGTGAAGAGAGAGAAGGTGGAAGGAAGGCTGCTTCTCCTCAATCTAAGAGCCCTTGACCTGTGACCAGTCACTGTTAAAACCTCCCTTTTATCCCCCTGGGGTCACTGATGCAGAAAACAAAATCATAACCCAATACCCTGCCCTTCCTGAATATCCTCTGATTATAATTAATAGTTTCTTATGTGTGTAAATAATCTGAGTGCTTACCTATTACTTTTGTATCTTTTATCTCATTTAGTGATCACAGCAACCCCATCTAACAAGTTGTAGTCTACTAATTTTATAAATCAGGAATTAGACACTAAGGAAAATAATTGTCCAACTTTACACAGTAATGATAATGACAACACAAAGCTGGGACTTGAACTCTGGCATTCTGATGCCAAGTCCAGTGTGGTCACCATTATACTGCAGACATTAGACTATGATGTGAGCCACTGGAAGCCTACACTTGGCTCCCTCTTGACATTTGTGGCCATTTGGGGGATGCAGCAAATGTTTTAGGTCCTCTAGACACCAACCTAGTCTAAAATACAAGTGGCCAAGTAGAAGCTATGAAATGCTAACCTCTCATTGACTTGCACATTGCACCTTTTACTTCTAAGAATTCTGGTCTTGGGGGTAGGTGGATGAGCTGTAGATTTTTGATACATCTAGACAGGTTTTCTGGAAAAGCATATGGGTGGAGCACCGAGTTTGGGGGAAGTATGCAAATATGAGCATCATATCAAGGGGTTAAAGAGACAAGAAGCTGGAGATGTGAGTGAAGAAAGGCCTAGTGTTTCTGACCTTCGCAAAGGTAGAGTCTCCTGAGCAGGGAAATGTAGCTGGTCTCTCCGCTCCAGGTGCTTCTATTTCCACTGAAAGCATTTGCTATGTAGCAGGACTTGATAAACTGTAGAGTGTTTAGCAAATGATCTGGGGCCAGGCAGACCTGTGTTTCAGTCTCATTCAGTCTCAGCTTCTGCACTTTTTAGCAATGTGGCCTTGGGCAAATTAATCTCTCCAAGCTTCCTTTTTTTTTTTTTTTTTTTTTTTGTGAAGATGGAGTTTTGCTCTGTTGCCCAGTGCAGTGGCCCAATCACAGCTCACCACAATCTCCACCTCCTGGGTTCCAGCGATTCTCCTGCCTCAGCCTCCCAAGTAGCTGGGATTACAGGCATCTGCCACCATGCCCGGCTAATTTTTGTATTTTTAGTAGAGACAGGGTTTTGCCATGTTGGCCAGGCTGATCTCGAACTCCTGACCTCAGGTGATCTGCCCACCTCAGCCTCCCAAAATGCTGGGATTACAGGCGTGAACCACCGCGCCCCGCCCCTTTTCTTTATACAAACAATGACAAGACAACAGATTCTCCCCCTAGATCCTTCGGAAGAAACACAGCCCTGATTTTAGCCTGGCATTTTCTGTCATGTCCTTGCCTAAGGTTTCTTCAATTTATGCTTTTCTTTTTGCTCAGAGCAAGTTTCTACCTGTCTTCCTTCTTTTCTCCCACTTTTATCTGCATTTTCCACCCTAATTCTGACTCCTGCAGTTCTCCCACAGAATATTCATTGGCTCTTTCCCCTTTGTAAGGACTAAACTCTGTGTGGCAGAGTCATCTCTGGAAAAGTCTGTAAGTCACGGGGCATAATTGAGTCACCCAGGCCACCTCCCTTGATGAGGGCCCCTGCAGTTCCTTTCTGGACCAGTAAAGCCCCTCAGTAATGCCTATCTAACTCTGTCCTTCTCCACAGCCCTCCTTGTCCCCTTGATGCGCACAGTCATTTTTGCTTTGAACCCATGCTGTAATCATACTTTAAACTCCTTGAGGTCAGGTGCAGTGGCTCACGCCTGTAATCCCAGCACTTTAGGAGGCCAAGGCAGGAAGATCACAAGGTCAGGAGCTCGAGACTAGCCTGGCCAATATGGTGAAACCCCATCTCTACTAAAAATACAAAAAAAAAAAAAAAAGCCGGGTGTGGTGGTGGGCGCCTATAGTCCCAGCTACTAGGGAGGCTGAGGCAGGAGAATAGCTTGAACCTGAGAGGTGGAGGTTGCAGTGAGCCAAGATCATGCCACTGCATTCCAGCCTGGGTTACAGAGTGAGACTCCGTCTCAAAAAATAATAATAATAATAAAAATAAACTAGTTAAAAGAAGAAATTGTCTTCTTTCACACAGTACATAATCAACACAAGTTGATATCGGTGCTGAATTTGGCCTCTATTGATTTCTGCCCTTTCCTCTCTATGCTTCTGTTATCTGAACCCATACCTTTCACAGTCTATTTACTTTTGTCTCTAGTTTAGATACTAACCCAACTGGTCAGGAATAATGTCTGTACATACCAGTAATGAACTTTACAATGTGACTCAACCAGCTACATGAGTAAGTCTCCCCCTTGGGGGAATTTGTGCAGTCTAACACGCAACAATAACTGGCAAGAATGAATGAAATTTCTAAGCAGAAAGAAATGAATGGCATTTAAGCAGAAACTACACAGAGACCCAATGGCCCAGATTCTTCCATTTCTCCAGCAAACATGAATTGAGTACCCACTGTGTGCCAAATTCTGAGCCAAAAATGCTCATAAATTTTAACTCAAATTGTCACAGCTACCCAGGAAACAAAGGAAAATATTTACAGATGTCTAAACTTACTCGGAAGGTTGTTAATACTTACAGTGTAACAACGAGGTTAAAATTAGCAAGGCTTGAGACAAATAGAAGGTTTGCCTTCCACTGCCATCCTACGAAACTAGGACTTTGGCCAAATTGACTGGTTTGCTATCTTGTGGGCACCTTGCTCTTCTGTCTCTACTCCCTAACTTTCCCTTCCTCTTTACCTGAATGTCACCCACCCCCACCTCACTCCCACACATATCCACCTCCACTCTATGTATCAAACCATACACATCCTGCAAGACTTACGTCTTCCCGCCTCAGGACTCCCACAATATTTAGTCTCACTACATGTAGTATAGTTATGTGGGAATGCATCTTAGTTTCCCTACTAACACAAAAAATCCTAGAATACAATAATCTCCCTTACATATTTTTGTATGCCTCAAAATGCATATTGAACCATTTAATACACTTTTTATTTACAGCAGGAATGCATGAATTGATGAATTAAATGTTGAGAGCTGTAGATTGCTTTTCTCAAGGTGCTTCAAGTGCAGAAGCCCAAGTGATTGACCCACATGCTTACCTTTGTGTTCCTTCCAGAAAACCCTCAGGGAGGTGAAAGACCCATGTTCAGCTGTGTATGGCACCAAAGTCTATCAATAGTTTCTGGGAGTCATTGTGGGCTGTGGTGAAGCGCGTGGACTCTAGAGTATCTGGAGTCCACACACACCAAGGTCTCTAGCCTAGCTCTGCCACTTACTGGTTGTGTGACCCCAGGGAACTTAATTGACCAATTTAAGCTTTAGTTTCCTCATCTGCAAAATGGAGCCTCCTCACTTTTCTTCTTTTTCTACCTAATTGGGTTATGAGAATTAGATGTGTGCATGCAAAGCACCTGGTAGAGTGGCACACACCTGGTACAAGGAAGTAAATGCTAGTCCCCGTTTTTCACTTCCCCTCATATACAACAGGGCACTTTTCTATTTGCCAACTATTTCTTTGAAGATAATAAAATATTCAGAAAATGATAGTTTTTAAAAGCAACCTACAGTCCACATGGGAACCAACCACTAACTGTAGCCATGAGTTTACCCTTCAGGTTTCCACTTGTCATGGCCAAGGGCAGTGAGGGCTATGCCAGTGACCCTCAGTGTGCTTTGGCCCTGCCCAATCACCACCTCAGGTCCACCCCTTGTGCTTTCCACCTTGCGGGGCTCAGTCTACCACTCAGAAGGATGCATTCTGCACACTCCTTGCCTGAAAGAACTCCTGAAAGGCACTAACCAGGCTCTGGAAGGCTATATTCTTTTCCTTCTCTATAAAAGTTATGTGATTACTAAGCTCAATAATCAAATGTCCTTCATTGCTCAAGGATTATATGGCTTTGGTTTCGTTCATTTGGGAACAAGGAGGCAATATGCAATGGCATGGTTTACTCATGTTACAGAAACTGTAGCAGTTATTTGGTAATGCTTTCAACTGTGCCTTCAGCTTGTGGGAAATCCTGAAGATGGCCAAAGACGACTCCACTGTTCGTTGCTTCCAGGGCCTGCTGATTTTTGGAAATGTGATTATTGGTGTAAGTAATGCTTATTTCTCAGGAAATTCTGCTCTTCCTGTAATCATAACTCTACATTAATCAAAAGTAAGAGTTTCAAGGAAAATAATGCTGTAATTACTGGCTTCCTATATTTTTGCTTCATTTTAAGAAATATGTTAGTAAATATGCTAGCTAGAATTTAACCATATGTCAAAAGATCATGGTTGAAAAAATAGATATTTCCCTCCCAACTTTAAATTATAAGTATCTAAAAGGAGTCATGTCAACCATAGTCAGTGTCTAAACACTCTGACTACAAACGCACTTCAGTGTTTCTTTTCTATGTCACCTTGGTTCGATTTCCGTGGGACTCTGCTGTTAAGGTGTTTTGGGACAGATGTTTGCATCTTCTTGTTCTTACACAGAGGCCAGTACCAGGGTGTAAAAATAATACAGAGGTCACACTGTGTGGGTCTGATGGCATAGGAGAACATTTGTTTTGCAGTCCAGAGCTCTTGGCCCGGCTCTCCCCCTGACTCCCCATATGACTCTGGCCATCACCTTTCAAGGCCGAGATTCCTCATCTATAAAATGTGGGTGTTGGCAAAGATAAGCAGCAAGGTTCCTCCCAGCTGTCATTGATAAATATGACCAGGACCAGCTCAAATATTACAACCCAGAAGTGTGGGTCATGACATGGGGGCAGGGGGAGATCATTCTCATACCAGAAGGCATTGTTTGAGTGATTCATGCCCCAAGGACATTGTGGATGGTCTGAAATTGTGTGGGTCTGTTTCTAAATAGACAGAATAACGTGTGAAGGGGTGTATGCAACCAGTTAGTAGGATGGAAGTAGTTGTTTGATTTTGTGGCAATGGGGAGTTTAGATTAGTTGCATAAAGTCTGTGCAGGAAAGGGAGCCAGTCTCTTACCTTCGCCGCCCTCCACCCCCTTTCCCAAAGCTGCACTTCTGATGGAGCCTACCCTTCATTTGCCCCCAGTGTTGCGGCATTGCCCTGACCGCGGAGTGCATTTTCTTTGTATCTGACCAACACAGCCTCTACCCACTGCTTGAAGCCACTGACAATGATGACATCTATGGGGCTGCCTGGATCGGCATATTTGTGGGCATCTGCCTCTTCTGCCTGTCCGTTCTTGGCATCGTAGGCATCATGAAGTCCAGCAGGAAAATTCTTCTGGCGGTAAGACCTCAGATTTCTCTGGAGTTGTCTCCCTGAGCCAATTTTAATGGATTCTTTCTTCTTTACTGAGCAAAGATTTGGCTTTCAGTGGGGGAGCAGCAAGTACCAGATGAGGGGTGAGGAGGGGAACACTTTCCCTGCAGTGAAATTGTCCACGTGGAGGCAAAAATGCCCTCCACTATTGCAAGTCCAGAAGACTCCAGTACAGAGAAGCCAAAGGGGAGACACCTGGGGGTGGCCTGATGAGTATTTTCCATATTGTGCCTCTACAGCTGGTGTCTGCATACACCCAGGTACAACTAGGAGCAATATAGGCCAAAGGAGAGACACAGTGAGAATTCATTCGTTAGATTTTTTCTCTTGGCAATAAGTTGTTCAAAACATTTTATATTAATTAGGCATTAATATATTGGGATATAAAATACAAAATATGCATACATTTTTAAAAGAAAGTATAAGCTTTCAAAGATTTTTGAGCTCAAGGTTGATGATTCTGTATCATACCTATACTCCCCACATTATTATCCAATCTGCTTTTCAGGGACCCCAGAAAACTTTGATAAGCACCACTGTAGAGTTAGCCTTTAGCTCATACCTGCCTGTGGGGGCTTTACCTCTGTGCATCAAATAGAGGCTTCTGCCCCAACACAGATAGCAAGACCATGCCCTGCCTTTGCAGAAGAAAGCAAATTTGCAGGCAGCAGAGCTGAGAAGCCTCAGTGTTAGGCCTGGACCCCTACTCTCTGCCCCAATACTTAGGGCAGCAGTTTCACACTATGATGGAACACGCCTCCAATGCCCCACCCCTGAAATAAACCTTTCATTCAAATGCTGCAGGACCTCAGTTCCCCCTTTATAGACTCAGTCCAGCAACGTAAGGTGCTTCTTAGTTCACTCTTTCTTTGAACTAACCATTGTCCTGGTTCCAGCGGAATACAGAACATTTACATTCTCTGGTTCTTTAGTGTGGGTAAGTTCCAGGGCAAAAGTACCCACTTTTGGTGGGTGGGGAAAGGAATACAGGAAAAAAGGGAGAGGAGACACAGGTGTTCCTAAAGACAAATTCGCTTGCGTCCCAGCCTCACTTTGGGCCATCCATGTGCGTGCCTGACAGCCAGGAGAAGTGAGCTGGGGAGGCAAAGGGGCTAAAGGAGGAAACACCTCACTGTGTGCCTCCTTTCTGGAGCGTCTTTATGAGCAGCCAGCAAAGCTCTTGGCAAGGAGCAAGGCAGCAGCTAATACAGGAAAAAAATGTTCTGGGGCCTCTCAAGGTGTTCCTGCTGTTGACTGCAGCCAGAGCTTTATTCTGGGCTGGGTAGTGAGGGCGGCAGAGCGTCCTGCTCGGAGAGCCTCCCATACCCAAAGAGGACAGTTTTCCCTGCCTGCCCTGCTGACACTGACCACAGTGCCCCTTCTCCCAAGAGTGTGTGCAAGGCTGAGGAAGGCAAAAATGGAACTCTTGCAAACAGTCCCCATCCCAGATTCAGAGGTCATTTGCTGCTCAGATATTTTCCAGCCAGAAATTTTCCAGCACTGTCATGTGGAGGCATCACATGCACATGCACCCATGTGCCCATGCACCCATGTGTCCATGCACCCATGTGCCCATGCACCCATGTGTCCATGCCCACACACACACACACACAACACCACTACCACACACGGCAAGTACCACTTCACTCACCTGAGCCGATGTACTTTGAATGCAGGTGCATGTGAAAGAACGCCCGGCAAATCGCTGTGCACTTGGAGGCTGCCTCTCCTCTGATGAGGCTGGATGCTTGTTAGGAAGGACCCTAGATATTCAACATAATCCAGTTCATCTTTTTCTGAACTCTGTGATTCTAAATTCTCAGCAAATTGTAAAGAAAATTTCTCCAAAATTCCAAAATTAAAGTGGATTTATGAGGCCCTATATTGTATGTGATACACTAAGACTCTTTTGGTAGGCACTGAGCATGCACATGCATGTAAATGCACACACACACACACACCAGTTCATTCTCTTGTACTTGTTTTTCCCAGTTAAAATAAAAACTCAGGAAACTGGACTGAGGAAGCTCTCTATTCAATGGCTATTTGTTCTCTGGAGAAAGGGAGAGAATTGAGCTGACTAGCACCAAGCCCCAATCCAAGCCACTGATCAATGAGGGTTTGTTAAATAACTACATGAATGATTACATGATTATATGATGAATTTGCTGAAAAATCATAATTTGGGCAAGTCGCTCTTTGACAGGTAAATGTAATTATTTTATCTCATTTGTTTCCCTTCCAGTATTTCATTCTGATGTTTATAGTATATGCCTTTGAAGTGGCATCTTGTATCACAGCAGCAACACAACGAGACTTTGTGAGTACAACCTCAAAAAGCAAAATGATAATATTAATTATCATTATTATAACAACCAACATGTATTAACCCCTTACTGTATGCCCAGGCAATCCAATATGCATGGTAATAATACATACATCACTTCACTTAATCCTTATAAATCTATGAAATAGGCATTATCACTCTTGTCATTTTAGAAAAGAAAAAAATGAGACAGAAAGGTAAAGTGACTTGTCTAAAGTGACATAGTTGGCAACTGAAAGAGCAAGAATTCTGAACTCAAACAGCCTGACTCCCAGGGCCCAAGTTTGTAATTCCCTGTGGGTTTCACCACTCTGCCACGGCCATGGGCCTTCCAATGGGAGGATCTCTATTCTACCTCAGCTAAGACTTGCTCTCAATTCTATGTATTTCCTTCTCTCACATTCTCTGTTGCCCTAGCCTAAGCCACGCTACAATATGTGTTCCCCTGGCCTCATAGTGATTTCTTTTAACACGAGAGTCTCTTCTCTGCATGGCGACTTATGCCAACCTCAGCCAGCTGTACTTGGTGTCTCTGAGTACCGTTTTGCTCCAGGAGAGAATGCTCAGGTCCCCAGGAACTGACAGAGAAAACTATTTTCCTCTCCTTGAAAATTAGTGTGCTAACTCTCCCTCTTGTGTTGCCTCTTCTTATTATAGTTCACACCCAACCTCTTCCTGAAGCAGATGCTAGAGAGGTACCAAAACAACAGCCCTCCAAACAATGATGACCAGTGGAAAAACAATGGAGTCACCAAAACCTGGGACAGGCTCATGCTCCAGGTAAGACCTGGGGTCTTGGGGAGATGCCATTTTTATTTACTGGTGGGAGTGGGTGTCGTACACATGACTCAGTGGGACCCTATATGTTATTCCAAGCCGATGATTAGCTTACATTCGTTGGAATGATTTTGTAAAGAAATTTAGATTAATCACATACTCTCCCTCTTAGAACTCAGATATCATTTACATTAAAAGAAAAATATTTTCTCTGCCCCACAGTGAACTCAAGTGGTAATTACTGCCCGTTTCGCCTTTTTGGTACCTCTTCACAAGCCCTGTGAGCCAGTCTTGCCAAGGACCAGGCACTATGTCTTGATTTGATCACCTAGTTTTCTCCAACTGGCAATCATAGTTTATGTCCATGTTTATCTCCAATGCCATCAAAAGTCCAAGTCTTCCAGAATATCCATCATCACCCCCACATTGCCCTCTGCACACAAATTGTTATCCTCTACATAACTACCAATCTGACCCAGCTTCCTCACTGGCCCCTGCCCCTATTCCACACCCCATCACCAACTTTTTACAGTCTGTCATCAGCAAACTCCCTTATAGCCATCACTCCTTCTATGAACTCTTTAGTATCTTTTTCTTGCTTCATTGGAAATTTGGCTGTCTCCTGGGAGTACTGCCTGCCCTTCATTTTCCTCCCATATCCAGGTACCATAGGACCTGGAAATTGGCTAGGCTCCTTCTTGCTCCCCTTGGCTGCCATACTATTTGCTTCCTCGATCTACATCACCCTTTATCCCTCCTTGTCATTACTTACCAGCCTCCCTACCCCCAGTTGTTCTCCTGCCTTCATTAGGGATTTCAATATCTCACTCACTGTCTACCTCTTCAGTCATACTCCTGACATCCCACCTAGAAACTTCAGCAGCCACACGGATGACTCCGCAACATCTGGTCTCACAATTCCTTGTCCTACCCCGTTCCAAAGATTTTGCTTTCCACCCTACCTCCACCCTCTTCCATGACCATAGCCAGCATGCCATCACCAATAACTGTGCCACTAAGAACATTCTACTCTCTGACCACTAATTTCTGTTATTTATTCCATTTATTCTAATATCTCAATTCTAATAATTTTACCCCATTAGGACCTCCAATTAATTGACCACTTTTTAACTTTCTATCACCCCTTTCATGTTTTCTCTTTGCCCTCTGCCTAACCCATATTCAAGTCCAGCCCCATAGCCATTCCTTCCCTACCCTTCTCTGTTGGTCACTCTTTCCTAACCAAGCCCACTGAGTAGAATACAGCTTTTTGCTCACTCTTCATTTATACTCTAAGAGCTAAACATTGCTGAGAAAAGTCACACAACTGTGATAATTTCAATTTAAACTTGTGACCACAGAGCTCAGATGGGCAGATAATATTTCCTAGTATATTTTCCCAGGAAATTCACTTGTCACTATTTCACATGTTCTTCCTTCATGCCTGCCACATTGCTCCTCACCCTCCCTCTCAGCTGATGACCTGACCTCATATGTTTTTAAGAATATAGAAGCAATTAGACAAGAACCAGCTCATCTTTCTACCGCCAAATCTACATTGATCTACACCTGTGCATTTTGCCTTCTCTCTTGTTATGACACACGGGCTGTCCTTCATCCAGCTCTTTTGCTTCTGTTCTGCATTCCATCTCCTTTGCCCCGACAGTCTTCCCTGCTCTGATCTGCCTCATCAGTTTCTCCCTTTCTTCAGCCTACATGGACACCTTAAATTGTCCATCTTATAAAAAGTCTCCCTTGTCCAACATTCACCCACTCTTCTGTTCTACTACTCTTTTGTTTTATTCCACAGCAAATCTCAGAAGAGACGCCTACACTTGTGGTCCCCATTTTCATCCCCCTCATCTTCTTTCATCCAACTACAATTGGCCTCTGGCCCCACCACTCAACAAAAACAACCCTGGTCTTCATTACCAATTACCTCCATCCTGCCAAATCCAATGGCCAAGTTTCTGTCCTCATCTTCTTTGACATCTTATCAGAATTTGTCTCACTGGCTACTCCCGCTTAGTCTCCTCTGCTGGGCTGTCACTCTTTACCCAAATCTGAAGCTTGGAGCACTGCAGAGCTCAATTCTGGATGCTTAACTTTTCTCTGTCCCCACTTAAATCCTAGTTTGAAATAAGCCTGGCTTAGACTTAACCATTTTTTCCCAGAATGCAGAGCAATTCTTTTTCTTAGATATTTCCCATAATATAGTGACAAAATTGTACATCCTTTAAAGATGGTTGATTTATCATCAAGCTTACTTGAATATATTCATTCTAATAGTTCCAAGATACCCATAGTTTTAACTTCCTCCCTTTTGAAGGATTGTAGCAGAATTGATAATAAAGAAGGAAAGCTATATGAATTGTGTTTTGTCCTGTATTCTCAATTCTATCCAGAGTGTAAGGGATGCATTAACTGATCTCCCTTCCCTACGTGGAGACAGCTGTGTGTCACCAGGTTAATTTTTTCACTTTATTTTCTCCCATTATAAAAATAATACCTAATTACTCTTAAAAAATGTTTAAATGTACAGAAAAGCAAAACAAGAACAATTACTCATAACTTCATCACTAAAATTTTTAATTTTACGATTCTCAATTTGCTCATATATCACAATAATTATTCCTCTCTCACATTGTTATATCAAGATATCAGTACAGTATCAATCATAATTAACATTTATTAAGAGTTTAGCATAAGCCAGGCACTGTATTGAGCACATTAAGTAAATTAATTCATTTAATCCTTAAAAAAACTCTATGAGATAGGTACTATATTCCAATTTTACAGTTAAGGAAACTGAGGCTTAGAGAGTTTAAGTAACATGTCAGTGGCTACAGGGCTCACTAATGACTAGTAAAGTAATAGTGTAAAAATTATTTTACAAACTGTAAAATGTCAGTTGTAAGTTATCAATACCTTCAGCTGTCATTTGGGGACTTCTTAGTAAATGTAAGATACGGTACACTTTCCGTATCTTCTTTCTCTATAAAATTTCAGTTGCTACATCGATGGCTCTAGTAGGGACCACGAAAGAGAATTTTGTATCTCTCATCTGCTGACAGGATAACTGCTGTGGCGTAAATGGTCCATCAGACTGGCAAAAATACACGTCTGCCTTCCGGACTGAGAATAATGATGCTGACTATCCCTGGCCTCGTCAGTGCTGTGTTATGAACAATCTTAAAGAACCTCTCAACCTGGAGGCTTGTAAACTAGGCGTGCCTGGTTTTTATCACAATCAGGTGAGTCCTCTCTCCTCCCAAGACTTGCCAGGAGGTTCTGCTGCTCTTTATGAGGAAAATATTGGTCAACTGTAGGAAATAGTCTTTCAGTAAGGAATTCTATATTCTTTTCCCTAAACCTCATGTTAACTATTTCCTTCTCTGTTAATAAACTGCAAATGCTAAACTAGGACTGACAGGGGCAAATTTACATTTTAATAAAATTAACAAAACATGAGAACTGCAATAGCGGAATCCAACTTCGTTTAAATAAAGACAATTTGTTCAATGTATAGAATTGGTATTTCAAGAAATATTTACATTAAACAAAGTTTTCCTCTAGTTTTGCAAAACGTAAATTGGAAGGGATGATGTGCAAAAAGAATGTTTTGCCAATTCCAAAGCAATGACTATTGCTGAGGATAAATGTAGTAATTACACATCCACATTCCTTATTCAATGGTAAAGTAGTACAGTCTTAATAAACATTAGGTTGGTGATTTGGATGGAAAGTAGTTTACATACAGATAGTTTTTGAAAAAGTTTCCAGGCTGATGAGGATAATGTGATTACAATCATGAAAACTAACATTTATTGAGTACTTACTAAATGCCAAACACTGTTTCAAGTGCCACACATCTACTATCTCCTTTAATGCTCAGTAGTAGGTGCCAGTAGGATCCCTGTTTTACAGATGAAGAACTTAGATATAGAGATGCTAACAAATACCTTGCCGAGGCCACACAACTAGTAAATGTCCATCTTTTCAAAAAACCCTCTGGCTTTTGAAACACGAGTTTTCTGGCTTCAAGCACAGACTCTAAGCCAATGAAGACTTGCTAATATTCCCCAAAAGTCCTGGTGAGAATCCCCATATACTTGCAGTCAGCATCTGCTGACACTGTACACTGAAACGCTGTGCTCTGCTCAGGAAAGCTTTCTTTAAGGAAAGCTAGTGGTGTACCAGCTCATTAAATAACTGAGAAATGTCAGGCTCTTTTGTTTGGGAGTAGAACAAACTGCACTTTCAGATTGAAGGACATGCACTGTTGATCACCACATACCTGACAGGGTGCCGGGACTGGAACTGGATGCATTATTCCAGAAAAGGGCATGGGAGTGATCTAGATTATTTTGTAGCAGTGTCCAAAGCAACCCTCATTGAGCTTTACTGCAACATTGTCTGGCACTGTTTTAATCAATTATATTCAGACTTATTAAAAATTAAATTCGCTGCTTATAATCATGCTGTGCAATATAATTATTCTCAGGACTATAAAAGGCTTTTGATATTTCAACATTGGAACTGGCTCATGCAAGTTGGATTGTAATTGTGTACAATTGATTGATTGTAATTGTGTACAAACGGTATTACCTCTTTGAAAGGGAGGAAAATAAGACATTTGTCTTCAGATAACCAGTTTATTTCATAGTTACATATTTTTTTCCTAGCACATATAATATTGTAGTTATGAGGACAAACCTGAAGCAACTTCCTTTTCTCAAGTTTAGATACATGAGAAATTGAGGAAAAGATACAAATGAACTCTTTTCCTCTATCTTGGGACCTCCACACCCATTTTGACAATGCTTCTAACACGTTCCCTTGCAGTTCCCTGGCCTCATCTGTTCTAACAACTCCACCTCCACTGCCTACCAACTACAAATTCATCATCACTCAGCCCTACTCCTCCACTAAATTCCTGAATTCTGAAATTCCTCTTTTTGTTCCTGACATCCTGTGCTCCCTGTTTCTCAACCTCACTCATTCTGCTCCTTTGACATCATCTCTTATCTATTAATCCTTTCTGATTCTCCCTAGCCCAGCCTCCCAGATTCCCACACACCACCATTCTCCCTGGCTCATAGATCTTGCTAAGTCCCCTCTTGCTGTCCTTTTCCACCAAGCAAAAGGTGCCACCCCAAGACCTGGTATACTTTATTTCTATTATTGCATTCACCACCTGGAACTATATTTGTTCCCAAGTCTATTTTTTCTGAGTCTCCTTGAGGACTATGTATTATTTGATTCTACAGATTTGATATTTTTAGTACTTAGCATAATGCCTGGCACAAGGCAAGCACCGATGTTTGATAGATGGGTGAATAAAGAAGTGAATAGTGAATGGTTTTCCTTTTCTTTTCTTTTCTTTTCTTTTTTTTTTTTTCTGAGACAGAGTCTGTCTCGCTCTGTCGCCAGGCTGAAGTGCAGTGGTGCGACCTTGGCTCACTGCAACTTCTACCTCCCAGGTTCAAGCAATTCTCTTGCCGCAGCCTCCCAAGTAGCTGGGACTACAGGTGCACACAACCACACCCAGCTAATTTTTGTATTTTTAGTAGAGATGGGGTTTCACCATGTTGGCCAGGATGGTCTCCATCTCTTGACCTTGTGATCTGCCCACCTCGGCCTCCCAAAGTGCTGGGATTAAAGGCATGAGCCACCATGCCCGGCCTGGTTTTTGTTTTGTTTTGTTTGAGAGACAGGGTCTCACTCTGTCACCCAAGCTGGAGTGCCATGCCACAATCACAGCTTATTGCAACCTGGAACTCCTGGGCACGAGTGATCCTCCCTTCCGCCTCAGCCTCCTAACTAACTGGGATTCCAGGCGTGTACCACCAGGCCTGGCTAATTTTATTTTTTGTAGAGATAAGGTCTCACTGTGTTGCCCAGGCTTCACTTTTTCACATCCATATCGTAGGTTTTCAGAATCTACAATGCACAAATGTGCTGCTATAGCTGTGAAGACTAATGAAATTAGGGAAGTCACTATAAGCCTGGTAATAGTAGAAATTAACTAGAATTTCACATAGCATGTCAGATGCAAATATATATATTCTATGTTATGGTTTATGTGACTCAGAAATGCTATATGCAAATTGTCATCACTATACCTCAAAAATGTTATGATGAAATGAAGGAAAATCAAGTAAAGAACCACTAAATTGACTAGCATCACGAAAAGGCACTAAATGAGAAGAGGTGAGAAAAATGGGGCTTCTGTCTGTGACCTTCATGAAGGCAAGGCCTACTTCTGTTTGCCACAGCTAAATGCCCAGCCAGTACTTGGTACCTGGCATAAGTGGGCTCTTATATATATATAATTAAATGAATGCCCACCTCCTGGGATTGTTGGGAGGACTCAGGAGTAACAGACATGGGAGTGTTCTGTGAACCCTCAAGTGTGTTGCAAGTTATACTGTTGTAAACATTACTTAATGTTCCATTCATTCTGTCAATGCTTATTAGGTGTCTACTATGTGCCAGGCACTTATTCTAGGTTCTAGAAATTCAACAGTGAACAACATAAAATCTCTGCCCTCATGGAGCTTGCATTCTAGCATGGGAGACAGAAAATAAACATGTTACCAAACAAATACATGATAAAATTCCAGGCCCAAAAAGGCCATGAGCAGAAATAAAGCAGGGTGAGTATATAGAGTAGGATGGAGAAAGGGTCTTTTTCTCTGTCACTGTCAGGAAAGGCTTTGTTGAGATGATATTTGCAGAGGTCTGAATTAAGTGAGAAAATGAGACACTGGAAGACTGGAGAGGAAAGTTCTACATGAAAGGAGCTGTGAGTGCAAAGGCCCTTAAGTGGGAGCAGGCCCAGCTTTTTGAAGGAGCACAAAGGAGATCAGTATGACAAGGCCAGAATGAGTGAACGACGAGTAGAAGACAAGGATGGAGCTAGATTTTTTGTGGCTGGAACCCCCCACCCCCACCCTCACACACAAATTATAGGGAAGGATCCTTCTTAGGAAAAACAATAAAAATACGCATAAAAAATTAGGCACAGGGCCTTGAAAGGGTCTTTCAAGTAAGGGGCCCTGAAGCTTAAGCTCCTTCGCTTTATAGAGAAACCTCCTCTAGTAGTGGAAGATGGGGTGAGAGGCAGGGCCGCATGGTCCATGGAACCAGCCCTGGTTATAGGATTTCCTAGGCATTCCCTTTGGTTCCCAGAGCTTTGGTAGAGGCTGCTCAGATGGCAGCTCTAGCCTTACACGTGTATATCACTCCAGAACTTAGCACAGTGACTAGGATAGAGTATGCCATGTATAAATACTTACTGGATTGTGACATGCATGAATGAACGATTTAGTGAATAAAAAAATTATTCTTTTGCATGCTCACTGTGACCTTTCAAGGTCTCATCAGAATTCAGTAATGTTGAAATATAACATCAAATGAGAATTCAGGGAGCATAATGCAGGGGTTCCTTTAGTGATTATTAAAAATGGCAACAGGAGACCTCTGGTTTTCACGGACCGAAGCATTTTTATTTAAAAACAAACAAATCAAAAAGTCATTGCCTCCAAATAAATCACCAATAAAACCTTTAAGGAGGGAAAAATTCTAATTGAATTAAGATTTTTGAATTTATTGTCCACGTATTCAGTATAGAAACAGTGTTATGCTAAAATAGCAGTACTTTGTAGTGAGATTAAGTGATAAAGACACAAATAAATGTGATGTAGAATCATTGTTCAACAGCATTGTTTGTGTTCCCTCAGTAAAGCACTGTTAGTAGCTGGCTGTCCCCAGAGACGTGGAAATAGCCTGGGTATGTGAAATCAGACTCTTAGGCAATATTGATTCCAAGAGGAACCTGCTTTCCATCAATCTCTTCTCTGCTTTCTGGTTCTTCTCACACTAATGCGGAATTGCCCACTCCTTCAGGGCTGCTATGAACTGATCTCTGGACCAATGAACCGACATGCCTGGGGGGTTGCCTGGTTTGGATTTGCCATTCTCTGCTGGACTGTGAGTATTTCCCAGCACATATTTTATCTCTGAGAGGATGATGATAGGGAGAGACCTTGAGAGTGCCACTGGTTACCTCAACCACACTATAAAGTCTAGAAACAAAACCTCAGGCCTGAAGGCTAGCGGGGAAACTTCTGGCACCGGAGGAAGGACAGTGGGTTCCCTTGAGAGGCAAGGAGTTAACTTCCCCTACCAGGGAAAGGCTGTGCCCTGCCCACCAGCTCCTTCTTCCGGCTGACTGATGTGCAGGTGCCTTTAGAGGGCTGGAGAGCCTCTTTCCCTTGCCAGAGTTCTTAGTGAACTGCTCCTCCCGGTCTCCAGATCTCATTCATTCATTTCATCCACATATCAAAGACTGTCACCTATCTAGATGGCCCCTGCCTGACACTAATAAGCCCAGATCCTTCCAAAGAGCTGCCTCTGGCAGATTCATCCTTTCCTGCTGCCCACTTTATCTGACGCGTATGCAGCAAGAGGTTGGAGCAGTGGTTCTCAGCCCCGGCTACACATTAAAACCCTGTGGGGAAATGTTTTTAAAAAATTGCTTGAATCCCAACCTCTGAGACTTTGATTTAGTTGACCTGGGGGTTGAGCGGAGGCATTTTTTATTTTCCTCAGATGATCTGCTGTCAGGATTGAGAACCATTGCCTCAGAGAAGCAGTCGCAAACTTTTGATTTCAGAACCCCCTCACACTCTCAAAAATTATTGAAGACTCCAAAAGGCTTTTCTCTATGTGGCCTCTATCTATTGGCATTTACCCCATTGGAAATTAACATAGAAAATTTTAAAATGTTTATTTATTTTAAAATAATAAGCCCATTAAAAATTATCACATCATATTTTTTGGAAAATAACTATTTTATAATAGTGACTTTTTTGTAAATCTCTTCAATGACTAGCTAAATAGAAGACAGCTAGATTCTCATATTTGCGCCTTCATTCAGTCTGTTGTAATATGTTGCCTCGGTTGATTTGAAGAAAATACATTCTAATTGAAAAAAAATAGTGTTTTAATAATATTCACAATTATCTGAACTTGTGAAGTGCAATCTGAAGATAATTGTGAATGTGAAGAAAATTGTGAATATTCTTCAATACTACACAAAACTCCACAAGTAGTAGTTTCATTTCTTTTCTTTTTTTGAGTCAGAGTCTCACTCTGTCACCTATGATGGAGTTCAGTGGCACAGTCACAGCTCACTGTAGCCTCCAACTCCTGGACTCAAGTAATCGACTCAAGTAATTGGCCTCCCCAGTAACTGGGACTACAGGTGCACACCATTGTGCCTAGGGCTTGCTTTGTTGCCTAGGTTGGTCTTGAACTCCTGGCCTCAAGCAATCCTCCCACCCTGGCCTCCCAAAGCACTGGGATTATGGCCATGAGCACTGCACCCAGCCCACAAGTAGTAGCTTCTTAAAGATCAGTTGCAATTTGGAATCTGAAATTCTGTTAATGAGCTTTTCATACTCTGTTATGTTAAAAATACATTACATTGGTTTGTCTTGCACTTTGCATATGTCTTTCAGCCATTTATAACTCTATAACATCATAGATTGCTTATTTGGAAAAAATATTAGTTCATTGTGTTATGTAGATCTTCCAAATGTTAACTGATTCATTTATGCAATATCCAAAAAATCACATGTGGCATTGATATTGCCACACAGAAAATACCTTAAGCAATGGGATGCTATCAAGTTCATGGTGACAGCTACAAGTTTTCCAAGGTTCTGATTTTTGCTTGAAAGCTCAAATTTATCATTAGCAATGAATATTGTCAGTTGTTTTCCTTGAAGTGACAGACTCACTTTGTAAATTTTCAAGAAAATATCTGCCACCTGTCCAAGTCTGAACAACCATAGCTTGTCTGTCATTTTTTCAAGTGGTATTTCCTTTAAAAAAAAAAAAAAAATTCAGTACACAACACAATCATGCAAGTGCTTTTAAGATAACCATATTACACTATGCAACAGACTCCTTTATCAATGAATACTTCCTTTATTGTCATGCAGAATATTTAAAAAGATGTGTACTCAAAGACCAAAATGTAATAAAATTAGTAGTTCTTACTGCTTCATTGAGGACAATCTCAAGTGAAACTGGCTTTTTAAATGTTTTTATTTTTTGGCCGGGCGCAGTGGCTCACGCCTGTAATCCCAGCACTTTGGGAGGCCGAGGCGGGCGGATCACGAGGTCAGGAGATCGAGACCATCCTGGCTAACATGGTGAAACCCCATTTCTACTAAAAATACAAAAAAATTAGCCAGGCATGGTGGCAGGCACCTGTAGTCCCAGCTACTCGGGAGGCTGAGGCAGCAGAATGTCATGAACCTGGGAGGCGGAGCTTGCAGTGAACCGAGATCGAGCCACTGAACTCCAGCCTGGGTGACAGAGCAAGACTCCATCTCAAAAAAAAAAAGTTTTTTTTTTTTTTTTTTACTGTAAATGCATAGCAGTGAAGACACAATGACCACTAACACAGTTTAGTGACTCTGCCTTGATTCTTGCTGATACTCCAAGAGTTTTACTTTCCACTGCTTTTACACCATCAGTGCAAATAGGAAAACAGTGAAAAGGCAAATAAGTTCTCATTATTATTCAGATAGTCTTACATCATGGACTCCTGAACCATCCTTCAGGTGTTTACTATGTGTATTAGTCCACTTTCATAGTCCTATGAAGAAATACCCAAAACCATGTACTTTATAAAGAAAAAGAAGTTTAATGGACTCACAGTTCCACATGGCTGGGGAGGCCTCACAATCATGGCAGAAGGCGGAGGAGGAGCAAAGGCATGTCTTACATGACAGCAGGCAACAGAGCGTGTGCAGGGGAACTGCCCTTTATAAAACCATCAGATCTCACGACACTTATTCACTGTCAGGATAACAGCAATGGAAAAAACCCACTCCCATGATTCAATTATCTCCCATCAGGTCCCTCCCACGGCACATGGGGATTATGGGAGAAACAATTCAAGATGAGATTTGAGTGGGGACACAGCTGAACCATAACACTATGCTTTAAGAAATGCTGGCCTTTGGGAGGCTGAGGTGGGTGGATCACGAGGTCAAGAGATCAAGACCATCCTGGCCAACATGGTGAAACCCATCTCTACTAAAAATACAAAAGTTAACTGGGTGTGGTGGCATGCATCTGTAGTCCCAGCTACTCAGGAGGTTGAGGCAGGAGAATCACTTGAACCCAGGACACGGAGGTTGCAGTGAGCCGAGATCATGCCACTGCACTCTGGCCTGGTGACAGAGCAAGACTCTATATCAAAAAAAAAAAAAAAGAGAAAGAGAGAAAGAAATGCTGGCTTAGGGGGTGATAAACTGAGTGAGGCAGGAAGGAGAGGGAAATCAACTCCTTCAAGGGGTCTTTCATGATCCCTGAACCCAACCTGTTAGGAGCTCTCACAACATCCTGTGCACACCTCTATGATGGAACGTGTCCATGATAACGTATTTGACTGCAAAAAGCTGAGAACCAGCTGTTCTTTGTAACCCCAGTGCCAAGCACAGCATGTAGTAAGAGCTCAATCATTTGTTGAATGAATGAAAGATAACAGTGAAGTTTCTATTTGTGCCATATTAGCAGGAACTATGGGATAATGTTTAAAGGCTTTGAGTATCTCAGAACTCCAAACCAGTTGTAACCCTTGATTTTCTACAAGTATCAAATAAACTCTGTATCTAGTTAATTCCCTCTTGAAATTCAAAAGAGAGAAGGGAAGGGAATTAAATGATTAAATGTATTGAGAGCTGCTATAAACAAGGCGCCATGTCAAATATTTTTAATATTAAATCCCCACAACAGTAGCTAAGCAGGTAGCCAGTCTCCCGTGTTACGAGGAACAGAGAAATTCAGTGGGGCTCTCAAGAATTGTGCTTAATGAGAGCTTTTAAGCATGCCTGTTTCACTGTTGCTTGCAAGGGGCTTTTTCTTAGTGATTAACTAGCTAAACTCTGAAGCTGACTGCTTGGATTTGAATCCCAGCTCCACCACCTACTAGTTCTATGACCTTGGGTAAGTTACTTCTCTGTGCCTCCATTTCTCCATAGGGTTTTGGAAGCATTAACTTCAGTTACATGGGTAACACTTAGAACAGTGCTTGATGCATAATAAGGTATTCTAATAAACATTAGATCCTATTATTTCATTATCTCGTTCACTGCTCTAGCTCTGGGGTAGGTAGAGATGTTACATTTATTTTATAAATGTAGAAACTTGAGCTCAGGAAATTTAAGTGACTTGACTAAAGTTACTCAGGAGTAAGTGCCAGATCTAAAACAGAGCCCAAATAAACTAAAATAAAACTCAGCCCTTGCCTAAGTCCGGTATCTTCAGTTCTGTGGCATTCTTCAGAGGAAGCCATTCCAGGTCACAAGCATTTTAGGAAAAAAGAGAAGTTCCCTGGGAGAAGTTTAATACTAGAAACAAGGAATGCTTACCCCAAAATGGTACGTATTAGAAACATGAAGGCATTGGAGGATAAGTGGCCTTGATGGCAAAAAGAGTTTAGCACAGACAAAAAGGGCAACCCCAGAAGAGAAGGAGTCTAGGATGAGAACTGGGATCAGAATGTGGCGAACAGAGAAGCTGCCTCTGGCAGGTAATAAGTGATGCTTTGGAGCAGGATGGATTTGGTGTCACATCTGGCCCAGTGATGTTGCTTATAACGAGATTACTCTTAAAAATCTGTTGTCTAACAAAGACATGGAACCAACCCAAATGCCCATCAGCAATAGACTGGATAAAGAAAATGTGGTCCATACACACTAGAATACTATGCAGCCATAAAACGGAATGAGATCACGTCCTTTGCAGGGACATGGATGAAGCTGGAAGTCACCATCCTCAGCAAACTAACACAGGAACAGAAAACCAAACACCGCATGTTCTCACTCATAAGTGGGAGGGGAACAATGAGAACATATGGGCACAGGGAGGGGAACACCACACACCAGGACCTGTTGAGGGGTGATGGGTGAGGAGAAGGGACCGTACAGGATGGGTCAATAGGTGCAGCAAACCACCATGGCACATGTATACCTGTGTAACAAACCTGCATGTTCTACACATGTATCCCTTGTTTTTTTTTTTTAAGAATAAAGAAAAACAAACAAAAATATCTGTTGTCACCTAAGCCTGAATGAATCTAACATTTTTTTTCAAGAATGAGGTATTTCTAAAACAATCCCTTATTTATTTTTCCTTGTTTTTTTCTATTCCAGTTTTGGGTTCTCCTGGGTACCATGTTCTACTGGAGCAGAATTGAATATTAAGCATAAAGGATTGCCACCATACCTCCTTCCCCAAGTAACTCTGGATTTGGTGCTGGAACCAGCTCTCTCCTAATATTCCCAGTTTGTGCCCTACACTAACGTGTGTGTCTTACATTGCCAAGTCAGATGGTACGGACTTCCTTTAGGATCTCAGGCTCCTGCAGTTCCCATGACTCCTACTTTTCATCCTAGTCTAGGATTCTGCAACATTTATATAGACTGTTGAAAAGAGAATTTGAAAAATGCATAAAAACTACTTCCATCCCTGCTTATTTTTAATCTGGGAAAATAAATACACTCGAAGGAACCTGTTATCACAGTAACCCAGAGCTGTATTTGGCTAGCAATCTGCCCATATCTCTTACCGTTATCTAAAAGAAGCTTCCAAGGCTTCTATTGATCTCAGTATTGTCAGGGGAACAGAGAAGCCAGGAAAAGATTACTGAAATATACCTTTTGCATTTCTTTCTAGAGTAGCTCCCATGTATGGAGATAGGTGATTCTCTTCATGCCACCTTCAGTTCCTTTTATTCTCCAGAATAATTCTTAACAGTGTTTCAAATTTTCTTTCATACCTTGCAGAGTGGTATGTGTTTAGTAGCCTCAATTCTCTGTTAATTAAAAGTGTGGGCTGGGCACGGTGGCTCCTGCCTGTAATCCCAGCACTTCGGGAGGCCAAGGCGGGCAGATCACCTCATGTCAGGAGTTCAACACCAGCCTGGCCAACATGGTGAAACTCTATCTCTACAAAAATACAAAAATTAGCCAGGCATGATGGCAGGTGCCTGTAATTCTAGCTACTTGGGATGCTGATGCAGGAGAATCACTTGAACCCAGGAGAGAGAGGCTGCAGTGAGCTGAGACCACACCACTGCACTCCAGCCCTGATGAAAGAGCCAGACTCTGTCTCCAAACAAACAAAAGAAAGTGCGGGGACTTCTGTGGACAGACAAGGCGCCTGTTATATATTTACTCAGTCTTTGCCCTGAATGGTCTCAGCTTGAGACCATTTCAAACTGGAGAGAAGCAAGCCAGCCAATAGAATGGGATGATTTACAGGGATTTCTGTTTACTGTCAAAATATTTCTCATCTGAACTGTTTCCATTTGTGGTCCTGAAGGAAATTCTTATAACTCAACATTTGTCTAGTCTTATAAATAAAGAGAGCTTTAAAATCTGTTCACTTTCATTTTTACCAATGTCATATATGCGTCTAACAAAATAGTTTTCCAACAGAAAAGCCTAAAGCCCGGGACTTATAGTGGAGGAGGTTGAAACTGCAGACACAGGGTGTGGCTTCCTGCTGGATGCTGGCAAACCCTGCCATACAGTTGAACGGTGGGAACTTCTACGCTCACTTTTACTTTTCGCTCCTGCTACACTTACCCCAGAAGCAGTGATGAAACTAAGGCTCTGCAAATCCTTTTCCTCTTGCAATTGGAAGCAGTGGAAACCTCGCCAATGCTAACTGCAGAACTGTGTGTCCTTCATGAAGAAAACATACCTGTCACTTGGGCGTCCTGCTCCCAGCTGACTCAGACGCAGGCAGCACCCCCATCCCATGTCCCCACCAGGTACCTGTGAGTGAGGCTGAGCGGTGGGGCAGCGGAGGGACAAGGAGGATTGGACGGGACTTGCCTCGGTTGTAAAGCTGGTGCAGGAGCCCAATCCCTGATTCCCAGAAGAGGGAACCAAAGGTCCATGTCCTGACAGCACAGCCAGCTCTCCTCTCCTTGACCCCCTTGTCTCTCCTGAATGAAGATCATGGGATATCGAGATAAATGACACCTGTGCTTGGCTGAGAAGGTTCTCTCTGTGGTCCTTGAGAAGACAGGAGGAGAGGGAAGGAGGTTCCTCTGGGCAAAGCTTTGAAACAGCTGTGCTCTCATCTCCCTCCCCACACTCTCTCCTGTGTGTTCTGGTGCCTTTTGCCTCTACCACTCACTGGGCTTTCCAGTGCCCTCATCTCCCCACTGCCTAAGCAATTCCTGCCCCAAACCCACTCCCGCCTTCCCTTGCAGGGCTTCATGCTCCAAGATTCTCTCTACATGCAAAATTCCCGTCTTCTGATTGGATCTCGGCTAGGTCAGGGGAAGGCCTTTTTGGAAACCAATTCATACTAAGGAGTGGGTGACAACTCATCTCCACTCTCTCAATCTCTATGACATTTTCTTGATAACTGAGGTTGATCTCTAGTTGGTGGAATCCAGCACAGCAGTGGCAGCGTGAAAGAGCCATTGTGGGACAAGATGGCCCACCTGCTGCTCCTTCAATCGTATCCCCTGACTTCCTTACCAAGCAATAACTAAAAGAGGAAGGGCCTTCAGTGAGCCCCTGCTCCCTGCCCCCTCTCCAGGTAGCTTCCTTCCTGGAGCCTCAGCCTCCTCCTTAATAGAAGGTGCAAAGTCTGCTGTAAATGGAGGTAGGCTCTGCTCCTTCCAAAACCAAATGAGGTCCTAAACACAGGCACCCACTATGTCCTGGGGCTCCAACACTTGAGGAGGACACACTTTTCAGCTAAGACAGAAAAGAGGTCTGAGGATCACCCTGCAGAGTCCAGCCATTCAGGACTCCTGCGCTTCCCTCTAAGGGCTCTCCTGTTTTGACCTCAGAACAGTTTCTGTTCCGCCCAATTCCTGCTCCCACCTCCCTCCACCTTCCCTGGAGGCCCAGCCTTGCCCCTCTTCCTTCTGGCTCCAGGGACTGGAAGTGGCCCCAAGCCAATGCTCAGGCAGGCCCAGGCTCAGCCCCAGCCCCAGCCCCAGCAAACCAAGGAGGCAAAGGGGAGCCAGGCGGCTTGGCTCTAGGGACCTGGCAGCTTGCTGAGCATGAGACAGGCCCAGACACAACTCTCTTGTGAAGTTTCCTTCTTCAACAGTTGGCCTGCTTATCAGGTGGGCAAAGAATGATTACTACCTAACACCAAAAATGTGTCAGGCTAATTTGCGCAAGTTTTACTTGATTGCAACACCAGGCGGGTCATCATGCTCTCTTGGCTGGCCATTTCCCTCCCTAGATTGCTCCACAGGCTCCTGGCAGGCAAACAGTTTGTCATTTAATGTTTAAAAGCCCACTGCTCCTACTTGTCAGCCTTGTAGCTTTTCTTTGTCTACATCAGCTGGAATAAACAGGAACTGCTTCTATTTTAAGCAGAAGATCAGATATTTTCTGGCTACCCATAAAGAAAAGGAATACTAGTCATGTGAACTTGAAAATCTAATCTCCTCTCAATCTCACACCCCCACCCCAACCAATCTGACTGACAACCTGTGTTGTGGTTGAGGAATTAGAAACTAAGCTGGTTTCGCCTTTCTATTGATGGAACAATTTCCTTTCTCCTTCTGGGTCTAGTATTTCCTGTAATGCCTCTTCCAGTTCCTTCTCAGCTTGTATAAGTGAGACCGAATCAAAGAAGAACCCCAAAGGAGGGTAGCTGTAGACTATTGTGTTTGCCATTGTATTATAAGGCTCAAGTGGCCAGATCCCGTGAAGGGATCCAGGAACATTGCAGAGAAAGGCAGCCTTGCCGAGAAACACAGAGGCGCATACCCTTCTCCAACCAACCCTTCCCCCAGCACACCCTCCCACTCCACATTGTTACAACACAAATAGCCAAATCCTGGAGTTTGGAGAAATGGTACCGTCATGACCTACTTTCTAGAGGTTTCTACCCTGAGTTCCTCTTGAGAAAAAGAACAGAGCAACAGAAGCTGGTGAGGCACTCACAATTAGGCTCAACTATTCTCCTGTTAGACATAAACAATCTCACAGAATACCAGCCTCATAGGGTCACTCTGAGACCATGATAAAATGAGGCAAGCCAAGGCCACTGCATAATTTTGTCTACGCACAAAAACAAGGTCACTGTGCCACCCACAAAAAACCAAACACCTGCTTTCTTGGCTAAAATTAGTGACTGCTCTGTCTTCCCAATTACAGCTTTATTCTCTTGCTAGTCTCCCTCCTAACAAATAAAACTTACTGAAATATACAACCACAGACTTGCCCCTGCTTTCTGATAATATCCAACAGAGCAAACCCTTTCTTGGACCCTCCCCAAATGACCCAACCAAAGCCCAAATGCTGTAATAGTTCTAACTTCCTTCTACTGAGTTGCTTCATGGATCCCCCATGGTGTGTTCTCACTCACTGCAACGATTGCAACTAGTCACTATCCCAATGTTTTTCCAAATAGAGCTCTTGAATTTATTCCTCCACTGAAATTTTGTACCCTTTGATCAACTCTAACCCAATTAATTTATCTGCAATGTGTTCCTGGGGGGGTTTGGCTGAAAGGCATTGACACTCTCCAAGTTAGTTTTCCCATCCTTATTTCCTCAAGGAAATAAGGTTTATTTATTCCTCCCTGGTGTAGGTATATTTATTTATCCATCACCATGAAGTGGTTAAGAACATGAACTTTGGAGTCAAAGTACTTGGCTCCAAATCCCAGTTCTCTGACAAGTCACTTAGCTTCTTGGAGCCTGCTTCAGAAAAACTGGTCTCTCCTCCCACAGGACTGGGAGGATTCAGTAAGATACGTAAAGTGTGCATCAGCCTATAAGAGATGCCAATCAGGAAGCTGTATCAGGGAAACTGATACACAGCAAGCACTTAGTTTATTATGTCCCACCCTTCACCAACCTCTGCTCCAAGCCCCCACATCCCTCTCTCATTCTCTCTTTCTCTCTCTCCCCACCACCCCCCCCACACACACACTCCACACATGGGCACACAAGGTTTGATAATTTTATTTAAATCTTAAAAATTATCAATGGAACAATGGAGCCTTTACCTGTACAGGTATACTTCCTAAGGGTGGAGCCTCTAAACCACTCCCTTGTGTATATTTTTAGAATGGTCATGCCCTCTCAGCAGGTATAAGATGGTTACGCATATACAAAAAAATCAACGATGGTAGAAATAGTGTAAAATATGGAAGGCACTAAGGATAGAGGGTTTTTTTTTTAAGTTATAGAATGTGATTGGTGAAAAGGAACTTATGAAATGTACCTGAATATGCTTCACCTTGCAGAACGTGTTAATGGTTTTTGGTAGGGACTGCATATATGAATAGGATTGGGGAAAGTGAATTTCAAATCTGGGAGAAAATGTCTTTTATCTCACTCAAGTCCATTCACAGAGCATTTTGGGGCTCCCAGGAAATCTATCCATTGGGGCTTGAGTGGAAGTGACGGGAGTAAGGGCAGAAAAACTAGGGAGGGAGTTGGGGACAAAGTTCTGAGAGCAGCTGAGAACAGGAATGCACTTTTCACGGTCCAGACCATACTAACCCTCTGCAGGAATTCCGACAAGGATATACATTCACGAAAATTACTGCAAAGAATAAAAGAAGCCAAGAAGAAGGCAATATGGTGTAATGGTCTTGAAAGTCAGACGGCCTGAGTTTGGCTCTGACTCTGCCATTTGCTGCCTGTGAGACTCCTGGCAAGTCACTCTCCTGGCTGGGACCTCTACTTACTCATCTGCCCTCTTATCTCAAGAGTCAGAAGCATCGGCCAGGCACAGTGGCTCACGCCTGTAGTCTCAGCATTTTGGGAGGCCGAGGCAGGCAGATCACCTGAGGTCAGGAGTTCGAGACGAGCCCGGTCAACATGGTGAAACTCTGTCTCTACTAAAAATACAAAAATTAGCAGGGCATGGTGAGGCATGCCTGTAATCCCAGCTACTTGAGAGGCTGAGGCAGGAGAATCACTTGAACCTGGCAGGTGGAGGCTACAGTGAGCCGAGATTGTGCCACTGCACTCCAGCCTCGGTGACAGAGTGAGACTGTCTCAAAAAAAAAAAAAAAAAAAAGTCAGCAGCATCAATAAAGTGTGTCATAAAGATATCACAAACTGTAAAGCGCTATGGAAATGAATGCCAGTATAGGTGAGGAAAAAAAAATCAATAAAAACTTCAAAGTAACACACTCTTTGTGTTAGGTAGTTGTGATATCCAAATAGCCTGCCCCCATATAATCCTTAGAAATTATAGTAGGCACAGCTATCTCTACAATATTTAAAACGGTAGGCCTCTTTCTGGCAACTATGAAAAAATGCATAGGGCGGGAACTGGAGGAAGCCAGTTCCTTTGAAGCCTAACCCCCGCCCAGCGGGGAGGCAAGAGCATGGAGAGAGGCAGCAGTGAATGGGCAGGTAGCTTCATGCCCCATGTCACCAGTCTTTGACGCTCCAGTGCAGGGAAAGTGCCACAGTGGCAGTGTCAAGGTCTTAAAAATCTATCTTCCATCTCAAGAAGTTTCATAACAAGTCATTTAAGGGACTTTACTATTATCTTGGTTGAAAGAACTACCTGAAGAAAAGTAAAAGGCATCGTTCAGTGTTTCCAACATTGAAAAATTGCAGATGTCAAAAAAACACAGAGAGTTTTCTGCATGGTACTAGCTGTGTTCCATTTCCATTGAGTAAGAAATTGAGTTCTCAAATACAGATCTTCAAATTCCTTGCACACACCGTTCTCTTCCATTGCCCTTCCCAACCATGATGAGGGAGGGACCTACAACCTCTCAATTACCATCTGTTAATATGGTCATAGTCAAGCAAATTGGGACAGAGCTCTAGAGAAAGGTTCTAGAGAAGAGAAGGGACAGTGAGGGGGAGATTCACTCAATACACTATAGCCCCATTAGCAACTCTCCCAAGAATGAAGCTCCTTTACAAAGTTTGAGCAAAAAACATGAAAACCCTGAGTATTTCTCTGCTAGGTAAAGAAAAACCATGGCCGGGCACTGTGGCTCACACCTGTAATCCCAGCACTTTGGGCACCCTAGCCAGGCGGATTGATTTTGAGCTCTAGAGTTCAAGACAAGCCTGGGCAACATGGTGAGACCCCAGCTCTACTAAAAACACAAAAAAATAGCTGGGAGTGGTGGTGAGCACCTATGGTCCCAGCTATTCGGCAGGCTGAGGTGGAAGGATTGTCACTTGGGCCTGGCGAGCGGAGGCTGCAGGAAGCCGAGACTGCACCTCCACACTCCAGCCTGGGTGACAGAGCAAGACCCTGTCGCCAAAAAAAAAAGGAAAAGAAAAAAAAACCACTTTTGCTCTTTTGCTCCCTGTGCTGAGTTAAAAGCTAAACTAAAACCAAGCCAGCCCTAGGTACACCCGTCATGTCTATAAAGTGTATTGCCCTTTCAAATTCTCCTTCCCCATTTGGGTGGTGATAACTCTTGTTTTTTCTTAGCACCAAACCTTCCTACTCCCTCTCCCTGCTTGGGAAGGATTAGATATTATTTAAACTTCCTGGCTGGCACTCATTCATGTTAAAGTTTAACTGTTGAGATGTCACACAATAATCATGGATTGAGAACCCCCAGGGCTTGCATGATAAGCATAATGCATTCATGGAGGTGCCCAGGGAGTGAGACACAGATGGGCCTATCATAAGACTGGAGCTGGTTCCACAAGGAGGTCACACATGAGACGAACAAGAGAGAGGGACAGAAGGATGGGAGACAGAGGGAGTGGAAGGCTTTGTTTCATTTGTTCTGTTTTTAACCTCTTTAGAATTATGGATACTGAAATGAATATATCTGTAGGCCTCAAAGATAAAAAAACACGAAGGAACACTGAAAGCTTTTTCACATTTTACTACAGAGGTATTTGATAGACATACTGATTATCAGTTAATATGTAAACTTGTAAACTGCTACTTCATATCCTACTTGTACAAAATCATTTTACAAAAACTCTAAAAACTAATAGATAATGTGTCCTCTGGTGGGCATCACTGGAAGGCATACCTAGGCAGGTGCCTCCCCTGCAGGCTATCAGCAGCTGCAACCAGCTCAGCTGCTGCTGCCTCTGCAGGAGACACTCTGCCCTCCTGCTACCTCTTCATTCCCAAGTTCACTCCATCTTGATTCGTCACCTTTTCTCCCCTCTTTTGTGGCCTTCTTCTCACCTGGGACCCACCACTTCACAGACGATTGTACAGGATAAATGAATAACAGTATTGTATCTTCGTACCTTTCTACACTGGACAAGAACAACTCTGGTTCTCTCAGACATTCAGCAGTCTTATTTCCTGTGGCCTTTTATCCCATAATATATCACTTCAAATTTAAATAAATCTCCTTCAACCAGAGTCCTCAAATCGCATTCATTTTATCCTGTGAGTCATCATTTTATATAAAGTCCTTCAAGTATCCATATTACAACAGTTAACCCTCATGATCAAAACGACTAAGAAAGCTGCCTTGTTACAACTGTTTTATACTCCACATCACCAGGAGCTCTGCTAAGAAAATACAAAAAGGAAAAATTCAGCCCAACAATGAGCTGAAACAGGTTCTTAATGTGTGCTACTATTTGAAGTCTCTAGGCCAAAATTATTGCAACCAAAGAATCAGTTCTTCCAAACATCACCAAAAGATCCAGGATCACGCACCAGACCAGAAATCCACTGTGATGTTGACATACAAAGGATTGTGTTCCACGGATACTAATTTATAAGAACAACTACTCAACCCATCTGTTCTCCAGACTCGTGACACTTGGTGTAAGAGCTTCATCCTAAAGATAAAAAGAACAAATGTGAATGATAAGACAAGAATTTAATGTATGTCTCCACTGCATTTTGCCTTGCCCCGAAATGTAGCAAACATATTTTTGTAAATTATTGTACCTGTTGTGTTTCCTACTATCACAAAGTTTGTTTTCCCCATTGAAGGTGACAGACATGATAGCCATGTATTCATGTGTCAGACTACATGTGAGAACCCAGGGACCCATGATGAAAACGGTCACTGCACTCAGTGAGCCCCCAGTCTACAGGACAGAAGGATGTGCAAGGAACACAGATACAACAGGATATGTGCCATCCACTGCTAACTGATCCTCAGCTGAGCTTCAGGGGATCTCTGAATCTTCCTTTGTTATAAGGAAAGTTTGTGTCTGTAGGTGGGTACATAGCGTTCACAAGCCTCCAAAAATTTTGGAATGTATGTAGGTGAGGATGAATGAAGGGCGACCTAACCTAATGAGGAAGTCTGGCGAGGCGTCAGGGAGAAGGGAAATTTCAGTAAGGTTAAAACAGAGAAATTCAACAAGTAAAGAAGGTGAAGGAAAGCGCACTCCAGGCAGAGAGACCACCCTGGGCAAGATACACAGACACGCAAAAGAGCAGGATGCATTTAAAGAAGTCACTAGTGTGGCCAGAGCCACGGATTCTGGGAAGACAAGCAGGCAGTGAACTGAATAGGTTCTACTTGCGCAGCAGTGAAAACAATAAATGCTGGTTACCCATGACAATATGGATGGGGATCAGATGCATCACGTTCAGCTAAATAAAGTCAGAGAAGAATAAATGCAGTGTGATTTCATTTACATAAAGTTGAAAAACATGCAGAACTAAGCAATCTTTTGTTTAGGGACATAAACATATGGGAAAACAAGAAAACCAAGAAACAGCAGAAATAACTATCATTATCACAAATACTTATCACGAAAATTCAGAGAGGTGTTACCTGGGTAGGTGGATAGGGGAGATGCAAAGCGGGAGACTACAGGATTAGGGAGGACCACACAGGTCATGCACTCAGCGTGGGGGTGGGAGATACCAGCAGTGCTCATGGCATCAAGAATCTTCACACTTTTCATACAATTTAGGAGCACTCTTGTATCTATTCAATAATTAATTTTTTAATATAAAAGAAAAATGCACACCTATGGACAATGACTAGAAAAATGTAGAAAATAGAAATAGCTATTTTGTTGGAGTGGTTGACTCTATCAAAAGGGCAAAAAGACATTTAATAATGCTTTAAAATATAAACTTTAGGCCAGGCGTGGTAGCTCATGCTGTAATCCTAGAACTTTGGGAGGCTGAGGCAGGAGGATTGCTTGAGCCCAGGAGTTTGAGACCAGCCTTTGGCAACACAGGGGGACCCTGTCTTTACAAAAAATAAAAAAAATTAGCCAAGCATGGTGACACATGCCTGTGGTCCCAGCTACCTGGGAGGCTGAGCTGGGAGGATTGCTTGAGCCTGGGAGGTTGAGGCTGCAGTGAGCCATGGTCACGCCACTGCACTCCAGCTTGGGTAACAAACAGAGTGAGATCCTGCCTTGAAAAAAATAAATAAACTTTTAACAGGACTCTTTAATATCAGGCTGAAAGCACTTTAATATTGCTTTAAAATGTAGACCATAACAAAAGCACAAAAAGCCCCTTAATACTGTTTGAAAATTTAAGGGGAAAAATCAGAACAAAGAAATACAGATTCTTCAATCAAAGCCTCATAAGAACTGGCTTATCTGCCAGGATTCCTTGGTGAATAGGCCAATTCCCAAGGCATGAAAAGTACAAGAAGAACCTAGAACATCTCGTCACGGCAGAGCAGAGGGAGGGAAGCTCTTGAGGACTACTGGGATTCAGGACCCAGCTTGAAGAAGATTCCATTGGCCAAAGATGAGACAATATGAGTACCAAAAAGTACAAGAACTACATTCTGAAGGATGCTAGGAAACACCAAGCATTAGTCTGAAAAAATTTTAATCAGTGCTTGACTCTTTCTCTTTATTTTGCCTTTCCTATAAAAACTATACCCCAAGGCCGGGCGCGGTGGCTCACGCCTGTAATCCCTGCACTTTGGGAGGCCGAGGCGGGCGGATCACGAGGTCAGGAGATCGAGACCATCCTGGCTAACACGGTGAAACCCCGTCTCTACTAAAATACAAAAAATTAGCCGGGCGCGGTGGCGGGCGCCTGTAGTCCCAGCTACTCGGGAGGCTGAGGCAGGAGAATGGCGCGAACCCGGGAGGCGGAGCTTGCAGTGAGCCGAGATGGTGCCACTGCACTCCAGCCTGGGCGACAGAGTGAAGACTCCGCCTCAAAAAAAAAAAAAAAAAAAAAAAAATCTATACCCCAGAGTACCCAAATACATGAAAAGAGAAAGTACTTTGTAGAAAAATCTAATAAATGCAGAAGGAACAACAGAATTAGAATATTACAATTTTGCAACTCCTAATCAAGTAATACTTTTAGAAATCCAGCATCAACGACTGCTGAAGTCATTAGGTAAAAAACTGATGGGGAATCTCACAATGCATAGGTTAGACTGGCGATATCGAAACTCACAGATCAATCCTAACATCCCAAAATGACACAACCAGACATTATATCCTCCTGCTGTGACACTGGAGGAAGTACACAACACCATAGATGAAAATTCTTGCCCACAAATAGTATTCAGATTCTGTTCAAGTCTCCAGAAATGAAGAGAAATCCCAGTATGACGGTTAATACCGAGTGTCAACTTGATTGGATTGAAGGATGCGAAGTATTGTTCCTGGGTGTATCTGTGAGGGTGTTGCCAAAGGAGATTAACACTTGAGTCAGTGGGCTGGGAGAGGCAGATCTACCCTCCATGTGGGTGGGCACCATCTAATCAACTGCTAGCGTGGCTAAAATAAAGCAGGCAGAAGAAGGTGGGAGAAGCCGACTTGCTGAGTCTTCTAGCCTTCATCTTTCTCCTGGGCTTCCTGCCCCTGAACATCAGATTCCAAGTTCTTCAGCTTTAGGACTCTTGGACCTACACCAGTGGTTTGCCAGGGGCTCTCGGGCCTTTGGCCACAGACTGAAGGCTGCCCTGTCGGCTTCCCTACTTTTGAGGTTTTGGGACTTGGACTGGCTTCCTTGTTCCTCAGCTTGCAGAAGGCCTATTGTGGACTTCACCTGGGGATGGTGTGAGTCAATACTCCTTAATAAACTCCCCTTCATATATACATCTATCCTATTAGTTCTATCCCTCTAGAGAACCCTGACTAATACACCCAGTTTATGAGAAAACAGAAGTCAGGAGGACACATTAGTTATACTACCAGGATGCAATTGGAAAAATCCGTAATGCAAGGAATTCTATTGGACAAATAAGCTGGCTTCTTCCACAAATAAATATCAAGGAACTCATAAAGAAGGGGAGAGGGAACCTACAGATTAAAAGAGATCATTCAAATGTCATGTGGACCTTGTTTAGACACTGATCTGACCAACTGGTTTTAAAAATAAAAAAGCTTTTAACACTGACTAGACATTTGATGACATTAAGGAGATAGTGTTAATTTTATTCTAGGTATGATAATGGTATTGTGATTCCTTTTTTAAAACCTCCTATATTTTAAGATACTGAAACAGTTACACATGAAATGCTATGACATCTGTCACACGTTTCTAAATCCAGTGGGGTGAGAAAAAAACTGAGGGAAAGAAGAGAGGCCATGAGTTGAGAACTGTAGACATGAGAGTTCAGTGCACCACTTTCTCTCCTTTTGTGTCTGTTTGAAAATTTCTTTAATACAAATCTTTTAACACAATAAACTGGTTCAAATCTGATCGAATTCAACACAGTCCTTATTGACAGAACACACTAGGGAGGTAGCCTGCCAGGCAGGTGAAGCCAGGACTTACCGTTCCGCGTTCACCTCGTTGCCTTTGTCTCTGGTGTGGAAGACCATTGTATATTTACCCACTTCAGGCAGGGGCCGGGATATTTTCATTCTATGGAGCTCAACCCTAGAACAATAATAGAGATTTTTTTTTAAGTCCATCCTATTCATCTACCAGTAGGCAAATAAAAAGCATCATTTGCGAAAATGTATACACACACACAGAGAGTCACAAACAGCTTGACTACTGGGGTATTAAAAAAAGAGAAACTCCTAAAATTTCCAATTTCTTATAATGGTGGAACTTCAGGTGATAAGCCCACAAAAGAATGAGATTTAACACTTATTCCTGGGGTACAAAGGAGATGCATTAATTTATACTTAGTCATTTTCAAAAAGAAAAAAAAAACTGATAAAGTAGTTATTTCAAAACAACATGAAGAATAGGAGAATCAAGTCTGTTAGGATCCCCAATTTACTTAGAGTTGTCTTCTTTTAACAAAGAAAGGAATGGCCATTTATGGTCACAAGCTTTAAAGCTACAATCCTAGGTTCAAATCTGGACTCCGTTATTTACAACCTCAGTAAGTCAGTTCACTATTCCAAAGTCTCAGTTCCCTCATCTGTAAAATGACAGTGGTGACAGGGACTTGATTTCAAAGATTCAAATGATATAATCTGCATGGAACATGCTTGTACTCTGTAATGTATTATATGTATTATATAAGTACAAAGAAGGGTAGTGCCTGTTGCACAGGCGAATTAAGTAAGCAGTAAATCTCAACCAACTTTCCTATTCAAATCATCTTAGTTTATCCACCACATTAGTCAAAAACCATTCTGAAGGCCATGATGGTCTTTTCAAATTAAAGCAAAATTGGAGGCTCCCCTCTACTTTGAAGCTGAAGCGTAGCAGGAAAGAAGACAGTGAAGACATGAGATCAGGGCAAAATTCTACTAATCACCCCAGTGAAGTAGATTTGGGGAAGATAATGGGGATTGTTTGTCATTAGCCTTTGCTACTGTTGTCCTGAAATGTAGCAGGTACCCTCCGTCCAGTTCCTAAGTCATGACCACATAGGCTACTGATGGGCTGGGCTGCGAAGAGTTGTTGCCCATCACTACAGCCATTTCTGTAGAGCCCTTGGTCAGGGAAATGCACTCCCTCCTGCTAGAAACATTCCAGAGGCTCTCAGGCTGGACATGGTAACCAGACCAGCATGGAGCTCTTGGGTTCTTTATCATGACGCAAGAAAAAAATTTCTAACAGTCACATATCTAATAATTCAGAACCCCAGGTTAGAAATTTCCTTTCCAGCCAGGCATGGTGGCTCACACCTGTAATCCCAACACTTTGGGAGGCCAAGGCAGGCAGATCACCTGAGGTCAAGAGTTCGAGACCAGCCTGGCCAATATGGTGAAACCCGGCCTTTACTAAAAACACAAAAAAATTAGCCAGACACGGCAGCACATGCCTGTAGTCCCAGCTACTAGGGAGGCTGAGGCTGGAGAATCACTTGAACCCAGGAGGTGGAGGTTGAGGTGAGTCAAGATCACATCACTGCACTCCAGCCTGGGTGACAGAATGAGACTCTGTCTCAAAAAAAAAAAAAAAAAAAAGAAATTTCTTTTCCAAGAGGCAACAGCAAGAGGGAAGGGAGTCTCCTGACACCCAGAAGGTCCTTGTGATGACAAGTCTAAAGATACCAGCCCAAGCTCTTGAATAATTACTTATTTCTGCAAGGTAGGGATAACTATAACTATCTGGCCCCCAAATCCAAGTTCAGGGGAAGAAGCTGTGGGTGGAGGCCAGACTTATTCCCTTTGAGCCCCTCAGAGCAGAAAGCAGTCCAAGAGAACTGAGTCAGGCCTGGGGTCAGGCCACCTGCAGTCCTCACAGTGTGCAGGGCTGTCTAAAGCTTGAGGAGAGGACCTCTTTGCCTGCTTCAACATGTGCAGCTCGCCAGAGGCTGCTGGCACTCCCTGCAGGGGATACTGGGACTGTGTGTGAGGACCCCCTGAGGTCTGACAGAAAGCATGAGGCTCTTAATAACCCGGTCTCCAAACTGCAGTTCAGCAGACATCTTGCAGTTTGAGGTTTCTCACTCACTGGCGTCTCAGTACGTCTTTCCCACTGACAAGTCCATGAGGCCTCCACCAACACTTCTGGACCCCAAATGCCCCCAGACCAGCAGTAAACTGCCACTGGCACAGAACGATGTGGGCCATCCTGCCTTCCCTCCACCCGCTGCACCCTTCAAGCCCAAATCTGCAGCCTAGTGACCTGCTGGACTGGCATCTAAAGGAATAAATATAAATGCAGGTCTCCAGAGCCACAGATCTCCAGATCGCAGAGCCCCGTGAAGGGGACCTTTCTCTGTTGTTCACCTGAGTCTGAGGTCATCGTCTTCGCCTCCCCATCCCCAGTAGTTGTTAGAGAATCCATTCACCTTGAAAAATTGCTCTCTGCTTAGGGCAGTAACACCCCCAAAATATCCACTGTAACGTAACCTGGAGCAAAAGAGATGAGAGAAATGGTAAGAATATTAGCACCACAAGTCTCTGATTTCAGGGCTGGCATTCTAGGAACGCCTGGGAGACCAAGTACTTCCAGCCACCCACTCCTGCTTCTCCTGCTTGACACCCACCTCCCAATGCTCCTGGCCTTCCCTGTCTTGTCTTTTTCCCTCTATTTAGACAAACGTTCACCTCTGCTCACTGAGCAAGGTGCCACCTGGCTGTTAGTGGTGGTGTTTGTGTGTAGAGGCCTACAGAGATATCTGTTAATGTGAACCACACCGTCAGATATTGATAACAGAATTCATCTCATGTGCCAATCCAAGGAATGGTAACAGTTGCCAAGGGCACTGGGTTAAGGAGGATTCTGAGGCTGCATCCGGGTTCTGCATGAATGTGTGTCATGATGAATATACCTTTTTTTTCACTTTCACTTTTGCAAGGGAGGGTTGAAGGCAGGAGACAGCTCCTGCACACACACTGCATGCACACACTCTGTATGCAAATCTCCACTTCTCAGCATGCATCTCCAGCTCAGAGTCTGTTCCCTGGATAACCCAACATATGTCAACCCCCCTGAAGATTCTGGCCTGTCAACCAGATAGAGTCTAGGTAGTGCTTTTCATGAAAATAGGCTGTACAGAACAAGAACTAGGTTTTGAGAGGAAGGACAGTGAATCATGCTTCAGATAAGCTGAATTTTAGATACACCTGGGGCTTTGCCAGTGGGCAAAAGGATAGAGGATCCAAGGTCACAAGAGAGGGGTGACTACAGATATGGTTTTGGAAATAAGCTGTTATCATGTAGTACCTGAAGGCACAGGTCGAGAAATCTCCAACAATCTAGTTGGTGAGAAGAGTACAAAGGGTAGACCCAAGGGGCTCAGCTCTGTGGAACCCTAGGAATACCGAAAAGAAAAGAGGCAAGAGGAGAAAGATCAGGTGGTAAAAGTAAGAGAGCACCTCCCAGCCTCCCAGTTATATAGGACTCTTATTACCAGTGAACGAATTTGTAAACCTCAGAAATAAAGGTATTCCTTAAATATAACATTTCAACAATCCAGAAATGCAAGTTAAGGTAGTTTAACAACTTGGATGTTACTAAATAAAAAGATGTGAATATCTAGAGAATTTTTAACTTTAACTTCAGGTCAAACTGTTCCAGGACCGATAAAATATTTATGATTTTATAGATAAAAAGAAAAACCGAAAAGAAAGATCAATAAACATGTAGACACTGGCCAGTGAACAAGTGGCATCCCAAAAGCTAATTTGTAGTTCAGTTGTTTCTTTCTATGTTCTGAGAAAAGACTGGGGACTCTGTTTAACCCATAAGAGAAACAGATTTACTTATATGCCCCCAACTTAAAATTCTGGGAAACTGTACTTTTGCAGCCTATAATAAAAAATAAAAAAAAAAAAAGGAAATAAAGTGCTTAGAAGGTAAATATCACTGACCAAGACATCTACTAGGAGTGTTTCATTACCACGGTTATCAGAATGCATTTTATAGAGGGGAGGGATTCTTAGCTGCCTGAACAGGACATGGTGATAAGGCAGGCATAACCTGCTGATACCAACAAGCAATCAGCATGAGAACCAGGGCGATGATGTGGTAGCTTATCACAACCAATATCCACCCCATGCAAGACGGCTGGCTAAACACGGAAATGTGGAAGCCCTGCCCTCAGAGTTTATAACCTAACAAGAGAGGTGAACATTATCAGGGTTCTAAGGAGAGAGGTGTCACTACATCAGGAGGAGGGCACCTGGAAGGATTCAAATAGGCAGAAAAATAGGGGATTTCCTGGTGACCATAACTCTGTGAGGCAAAGCACAGGAGGGAGAAAGGCACAGGCTGCCCGAGGACCACTTGGAGAGGGGTGAGCTGGAGTGGGGAGGGACAGAAGAAGGCAAGTCAGCAAGAAGGGTTAAAGAATTGTTTCTCCACGTCTGTAATCTCAGCACTGTGGGAGGCTGAAGCGGGTGGATCAAGAGGTCAGGAGATCGAGACCATCCTGGCTAACATCGCAAAACCCTGTCTCCACTAAAAATACAAATTATTAGCTGGGCATGGTGGCACATGCCTATAGTACCAGCTACTCGGGAGGCTGAGGCAGAAGAATTGCTTGAACCCGGGAGGTGGAGGTTCCAATGAGCTGAGATCGTGCCATTGCACTCCAGCCTGGGTGACAGAGTGAGACTCTGTCTCAAAAAAAAAAAAAAAAAAAAAAAGAACTGTTTATCAGGTGCCTATCAGATGGCAACAATCTCTGTGTTTATTGATCTTTGCTTTTGGATTTTCTTCTTACCTGTAAAAGCATAAATATTTAATTGGCCCTGGAACCGTTTTATTTATTTTTTAAAGTGCTGTAAGGCCCAAGGGTGGGGAAAACGTAGTCATAAAATAACAATAGACTTCCTTGTAGGAAGGAGGCAGGTAACAAAGGAGTTCTTGCCAGTAAAATTTGCCACCGGCTGGTCCACAGCTTCATCACTGACCCCACAGCCAGTGAGAAACAAGATTTGTTTCTGGCTTCATCAGAGTCTGAGACACTTGGGGCAACTTACTTTAACTTCTTCACTCTGCATGTGTGTAAGGAGAAAACCTTTTCTGCACCTGTACTCATGGGGCTGGTGTGACAGTGATGAGGCATGTGCTGACTTAAGCTCTGTGGCACGGGGGCACACAGTTGCCAGCACGGGGCAGACACCCAGCTGCCTGGAAACGAACTTGCCTGCCACAGGGACTTTGCTTAGAGCAACAAAAGCAAGTAGTCCAGGAGGAGGGCAACTTCTGCATACCTCTCTCCAGCCACAAAAGATGAGGCTGCTTACATGATACATACAAAACAGAGAAAATCATAAATGATAAACCAGGACTCTAGAAACATTTAAATCAGAACAGAAAATTAAGATGGGAAATACATTAGAACTCTGATCTGCAAATAAGATTCTTTTCAATTTCTAAAAGAGGGCCATGGATTTGGCTCAGAGCCTCTCAATCAAAACATTCAATTACCTGAATCATATTAAGAAAACCTGTCAGTTACTCAACAAAGGCTTTCTGATACCTAGTTATAAAAGAAACATCTGGCCAGTTAGAATGGCAAGTTAGAAACAGCAAGAGTCATACATGCGCTGTTTCTCAGAGTGAGCAGCATCTGATGAAATCCACGACTGCGACACCAAAGCATGAGTGAAAATCAATTCCTGGCAGGAATGTCCAAGAGTTCAGCCTTCTTATGGTTCGGCTTAATAGAAAGATAAAATCTAGAATCCCAGCAAAAAAGCCTGTCCTTAAGCAATCCTCTGTGATTGCTTAGAAATGAATGGTGCAACCAGGTGTTTAAAAAAAATCTGGGCAATGAGAAGTTTAAGATTATCATCTATGGCAAGTGTCTAAGGTATAGGTGTTCTGTGTTGTAAATAGTGACATCTTACTACGGAAAAAGTGAACAGATAGTGACGTGATTCTGAAAAAACCAAGTTGCCCAGCCATGATGCACTGTTTTCCTCAATGCAGAAGTGACTCAAAGAAACCAGAAAACAAAACCCCTAGATAATAAGATTAGATCCAAAGATCAAGTTTCCCCAAAGAGAAAAATCGTGGGATTCTCTCCTTGCCCTCTGGATCCACAGCCCTCACCCTAACTCAGACATGTAGCATCTCTCCCCTCAGTTTTCCCCTCTTCCCTTGCTTCATCCAATACATTCAAAATCAGCTGAACCAAGCTTTCTCCCGTCCTTCCCCAGCTGTAACATGTGTCAACAGCTGCCCAGCCCCGTCACAGCAAATTCAAACTCTATCAGAGTAAACAAGGCCTGCGTCATCTGGCCCCTACCTAGCTTTAGATCTTGCCTCTCCTCACAGACATTCCTTCTAGAGTACCAGTGAACTACTTGCATTTCCCCCAAAACTGTACCGTGCTCTCTGGCGTGTCTTGGAACTCTGCTGAGCAGCTCTTGTTGATTCCACAAGATTAAGGTACCACCTTACCTGGGGAACAGCTTTAAACCCTTCCCTTCAAGGTGTTTCTTAAAGGCACTGTGCCCTCACCCACCATAGTTTGTTGTAGGTGTTTATGTCCTGCAGCTTACATAGGGCTTGGGTTTAAAGTCAGTACCTGAGGCAACAGTCATTTACATCAATGTTACTTAAGAATTCTCTTTAATTGCCCAATGTGAGGGAGCAACATGGAAGCCCAGAACAAATGAGGTATCAAAAGACTCACTTTCCACTTCACACTCATGTAGAGTATATACTGGTGGAATCTCCAGCACCATTTGATAGTTTCACAGTTCTCTCTCTCCTTCTGCCTTCCTCTTCCTCTCTTCATTTGTCCCTCTCTCTCCTCCTTACCAAGTGCTTATAATTTTATTTGCAGAAATGCAAAATTAACACAACTTCGCTGTAGCTACCTGTCCTCCCCACACTGACACTCAACGGGGAGCCCTGTGAGGGCAGGTGCTCTGCCTTATTCAAAGTGGTCTCATGGCCTCCAGCACAGTCAGCACCACAGACATGAGCACCCATGAACGGCAGGGCTTGGGGAAAGCTGACAGGTAAGTGTGCAAACAAATGAGGGAATATAATGTTTCATTTGCAGAGAAACATTCTGGGTCACTATTTCCCCATGGTTGTGCTTGAATAGGAGGTGGTGTCATCAAATAAGGCTGAAAAGCAGCTACGCCCTTCTTAGAGGTGGAGGGGATGGGGAATGAAGACACAGATGATGGCATCTGGCGCTTCTCACAGTGGCTTTGAGAGAAATGGACTTGTCCTGGGTGTCTGGGCTCCTGAGAAGACTACTCAGAGGATATGCCCTCCCCACGCTCTAGAAAGAGGCCACAGTCTGGAAAGTGGTATCTCAACAGAGGTCTCACTAAGGCACACCAGCCTGTTGCCTCCTAGAGGGGGAGTCAGGAATAGACAAATAAGTTACTTGCATTCCAGTCAGTGTGGAAAAGCTTGCAGAAGTCCCCCCCAACAGGGGCGCTGTGGGTGAGGCTGGCCACCACCTGCAATGCTCGGACATTTCTCTCCAACGCTTTCCCTTGTCTTTGTGATCCTCTGCCGAAGCTGTTGTAGGGTTTTTTCCTCATTACGTTCTCTCACTTCTGTTTTGCACTTTAAGTGATGTATATATCATGGAACATTTTTCCTATTTCTCATTTTCTTAAGACACTCTGGATGCTTGTTCCACCCAGTCTTGATCACAATAGTTGAGCTTCTCGACCTAAGCCACCCTCAGCAGACCACCTTACCTGTACCCAGTGCTGTTCCTGCCAACCACCAGATGCTTGGGATGCTCCTCACACTTGTAAAGGTTAAAGTCATTCTCAGGTACCAGGTCCACGTCATGGAATATAAAGCAGTCCCAATTTTCTTCCTTGAGAGCTTCTAGATAGCCCACATTCAAGAGTTTGGCTCGATTAAACTTTTTACCTTCAGCCTAGAGATATGAAAATTAAAACTTGAAAAGCTCCTGAGATAAAGTTTCATATTGTTCCCCTCTTAGTTAGGATTCAGGAGGTGGTATTATTCTTGTTAACGCACAAGACTATACTTGTGACATAAAGATCTGACAGAGAAGATGCAATGGCAATAAAAGACCATTTGATTTTTTCTTTGTGCTTCACACATACTTATATTCCAGAACTTAGAAACATTCCTTGAAATCTGAAGAGCTGTTGTGTAATGATAGAAAGTTCCAGTTTTGCAAGATTAAGTTCTGGAGATTGATTTCATAAATACACTGCATATATTTATGCAACCAATATATTGCATAATTATGCATAGATACATTGCATGTAAATATTCTTAACATTACTAAACTGTACACTCAATAATGGTTAAGACAGTAAAAATAAATAAAAGTTAAAAAAAAAGGTTAAGATGGTAAATTTTACATTGTGTGTTTTACCACAATTTAAAATTTTTTAAATGCAGTTTTAAAATACAAATAACTCAAATTATCAATAATAATGTATTGTACACTTAAAATGTATTAAGAGTACAGATCTCATGTTAAGTATTCTTACCACAGTTAACAAAAATAATTTTCACTTAAAATTTTACAAATACCTTTATGTATTCTGTATAAAACTACAAAACCTTTCTTTTATACTAGTCATGTCAATTAGTATTAGTGATTCACAGTTCAACCCCAGGTAATCCTAATCTTACCCTCTGTTATGAATTTACACTAAGCTTCTAAGAGACTTAGTTAACAGCCTGCCAGAAAGGATCAAGAAATCTCGACCTATAAAAAGAGAAGGTTATTGCTAACATTTCTAAGCTACTTTAAAGTTTCTTAGAAATCCCTGTAAGAGAATCCTGTTATAATGCTACTGGTAGAGGCTAATCCTCCCAGTGGCCTTATGGAGAGAGATTCGTCACTGGGTAATAAAAGAACACAGTTTGACCTGTGATATGATTGAAGCTGTAATAAAAAATTAAATAATGTTTTCATGGCTGCTTCATTCAAATTCCATTAAAATGAATTCCAGTTAAGTGGTTTATCATAAAAGTACAAGTATTTCTCAGAAGTTACCACAATGTTTTCCTGATAAGAATAACACAAAGCAGACATATTTTTCTCTTTCTCTTTCATTTTTAATTTGAGATGGAATCTTGCTCTGTTGCCCAGGCTGGAGTGCAGTGGTATGATCTTAGCTCACTGCAGCCTTCACCTCCTGGGTTCAAGTGATTCTGCTGCCTCAGCCTCCCCGGGTAGTTGGGACTACAGGTATGTGCCACCACACCCAGCTAATTATTTTTTTTTTCTTCGTATTTTTAGTAGAGACAGGGTTTCACCATGCTGGCCAGACTGGTCTTGAACTCCTAACCTCAAGTGATCCACCCACCTCAGCCTCCCAAAGTGCTGAGATTACAGGCATGAGCCACTGGGCCGGGCCCAAAGCAGACACGTTTTTCGATTCATAAAAATAGTACTATACCTTGTGGGTTACTGTCCTGAGAAAAAACTCAGAATCAAATAAATCATACCTATGACCAACAACCTTAAAAACAAAAATAGCTATAAAACAATATAATAGTAACATTCTGTTCCAAGTACTAAAATACAGACATAGATGTGCTATATAAGCACACTGATTTTCAAGAGCCCCAGTTTATCACCAAGTCTATACTGAAGAGCTGGTCCTCTGAGTTGTCCAAAGTTTCACCTAAAAGAAATATTACCAGTTCTAACAGTAGTCATGATTTTGCTGACATTCTTAGAATTTGTAAGAAGTTGAGGGGGAATTATTTGGATGGCCAAGGATAATTGTGAAAAGTTTAGGCACTGATGTTTAAACTGATGTCTTAGTTTTTTTTCAATAAACTTTAATGCCAAATAGAGGTATCTTTAATCACCCACTCCACTGACCTCAGAGGTAAGCTCTTCAAAAGCAGCCGATGATTATGCTGTGCTCCTACCAAATCACGCTTCTGGAAGCCAAATAAGTGAATCCAGAAAGTGAAAATCAAACATAACATGTTTCACATAATGAATAGTGGCAAAGTTCGGGGCAGAAATGTGGTGGCAGCCATAGCTACTGATACAGAATATTCTTTCAAATCCTCTGTCTAGATCCCGATTGAGTAGCTATGGTCGATAATGACAAGACAATTCCAGAATCTCATCATGTAGTGCACGTCACGCACAGAAAGAAACAGAAGGGGCCAGGAAGCCTCCGGGAAAATCTGAAGGCAGTCATTGGCTAACAGAAGGGTTCACAAAACAGGCTTCCTCCAGAGGTTCCTTTAAGAGTAGTAAAATTTCCCAGAACTTGAACCCATAACTCCATGCTCTGAGACAATAATTTCCTCTACTCCTTTCAAGGATAAATGAGGTAAGAGAACTCTTTTTTGATGATAGTCTGATGTTCCTTTTACCCAACATAGACAAAGAGTCACATGGCCAAGTCTGGCAGAGAGAGGAGGGTCTAGGGCAGGCCCTGGTCTGCCCCCACGCTCACCTGGTGGATGACGTAGATGCCATAATCCAGCTGCTGCCTCTGCAGGAAGGGATGCAGATGTTCCAGCAGGTACATCAGGTGTTTCTCTCTGTTCCGGTGGGGAATGAGGATGGCGACCCTCTGTAAAGCTTTACATTCCTCAGGGCGATACCGGCCTCTGGACACCTTGGGATTTTCTGCCTGTACCTCTTCCAAAGTGAGATCTGGTTTGAAAATGAGCTTGCTCTGGCCTCCTACAATGAACATAGAACACAGACAATAACAGTAGCTACTTCAAAAATTGTTGAGGTTGACATGAGCTAATATGTATAGAAAGAACACTGACCACTTCACAGTGAGCGCTACAAATGTCAGCTTTTATTATGATTACTTTAAAGGCTCATTTAGTCATGATGATAGCCAGAGCATCATGTCACTAAGGTTACTGGCTGCAAAAGCAAGTGGTGGATATATAATATAAGCACTTCCTTGTGGCTGGTAATCAACTTGCTCTATGATCCATCTGTAAGGTAAGAGCAAAGGTCAGGGTTAGACAGAGTAACTTCAACTTTGGTCTATCCTCTTTTCCTTCTCCAAAATCCAGGAGGATGGGAAAATCTCTTAAATGTCAATAGCATTCCACAGAATCAAGCTCCTGGACAAGGCACTCTTCCTCCCCCTTCCCTAAACTCTGGAACTACCCCGGCTCCCTGTAAGCAAAGCACTAAAAAGAAGTAGAAACCAGTCTCCCTCCCTAACCTAGCTGTAACAGGTATGTGTGGCACTGCAACAACTCTCCCATTTTGCCACCACAACAGACGTTTCCAATCCAGCACAGCACTTGCTCAGTGTCTGGAAGCAATCCACACAGACGAAGCCCAAAGCCATCCACAGGAAGAAACAGCTCAGGTTTTTTGTGGCTGTTGTTGTTTTCTAAATTCCATGTATACTGGTCAGGCTGTCAGATCTCAAGATGCTTGCAAATTGAGCTATCCCCTTCTGAGTAAAGCAGTCATAGGCCCTTCCTGTGCATAAGTCTCTATGCCTTGTTCCATGTAACCATCCCCTACCCTGGTCATGGCTGCTTACACCAGGCTCACGTGTCTAATGGCACCTTGGGGCTCTGCCCAATAGCAGGCAAGGTAAGCAACTTCTTCAAGCCACCCAAAGAGAATAATTGGCCTACGAGAGCCTTCCTGAAGGGTCTGTATGCAAGACACAGCAGTCAGTAATGCCCTAAAAACAAAGAGTAAGGAATGGAGTTACACAGATGACAAGTACTACAGCTGATGCTGGGCTCTCGAGCTACCAGAGAAAATGGGGTAGCTGTTGAGATGGTCTCCTGTGTGGCCTGTTCACAATTCCCATCATTAACCTGACCGTGTCTCTGTTCTTGCACCCTCAAAGAGCCTCATGCAACAGGTCTAATATAAACTAGTCCCCCGCCTTACCTTCTCATTGTCATAACTTTTTACATGCCCTAACCTAGTATCTGCTTCCATTTACCCTCTATCAGTCTCCCTATCACTCCCCCTACTCCAACATCTTCTCAACATCTGCCCCTCCTTGGGTCACTAACGGCCCATTTTAAGTCATCACCAACCACATCACCTTTAGTCCAGTACTTGCCCAGTAATGCATCACTGCCCTCTATTCTTTATGAACGAGTTTACTGTTTAAATATCCTGTGAACATTTTAAGCAAGCGGAATAATCAGCCATATTTGCATTTCACTGACTCATTTTTACATCTCAACTTGTACTATCTGTGAAGGAACACACAAAGGAATAACACTTTGGCTCTTCCGTGAGTAAAGAGAAGCAGCACGCCAATATGAATACAATACAGGACTGTGACTCAACTAGGAAAGGGGTGCACAGACTGAATGTCTGTGTCCCCAAAAATTCATATGTTGAATCCCTAATTTCCACTGTGGGGCCTCTGGAAAGTAACTAGGTTTAGATGAGATCATCATAAGGGTGGAGCTGCCATGTGGGATTAAAGCCCTTATAAAAAGAGCAAGAGGTATGGGATCTATCTATCTCTGTCTTTCTCTCTCCCTCCCTCTTTCCCTTTCCCCCTGCATGTATGTGTGTGCACAAACACACCAAGGAAAGGCATGTGAGGACAATATCCAGTAAGAGGGCTCTCACCAAGAAACTGACCATGCTGGCACCCTGATCTTAAGACTAATTTACTGTTTAATATAAGTTGAGAGGCAAGACATAAAAGGTGAACCAAAATATACTACATATTTAAGAAATAAACTACTAAAGACTATATTGAAAAACTTACCTAGTCTGTCTCTTGACTCCATAGTTTTGGCCAAAGGAATACAACAGATGTGACCCCAGTGAAGCTTGAATGTGCTTGCATTTCTCCTCCCATGCTCTGGTGCTCTGCCGATGCCATGAGGAGAACATACCCAGGCTAGCCCACTAGTTTCAGCAGGAGAACAGGAGGCACATGGGGCAGAGCCACCAGCCTAGATCAATGGACCCTATAAATGTGTGCTGCTGAGACTTTTGTGGCTGGATAATAAAAGTGGGTCTGTTCCTATGACGGAATACTATACATCAATGAAAATGGACAAACCATAGCCACACGAAACCATAAGAATAGGTCTCACAAAAATAATGTTGAACAACAGAAGCCAAACACAAAAGAGTACATAACGTATGCTTCTAATTTGTAAAGTTCAAAAACAGGAAAAATCTAATGTGTAGAGTTAGAATCTTGAAGCCAGAGTGGTGACTGAAAGAAGCATGGGAATTCCTATGGTTCCCGCAAGATTCCATTTCTTAATTTACATGCCAGTTAGACAAGTATGTTCATTTTCTGAAACTTAACCAAGTGGTACACTTCTGAGTTTTGTACTTTCATGTACATGTCATAGTTATTTTATTTGAATTGACAGTTTTTGTGACACAGGAGATATATATATTTATGGAGTACATGAGATGTTTTGATACAAGCAAGTACCTGTTATTTTTAAATAAAAAAAAATGCATACTACTTAATCAAAGGAAAAAGAGAACACTTACTGAGGTAAGGAGATACAGAAGGGCAGTTGTCAAGTTCTGCTTTCTGCGTGGATGCTTCATTAGTCAGAGTTTTTCCCTTCCCCAAAATGAGGGCCTTATGGAAATTAGCCACAAGCTCCTTTGCTTTAGGAATCTCTTGAATGGCACCCACGAAGTAGTTACTGGTGGCCCACCCAACCACCGTAAGGCACAAAGTCAGAAGCAACAGTAATCGTAATTTGTAGGAAAGGTGGAAAGTCAGGTTGAAGCCCATGTTTTTTATTACGTGAATAATATGTATCTCTCTGCTTCACTGCAGGCAAGAAAGCTTCAAGTTGAACTTTTCCAATCTGATTGCGAACTTGATGACAACTGAGGATACAATGCCTGCTTCTGCTCAGTAGTTCTGCTCCAACAATCTAAAACACAATCACAAAAGACACATTGTTTCAAATGGAAATGCTATCCTGAAATGATTCACTCCAGCACAAACTGAAAACGCATCCCTGATGGACCTTGACTAACCATAATGGTAGGTCTCCCACTTAGGGTTTAGAGATCCGAAAATCAGAGGTTTAGAGGTTCTAAGCATGGATACATCACAGAAGCACTCTCTAGGTTATCAGTCAGGCTGCCTGTCACCCAAGAAGGGAAGCCATTTCCAGATGTTGGACAGAACAAATAGGCAAAGGAGACAAGGGAGACTGCAAACGCCCTAAGACCTGAGCTGGGCACAGCCTAAGACACAGCCCTAATGGTTCTCTGCCTCAGCTGCCCCTTCCTGGCACAGTTTTAAGGGAGGATTTAAAAAATGTGAAGCCTTGTTACAGAAGCACATTTTGACCCAAAGAGAAAATGAAAAGGGAAAAGTCCTTCTTCCTTGTGAGAGCCAGAAAAACATGGTCCTCAACAACAGGGAATGAATGCTATATTCTCAAAGAGGCACTGGCACAGGGCACATTGCAATGGGAGCCAGAAAGAAGCCTGTCAAGAAACATAGAGAATCCCCAACAGGAGGTCAACAATCTATCTGTAAGAATAACAAAACTACAGCATAGTGTTTAAGATCAGGAGTCTGGACTTAGACAGAAACTATAGTTCTACTACATAACAGCTACATAACCTTGGGCCAGTCATTTAACCAAGCCTCAGTTTCCTTATCTGTAAAATGGGGATAAAAATAGTATCTACCTAGAAAAGTTATTGTGGGGCTTAGATGACTTAATTTATTAATATATAAAGTGTTATCCCACCTTGGCCAGCAAGCAGACACACTGAAACACCACTTTCTGTACTGTATTTCTCACTGTCAGCTGACAAATTGCCACCCTGATTTCATACTTCAGCAGCATGAGATGGGATAATATGAATTCACCTCAAAGAGGGGCCTATGCCCTTAATTGACAAAAATCATGTTTTTAAGATCACCAAGCTGAGGGCCCACCCCGGACCACAGAAAATACACTAAAGTGGTAAAGGCTACCTGACAAGGATCCCTGGGTTGCCGCCAGCAACATCCGCTATATCCTCTCTGTGTGGACAAATCACGTCTCTCCTCAAATTCTAAACATGTTCTCAGAAGAACACAGAAAATGCTAAAGCTAAGGCATAATCTCCATAGACAAACATATTCTCAATTACACAAATAAAATGGAGACCAAAATATTTTCTATGCTAAATAATCACATGGAAACACTGATGATTAAATCTTAAATGACAAAAAGAAAAACAAAAAATAAACCCTGTATCTGTGCTATGATTACAACTAAAGACATACAATTAAGGAAAGTCTAGAAAGAAATATACTCAAAAGCTAATAATAATTATATTAGGAGAATGGGATTAGCTAGGGGTGGTTTTTTTCTCTTTTCTTTTTAGAATTTTTAATAATATAGTTTTTATATTATCATACATATTTTTGTATATCACATATTGTCATATTTACATATATTTTACATATATCATTTTAGATACTCTTACAATGAAAACAAAGTGAATTTTTTTAATGGTGAATACAGAGGCAGTAAGTAACTGTAAAAAACAACCACCACCTCAGAAACTCTTAGGATAGTGTCATACTTACTAAAGGATACAATTCCAAAAATTTAGTTTCAGGTTAGTTGGAAGGAAACCTAGAAACTATTTCTCTCTAAACACAATGCTATAGATAAAATGGGAGGTTAGGTTCTTGGGGAATGTTTGACCCAGGAAGCAATTAAACAGTATGGCCTGTGTTCAGGGTCCTGTGAAGGTATCACAGGAAGTCAATGCTGAAGGCAGTAACAACTAATAAAAAAGGGCAATTTATGTGTGCATTTACTCTGTGCCATGCAGTGGGGTAAAATCACTTGTATTAACCTATTTAATTCTCATTTAACCATATGATGGAAGAATTACTAGTCTCCTCATCTTACAGGTAAGAAAAGGAAAGGAAGTTTTGGACAGATTTAAGTACCTTGCCAAAGCCCACACAACTAGTAAGTGGTAGCATGCACTCTCAGCCCAGGTGCTCAGCTCCACATCCTTCACATGGATATTTCCTCTTTTCTCCCCTTGGTGCCTGGGTCGTCCCAACACAAACCCTTGAATATTCAGGTTCCCTTGGGGGCCTTCTATCTCTCTCCCACATCTACCTTCCCTTTCCTAGGGCCTGTCTGTTCAAATGCCTTCCTAGAGGTCTATTCTTTTCCCACCTGCTAACAGTAAGTCATCAGGTTCCTGAGGCCAATCAGACAACCTCTTGCAGACTTAATTGTAGGAGGCTTAAATGCTACGATTGGCAATTTTTAAAATAAAGATCTCAATCTTAGAAAATTCAGACTGGGAACATTGCTTTTCTTTATTTTTTATTTTTATTTTTATTTTGATTTTTTGAGACAGGGCCTCACTCTGTTGCCCAGGCTGGAGTGCCGAGGCGCAATCCCAGCTAACTGCAACCTCCACTTCCTGGGTTCAAGCAATTCTAGTGCCTCAGCCTCCCAAGCAGCTGGGATTACAGGTGTGCACCACTATGCCTGGCTAATTTTTGTATTTTTAGTAGAGCTGAGGTTTCACCATGTTGACCAGGCTGGTCTTGAACTCCTGGCCTCAAGTGATCCATCTACCTTGGCCTCCCAAAGTGCTGGGATTACAGGCATGAGCCATTGCACCCAGCCCTGGAAGCATTGCTTTTCTAAGAACTATTTTCAGAGGGAGAGTCCCCTGGAAGAGAAAATTGCAGAGTGGAAGGAGGTTATGACCCTAAAATTACTGCAGTGTTGAAATCAGAAAAGATCTTAAAGAACACACATCGACCTCCCGCATTCTACAGACGGGTAAGAGATTTAAAAACCTACACAAGGCAGGGGATACATGGGAAATATCTGTACTTTCTGCTCAGTTTTGTTGAGAATCTAAAACTGTTCTAAAAAATACAGCTGAACCTTGAACAACACGGGTCTGAACTGCACGGCTCCACTTACACTCAGATATTTTTCAAACAAATGCGGACCAAAAATACAATATTCCCGGGATGCAAAACCTGTGTATACAGAGGGCCAACTTTTCCAATATGTGGGTTCCTCAGGGCTCACTACAGTACTTGAGCACGCATGAATGTGGGTAGATGCAAGGGTCCTGAAGCCAATCCCTTCCACATACTGAGGGATGACTGTAATTTAAAAAAACAAAAACAGAAACACCTACCCAAGAACTAAATAGCTGTGAATATTCATAAACTAATATTGCTCAACTGTAGCTTATGGACTCTGTTCAAAGGTAAGACATTTATTCTAAAAGCAAGGAGCCTGGCCGGGCGCGGTGGCTCACGCCTGTAATCCCAGCACTTTGGGAGGCCGAGATAGGCGGATCGCGAGGTCAGGAGATCGAGACCATCCTGGCTAATATGGTGAAACTCCATCTCTACTAAAAATACAAAAAAGTAGCCGGCCTGGTGGTGGGCGCCTGTAGTCCCAGCTACTCGGGAGGTTGAGGCAGGAGAATGGCGTAAACCCAGGAGGCGGAGCTTGCAGTGAGCTGAGATCTGGCCACTGCACTCCAGCCTGGGCGACAGAGCGAGACGCTGTCTCAAAAAAAAAAAAAAAGCAAAGAGCCATTATTAATAATTACTTAAGTATTAGTTAGGCCTTTATTACTAATGCTGCTTTTGAGACAACATCTGACCCAGTTAAAAATAATTACTTACCTATCTTTCTAAGTCTAAGTGCTCTCCCAAAAACTGTACAGAAAGCCAGCACAAGTAAGTTCAAAGGTAAGATTTCCTTAGCTCCTGTGAGTAAACATCTGAAGTGTGAAGGGTCTGTCATCTGTCTGTCCATCTATGTTTCAAGAGAGACCAGCCAAGTGACTGGAGGCAACCCCTCTCAGAGTGTGTCCCAGCAACAAAATGATGAAAAATACTTATCTCACAAAGTTGCTCTAAGAATTTAATGAGATGATGCACCCAAGTACACTGGCATATCTGGTACATTTCCAGGACACAAGCTTTTTTTTTTTTTTCTTTTTTGAGATGGAGTCTACCTCTTGCTGCCTGGCTGGAGTGCACTGGTGTGATCTTAGCTCACTGCAACCTCCACCTCCCAGGTTGAAGAGATTCTCCTGCCTCAGCCTCCCAAGTAGCTGGGATTACAGGCTTGCGCCACCATACCCAGCTAATTTTTTTTTTATTTTTAGTAGAGACAGGGTTTCACCATGTTGGCCAGGCTGATCTCAAACTCCTGACCCCAAATGATCCACCCACCTCAGCCTCCCAAAGTGCTGGGATTACAGGTGTGAGCCACTGTGCCTGGCCAGGAACACATGTATTTATTGGCTCTAATTACCAATATGATTCATGTTCAGATGTTATCAGAATATTGCCCAAGATAATGTTATCTCTGGAATTAATGAGATGATTTTTACTTTCTAACTCTGTAATTTCCATTTTTTCTTTTAATGAGTATGTAATATTTTTATAATCAGAAAAACATAATGACGTTTTAAAGAAAGTTATTTTTAGGGCAAGTGACTCCCGATTGGTGTTTGGGAAAGTGCCATCATATTGGATTTATTTACACTAACGTTTAAATAATTGAGAGACCTTTAATTGTCACAAGAGTCTCAGAGTTTTCTTTTTCAGTCATGGCTGTCTTGAAGCGGCAAGGGAATCATCATGACTACCGAGAACAAATTCAGGCAACATGAAAGAAGTTATTTAGGGCAAGATTTACCACTCTTTCCCTTTCTAGAAGTCTGCCCTGTAGTTAAAAATGATCATGTTCTCATATTTGGTTTTCTTCCACTCGATTCAACCAGCCTTTTCTGAGTACCTGCTATTTTCAAGCAAAGGGGATATGATATAAAGAGAATGAAAGCCCACTCTTTGTACTCAGAGTTTATTTCTATCTTTTTCTAGACCTCAATGTCTGCAATTTCCTGTCAAATATGAGAATGACTCCATCCCAAAGTGGGAGAACAGATGAAACGAGATGGATAAAATACTGAGAAGTCTTGAAGATAGGTGATAGGTACCTGAGAGTCCATTTTCTTTCTCTCTACTTTTGTGTATGCTTGAAATTTCCCATAATAGTTTTTAAAATCTGGCAAGGAAGATAAGCTATAACAAAAGGAAGGGCAACGTAAGTGCTAAGTATCATTCCTGGAGAATCTCTAACCACACACATCTTTACTCCACCAAAGTGGGTGGGGAGGACACCATGTATCACTCTATAAATATTTACTAAGCATTTGCACCAAGGAGAAAGGGTGTGTTGATTCGGCAGCTAAGAGCACCAAAATCAGCATTCCAATGTCTCTGAACCTATCAGGTAATTTTGCAGACACAGGGCATCTGAGTGGGCTTGATGTTATGCCACGCACACGATCCTGATGCCTTGGGACTCCGTGGGGCAACACTAGAAGAAAGACTGATTATTTTGCTACTCTTTTGACTCCTGCAGAGTTCCTAGGCGTTTACCTTTTACACATGCATTGTCCCACCTTCCTTAGGCCTTGGTATTCATTATCCCAATTACAACTCCTTTAGGAGGCTTCTGAATGATCACTGGCCAGATTCTAAAGGGGCAGTGGTTCCCTGGGCAGGGTAAGGAATGGGATAAAAATGATGACAGCCATTTACATGTACAAGTCATTTAAACCCAAAGATTAAGCTCCTAATGGCCCAACCTACAAGCATTTGAGCAATAAAAAAAAAAAAAAAAGGCACTGTATTTTAACCCATAGGATAAAGTGAATATCCACTAGTCTATACTGATAAAAATGATCAAACAAATAAATGAATAGAAGAGAAGGGGTGGTTCTTTTCTTACAGTAAATTAAAACTAGTAAGAAAGTGAGAGATGGAAAAAAAATCACCCTCGGCAAACACCACTGAATAACCGTTGCAGACAAGGTTCACCAATGGATGCTAAACTAATAGGCAAAAATCTGAGGATAAACAGTATAGTCTCAAAGTATGTCCCCCAGGGTAATTCTTAACTACAAAGGGAAAGACAGTAACTTTGTAGTGGAGAAGCCCAATCGCTCACCACAAGTTCATTCCACAACACACCTAACTGGTACTCTTCGAAAGAATCAAAATCATGAAAGACAAGGAAAAACTGAGGAACTATTTCAGATTGGAGGAGACTAAGGAGAAAGAAAAACTAAATAAAATGCAGGATCCTTGATAAAATACAGTGGGAACAGAAAAAAAAAAAAGAGAGAGTAGGAAAATTGATGAACTTTAAATAAAGTTTGTAGTTTAGTTAATAGTATTGATCAATGTAGTATGGTTATGTAATGGGTTAATATTAGGGGAAGCTAGGTGAACTCTCAGTACCATTTTTACAACTTTTCTGTAAGTCTAAAGTTAACTAAACATAAAAATAAAGAGTCAGAGACTAGGTATAACCCAAGTCAACAAATGCTAGTAAATTAACTTACTTCTCAAGGAGAATCATTGTTTTTGTATTTCTAGTGCCTCAAACCAACCTGACACACAGCAGGTACTCAATTTAGTAACAAATGATGGACTAGGATATACTAGTTGAAATATATAAGGACACATCATAATTCCAGGCTACTGCTAAAAGGAATGAAACATAAAGAAGGTGGGAAATAAAGATTAATCAAATGAGTACAAAATTCCATCTGAGGAGGATTTTAAAAACTAAAAAGGCTCACCCCGACACTAGCTCCCTTCAGTTCACTAATATCAACACTTTTCTAAGGGTAGGGTCCTCACCTTTAATAAATGACACTTTTGCTCACACCCACTGCCTTCCGCTCCTCTGCCTCTAAAAGTGCTACTTCTCCTTGGCTTGGGGAGGAAGTGTTGCGTGGCCTGCCTCTTCCTTCATGAAGCCACAAAGTGCCACTGTGTGAGTTCCATGGCACACTGGAACACAGCGTACCCGCCTCTGAGCAAGAGCCGTGGAAATCCACACTTGAAGCGAGGTGGTCCTGCAACACCCAAACGACCAAAGTTATTTTATGTAGTATATGCTATGCAACATAATACAGAATTCACCAGAATTTCTGATGGGAGGTTTCAATAGAAGTTCATCATGTACTTATATGTTACTTTCAGCTGTCCCTAAAAAATCAACAGTGGAGTCAGTAGGAGTTTACTTTCTGCAGTCATTAGGGGCACCTCACCCTAAACGTTCTTAAAAAGGTTTAAAAAGCTCTGAGATCATGGGTATAACAGGGCTCTGAAGTCACATACAGCTGAGTTCAAATTCCTGTTATCAGATGCATGAATGGCTTTTGACAAGTAACCTAAATGTTTTGAGTCTGTTTGGCCATTTATTTAAGAAGCATTTCTCAACGTCTGGTTCCAAGAGTGCCTTTATCAAATACATAAGGGAATGTGTTAAAACTGTAGATTCCTGGGCCCCACTCCAAAGCCAACGGGTCAGAACAACAGCCTCTGGGACTCAGAAAAATGAAATTTTAACAAGCTCCCCAAATGATTCTTAGCTGCATTAAAGTTTGAGAACCACTGATATAAGAGGATGGACCTGGAATGCAATAGATCTTTCAGATATGTTAATTTTCCCTCTGGTTAGGAAAAGCAGTAAGAAGATATGTCAAAATGAGATTTTAAAAATGCATTTGAAAGGTTTTTGATTCCATCATTTAGAAATGTATTCTAAGAAAACAATCAGAGAGGTATACCACAATATTGAAACCAACATTGCTAAAATAACCAAAAATTTAAGAGTCTAAATATTAACAATAGCAATCTGATTTAATTAATTATAATACATCCATATGATGGCATATATGCTTCCATTAAAATGTTTACAATAACTACATGGAAAAGTGCTCATAATAGCTAAGTAGAAAAAAGATATAAAGATGTATATAAAATATAGGCTGGGTGTGATGACTCATGCCTGTAATCCCAGCACTTTGGAAGGCAGAGGCGGGCGGATCACTTGAGGCCAGGAGTTCAAGACCAACCTGGCCAACATGTTGAAACCCCTTCGCTACTAAAAGTACAAAAATTAGCTGGGCATGGTGACGCATGCCTGTAGTTCCAGCAACTTGGGAGGCTGAGGAAGGAGGATCACCTGAATTGGGGACGCGGAGGCTGCAGTGAGCCAAGATCATGCCACTGCACTCCAGCCTGGGTATCAGAGTGAGAACCTGTCTCTAAAAGAAAAAGTATATAAAATATACTACCAACTATGCAATACATATGTATGTGCATACCTTTTACATACAAAATGACAGTCACTGGTGGTCATCTCTTAATTGTAGGATTAGGGAAAAACTTTTATTTCTTCTGTATCTTCTAATTTTTCTAAAATGGAGTTTTCATCAACAGAAACAATGTTGTTTTCTGATAAAATGACTACATAGTTTTCCTTTAAAATACAGTCGTCCTTGGTTTCACTTTCTGCGGTTTCAGTTAACCGCAATAAAATACAGTAAGATATTTTGAGAAACAGGTGACATTCATATAACTTTTATCACAGCATAGTATAATAACTGTTCTATTATTAGACATTATTCATCTCTTACTGTGCCTAACTTATAAGTTATGCTTTATTATAGATATGTATGTATATAGAGAAAAAAACAGTGTATATAAGGTTTGGCACTATCTATGGTTTCAGGCATCCACTGTCAGTCTTGCAACATATCCCCCAAGAATAAGGGGGACGACTGTACATTAAAATTTAAAGATAACATCACAGACAGGAATTCTAACTTTTAGTTACATAAGTTTGACAATTCATTCACATAACCTTTAAGAAAACCTGTTCTAAATAGGCCAAAAAGCCCCAATCTCAAAGAAAAACTTCAGAGGCTGTTAGTTACCTTCAGTGCCAGAGAACCCTGTGGTCTCTGTTTGAAATGCCTATTCCCAGGCTGCAGCCCCAGAGATTTTTATTTCAAAGGCCTCAAGTGGGGTCAAGAAACTGCTATTTTTGCCTGGACCCGTGGCTCACACCTGTAATCCCAGCACTTTGGGAGGCCGAGGCAAACGGATCACTTGGGGTCAGGAGTTCCAGACCAGCCTGGCCATCATGGTGCAACCCCACCTACTAAAAACATAAAAATTAACTGGGAGTAGTGGCCTGGGCCTGTAGTCCCAGCTACTTGGGAGGCTGAGGTGGGAGAATGGCTTGAACCTGGTAGGTGTAGGTTGCAGCGAGCTGAAATCGTGCCACTGCACTCCAGCCTGGGCCACAGAGCCAGACTCCGTCTCAAACAAACAAACAAAAAAATGTATATTTTTAACAAGAACCTAGGTAACTCTGAGACATGCAGCCAGGTTTTAGAAACCACTGTTCATTGATGGCTTAAAACAAAGAACAGAAAACCATCACTGACTTGCTTTGGATGTTTCCACTGAATAAAAGATCTTCAAAGAGAAGGTTAGTTCCCAAAACTTGTGCAAGCGTTTCTGGAAAAGGCAGGCATTACTATTAGCTCGGCTTAAAGTAGATACTAAATACTTATTATATTAAGTGGCATATAAACTATAATCACAGAGCTGATTTTATTGCCCTCTCTACCCACTTCCCCTTAGATTATGTAGTCAGACAGTTCAATTCAGGTCAGTACTTCTTCACAATGTATGTTTTCAATCCGATCAAAGCTATAGGTAGACGAAAGTTATTGCAGTTTCATGGGGTTTACAATTTCCATAAAGAACAAACCTGCTCTAGAAGACAAAATTCCAAAAACTTGTGAACTGTATCCAATCAAGCATTATCTCCTCCCGCAAGAGAGACCTTCCAGCACTCCCCACCTGGGTCTCGGGAATAGCTTTCCGCATCCTTTTCTGAATCCCAATTTCTCAATCTGGGCCCTGCATCCCATTCATCCTCATCTCTCCTTGATTTTCTAGGATCTTCAAGGTGTTATTTTCCTTTCTTTAAAAATTTAAAAAAAAAAAAAAAAGCCACGACTCTCCTCCACACTCAAATTACCATCTTCTCATTCCTCCTCTTCATCACCAAACGGCTGAGGAGGTCTACCAGTGCCCTCACCACCTCCACGTCCCCATCCCTCACCCACTCTGGAACACTTTGCAACAGGATGCACACCCACCTTCTGTTGATAACTACTCTCCTAAGGCTACCAACCCATAGGCCTTTTCTCGGTCCAGAGCCCCTGGACTTGTCTGCTTTTTTCCAAACCAAAAGTTAACAGCTCTTAGCTAATGGAAGACAGAACATCAAGAAATACAGATCAACAGACAGTGGATGGCTGTCTTCGAAGTCCTTTATAATCCAGGTGACCAGGCCCTTAGGAGAAAGGTCAAAGGTTGCCCGCCCCTCGCAGGACTAGGGCTGGGGTCAGCTGATCAGTTTCCCCGTTGAAACGCTGGAGAAAGAGGGTTTCCAGGAAGAAGGGGCTTTTTCAGGTTGATGCACCCGGCGGAGAGGTGCTGGGGGCGACCCCGGATCGTGACCTGGGTTATGAGTGAGCCCTGGATCTTTTCCTACCTGGCAGCAAGCACCTCGCCTGGCTCCCGGCCTGCAGCAGAGGCGGGGCTGCGCGGGATGCCAGCACCTGAGCCGGTGCCTCCCGCCAGGCTCGGCCTCCGCAGGCCCCCGGCCCGGCCCACCGCTCCAGCTGAGGAGGGACGGCCCACGGAGGCCGCGCTATCCCCACGGCCGCCCCGCCCCAGCCCCGGGAACGACCCCGGCCGTCGCCCGGCCACCCTCGCACGGCGCCCGTGTCCCGGGAACTGCATTTCCCGAGCTCCGGCGGAGCCAGGGCCGCGTGTACTCACCCCAGGCGCGGCCGCAGCGAGCTAGTACTGCCCAGGGAAACGCGAGGCCGCGGAAAGCGGCTCGGGGACCGCCCCGGCCGCCCGGGAGGCGGCTCCTGAGTACGAGCTCCGCCTCCCGCCCGGCCTTGGCCCGAGGGGCGGGTCCGCCCGGCTCTGCACGCGCCTGGCGCTCCACCCCTGCCAAATCGACCACACCAGGGGCTGGAAGGAGCACCGGCAGGGAAACGGAGTGTTGACGCCTCGGCCTCTGGGTGGCTTTAAAACCCTGTGCCAGTAGTAGACAAAGTGCTGGGCGCTTCCCAAATTACATCCCTTTAAATACTCACAAAGCAGTAGGAAAGTACTTCCATTTTACAGAGTAGGAAACTGAGGCTTTAGAGAGGCTAATAAACTTGCTTTAATCACCCTACGAGATTTCAGCCCTCTCAACTGCAAAAATAATAATAATATTGGTCCCATGTTGCAGGTCTACTTAGAATATTAAATGAATAACTTTTTTTAAATCCTTATTTCTTCAAAGGTATTATTACAGAAGGCCAAGACAATTAGATTTATACTAAAGATGTGAGTGAAAAATTATGGTAGGCTCTGTGTAGGCAGTCGGGATAGCTAGATTCTCCAACACAGCCTCCCACTGCACGCACGGGAAAGTAGTAGATTCTCCAAGAACCACCCATCCACTCCACCCAAAAAAACAAACCATAGCTAGAGCCAGTGCTGGGCTCATTAAGTTCATAGCAGGAAATCTGAGGCTATACTGAGGCCACATAGGCCAAATGTAGGCCCTTGGAAGCTGGAAAAGAGGGCCACCTAGTGGCAGTTGAGCATAGGTCAGTGAAATAGGTCAGCACTGCTCCTGAAGAAGGTCCAATGTGAAACTTACTTTTTTGTTTGTGTTCCCTTTGTAATATGCTGTAAGGTTGTATAACCACATTTAGTGAAAAAGGACATTACTGAATTTAATCCAGTGACATTATACAATAAGTTACTTGTACCTACATAGATAGTCCCCAAGTCTTCAGTATGTGATGCCCGGAAGCATAATACACCTTTTGCAAGAATCACTCAGCTTTTCTGTATTTGGTAGCTGGTAGGTTATTAATTGGAAAAGTTAGGCTATTGCTTTCAGTAAGTGTAGGAAAGCAAGTAGCAGTGATATCTACAAAATCAAAGATAGATTTCCAATCTGCTTTTGAGGTTTTAGGGTGGCTTTCATTGGAACACAGAGAGGCACTGGCATTAATAAAATGGTTTCCTAGGGTAGTGTTTGTTTTTTTTTTGGCATCAGTCCAGAAACCCAACAGTTGCGTTGGTTTTTCTTGTTAGAGCATGAGCCTTAGCTAAAGCCATCTATAAATTATGGTCCCATGGATTTCCCAGCAGGAAATAAGGGGAAAATAGAAAAAAGGATAAGATATTCATGATAGCAGAGAAGTCTTGATCCATGATCTTGAGAAAGCTGTCCATGTCTAGGATGCCATCTGCTTCTGGGGAGAAACTTCCCTACCTTAAGGTCTCTAATAGGTGTATAGTTCCAAGAGTTTGAAGGGGCTCTTTTGAGTCACAAGGTATGGACTCAAGACTCAAGGCCCTAAAGTTTTACTGTGGGTGGTGAAAGGAGAACATGATATAATCTCTGCTAATGGGGTACAAGAGCAGTTTTTCTCAGATGGGATGTTATTTCCAGAAGACTCAATATCTGAGTTCTAGATTGTGAAAGGTTGGTCGTACTCAGTGTATCACAAAAGGCTTTTACTTGGTGAAAATATACTTTGGTATAATGGATTAAAGCTTTGCAGTATTTAGTTATAGCAAAGCTTATAAGAGCAGGAGATACAGGAGATTCTGTTATTAAGGATATGGGTCTTCCCAGAACTAGATTTTGTCTACTCCATGATGAGTAATGGAGTACAGAGTTTTTAATAATGGAAGATTTAAGGACTCAGGAAGAACCAGGTGGCCATATGGGGCCTCCATGAGTCCACACTTAGCAATAAATTTACATCCTTTTAACTGTGTTTTGGTTTGTCTGTTCTAAGATGGCAGATAGTAGGCAGTGCTAGTGTGTCTCTCCCACTTGGAAGGACAGAACAGTGTGTAGCAATTAACACTGTGAACTTTTATTCCAAGAACCACTGCAGGAAGTTAGCAAGAAACCAAAAGAATTCGCAGATCCTATGAAAGAAGGAACACACCACAACAAACTCCGTGGAACAGGCAAAAAACTGTGAATTCTCAGTGTAGGAGAAGGGGAGAGCCTGCCTCTGAACACACATTCCTACTGGGGAATCTGAAAATCCAGATCATGGGAGAAGGCTTTAACCTTACCTAGAGCTGGGATGGACTTAGGGAGAAGCACAAAATATAAAAGTAGAAGCAGCAGCAGGAAGAGCCTTGGAGGCATTCTCAGTCTCCAACTCAAGGCCAGGGAAGCCATCCCTGACTATATCTCACAGGGGCCCCCAGAGAAGGCAGCCACCAAACTTAGGAAGGAGTCACAGAGTGAAAGAAGCTGCCAACTGAATTTTTTGGTAATTTCAAGTGGGCGTGAACACCCTTGAACAGAATCCGGGGGTGGGCGGACAAATGGAAACTAATGCAGATACAAGGGCAGAAACTGGGCACCCAGCATTTCAGGCAGATGGGAGGGGTGTGACCTGAAAGCCATGTTTCTTTCTCAGCAGGAAAGCTCATGGCCCAGGGCAGGTCTGAGTTCTGCACACCAGCTGTCTGAATCTAAACTCAGTGCCGTTAGTGGGTCACCATGGGAACAAGACTGGCCTCGCCAACTCTGTGGGAGCTGGATGAGGACTTTCACTATGAGCTAATCCCCACTCCCCTCGCAAACTCTACTGCACAGCAGAGGGAGCCATACTCCCCTCTAGAACATAACCCCATTGGCCTGACAACCACCCCTCCTATCCCCCAGAGGGGTCACAGCAGGCCTTGCCCGGGAAAAATCTGAACTCAGGCCCGCCCAAACCTGCCCCTACCTGATGGTATTTCTCTACCTGCCCTGTAGCTTAACACAAAAGACATAAACTCTTGAGAGCTTTATGGCCCTGCCCATTGCCTGGGAAACCAGAATACTTCCCCTAGACAACTTAGGCCAAGCTCAAATGTCGTTACTACTACCACAGCTGGGGTTCTCTTGCAAGTGTCCCCTCCTGGCTGGAAGTCAACCAACTCAGGCCATTACAGTAACTCTTGGCAGAATAACACTGCTTACAGGAAGGAGACAACAACAGCTAACACCACTCCCTGCTAAACCCTGGCTAACCAGAGGTCCTGAGTCTGTCCACATGACAACTTCACCACTAGCATAACCAGCATTCAAGAAAGCCAGCACACTGAGCCTATCTACAACCAAGAAATCTCACAGACTACATCACTCCCCTGCCACCTCCATCAGAACAGGTGTTGGTATGCATGCTGGGAAACCTGAAGACAGATAACATCACAGGACTCTTTGCAGACATTTCCCAGCACCAGCCCAGAGCCTAGCTGGGTGGCTAGACCCAGAAGAAGAATAACAATCACTTCAGTCTGGTTCTCAGGAAGCCCCATTCCTAGGGAAAGAGGGAGAGCACCACATCAAGGGATCACCCCATGGGACAAAAGAATCCGAAAACCAACCCATGAGTTCCAGATCTTTCACTGGTGGGAAGTTTGTCACAGCAGAGACACAATTGCAGTGCTGGGTACAGTAGGGAAAGTCTGAACCTATACCCCAACAGGCAAGTGGCCTCTGTGATCATGAAGGGCCTTGGAGAAGGGATCCTTGTTCCCCTCTGGCACTCCACTGCAGACACAGCTGGGGCTTCCTCCACAGGAATGCAGCATGGAGGCAGCTATAGACAGCCTTGCTGGAACAAACCAGAGTTAGCACAGCCCCACAGGAGAAGCACCCCCCAGATTGAAGCCTGCACAAGGGGCAGGGTCACAATTCCTCCCTACTTGAAACATCAACATTCCTATAGATGAAAAGAGGTGCCTGACTGATCCAAATAGCTGAAACAATGGGACAAGAATGAGACTGTGAGGTGAACAGCTTGCTGGCCTAAGAGGGGAGCTGAGGTAGCTCCTACTCCTCACCCTGATAAAACCTCAGGACATCAAATTGCGAGCTCCCCCAGCTATCCTCATCAAGGCTGGGGTCTGAGCCCACCATTGGGATTATATCTATTCACCTGTTTTAGCTACAACTAGTACCTACCCAAGAATACCTCCCCTATTGGCCTGAAGCCCGAATCATCAACTCAGTAAATAAAATACTGGGGGAAAAATAAATAAATAAATATAGACCACAAGAGAATGAGATAAGCTTCAAGAGATCCCTGCCATTCCAACTTCATAGGAGACAGTGAACTTGCCCACAAACGAAGTACATAATTACTACAACCAGCATCAGGAAAGCCATCACACAAAGACTCTCTGTAACTAAGGAACTCATACAGAGTCTTCACCCCTACAAGCACCAAGAATCAAATTAGGCTGAAATAAATATTAAGGTCTAATCCTTAAGAGGGAAAAAATAAATTAAAAAAACACAATTCAATCAAAAATAAATTCAAGAACAATTCAAAGAAATAGTCTACCAAAAGAAACCAGAAAAGTAATTCTGATAAGATGACAAAACAAGATTCTCTAATACCCCCAAAATATCACACTAGCTCCCCAACAATGGATCCAAACAAACAAAAAAATCTCTGAATTGCTGATAAAGAATTCAGAGGGTTGATAATTAAGCCACTCAAGGAGAAGCCAGAGAAAGATGAAAACCAACTTAAAGAAATGTAAAAAACAATATAGAATATGAATGAAAAATTTTTCAAAGAAATATATATCATAATGATAAAGCAATCACAACTCCTGGAAATGAAAGACACACTTAGAGAAATACAAAACACAGGGGAAAGTTTCAACAATAGACTAGAACAAGTAGAAGAAAGAACTTTAGAGCTCAAAGACAAGGCTTTCAGATTAACCCAATCAGACAAAAAATAAAATAAAAAAGAATTTTAAAAACTGAACAAAGTCTTCAAAAAATATAGGATTATATTAAATGGCCAAAGCTAAAAATAATTGTTATTCCTGAGGAGGAGAAATCTAAAAGTTTGGAAAGCTTATTTGAGGGGATAATTGAGGAAAACTTCAAAGGCCTTGCTAGATATCTAGACATCCAAATACAAGAAGCTCAAAGTACTCCTGGGAAATTCACTGCAAATAGACCACCACCAAGGCACATAGTCATCAGGTTATCTAAAATCAAGACAAAGAAAAGAATCTTAAAAGCTGTGAGACTGGCCGGGTATGGTGGTGCACATCTGTAATCCCAGAACTTTGGGAGACCAAGGCAGGAGGATCACCTGAGGTCAGGAGTTTGAGACCAATGTGGTCAACATGGTGAAACCCCATCTCTACTAAAAATACAAAAATTAACCAGGCGTGGCGGCACATGCCTGTAATTCCAGCTGCTTGGGAGGCTGAGGGAGGAGAATTACTTGAACGTGGGAAGGAGAGGTTGCAGTGAACTGAAATTATGCCATTGCACTCCAGCCTGGGCAACAAGAGTGAAACATCATCTCAGAAAAAAAAAAAAATCTGTGAGACAAAAGCACAGGGTAACCTATAAAGGAAAACCTATCAATTAACAGCATATTTCTCAAAAGAAACCTGAGAAGCTAGAGAGTATTGGGGTCCTATCTTTAGCGTCCTTAAAGAACATAATTATCTACCAAGAATTTTGTATCCAACAAAACTAAGCTTAATCAATGAAACAGAGATAAAGTTTTTTTCAGACAAATGCTGAGAGAATTTGCCATTACCAAACCAGCACTACGAGAAATGCTGAAAGGAGTTTTAATCTTAAAACACAATGTTTAAATACACCAATATAGAACCTCCTTCAAGCATAGATCTCACAAGGACTATAACGCAATAAGACAATTAAAGAAAAAGGTATTTAGGCAACAGCTAAAATGATGAATAGAGCAGTACCTCACATCTCAATACTAACGTTGAATGTAATGGCCTAAATGCTCCACTTAAAAGATATAGCATGGCAAAATGGATAAAAATCCACCAACCAAGTATCTACTGTTTACAGGAGACTCACTTAACACATAAGGACTCACATAAACTTAAGGTAAAAGGGTGGAAAAAGATATTTCACGCAAATGGAAATCAAAAGCAAGCAGGACTAGCTATTCTTATATCAGACAAAACAGATTTTAAAGCAACAGCAGTAAAAATAGGCAAAGCAAGACATTATATAACAATAAAAGAATTAGTCCAACAGGAAGATATTACAATTCTAAATATATATGCACCTGACACTGGAGCTCCCAAATTTATAAAACAATGACTACTAGACCTAAGAAATGGGATAGACAGTAACACAATAATAATAGGGGACTTCAATACTCCACTGACAGCACTAGACAGGTCATCAAGACAGAAATTCAACAAAGAAACAATGGACTTAAACTATACTCTAGAACAAATGAACTTAACAGATATTTACAGAACATTCTGCCCAACAACTCCAGAATATACAATACATTTTTCTCATCAGCACATAGAATATTCTCCAAGATAGTCCATATGATAGGCCGTGAAACAAGTCTCAATAAATTTAAGAAAACTGAAATCATGTCAAGTATATCCACAGACCATAATAGAATAAAACTGGAAATTAACTCCAAAAGGATCCCTCAAAACTAGACAACCACCTGGAAATTAAATAACCTGTTCTTGAATGATCTTTGGGTAACAGTGAAATCAAGATAAGAATTTAAAAGTTATTTGAACAGAATGATAGTACTAACATAATTTATCCAAACCTCTGGGATACAGCAAAAGTGGTGTTAAGAGGAAAGTTCATAGCATTAAATACCTACATCAAAAAGTCTGAAAGAGCAAAAATAAACAACCTAACGTCACACCTCAAGGAACTAAAGAAACAAGAACAAACTAAACCCAAATCCAGCAGAAGAAAATAAATAACAATGATCAGAGGAGAACAAATGAAATTGAAACAACAAAAAAAATACAAAAGATAAATAAAACAAAAACCTGGTTATTTGAAATAATAAACAAAATTGATAGACCATTAGTGAGATTAACCAAGAAAAGAAGAAAGAAAATTCAAATAAGCTCAATTAGAAATGAAATGGGAGATATTACAGCTGATACCACAGAAATCCAAAGATCATTCAAAGCTACTGTAAACACCATGAACACCTTTATGTGTGCAAACTAGAAAACCTAAAGAAGACGGATAAATTCCTAGAAATATACACCGTCCTAGATTAAAACAGAAAGAAATAAAAACTCTGAGCAGACCAATAACAAGTAGCGAGATTGAAACGACTGAAACAGTAATTTAAAAATTGCCAACAAAAAAAGTTCAGGACCAGATGGATTCACAGCTGATTCACACACTCAAAGAAGAATTGGCACCACTGCTGAAACTATTCCAAAAGCTAGAGAAAGAGGGAATCCTCCCTATATCATCCTGAATCCAGTATTACCCTAGTATCAAAATCAGGAAAGGGCATAGCAAAAAAAGAAAGTTACAGACCGATATCACTAATGAACATAGATGCAAAAATCCTCAACAAAATACTAAATCATCAAATCCAACAGCACGTCAAAAAGATAATCCACCATGATCAAGAGCATTTTATACCAGGGATACAGGGTTAGTTTAACATATGCAAGTCGATAAATGTAGTATATCCATGAATAGAATTAAAAACAAAAATCATATGACCATCTCAATAGACTCTGAAAAAGCATTTGACAAAATCTAGCATCCCTTTATGATTAAAAAACTCAGCAAAATGGGCATACAAGGGACATACCTCAATGTAATAAAAGCCATCTATGACAAACCCACAGCCAACATTATGGTAAATGTGAAAAAATTGAAAGCATTCCCCCTGAGAACTGGAACAAAACAAGGATGCCCATTTTCACCACTTCTATTCAACACAGTACTGTAAGTCCTAGCCAGAACTATCAGACAAAAGAAAGAAATAAAGGGCCTCTAAATCAGTAAAGAGGAAGTCAAACTGTCACTGTTTGCAAGTGATATGATTGTATACCTAGAAAACCCTAAAGACTCATCCAAAAAGCTCCTAGATCTCATTAATGAATCCAGCAAAGTTTCAGGATACAAAATCAATGTACAAAAGTCAGTAGCACTGCTATACACCAACAATGACCAAGCTGAGAATCAAATTAAGAACTCAGTCCATTTTACAACAGCTGCAAAAAATAAAATAAAATACTTCAGAATATACTTAACCAAGGAGGTGAAAGATCTCTACAAGTAAAAATACAAAACACTGCTGAAAGAAATCATTGACAACACAAACAAATGGAAACACATCTCATGATCATGGATGGGTAGAATCAATATGGTGAAAATGACCATATGGCTTAAAGAAATCTACGGATTCCTGCAATTCCCATCAAAATACCATTATCATTCTTCACAGAACTAGAAAAAACAATACTAAAATTCACATGGGACCAAAAAGGAGCCCTAATAGCCAAAGCGATACTAAGCAAAGAGAACAAATCTGGAAGCATCACATTACCCAACTTCAAAGTATACTACAAGGCTATGGTTACCAAAACAGCATGGTACTGGTATAAAACAGGCACACAGACCAATGGAACAGTATAGAGAACTGAGAAATAAAGCCAAATACTTACAGCCAACTAACCTTTCACAAAGCATACAAAAACATAAGGCGGGGAAAGGACATCATATTCAATAAACGGTGCTGGGATAACTGGCAAGCCACATTAGAAAAATGAAACTGGATCTTCATCTCTCACCTTCTATAAAAATCAACTGAAGATCAATAAAAGACTTAAATCTAAAACCAGAAACCATAAGAATTCTAGAAGATAACATTAGAGAAACTCTTCTAGACATTGGCTTCAGCAAAGACTTCATGACTAAGAACCCAAAAGCAAATGCAACAAAAACAGAAATAAATAAATGAGGCCTAATTAAACTAAAAAGCTTCTACAGAGCAAAAGAAATAGTTGGCAGAGTAAACAGATAACCTACAGAGTGGGAGAAAGTATTTGTAAACTATGGATCTGGCAAAGCACTAATATCCAGAATCTATAAGGACCTCAAACAAATCGGCAAGGAAAAAATAATTCCATCAAAAGGAGCTAAGGACATGAATAGACAATTATCAAAAGAAGATATACAAACAGCCAATAAACATATGGAAAAATGCTCAGCATCACTAATTATCAAGGAAATGCAAATAAAAACCACAATGAGATACCACCTTACTCCTTCTAGAATGGCCATAATCAAAAAATAATAGATACTGGCATGGACGTGGTGAAAATGGAACACTTTTACACTGCTGATTGGAGTGTAAACTAGTACAATTGCTATGGAAAACAGTATGGAGATTCCTTAAAGAACTAAAAGTAGAACTACCATTTGATCCAGCAATCCCACCACTGGGTATTTACCCTAAGGAAAAGAAGTCATTATATGGAAAAGACATATGTACACGCATGTTTATAGCAGCATAATTCACAATTGCAAAACTATGGAACCAACCTAAAAGGCCATCAACCAATAAGTAGATAAAGAACATATAGTATATATACACCACAGAATACTATTCAGACATAAAATGGAACATAATAATGGGCTTTGCAGCAACTTGGATGGAATGGGAGGACATTATTTTACCTGAAGTAACTCAGGAGTGGAAAACCTATTATCATATGTTCTTGCTTATAAGTGGGAGTTAGGCTATGAGGATACAAAGGCATAAGAGTGATATAATGGACTTTGGGAACTTGGTGGGAAGGCTGAAAGGGGGTGAGGGATAAAAGACTACATATTGGGTATAGATACACTGCCTGTGTGTTGGGTGCACCAAAATCTCAGAAGTCACCACTAAATCACTTATCCATGTAACCAAAAACCACCTGTTCCCCAAAAACTATTGAAATAAAAATAAAATAACAGTTTTGTTTCTCTAATTTAGTGCATAGCACTGTTTGTTAAATAGGTTAATGAATGTAATTTGAGTCAGATCAATCTTTACTCAAATTTATTCAAATTGCATATTGTATTAGTCTATTCTCACGCTGTTAATAAAGACATACTCGAGACTTGGTAACCTATAAAGGAAAGAAGTTTAATTGACTCACAGTTCAGCATGGCTGGGAAGGCCTCAGGAAACTTACAATCATGGCAGAGGGGAAGCAAACACATCCTTCTTCACATGGCAGCAGCAAGGAGAAGTGCCAAGCAGAAGCGGGGGAAGCACCTTATAAAACCATCAGATCTCATGAGAACTCACTATCACCAGGACAGCATGAGGGTAACTACCCCATGATTAAATTACTTCCTACCGGGTCTCTCCCACGACACATGGGGATTATAGGAACAACAATTCAAAATGAGATTTGGGTGGGGACACAGCCAAACCATATCACATACCTTAACAATTTTGATACTAGCTCACTTAGCGTGAAAATCTGGCAAAGCATTTCTTTGATTTCAGTTAATTCTTGTTCTGCTTGATGTTGAGTTAGTAGTTTTATGAACCAATCAGTTTCCTCATTAGACTTATGGAAATTCTTAGTCCAGTGGTATGATATTAAAGTTATCAGAAAGCTGTACTTGTCAGAGTCTCTTCCATGAATCTTCTAAAAGATAAAATACTCTATGTTTATACTGTAGTTGCCTGCAACAGCTTTTAGGGAAGTACAAGAGTAAAGCAATTAACTGTCTGTGAATCACAACACTTAAAACGGCCATGTTAAAGATTTGCTGAGAGTTCATCATAACAATGACACAATTGACAAGGAACTTTGGTTATTTCAGCAGCACGCAATATTTTAAGATAATAACTAGAATCGTGACTGGATTGTAACTAGGTTATATTAAGACTATCAGATTTCTAGGAATTTCATACAACTTCTGGAATACATATTAATAACACATCCATACAAATATAACTCAGTGAAGGCTTATCATTTCTTATTTGAAAATGCTTCATAGCTGGGCAAAGTGGTTCATGTCAGTAATCTCAGCACTTTGGGAGGCCAAAGGGGGAGGGTCACTTGAAGCCAGGAGTTTGAGACCAGCCTGGGCAACAAAGCAAGACCCCATCTCTAAAAAGCTAAAACATAAGTAAAGTAAAAGAAAATGCTTCCTATATAATTTAATATATAATCCTAATTAGTTTAATATTTTGTTTTATAAGGAGGGAAACAATCCTTTAAGACTGTTATGCCCAGACCGTTTATTCCCCGAAGAAGACCACCAGAGTCCAGAGTCAAAGCTAAGCAGCAAGGATCTTTATTACAGGTTCGAACCTGGAACTCTCACTCGCTCGTGAAACGAGACGGGCAGGAGAGCTCCCCCACTGAGCTCCGAGCAGTGTTATATAGTCTAAGAAAAGTGGGCATAGAGTTATTATACAAATCAGATATATGATTGGCTAGTGTTTGAACAAGGCGATTTGGCTAACTATGATTGGTTCCCGCCATTTCTGATATTTCGGTTCAACCTTTGAGGCGGGAGAGCAGGTTTATGGCAGCAAGAGTTTATCTTACTTAAACACGTCTTGTGACCTTGCCTCAGAACTTACAAAATCTCTGGTACGTGCAGAAAAACAGGTACTCACAGAACTTACGAAATCTCTGGTATGTGCAAAACAAAATCTCTGGTACGTGCAGAAAAACAGGTACTCACAGAACTTATGAAATCTCTGGTATGTGCAAAGATTAGAGAGCAGAACAAAGGGTGTAGCGGGGGGGGGCGGGTACACATCTATCTTTGTGTCCTTTCATTTCCCCCTCCCATAAGTAACTGGATGTCCAATCTTGGATTTCCAGAGTCTTATAATGTAGCCTCACTTTCTGGGTGCAGGAGAGGCTGATGATGGCTATGGAGGACCATTAGTTGGATGGTATCAAACCTTTCTCTGACAAATTGTAAAATTTTATTTACCACACAGGGGCCTATAGTGAATAGAAGTAGTAAAGACATTAGGGGGCCTAAAAGGGGTGCCAGAAGGGAAAACATTGAAGAGCTCCACCAATTGTTAGCGGCTGTAGTGAATTGTTGCTTTTTCATTTCTAAGCTTAGTTTGTGTAGGCGTTGGACTCTTTCCTCAACTAACCCTGACTCATTTATATAGAAACAGCATTCTTCTTTGAGGAACATACAGGTACCTCCTTTCTCAGCCATGAGTAAGTCTAAGGCTCTGCGGTTTTGAAGGGTGACCTGTGCTAGGGAGGTGAGCTGCCGCTGAAGGGAGGCTAGGGAATAGGCGGAGTCTTCCATAGCAACAGAGAATTGTTGTAACAGCTTGTCGTTTTCTATCATGGAGTGTTGTAGGGCCCCTCCTGCTAACCCTGCTGCGATGACAGAGGTGGTTAAGGATATTCCGGCAATTAGTGGTAGAAAAACTGCTCGTCTATGTCGCGCAGTTTCAGTTGGAGCAGTCCCTGCCCAGTCTATGAACTCTGCCGGAGTTAGCAGGGTCAGTCGGGGGACTAGTGTAACAGGGATGCACAACTGTCCATCAGAGATGCTTTTGGACAGAGTTTTTAACAGAGTCATATTACACCAGAAGAACACACCAGGGGGAGCATATATGGGGCTATTAGGGTATGTAGCCGATTGGTTGCAGAGGCTGTTGCTAAGTGCAGAATAACAGAAGGGATATTTCTCTTGGTATGGGTCACGGTACAGGGCCACATCGGGTATTGTGACTGTTGATGAATTAAAATCTGTATAGTTTGTGGGTGGGGAGGAAAGGGGAACAGCGGTTAATGGTGGTCTTCCTAAGGTTGCACACATAAAGCAAGAGGACAGGTCGCCTAAACCGGTGAGGTTGGCGAATGCTAGCCCTTCTTGTAATAGGGTTAGCCAGGAGAAGGTCTGCAAGTCTTGTGATAGCTTGGTTTCCTGTCTGTGGATTTGTGTATGGATTGAGGGTTGAATCTGGACTAGACTCCGCCACACCTGCATTCTGGTGCCACCAATAATTCTTACAATTATATTCAGTCTGATCATATTCAAAACAGATCATGGGTATCCCTGGTTGGGCAATTTGGAAATTAGTGAAATTGAGGTAAATTGGAGTATTGCACCCGGAGGGGGGGCAGTCTGCACTAGCTAACAGTTTACCCACCTGGGGGGTTTCCCCGGGGTGAGTTTTGTTCTCATAGAGCCAGAACCTCCAGACATAGGGATTAGACGGCGCAGTAGTGAGGAGAGTCAGATGCATAAGGCATAAAAGCATAGGTAAGCTAGACATGGTTACGGCTATGGGGATGATGGCGCAGGGTTAGCTTTAAGAGATTGTTCTTAGCTTTGTCTACAGTCCATGTAACCGGTGCTCCAGACGGCCCGAGAAGGTCGGATGTTGGGTCCACTGGTTTGACGTGTGTGTAGTGGATCCACGAAGCGATGCCTTCTACCTTGAGAGCGGTGGGAGTAGTCAGGAGTACTTGCAGTGGTCCTTTCCACCTGGGTTGAAGAGTTTCTTGCCGGTGGTGCTTGACTAGGACCCAGTCTCCCGGCTGGAACGGATGAGGCGTCGGCGGAGGTCCTGCCTCGTACAGTTCTCGTAGTCTGGGCCAAATTTCCTGGTGAATTTTCTGTAAGGCTTGTAAGGAGAACAAGAGCTCAGAGACATTTTCAGTTTCAGGTTTGAGTAAGTCATCTTTTAGACTGGGGACCAGGGGTGGGGGTCTGCCATACATGATTTCATATGGTGTGAGCCCCAGTCTGTAAGGGGTATTTTGGGCCCGGAACAGAGCGTAGGGGAGAAGTACTACCCAATTAGCGCCAGTCTCCATGGTCAATTTAGTTAAGGTCTCCTTTAGAGTCTGATTCATCCTTTCTACCTGTCCTGAGCTTTGGGGCCTATAAGCACAATGTAATTTCCAATTTGCCCCAAGAATGGAAGCCAAATCCTGACTTACCTTAGCAACGAAGGCTGGTCCATTGTCTGACCCTATCTGGACGGGAAAGCCATACCTGGGGAGGATTTCTTCCAAAATTTTCTTTGCTACAACCTGAGCAGTTTCTCTCTTAGTTGGGAACGCTTCTGTCCATCCTGAAAAAGTATCTACAAAGACAAGTAAGTACTGATACCCATATTTTCCAGGCTTTATCTCAGTAAAGTCTATTTCCCAATAGATACCAGGCCTAGTTCCTCTACACCTAATTCCTGCGGTGGTCTGGGTTTGGGGGCAAGCGTTGTTCAGTTGGCAGGCTTTGCAATTTGTTGTGACATCGCTGGCCAGTTCAGCTATGCGCCTGATTCTGAACTTGGCGTGCCTGATTAAGTCTATCATTCGCCGGGCACCCAGGTGAGTTGTCCGGTGGATGTGTTCCAACACCTGCCGTCCTAATTTCTCTGGCAGGATGGTTTGGTCATTTATATCAGTCCACCACCCATTTTTAACCTGTTTTAGGGGAAGCGTGTCCATCCATTCGCGATCCTGTTCGGTATAGTCGGGAAAACATGGCAATTTTCGCGGGCCAGGATCGGGGAGCTGGAGTGCGAGGAGCTGACTGGGAGCTTTTGCTATGCTCCTTGCGGTTTGGTCAGCTAAGAAGTTGCCTCGAGCAATTGGCGTAGTTGGTTTCTGATGCCCAGGGCAATGTACGATAGCCAATTTCTTTGGTTTCCACAAAGCAGTTAATAGAGCTAGGATCTCTCGCTTGTTTTTTATTTCTTTGCCTTCGGCTGTTAATAGTCCCCTCTCTCTGTAGATGGCCCCATGTATGTGCGCAGTAGCAAAAGCATAGCGGCTATCCGTGTATACTGTTAGTTTTTTCTCTGCCCCTAGGGTGAGGGCCTGTGTGAGTGCTATCAGTTCAGCTCTTTGGGCCGATGTCCCTGGAGGCAAGGGTTCCGCCCAGATTACCTCAGTCTCTGACGTTACAGCCACTCCTGCATACTGCTGGCCTTGGTGGACGTAGCTGCTGCCATCAGTCAACCAGATGAGTTCTGTGTCGGGGAGCGGACGATCTTGCAGGTCCTCCCGCACCCCATGCACCTGAGCCAGTATCTCAGTGCACTCATGGAACGGGGCATCCAAGTCTGGATTTGGCAGCAGTGAAGCAGGGTTTAAAGAGGTTGGGGGCAGAAAAGTTATTCTGAGGGGGTTTAACAGCAGTCCTTGATAGTGGGTGAGCCGGGCATTACTCATCCATCGGTCCGGCAGCTGCCGGAGGACGCCTTCAATGGCATGTGGGGTTATAATGTGCAACTCTTGCCCCATGATAAGTTTATCAGCATCTCGGACCATTAGGGCGGTCGCCGCGATTATCCACAGGCAGGGTGGCCAGCCAGCAGCCACTGAATCTAATTTTTTTGACAAATAGGCAACTGGCCTCTGCCAGGGGCCTAGGTACTGTGTTAACACGGCTTTTGCAACACCCTTACTTTCATCCACATATAAGTGGAAGGGCTTGGAGACATCAGGGACCCCCAGCGCGGGGGCTGATAACAAGGCAGTTTTGATTTGTTGAAAGGCCAGCTCAGCCTCTTCCGTCCAATTGAAGGGCTGCCGTTCCTTTGTTGCCTGGTATAGATGCTTGGCTAACTCAGCAAATACGGGTATCCATAACCTACAGAACCCTGCCGACCCCAGGAATTCTCTCACTTGCCATGTCGACTGGGGTCTAGGGATGCATAGGACTGTTTCCTTTCGGGCTTTGGTTAGCCAGCGTTGCCCCCCTTTTAATAGGTACCCCAGATAAGTTACCTCCGACTTGCAGATCTGAGCCTTTGTTGCTGAGGCTCGGTAGCCTAGCTCCCCCAGAGTCTTCAAGAGGTCCTCAGTCCCTTGAACACAAGTTTCCGGGGATCTGGCTGCTATTAAGAGATCATCAACATATTGCAAAAGAGTTATTTCAGGGTGTTGCCACCGGTACTCACCCAGATCTTCATGAAGGGCTTCATCGAACAGGGTTGGCGAGTTCTTGAACCCTTGTGGCAGCCTGGTCCATGTTAGCTGACCATTGATGCCCCTCTCAGGATCTGTCCATTGAAATGCAAAGAGTCCCTGACTTTTGGGAGCCAGAGGAAGGCTGAAGAAAGCATCTTTTAGATCAAGAACGGTATACCACTGTTTTTCGGGATGTAAAGCACTCAGAAGGGTGTATGGATTGGGCACAGTGGGATGTATGTCCATGACCCTTTTATTAACTTCCCTTAAATCCTGTACTGGCCTGTAGTCCGTACTGTTGGGTTTACGAACAAGTAACAGTGGAGTATTCCAGGATGAGTGGCAAGCCCGTAGGACTCCCTGGTCTAGGAGTCAGCGGATATGGGGCGTAATTCCTTCTCTTGCCTCCAGGGGCATAGGATATTGCCGAACCCGAACCGGGTCCATCCCTGGCTTAACTTCCACAAATATGGCAGGTTGATGTTTAGCTAGCCCCAAGCCCCCAGTTTCTGCCCACGCTTCAGGGAAATGCTGGAGCTAAGAGTCAATTTCCTGATCGGGGGGCTTTTGCTCTTGATGGAGTCTGTACTCATCTTCTAAGGTGACAGTCAGGATAGATACTGGCCTGTTTTGGGAATCAGTTATCTTGGGCCCTTCTGGCTCAAAGTGGATTTGGGCCCCCATTTTTGTCAGCAAGTCCCTCCCTAGTAGAGGGCAGGGGCTCTCTGGGATGACTAGGAAGGAATGGGAGACTTTTCCCGTTCCTAAGTCTACAGTCCTCTGGGTTGTCCAGGGGTATTTTTTGATGCCTGTGGCCCCGTGCACCCAGGATGTTTTCTTAGACATTTTTCCAATTGGTTTGGTTAGGACTGAGCGTTCCGCCCCAGTATCGACCAAGAAGCGAACTGGGGACCCCTCCACTTGCAAAGTTACCCTGGGTTCGGGGAGGGGGTCCGAACCCCGTCTTCCCTAGTCAGAGTCCTGGGTAACGAGTACGGAGGTAGGGTTAGCTGGTCTCCGTTTCTTTGGGCAGTCTTTAATCCAGTGACCACGTTCCTTGCAATAAGCACACTGATCCTTTTCTAATCCTTGCCTAGAGCCTTGCTTTGTCTGCTTTCTGCTTTGGCCATTCCCTGCCTGGGGGAAAGCTGCTACTAAGACTTTGGTCATTTCTTTGGTTGCCTTGAACTGTTTTTCTTCTGGAGTATCCCTATTATTATAAACTCGCTGGGCCATCTGAAGGAGGTCCTGAATCTGCTTTCCCTCTAAACCTTCTAATTTCTGGAGTTTTCTTTTAATATCTGGTGCTGCCTGGTCTACAAAGGACATTACTACCACAGCCTGATTTTCCGGTGCTTCCGGGTCTATAGGGGTAAACTGTCTGAAAGCTTCCATTAATCTCTCTAAATACACAGTGGGGCTTTCTGTCTTACCTTGTAACACAGAATATACTTTAGCCAAATTGGTGGGCTTGCGAGCTGCAGCCCGGAGATCCGCCATTAGAGTCTGGCGATAAATGAGCAGTCGTCCCCTACCTTCTGCCGTGTTGTAGTCCCATCTGGGCCGGGTCAAAGGAAAAGCCGCGTTAATGAGGTCAGGATTTGCAGTTGGCTGGCCGTCATCTCCTGGAACCAGCTTTCTGGCCTCAACTTGGATTCTTTCCCGCTCCTCCATTGTGAACAGGATTCAGAGGAGCTGTTGACAGTCATCCCAGGTCGGCTGGTGAGTAAACATGACACTGTCTAACAACGAGGTTAGATCTTTGGGATTATCGGAGAACCGAGCATTTTGGGACTTCCAATTGTATAAATCACTAGTGGAAAAAGGCCAATACATGAGACGGGAGAGCCCGGTATCATCGAGCGATCCTATTTCTCTGAAAGGCAGGGCTACGGTGGAGTCAGGGAGTCGGGAAGCTTGGTCCCGCAGTACGCGGCCTCGCGTTCGGCCGGCCGGCCCCCCCCCCCCGGTTACTTTCGCTCTCGGCTGCTTCCGCTTCTCGGTTTCCCTCTACGGAAGCACCACCCTGGGGGACTGGGTCCTGTGGGATAAGGTGCGGATATGGTGGGGGAAGTGTGGGTTCTAACGTTAGGGGGTCCTGGCTGTCTGGCAGCACAGGGGCCGAGGGTGCAGAGGGAGTCATTTGTCTTGTAGGTCACGTTACTAGGACCTTGCAGGGCTCAGGGATGAATGGAGTTACCCAGGGCGGTGGGTTTTCCACAAGATCCTGCCACACTAGAATATAAGGAATTTGATCAGGATGTCCTGACTGCCCTGGCAGGAAAATCTTAGTTTTTACCTTAGTAATAATAGAGAGACAGAAAGTTCCTTCGGAGGGCCACCCTACGCCGAAAGAGGGCCACTCCGAACGGCAGAAAGTAACTAGCTTTCCCTTCTTTAGTTCTACACTTAGGTTACGCCCCCGAGCCTTCACATCCTTAAAATTGGTAACAAGGAGTGAGAGCGGCGTGCTCTGGTTGTTGCCCATCTTTGGACTGCTCCTACAAAGAGAAGGAGGGACGAAAATGAGTGTGAAGCAGAGGGGAGTATCCGACAGGTCCGGTCCTGGAAGGGGAAGAAAAGGTTTTATGTTTCGTTTTGGACTTACACTTAACACTTAACAATAACGGACAGACAGTGAGAAACGATGAGCCTTCACGAGCGCGTGTCGGACTTCCGACCTGAGTCAGACGGGGCAACCAAGGATGGAGGCCCCCAGATGGGCACTGGGGGACGTCTCCCACCAGTCCCGAGTGGCTGTCTTTTAGCGCGTCTGCCAAGACCGTGCCACTTACAAAACAGACCAATACAGATTACAGATTACGGATTTCGTGAAATTTCAGGGAGACAGACAGAGACAAAGACAGAGACAGTGACAAAGCCGGCTTACCTACAGATTAAGATCCATTGACTTGGGGGTCTGGTGGGCTTGGGGGAAATCCCGGATGAGCCCCCATTTGTTATGCCCAGACCGTTTATTCCCCGAAGAAGACCACCAGAGTCCAGAGTCAAAGCTAAGCAGCAAGGATCTTTATTACAGGTTCGAACCTGGAACTCTCACTCGCTCACGAAACGAGACGGGCAGGAGAGCTCCCCCACTGAGCTCCGAGCAGTGTTATATAGTCTAAGAAAAGTGGGCATAGAGTTATTATACAAATCAGATATATGATTGGCTAGTGTTTGAACAAGGCGATTTGGCTAACTATGATTGGTTCCCGCCATTTCTGATATTTCGGTTCAACCTTTGAGGCGGGAGAGCAGGTTTATGGCAGCAAGAGTTTATCTTACTTAAACACGTCTTGTGACCTTGCCTCAGAACTTACAAAATCTCTGATACGTGCAGAAAAACAGGTACTCACAGAACTTACGAAATCTCTGGTATGTGCAAAACAAAATCTCTGGTACGTGCAGAAAAACAGGTACTCACAGAACTTATGAAATCTCTGGTATGTGCAAAGATTAGAGAGCAGAACAAAGGGTGTGTGGGGGGGGGGCGGGTACACATCTATCTTTGTGTCCTTTCAAGACATTCAAGATGCCTGCTAGAACATTCTAAAGTTAGTTCAAGGTTTAAATACTTAATTTAGAATATGATATTGAAAAGTTGTCAAAAATGTCAGAAGGTTTAAAATAATTTTAAAAGATCACAAGTTACTATAAAGCAATATCATAGTGACAAAATATTTTAAAAGCAAAATGCAGAAAGTTACATAGTTGTAAAACAAAATGAAACAAACAAAAACCTTATCTCTAATACTGAGAAGGCTCACTTTTCTTAAGTAATTGAAGACCTAATAAAAGATAACATGAGGCACAAGAAATTATCTTGATAAAACCCAAGTCTTTGTTTCCTAAACCGATTACTTAAGAGGTAAAAAATCTTTACATTATCAAACTAATAATACTCCAGGAAAATATGATTTTAATCAAGAATACTAAATTATAGTTTTGCATCAGTGTACTATAAATGCTAAAGCTAATTTTAGTACAGGCTTTTAAATAAATTCATCCAATCTCAGCTAGCTATGAAAGAAAGATAAGATTTATTTCCCCGAGCTTTTTTTTAATCAGCTTTTTTCTCTTCCATTTTTTTCTCTCATGCTGGAACAAGCAGTCATTCTACTTCAGTACAGAATTAATTACTCCTTTTTCCTTTAACAGAAAACACACTCTCATGCCTTAGAACTTTCCTTATCAAAAATACGTTTTGTTTTTTCTATATTTGCATACAGAATTGTTTCCCTTGTGATCTCTAGTTTTCATTACACATATTAATTAGAATTTTAATCCTTAGTAATTGTGAGCAAGCATTCTGTAACACTATAACTTTTAGAAATGTGCTTCTTCATAGTATAATTGTTCATGTCTACTAACAAATTCAAATATATTTAACTTCTCTATAACCATACTAAAACAAGATGCCAAAAGCATATAAAGTTAAGCCTATATTCAGCAATTAGAATTTCAGCATTTTATCTTATTTGGAAATGATCTAAATATTCAATAAATATCCATTACTTAGGAGTCAGGAGTTTGAGACCAGCCTGGCCAACATGGCAAAACTCTGTCTCTATTAAAAATACAAAAATTAGCCAGGCATGGTGCCGGGCACCTATAATCCCAGCTACTCAGGAGGCTGAGGCAGGAGAATCGCTTGAACCTGGGAGACGGAGGTTGCAGGGAGCCGAGATCGTGCCTTTGGGCTCCAGCCTAGGCAACAAGAGCAAGACTCAGTCTCAAAAAAAAAAAAGAAAAGAAAATTGACATCTCAAAGGCACATGCTTCAGGCTGAAAACCATCATTTTCCAAAACAAAGAAAGGTGAAAAGTACCTTAAACAAAGGTAAGGCTTGTTATGTACATTTAAACCAGATTCCTTCCCCATTAAAAGAGTTTTCGATGATTCAGTCCTCTTTCTCCTGGTGCAGAAAGAGAGACAAACTTAAAAACTGAAATTTCTTTTATAGATGTAAATTTATCTCACAAAAGAGTCTCAAAATAACCAGCTGAATGCCAGAATGAGTATTTTGGAGACCAATCCAGCTAGATAGGCAGCTTCTCACCTTCTGTTTTCCAACTAGACTATTGAGTCAGATTGGTTCATTCTTTTTTTTCTCTTTGTAAGATTCAATAACAGATCAGTCAGTTTTTGTATTTTTTTGTTTTTATTTTTGTTTTGTTTTTCAGAAAATGCTTTAGGGATGAATTCTAAGAGATCATCTGCTATTTTCCTAGTTTCTTTGGTCCCTAAGAGAAACAGGAATTGAATATTTGATATCTTCCTTGGGTACCTCTCATTTGGCCTCAGCCCTCCATTTATGGGCTTCTTCAGGTCCCCATGTCATGTGTATAAATTAGTAAAGATCAATGAGTCCTGGATGAGATGCTCCGGTTAGAATTCTAAATTTCTTAGCAAATTTCTGGGAGTTCTCCTTTGAGAGAAATATTTCAATATTGCTCAGAACTCAAGATTTTGAACAAGGGGTAAAGGTGGTTAAAGCAGTAGACATGGCTGATCTGAGGACCTAAATTTATAAGGCATTTTTCTAGCTTTCTTTTTTCCTTTGGAATGAAAAGTTAACTGAGTAAAAAGTTTAGATGGTTCAGAGTATGCTGAGGAAATAAAGAGAAAGGTAGAGAGAAGTGCAATCAGAGTTAAGTCAGTCAATGTACAATTCTAAATTACTTGAGACAAGGTTGACTCATTTCTCTAGAAAAGCACAGGTTTCAAAATGGAGAAGCCCCAGATGCCTTGGATTCAAATGAACCCATCATTGCAGGTCTTCTTGTAACCTTACCTACCAGATGCCTTTTACTGAACTCAGTCCAGTTTTGGTTGAGTCCAATCTGACACAAAACCCAGTCCAACTTGTGAATCCAGTCTGGATTTAAGATGCTCAAATAAACTCGGGGATCGCAACACAAGTTATGGAGCTCATATTCAAATGGGACTTAATGATGACAACCTCCAAATGTGCAGTGCGAAGCAGTGAGCGCAAGGGGTTTAGGAAGATACCTACAACTGTTTGCTCCTTGCTTCTAAAGGTCATCATCAGGAGGGCACCTTTGGATCTCACTTACAACATAGCAGGACAAGCTGCAGACAAAACCCCTCAGACACTGAGTTAAAGAAGGAAGGGCTTTATTCGGCCGGGAGCATCGGCAATATTCACGTCTCAAAAACTGAGCTCCCTGAGTGAGCAATTCCTGTCCCTTTTAAGGGCTTACAACTCTAAGGGGTTCCGCGTGAGAGGGTCATGATTGATTGAGCAAGCGTGGGTACGTGACTGGGGGCTGCATGCACCAGTAATCAGAACGGAGCAGAACAAGACAGGGATTTTCACAATGCTTTTCCATACAATTTCTGGAATCTATAGATAACATAACTGGTTAGGTCAGGGGTCAATCTTTACCTACCAGGCCCAGGGCAAAGCACCAGGCTGTCTGCCTGTGGATTTCATTTCTGCCTTTTAGTTTTTATTTCTTCTTTCTTTGGAGGCAGAAATTGCGCATAAGACAGTATGAGGGGTGGTCTCCTCCCTTAACAACACCAGATCTGTTCAAATAAAAACTTTTGACAAACTAAATTTAACAGTTTGTTTGAGAAAAGAACAATTTATGAATCAGGCAGCACTCAAGACCAGAAAAGGTTCAGAGAGCTCCACTCTGCAAGGGGAAGAGTGAGTATTTATAGACAGAAAAAGGAAGTAAAGTTCAGAAATAGCTTGATTGGTTACAGCTAGACACTTGCCTTATTTGGACATGGTCTGAACAGTTGGCAGCCTGTGATTGTCTGAAGCTCAGCTGCTTGTGATTGGCTGAAACCCAGCTATCTTATATGAAAAATGTGCTTCTAAGTTAGATTTCAGTTTGTTTACATACTAAATTAGGCTGCAGTTTGTTATGCAAGGACACAAAATATGTTTTTGTTTTTGTTGTTCTTTTCTTTTTTAAAACGAGCTTTCTCTTTTCATTTTCCAAAAAGATTCAAAATATGAAGACAGCTTCAAGGCCAAATTTAATTTAACAGACAACAGATATTGGAATTGCCTGACACAGAATAGAGAAGAGCTTCTTTTTGAAATTTTTAAAGAAAAAAAATTTTCCCTAGAGATTACTTACCAATTACAAAGGGAAACAGGGACCTTTCCTTCAGAGAAAACTGGCAGATACCACCTTAACCAAGCACTAAAGTTAATTTCACCAATAGTAGAAATTGACATCACATCACACATGAGATGATACTTTGAGGACATAACATTATGTTATTGTACTCCTACCAAAAATGCATACCTGTAATGAGGAAACAGACAAGCTCAAATTAAGGAACATTCTATGAAACAACTAACCCATACACTTCAGAAAGGTTAGTGTCATAAAAGACATGGAAACATGAGGAACAGTTTCAGATTACAGGAGACTAAGTAGATTTTACATCTAAATTTGATATATGGTCTTGGATTTCCAAAAAAAGTTACTATAAAGTACATTATTGAGAATTGGAAATAACTACGTACAGTGTGGTAGATTAAAAACAACCTCGTCTCAAAAAAAAAAAAAAAAACCTCAAATTATTTAACATTCCTCTCACTGAGGAATGGGGACATATTTCCCTTCCCTTTAAATCTTGGCTGGTAGTCTGTGACTGCTTTGACAAACGTATAGTGAAGGAGGAAGCAGAATCAGCCTTGTAAAGGCTGGGCTCAAAATTGGCATAGCTTTACTTCCACTCTACTCCATTTGTCAAAGCAGTCACAGACCAACCAAGATTTAAAAGGAGGGGAAATATGCCCCCATTCCTGAGTGAAAGGAATGCCAAAAAATTGATGCCATTTTTAATCTACCATACTATACATATTCATTTCCAATTTTCTTGATAATATACTTTATAGCAGCTGTATTTCCAATCCAGGACCACACATAAAGAAATCCCTTTAGTCCCTGTTATGGGCTGAATTCTGACTTGTGTCCCTCATCCGCTGTTCCCAGCCCCTACAATTCATGCTGAAGCTCTAACTAACACCTAGTACCTCAGAATGTGACTATATTTTAAGACAGGGTCTTTAGAAAGGTAATTAAGTTAAAATCGGGTCATAAATACGAGCCTTAATCCAGTATGACTGCTGTCTTTATAAGAAGAAGAGATTAGGACACAGATGACACGGACGGATGACCACATGGCCGTGTGAGCACCTCAGCAAGAGGGTGGCTGCCTGCAAGTGGAGGAAAGAGGATGGAAGAAACCAAACCTGTTGTCTTCAACTTGGACTTCCAGCTGCCAAATTTGTCAGAAAACAAATATCTGTTGTTTAAGCCACCCAGTCTGTGGTATTTTGTTATGCCAACACACTAGCACACAGATATAGTCTCCTTTAATCTGAAACAGTTTGTAATTTTCCTCATCTTTAATGACACTGACATTTTTAAAGTATACAGGCCAGGTGTTTCATAGAATGTTTCCTAATTTTGACTCAGCTGATTGTTTCTCATGATGAAATACCAATTATGTATTTTGGGCAAGAATATGATAAAGATAATGTTATGTCCTCAGAGCATCATCTTGTGTGGGATGCCAATTTGTATTATTAGTGACCCTAGAGGCACTCATGCTTGGAACTTTGAGCCGCCAGGTTGGAAGTTCCGCTGTCCTGAAGGTACCGCGCTGTGGAAAGCCCAAACTAGCCAGCGGGAGAAGCCATGTTGTGGGGCGGGGCGGCGGGGGGGAACAGATATCCAGCCACCCCCCAGCTATTCCAGCCCCCAGCCACTGAGTCACCACAGCTAAGGTTGAAGACATCATATAGCGGAGATGAGCCCTCCCCAGTGTGCCATATCTGAATTCCCCTGATCCGTGGAATCGTGATACAGGAATAGTAAGTTGTTTTAATCCTCTAAATTTTGAGATCATCTGATACACAGCAATAGACTATCAAAGCAGAACATATATTAGATAATATTCTATCGATGTTACATTTCCTGAAATTTATCATTATATTGTGGTTATATAGGAAAATTTCTTTGTTCTTAAGAGTTATTTAATGATGAAGTATCATAATGTCTGCAATTTACTCTCAAATGATTTAGCTAATGTGTGTGAAAAAGAGAAAGAGAGATGGGGAGGAGAGGGATAGAGACAGAGCACACAAACAGAAAAATGTTAATGATTGGTGAATCTAGAGAAAATGCATACAGGTGTTCCTTGATAATTTTTACAACTTTTCAAAGACTTGAAACTCTTCAAAATAAAAAGCTGAAATGAAAGAGAAAATATTAAATCTCAAAGAGAAAAAGCAATGACTAGACTTCCCTTTCTGGCCATGAAGAAGTAGCAGGAAAGAGATTTACCATCCCACCTGAAGCATCTGGAAAAAAAAAAAGACAAAACATATAAAACAATGTTCAAAACATTTGATATCAGGCAACAAAGAACACTGATTTCTGCAAGGCAGGAAACGAACAAGTTGAGTCCTACAGTTACGTCATCTTACTACCTCAAGGGAGTTTCCAAACTGTGACAGAGGGAGGGAAAACAGAGGCAGAGCTTAGCAGACTCCCTGAATTGAGGAGACAAACCATGAAGTCCAAGAGACCCAGGCAGCTACAGTTCATAGGACAGAATACCAGAGATAAGACAGATGCACACAGGCAGAATCCTGGAGATCTTCAGGGAGTCACCCCCAAATATGCATGATCAATGCCTATGTGTAAGGAAAACACCCCAGGCCAGGAAATATACATCTGTAAAGATTAGTGGGAACAGTTCCTGTCACTCACACTGGCCTGAAGATAATGTGCTTCCAGGAATTAGACAGGAAAAACTCATAATTCACAAGGCATTAGGTGGAATACTAAGGATGGTCTTGCCTCAGTAACCAAGAAGAATAAGCCCTACGCTGAGCAATGGTCCAGACCTGCCTGACATATTCTCAAAACAAGACCCAAAAGGATCAAACTTTATCCAAGTAATTTAAGTATCTCCCAGAACAAAGCTCAAGAAGATGTATATAAATGCAACAATATCTAGCACACAAGATAAAATTCACAATATCTGGCATTCAAAGATTACCAGGCACACAAAGAGGCAGGAAAACGTAACCAATAGTAAGGAGCATAATCAATTGAAAGCAACCCAGAGCTGAAGTAGATGTTAGAATTCACAGAGGACAGTAAGACAATTAATTTCATATATTCAAAAAGTTAGAAACATTTAAAATATAAAGAAAAACCAAATTGAACTTGTAGAGATGAAAAGATCCATGACAACAACAACATACATGCCGGAAGAGAAGAAATGGAATTATCCTATTGTAAGATTCCTATACTATATGGGAAGGTTTTATACAATGTGAGTATAATACAACTTTAAGGTAGACTGTGATAGATAAACATGTACAGGCATACCTCGGAGATACTGCAGGTTCAGTTCCAGACCACTGCAATAAAGCAAATATTGCAATAAAGTATATCATACAATTTTTTTGTTTTTCAGTGCATATGAAAAGTTATGTTTATACTATACTGTAGTCTGTTAAGTGTGCAATAGCATTATGTCTATGAAACAAAGTAAATACCTTAATTTTAAAATACTTTATTGTTAAAAATGCTAGTGGAGTGAGCTGAGCACATGCTGGAGGGAAAATGGTGCCAATAAATTTGCTTGGTAAAGGATTACCACAAACCTTAAATTTGTAAAAACAAAAACAAAAAACAAACGAACAAACAAAAAAACACAATATCGGATAAGCACAGGGGCTCATGCCTGTAATCCCAGCACACTTTGGGAGGTCGAGGTGGGCAGATCACCTGAGGTCAGGAGTTCAAGACAAGGCTAGCCAACATGGAGAAACCCTGTCTTTACTAAAAACACAAAAATTAGCCAGGTGTGATGGCGGGCGCCTGTAATCCCAGCTATTGCTACTCAGGAGACTGAGGCAGGAGAATCGCTTGAACCTGGGAGGCAGAGGTTGCAGTGAGCCAAGATCACACCATTGCACTCCAGCCTGGGCAACAGAGCAAGACTCGGTCTCAAAACAACAACAACAAAAACAACAAAAACCCACAATATCTGTGACGTGCAATAAAGCAAAGTGCAATAAAATGATATATGCCTATATACAATAAACCCTTGAGCATCACTAAAAAAACAAAATAATAATTATAGCTAATATGGCAATGAAAGGGATAAAACAAAATCATTTAAAAATTGATTGGTTCAAAAGAAGATGGCAAAAGAGAAAAACTGGAACAAATAACAGATGGGACAAATAGAAAACAAACAGCAAGATGACATATCAAACCTACAACATTAATAATCAAATTAATATAAATAGTGTAAACACCCTGATTAAAAGGCAGAGATTGTCAGATTAGATTTACAAAGACCCAACTGTATGCTGCCTACAAAAGCATACTATAAATATAAAAGTAATATAATAAATAGATGAAAAGAATGGAAAGGGCTATACCCTGCTAACCCTAGTCAAAAGAAACAAGACAGGCTACTTTAAAATCAGACAAAATATTGCAGAGCAAACAATATTATCAAGGATAAAGATCATTTTATAATGATAAGAGGTAAATTTATCAAGAGAAATTAATAATCCTACACACTTATGAACCTAATAACAAAGCTTCAATATACATAAAGTAAAAACTATTAGAACTACACAAGGAAATAGACAAATGCACAATTATAGTTAGAGATTTCAACATACCTATCTCAATAGTTGCTAGAATAAGTATAAAGAAAATAAGAATATAGAAGATTTGAACAATACTATTAACACTTGACCTGATTGACAATTTTATAACACTGTACCCAGAAATAGCAGAATACACACTTTTCCTAAGTGCACAGAGAACTCTTCTGGGTTACAAAACAAGATTCAATAAATTCAAAGGAATTAAAGTTTTACAAAGTATACCTTCTGACCACAGAAGAATTAAATTAGAAATCAATAATAGAAATATCTTTGGAAAATCCACAAATATTTAACAACACAACAACACCCTTCTAAGTAACCCAGAGATGAAAGAAGAAATCAAAAGAGAAATAAAAAAATATTTTGAACTGAATGAAAGTGAAAACACAATATATCAGAAATTGTAGATGCCGCTAAAGCAGTCTCTAAGAGAAAATTTATAGCATTAAATGTCTATATTAGAAAAGAAGAAAGTTCTCAAAGCAATGATCTCAGTGTCTACTATAAAGAACTAGAAAAAAAAAGACCAAATTAGACATGAAGTAAGCAGAAGGAAAGAAGTAATAAAGATCAAAGTAGAAATTAATGAAATAGGAAAGAGAAATTCAATAGAAGAAATCAAAAAAGGCAGGGCGTGGTGGCTCATGCCTGTAATCCCAACACTTTTGGAGGCCAAAGCGGGCAGATTGTTTGAGCTCAGGAGTTCGACACCAACTTAGGCAACATTGTGAAACCCTGTCTCTACAAAAAATACAAAAATTAGTTGAGTTTGGTGGTTCACACCTGTAGTCCCAGCTACTCAAGAGGCTGAGGTGGGAGGATGGCTTGAATCCAGAAGGTGGAGGTTGCAGTGAGCCAAGATCATGCCACTGCACTCCAGTCTAGGCAAAAGAGCCAGACCCTGTCTCATAAAAAAAGAAAGAAAGAGAAGAGAAGAGAAGAACTGGTTCTTGAGAGGATCAATAAATATATTAAGCTCCTGAAGGAGATCAGGACAAAAAAGAAAATATGCAAATTACTAATATCAGGAATGAGAGAAGCGACATCACTATAGATTCTACAGATACTGAAAAGAGATAATTTTGAATCATTTTATGCCAGTGAATTCCACAATTTGGAGAAAATGGACACACTCTTGAAAGATACAAATTACTGAAGTTCACTCAAGAAGAAACAGGCTGAGCGTGGTGGCTCATGCCTGTAATCCCAGCACTTTGGGAGGCCAAGGGAGGTAGATCACCTGAGGTCAGGAGTTTGAGTCCAGCCTGGCCAACATGGCGAAACCCCGTCTCTACTAAAAATAGAAAAACTAGCCGGTGTGGTAGCACACACCTGTAATCCCAGCTACACGAGAGGCTGAGGCAGGAGAATTGCTTGAACCTGAGGAGCGGAGGTTGCAGTGAGCTGAGATTGAGATCATGCCACTGCACTCCAGCCTGGGCAACAGAGTGAGAGTCTGTCAAAAAAAAAAAAAGAAGAAGAAGAAGAAGAGGAAGAGGAAGAGGAAGAAAGAAGAAGAACAAAGAACAAAGAACAAAGAAGAAGAAGAAATAGACAACCTAAATAGCCCTATATCTCTTAAGGAAATTTAAATTGTAGATAAAAGCCTTCCCACAAAGAAAACTCTAGGTCCCAGATAGCTAGTGAATTCCACAAACAGTTAAAGAAGAAACACCCAGGCATGGTGTCACCTGTGGTCCCTGGACTTTCGGAAGTTGAAGTGGAAGGATGGCTTGAGTCCAGGAGTTCAAGGTTACAGTGAGCTATGATTGCACCACTGCACTCCAGCCTGGGCAGCAGAGCAAGACTCTATCTCTTAAAAAGTAAAGATAAAAACAAATTTTAAAAGAAGAAATAATACTAATTTTACACAAACTTTTCCAAAAAAGTTGAAGGGAGGAAATACTTCCCAACTCACTCTGAGCCCAGCATTATCCTGATACCAAAGCCGGTCAAAGACATTATAATAAATGAAAACTAAAGACCAATATCTTTCTTGTACATACATATAAAAATTGAAAACAAAATTTTAGCAAATTGAATCCAATACTATAAAAAGGATACTAAAAAGCATGACCAAGTGGGCTTCATCTCAAGAATGCAGGATTGGTTTAACACTCAAAATTTATTCAAGGTAATTCTTTATATAAACAAACAAAAAAAATATGATCATCTAAATAGATATAGAAAATGTATTTCACAAAATCCAATTTCCTTTTTCTGATAAAAATTCTCAGCAAATTAGGAATGTGAAAGAACTTCCTCAACCTGATAAAAGGCACTTATAAAAATCTGTAACTAACATCATACTGAATGATGAAAGACTGCTTTTATACTAAGATCATTAACAAGACAGGGATGTCTTCTGTCACTACTTCTATCCAACATTATACATAGGTGCAAAATTTCTAAACACAATTGTAACAAATCCAATGCATCACAACTAAGATCCATTCCAGGAATAAGTATTGGTTTAATACCCACAAATCAATAAATGTCATTCATCATATTTGTAAACTAAAAAGAAAATCCATATAAAACCATAGTTTTTAAAAAATGAGAAGAATCCAGATTAGAAAGGAAGAGAAAAACTATACTAATTGATGGTGCCATTGTCTTTGTAGAAATTCCAACAGTGTATACAAAAAAGCTACTAGTAGTAATAAGTAAGGTCAGTGAGATTGATGGAACAAGATCAATATACAAAAGCAAATTGAATTTCTACATATTGGCACTTACAATAGCATGAAGCCATTAAGAAAGATCAATTAACCAGTAGTAAAATGGGCAAAGTATCTGAAGGGATAATCACAGATATGGAAATGTAAAGACATCTTTATTTTATGAAAAGAAGCTCACTCTCTTTTCTACTAAAATTAATACAATTCAAATGTCAGTTAAAACTACACTGAGAGCATCAGAGGCACAGATTTTTTAAACTTGTATTGACATTGGTGTGGAACAACAGGCAATCTTTTAGACAGCTAATGAGAATGTAAATTAGTTTAACTTCTGTCAAGGACAATTTGTCAATATTATTAACTTTTAAAAAATGCACATTGTGCCTGGGTGTGGTGGCTCACGCCTGTAATCCCAGCACTTTGGGAACTCAAGGTGGGCAGATCACCTGAGGTTAGGAGTTCAAGACCAGCCTGGCCAACATGGTGAAACCCTGTCTTTACTAAAAATACAAAAAAAAATTAGCCAGGCATGGTGGCATGCACCTGTAATCCCAGCTACTTGGGAGGCTGAGGCAGGAGAATTGCTTGAACCCAGGAGGCAGAGGTTGCAGTGAGCCAGGATCGTCCCATTGCACTTCAGCCTGGGTGACAAGAGCGAAACTCTGTCTCAAAAAAAGAAAAATGCACAATTGCATCCCATAAATATGTATACCTATTATATATACCTACAAAAATTAAAAGTTAAATAAATAAAAATAAAGTAAAATAAGGTATATTGCCTCTGACATAACAACTCTTCTGTAGATATTTTTCTACAGATATTCAAGCATATGCGTCTGTGGGTAGTCAATGAAGCATCAATTTATCATAGCAAAATCAGAAACTGACTAAAGGCCATCAGTAGGCCCAGTTAAACAAATTATGGCACTGATTAGGCAGTAAGTGCAGCACATAGAGGGCGAGCAGAAGCAGGTTCAAATGTCGCCTCACCAGGGAAGTGCAAGAAGCCGGGGGCCTCCCTCTCCGACCCAAAGGAAGTCATGAGGGACTGTGTTATCCAGCCCATATACTAAGCTTTTCCCATGGTTTTTGCAATCTGCAGACCAGGAGATTCCCTCGTGTGTCTACACTACCAGGGCCCCGGGTTTCAAGCACAAAACTGGGCAGCTGTTTGGGCAGGCATTGAGGTAGCTGCAGGAGTTGTAGCACCTGGAACCCCAGCAAGACAGAACCGTTCAATCCCCTAGAAAAGGGACTGAAGCCAGGGAGCCAAGTGGTCTCGCTCAGCAGGTCCCACTCCCAGAGAGCCCATCAAGCTAAGAACCACTAGCTTGAAATTCTCACTGCCAGCACAGCAGTCTGAAGTTGACCTGGGACAATCGCAGGTGGAAGAAGGGGCGTCCACCATTACTGAGGCTTGAGTAGGCGGTTTTCCCCTGACAGTGCTAAGGAGGCCCAGAAGTTTAGACTGGGAGGAACTCACCAGCATGGCAAAGCAGCTGTGTCCAGACTGCCTCTCTAGATTCCTCCTCACTGGGCAGGGCATCTCTGAAAGAAAGGCAGCAGCCCCAGTCAGGGCCTTAGAGATAAAACTCCCATCTCCCTGGGACAGACACCTGGGGAAAGGGGTGCTGTGGGCACAGCTTTAACAGATTTAATCATTCCTGCCTGCTGGCTCTGAAGAGACCAGTTGATCCTGAGAAAAGGGATTCTCCCAGCACAGCACACCAGCTCCGCTAAGGGACAGACTGCCTCCTCAAGTGGGTCCCTGACCCCTGTGCCTCCTGACTGGGAGAGACCTCGCTGCAGGGGTTGACAGGCACCTCATACAGGAGAGCTCCAGCTGGCATCAGGCCAGTGCCCCCTGGGATGAAACTTCTGGAGGAAGGAGCAGGCAGTAATCTTTGCTGTTCTGCAGCCTCCGCTGGTGATACCTAGGCAAACAGGGTCTGGAGTGGACCCCCAGCAAACTGCAGCAGACCTGCAGAAGAGGGGCCTGACTGTTAGAAGAAAAACTAACAAACAGAAAGCAGTGACATCAACATCAACATCAACATAAAGGATGGCCACACAAAAACCCCATCCAAAGGTCATCATCCTCAAAGAACAAAGGTAGCTAAATCCACGAAGATGAGGGAAAAGCAATACAAAAAAATGCTGAAAATCCCAAAACCCAGAATGCCTCTTCTCTTCCAAATGATTGCAACCCCTCTCCTGCAAGGGCACAAAACTGGACTGAGAATGAGCTTGATGAATTGACAGAAGTAGGCTTCAGAAGGTGGGTAATAACAAACTCCTCTGCACTAAAGGAGCATGTTCTAACCCAATACAAGGAAGCCAAGAACCTTGATAAAAGGTTACAGGAACTGCTAACTAAAATAACCAGCTTAAAGAAGAACATAAATGACTTGATGGAGCTGAAAAACACAGTACAAGAACTTCATGAAGCATACACAAGTATCAATAGCCAAATCAATCAAGCAGAAGAAAGGATATCAGAGATTGAAGATCAATTTAATGAAATAAGGCATGAAAACAAGATTAGAGAAAAATGAATGAAAAGGAACAAACAAAACCTGCAACAAATATGGGACTATGTGAAAAGACTAAATGTATGACTGATAGGTATACCTGAAAGTGACAGGGAGATTGGAACCAAGTTGGAAAACACACTTCAGGATATTATCCAGGAGAACTTCACCAACCTAGCAAGACAAGCCAACATTCAAATTCAGGAAATACCAACAACACCACAAAGATACTCCTTGAGAAGAGCAACCCCAAGACACACAATCGTTAGATTCTCCAAGGTTGAAACGAAGGAAAAAATGTTAAGGGCAGCCAGAGAGAAAGGTCAGGTTACCTACAAAGGGAAGCCCATTAGACTAACAGCAGATCTTTCTGCAGAAACCCTCAAGCCAGAAGAGAGTGGGGGGCAATATTCAACACTCTTAAAGAAAGGAACTTTCAACCAGAATTTCATATCCAGCCAAACTAAGCTTCATAAGCAAGGAGAATTAAAATCCTTTACAGACAAGCAAATGCTGAGGGATTTTGTCACCACCAGGCCTGCCTTACAAGAGCTCCTGAAGGAAGCACTAAATATGGAAAGGAAAAATCTATACTAGCCACTGCAAAAACACACCAAAATATAAAGACCAATGACACTATGAAGAAACATCTAATGTGCAAAATAACCAGCTAGCATCATGATGACAGGATCAAATTCACACATAACAATATTAACCTTAAATGTAAATGGACTAAACGCCCCAATTAAAAGACACAGACAGGTAAACTGGATAAAGAGTCAAGACCCATCAGTGTGCTGTATTCAGGAGACACATCTCACATGCAAAGACATACACAGGCTCAAAATAAAGGGGTGCAGAAACATTTATCAAGCAAATGGAAAGCAAAAAAAAAGCAGGGGTTGCAATCCTAGTCTCTGATAAAACAGACTTTAAACAAACAAGGATCAAAAAAGACAAAGGAGGGAATTACATAATGGTAAAGGGATCAATTCAACAAGAAGAGCCAACTATCCTAAATATATATGTACCCAATACAGGAGCACCCAGATTCATAAAACAAGTTCTTAGAGACCTACAAAGAGACTTAGACTCCCACACAATAATAGTGGGAGACTTTTAACACCCCACTGCCAATATTAGACACATCAACAAGACAGAAAATTAACAAGGGTATTCAGGACTTGAACTCAGCTCTGGACCAAGCAGACCTAATAGACATCTACAGAACTCTCCACCCCAAACCAACAGAATATACATTCTTCTCAGCACCACATAACTTATTCTAAAATTGACCACATAATTGAAAGTAAAACACTCCTCAGCAAATGCAAAAGAACAGAAATCATAACAAACTGTCTCTCAGACCACAGTGCAATCAAATTAGAACTCAGGATTAAGAAACTCACTCAAAACTGCACAACTACATGGAAACTGAACAACCTACTCCTGAATGACTACTGGGTAAATAACAAAATTAAGGCACAAATAAAGGGAAGCTATTTGAAACCAATGAGGACAAAAACACAACTTACCAGAATCTCTGGGACAAAGCTAAAGCAGTGTTTAGAGGGAAATTCACAACACTAAAAGCCCACAGGACAAAGTGGAAAGATGTAAAATTGACACCCTAACATCACAATTAAAAGAACTAGAGAAACAAGAGCAAACAAATTCAAAAGCTAGCACAAGACAAGAAATAACTGACATCAGAGCACAAACGAAGGAGAAAGAGACACAAAAACCCTTCATAAAATCAATGAATCCAGGAGTTGGTTTTTTAAAAAGGTTAACAAAATAGACCACTAGCTAGACTAATAAAGAAGAAAAGAGAGAAGAATCAAACAGGCACAATAAAAAATGATAAAGGGGGATATCACCACCGATCCCACAGAAATACAAACTACCATCAGAGAATACCATAAACACCTCTATGCAAATAAACTAGAAAATCTAGAAGAAATTGATAAATTCCTGGACACATACACCCTCCCAAGACTAAACCAGAAAGAAGTCAAATCCCTGAATAGACCAATAACAAGTTCTGAAATTAAGGCAGTAATTAATAGCCTACCAATAAAAAAAAAAAAAAAAAAAAAGCCCAGGACCAGATGGATTCACAGCCGAATTCTACCAGAGGTACAAAGAGGAGTTGGTACCATCCCTTCTGAAACTACTCCAAACAATGAAAAAGAGGGACTCCTCCCTAACTCATTTTATAAAGCCAGCATCATCCTGATACCAAAACTTGGCAGAGACACAACAAAAAAAGAAAATTACAGGCCAATATCCCTGATGAATATTGATGCGAAAATCCTTAATAAAATACTGGCAAACTGAATCCAGCAGCACATCAAAAAACTTATCCCCCATGATCAAGTCAGCTTCATCCTGGGATGCAAGACTGGTTCAAAATATGCAAATCAATAAACGTAACCCATCACATAAACAGAACCAATGACGAAACCCACGTGATTATCTCAATAGATGCAGAAAAGGCCTTCAATAAAATTCAACACCCTTTCATGCTAAAAACATTAAATAAACTAGGCATTGATTGAATGTATCTCAAAATAATAAGAGCTATTTATGACAAACCCATAGTTAATATCATACTGAATGGGCAAAAGCTGGAAGCATTCCCTTTGAAAATCAGCACAAGACAAGGAGGCCCTCTCTCACCACTCCTATTCAACATAGTATTGGAAATTCTGGCCAGGGCAATCGGGCAAGAGAAAGAAATAAAGGGGATTCAAATAGGAAGAGAGGAAGTCAAATTGTCTCTATTTGCAGATGATGTGAATGTATATATAGAAAACCCCATCGTCTCAGCCCAAAAACTCCTTAAGCTCATAAGCAACTTCAGCAAAGTCTCAGGATACAAAAATCAATCTGCAAAAATTACAAGCATTCCTATACACCAATAATAGGCAAGCAGAGAGCCAAATGATGAGTGAACTCTCATTCACAATTGCTACAAAGAGAATAAAATACCTAAGAATACAACTTACAAGGGATGTGAAGGACCTCTTCAAGGAGAACTACAAAACCACTGCTCAAGGAAATAAGAGAGGGCACAAACAAATGGAAAAAAATTCTATGCTCATGGATAGGAAGAATCTAAAAGGAACTTAAACAAATTTACAAGAAGCAAACAACCCCATCAAAAAGTGGGCAAAGGATATGAACAGACACTTCTCAAAAGAAGACATTTTTGCGGCCAACAAACGTACGAAAAAAAGTTCATCATCACAGGTCATTAGAGAAATGCAAATCAAAACCACAATGAGACACCATCTCACACCAGTTAGAATGGCGACTATTAAAAAGTCAGGAAACAACAGATGCTGGCGAGGCTGTGGAGAAATAGGAACATTTTTACACTGTTGGTGGGAGTGTAAATTAGTTCAACCATTGTGGAAGACAGTGTGGCAATTCCTCAAGGATATAGAACCAGAAATACCATTTGACCCGCAATCCCATTACTGGGTATATACTCAAAGGATTATAAGTCATTCTACTACAAAGACACATGCACACGTATGTTTATTGCAGCACTATTTACAATAGCAAAGACTTGGAACCAACCCAAATGCTCATCAATGATAGACTGGATAAAGAAAATGTGGCCGATCGGCCGGGCGCGGTGGCTCAAGCCTGTAATCCCAGCACTTTGGAAGGCCCAGACAGGCAGATCACGAGGTCAGGAGATCAAGACCATCCTGGCTAACACGGTGAAACCCCGTCTCTACCAAAAATACAAAAAACTAGCCAGGCGAGGTGGCGGGCGCCTGTAGTCCCAGCTACTCCAGAGGCTGAGGCAGGAGAATGGCGTAAACCCGGGAGGCGGAGCTTGCAGTGAGCTGAGATCTGGCCACTGCACTCCAGCCTGGGCAAAAGAGCGAGACTCCGTCTCAAAAAAAAAAAAGAAAGAAAGAAAGAAAATGTGGTACATATACACCATGGAATACTGTGCAACCGTGAAAAAGGATGAGTTCATGTCCTTTGCCTGGACATGGATGAAGCTGGAAACCATCATTCTCAGCAAACTAACACAGGAACAGAAAACCAAACACTGCATATTCCCACTTATAAGTGGGAGCTGAAAAATGAGAACACATGGACACAGGGAGGGGAACATCACACACCAGGGCCCACCGGGGGGTGGGGGACAAAGGGAGGGAGAGCATTAGGACAAATACCTAATGCATGCGGGGCTTGAAACCTAGAGGACCGGATGATAGGTGCAGCAAACCACCATGGCACATGTATACCTATGTAACAAACCTCACGTTCAGCACATGTATCCCAGAATTTAAAGTAAAATTTTAAAAATATATAATAAAAATTATTAATGGGAAAAAAGAATTAAAAACAAGCTCTTGAAGCTAGTTACCTTTGGGTGGTGAGACATAGGGGTGAGATGGAGGTTTGGAGAATAAAGCAGGAAATGTTTTTCTTTTTCCCTTTAATGTCATTCTGTACTTTTGAATTTTTTAACTAAGTACATGTATTACTGTTAAAATAGACATTCCTTCTATAATTTCATCATTTTGGTTTTGTTTAATTTTAGGTTTAAGACACATGAGGAAAGTATAATGTATCTATTTTTAAAGTTTTATGGTCTGAACATTTATGTTTTCCAGATAAAGCTAAGCCATTTCACAGCCTATCTCTGCATGGTACTATTTTCCAAAGAAACACTAACCCATATCCAAAAATAACAGAAAGGCAATTTAAATCTTTACTTCAGTGCCATGAAAGCATCAAAGGGGGATTCCATTTACAATACATAACAAAACCTCTTAAAATCTTCTTGCCCGACCTCTCAATATCTCACACCATATGGTAGCTGCTTCTAAAACTCTCTCCACCCATCTTCAAACCTTTACAGAATGCATCCCATACTGTCTCTAGTTTCCTCTACTCCCCATTTCTCTCCCTTCTCTTTCTGGGCCTATTGTCTTCTAAGTCTCAGTCCTTTCAAATATAAATCAAGCTGTTCCTGATGTTCATTTTATCCCTTATCACAAGGATCCTTCTTCTTAGTCTGGGAAAACTAGCATTATTGTTTATTTGTCTGTTTGTTTTTGTTGGAGACATAGTCTCACTCTGTCACCCAGGCTGGAGTGCAGTGGTGCAGTCTTGCTTCACTGCAACCTCTGCCTGCCTGGTTCAAGCAATTCTCATGCCTCAGCCTCCTGAGTAGCTGGGACTACAGGTGCGTGCCACCACTCCTGGATAATTTTTTGTATTTTGATAGAGATGGAGTTTCACTATGTTGCCCAGCTGGTCTCGAACTTCTGAGCTCAGGCAATCTGCCTGCCTTGGCCTCCAGCATGCTGGGATTACAGGTATCAGCAACCGTGCTAGGCCAGCATCATTGCATTATTACTTCTAAAGAAAACCCAAATTCATATTTACAAAACATCTACCACAACCAAAGATTTGAGACATAACCTGCTAGAATATAGTCGTAAAACTGAAAGTTTCTCTCCTGTAAGCATCTTAGAGATAGGGACTGGGTTTTATTCATGTTTGCATTCACCGGGCCTACAAAGTGCTTTACGCACCAAGTACACACAGAACTATTAAAGCTGTAATTTGGAATTATAGCTTTTATGAGAGAGGTCGTAGGGAGAAAAGGAAGGAAGCTAATTTTTACTGAGTATCTGCTATGGAGCAGTCACTGTACCTTTCTAGTGGTGAAGTGTCTTTCTCCTTTTCTAGATCAGTAATTGTCACAGGGGAGCAAGAAAGGCAGATGGGAAGTACGTAAAGTTTGAAGAGACCCTCCATGTGATGCTGGAATTCCCACATTATACAACATCCTCATACCTCCCACATGTAAACTAAGTCACTTCTACAAATGCAGATGTGTCCAAAGTACCATCCTGACCTTTAAGTGCTGGGGATGAGGTAGAAAGATTAGGAACTACTGATGGAAACTCTGTGTGTGTGTGTGTGTGTGTGTGTGTGTGTGTGTGTGTGTGTGTGTGTGTGTGTATTTAAAACACATACACATTCAAAAATGCCCACTAGATGGCAAACCCACATCTCAAATGTTAACCATTGCTGGAGTGACCCTTCTGGAAGGCAAAGGCACTTTAATAATTCAAGCCAATTGCTAAAAGGCCAAGATTTTGTATACGGTTTAAGGGGCATGCAAGTTAGCTTTGCGATGATGGTCTTACAAATAGTTTCTAGGAATAGAGGCTAAACTTATAACTCCACCATTTCCAGAACCTACTGTGATTTATTTTCCACGAAAATTCGGTATGAACGCAGGTAATTTAAATTTCTTTATTAGACCATCTGATTTCATATCTAGGTTTCATAACTTTGTGGGAGTAAAGCAAGTGATGGGACTAGGATGTGACCCTATGTAGTCCCATTCTGGAAGTTAGGCATTTTATCCAGGATGCATTTCAACCTTCCACTAATGTGAGAGGGAAGGCACCAAGGAAGAATACGTAGCTTGCCGCCCTCCTCCCCAGCCTCCTACGTTGCTGCCAGATTTAGCTAAACCTGCACTGCTCAAAATTCTCCAGTGGCTCCCCACTAAAGGATCAACTCTATCAATGGTATCACACACACAGTTCCACTTTACGGACAAGCTAGGTATATCACCAATCTCCCTCACACCCAACCGCACTGATTTGCTCTCCAGTCCCTGAACAAGTCCTGATCTCACACACCTCTGTGACTCTAGAAATGCTATTCTTGCTGTCCTGAAAACCCTCTCCCCTATTATCTGCAGGAGCAACTACTCTTCAAGTCTCCACAAGGGTCACTTTCTCTAAGAGGCCCTCTGACTCTGCCGGCCAATCAGGTCCTCCAACTTCAATATAACCGTTCATGCCGTTTGTTGCACAGTGCACCTCTCTCTTGCCACAAAAATGAGGGCTTCGTGAGGGTCTGGATGGTATCTTTCCAACTTTGTGTCCTCAGCGCCGAACCCAAGGCCTAGCATACAGACAGTGCTTAGTAAATTATCGACTGGCTGGCCAAATAAATGTATAAATAGGCTTTGCACATATCCTTTAAAATTTCAGTGCTCAGCTCCCAGAATATAGCAGGGAGATAGCTCCTTCACTGAGTCCCTTGCAGAGGCATAGGTGGGGATGGAGGATCAGGGAGCCAGAGCCAGAGAGGTCAGCTCAGGGAGGCTACAGGGCTGATAGAGTGGCTCTGCAGAGCTTCCTGTCTCTGGTGCTACAAGAACAGTCTTTGAAAACATGAAAGCCATGTGGGAAGGAGCCCCGTGACCTCCCACCTCCCAGCATCCTCTATAGTCAGGTGAATCCCTGGCTGTTTCCAAAACTATCCTCCTTGACCTCCACTGGAGCTCCTTGCTGAAACCAGCATTTGTATAAAATTGCTTAATCCTAGTGCCAGCTAGAGATACAGGTATTTACAGGGGGCTCCACCAAGAGAGACTTCTGAGGTTTGACTGTTACCAATTTGATCATTAAAGTAATAGATTCCGGTGCAGGACTGAGGGCTAGTTCTGTTCCTTAATTATGTTGGCTGGATTCATCTGCTAGGGCTGCCAGTGTCACAAACCAGGTGGTTTAAAGAATAGAAATGTATCATCTCACAGTTCTGGAGGCTAGAAGTCTGAGATCAAAGTGCCAGCAGAGCTGCTTCCTTTTGAGGGCTGTGAGAGAGAATCTGTTCCATGTCTCTTCCCTAGCTTCTGGTGGCTTGCTGGCAACGTCTGACACCCCTTGGCTTGAAGCATCATTCCAATCTCTGCCTTCATCTTCACATCTTCACGTGGCATTCTCCCTGTATAAGCGGACAGGGAGGATGTCCACATTTCCCCTTTTATAATGACACCTGCCAGACTGGATTAGTGACTCACCCTACTCCAGTTTGACTGTATATTAACTAATTAGTAGCACCCATCCTATTTCCAAATAAGGTCATATTCTGAGGTACTAGGGGTTAGGACAATAACGTTTGAAACTGGGGGCACACAATTCAACTCAAAACATTAGCCATGTTTGCAAAGCAAAAATCAGAACACATCTTTTGGCACATGGTTTGAATATAGGGCAGAATGTTTGAAATCAGGACTATCAGAGCAATGTGGGTGTATGGGGGAATCCTTTTCAAGAGTAAATCTAGGCAAGCTCATATTGTAGAAAAAATTTAAAAACATCCAGGTGGATACCCAGTTGAAAAAGTTCTGCTAAATACCTGGCCGGGTGCAGTGGCTCATGCTTGTAATCCCACCACTTTGGGAGGCCAGGATGGACAAATCACTGGAGGTCAGGAGTTGGAGGCCAGCCTGGCCAACATGGTGAAACCCCGTCTCTACTAAAAATATAAAAATTAGCCGGGTGTGGTGGCACAGGCCTGTAGCCCCAGCTACTCTGAGGCTGAGGCACGAAAATCACTTGAACCTGTGAGGTGGAGGCTGCAGTGAGTCGAGATCGTGCCACTGCACTCCAGACTACGTGACAGAGCGAGACCCTGTCTCGAAAAAATTTAAAAATAAGGAAAAGTTCTGCTAAATACCTAGAATTAGAACAGAACCTGTGGCTGCTTTAAATAATCAGGTTCCACAAATCAAATTAATGTGAGCAATGCAGATATAGAAATAGATATAGATATATACATATCTACATACATACACATGCATCTTACTTTGAAAAAGTGCATAAATAAATGAGATCTGTGTGCATTTGACTGGCTTCTTTTAAGATCAAAATGGAGATTAAAATACTTCTGTATTGGAGATTGAAAAAAGAAGAATGTTCCCTGAAATAAATGTTAAGATTCCAGTGTGATTTTGAGTACAAAGTGGGACCCCTTCTCCCCCACTTCTACCCATCCCCCCACAAGCTTAGAAACATATATCCAAAAGGTAGAATGAAAAACAACAGGACTGTATTATCCAACTTACAAACGTTCACAACTTTAGGGGAGAGATTATATATTGAGCATAATTTGTATCTGTGACCTATTAGAACTCTTGTCTCCAAACTAACTTCTGCATACTGTATTCCCAAGATGGGAATGAAAGCAGGTCCTGGGATACCAGAGATGTAAGAAAAGTGTGAGCCACAATCAAAAATCATTTCCCAAATAGCCCACAAAAAGCAATGTACCCTCCGTGTCAGAAAACTGTTTTACGGCCAGATGCGGTGGCTCAGGCATGTAATCCCAGCACTTTGGGAAGCCAAGGCAGGTGGATCACCTCATGTCAGGAGTTCAAGACCAGCTTGGTCAACGTGGTGAAACCCCGTCTCTACTAAAAATACAAAAATTAGCCGGGGGTGGTGGCACGCATCTGTAGTCCCAGCTACTCGGGAGGCTGAAGCAAGAGAATCGCTTGAACCCAGGAGGTGGAGGTTGTGGTGAGCCGAGATCTCACCCCTGTACTCCAGCCTGGGTGACAGAGCAAGACTCCGTCTCAAAAAAAGAAAAGAAAAGAAAACTGTTTTACAAGAAACAGTCTTGTCCTTTCTGAAAAATTTTCCAGGTTCTAAGCACTTAAGTGTAAAGTAAATCATCTCAAACTACATTGGAACTGGGAATGGTAAAAAATAAATTAATGAAAATAAAATAAACTTAAAGTCTTATAAATATATTTAACATGGGACAAGGGACCAGGATAAGGAAATGAGAAAAAGACATGAATAAATTGGATGATGATGGAGGAAATGGAAGAATTGCTCAGTGACAAGACAATAAAAATCACTCTCATTTATGTACCAAGCTTTTACCTCGGTATAAACAAAGTGCTAGGCATTTTCATTACCTTATTTAATCCTCGCAACAGCCTTACAAGGTAGATACTATCACTCCAATTTAACAGATGGGAAAACTGTGGCTCAGAGGGGTTAAGTTATGTGTCCAATCACTGGGCAAATCAGTGGCAGAGTCAGGCATGGAGCCTAGGTTGGCCTGAGTCCACAGTCTGTGTGCCCAGAGCTGGGGAGGAGCCTCTGGGGACACAAATGTTTACAAGAACCTTCACAGCACCTCCATCTCACAGACAGAACTGAGTAGGAAAACCAGGCCTGTAGGGAGGGCTTAAATGGAAGGGGAAGAGAGTACAGAGGCAGATTACTAGGCATCAAGGCCTAACAACAACTGTGTATTGGGGAAAACAATTTTGTTCAAGAGGGCTATTTATAGGGATGTTTTTCCTCAGTACTCCCTTCCCCCATCTCCTCCCTTTTGTGTTGAGAGGCGCCTGGCAGATTGGTAAAGGGTTACAGGCAGTGGACAGGAAACCATGGAACACAATGAACGGGGCGGGGACAGATCCCCACCCACCTAAGAAAATCGCTGGCTCCAGTATTCAGAGACCCTGGGGGGAGACAGACTGAGCTCAGGGTTCTGCTCCTTCCCTGGTTGTCTTTCTCAAAGCCAGAAAGAGGCAACGTGCCCAAAGGGGTGCGAAACAGAGCAAGTTCGGGAGAAGGGCAGAATGAGGTAACAAAACATAACAAGATTATTAAAAGTAAGTCAAATGGGCAGTTCATTGTCTTTCAGGAGGACTGCTGTATTCTGTGAGAGATGAAGGTTTTTCTGCCCAAAGATACTGTCCAGTGTGGGAACTCCAAAGATACAGCACAAGAGGCAAGAGAAATCATCTCAAACCCAGCTGCAGAGAGGGACCCCAGAGCCCAGGGTGAGGTCCTTGGGACACACCCTGCCAGGCTTCTGGGGGCTGCTACTTCGGGCAACAGCCCCCTGTATCCTTCCCTCTGGGCCACTGGACACAAATCTCAACCCAAATGGATCAAATTCAGACTTAAAACCTAATGCCAGACCCTGTGAAGATTCAGGCATTGGTATAATAATAATTCCACTCACGGCACTTGGCTCTTTCGGTGGCCTTGTGAAGTCTCTTGTCCACATGTGACTCTAGGAAGGAAGTGTCCCGCTGCTGTTTGGCAGTGTCTAGTGCCCATGGTGGAGTGGGACAAGGGGGTCTTGTGCTGCCTGGTTTGTTCATTTCTGAAAAACTGAAGTTTGATTTAATGCTACAACTGTGCATATGGGTCAAATGTTATTATTGTTTTTTAAGCACTATAGAACACAAAAGATTTCCAAACCTCTATTTTTGAATACTATTCAATACAAAGAAATTAGAGCATAAGTAAAATATTGGTGAGGAAAAACTTACTTCTCAAATAATTTCAAATAATGCATGTTGATGGCTCATCTAATCTCTAGTCCTAACTTCTCAGCTTCTCCTGAGTCTTGCATTTTATACTATCGAGGACATTTCCTCTTGACATTTCTGATATGGCCCTTGATGTGTAGAGAAGTATGTATTGTCATTCTCCAAAAAAAAAAAACCAACAAAAAAAACCAGGTTTTACTCTTACCAGTCCCCAGTCTTATAAACCTGCAGAAGTTTTGGACTCTGTTCTCTCCTACATCTAGTCTTTTAAATAAATGTCTGAGATTTTGAGTTAGCAGTTAGGGGCTCTGATCAATGCACGGTTACGATAAAAAATAAGACTTCATATTCAATGTAGGGGGAGGAGAGAGAAAGACGGAAAGAAATTATGTTTAATAATGACAAGATCTGTTCAACTTTTAGGCTGAGAGTGAAGTCATTTAAAGCCTTCTTTTTCTCCACTTTTATTATGGCACCTGCTTGATCTTGGAAGCCCTTTTAGAAGGAAAACTGACTTTAATAATTGCAGAGATGGTGGAGCAATGGGAGGTCAGGTGGTCAGGATAGCAAACTGATTCCAATTCTCATTTCTTCTCTCCCATCAAGTTAACTTCTCCTCCACTCAGTAATGTTTGATTAGGGATTGGTAATGTAGACCTCCCTGCTCCAGTCCACTAAGGATGCTTAATTTGGAAACTTAGAAGAAACAATTTGCAGCATAACCTAAATCTGGAAACTGATGCACAGGGAAATACAATAATGGAACTTGGGATACACAACTTTTTAGAAGATCTTTTGCTCTGGTCAAGTGCATCTTCTACTGGCTTCAGAACCCCATGACATTGGTGGCTGCATAAGTCCTATCTCATAAGAGAGCATCACCTAACAATTGATCTCAATACTAGACACCACTGATATGATTAGACTCTGTGTCCCCAACCAATCTCATGTCAAATTGTAATCCCCATGTGTCAAGGGCAGGACCTGCTGGGAGGTGATTAAATCATGGGTGTGAATTTCCCCGGTGCTATTCTCATGATAGTGAATTCTCATGAGATCTGATGGTTAAATGTGTGGCACTTCCCTGCCCACCCTCTCTCTCCTGCTCTGCCATGAGAAGATGTGCTTTGCTTCCCCTTCACCTTCTGCCATGATTGTAAGTTTCCTGAGGCCTCACAGTTATGCTTCCTGTTAAGCCTGCAGAATTGTGAGTCAATTAAACCTCTTTTCCTCATAAATTACCCAGTCTCAGGTAATTCTTTACACCAGTGTGAAAATGGACTAATACAGAAAAATGGTACTGGGAAAGTGATGCTCTGCTAAAAAGATACTTGAAAATGTGGAAGCAACTTTGGAACTGGGTAACAGGCAGAGGTTGGAACAGTTCTGAGGGCTCAGAAGAAGAAAGGAAGATGTGGGAAAGTTTGGAACTTCCTAGAGACTTGTTGAATGGTTTTGACCAAAATGCTGATAGTGACATAAACAATGAAGTCCAGACTGAGATGGTCTCAGATGGAGATGAGGAATTTATTGGGAGTAAAGGTCACTTTTGCTATGATTTAGCAAAGAGACTGGTAGTGGCATTTTTCCCCTGCCCTAGAGATCTGTGGAACTTTAAACTTGAGAGAGATGATACAGGGCATCTGGCAGAAGAAATTTCTAAACAGCAATGAATTCAAGATTTGGTCTGGCTGCTTCTAACAGGATACAGTCATATGCATTCACAAAGAGATGGTCTGAAATTGAAACTTATGTTTAAAAGGGAAGCAGAGCATAAAAGTTTGGAAAATGTGCTGCTTGAACATATTGTCAAAAATAAAAACCTATTTTTGGGGAGAAATTCAAGCCAGTTGCAGAAATTTGCATAAATAAAGAGGAGCCAAATGTTAATAGCCAAGACAATGGGGAATGTCTCCAGGACATCTCAGAGATCTTCACAGAAGCCCCACCCATCACAAGTCATGAGGCCTAGGAGGCAAAATGGTTTCATGGGCCAGACCCAGGGCTCCGCTATTCTGTGCAGGCTTGGGACATGGCACCTCAGTCCCAGTTGCTCCAGCCCCAGTTGTGGCTAAAAGGGGCCAAGGTACAGCTCAGGCCATTGCTTCAGAGTGTGCAAGCCCCAAGCCTTGGTGACTTCCATGTGGTGTTGGGCCTGCAGGTACACAGAAGGCAAGAATTGAGGTTTGGAACCCTCCACTTAGATTTCAGAGAATGTATGAAAGTGTCTGCATGTCCAGGTAGAAGTCTTCTGCAGCGGTGGAGCCCTCATTGAGAACCTCTACTAGGACAGTCTAGAGGGAAAATGTGGGGTAGGAGCACGCACACAGAGTCCCCTCTGTGGGGCACTGCCTAGTGGAGCTGTGAAAAGAGGGCCACTGTCTTCCAGACCCCAGAATGGTAGATCTGCAAAGAGCTTTCACTGTTCACCTGGAAAAGCCACAGGCACTCAATGCCAGCCTATAGAACAGCTATGGGGACTGTATCCTGCAGAGCCACAGGGGTGGAGCTGCCCAAGGCCTGAGAGCCCACCCCTTGTGTCAGTGTGTCCTGGATGTGAGACATAGAGTCAAAGTAGACTATCTGGGGGCTTTAAGATTTAATGACTGCCCTGCTAGGTTTCAGACTTGCATGGGCCTTGTAGCCCCTTTGTTTTGGCCAATTTCTCCCTTTTAGAATGGGAGTATTTACCCAATGCTTATACCCCCACTGAATATTGGAAGTAACTAACTTGCTTTTGATTTTACAAGCTCATAGGCAGAAGAGACTTGCCTTGTCTCAGATGAGAATTTGGACTTGGACTTTTGAGTTAATGCTGGAATGAGTTAAGACTTTGAGGGACTGTTGGGAAGGCATGATTGATTTTGCAATGTGAGAAGGACATGAGATTTGGAAGGGGTCGGGGCAGAATGATATGGTTTGGCTCTACATCCCCACCCAAATCTCATGTAAAATTGTAATCCCCATGTGTCAGGGGAGGGACCAGGTGGGAGGTGATTGGATCATGGGGGCAGATTTTCCCATGCTGTTCTCATGATAGTAAGTGAGTTCTCATGAGATCTGATGATTTAAAAGTGTGGCACTTCCCTCCCTCACTCTCTGTCTCCTGCTTCACCACGGGAAGATGTGACTTGCTACCCCTTAACCTTCTACCATGATTGTAAGTTTCCTGAGGCCTCCCAGTTATGCTTCCTGTTAAGCCTGCAGAATTGTGAGTCAATTAACCCTGTTTTCTTCATGAATTACTCAGTCTCAGGTGGTTCTTTATAGTAGTGTGAAATGGACTAATACAAGCACCTTTAAAATAGAGGTGACTGGATGTGTGGCCATTTCTATGTCTTCTTTTGAGAAATATCTGTTCAGATCATTTGCTAATTTTTTAATTGGATTGTTTGTTTGTTTGTTTTTGCTGTTGAGATATTTGAGTTCCTTGTATATTCTGGATATTAATTCCCTCTCAGATGAGTAATTCATAAATATTTTCTCCCATTCTATAGATTGTCTTTTCACTCTGTTGAATGTTTCATTTGCAGTACAGAAGCTTTTCAGTTTGCTGTGATTTCATTTGTTTATTTGTTTTCTTTCCATTGGCTAGGATTTTGAGGTCTCATTCACAAAATATTTTCCCAGACAAATGTCCTGAAGCATGTGCCCTATGTTTTCTTCTTGTAGTTTTATTGTTTCAGGTCTTACATTTAGGTCTTTGATACAGTTAGAGTTGATTTTTATCGAGAGTACATGGTGAGGGTCTATTTTCATTCTTTTGCATGTAGATATCCAGTTTTCCCAGCGCCATTTATTAAAGAGACTTTTCTTTACCCAGTGAGTATTCTTGACACCTTGTCAAAAATTAATTGGCTATAAACATATGTATTAGTTTCTGGGATCTTGACTTTGTTCCATCGGTCTGAGTGTCTGCTTTTATTCCAGTATCATGCTGTTTTACTGTTAAAAAAAAAATCTGTACTACTACAGTTTTGTAGTATATTTTGAGATATAATATTGTGATACCCCCAGCTTTGTTTCTTTTGCTTAGGATTGCCTTGGCTATTTGGGATCTTTGTGGTTCCATAGAAATGTCAGGGCTTTTTTTTATTTTTATAAAGAATGTCATTGGTATTTTGATAGGGATTGCATTAAATATATAGATTTCTTTGAGTAATTTTAAGTGTTAATTTATCTAATCAATGAGCATAAGATGTTTTTCCATTTGTACCATCTTCAATTTCCTTCATCAGTGTTTTGTAGTTTTCCTTGTAGAGGTCTTTTACCTCCTTGGTTAAATTTATTTTCAGATTTTTTATTGTAGCTATTGAAAATGGGATTGCCTTCTTGATTGCTTTTTCAACTACTTTGTTGTTTGTGTATGGAAACACTACTGATTTTTGTATGTTAATTTTGTATCCCGTAACTTTACTGAACTTAAAAGTTCTAAAAGTTTTTTGATAGAGTCTTTAGGTCTTTCTATATGTAAAATCATTATCTGCAAATGGGGACAGTCTGACTTATTTCTCTCCTATTTAGATGTCCTTTATTTCTTTCTCTTGCCTAATTACTCTAGCTAGGATTTCCAGTACTATTTTGAATAAGAATGGTGAAAATAGGCATCCTTGTTTTGTTCTAGTTCTCAGGGGAAAAGTTTTCTGCTTTTCCTTGTTCAGTAAGATGTTAACTGTAGGTGTGTCATATATGGCCTTTATTATGTTGAGGTACTTTTCTTCTATTCTTAATTTACTAGGAGTTTTTATCATAGAGGGCTGTTGAATTTTGTCAAATGTTTTTCTGCATCTATTGAGATGATCATATAGTTTTTGTCCTTCATTTAACTGATGTGATGTATGACATTTATTGATTTGTATGTGTTGAACCATTCTTGCATCCTTGGGATAAATCCCACTTGATCATAGTGTAGTATCTTTTGGATGTGTTGTTGGATTTGGGTTGCTACTATTTTTTGAGGATTTTTGTTACTATGTTCATCAGCGATATTGACCTGTAGTTTTCTTTTTTTTATTGTGTCTTTGTCTGGTTTTGGTATCAGGGTCATGCTATACCCATAGAATGAGTTAAGAAGAATTCCTTCTGCTTCAGTTTTTTTTTTTTTTTAATTGCTTGAGGATAATTGGCATTAGTACTTCTTTAAAGGTTCAATAGAATTCAGTGGTGAAGGGATCCCATTCTAGACTTTTCCTTGTTGGGAGATTTTTTTATTACTAATTCAATCTCATTACATGTTACTAGCCTGCTCAGATTTTCTATTTCTTCTTGATTCAATCTTGGTAGGCTATATGTGTCCAGGCACTTATCCATTTTCTCTAGGTTTTCTAATTTTTTAGCATATAGCTGTTCGTAGAGTCTCTAATGAGCCTTTGTATTTCAGTGGTATCCATTGTGACATTTTTTTCATGTCTGATTTTTTTTATTTGGGTCTTCTTTCTTTTTCTAATAATCTGGCTAATGGTTTGTCAATTTTGTTTATCTTTTTTTTTTTTTTTTTAAAAAGCAGCTTTTTGTTTCATTGATTTTTTTTTTGTTTTTAGTCTCAATTTTTAAATATTTTGCTCTGATCTTCATTGTTTCTACCCTTCTACTAACTGGATTTGGTTTGTTCTTGCTTTTCTAGTTCCTTGAGGTGCATTGTTAGGTTGTTTATTTGAACTCTTTCTACTTTTTTGATGCTGGTGTTTAGTACTCTAAATTTCCCTCTTAACACTGTTTTTGCTGTATTCCATAAGCTTTGGTATGTTGTATTTCAATTTTTATTTGTTTCAAAGAATTCTTAAATTTCATTCTTAATTTCTTCTTTCACCTGTTGGTTCTTCAGATATAAGTAGCCTAATTTCCATGTATTTCTACAGTTTTTAATATCCATCTTATAGTGTCTAGTGTTATTCCATTGTAGTCCAGTAAGATACTTGATATGATTTTAATTTTTTAATATTTTCTGAGATTTGTTTGTGTGTTAATATATGGTCAAACCTGGAGAATGTTCAATGTGCTGCTAAAAAGAATGTGTATTCTGCAGCTGTTTGGTGAAATGTTTTGTAAACACCTGTTTGGTCTACCTGGTCTATGGTGCAGTTTAAATCTGATGTTTCTTTATTTTTATGTCTAGATGATCTGTGCAATGCTGTGAGTGGGGTGTTGAAGTTCCAAACTATTATTCTATCAGGGTCTATCTTGCCCTTTAGATATAGTAATATTTGTTTTATATATCTAGGTGCTGCAGTGTTGAGTGCATATATGTTTATAATTGTTATATTATCTTGCTGAATGGATTCCTTTATTATTATATAATGACCTTCTTCGTCTCTTTTTACAGCTTTTAACTTAATGTCTATTGTTTCTGATATAAATATAGCTACTTCTGCTTGCTTTTGGTTTCCATTTGCATGGAATATCTTCTTCCATACCTTCACTTTCAGGCTATGTATGTCTTTACAAGTGAGGTAGATTTATTGTAGGCATCATATAGTTGGATCTGGGTTTCTAATGCATTCGGCCAATCTATATCTTTTAAATGGGGTCTTTAATCTATTTACATTTAAGGTTATTATTGACTGGTGAGGACTTACTCCTGTCATTTTATTGTTTTTTCATTATTTTGTATATCCTTTGCTCCTTGCTTCCTCTCTTGTTGTTTATTCCTGTGGTTGGGTGGTTTTCTGTAGTAATAAGATTTGATTCCTTTTTCCTTACCCTTTAGTGTATTGACTCTAACAGAGGTTTATTTTACATAAGTTTTGCATGCTTTTGTGATTGCAGTTATCATCCTCTCACTTCCAGATGTAAGACTCCCTTGAGTATTTCTTGTAAGACCAGTTTAGAGGTGATGACTTCCCTAAATTTTGCTTGTTTGTGAAATTTTACATTTCCTTCATTTGTAAAGGATAGCTTTGCTGGATACAAAATACTGGAGTGGCAATTTTGTCCTTCAGTATTTGGAATAGATCACCCCAGTGTCTCCTGGCCTATAACGTTTTTGCTGATAAATCCACTAATATTTATAATAATCTAACAGAGATTCCCTTTTGTGTGACTTGATACTTTTCTCTTGTTCCTTTTAAAATTCTTTGTCTTTCAATTTTGAAAATTTGACTATAATGTACCTCAAAGAGGATTTGTTTAAGTTGAATCTCTTTGGGGTTCTTTGAGCTTCCTGGATCTGAATGTCTGTCATCTGTCTCCCAAGACTTGGGAAGTTTTCTGCTGTGGGTTCATTAAATATGTTTTACTCACCTTCTTCTTTCTGTTCTCCTGGAATGCCCATAATACAAACATTTGTTCACTTAACAGTGTTCCATAAACCCTATAGGCTTGCTTCACTCTTTTTCATTCTTTTTTTTTTCTTCCTTCCTTCTTTCTTCTTTTTTCTTTCTCTCTCTTCTTTCTTTCTTTCTTTCTTTCTTTCTTTCTTTCTTTCTTTCTTTCTTTCTTTCTTTCTTTCTTTCTTTCTTTCTTTCTCTTTCTTTTCTTACCTTCTTTCTCCTTTTCTTTCTTTCCTGCCTGTATTATTTCAAAAGACAAAACTTCAAGTTCAGAAATTTTTTCTTCTAGTCTATTGTTGAAGCTCTCCATTGTGTTTTTTATTTCCTTCATTATTGTATAATGACCTTCTTTGTCTCTTTTTACAGCTTTTAACTTGAGGTCCTTTTTGTCTGATAAAAGTACAGGTACTTCTGCTTGCCTTTGGTTCCCGTTTGCATGGAATATCTTCTTGGTTGATGTTCTTGCATGGAATTCTCCAGCTCTAGAATTTCTGTTTGGTTCTTGTTTATGATATCTATCTCTGCTGAAATTCTCATTAAAATTATGAATTGTTTTCCTGATTTTGCTGAATTGTCCATTTGTATTATCTTGTATTTCACTGAGTTTCCTGAATATTATTATTTTGAATTATTTCTCTGGCATTTTGTATATTTCCTTATGATTGTGGTCTGTTACTAAACAATTACTATATTCTTTTAGGAGTAATATGTTTTCTTATTTTCATGGTTGATATGTCCCTACATTGATTTCTATGCATCTGGTGGAAAAGTCACCTCTTCTATTTTTTTGGAGAAGATTTTATAGGGAAAGACTTATTTGTGTGAATGGGTCTTGGGTGTCAGTTTGGTGGGGTATGTTGACCTTGACTGTAGGTGGACACAGTCATATAGTCTCAGTGTAGTTTCTTCAGCTGTAATCCATACTAGTGGCATTTGCAAGTTTCTCAGTGGCCTAGGCTGAGAGAGTTTGTGGTGACTGTGCTGTGGTTTTGCCAGGAGTGGGCTTGCTGGGCTGTTTCTCAGGTTGAGAGTACATGTATACATGTGATGAGTTTGTCAGTTTGTGGTCTGGCTCACTAAGGTTGGGGCCACAAGGCTGTTACTCTGGCTGGGAGCATAGACTCATGGTTGCTCAGTCAGTTTGAGTGCATGCCTGCCAGGAGTGTTCTTCAGTGTTGAGATGCAGGTATACAGCTGCTTGGCTGAGCTGGGAATATGTCTGCCACGGGTAACTGGATGGGGTGTTTCTCAGGCCCAGAACATGGTGCAAGGCTGCTCAGTTGGTCTGAGGGTGTGCCTGCCAGGGATGGTCCATGGGGCTCTTTTTCAGTCCTGGTATATAGGTGCAGGGCTGCTTGGCCAGCTTGTCTGTAGAGGGCAATCCACGAGGCTGTTTTTCAGGCCCAGGATACAGCTACACAGCTGCTTGGTTGGCCTTGGGTGTGTTGCCAAGGAGTGGCCCATAGAAAACTTCTCAGATTTGGGACACAGGTGCAAGGCTGCTCAGCTGGCTCAGGGCTGTGCCCACTAGAGGCAGCCAACTGGGTTGTTTCTCAGGTCTAGTATGCAAATGTATGGCTGCTTGTCCAGTTTGGGGCGTGTCTGCCAGTGGCAGCCCATGGGGCTATTTCTCAGGTCTGAGACATGGACTTTTAGTGACTTGACTGTTCTGGGGGAATGCTCACCAGGAGTGACCTTCAGGACTATTTCTCAGGCCCTTTTAGGGAGTGCAGGGCCATTGGGCAGGCTGGGGCATGGTAAGGTAGAGGCTCTGGGGACACAGCGGGGCTGTTTCTTAGGTCCTGAGCATGGATGTGTAGCTACTTCACTAGCCTGGGAACGTATCAGATGCTTGGAGGCTCGGGGGCCTCTCCCACTCAGGGAAGGATATGTAGCGGTTTGGCTGGCTCATGGGTGGTTTCACCCTGGGCAGGACTGGCAGACTGTTCCTCCTTCTAGAATTGTGGTGGCAGGAGTTGGTTTCCCTGCTATATAGGACCAGAGTCACAGCTGATCCTTGGCCCAATCTCCATACAGCTGGGGTTGTGGCATTCAGCCACCCATGTGGGCTTGGTACAAGGAAGATGGAGCCCCAGTACTAGGGAGGTGCGGTAGCTGCCGGCCATCAGAGCAGGGCATACTCCAGAGGTAGCTCTGGTCTCAAGATGGTACCATGCTGCAGCAGCTTGCCTCACAGAGGGTGGGTTTGGGTGAGGAGTGCACACGTTGTGCTCTTAATCAGGGGCACGTCGCTGTGTGAATTTCCATCAGCTCTCCCAACTGGGCTCAGGGCTTGTGAGGACTGTGGAATTCTCCTGTTGTAAGGACTATAGGCTGGGCCTTGTGGCTCATTCCTACAATCCTAGCACTGTGGGAAGCTGAGGCAGGCAGATCGCCCGAGTCCAGGGGTTTGAGACTAACCTCTGGCAAGATGACAAAACCCCATCTCTACAAAACGTTAGCCAGGCATGGTGGTGCATGCCTGTAGTCCCGGCTACGCAGGAGGCTGAGGTGAGAAGATCACTTGAGCCAGTGAGGCCAAGGTTGCAATGAGCTGAGATCATACCACTGCACTCCAGCCTAGGTGACAGAGTAAGATTCTGTCTCAGAAGTCCCTCCTGTCTATGGGCTGATCTGATTTGGGCAAAAGAGATGGGGATGCAAAGGCTCCGTACCTTCATGCTGCCTTCCTGGGCTTCCAATCACCACAGGTCCATCTCCACTCCCACACTGCACTCCAGCAACTCTCCTTTTGACACTTCAGTAAAATCTTAGCTGTTTATTTGTTGCCTGGGTCCTTTATTGTCAGGGGGATGAATGCCAGGCATCTCTAGTCAGTCATCTTGCTTTTATATATCTCTTTATTTACAGGAGAGAAGGTTGTTACCATCCTTGGTAATGAAGGAAACAGCACATGTTGATAGGCATCAGTTTTCAACAAGTGCAAATAAGAGGGATCACAGGCAGCAACAGAATTCTGAGGTATCTCTGTGTGAGCAAAGAGCTTTTCTAGTAAATTGCACCATGACAGTCTGCTAAAGGTATAATTTACAAGATCACCAAATAACTTCTCAATTAGTCTTTCTGTTAACATTCCTACACTATCTCTATACCAACTTGTTTCTTAGGTAATGCTCAGCCAAACAGAAATCAGATTTTGGAACCAAATCAGATTTTTTTCCATAGACCCAGAAAAGACTCTGCTTAGAATAAGCAAGGAGAAAGAAAAAAATGGGAAGAGAAAGAGATATGTAGAGGAAGAAAAGATAAAGAAAAATTGGAAAAAAAAAACCCTAAAACAAGCACTAGATTCCAGTTTGGCATCTATCATAGGACATACTCAACATTAAGAGGAGGCAGAAAACAAATGGGGAGGGGGACAGCTTTCCAGCTCCCCAAATCAGGTTGTCACCATGTGACTTCATTATCTCGCTTGATATATTGTGAATTCATCCCACCATTTGATGTGGACAATTGAGTTATCATCAAGATAACCTTGAAACGCACATCATGTGTACATTTCAGATAAGATTTGTTTAACCAGCACAGGAATAATAAACACCTTGCTAGGTGCTCAGTGTTACCTCCACCTTGAACTCTTACAAACTTGAACCCAACTTAACATGAAGCAGGGATCAAAAGGTCCATCAGGCCATTCCAGGTTGAAAATCGTGTTAATGCCAGAGGCATTTGGGGAATTTCCAAGTAAAGCATAGAAGAATCTCAGGGCTATGTTAAGGTCACCAACTGGCCTCACTGGTTCACCTAGACAGCCCTGTTCTTCAACAAACTACATCTGCCGGGTTTGATGGTTATTATGGGGATTTTGTACATAGCTAAATTTATACTGTGAAGTGCTTTAAGAATTACTTATAAATTATTATTTGCATACTTAACTGATAGCCTTCATTATGAGAAAGACCATATTTAATAAAAATTGTATGTAATTAAAAAATTAATTCAGATTTGAATAAAGTCTTGATTAATATTACTGTATCAATATAAACTTTCTAATTTTGATAATTATGCTCTCATTATATAAGATATTAATATTTGGGAAAGTTGGGTGAAGGGTATACGGGAATTCCTTGACTATTTTTTTGTAAATTCTGTCTTTTTTTTTTTTCTGAGACAGAGTCTCACTCTGTCGCCCAGGCTGGAGTGCAGTGGCGCAATCTCGGCTCACTACCAGCTCCCCCTCCTGGGTTCACGCCATTCTCCTGCCTCAGCCTCCCGAGTAGCTGGGACTACAGGTGCCCGCCACCACCATGCCCGGCTAATTTTTTTGTATTTTTACTAGAGACAGGGTTTCACTGTGTTAGCCAGGATGGTCTCGATCCTCCTGACCTCGTGATCCACCTGCCTCGGCCTCCTAAAGTACTGGGATTACAGGTGTGAATCACCGCGCCTGGCCTGTAAATTCTTTATAAGCTGGAATTACTTGAAAATGAAACATTAAAAGAAAGTTTTAAAATATTTAAAAAGGTAATTCACAGAGCTTCACAATTTCTCCATTATTTGCACCCAGAAAAGGGGCTCCTTCAGCCTCTCTCTTTTGTTGACAAGATGATGAAATCCACCATAAGTCAGATGAAAGAATGAATGCAAAAGTCCTTGCTGAAGTAAACTGCTAAGCAAATGTTAATAGTGAACATTATAGTCCCATATGGAGCTGCTTCTCTGTAAATAAAGGGAGGAACAAGCCATTATACGAAATGCCCTACCAGAGAGTCTCCAAGCAGTTTACAAAATGCTTAGAAATTGCTGCCCTAAAAGTAGGACTCGGGGAGCTATTGAAAGGTGTTCAGCAAGGCAGGCAGGCATACAACAGCAGCAATCCTTCAGGATGACTCCTCAAGCTTTTAATACATAGGATGGAGGAAGTGGAGGAGATTGGACTCAACAAATCCTACTAGGAGTTACTTAATAATTGAGGAGTGGATGGTCCTCACTGAGTGGGCCTGGAAAGGAACATACCAAACTGAGAGGCATGGTGAAGAGCTCATCCGTCTGGGCGGGACTAGCTCGGAGGTGGAAGAGGAGGGAGACAAATGAGTCTGTGGTTACTTGAAGATGTTTCGCCAAGATGACTGGGGCAAATGCTTCTCAGTGTCACTGAGAGATGGAAAATGAAAAAAAAGGAAAGACAATTCATAGAGGTTCGGCTGCAAACTCAAGCGGCTGCAGAGGACAGGCAGGTGCAAAAGGGGGAAGACAGGTCATGGGGGCTGCAAAATTGCAAGAGTAGTTTCTCTAAAGAGGGTGCCTTCAAGGGGCCTGCCACAACTCAGCATCAACCGTCCTTGCCATATGGGAATGCACTTGTGGTGTAACCAGATCTTCCATATTTTCAAGAGAAGCCAGAAATTCAGATCTTATGTGAAATCTCTTAACCTTTTAATGCTAGCTTCTAATTTTAAAACATTTTAAAGCAGGGTGTCTGCCAGCCAAGCACATCTATGGGCCAGATCTGGCAGGCTGGCTATCAAGTTGCGACCTTTGACATAGAGAAAATGTCAAGGGTCAAAGTTCATAGACTGTTAAGGTGATACACAGAGAGACAGTGACTGTAAAGGGATTCAGTACCTAAAATGCTACAGATGCAGCTTTGCCAGCAATCTGAGCTGTATGACATACACCCCTACCCTTCAAGCCTGTATATGGATTTGAATTTATACAGAAGTTTCATCTAATCCTCAAATGGTTAAATCACAAGAATTTGAGTGCTTTCTGTGTGCTGAGTACACAGAAGTTAAAGAATTTAAAATCTAACTGGAGAAGCAAAAAACATGCCCTCTTGAAACAACTTGAAACAAATTGTGAAACAATCTGGGAGACTGCTTTCTTCACATTTAAGGTGTCAGAGGCACCTTAAATCCTGATTTGTCCCCCCCAACTCACTTCCATTTAGAAAACTTTGCAGTAGTGTGTGTGTGCGTGTGTGTGTGCGTGTGTGTGTGTGCGTATGTGTGTGTGGCTTGAATTTGTAACCAGAAATCTGATTTCCTGGGCAGTGGTTACAAAGCTGCAGCCTCTCTTTGCCCAGGGGTATCTTTACCCAGCGTCGGGTGGGAGTGAGCTGAGGTGGGGGTGCACGGACGCTGCAGCGGAGGTTGGGATGGGAGTGGCCGGCGTGAAGCCACTGCCTATCAAGTTTCTCCGCTGGAGTCCCCTCTTTGTCTCTGTCATAATTCTTTAAGTGTTTGCGTAGCAGACGGGCGGGCACCGAAATAGAAAGTGTCAAAGATACGATGACAATGAGGATAAAACCAGGGCAGAGGGTTCTGAAAGTCCCATCCAGCACGGTCCCCGCAGAATGCCAGCACACCTCCCGCCGCTTCAAAGAGCCGGCTCGGCGGGGCAGGAAGCGGCGGCTGCGGCTGCGGGTCCTGCGAGGAGAGCGCGATTTCCTCCGGGGCTGCCCAGCTATCTCTGGAGTCGCAGAACGGCTCTCGGGAGAACGCGTTCTCTACCCCCACCCCGTGCTCCTCAACCCACCCACCTACTTCCTCCAGCTCCACACACTCACAAGCACGGAGCTGCCAAAAATTTCCACCCTCCGCCCCCCTCCCTAGCTAACTTCCTTCCAGCGTTTCCTGAGCTGGATGATCCTAGGATTTGTAAGACAGGAAAAAAAGGAAGGCGTGAGGGCGGGCAGGAGGGACAGGATGCTTGTTTTTCGCTCTACCAAAGCCGACTGAAGGCGAGACAGCGGGCCCAGGGCGCAGGACCCACCGCAGCCCCCTGGGCAGTCTTCTCACCCCGCGTCCGCGTCCTCTCCAGGGCACTTAAGAAGCGGGGGAGAGCTTGCCCTCCGTCCAAAGCGGAGGAGGAACACCCGAAGACACCGCAGGAGCCTGTGAAAGTCCCTGGGACTCCAAGTGAGGAAGTGACACTCCCAGGCGAGCCGGCCCGCGGCTGCCAGTCTGACGGCCTCGGCACGGCGGCCCCGGAGCGGCGCGGGGTGGATCTCAGGCTCTGCCGGCCCGCGCCCCGCGGGGTCCATGCGCAGGGCCCCCAGCCCAGGTTCTTCCATCTTCCGATGCGGCCCCCCAGAGCCGCGGGGCAGCCGGTGATCTAGCCCGGGAGCCCATCTTACAGCGGTGCCAAGCAGAGGGGCGGCAGAGACGGAGGGGCAGCCTCTTTGGGACTAACTCATGAAGAACAAGGGTGCCAAGCAGAAGTTGAAACGAAAGGGAGCCGCCAGCGCGTTTGGCTGTGACCTGACGGAGTATCTGGAAAGCTCGGGACAGGATGGTAATGTGCCTTGGCCTTTCCTCCACTTCTTTTTGTTTGAGGGAGAGATGGACTCTCTCGAGTTGTGTTAGAGTCGGTTCACAAGTTAATGTATTCCAGGCCTGTGCGCTCATTGTACTTTTTTTTTTTTTTTTAAGAACATAAACGATTCTTAAGGTGCACAGCGCTGCCGTCCCGACGCGCGGAGACTGCTGTGTCAGTCCTTCCATTTGTCTCACACAAGCTGTTAATGGGTGGTACTGCCGCAAGTTTACAGGGCCACCTCAGGGGATGGGGGTGGAGGCTGCAGAGGTCCCGATCCTAAATCTGGCATGTTGGTAGGGAGGGAGGAGGGGTGGACATGTGGGATGGTGATCAGTGGGCTTCCCTGGGTACAAAATCATAACGGCCTTAGCTGTCCCTCCTGGGCTCTCCAATTTCGTCTGCTCACATCTTTTTTTATTGATGTGTTAGAAGGCAGTTGGGGGTGGGTGGTGGGGGAGGATCCTAACTGGGGGAGTGGTTGCGCAAACATTTCTGAATTTCTGAGCTGATGCCAAATATATAGTACCTCCACCCCCTTTCCACACCCGCCCCCCCAAGACCTTTTCCCTCCTCTTGGCTTTCAGATTAACATTTGGTGTGTCAGGCAAGAAGAGTGTTGTAAAAAGGTCAGAGGGCCTCGATTTTTAAATAGTTTAGGGTAAGTAGAGGAAAGGAAAACTTCTCTGTTTTCAAGGTCAGAAACGGGAGGGGGGGAAGTTGGGGATGGCGGAATCCAGCGGAGACAATTTAAACATTTGTTGGGGAAGGGGGAAAGAAAACACCATCTAGATTACAATAACAGCGTTTGAGCTTAGAAGTGTTTAATCATAGGAAAGTTGGAAAATTGAGCATTAAATGACTCCTTTTGTAAGGTTGACTGGTTTTGCACTTACCCATGACAAAAAGGCCTTGTCTTCAGAAGCTTCAGCGAGAGGGAAAATAGCCTACTATATGGGCCATGTGTTTATACATAGATAGATACAACAAAGGGGAAAACATAAGGGCTGTGTAACTGTGCAGAATAATTCTGCCTCCAGGAAAATAATCTCAAAAACTATTTGATTAGTCCATATCGAATATGCATTTCAAAAACAGTGCGATGCTTTTGTTTCACTTCCGTTTTTTGGGAGACTCAGCACCACCTAGTAATTTGCAGTGGTGTGATATTCCTGTGGTATTCTAGAGTTCAGTGTGCTGTGTCATTAGGACAAATAGCTTAGGATTTTAGAGCTTGGAGAACCACAAGTTTCAAAACTGACTCTTTTGAAATTGATGCATAACTGAACAATTCGTTGAATCCTCACCAACCATCTGGAGAGGTAGATTTGAGATAAAAATCACTTGGTTTGAGTTTTTTTTGAGCATGAGAGAACTCTAAGTATGCCTCTTAGCCAGTGTCATCAGAAGTTTACAATGAAATGCTTCCCTTCACCTGTTTTTTGCAGGGGCCTTCAAGTTAACCTCCAGGTACACTAGGAATGCTCCTGGGATGCCACCTTTCACCATGCGGGTGTTATTCTGGCCCCTCTCTCAAAGCTATGAGAGTTGCATAGGGGTGCTTGCCAGCCCTGTTCATTCTTACAAACTAATAGATCATAGGATGAGCCAGAACCCCAGGGTTCTGTGAAGATACCTCAGAGGCAGCTTTAGGCAGCTGTTCTTTCACCTGCTTTATATTTTGGGCTTCTGCATATGTTTCATTTAGACCAAAAAAAAAAAAAAAAAAAGGAAAGAGACTACTGCTTAAAAGAACAGCAAACCAGTACCCAGGGTTCCCCACCCTGGGGAGGAGGAAAAGAAGCCCAGAGGGGTAAATTGGCCTGCCTAAGGTGATACAGCTAATCATGAAGGATCACAGGGCCCTCCCTGGCCTGTTAGGTTCCTCTGCCCTCCCTGGCTTCTATGTCTAAGCCAACATTCTCTTCTAATGATATTTTCCCCCTAAATTGAAAGCAGACAGCCCTGCTACAGGATCAGCAAACTTTCAAGACTGAACATACCTGATGAGAGTTCAGCTTTGAAAGGAAAGGCAACTGACCCACTTAATGATCCACACACTGTTATTGTGCTACACGGAAATTAGGCATGCATAATATACTGCTTATGTAAATAAGAGTAATTAGAATTTATTTTTTCCCACAGCTAAAACTAGTTGGATAGGTTTTTTCCATATATTTGTCATAGTGTAGCATCAATGAACAAAGTTAGTGCTAATGGTTTTCTCTAAAGTAATGTTGCTTCTTCCTGGACTCTCTGAAACATGTATTGGTTCACAGACAAAGCCTGGACTCTGCTTCTGGGAGGAAAAGCTGAGCTGGGCACTGGCCCTTTGCCCACCACCTTGGAAGATCACCCCAGAATGCTGAGGGTGACAAGTCAGTGTGGTAACTGGGAGCCAGGGGGCTGGAGAAGGGCTCCCTGGACTAACATCATGGTTACTGAGCTTTGAAGGTCAAGGGTGGTGCAGTGGACCTGCACTGAGATGGGAAAAATAGGTTCGGGTCTGGGAGTACAAAGGGAGAGGGGAAGACCAAAGATTTAGGGACGCAAAGACAGCCCCTGTCCTTGGACAGGGAAGGAAAGCCCTGAGCTGGAGTGGAGGACAAAGCAGGGTGACAACGAGCTATGCTCAGGGCATCTGAACATGGGGACTCCACACGCTTGAGTGGGAACTCTGGGGAGACAAAGGCTGAAGACAGTGACTGAATGTCGTATGCTTCTGTAATTTCTGAGGTTCAGCCCTGCTACTTTCAACTGGAGAAATCTGACAAGGCCGGGCGTGTGGTTTACAAATAGGTGTTCAGCTTAGGGCAGACATTGCTCAGGGCCAGTTGTCAACCTTAATCTTTGGGAAGCTGATGAAAAACAGAAACCTTTTCCTTAGAATCACACACACACACACACACACACACACACACGCACACACACCGTGTATGCAATTTCTGCAGGTATCTACATAGATGCCAATTTCAGACCCTGCTCTGATCACCCCTCACTGGCTACCCAGCGGGGCCTGATATCCAGGACCAATTTTCCCTCTTTTTTGACCACTTTTATCTAGGCTAGTAAGAAGGGAGCAATGAACACTCTTAGCCTGGTAAGAACACTCAAGAATGGCATGAAGTGGCTCCTGGCAGACTTGCCCAGAGCCTGTTGCACTTCCCCTCCAACACAGTGGCTGCTGTCCCCAACCCCCAGCTCTCCCCTGGGAACCAGCTAACTTTCTCTTCCTGTCTGCAATAAAGGGAGATCATCCCTTCCTTACTGCTGCCGCTGAAAATAGTACCGTTTTCTTTTTCTTTTCTTGACCACTGAATAAGAAGGCCCTTGCTTCAGCTGTATAATGAAAACCACATCACGTTCCTGCCTAAGGTTGGAAGGTTGTGGGTGAAGCTCTGCGAGGTCATAATGTGCCCATGGTCATTTGCTACCTCTCCTTTATACGCCAAGTGTTCTGGGTCTTCTAGTAGAGCTTGGAGATGGTTGGGGCCAGGAGCCAAGAGACAAGTAAGAGAGTGTTATAGGGAAAATTGTCTTCTTCCTCTGGGTTGGCTTTACTTTAATGGCTGAGGATTTTTTGCTCCTCTGAACAAACTTGTTCATTTTACCCAGTCCCTGGTAAAAAGTGATACCGAGCTTCCCAGTTGACAAAGAAAAGAAGGGGCGAGGATTGTGCCGAAGAGGGCTGCAGCTACCTGCGGCCTCTTCGCTGCACAAACTGTGCCCAATGCGTGCCCAAAGACAAGGCTATTAAGAAGTTCCTCATTCAAAACATAGTAGAGGCCACTGCTGTCAGGGACATTTCTGAAGCAAGCATTTTCACCGCCTGTGTATTTCTCGAGCTGTATGTGAAGCTACATTACTGTGTGAGTTGTGCCATTCACAGCAAGGTAGTCAGGAATTGATCTCATGCAGCCTGCAAGGACCAAACACTCCCACCCTGATTTAGATGTGCCTGTGTTGTCCTACGGTCTCCACCAAAGCCCATGTAAGGAGCTGAGTCTTTAAGGGCTGAGGGAAAACTGTCCTCTCGAGAAAAATAAAATGGAAGTTGTACTTAAAAAAAATTAAAAGGTGATATTGCTTGCTCTGGCCCCATGGCTCTCAGTGATAGCAACACATTAGAATTACCTGAGAGCTTTAAGAAAAAAATGCTGATGCTCAGACCCCTGTAAGAACGATGAAATCAGAATCTTTCCTAGAATATGTGGATACGTAGGCAGGGTGGTAATCTCTGCTCAGATTACAGACCATTTTCCCCTGGATAAGCAGCCTTAGCCATTCAGAATGCACCTTCTGAATGTTTGATAAGAACCGTCAGCCTTTTTATTCCTAAAATTTTTTTTCCTAGTTCTTACCGCACTGAAAAAATATACATTAACATATATATATGACATATCTTTAATATATAATGTATATGTTTGATTTGAGGCATGACAGAGGGAGGGTTCATAACAAATAAGTGCCCATTACAAGTATGACTTCAACCTTGATGAGAGTAAGCCCCAGTATTTCAAAGAACAAGGACAAGGCAATGGGAACTTTTTAGATGTGACTCTTCTACGTTTCTGAGGCTAAATGATTCTCTTTCTTTGTTTATCTATTTATTTAACAAATATTTATTAAGGCACTGTGGTAGATACTGTGAAAAAAAAGATGGGCTGCAGGCTCAAGAAAGTTATGGTCTAGGGGATATGAACAAACTTTCAGATCAATTAAGCTTTGAAATTAGCTGTCATAGCTGAAGGAAAAGCTGAAGAAGAAAATTTGAAAGTTTTGATCTCCAGTTAAATAGACAAGATACTCAAACATCAGCAGCAGCAAAGTCTTAGCAAAGAAGGTAAATATTTTCTGTTCAAGAAAATATTTAACCTTGAATGGAGAACGAAGGCAGGGTTTTTTTTTTTTTTTTTGGCTTAGTTGCTTCCTTTCCAGCAGCTTGCCTAGCACATCATGGTCACACCTTCCCTGACTAACTCTTCATCCTTTGACTCTCAGCTTTGGAAGATTCTGGAAACCTCTGATCCTCCTGAGGCAGGTGCCCCTGCTGGAGGATCCCATTAGGAATTTTGGAACCTTACTGCCTGGAATAGAATGCCAGCTTTGCTTGTTCCCAGCTGAGTGACCCTGGAGCCAGTTGTTTACCCTCCCTGGGTCTCAATATCCTCACTCATGAAATGATAATAGGATTGATATGAAAATAAATGAGTTAATATAGGTAAAGCACTTAGCAGAGGAAAAGCACATGGTAAACCATAAGTGTAGCTATTATCATGGCACCCTGAGTTTACCCTAGCATCACCACCTACCATCCAGGACTGAGTGATGAGGCTCCAATTAAATGAGTAAATGATATGATAAGATTGAGCTAATCCATCACCAAAAGGGACCCGAAGCAGGCTGCTTGCCCTATGGAATGAAGAAGCCAATTTATGCAGGATTTCTCACAGTCACTACAGGGTGGATCATCAGTATACACTCAGGAACTAAAGGTCACCTTAAAATTAAAGGGCCCTCAAAAGGCCTGAGAAAGACACAGCCACAGCCGGGCACGGTGGCTCACGCCTTTGGGAGGCCAAAACGAGTGGATCACTTGAGGTCAGGAGTTCGAGACTAGCCCAACCAACATGGTGAAACCCCATCCTACTAAAAATACAAAAAAATTAGCCAAGCGTGGTGGCGGGGGCCTGTTATCCCAGCTACTTGGGAGTCTGAGGCAGGAGAATCGCTTGAACCCAGGAGGTGGAGGTTGCAGTGAGCTGAGATTGTACCACTGCACTCCAGCCTGGGCGACAGAGTGAGACTCCATCTCAAAAAAAAAAAAAAAAAAAAAGAAAGAAAGAAGGACACAGCAGCCACTGCTGAGTCCAGCAGAAATGAAGCAGAAGTCAGATCCTGGATGTGGAGCTTGTGGAGTGAGAACAGCAACTTTGTGGGCTTGAGTTTAGCGGGCACCCCCGCCTTTGGGCTCCCAAAATGAAACAGAAAGAATTGAAAAAGGAGAATTAGGCTTTAAACGTGGAGCAAACTGACTGGCTAACTTGAGGCCGAGCTGTAACTTACTCTGTGTAGTCTGGAGATGACAACCCACACAGAGACTAGAAAGAACCACTTCCACATGCCTCCCTTCTGCCCACTCTTTAGACCTCTGCCAAGAGCCCCTGGGCCACAAGGACAGCCTCACCCTTTCTTCTCCCCTGTCTACCCCCACTGGCTGCCAACCAGATGCCTTCCAGCTTCAGGAGGCTCAGGCTTTGGGGCTGCTAAGGAAGCCCACTCCCTTGTTGCCCCAGCCCTTCCCTGGAGCTAAGAACCGTCTGCAGGGTGAGGGAGAGCTGAAGGCCTGCTCTTGTACTGGCACAGAGGGAAACATGTTGAAACTGGGACCACATTTTCCCATAGCTGATGCTGTAAGCGGTGGACACTCTCCAGTGCCATTAGAACTGTAGTTTTTGATGCGTTTGTTTTATCATCCTCCCCTTAGCTTGTTAGGCATCTGTGGGCTAGCCTGGGAACCTTTTCTGTAGGATGGAAGCAGGTGTGAGGGGAAACACATTCCGAATTCCAGAAGTTGACTGATCAAGACAGTTCTAAAGCACTTGATGGGGACTATTTTTACCAGGAATCACCTCACTGCAGAGAGGTTTCCTGGGCTTTTGTGGCTGTGGGTGAGGCTCTGCTGCAGTGGGTGGAGAAAGGGGATGGGGCTCTAAGTTCCAAGACTCTGGGCATAAGAACTGTCACTGCCCTGCCACCTCCTTTGCTATTAGCTAAGTCTAGCTAAAGATTCTGGAACAAAGTAGTGATAGAGTCTTCGAGTTGGGGCTACCCCCATTGCTCATTTCCTCCAGAACAGATCACACTTGCGCTGAGCCGCCTTCACACCCTGGCCTCTGCGTCTCAGGACTCCACTTCCTTCTGGCGGTGCCTTCAGACCAGCCTTGAGGCCCAGGAACATGGAGTTAGCTTTCTTTCCATTCAGTGCTTGCTGTGTATTTAAGCCAATGTGACATTTTTCCACTTATCCCCAAGCTTCAAGTTATTTTTCTTTTTGCCTATGGGTACATGGCCTACCCAATTTCCTGAGCTGTTTCCCCCTATGCACCAACACAAATGCCACTCTTGAGTTGAACTGATCTTGCTATTTCTCCCCCAAGGGGCTAGCCTCAAGTACTGATTGAGCGAGGGCCACAGCCTGCTGGAACTTCAGGAGTCTAGATAGCACTCCCTGTCTCTCCAGACTTTGCTGCAGTATACAATTTCAACCAAGGCTTCAAATTTAAAACCCCTGGGAACAAACAGGCTGACTGTAATTCAGAGGAGAATAAGTATTGGTGCTAGATTTTTTTTCTAAGAGCAGAATTTGATAGAGAGAGATGAAAACATCAGGCTGCTGAGTGGCTGAAGGGAAGAGGAGGAAGAGGAGGTCTCTTTGAGGAAGAAAAAGGATTTAGGCATGAAGCCTGAGTCCCACATCAGGCCTTGTTGTTATTTTCATTGGTAGTAAGTGCTACTTATCTGTGTGGATTGTTTACCCTGTGCCAGTTACTTTACACATGCAAAGTAATATTTCAGTATGTTTAAGAATTGGGCATTTTAATCCCCATTTTACAAAAGAGAAAACTGAGTGATTTAACCAAGTGATGCCAAGATTATAGAGATGGGAAAGGCAGAATTGAAATCAAGATCTGTATGACTCCTAAGGCCATGGTCTTAAGCATGAATCACATCTCCTAGGATAGCACATTTCATAATTTGGCATTAACAGTTTTGTCCCAACCTATGAAAAACGATTTTTCTCCCTTTGCTTTGTTTTTCCCCCAGCCTAAACCATGAAGGCTCCTAACAACAAAGGACATTTGCCTAGCACTTTACCTTCTGCAAGGTGCATTTCACACACATGGATCTAAACCTACCAGCTTTGAAGCCCAGCCGGACCCTATCTTTTCCTCTCAGGTCCCTTGCCCACTGCAGCTACATCTTCACCTCTTGGAATACCCACTGCTTTAGGGTCAGGAGTACCCAATTTGTTATGCATTCTACCTGTTGTTTTCTTCTTTAACACCTTGTGTATGCAAATCGATGGTGAATTCCTCTGAAGGCAGATCTGGTAGCTCACTGTGGCTCTCTCAGGATGAGCCCCTTGTGGGACATGCAGCAGTTAATTCATTGACCCTAGTTCCTCCTTCAGAAAACCAGTGTTTGTGCCCTTCTAGGAAGCTCAGGACAAAGCACATTGCTAATGTGTTGGATTATCAGGAATCCAATTGCTTAATGGTCCCCACAGGGGTTCATTGCTGCTCCCGAATAGAAAATGACCCAGGCTTTGCACAGAACTCCCCAGAAACACCGCCTTTTCCTAGTGCCTCACCAGTCACTCCTTGGTATGAACCACATTCTTGGCGAGGCCCCAGAACCAACTGAGTTTCTGGGATCGAGTCTCAGGCAGTCTTTGTTCTTGTTTAAGCTTGGTTGATGCATACCAGGCCCTGGTACCACGCCCATGGCCTGATGCTGGCCCAGAATGCCTTGCAGGCCCCCTTCCCACCACCACTGGAGGGAGACGGGTGAATGTCACCCCTCCCCCCAAAAGCAACATATACCAGCTCTCACTGTTACGGACACTAGAAAACAGAAACCGTAAATAAATCTATAGCCTATGTGAAGGCAATTGAGCTAATTTGTGTGATTATGCATATTTCTTTCCCCAGCTCTTTTCATGGTTTTTTTTTTTTTTTTTTTTGATACGGTGTCTCGCACTGTCGCCCGGGCTGGAGTACAATGGCGCCATCTCGACTCACTGCAACCTCTACCTCCCAGGTTCAAGCGATTCTCCTGCTTCAGCCTCCCAAGTAACTGGGATTACAGGCGCCCACCACTATGCCTGGCTAATTTGTTGTATTTGTATTAGAGACAGGGTTTCACTATGTTAGCCAGGCTGGTCTTGAACTAGAAGTACAAAGAAGAATGGAATGAGGGCTGCAGAGGATGAGCAAGCAGGGGACATGCACGTATGAGGCAGCCAAGTGAGAAAGAAGCATCAGACAGAGTGGGTTGTTTTCACCAGGGGAAAAATCAGTAAAATTATAAAACAAACATCATCTGACTGAGTTATGACAGAGCTATGGGAGGATGGGGTGGTTGGTCTCTAGAGGCAGGAAACCACAGGGATTTGCCTGACACTTAGAATTGGTCACACCCCTCTGCACCCTGGGGAAGAAGAGGCTTACAGCTGAGGGTACTTAGAGTGGTGAGGCCGAGACTGGCTGGGCTGACAGAAGCCTGCCTTCAGCTGCAGGGGAGTGAACCTGCCCTCAGGAGAGGGCAAACCAGCTGATAGTAACAAGAGTGGCCTTTGATTTGCTTATCGTGGCTTTGTCTATCTCCTGCCCAAGCACAGAAGAATGGAGAATTCTGTTAAAATTAGCTAGGCTTGGTGGCGGGCGCCTGTAATCCTAGCTACTTGGGAGGCTGAGGCAAAAGAATTGCTTGAACCCGGGAGGCGGAGGTTGCAGTGAGCCAAGATCACGCTACTGCACTCCAACCTGACTGACAGAGTGAGACTCTGTCTCAAACAAACAAACAAAAAAAAGATAAAACTTTTAAAAATGATGCTAGCTGACCCTCTGTTTCTTGATTAAATCTATCTGTATGGCATGAATGTCCAACTGCAGAGTCTTTGACTATATGTTTTATCCCCATCTTACAAAGGTGGACCAACTCAGAGAGGTTAAGTAACTTGCCTCATGTCACCCAGCCAGGAAGTGGGAGAAGCAAGACTCCAGCTGTGTCTGTCCAACATTAAATTCTCCTTCCATGGCTTTGTCTGCTCTTGACCCAACGAGACATAGCTATGCTAGCAGTAAAACAGGTCTGATACGCAGAGCTCCATTTTGCCATGCATTGCCAAGGTGATAAGTTTAGTAGGATTTAGTTAGACTTAATAAAACTTCTGGCAATTGAGTTCCCATCCCCAGTTTTTCAAAGTAAAACACTTAGGTTCCAAATGGCAGGATTCTAAACAGAGAGCATGCCCTGTTACCATAAGTAGCCCCTTCCACCACTTCTTTCCCATCTGTTTCCTGCATGCTGAGTATTATTGGGAAACAATGATGTCAACTCTTCCATATAAATCTACACCTCCCTGCCAGCCCCTCCCCTACAATGCATATTTTTGTTCCTCTTTCTGGCTTTTGTCTTGCTGTTCTGCTAAGGACTCACGCTTTTGGCGACAATTGTTGGCTTTCTTTTTAATAAGTTTTAGCGATTTAAGCTTTATTGTGGCCTTCAAAGTGCACATGCTTTTTGGGGCCTATATTTGGAAAATCCTTTGTTTGGCTAATAGCTGGAATATGAGGTTGGTGCTCATGGAGAAGAGCCATTTTGCTTTCTGGAAAAGCAAAGCCAAATGCAGGTCTCCGAGTCAAGCTCAGAGCTGAGGACAGAAACGCTGCTTGGGTTGGGGGCCCTCTGAGGCTGCATGAAAGCTGTAGCTGACCTGGGCACAGAGCCTATAGCTAAAGGCCAGGAGAATATCCCCTTCAAGTAATCTGTAAAGGTCCTGTTTTCCCCCATCCTAAGCCTGACTTCCAAATGGGGCATGGTTTCCTCAGTTCTCCTTTCTTTAGTACCTCTAAAGACAATTTGGTTTCAGATGGAAAGGAGGCCTAGTTCTCTGGGTACAGTATGAGTTTTGAATACAGAGTCCAAGAATTCTGGACCTCTCTTGTTAACCCTTGGGCAGCATTTCTCAAACTTTACCGGGCATAAGAAAGACTAAAAATGTAATTCTTACTTTTAAATTTAAAATTAAATATTAGTCAAATTTAGTATACTACTAGAGATACTCTTTAAATCCAATTTTGGACTCCTTGAGACAAAATGGACATCTAATAAAAGTTTTCAAATGGGGCGGGTGCGGTGGCTCAGGCCTGTAATCCCAGCACTTTGGGAGGCAAGGCGGGCGGATCACTTGAGGTCAGGAATTGAAGACCAGCCGGGCCAACACAGTGAAACCCCGTCTCTACTAAAAAAATTACAAAAATTAGCTGGGCATGGTGGTGCGTGCCTGTAATACCAGCTACACGGGAGGCTGAGGCAGGAGAATTGCTTGAACCTGGGAGGTGGAGGTTGCAGTAAGCCGAGATCGCACCACTGCACTCCAGCCTGGGGGACAGTGTAAGACTTTGTAACAAAGAAAAAAGTTTCCAAGGCCGGGCGCGGTGGCTCGCGCCTGTAATCCCAGCACTTTGGGAGGCCGAGGCGGGCGGATCACGAGGTCAGGAGATCGAGACCACCCTGGCTAACATGGTGAAACCCCGTCTCTACTAAAAATGCAAAAAATTAGCCGGGCGTGGTGGCAGGCGCCTGTAGTCCCAGCTACTCGGGAGGCTGAGGCAGGAGAATGGCGGGAACTCGGGAGGCGGAGCTTGCAGTGAGCCGGGATCGCCCCACTGCACTCCAGCCTGAGCGACAGAGTGAGACTCTGTCTCAAAAATAAAAATAAAAGTAAGTTTTCAAACGGGAATTTGCATAGGTTGTGTAGTGTCTGGGTCCTTGGAGAACATATGATTCTACTGAATGGGTTCCATAGTTTGTAGGGCAGCAAACTGTAAAGTACTGCTGCAAGTCGGGATTCTGAGGTCCAGTTCCTCAGGGATTTTACTTTTGTTGGTCTGGGGTGGGAAATCCGCATTGTAAAGATGAGGTCCAGGTGATCTAATATCCTTGGCCTACTGATCTCACTTTGAGAAACACTGATTTAGCACATAGAAAGAAGCAGCTATGTGAAACGACGTGATTTTTATTTTCTTCATTATACTTTAATATTGCCCAACATTTCCACAGTGAAGATATATTTTTATCTTTTAAATTAGAAAGAAACATTTCTAAAATTATTGTAGGAATAGTGTGTCTTGAGTCACTGGCTTTTTCATAAACGCCCTTTGTTTCAATCCTTATTTTTAGAAAAAGACTAAGTCTGTTAGTTTTTTTTTTTTTTTCCTGCCTTAATAGATGCAGTATAATGAAGCCAATTAATCTTTCCGCAGTGTAGCAGGGTGGTTGAGCATATGGTTTGTTTGCTGATAGTCTACCATGGTTCAAATTCCAACTCTACCACATGCTAGGTTTGTGACCATGGGCAAGCCACCAAACTGCTCTATGCCTCAGTTTCCTCATCTGTAAAGTAGAGATTATGATGATAATGGTACCTACCACATAGAGTCATTATGAGCATTAAAGGAACTGGTGCACTGTTTGGAATTTAGTAAACCTTCCATACATGTTAACTATGGTTATCATTTCCTTGATGATTGGAAATCTTACCATGTTTCAGCCTTATTACTGAAAGTGTGGTTCCTGGGTTATGCTACAGATGGTGGAAGTTGAGAAAGCTGAGAACAAATGTTCCAAGGTCCCCATCTATTCCTAGGGGCTCCTTTCTTTAAGAAGTTCTCTTATATGTACACAATTATTTATTTCCCTTGGATGGATGTATAAAAATGCTAGTTTTAAGATTCTAATCTGTTGATAAATATATCTGAGGTGGGAATGTGGCAAACTTTCTAAGTTTTATATTTCTTTAGCAATTAGAAAAAGAAAATAATCTAAAAATAATTCTTCCTGCCTTACAAAGGTTATGGTAAAAGGCTATAATCACAGTGACAGCCATCCAGCCTGCTAGTTTCCATCTGTATTTCAGGAGAGTTATAAATCTGGCAGTGAAGCCTGTTTCCATCATTGATGGAACAATGTAAGTCCTGGATTTTTGCTGGGCCATATTACATCTCTCGTATGCCTATTTATTTGCCCCAAAACTGCATTTTGGAAGTTGACGGAATGAGGTAAATCTGGCCTGAGAGTGAATTAACGGAAAAACAAAAACAAAAACAAAAACTCAATCTTAGGCTCTAGGAACAGCAGCAGAGCGTATAGATCAAGGGATCCATCCCGCATTCTTCAGGACTGGAGTCACACACGGCGCGTTGTCTTTATTCTGGAGCTGCATTTTAACATGGAAGCTTGTACACAGAATTATATTTAGGAAGGTGATCAGAAGAGTGAAGGATTGTAAAATGCTTCATTTGTAAAATGACAAATGAAGTTGCTGAAAATGTTTATTATAGACAAGTAAAAGCTGCTTCCTTTGCAGACATGACCATGCTGGCCTCTCTGGGTTGTTGTGTTCATTGTCACTTGTCTTAGTTTCCTATTGCTCCCATAACAAATTACCACAAACTTAATGGCTTAAAAAAATACAAATCTATTAGTTTTGTAAGTTAGAAGTCCAACACAGCTGTCACTAAAGTTAAGGTGCAAGATGTATTTCTGGAGACTCTAGGGAAGAATCCATTTCCTTGCCTTTTCCAGCTTCTAGAAACCACCCACATTCCTTGGCTTATGGCACCTTCCTCCATCCGTCTTCAAAGCCAGCCATATTGCATCTCATCCACCATTTGTCCAAAGTCATGTCTTTCTCTTCCCACAGTGGGAGAGCTTTTCTACTTTCAATGACTCATGTGATCAGATTAAGCCTGCTTGTATAATCCAGGATGCTATCCCCATCTCAAGGTCCTTAACCTAATCACATCTGTAAAGCCTCTTTGCATAGAAGGTAACATATTCACAGGTCCCAGGGATTATGCATGGACATCTTTGAAGGGCATTATACTGCTTACTACCCTCCAGAAAGATGTCACACTGGGCAATTTGCCCATACCTGATGCCTTTGAAGTCTTCCCCAATTCCCCAATACCTAAACGTGGTCATTATATGATTTTTTTTTTTTTTTTTTAATTTTAGACAAGGTCTCACTTTATCACCCAGGCTAGAATGCAGTGGTGCAATCTTGGCTCACTGTAGCCTTGACTTCCTCGACTCAAGTGATCCTCCTGCCTCATCCCCCCAAGAAGTTGGGACTACAGGCATGCACCCCCACGCCTGGCTAATTTCTGTATTTTGTAGAGACAAGGTTTCACCACATTGCCCAGGCTGGTCTCAAACTCCTGGACTCAGGTATTCCACCCACCTTGGCCTCCCAAAGTGCTGGGATTACAGGTGTGAGCCACCGTGCCTGGCCAATTAATCCTATTTGGTACACTGTTAGAAATACTCCCTAAATTCCATTTCCGATTGCTCGAAACAAAATGGACAGACAGAAAGCCGTGTATGTCAGGGTTTGTGGAGAACATGTCATTCTACTAAATGAGTCTCTAGTTTGTAGACTGCAAGTGTAAAGTGTTGCTGGCCCGTCAGTAATATGTGTTCAGCCCTGTTGACTGCTGAGGAAGCCACAGAAGTGATGGAATCATGGTTCCCCTCGATTGAGAACTTGCCTCTTGCCAGGTCCTGTACAAATGTTAACTTATGTGTCTCTGAAAACAGCCCTAGGAGGTCAGAGAAGAAAATAGAGGGTGGGTGCAGTGGCTCACACCTGTAATTCCAGCACTTTGGGAGGTTGAGGTGGGAGAGTTGTTTGAACTCAGGAGTTCAAGACCAGCCTGGACAATATGGCAAAACTCTGTCTCTACAAAAAAAATACAAAAATTAGCCAGGCATGGTGGCACGGGGCTGTGGTCCCAGTTACTCAGGAGGCTGAGGTGAGAGGATTGCTTGAGCCCAGGAGATCAAAGCTGCAGTGAGCTGTGATCGTGCCACTGCACTCCAGCCTGAGACACAGTGAGACTCTGTCTCAAGAAAAACCATCCCCCCTAACCACCGCCACCACCATGGAAAAGTTGTCTTCTTCAAAATCCGTCCCTGGTGCCAAAAAAGGTTGGGGATCACTGGCTTAGACAACCACCATTTAGCGAGAGCACTTTCAGTTAGGTAATGCCTGTTGTAAATGCTCACATGTTTAGGAAGATTAAAGGCACTACCAATGGTTTTTTTAAATCTCAGGTTTCAAAAAAGAAAACAAAATAAAATAGAATCTCAGAGAAGTGAAATGATGTGCCCAAAACCACATAGCTGGTACTTGGCAAAGCCAGAATTCAATCTAAGCCCTGTCTCAGTCCATCACACTACATGGTCCCTTTCTAAATTATCCTCCCGTCAAGCTGACCAGCATTCACAGGAGAAGCAGCTAGAGAACAATAGATTACATCAGGTAATTGAATGCCTCGGCCACACAGGGAGCCCAGGCTCAGTCTTCAGGGGTCAAAAGAGAAAATCAGTTAGGGACTTGGCCTGGAAAAGCTTCCAGGAGAGCAGCCAGAGATGACACAACAACATTCTGTGGTCACCCAGTGGTGTGCAAGAAAGGAGATCCAGACTCCAGAACAGATTCTTAACCAAGTGATTCACCCTCCAGGGAGTTCTTGCCTTGGTAATATGGTGAAGACTGGGGGTCCCCAAACCTCAGGCTGCAAACAGGTATGATCCATGGTCCCTTAGGAACTAGGCTGCACAGTAGGAGGTGAGGGCAGGCAAGTTTCTACCGACTGAGCTCTGCTTCCTGTCAGATCAGCAGCATTTCTCATAGGAGCATAAATCCTACTGTGAACTGTGCACGAGGGATTTAGGTTGCAGGCTCCTTATAAGAATCTACCTAATGCCTGATGATCTGAGATGGAACAGTTTTATCCCAAAACCGTTCCCCCCACCCCACCACCACCATGGAAAAGTTGTCTTCCATGAAACCGGTCCCTGGTGCTAAAAAGGTTGGGGACCACTGGCTTAGATGACCAGCATTTAGCGAGAGCACTTTCAGTTAGGTAATGCCTGTTGTAAATGCCCACACGCCTGGGAAGATTAAAGGCACTACCAACTGTTTTTTTTTTTTAATCTCAGCGGGAATTCATTTAATCAACTTCCTTTTTCCCAGCCCTAAATTGGAATTAACTGAAGAAACAGGCTTTTAAAGGGGAAAGGACAGCTTTGAAGGATAGACATGCGGATGAAGTGGGTGGGCTAGTGGGATGCTAACCTCCAACAAGGCAGAAAGTGGTCAATGAAGAGCATAGAAGTGACAGCCTATATTCCCCTTCGTCTGCCTCCAGCTCCCCATCACTCCTGTCCATTTTAATGCCAGTAGATTCCCCAGTTGACCAATCGTCTCCATTCCCAGTGTTTCTGCCCTAGAGTAGACCCCTGTTACCTCTCACTTCCAACCGCTGTCATAGTTTCCTCCCTTGAGTAAAAAGAAAATGAGCTCCTTGAAGACTGGCACCCATCCTCTGTTCATCTGTGTATTAGGTGTCTGCAGGGCTGGTTCGTTTCTGGAGGCTCTAAGGGAGAATCCTGCCATTTCCGGCTTCTAGAGACCTTCCTTATTCCTTGACTCATGTCACCTTTACTCCTCAGCCTCCATCCTCACATTGTCTTCCCTGTCTGATCTCCTGCTTCTCTCTTATGAAGTGATTACATTAGGACCACTCAGACAATCCAAAATAATCTCCCCATCTCAAGATCTTTAATTTGATAACATCTGCAAAATCCCTTTTGCCATATAAGGTAACATTCACAGATTGTAGGAATAAGGATGTGGACCTCTTTAGGGGGACATTACTCAACAAACCACAATTTGTTTTCCCACAGGACGTGGTTGGCTAGTAGATAGCATTCACTTCAGTGAAGAGAATAGAGTGGTGATTATGGGAGTGGAGGAAAAGATGGACATCAAATGCCACCATCTGCTAAGCACTTATCAGGCATTGGGTCAGCTGGGACACTGGGAGGAACAGGTATTATCTGTCCTGGCGAGGGAATGTGGGAGAGAGGGTCACAATCCCATGCAGGAGATGGACATATCTTCAACTGATTCTCACACAAACCACAATAGGAACTAGATTACATCAGTTCTGACTCAGAGGAGTGGGATCTTAAAAGATGACTGGAATCTGAGTAGTCTCTGTCTGAAGGGAAGATATTCCAGACAGAGGTAACAACATAAATCAAGGTAGAGTGGTAAAAACAGTACAGCAGGATCAACATTCTCAAAAGAGAACAAAGGTGACAGTATCTATCTGCCTGAACTCTTATGTTTACAGGAACAAATGGCTAGATTTTAAATCTTCCAGGGAAAAGAGAGTGGTGAAGACAAATGTGTCCATTTAAATTCCAGACTGATAAAGGAAGGGGAAGCTCACAAGAGCCACATTTAAAACCACCTTGTCCTTTTTGTTGTTTTTGTTGTAGCTGTTGAGAAAAAATTGGACCCCCATCAGGGAATAAACTTATTTCAGGTGGAGAGAAAATGAGGTACCTGGGGCAATTCTAAACCAGAGTTTCAAAATTTGTTCCATTTATTTATAATTTTAGGAAATTTCATTTCACTCAGTCCTGGGATGATAACTAGAAGGATGTTTAACGTTTCAAATCCAAGTTTTATTTGAGGTGAAAAACTTTGTAATACTCCTTCTCACCCACTTCCTGGTCATGCTTCTACTCCCTCCTATCTCTTTTTCTTCCAGCCTTCTCTTCATCTGTGTCATTTCCCCAATTTGAGAAACAGTGCAGGATATGATTTAATAAGGAATAAACACCTGACACAAGTACAAGCTGTCTTCTTCTCTTGTAAAATTACAAAAATAATAATAAAATAGCAAAAGTAATTGTTAACAACAACAACAACAACAATGTGATTTATAAAGTATAAAGTCCCTTTTCACATCCTTGCAGTCCCATTTGTCAGTTATCAGTCTAGACAGATTCATCTAGTTCGGTATAATGGAGCTTTCCGCAAAGATGGAAACTTGCTCTATCTGTGCTGCCCGGTATGGCAGCCACTAGCCACATGTGTCTGTTGAGCACTTGAATGTGGCTGGTGCTACCCAGGAACTAAAATTTTAATTTTAATTAATTTAAATGTGGCTATTGGCAGTTCTACTGCATAGCACAGAGACCTTTCTCCGTGTGTTTACTAAAAATTCACATGCAGATTGATATTTTTCTTTTCCCTCAAAAATAAAGTTATATCATACACATGTTCTGAAATATGCTGTTTTCAAGTGAGAGTAGACCTTGGAGAACTATCGATTTTGTAACTATAATTGCTTTCTTTCTTTTTAATTACTGGATGGGATTCTACTGAACGGATGGTTTTTAAAGTGTTAATTATTTTTAAAACCAGATATCACATTCTTGCTGTTTAAAATGTAAAAGACTCTAAAGAGTATAGCAAAAAAACTTCCCTCCCATCCCTGTCTCCAGGTTCTCTGTTTCTCTTGCCAGAAGCAACTAGTGTTAATTTTCTTGGAAATCCTTCCAAAGATATTTTGTGTATATACAAGCAAATATACATACGTTTTATTTTTAAAATCATATTTTACTATTTCTTTGTGTATGAAACTTTCTCCTTTTACAAGTTCCTATAATACTTAGTTTATTATCTAAATATTGATCACTTATCTATTGAATATATGAGCCACGTATCATTTTCATTGATAATTTCTATTGTCTATAACTTGTTAAATATCAATAATGGCTTCCCTTTGCTGAAGGAATGAGGGTAGAATTTACTAGCCCACATAGTTCTAATTATAGTTTAAACTTGTTTTCCAGTATTCGTGAGGGATTTTGTCTGGTCAATTGATATTCTGTCAGCTGGACAGCTGGAGTTTAGACCCTGGCGTAAAGCAGAGGCTGAGAACAGGGGAGACTTAGAAGCTGTCTGGCTCACAAACTGGCATATCCATGCATCTTGGCCACAGTGCTTATCCAGGCCAACCTGGCACAGATCACAGAGACCCAGGAAGACTGGCAAAAGCAGGTGAAATGGAGGTGGCAGCCTAAACTGAAAACGTATCCTGAAGTTGAGTATCTATATTTTTGCAGATGCTGTAACCAGAGTATATCTTAAGGTAGGATCAGAAAACATTTATACCCATAGATTCTTATAGTGGGCAAAAAGAGAATGTCTTGATAAGAGCTTGTCACCAGTGGCGCTCACTAAATCCGTCAGTGGCTTTCCAATGCCTGCAAGACAAACACCAACTCCATCAATACCAAGGTTTACCGCCTTCACACACAGACACCTGCTGCCTTTGCAGCCTCAATGGACACATCTCCAGACAAGAGCATTATCCCTGGCCACACTCTACCTCTCGCAGTTCCTCAAAAGTGCCATGCTGCTCTTGCCTCCCAAGTTTTTGCTCCTTCCTCTGCTTGGAACACTCTCAACTCTCTTTTTAGCCTCACCTTGGGCCTTGCCAACTCCAACTCATCTTTTGCATTTCAGCTTAGATGTCTCATCCTCCAGGATGCCTTTCCTGGTCCTTCAGAAAAAGAGTTAGGTAGGTGCCCTTGGTGTGTGTTCTCATTTTATCCAGTACTTCCCCAACGCTGCTCTTACCATCCTCACGCCCACCTTATCCCTGTCTCATCCTAGACTCTGAATGATCCTGGGTCATCTCTGTGAGACTCAGGAACTGTGTCTTCCGGTGTTCATTATTTTGTTACCAGGGCCTAGCATAATGCTCATAAATATGTGTTGACTGAGTGGCTGGGTCCAGAGAAGGGCAATGCTGTCTTGGGATTGCGTAGTAGTGAGGTGGAGGTGGAAGAGTGTTCTGTACGCGTGTTTTGCACATATGTGTGCATCTGTCATGGGTCTGTGTCCATCCAATGTGGAGACTGTAGAGATGGCGAAGGGATCCACTGATGGAGGTCAGGATTGTCTTCATTCTGCAGATAATCATCATCTGGTCTTAAGCAAATCATCATACTCTCTGCTTCTCAATTTCTTCATCTAAAAGAGGGGTGAGAATTAGGTGAGATAATATAAGCAAAAGAACTTTTAAAATACATTTGAATACTATGATTGTCCGGTAGTTTAGGCACTTGTGTTCAGGAAAAGCTAATGGCCCCAGAGCCTGTATTTACTGATAGGCTGTGAATGGAATGAGTCCTTGTAGACATCCCCCACTGCCATAGTGGAAGGAAATTGGCAGAGCTGTTTTCCTGACACAACCCTCCTCCCGACCCTTGTGCCTCCCCCCAGGCCTGACAGCTTCAGCCATCTGCTACCAGCAGAATTCCTCCAGGGCCTTCTAGTACATTGTCCAGGTGCATAGCTGGGGATCCCCAGGGGACCCCCTTTCACGCAGTACCAAGGTCAATGCAGAGATAAGTGAACTAGGAGATAATAAGTCATTTTAGAGCTGAAAGAATCGTAGAAAATCTCTATCCAAACCTCTTATTTAACACTCAGAGAACCTGAGGCCCTGGCTGAATAAGTTGCCTGAGAAGACGCAGCTGGCTCGTCGCATTTCTGGCTGGCTGTTTGTGTTGGTCAGAAATCACAGGCCAGTGTGTTTCTCAGAATCAGCCAGCATCGAGGACCTCTGAAAGGGTGGGAGGAGGATAAGATGATGGTGCCTTTAGAAGAGAAGACTTCCAAAAGTAAGACTACCTCACAGCTTGTGAAAAATATCATTGATTATACAACTAGTTACAAAGATGACACATATTTAACGGCATGGAAAGATGTCCAAGAACATATTAAGTTAAAAAGTTTACAAAACAGCATATACAGTGTAATTCCATTTGGGTAACTATATAGATATAAGAAAAAGTCTGGAGGAAAATACTCAAAAACATTAGCAAGAGCTTTCTCTGGATGGATGCTTTTCTCTTCTGTGTATACTGCTGTTGCTGTGTTGTCTGAATTGCTTTTTGTAGCAATGAACATGTATAATGTTTATACTTTGAAAAACCAAAAAGGTTGCTTTCATTCTATAAAACGTACATATTCCCTAAATTATTCCAAGTTACTTTTACTTTGATTTCATTTTTATCAAACACATTTTATTATCTGCAACTTGCTCTCCTCAGTGAGGCCCCCATCTATCTATAAGAAGCCTAAACCCAATTTTGAACACCTATACAAAATAATTCAATTGCCATTTGACATTACAAAGTCATCCCCTCTGAACTTAGCTGCAGAGCACAGATCACCTTCTAGTGAACTTGCCAAATTCAGGTTATGATTCTGCCAAGGAAAAGACAAGACCCTGGCCTGTGATGACTCTGCAAAGGCCCAGCTTCCCCCTGCCACCTCTTAAGGCCTCGCTAAGACATCAGCCTGACCCACAGTCCCTGGGGACACTGCTTGGGACTAGGGGTAAGGCAGCCTTACAAACCTTTGGTGGTACATACTCAAATCTCTGACTGGGAGAGATAAAGAGCCTGGTTTGGTGCAAAAGAGGAGCTAGCTGCTGCCTGTGGATGCTGACCAGCAGCTAAAAATAGTAAGAGGCTTGCACAACACAGAGAGTGTGCAACAAATTGTATTTGGTTTGTAAAAGTGAGGTGCAAGTTAACAGAAGGACAGCGAACTTGCCAAAATGTTGGGGTGGGGAAGGCAGAGAGTAACTAATCCTTAGATAGCACATGACAGACTACTTTTACAAATTGTCTCATTGTTCTTCAAAATCCTGTGAAGTCATGAGGCATGTAATTATCACACATGCTGTATAATGAGGGCACTGATGTTCCCCAGGGACATAAAGCTGGTAACACCAAATCTGTGGCCTTTACTACTACCTCCCTAGGTTGCAAGTTCTATGTACACAGCATGTGTGTTTAAAGCTCGGGATGGGAATCAGAACTATGTATTAGTCGTGTGACCTTGTAGCATTCTCTTCATCTTTCTGAGCCTCAGCTTCCTCATCTGTAAAATGGGATCATAATACCTGTCTAGCTTGCCCCATGGAGTGGGGATCTAACAAGACAATGAATGCAAAAATAGTGTCCTTTGAAAATAGTGGGTTGTTAAAGGAATATAAAGTATGATTAATCTCCCGGTGCAGTACTGAGAGATATAGGTTGAGAATAACTTTCTCTAAACAGAACTGTTGTTTTAGGACTGGATAAACTTGATACAGCCCACAACAATCCTACAACCCCCGCCATTTCCCTAGGAAGCCAAACCTATTTTCACACCCCTGTCCTGTGTAGGGTACACTCAGCTTTAAAGATAGGTAATCAGGTTTCTGGGAAAAAGAGGAATCCCTGGCCAGCAGCCTCTTCTCTCTGAAACCCTGAACTGGAGTGAGCTTGAGTTGGGGGCTCTTTGTGAAATAGTTGCTGTGGGGCCCATACTTTAATCTTAAGAAATTGTGTTCGCCTGCTTATTTTAAAGGATGGTTTAGTACAAAAACCTCAAGGCTGTGCTATGCTTTTCCCATCACAGAAGCCACTAGCGAGGCCTTGGAGGGAAGGCTTTAGGGTTCCCCACCCTGCTTCAGCCAGGGAACTCTGCTTCTTTCGTGCTATTTGTTTTATGCTTTGGGGTGAAATTTATCTGAACAAAGCACTTCATGCTTAAAAAAATAAGCTGAAAACCACTGCTGCTTGAATCTGCAAATCAGCAGAACTTCTTTTGTGCCGCAGGTCACCCACCCAGCCAAGCATTTATCCCCCATGTCTCTCCTGAGTCTTTGCTCTCCCTGACCTCGCTAATACCTGCTTTCTGCGATCAGGCTTACTCCAGAACCTTTCCTCTGGGCAGTCCATGTGTTTTGTTTTGCATAAGACATTTTGTAAATAGCCTGCAGAATACATATGCAAAGCCATGTATATTTTTGATAAAAAATGCTCCGCACTAATACGTCATGTGATGTTTTATGTTTTGTATGGTATGCCACATTTCTATTTTCAATAGAAGCAGTAAAGAAATAAAGCAGAATTGAAGTGCTGATATTAATGCCACTTAATACCAGCATTTCTATGAATAGTTCTCAGCCCTCCTGCCACTATGGGTATAAATATTTCTTATGTGAACACTAACAACACAGCATAATTCCTACCACTACAGATTCATCCCAATTACTGTAGGAGGAAAGGGAAGAAAGAAGAAGTGAGAGGGAAAAAGAAAGGAACGAGGACAGGAAGAATGGAATTAGAAGCTGGTACAGAAAAGTACAAGGTAATTTAGAATTTTTGAAGTAGTTGACTAAGTGGAAGTACTATTGTGACATGGGGTAAGATTCTTCCCTGAGCCTCAGTTTGCTTATCTGGAAACTGATGAATATGGAGATAAAAATATTTGCTTTGATAGACCTAAAAGAGATATTGTGAGGACCAGCTGAAGTTGTGAATAGGAAAGGGAGTTTAGTTAAAGAGGGAATTGCTGTTCTTTCAGCTGAAGAGTCCTGTCAATTTTTTCACTGTTTTTAAATAGATGGTCTGAAGGGTTAGGATCTTTCCCTCTTTCTATTTTATTTTGGAGCAGCACCCAGGGCAACATACTGAGACTTGGTGTCTACCAAAAAAAAAAAATTTAAATTAGCTGGGCATGGTGGCTCATGCCTGTATCCCCAGCTACTCAGGAGGCTGAAGTGGGAGGACTGCTTGAATCCAGAAAGTCGAGGCTGCAGTGAGCTATGATCGCACCACTGTACCCCAGCCTGGGTGAAAGATCAAGACCCTGTCTCAGTAATACCCGGCAGTTTCTACAGAGTTTTCAGATGCTAGGTCTAATGGTTTTTCACTGGTGGACTTTCAGAATCGATTTAAGTTGTCTCCATTTGAACTCTTGAAGGTGTAATAAGAATATTTCAAAGATGGCATTATTGACACAGAGGTTGTACTCTGATCTTTTTAAAAACATCATCTAATAATTTGAGTATTGCATTAAATATAATTTTTCTACCCAGTAGATGCAGGTCAGCTTGATTTTTCTTAAACCTTACCTTAGTTAGCAAATTAAGGAGATACTTTACTTCCTGATTAATTTAATTCTGTTTCATAGAGCCTATAGAAGGAACAGTTCTCTCTTTTCTTGGCTAGGGTAGAAATTCACAAATAATATATTTACTTATTTTACCTAGACTTTCTCTCTAAGACAGCTAGAACGTTTTTACTCTTTCATACTTCTAATTTAATACTGTAAAATCAGTCTCTCGCTTATAATTATTTTGAGTTAAACATTTAAATCTCTAAAAATTCAAAATCTAAGCTCTGGTAGTAGAGAATGCAGCAATAATTCAATAAACAAATATGCCTGGGAAAAAAATTGAGAAGATGAAAACGAGCTAAACTACATTCCAGTATTAGATGGACCTCCATCCCTTGGTCCAACAACCTGCCCATTTTTTTTACATACAGGTCAGATTGCTCCAAAAAAACAAAAAAATGCCTTTTCAAAATAAGCAGTGCTGCTGGTCTAGTCTATCTTGGGACTCATTGTTAAAAATTCTTCCCTTCTGCTGCCTTCTTTTGAGTGATACCAAACAAACATTAACAACTGTGGAACAGATGTTCTAACTGGTGAGGATTCCAAAGCTCGGCTCAAACACATTTTCAACCAGAACAAGACACCAACCAGAGATTAATCTTCTGGTATGGGTGTTACGAGATAAAAGCACCTTCTGGATTTCATCATATATTTTGTAAAAATAACCTCTAGAGTTTTTTTTTTGTTTGTTTATTTGTTTCTTTTTAAGGATGGGTCAGAAAAAATTTCTATTTTGTGAGCCCAAGTGTCATACAAATACTTATGTTGGTGTTTTGATTTTAGACAAAGCAAAGATAATTGCTTTCTGTTCTGCTGTAATAACTTTTAAAAAGATAATTTCTCTGCCACCCTCTTTTATTTTTGTGGAAAATATTAAGAAACCACTGTACATTATAGCATAAGACGTCTTAAGAAGATAACATTTCACTGCATTCCATAAGTTGCAGGATATCAAGCAAGACAGTTCCCACCTTCCATCTAGGCGCCAGCACAAAGTCATATCCAACCCAAACGTTTGCGCTTATTTCATTTAACCAACAAGTTTCTGTAGATAACCTAACATTTTCCTAGTACTGAAGCATCATATCTCCTGGCTCTAACAGACTTTAATTTTAAAAGTCTAAAAAGAGCTATGAGTGGTTCCTCTTCCTTCCCTATAATCTGTTCCAGTGATTGGAAAATAGGGTGATGAGGCTGGTGAGATGGTCAAGTTGTTACAGGAAGGTCATGAATCCACAAATGTCCAGGGTCTGGCCCTCAACTTAGTGGGACCTCCCATTTAATTCCCAGTAAAACGTGTACAGCTTTCAATAGGTGAGGTTTTCAACAATGATAAAAAGCCCACACAAGGTGAGATCAGCAAGGGATCCCCCCAGGCAGGGGAAGAATCAAGGGAGGGGAACTGGAATGACCCAAGATTTCCTTAAGCCCAGACCCACAGCGCTCTGTGTATGGCTTGGTAATTCTACATCTACCACCCAGAGAGTCCTATATTTCAATCCCAGTGCAAAAGCTTTGCCTTCTATCATAACATAGGTCCTTGCCACAGTTTATGCTACATTCCTTGTTTAAGGTATGGTATGTAGTGTTACTTGAAGGATATTGCTGCATTCTCCATTCTACCAGATCCTCCCACAAGACTGAACAGTTCTCAAACTAGGGAAACCTGGTTTTATTAGTGTCTATTCTCTGCTGCTACATAAAGATCTCCATGGATACAGGGCACTTAGACATGAGGCTTTCCGGATATTCTTTCCTTCCCTCCCTGTAGAAGAGGAATAGGCCCCAAATAAGGGGCTACATGATCATTAGGCATTTTCCAACCCAAAATAAGCATAATCATTCTATTGCTAAGGTAAGATAATAATACTGGTATCAACAACCTTGCGACAAATGTGAAGATGTTAAATTCATTTTGCACACCTATTCTTCAGGATTAAAAAAATATTATCCTAATAAATACAGTAAACCCATTGTAAACAAAACTTCTCATGATGCTGTAACCTTACCCATTACTCCCTTACCTCCTATCTTAAGTAATGTTTATGAGTGTATTCTTCCCTTTGCCATTAAAAGTTCCATTCCTTCTGCCCGCGAACCAGCAAGTTCTCACCAGTCAAGAATCAGCTGCGATCTCATCGTTTTCTTTTTGTGTATTCTAAAACTCAGATGTTTTCTCTCCTCTGGCCCACTGTAGCATGCCCTTCCCTTTCACTAATATCTTGGACATTGATATGGTTTGGCTGTGTCCCCACCCAAATCTCATCTTGAATTCCCACGTATTGTGGGAGGGACCTGGTGGGAGGTAACTGAATCATGGGGCCAGGGCTTTCTCGGGCTGTTCTTGTGATAGTAAGTCTCACGAGATCTGATAGTTTTGAAAAACGGGAGTCTCCCTGCAAAAGCTCTCTCTTCTCTTGAGTGCCTTTCATCTTCCACCATGACTGTGTGCCCTCCCCAGCCATGTGGAACTGTAAGTTCATTAAACCGCTTTCTTTTGCAAATTGCCCAGTCTCCAGTATGCCTTTATCAGCAGTGTGAAAACAGCTAATACAGACATATAAACATTGACCCATCCTCTTTAACTTCCATATACCCTTTTTAAATTGCAGAAAAATCATTCAATTAGTGGAAAAACTGCTCAAGTAAATTTTGTCATCTTTCACCTAGGCCCAGTGATTTCCTATTCAGCAGCAATTTCATATATATATGTATTATATATAATTTATATATTATATATGTAAAATTTTGAAATCAATGTTTTAATATTTTAATTAATAGTACATGCTTATCCTCATTGTAGAGAAACTGGAAAATACATAAATGTTTTAGAAAGAAAAAAATATTTGTATGTAATTCTGTCACCCAAAGATGTAACATTTTGGTGGATTTCCTTTGTTTTTTTTCTATGTGCATTTTCATATTGTGATTACACTCTGTGTGTGTGTGTGTGTGTATACATATATATATATGATTTTGTATCTTGCTTTCTTATAACCAAAGTCTTTATTCAAGTTATAAAACCCTACATATAACATTTTAAGGCTCTGTAGGTTTTGTTTTGTTTTGAGACAGCGGCTCACTTTGTTGCTTAGGCTGGAGTGCAGTGGCACCATCTCGGCTCATTGAAGCCTCTACCTCTTAGGCTCAAGTGATTCTCCTGCCTCAGCCTCCCAAGTAGCTGGGACTATACCACCATGCCCAGCTACCTTTTTTTTGTATTTTTCGTGGAGACGGGTTTTCGCCATGTTAGCCAGGCTGGTCTCGAACTCCTGACTTCGGGTGATCTGCCCGCCTCAGCCTCCCAAAGTGCTGGGATTACGGGCGTAAGCCACCACACGCCCTGTGCCCGTAGTAGTTTATTATATAAATATGCCAGTTTATTCCCTGACTCCATTACTGGACATTTATATTTATGATTGTTTTAATTTTATGAACAAGCCCACAGTGAATATTGTGAGGCATATGGCTCTTTTGTTGTGTAATAATATTTCTTTGGAATAAACTCCCAGAAGTAAAATTGCTGGATTAAAAGGTGTGTTATTAGTCAGGACTCTCTTGGTTGTGAGTGAAGGAACTCAGACTGACATTAAAAAAAAAAAAAAAAAAAAAAAAAAATGGGGGCTGATTACTGATTCACAAAAGTAAACTTTGGCAAAGACAAGAAGGGAGCTGGCTTTAGGGAGCTGGGACCAGAGGCTGGAATTTTAACCTTCTGACTTTCTCCTTGTCTCTTGAATGGGGTAGTAGCATTTATCTTAGACATAAATGAAAATAGAGGTAACTCAGTGTCTAACCCACAGTGACAATTGCTGCTCTGTTTTTAGAGCCGGGATTTTGTTCGTGGGACTTGCCTTGCCTGGTGGTTGAACTTTGCAGCCCCTTCCTCCTCGGGGCAGCTTCTCTCAATGGCAGCTGTGTTCCCCATGGTTTGTCCTGGATGTCTCCCTTGTGCCATCCTTGCAAGCCCGCGACCAGCGCCTCCACCCACGCTCCGGCCTTGCTCCCACTCCCACCGCTCTGCCACCTCCCACCTCAGCCTCCCACCTTGGTGGGAAGGGGCCAGCGCCGAAGACAAAGGAATCTCTGACGAGGTCCGGCTAGTCCGGGAGGGACGGCGGGGAAGGGGGTACTGCTCTGGCGGAGCCCTCACTTCACTCGGTTCCCCTCGAGCGCCCCCCTAGCTGAGGACGCTCTGGGCCTGCTCCTCCTCCCGCGCCTGTTGCGGGGCACCGGGTGAGACCCTACGGGGGGCGGGCTCCGCCAGGGGAAGGGGAAGAGGGGCTCCCGCCAAACTCGGCCTGGCCGCGGGGGTCCCAGGTGCCCTCAGCTGGACTCCTTCCGCGTCCTCGTCCCCCCTAAACTCCCGTTCCAGCCCTGCCCCCGCCCCCCCAGCCGGGAACCGACTCGCTTCTGCCCCGCCCCGGGGTCCGGGCGCCCGCAACGTCAAGGCCACGTTCCCTCTGCTCCAGCTCGAAAGACGGTGGCGCTGACTCTGCTCTGCGCGCCGCAGCTTCCTCCCGCTGCTCCGCCCAGCGGTTTCTGATCCCCTTTCAGCGCTGGGGACCCACACGCTGCGGCGGCGGGAAAGCCCGCGCCCCCGGCCGCTTCCCGGAATGCCCTCGGGGATGGCTGAGTCACTCGGCGCCCGCCCGCGCGGCCACCGAGCCCAGAAGCGGGGAAACCCCAGGGACAGCCGCTGGCCCCGGGGGCAGCCAGCACTCCAGGCCGCTCAGCGCCTCGGGCCCGGAAGGGCTTTTCGCACCTCAGGGCTGCGGCCACACCCCGCCGGGCCAGATTCCGCGGGTAGAGAAAGACGGTACAACCCTGAGAGCCAAGACTTGGGGCTTTGCTTTGCCTTCCTTTCTTTCTTCTTCTTCTTTTTTTAACCACATCCAGGAAGAGGAGAAACCTGCCTCATGACAGGAAACGAAGAGGGAGGATGCATCCGAACTGCAGGACATGGTTTCGGTTGCCTCACCTGACGTACTGTCTCACCTGAGAGAGGGAGGCCGAAGAGGGAGCCAGTGCGGGTTGGAGCAGGCCCTGCCCTCGGAACCTGGGCTGGGGCTGAGCCCTGGGGCTCGACAGCTGTATGGCCTTGGGCAAGTCCTCGGAGCCTTAGATTCTCTGCAAAGTGGAAATGATGTTTAACAGAAAATGTTTCTATAACTTTTATGGCTCACTTTTTGAAAAGCGAGAGAGGGATTTTTTTTTCCCTCCTCGCATCTCAGTCGCAGTGCTGGTTCACAATCAGGCTGTTAACGCGGTTTCCACATTTTCTGTCCTCCCCCTTCTCCTTTCCTACTGGGAATGGGAAGGTGGGCCCCCAAGGAGACAGAGGGTACATTCGTGCCTGGGCGACAGAGCCAGACTCCGCCTCAAAAAAAAAAAAAAAAGAAAAAGAAAAATCAGCACAAGGACCCCTTGCCGCAGAGATTTCTTTTTCCAGGTATCCTAGCTGGGGCTCTCGCCATCCCTGCCATCCCTGCCATCCCTGCCATCCCTGCTCAATACCAAAGGGGTGAAGTCCTGGGACTCTTATCCCTATCCGTATGTACTCCTAGGCAAGATTATTACAGTAGCGCTTTGCTCTCTACTTTTCTTCTTTTTAGAATATACCCTTGTCTAGCCCCTACCCCATCTTCAGGACAGTAAAGGTTCTCAACTCACTTCAAACCCTCCTAGCCGTCTAGAACAGTGGCTTACAACTGCAGACCCATAGGAAATGTAGGGCCATCTATGTAATAAATTTATCCGGATGTATTATCACAATTTTAAGGTTACACTTGTCCTTTTTTGAACAGGACAATTCTTTAAGACTGTATGCTTCACAGTTTTAGTTATTTTGAATTGTCCATTCTATTATGAAATATGATAGTTGTTACTGTTGGTTGATGTCCTCTCTCAGAAAAATAAAAAATGAGCAGTTCTAGGTGGATCCCCAAAATCTTTTAAACTCGATCTGTGAAATCCAGAAAGCTTGGGTACCATTGCTGTATTCCACATGTGGTTCACATCAAGGTCCCTTGTCCCTCCCAAGGAGATTTGTAGCTACTAAAAGAAACAAACAAACAAGTACAAACAACAAAAACCCTTTCGAGAATCAGATCCCAAAGAATGTTTAAGGATGGACATGGAAAAACAAAGATTGGGGAGAGGAGCCTTTCTCTACTCTCAACCCCTAGCCCTTAGTGTAGGTGAAGGCAGCACAGTTGTGTCTATTCTAACTGGTGTTTAGTATTGAGCAAGACTTTTAATGGACTACTCCTTTTAGTAAAACAGAGAACCTATTTTGAATAAGCCAGGATCTCTTGGTCTTTCAGTTTGCAGATCAGCAGAATGGCTAAATGAAGGTGCAATACTTTACTTGAAAGGTGAAAATGTGGTCGTTTGGGCAAGCAGTAAGTAGTACTCATGTCAATAGTGGCATAGTGTGGACTTACATGATGCCGTCTTAAATTAGGCCTCATTGGTTAATATTTATTGAACACTCTCAGTGTGTTCGGTGCTAATTAAAATATCTTCAAGTCACGGAACCACTGCCCTCCATAACTAGTGATGCAGCAAGCTGTAACTGTTGAATTATACCTACCTATATTGACACAGATACTGCACATGCATATTCATCTTTTTTTGGTTGCTAAGATAAAATTTTGCTTAAAATTCTTGCTTAGTTGTGTGGGAAGTAGAGGAAAGGAAGATTTTAAAATTTGAAATGGTTATCCTAGGACAGGAAACCATCCCAGCTGTCATGCACATTAATATTTTAAAAACACTTTCACATACCATCTCTGTTGATCTTCCCAGACCCTGTGACTCTACAGGCTGATTTCAGAGATGTTGTTGTTCCCCCTTTACAGACAAGATATTTTAGTGGCTTGCCCAAGGAGGCTTACCTAAGTCCGCACTGCTGGGTCGGGAGTCTGCCCTGGGTCTGCCTCCTCCTACTCTCACTGCTGTGGGCCAGTCCCAGAGCCTTTGAACCAGGGGAGAAAGGGTGGAGAGGAAGCATGCTTCTACTAGTTCTGTATACCCAAGAATCCACCTCACGGGGGGAAAAAATTACTTAGCCTGAAGGTGGGCTATTTGACAGCTAAGGCAAAACAGTGGCGAGAAGAAACTGAAGGAAAGGAGAGAGGAGCTACCAGTAATTTTCAAACTTTGCTTACTATTAGAATCACCTGGGAAGTTTTTAAAATTTTTTTGATGCCTAGGTCTCACCCATACTGATTAAATCAGAATCTCTGAAGGTGGAACTAGGCTTTGGTATTTTTAAAAGCTTCCCAGGACTGGGCACGGTAGCTCACGCCTGTAATCCCAGCACTTTGGGAGGCTGAGGTGGGTGGATCACCTGAGGTCAGGAGTTCAACACCACCCTGGCCAACATGGTGAAACCCTGTCTCTACTAAAAATGCAAAACATTAGCTGGGTGTGGTAGCGGGCGCCTGTAATCCCAGCTACTCAGGAGGCTGAGGCAGGAGAATCACTTGAACCCAGGAGGCGGAGGTTGCAGTGAGCTGAGATCATGTCATTGCACTCCAGCCTGGGCAACAAGAGCAAAACTCTGTCTCAAAAGTAACGATAATACTAATAATAATAATAATAATGATAAAAGATTCCCAGGGTTTTAGAGTGTGTAGCCACATTTGAAGACAAGTGGCCTACAGCGATTCTCAGATTTTTGTGTGCATTTTCAATCACCTGGGGATCTTGTTAAAATTAGGGTCTGGTACAGTCAGCCGAGGATATGACGTGCTACTGTACAGATCCAGAAAAAGGAAACCCTGGGTGCTCGGTGGGCAGAAAGAGTTTTGTGAAGGAGAAAAGTCAGGGTGGGCTTTGGACATTGTGTAAGATCTAATACTTAAGGAAATATAAGAGCATATTCCCGTCTGGGAAATGAGACAGAGGCCTAAAGGTGGAAATATCCAATGTTTCAGGGGACCGTGGTGCTGGTCCAGTATAACTGATGGGGAGAAGTTTTTCAGAGATCTGATCTTCCAAATTTAGCACTTGGCAGTTAACTAACTATTGTTTTTGGTGCATTTGTGTTCTTCCCTCTTCAAGACCTTGGTGTTCAGAAACCTGCGTTTTAGTGTGTTTTGCCATACATGATACTAAGCATTCAGCAGGTATTCAGAACAGACTGGAATCTTGCATTTGTATCTGCTATTCCCTTTATGTTCTGACAGATACTTACCCTGATCACTCGCTGATTTCCTTTGTGGCTTACACCTCAATTTATGCCAGGTGGGTTGGCTCATGCCTGTAATCCTAGCACTTTAGGAGGCCAAGGCAGGTGGATTGCTTGAGCTCACAAGTTCAGGACCAGCCTGGGCAACATGGCAAAACCCCATCTCTACGGAAAATACACAGAATATTAGCCGGGCATGGTGGCAGGCTCCTGTAGTCTCAGTTACTCGGAGGCTGAGGTGGGAGTATGGCTTGAGTCCAGGAGGCAGAGGTTGTAGTGAGATGAGATGGCGCCACTGCACTCCAGCCTGGGCGAGCCAGACCTTGTCTCAAAAACAGAAGCAAAACCAAAACACCACAACAAAAAACCTCACTGTCACTTTCTCAGTGGGGCTTCCTTTATTTAAATAGAATTTAAAGGGGCTTGACCGCTCCATTTAAATTGCAACATCAGCCAGGCGCAGTGGCTCACACCTGTAATCCCAGCACTCTGGGAGGCTGAGGTGGGCGGATCACCTGAGGTCAAGGAGTTTTGAGACTAGCCTGGCCAACATGGTGAAACTCCGTCTCTACTAAAAAATACAAAAATTAGTTGGGCATGGTGGCACGTGCCTATGATCCCAGCTACTCGGGAGGCTAAGGCTGGAGAATCGCTTGAACCCAGGAGGCGGAGGTTGCAGTGAGCTGAGATCATGCCACTGTACTCCAGCCTGGGCAACAAGAGCCAGACAATGTCTCAAAATAAATAAATTAATTAATTAAATAAAGTAAAATAAATTGCAACATTCTCTTTCTCTTCCCCCACCTCTCCCATGCACTTCTTCCTGCTTTAGTCTTCCCTTTAGTGTTTGTCACCAGTTCGTTTATATTTTATCTTGTATATATTTACTTCTTTATCTTATTTACTCTCTGTCCCCTCCATTAAAAAGCAGGTCCACAGGAGCACAGAATTTTGTTTGTGTTTGTTCACTGCGGGTTCCCCAGCGCCTAGAACAATATTGGATACTCCACAATTATTTGTTGAATGAATGAACAGTACATATTGAATTGAATGCATATTACTTTTGATGTTACCAGCACAAGTAAATTCAACATTCAAGGGCAAGAGAAACCGAAATAATCCATCTTGCTACTGTTTCATTTTAGAAGAGACACTTATAGCACTATTTGATCATTAGATAGAAACATTTTGAATAACGTGTTCTGGAAAATAAATTGCCTTCCCAAGGATCAGAAAGTTGTTTTTAGATGTCTCATATTAGAAATCCAGGAAAAATGTTTGATTTAAAAAATCAGATTTAAAAAATTAGTTTAAGAAAATCTCATAAAGCTACCAATAATTAGGTTAGCTTGATATTGAACTATTTTAAAATATAATTATGGCACAAGTGAAGGGAAAGAGTAAATGCCACCTAGTATAGCAGACTATGTGCAAATGAGACATTAATGGCGGGGGTAACCTAATCTAAGAAGACAGTTCTGATGGTAGATTAACAGGTGGATTGTGGAATTTGGGGTTGGAAGGGACTGTGAAGGTTGGAGGGTCCTGATGCTTGACTCTCTTGTCTCTGTATGGACATCTCCAGTGATGGGAAACTCCTACCTCACAAAGCAGACGATTCCATCTGTGAACAGTTCCAAATACTGGAGGGCCCTTCTTTCTTTTGAGCAGTTAGCAACGTCCTTATACTGGTTTTAGAGCTACCTGTTAGCTGCTGTACTGGGGAATTCCATTCTTCTTCTGGACAGCATTTCAAGCTTTGAAGATACCGATTATATCCCTTTTCCTCCCTGCCTACCCAAACCCCTATATATCACCAGAAACTCCACCTTTTTCTTTTTTTTTTTCCTTCTGAGACAGAGTCTTGCTATGTTGCCCAGGCTGCAGTGCAGTGGCGCCATCTTGGCTCACTGAAACCTCCACCTCCTAGGTTTAAGCAATTCTCCTGCCTCAGCCTCTGGAGTAGTTGGGATTACAGGCACGTGCCACCATGCCCAGCTAACTTTTTGTATTTTTAGTAGAGATGGGGTTTCACCATGTTGGTCAGGCTAGTCTCGAACTCATGACCTCAGGTGATCCACCCACCTCAGTCTCCCCCCGCAAAGTGCTGGGATAACAGGCGTGAGTCACCACGCCTGGCCTCCAACTTTCCTTAAAGCCAAATAATCTCAGCTCCTCAGTTTTTCTACATAGGTTTAGGGTCCACTCACCTTCTGGGTCACACTCCTCTGAACATTTCAGATTCCTCTGAAACTCCAGTTTACCTATGTCCCTTATAAACCATGTCCCCAAGAATGGAATACAGTGTTCCAGGTGTGGACTAAGGAGTGCAGAGAGTAGCATTCTCCTCCCTCTTTCCAGACATTGTGCTTCTAATGCAGCCTTAGACACATCAATGTCTTTATCAGCCACATCACACTTTGGACATAGTGTGCTCCCTGTTGTCTGCCATAGCCAGGAGGACAATGAGTTGTGTTTTCAGAGATGAAAAAGTGATGCTCAAAATGGAAAGCACATTATATGACATTAAATATAAAATACTTATAAGATATTTTTAAATTGAATGTAATGTTTGCTTACTACTTTCTCAACTTTATTTATTATTAGAAAGATACGGGCTTTGGGGTCAGACAGGCCTCGGAATGAAAACTATCTTAACCCTTTCTAGTTATGCAGCATCAACCTCTCTGTACTTCTGTGTTTTCATTTATTAAAGGAGATAATACCCACTTTCCAGGATTGTTGAGGAGAGGAAATGAAACCATGTAACTAAACATGTGGCATATGATAAATACTTTAAATGACTCCTAGAAAAATAATAATCATTGTTACGATTCTAAAAGGTAACTATTAGACAATTAAATCACCTATGTTGGAACCTCATGACATGATCACATAGCCATCTCATGTACCTTGGAAGGGACCTGAAAGTCGTATGGTGAGGCAGTCTGTCTGAGAATGCAAGTGAGTCCGGTGCGCACAGTCCCCAAAGGCTATCCAGAACCGGAGACTTTAGAGGTCCCTGCCACTTTGCTGCCTTCTAGATCATGCTGGCCAATGGCCACCAAGCTCATCTTTCTTCACGGTTTATTCTCTTGTGCCACATGTCAATATAGCCTGCACCAAGTTACCTAGAATTGCCCAACATGCCATTTCATGACCAGAACTACACGCACATGCCACAAAAACACCACAGGCTCCTGGAAGTCCTCTGTAAAATCTTTGGCGCCTTTGTGAGTGGGAGCAGCTAAAAAGGAAACATTCAGGAGGTATTGAAGGAGAGCTAGAAAATACAGAATGCTTTTTGCAATGGATCTACACCTGGCTGGGATCCTTTCTTTGTGAACCTGCAGAAGTTCTGAAAAGAGAAGTTCTCTTTCTAGTTTTCTCCCCTCCTCCTTTGCAAGGCCCCCAAATCCAGCTATCCATAACCTCCTTCCCCGGAGTCTCCAGTTATAAACAAAGGCCTCTCACAGGGCCTTCCCACCCCCAGCCAGCTGTATCCAAGGTTACAGTGGGGAACTTCGAAACAGGACTTGGCTCTCAAACAGAAGATGCCCTGCCTGCCCGCTCACAGAGCTCATGCTCATTCCACAGTGCCCAGTGAAAGGACAGACTGTTCTGTGATGAACCATGAACGTATTGAGAGGAGTCTGTCTGCAGTGTCCCCACCAAAGTGTTATCCAAGCCTCATTGTGTGAGTCCTCATTGGTGCTGAGAAACCTGGCAAATGAAGACCCTGTCTGGGTAAACAAACAAAGAGGCTGAAGAAGTCAAAGTGGAGACGAGAATGAGGCTGTGTCTATGCGGAGTGAGTTTCCACTATCATCAGTGACTCCATTAGCCAGTTGCTTCATAAAACCAACTAGTGTGATAGATATTTCCATTCAATCGTCTGGTTGTTTGAACTGATGTAATCACCCCAGTTAGTGTTGTGGAGAGAGCCTTCAGGAAAAGAGCAAATGAGGCTCAAAGGCAGGAGCTGCAGTTGGGAGAATGTAGGGGGTGGGATTTGTACATTTTCCTATGTGCCTCTTCTTATCTTTAGTGGATCAATTCAGCTATCCTAGAGAACCCAGAACAGCCAAAGCTGCAGAGGATGGCCTGGCTAGATCTACCATTACAAAGCAGGGTGATGCCATCGGCTCAGCGTGTGGGCATCTAGGAAAAACCAGCCATCTTGTATTCCATACCAATGGCATGATTATCCCATGACCCCGATGGTCTGTGTTGCAATGGCGAGGAAATCAGACAGGGTGTGCATTCCTTTGCTGGGATAAGAACCATCACTCCTGGCTCTCAGTGGCTTTGTTTGTTTTTAGGGTTATTTTGTGGTTGTTTACAGTGTGGATGGTTTCTTTTCACCATCACTTAGTAAACTCTAGTTTTGGAACCATAAACCTGGATTTATTATTATATTAGAGCTAATTTTCTGGTGAGCCTTAAGCAAGTCACCTCCCCTTGGAATCCCAGCTTCCTCATCTATACAGTGAGGAAAATGGAGATTGTCTCCAAGTGACTGTCAGCTAGAGCCGTCTATGGTTCTGTGGGAAGGGCCCTTGCCCTTTATCTCTTTATCATTTACCCACACCACTTAGGAGAAACTATAACTAAATGGGCTTTGAAATGCTTTTAAATAGACTGTTGCATACACACATTATGCATAGGAACAGACCTGTTCTGTATATGTGCGATATATTTATAAAGTGTGTGCCTTTGAAAGCATTAAAAATAATCTCGGCTGTCAAACTCTTGCTTCACCAGGGTGCTTTCAAGCTGCTCTCCTCCTTATCAATGGCTCCTTCAGATCCACCACGCTGCACATTCTTCAGGAGGTGGCATGGCTAGTGGTGGGAGTGAGGTTGTTTATAATCTTTCAGATTAAAATGTCATTGGGTGCTCCTCTGAAACTGCTGACATGGTTCAAATGTCCACTTCTGATGGTCTGCCCTTGGTCAAATCTTGAGTTCCAGGGGTGCTTGGCTAAGACCATAGGGTCCACAAATCCGCCCCAGAGTCCCCATGCTAAATAATTAAACATTGTTTCAGCCCCGAATCACATTTCTGTAGCACTCCATGATTCAGATGAGATAACTAATGTAGTTTACATGGTTGTATTTGGGAAAAAAAGGCGATCAAAACCGGCCCTTTAATTACTTTTCTTCTGTGTGTACGTATAGTATATGTTCTGAACAATTTGAGAGAAAAGAATAAAAATGGAAGAGGTTAAGTGAAGCCATATGAATTACTTTTAGACTTTAAACTTAAAAATACTTTAAATTTTAGACAAAACAGGGAAAAATAAAACTCTGACTCCATGTTGGATTTTGAAAAGGAGTGAGGGAAGAAGGTGTGTATATAGTACCTGCAAACTCTCATAAATATTCATGAGTCCTGGACTAGAATGAAAATCATCAAAAACATTCTGAATCTAATTACAAAAAGAAAACAACTCCAAGAGCCCTAAATTCACTATTTCCTCTGGCTTTTAATGTATTCAGGCATAATCACCTCTTCAAACATTTTGAGGGACTTGAGATTGATAAAATATGATTTAATAAGGACAAAACAATTTTAGCAGGATTATGAAAACCAGGGCTCTTTTAAAGTTTGACTCAGAAGAAACCCCATAGGGCAGCTAATCCCAGCCCAACCCAGTACAGGAATCCTGGACCCGGGAGTCATCCAGCTTCTGCTCAGCTTCGGCAGTGCCTGGCTTCCTGCACTGCCTCACTCCACGGCCCGTTGCCTTAGGTGAAGAGCTCCATGGGACTGACAGTCCTTTCTACTACTGAGCTGAACAGCCTCTGTCATTTCTGACTTTGGGTCCTGTTTTGCTTTCTAAGTCACAAAGAATATGTTTCCACCTACTTCTGCTTGAAACCCTTTAATTATTTTAAAAGTTATTACTTCGCCTCTAGATTTCTCTTTTCCAAGTTAAATCCGCCAGCTCCTTCAACCATTCTCCAAATGAGCTAGTGTTTAGGTCCTCTGGATTCTCTTCATCGTCCTCTGGATTCCTTTGTTTTGTTTTGTTTTGTTTTGTTTTGTTTTGAGACAGAGTTTTGCTCTTGTTGCCCAGGCTGGAGTGCAATGGCATGATCTCAGCTCACGGCAACCTCTGCCTCCCAGGTTCAAATGATTCTCCTGCCTCAGCCTCCCAAGTGGCTGGGATTACAGGCACCCGCCACCACGCCCAGCTAATTTTTGTATTTTTAGTAGAGATGGGGTTTCACCATGTTGGCCAGGCTGATCTTGAACTCCTGACCTCCAGTGAGCCACCCACCTCGGCCTCCCAAAATGCTGGGATTACATAGACAAGAGCCACCTCACCAGCCAGATTCCCTGTATTTTAAGATGTGCTTCTACAAGCTGTAACCAATCCTCCAGATGTACTCTCACTGGAGCGGAGTGCACAGCGCTCTCTTTCTTTCTGTCTCTCTCTCTCTCTCTCATACACACACACACACACACACACACACACACACAAACACACACACGCATGCACGACTTCCAGACCTATAGTGGTACTCATTACTCATGCAGCCTGGCTGAGTGAGCCTTTTTTTGGCAGCTTTGCCCCGCTGCTCACTCATGTTGACAAGTAGCAGGCAATTGTCATGGTCTTTGTCCCTGACTTCCTGGCAGTGCTAAGCAGAGGTCAAGGTACTTTCACAGTGATAATGAGAACTTCCATTTACTAGTCCCTCCTCTGTGCCAAGCACTATACTTGAAGTATAGCAGATGTTATTTAATTCAACCTATTAGGTAGATACTGCTATCTTCATTTTGCAGTTGAGAGCAGCAAGGTTCAGTGAGGCTAAAAACTTGCCTAAAGTCATACAGAAGACTAAGGGCCAACTTGGATAAGAGCCCAGGCTCATCAGATTCCAGAGCCCATGCGTCTTCTATTGCATTGTGCTGCCTTCATCAAAGGTGCTGTTTGTTCCATATGTTGGAAATACTGGACCCAAACAGCCCAACCCCGCATTCTGGTTTGAACCAGTCATGTTTGTTGGAAAGAAATGTTGCTCTTTCTTCTTCAAAAAGGGACTCTGAATTTTCGTTAATATTAATTTTCCACTATGAACCTATTATCCGTGGATGTATCCTAACTTTTTGAGAAGATATTTATGTTTTCTAACTGTTGTACATTTCTGGAAGAGCCAAGGTTAGCAGCTCCCACTAGCATATTACCCACTGTATAAAGGAGCATTTCTTTAGTGTCTGAAGTTGTTCTGATCGTGCTGTAGTACTAGAATTTGTTCATTATGTTTACTCCAGCTATATTCTTTTAAAAAGTATTTCGTCTTTTCTGAGCTTTTTTCTTAAAACATGTGATAAATGTTTATTTTAGAAACTCCTACTTTATTATCATATTGGAGAGATGCCTAGCTTAGATTTGTGTAGCATTCCACAGCCTTTGTAATCTGTGCCTCCCCACACTTTTCCTTCCCAGCACTTATTACCTCCATTGACAGGCAAGCTCAGGGAGGTGAAGTGACTTACCTAAAAATTCTGAGTCAGGAAGAGGCAGAACAGAAACAGGATAGAACCTAGTTCTGACTCTCACCGTTTTATTCCTTTCATTTCACAATGCTGCCTCTTGATTCTTCGTGCTTTCAATTATTACACCTCATTTATGAGAAGTGTTTTATGATTGCTACTTTGTGAGAAGTTAAGTACTGAAGTAAAATTGAAATAAGCTGCCAATCCTGCTCATTAAATGTGGTGGGAGGTTTAAATGACACTGCCTGCTTTAGGTTTGGTCTTTGTTATCACCAACAGTCTCAGAGTCACTGATCAAGCCTGGCACATGTGCACAGCACCGTGGAGGAGGATATGACCCAAATGTGCCCTAGACAGTGCCTCAACTCCTTTACAGACAAAGAAGAGTGGAAGTAGGCTCCCAGAGGGGGACTGATGCCCTGGGACCCCCCTTCCCCCAGGCACAGTGAGACCTCTTGCCCTTCCGGCACCTTGCTGACCTCCCTTACTGGTGTCCCTGACACTTCATCTCCTGGCTCCCCCTCATCTCCTGTTTGGCCTGCCGTCTTGGCCCCCACTCCAGCCCCCACCCTGCCCTTTTGGCCTGGCTCCTTGGCAGGGCTCCTGTCGGACCAGACACTTGCGTGACTGCTGGTGCCTTTGGCTGGGCTCCCTTATCCCTGAAGACTCTCTTCCTGGCTTCAGACCCTCACTGGGAACCCAGACGCTGCTTCTGGAAACATCCAAACAGTAGCTCCCAGCTCCCTGGTGAGATGCTCTTGACAAAGGCCAAATTTCCCTATGATTAAGGAGCTCCAGCCTTGGGGCTTTGTGGTCCCCTAGAAGTCACGCCTTCTGGGCCCATCTTCAGGTAGGTTGACCCATATAACTTATCATCCAAGTTGGGGCACCTGAAGAGTACAAGGGAGTGCTGTTAATAATTTCATCTGCACTATAGGAATAAACAAGGACCATCCCTGGCCAGTAGGGGTATGTTCTAGGTTGTAGTCAGTCTGACTCTCCCATTGAACAACGAAGGTCCACGTTTATTGGAGGCTGACTCTGCACCAAGCACTGCACTAAGCACTTTACAAGCACACATCGTTCATTTAATTCTTACAATAATCTTCTATGTGTAATGTTGCCCTTATTTTACAAAGGAAGAAACGGAGGCCCAGATAAGTTAAGTAATTTGCTTGAGGTCACATCAATTAAGTGGTAGGCCCCCGTCTGACTCTAAAGCCTTTACTTTTCAATCCTCCTTTTGTGTCCTGACCAGTAAAATAAAGGAATCAATAGAAATGAAACCTTCAGTGGGGAGACAATGGAGATAGTCTCCAAATTAAAAATGAGTTACGCTCTAGAAGAACACTTGTATGTTGATTGCTCTGAATTTGAAATTCATTTTCCCATGGGAAAAAAAAAAAGATCTAAAACGGTGGTTAGGCTCCAAGCCCAGCCAACAGCAGTCTATGCAGACTATAATTTCACTGTGGCCGTCTCCTCTATGTAATACTGAACTGGCATGGGAAACAGAAGCCATAGATTCCTATCATAGTTTTTTCACGTACTCGCTGTGTGACTTGAGACAAATTATTTAATCTCTCTGAGCCTCAGTCTTATCATCAAAATTGAGATAATGTCTAGCTTCTAAAAAGTACAAGAATCACAGGCGATAATGTACATAAAGTCTTTTGAAAAACAGCACTTATCACACTGTAGGAACTGACCACCATTTATGACATTGCCAGGATGCAAGCCAAGTTTTGGAGAACCCTAACCCTAACTCAAAGGGGAGACATAAACTACTATGGGATGGATGGGGTAGCGGGAGGATGGATGACCAGGCCAGGGCAGGCCAGGGGACCTCTGTGGAAATGTGTTCTCCTTGGTGAAGCCAGTGGGCCTGTGAGAAACATAGGAAGAGAATGGTATCGGGGAGGAGAACACAGGCTTCCACAGGGATTTGGGGCCCAGTTAGGTGAAGAGGAGTATGTGGCAGCCACAGAGCAGTGGGGGTCTGCACTCTGAGGAGCAGGGGCATTGGTCTGTGGCTGCAAGGTAAGATAGTCTCGGGGGTGGTGTCTCCACAGCTGTCAGGAGCTGTTCTAGTTTTGGGGTTGGAAAGAGCAGCAGACATTTGTACCTAGGGATTGTTCATGGTTCAGGAAGACAGCCACTCTGCAAATGGGCATGAAGAGCTCCCCGAGTGCACAGGAAATCTAGATCCTGGGTTAATTGAGTTTAAAAACTGTTTCTGGCCGGGAGCGGTGGCTCAGGCCTATAATCCCAACACTTTGGGGGCCAAGGTGGGCGGATCACTTGAGGTCAAGAGGTCGAGACCAGCCTAGACAACATGGTGAAAACCCGTCTCTACTAAAAATACAAAAAAATTAGCCAGGTGTGGTGGTGGGTGCCTGTAATCCCAGCTACTCGGGAGGCTGAGGCAGGAGAATCGCTTGAACCTGGGAGGCAGAGGTAGCAGTGAGCCAAGATCATGCCATTGCACTCCAGCCTAGGCGACAAGAGTGAAATTCCGTCTCAAAAAACAAAACAAAAATACTGGTTCTGTGTAAGAAGTCTACAGAAGAGTCATTTAACTATGTAGAAGGCTTTATTTCATTTGAAATGGCTCTTGACTTCCTAAAATGGTTTTCACCTTATTTTTCAAATTCTTAAAATTTCTTATAAGTCCCAGATTAGACTTTTTTCTACATATAAGCGATTTACATCAGCCAGTCGCTAGATGGGCCATAGCGTAGATCTACACTGACTGTGTTAGCAGGGATGTACCAGGTTGCAGCAGCGGGAGAGGGGCACCTTGCATGCCCAAAATAAGGGGATGTGTGGTCAGCAGAAAAGTGAAAAATGACAATAAAACCAACTAAGAGTGGGTTTTAATCACCAAGCACTGGTAATTCTAATATTGACAGTGGTAAAATATTCCTCCCCACAAAATCTTTTGTTGGTCTAAGTTCTAAACAATTGCTGCATTTACTGCTGGTTTTATTTTTAAATTTTATTGAGATATAATTAACATACCACACAGCCACCTATTTAAAGTATACAAGTCAATAGTTTTTAGTATAATCACAGAGCTGTACAACAATGACCACAATCAATCTTAGAACATTTGCGTCACCCTAAAAAGAAACCTCATACCCATTAATAGCCATTTCCCATTCCCTCACCTTCCCACCTACTCCCCCAGCTCTAAGAAACCATGAATCTAGTTTCTATCTTTATAGATTTGTCTATGCTGGACACTTCATATGAATGGAATCATCTGGCTTTTTGTTTCTGGCTTCTTACACTTAAACAATGTTTTCAAGGGACATACACGTTAAAGCTTGTGTTGTTACTTAAGTCCTTTTTATTGTCTAATAATATTCTATTCTATGGATATACTACAGTTTATTCATTCATCAGTTGATGGACATTTGAGTTGTTTTCCACTTTTTGGCTGTTGCGAATAATGGTGCTATGAACATTTGGGTACAAGCTTGTATGCAGGTATATGTTTTTATTCATTTAAGGTCTATATATACCTAGGGCTAGAATTGCAGGATCATAGGGTAACACTGTTGACAGTGTATTGACATTTTGAGGGACTGTGAGTTTTAATAATATGTATGCAAATATATTTAGCATATTAGTACACTTTTATTATTTATCCTTTAATAAACATGGATTAGTACATTTTCATTCCTTGTCCTTTAATAAATGCTGTATCAACATGGATGTTACTTGGAGAACTCCTACCCATAGTGACATCCATGACCACGTAACACAAGGGTGTTACATGGGTGTTACTCCTAGTTGAGTCCCAACCCATGTCCACGTAACACGTGGACTCAACTAAGTGTTCATTTAACAATTAGCTCATACTCATTTAAATAGTGTGACCTTGTTTCAGGTGCAGTGTGTGTTTCTAGCTCCTGCAGTACTACATATTCCTGCATTTAATCAGCAGATGTGAAATAAACAAAAATAGCATAGTAAATACAGAAAGAATCAGAACTTAAGTTATTATATGACCACTTGAGGTTTTTATTTGTGTTTTAAACTGAAAACAGTGACTTGGGATGCAGACTTCAAGGTATGATATTTTTGTTTCCTAAGTACAAATTTTAGTTAATATGTGAAATATTTGACTGAATTTGAGTATCTTTAAAGTAGAATTCTTTTTTAATTGAAGCTCAGAATTCAAAGCTAAAAAACAGAATTTTATTCAAGTTAAGCTTGAAAACAGTTTTAGTTTTAAAATAAAATTAAAAAACAAAATCAGAAAATACCAGTGATTGCTGTTATTGCATTATACACTTATTACTGAACATAAATCCATTCTGTAGAGGAGAGTAGCATTAAAAATCACCTGTTCCAGATGTCAGATATGCTAGGCCTGCCACTGTGTATGAACTCGTACAAGATGACCAAGTTATTTAGGAAATATTTCTTGCATTGAGTAAGCTTAAATTGACAGAAGAAAATGGAAGCAGATTGGCAGAGTGGAAGGAATTCCTGGCTAAGTTATATGTTTAGGGAGCAGTTCAGAGTCATGAATTACTTGGGTGTATCAAGACTGAATGAGAAGTGGAAATTTGGGGAGTTGGAATAAGAGGGTAAACCTGGGCCTAGGTCTGGAGTAGGAAGAAATTTGAGATTCATAAACAAGACAGCAACTTTGGTGGGGGAGAGCTAGAGTTTCATCATTTTGGCAGCAACACACAGCATGAGTGGGAACAACAGAAGACCATAAAGAAAGGTGAATTATAAGGTTGGTCAATAATTTCAGGCATTAGCTAATGACATTCTCCTTGAGGGTCGCAGTTACGCAGAAGGAACAAATCAAAGAGATCTTATAAACAACACAGCAAAGATGTCTATTTTCCCCTAAGTTAACTATAAGTTTAATGCAGTTCTTATAAAAATCCCAGCAAGGTTTTTTTTGTAGATATAGATAAGCTTATTCTAAAACATATATGGAAAGGCCCTAAATTAGCTAGAACAATCTTGAAAAAGAAAGATAAAGTGGGAAGAATCACTCTACTCAGTATCAAGGCCTAGTATATAGCTACAGTATAAAGGTGGTGTCCTATTAGCAGAAGAACACATAGATCAATGTAACAGAATAGAGAATCCATTAACTCCCCCCGACCCCCCGCATCCCCGATCCTGCACAAGTACAGCCAACCAACTTTTGAGAGAGTTGTAGAACCAATGCAATGAATGAAGAAGAGCATTTCCAAAAAATAGTGCCAGAACAACTAGACATTCCTAGGCCAAAAAAAATGAACCTTAATATAGACTTTATTTTTATTTTTATTTTATTTTATTTATTTTTTTTTTTTTTGAGGCAGAGTCTCACTCTGTCGCCCAGGCTGGAGTGCAGTGGCGCAAGCTCAGCTCACTGCAAACTCCGCCTCCTGGGTTCACACCATTCTCCTGCCTCAGCCTCCCGAGTAGCTGGGGCTACAGGCGCCCACCACCATGCCCGGCTAATTTTTTGTATTTTCAGTAGAGACGGGGTTTCACCGTGTTAGCCAGGATGGTCTCGATCTCCTGACCTCGTGATCCACCCACCACGGCCTCCCAGAGTGCTGGGATTACAGGCGTGAGCCACCACACCCGGCAAGACTTTATACCTTATATAAAAGTTAGCTCAAAAGAGATCATAGACTTAAATATAAAATGCAAAACTATAAAACTCTTAGGAAAAAAAATTAAGGAAAATCCTTGGAATCTCGGCCCAAAAGACTTGACACCAAAAGCATGACCCACAAAGGGAAAAACTGATAAACTGGACCTCATCAATGTTAAAAATGCACACTGCAAAAGACCTTGTTAAGAAGCGGAACAATCAGATAGCGAGAGGAAGAAAATAGGTGCAAACTGCACATCCAACAAAGGACTAGCATATGGAATATATTTAAAAATTTTTCAAACCTCAGCAGTAAAACACGAACAATCTAATTAGAAAATGTGCAAAAGACATAAGCAGACATTTCTTCAAAGAAGATAGACAAATGGTAAGCACACAAAAAGATGTTCATCATCATCAGCCACTAGGGAAATGCAGATTAAAACCACAATGAGACACATGCCATTCGGCCATTTCTGATTTGCCTGGGCCACACATTTATGGCACACACAAAGGGTCTAGTGTCTAGAAATTAATAGTTTATCCAGGAAAAGAGCTTAGCTGATACCAATGGCTATCTCTTAAAGTGACTTGTTCCCTTCTCGTTTTGTCATCAAGTGTTCTAATAGTATTCCCAAATTTGAAGATCCACAAAGGTCTCCAGAGGTCACTCTCCCAAATGCCATGTCTAAGTCCAGCAGGATTTAGTGACCAATTAGATATAGGAGTAGCTCAAGTGTCTTTGAAAATTAGCACCCTTTGACCTTACGTGGGGCAGAGCCTGGGCCACTTGCCAACTGTATGATGTGACAAGACATATTTCTTTGAGATTCAGTTTCCTTCTCTTAAAAGGAGAATGACAGTTCTTCCCTTACAAGGTCTTGTAAGAATTACATCAAACACCATGAATGTGAGGTACCCAGCCTAGTGCGCAGTGTGGTTGTGGGTGCTGTTTCCACACACAAGCCAAGGCTGTGGTCTCCAGGAAAGATTTAAAAGTGAGTCTCTTTCCGGAGTGATTTAATTTTGTTGACCATGTGGCTGAGAATATCTGAAAAAATCCCAAATCTATTCTTCTGCCTTGCTCTTCTTTTAAGTATGCTAATGTTTGTCTGAACACATATCTTGTTTTTTTCAAAACACAAGATCACTTTAACTATACCTGACTTCTTCCCGTGCTCACTCAGCTGGCCAGAGGCGCTGAGCAAATGTCTGTGTGAGCTTTCCTTCAGTGTGTGCGTTAGTGTGGGAAATATCATGGGATTTTTTTACTCACCCAGCAGAGCCTGTACAGCGAAGATAACCATAAATATTTGCTGAATGAAAAAAAAAATGAATGAGTCTTGATGCTATAGAGGAGTTGGGAGTCAGGAGTCCACATATATTCTCTTAGCCAGGAAGATATTTGGAGTCAAGGACAGCAGATAGTCAGGGAGGTAGGGCACATAGTTTAGTCTAGGTAGAGTTAGACAGATGGTCATAAAGGTCATGGAGGAGAGGATGCATCCAACTGAGGAATCCTGGAAAAGCTTCAGTGAGGACATGACATTCATGGTTGTCGTAAGCTGGTGTTGCTGTTGCTGATGATAATAATAATAGCAAACTAGTATGTAACACTTTTTATGTCAGGCACTGTTCTAAGTGCTTTCCACAGGTTAACTCATTTAATCTGCTCAGCAACTCTGTGAAGGAGTTACTATTATTCTCCCAATTTAACAGATGGGGAAGCTAAGGCACCAAGAGGTTAAGAAATTTGCTCAAGGTCACATAGCTTGTGAGAAGAAAATCTCCCCAAAATTAGCATTATGAACCCTTGCAATATGGTTCTAGTGAAACCAAGGGAGTTCTATCTGCTCTGATAACAGTATGACTCCTGTCTTCTTAAATATGTATCTATAAACATGGGTAGTTGGACTTCACAGGGCTACTATATATACTCTTGTTGCACACTTAGAATGGTCATGGTAACTTGCAGTAAAAAATGCATCACTGATACTATGTAACAACCAAAGATCTGTGTGTAAGACATTCCTGCTACCTCTCAGGGGTCTCCCAGACATCCTCTAATTTTTTTTTTTTTTTTTTTGAGACCGAGTCTTGCTCTGTCGCCCAGGCTGGAGTGCAGTGGCGCGATCTCGGCTCACTGCAAGCTCCGCCGCCTCCCGGGTTCACACCATTCTCCTGCCTTAGTCTCCTGAGAAGCTGGGCCTACAGGCGCCCGCCACCACACCTGGCTAATTTTTTTTTTTTTTTTTTTTTTGTATTTTTAGTAGAGACGGAGTTTCTCCGTGTTTGCCAGGATGGTCTCGATCTCCTGACCTCGTGATCCGCCCGCCTCGGCCTCCCAAAGTGCTTTTTTTTTTTTTTTTTTAATATGGAACGCTTCATGAATTTTCATGTCATTCTTGCGCAGGAGCCATGCTAATCTTCTCTGTATGGTTCCAATTTTAGTATATGCGCTGCCCAAGTGAGCACGCCTCTCACTTTCTGACATGAGACTTACAAGTTCTGGGCACTCCTAAAATGTTGATCAAAATGATAGCAGACCACAGGTCACAGCTTATATCTAACCTAGTCCCCACCACTTTTTTTTGTTAAGATCATGGTTGTTTTACTTTTTCATATTCATGGCCACATTCCTCAAAGTAGAGTCCCTCTCTGTTTCACAACCTGCTGTGACTCTGTGTGTGTGTTTGTGTAACAGAATGTGTGTTATGGCTGTGTGAGCTTTGAAAGAGCAGTTATAACCTAGGCCCCTCAATGATTTTTTGTTGATGAGCTCTGCATCCTCATCCAGCTCTAGCAATGCTTTGCTAAAAACAGACTGAGGTCATTCATGTGTAAATGGAAATACACTAAGAAAAAAATTAATACCAAATGTACATCAAGATCAAAAGAAAAAATAAATTTCTCAATGGACTACTCAGAGCTATGCAGAGACCATTGGTTACTGCTGCTTCCCATAAAATTGAAATTCAGAGCATGTTTCAGTAAGGTTCTTAAAAAGGCTGGGACAAACCAGAGACTGTGATTTGAGAATCCCACAAGGATGACGGCCCCCAAAACTGGCTGCATCCTGAATTACACAGGGAATATGTACCCACCAAAAACTGTAATACATGCCAAAAAAAAGTAAGAGCCTATGGAACTCAGGGCCTAGAACCAAAACATTTTCATTTAAAGACAAATACAGGCCAGGCACGGTAGCTCACGCCTGTAATTCCAGCAGTTTGGGAGGCCGAGGTAGGCGGATCAACTAAGGTTGGGAGTTCGAGACCAGCCTGACCAACATGGAGAAACCCCATCTGTACCAAAACTACAAAATTAGCGGGACTTGGTGGTACATGCCTGTAATCCCCACTACTCGGGAGGCTGAGGCAGGAGAATCACTTGAATCCGGGAGGTGGAGGTTGCAGTGAGCTGAGATTGCGCCATTGAACTCCAGCCTGGGCAACAAGAGTGAAACTCCGTCTCAAAAAAAAAAAAAAAAGACAAATACACACAATGTTATAATAAAATTAGCATCCAGAGGCTGTGATTTGAACTATTTGATCACAAATTATAATTTGATGAATTTTTCAAAATCAAAAATATATAAACATGTCAGAACAAACCATTCTTCTGATTATCATTGACAGGCGAGTCTACAGAAATAAATGTAGACCTTAGAATGACCCATTCATTTATACATTCAATCATACATTCCTCCAGGGAGTATTTATTGAGTACCTAGTAGGTGCCAGGGTGAACTCTGAAAACAGAGCAGTATAAGAGGCTGGTTAAGAGTGGGGTTGGGAGTCAGAGAGACTGGGCTTAAATACCTGCCCCACCACTTTACAAACTGAATGATGTTCAGCAAGGCAGTAAACTTCCCTCAGCCCCTGATTTCTCAGCTGTAAAATGAGGACTGTTAAACTTGCCTTGCAAGGTTGGATTGGATGAAGTAATATGTGTGACAGACTTAGCCCAGGGCCTGGCCCACAGTAAATATTCTGAGGAAAAGGGAGGAGCCGGGGGACGTGGTACTCTAACAATTCATACTTCCTAAACTCAGAGATACCCTGGCATCTTCCTCCTCACTTTTCTAGAAGAGTGCTCCAAAGGTACATCCCCCTGCCCCAGCCCATCCACATATTCATACCATCAAAAATGTGGCTGGTAGCCGAGGAGCAGAGCCACCACGAGGTTCATGCAGAGGCAGGCTTAGAAGACAAAGACACCTATGGGAAGGGAAAACCTGATGAGGATTTCAAGGCTGGCTTCATCCTTGCTCTCCCTTTTCTCCCTGAGGCCAGGTAAGAAAACAGCTTCCCCTTATCTCTGCAGGGGGAGGAGCTCAGAGACACTCCTGGACATCTGGAAGTCTCTTTAACCCAGTGGGCAGTTTGGCTCCCTGACACACTGACATCTGCTGCTGCCCACTCTTCCTCAGTTCCTCCTCCTGGTGGAAGAAGCTAAATCATGAGAGGTGTCCCACGAGTAGGCCTAAGGTTGGCCCTGGAGGGCAAACAGGAGGCGGGGAAAGATTTGTGGTTGTGGCTGTGTGAGTGTGATACTGAGAGGGAGCACTGCTGCCGGCTGGGGGCCACAAAGAGTGGGAAAGGAACCCAGAGACAGAGTTGCCACATTCAGCAGATAAAAATACCAGACCCTGGACGAAACTTTGAATTTCAGATGAACAACAAATCATGTTTTAATCTATGTCCCATGCAATACTGGGGGCATACTGATACAAAAAATTATTCATTATCTGAAATTCAAATTTAACTGGATGTTCTGTATTTATCTGTCACCTCTAATCAGAAAGGGAAGGAGGAGAACATCCACCATTTTCCCCGTGTTTCCGTCTGAAACCAGATAGGACACAGTGTCTCTGAACAGTCCACCCATCCTGCAAGTACAGCCTCATATGGCTGAAGCCTGTATCCCAGTCTCTTTGAGGAGACATTGAGTCCAAGTCACCACTGTGCAGGGTGTGGTGCTGGGTGCTAGGAATACAGAGGTGTACAACAGCCCCTCACTTAAGGACCCACTCACTAATGAAGGACCAAAGCCCAATGGGACAGTAATCACAATTAAAATAATAACAGCAATTGTTAATATGTATTGAGAGCTTATTGGGCCAATGTTCCAAGCCCTTCATAGATATTTTATCTATGTTTTTGTTTTGTTTTATTTGTTTGTTTCGTTCTGTTGCCCAGGCTGGAGTACAGTGGCGTGATCATGGCTCACTGCAGCCTCAACTTCCCCCCATCTCAGGTGATCCTCCCACCTCAGCCTCCCAAGTAGCTGAGACCACAAGCATGTACAACCACCCTGGCTAATTTTTACCATCCTATGAGGTAGATTGTATTATTAACTTCAGTTTTCAAATAAGGAAACCGAAACTTGTAGGTAAGGTAACCAACCATACAGTTTTTTTACCCTAATTGAGAAGTGTTTTGTTTATATTTATTTCTAAGAGAAATTTCACTACTGGTGGGATTTAAAAAAAAAAATTTAGAGATGTGTATTTAAGTGAAAGGGAGCACAATCCGTAACTACACAGAGCAGCAGGTGTCCTCTGGAGCTGCCCCAGCACACTGCGGTTATGGCGTTCTGCTTACAGGAGGCAGGCCTGGTCTCAGTGGTTGAAAGTGGCAGTGGGAGGCTTTGAACCCAGGCAGGATGGCTCCAGAACTCATGCCCTTAACCAGGAACAGTAAGAGAGGAGACTGATCAACAGGTACTTCCTCCCACTGGATGCTAAGCTCCTGGGGATGGGGCCTCCTGTTTTGCTTCCCACTGTGTCCTTGGAACCTAACACCCAGCACCCAGTACCCAAGCACAGAGCGGGTGCCAAAAAGCACTTGATGAGCAAATGAAGCTGGGAAGCTTTTATGGAGAGGGCAGGATATGAGCAGAGCTTGAATAATGGAGCGGACCTGTGCAGGGACCCCTTTCTCTTCCTGGCTCTGTCCCTCTTCCCAGGTGTTTAAGGCAGGATCAGCAAGAGAGGGCCATTCAATGAGCTGTGCACGTGACTGCAAACCAAATCTCTGGGACGCAAAAAGGTGACACCTATTCTGGAAACTAAGTCATGAAGGGCTCTGTTAGCCCTGACTTGACTCTTTTACGTGGACACTCAGGTGCTCACTGCCTGCCCTCTCCAGTCCAGATCCTATAGATTTGGAATCTGTCACATTTCCTGCGTCCTGATCAGCTGACTGCCCTCTATTGGGTCCTGTAGCACCAGTGGTACTCTGTCTTCTGGGTGAGCTGACCCCCAGGGAAGTCTCCCCAACTTCCATCTCCTTAACCAACTCAGGACTGCTTTCCTCTGTGTTCCCACCAGTAGGCCCTAGCCTGAGGCTACCCACTCCCAGCTGCTCTGACTGCACCCACAAAGCCTGCTGCTTCCATCTCTTCAGTGAATTTAAGCCTACAACAATCTACTGCAAGCCTACACCCTCTTTAAACAGGAATCATGAGATCTTTAGAACAATAAACAAACCCCTCCTTCTTGCTGAGGATCAGCTACTCACTATTTAAGAAGAGAAAGCAAATTTATAGAAGGGGAGAGACAGCCTCTGGCAGCTGGCTGTCCCCTCTCTCCAGAAAGATATCATTAAACCCAGTGACTCCTGCCTGACAGCTGTAGAATGAACAAGGAAGGGCTCTCTCTGGCATTTTTGTTCCACCCACGATTTAACTGCATGTAATTGAACTAACTAGACTGTAAACTGAGGTTATGGGCAGTGTCTTATAAGAATAAGCTACTACTTTGAATCCCAAAAGTCTAGCGCAGTGTTTTACTTGTGGGAATCCAATAAACATAATTAATTTAGCTGACTGCTAAGGGTGTGTCTAAGCTTAAATACTCTAAATTACTTCTGACACCAAAGTGCTAGTTAGTCTGGGGTAGAAAGAAGCCCAGGTACTTAAGCCCTAATCCTGAAAATCAGAGAGAAAAGGAAATCTTAATCACCTTTCAAATCGCTCTGGTCCCCTCGTCTCAGTCTCTTTCCAACTCTAGGGCTTTGCTGCTGTCAAGCTGGGTGACCTTGGATACGTCCCTAAACTTCCTGGGTTCTTAATTTCCTGGTGCTGAATCAGGCAGGGTCAATACGATGATCCTACGGTCTCTTCCAACTCTGACATTCCAGGATTCTGGTTGACCAAAAAGTGGAGAGCAGGGATGGAATATGGAGTGGATACTCGGGCGTGGGGATGGTGTCTCTGAGAAGGAGAAAATAAATATAGATCTGGGAAGAGATTAAGAAGCACTAGAGACTAGGGTACACTTTGTCATCCCTTCAAAGGCTCACTGTGCTCTCACTAAGATGGTGTCATCCGTCACATCCTACGTGGTGTCCAGCTGATGCCCATGCACCTGGGCCCAACCTTTTCTTCCACTCATTCCTCCATGTGTGTGCTCTGCCTTGTTCCTGGCACTGCTCAAGGCACAGGGAAATTACTGGACTGTAAACTTAGGCCAAGGACAGTGTCTTGGACGTTGAGTAAGACAGGCATAGCTCTGCATATAGTTTACAGAATAGAGGGAAGGCAGATGTTTTAAAACAAAACAAAACAACTCAATTAAGTATTAAAAGCGAACCCATTGATTTAAGACTGTGTCAAGTATTCCCTACTCTTGGAAATCAGGGAAGGCTTCCCAGAGGAGGTGACCAGGAGATGGGTCACCCCATGCCTGGATCACTTCCCAGAGGGTCTTTCTGTCTCTAAATGATCCTGACAGAGCTTTTACAACACCAGTGTCTTCATGGAAGCTTTACAGTGGCCTCCTTGGGTACAAGCTCGAGTAGAGATTCAGTCTCCATTTGTAACCTCTTCCTGGCTGTTGCTCCCAGGACAGGCTGTTGCCCTTGGGTGCCCAGAGTGCCCTGGATATAGCTCTGTTACCTTCTGTGTACCCAAGAAAAGGGATCAGAATATGAGCTTTACCTTGTGAAAGCTCATCATCCCTGGGCTACCCTTGAATCAGATCTGACCACTGACATTTTCAGTAGCAAACAACTGAAAATTCTAATTCTGAAGCTCTTAAAGGGTGAGGAGAGAAAAAGTTAGAAATTAAAAGCAAAAGAGATTTGTTTGATAACTCAGATTCTCTAATTCTAGAAATAAGAGTGTCTGCATGATAAACTGGCATTCTCTTTGCTAGTTATATGTGTCCTTTACATTAGGGGTCCCCTGGGTTACAAACCAACACCTGTCCATGACCTGTTAGGAACTGGACTACACAGCCTGAGGTAACTGGCAGGCAAGCCAGCAAAGCTGAGCTCTGCTGTCAGATCAGTGGCATTAGATTTTCGTAGGAGCCTGAACACAGTTGTGAACTGCACAGGCAAGGGATCTAGGTTGCAGGCTCCTTGTGAGAATGTAATGCCTGATGATCTGTCACTGCATGTATTACATGTAATAGCATATACATGTATTTAGATTACAGATTACAATGTAATAATAATAGAAATAAAGTACACAATAAAGGTAATGTGCTTGAATCATCGTGAAACCATCCCCCTGACCCTGGTCCATGGAAAAACTGTCTTCCACGAAACCGGTCCCTGGTGCCAATAAGGTTGGGGACCACTGCTTTATATATGATTTATGACTTCCTCCCCCTATAAGGAGGTGCCCACGTATTTGACAGTAATCTTTTGTATCATCTTCATCATTAAGCCTTAATCCTAAAAAGAGTTGTCTCCTGGTACTCAAGGGGAATTGGTTCCAGGACCCCCATGGATACCAAATCTATGGATTGTCGAGACCTTGATATAAAATGGTGTAGTATTAGCATGTAATCTATGCACATCCTCTCGTATACTTTAAATCATCTCTAGATTACTTACATCTAATACAATGTAAATGCTGTGTAAATAGTTGTTACACTGTATTGTTTGGGGAATAATGACAAGAGAAAAAACCTGTATGTGTTCAGTACACACACAGCCATCCATTTTTTTTCCTGAATATTTTCAATCCTCAGTTGGCTGAATCCAAGGATGCAGAACCCACAAATATGGGTGGCTGACTGTATATCTGGTGCAAATTACTTCTAAAGACAGTGCTGAGAGCAGAGGTATAACAACTGTTAGTGAGAAGAGGAGTGAGCAGGTTTGGATAATATCTGGCCTCTGAAATGAATGCTGGTTCCTCATAGGAGGCATTTCAGAGAATACTAAGCAATTTTTGAGCTGTAAAACTTCAGGATAAAAGCTTCAATATCATCACCCCTTGCTGTTTTAGCAAACCACAAATTGCTACTATTTTTTGTCTGATTTTATATAAGGAATAATATATTATCTATAAAGGTAAAAGTATAGTCTCTCTGCAGAAAGCATATCTTTTTGTTGGGATCTGTCAGAGATATAGAGAGAAAATTGAGGAAGAGGCCAACGTGAGTCTCCAAAATACTTTACATCTTATCCCTCAAGTATATTCCCTGGGGCAAAACAGAAGCTCATAGAAATTCAAATATCTTGATTTGCACCATAAACTAGTGTCCAGAGACCTAGACACTGCAGCGGAGCTTGGTGTCCCATTTTTGGTGAGTTATTCTATTTGAGGTTACAGTAAAAGCCCTAGGGAGGACTTCTCTGGGCTGGGTTCTGAAGAACACAGGAGAGAAGCATATCCTGGGGACAATTTCCATCCTGGACAGAGAATGCAAAGGCAGAAGGGGTGTTCTGAAGAAAACTGTGGGGAGTTTACGTGATTAGAGAGGGTGGTGTTGGGGAAGGGGTCACGAAGAACTTAGCATTCCTTGCTGTAGACAAACAACTAGATCTGTGTTTTCAAAAGCTCATTGGAGCAGCTGGCAGGCAGCTGGATTGAAGAGACTCCTGGAGTCCTGATAACAGTGGGCTCTCCCTCCTCCCTACCCTCTTCAATTGCCCCATGAGCCTCTCCCAAATTTAACAAACTATTTAAAGAAGATCTCTCTCAGGGTTTCTCCAAGTGTAGTCCTGAGAATTTGCAGGGGAATCTCCTGGAGTTTGCACTCTTGTTAAGCTCCTGGGAGGCCCTTTTGCTCAGAAATATGAGAACCTCCAGGAGAAAGGATTCTGGGCAGGCTTCCCTGCTTCCATTTCCACTATTGAGAATGGTCATCTATTCAAGCCCTGAGTCTTGTGGTAAATTTTCTGTACATAGATGCATAATCTTAAAGCATGAACACCAAAGAGATTTCAGTGCTAATAGAAGGGGAAGAGATTTGGTGATTTTTTTTTTCTTTTGCTCATCTTTATTTTTAACTTGCACTACTTGTAGAATAGGAAAAATGTTAACTAAAATAAATGCAATGAGCACTCAGTATTTGCAAGCACTGAACAAGCCCATGGAAGAAATGAATTGCCTGAAAAGGGTTACAAACTGCAGGGAAGTGCTGTTGTTTTCAGCAGGAAAGAGAGGCCTGGTAACAACAGGAAGCGCTGAGAGGCCTCGGTACCAAGGCTTCCAAGCAAAGCGGTTCTGGAAACAATGGCTGCCTGTGGCTCGGGAATATTGGGCAGGAAATGAAAGGATGCTGGGGTGGGGGCTGGGGCAGAGCGAGGAACTGATAAGCATTACCTGGCTGTTCTTCACATAGTCGTAGCTGGCCCAAGATGAAGTCATTTTTCATAAATGCTCCCCATCTCCCATCAGTAAAATTGATTTTAGAAAAATACAAAAATGAAAAGCACCCATAGTGCTGTAGGTCTGGAAACCATTAGGAAGCTCTACAGCCTGGGAAACCAGAGGGTACAATAAGCAAAGGAAGGGATTTCTCACTCTTAGGACATGGTCATATCAGTGCGGAGAGGACCTTCGGATGAACTAGGCGTCTTTTAGAGCTAAGTCCCTGGAGGATTCCAGCCTCCATAAAAATAAAAATAGCCTTGGGGTTAACGGGAGTCTAGCCATACCAAAGAAGATATGTATAAACCTCCTGAGATTGCAGTTTATGTTTTATTTAACAGAAATTTCCGTTTATATGGGTGGAGTAAGCTGGGGAACCATTAACAGTACAAATGAGAAACAAAAACAAAACAAATAAAAAATTACCCTAATGTTTTGTCCTGAAAGACCTAGCTGTGAACCAGAGCTGGTAGGAGTCAGGACCTGAACATCGGCAGATAGAAATCGAATCTGCCTTCTTAATTTCCAGCCCAGCCTCTCCTCCCAGTGTCATCCAAGAAGCTGACAGATCCTGGAAGGAGGTTAGACCTGGAAGAAACATAAAGATCCAGAAATCATTTGGATCCAGAACTTGCTTCTAGCACAGATGAAAGTCTGAGGCTGGCAGTGGCTGATTTGCTGGAGGACATACAACTGGTTCATGTTGCTGTAACTGATGGATACCGTAGCACCTACTGCCTGCAAGATACCTAGGGGAATTCAAAGAAGAGGAAAATTAGTCTCCTCAAAGGTCAAGAATCTCATACATGTAGATTAGGGCAAGAATCCATGTTTCTTAATTCATTGTCTAAGTCCTTCTCTCTCATCAAGTTGTGCTTAGTTGTGAAGTCAGTCTCTACCTTCTGCTGCTTTCTGGTCTTGCCCATTCTTGGTTTCCCTAGTGTGGAGGTTATGCTTATAAAATGTACTGGAAAGTGCATGAATTTTGGATTCAAACAGACTTATGACTGCACCCCAGTTTGCCACTAGCTGTTTGAGCTTGGACAAGTTGTCTAACCACACAGAATCTTAGCTTGCCATCTGAAAATAGGAGGAGTAATGCCTACATCTCAGAGTTTTAAGAATTAAATGAAATAATGATGGTGAATTCATCCCCATAACCACCCATGAGGTATGCAAGAAAAAAAAAAAAAAAAAAAAGAGGTGGCCTGGACACACTCAGAGTAGAAAAAAATTTACATTGTCCTCATTCTTAAGATGATCAGTGTTAGTGAAGCATACAGTTCAAGAAACAAGTTTGCTTCTCTCCCATTAATCTGCTCAGTTCACGACCTTCTCCCCTGGGGCTCACTCTCAGGCACATGAGGCCATTCTCTGTATCCATTAGCACTTAAGAGCCTCCACCAGTGGTATCCCAAGGAGCAGGTGGCAAGAAAGCTGCTCATCCAGTAAATGAAACCCTGATCAAGTGATTCCACTGATGTGCGCTTTATGCAGTTACACTGAGGATTGAAATGATTTTAAATGAGTTGTTGTTGCCTAGGAATGTGCTAGGGGTTGACTGAGATCTTTCTGTCTTCCATCAGCAGCCCCATGGAGTGAGTGATGTCTGCCCCTACAAACCTGCTAATAACAAAGCTTTCTCCACAGACAGACAGCAGAAAGGATGAACCACATAAGTCTTTGTCAATTACACAAAGCCCAGCAGCTTCATCAATGGGACAAAACCCTTCTGTACAGTTTCTGTGTACAGATGAGCAGGGCCAGCTCTTAAGACCAAGGTCATATGGGGACTCCTTGCAGGTTTGTTTTCTATGTTATAGCATTTGAACCTTTTTCTCTACCCTTCCTCAGCCACAATCACTCCCACCCCAAACACACACACCCAGAGGCACCCTGTGGGAGTCCCTCCTAAGCTCTCCCCACTGGCTCTTTTGCCACTAATGACCTGTGGACCCAGACACATTCACCACTCTCAACCAGCCTTTTACGCGTGAGTCAGATAGGCTCTTACCTTTCCTAAAGAAATTTCAGGCAACAGCTAGAAAAGAGTGAGTCCTCTCACTTCCCCTTTCATTGACAAACCATGAGAGGTTGTCCCTTCTGACCCTAAAGGGACTCCTTATTTTTTTCTTTTTGTGGCAAGTCTTTTCTTCTAGATTACCTCCCATCCCTATTCCCCCCGCCCCTCCCCCCCACACACAAAGGCCTATTTATTTGAAGGGAAGAACTTCAGGGTTGGCCCTGATGAGGAAGCTGAAGGTCTAGTCCCAAAGCTGCCTGTATTGGACATTATTCTACAGGCAATGGGGAGCTATTGATTGTTTTGGTGTAGGGGAGCTTTATCATCAAGGTAGTGTTTTAGAAAGATTTGTCTGGAAGTGGAGATCAAGATAGAATGCAATCTTCCCAGGCAGTCAGTGAAAATGCCCCCAAGTTCCCTAATGTTTCTCTTCCACCGGACTGGTCTAGTCAGCATTCCTGGAATTCACCACATTATTTCTTGCCTTTCACCTTGTTTATACTGCTCTCTGTTTCCTGTCCCAAAAGAATGTGTATGACATTTACTAAGTGCTTACTCTATGCTAGGCACTTACATGAGCGTTCTGCATGTATTGTAATGTATATTGCATCACGTCAATTACATCATATGATAGCATCTCACATCCTTTCAAATCATCCCTCTGCACCAGTGTCAGAATTCTTATTGCAGCACCTTGACTTGTCCTTTATCCACTTAGCTCACAACATTGTGAGCCCCTGAGCGTGAGGGTCCTGTCTCAGCACTCCCCAACGTGGTCCCTCTCAGACAGCTGGCTCTCTATAAATGCACACAACTTCCTGTTCTTGTTCAACATCTAAAAGCTCTGCCTGACTTCCCCACCAGCTGTAATCTTTTTAAAAGAACTTTCTTTACATTTTTTGTGCCTGTCTAGGTTCCTTAGCATATTTTGTTTGATATTTTCATACTGGCCAAGTTACTTAATACCTTTGAGCTTCAGTTTCTTCATTTACAAAACAGAGATAAATACCTCCCTCATAAGGTGACTGTGAGGATTGCACTGGGTACAAATAATGGATAAGAAGTGTATAGCTCTGGGACCAGCACATACTAGGTTCACAATAATTACCCATTCCCTTCTTGGCTTCTTGAGGGCAAAGATCTTATTACCTTTTGTTCCTCTAGATGGGCCCTCAGTGCATCTGCTTTGGTAGAAGGAGAATCACTGTCATTGGGAAAGAGACAGCATTGGCAGCAGAGACCTGAGGGTCCCAGCAGGGATAAGTCACAGAGTGGACCAGAGGAGGACCTGGACACCTCTGCAGGAAAGTGCTAGTTTGGCTTGACATCTGAGAGCCTAAAAATGAGGAGGGCAGGGACCTGCAGCCGGTGAACCGGGCTCCACGCTGCCTTGCTCAGCAGGATAGCAGAGCTAGTCCTCAGCCATCCCGGGCCAGCAGATTGGGCAAATACTTCTGCTTCACAAGGGGTAATAACCTCAACAGGGTCACCAGAAAGGACTTCAGCAAACATTTAGAACTTGGGTCACTGATTTCAGAAGCCCCTCCATCTTCCTAAATGAAACTTGTTTTTCAAAATCCCATTTCTTTCTTTAAAAAAAAAATACTTTTACTATATCCCCTTCACGGAAAATTTAGAAAAGCAAAATTAAAAATAGAGAAAAGCAAAAATCATTTATTTTCTACCACTTAGCAGTAACTACCATTAACATCTCAGTGTGTGTGTATGTGTGTGTGTGTGGTTTGTGTGTGTATGTGTGTGAGAGACAGAGTTTCGCCCTTGTTGCCCAGGTTAGAGTGCAATGGTGCAATCTCAGCTCACTGCAACCTCCACCTCCTAGGTTCAAGCGATTCTCCTGCTTCAGCCTCCCAAGTAGCTGGGATTATAGGCACCCGCCACCATGCTGGGCTATTTTTTTTTTTTTTTTGCATTTTTTAGCAGAGACGGAGTTTCACCATGTTGGTCAGGCTGGTCTTGAACTTCTGACCTCAGGTGATCCACCTGCCAGTGTGTGTTATTTTTTGTTATTTAATATACTGGGGGAGAGGTAGTTTTAAAGAGACATTCTGTACTCTATATTTATATATAATTTTAATTTATCAACTGTTTTGCTATTTTTTTCAAAAGGAACTTAAAATTAGATACAAACCATGAGCTGTTGAATACTTAAAGATCAGCCCTGCAGAGGTAGGATTTAGGCATTTTGGCAGTCAACAGCAAGGAGCCAACCCACTCTACTCAAATCACACCTCCAAAGTTGCCACCAACTCATAGGACCTGCCTTCCTGTTGGGGAGTGTTTGAACCATGGTAGGTGTAGCTTAGGGCTTTTTCTATTCCTCGTCACTTGTGGTATCACAGAAAAAGCATGCACTTCGGCAGCGCACAAACCTGGGTTTGGATCCCAACTCTGGCACTTCCTAGCTGCAGGCCATTGGGCAATTTATCTATTCCCTCTGAGATTCAACTTTCCTATTTTCAAAATGGAGATCATTTTGTCTGTTTCATGGGTTGGCTACAGTTATAGAATGGAGAATGCTATAAAACAAACAAACAGGCCGGGCGCCGTGGCTCACGCCTGTAATCCCAGCACTCTGAGAGGCCCAGGCGGGCGGATCACGAGGTCAGGAGATTGAGACCATCCTGGTTAACACGGTGAAACCCCGTCTCTACTAAAAATACAAAAAAAAAAAAAAAATTAGCCGGGTGAGGTGGCGGGCGCCTGTAGTCCCAGCTACTCCGGAGGCTGAGGCAGGAGAATGGCGTGAACCCGGGAGGCGGAGCTTGCAGTGAGCCGAGATCGCGCTACTGCACTCCAGCCTGGGCGACTGAGTGAGACTCCATCTCAAAAAAAAAGAACAACAACAACAAAAAACAACAAATAAAAACCCACCTAAAGCCATGCCTGATACATAGTAATTATTTTCTTTGAGGAACCCAGATAGCAAAGGAGCACAGAAAATCCATCTGGAGAAAAATGACCAAGCTCCTGTTCAGGAAAACATTCTGAGTGCATCTGTTTTCTTTCTTTTTTTTTTTTCTTTTTTTTAATTATACTTTAAGACTTTAAGTTCTAGGGTACATGTGCACAACTTGCAGGTTTGTTACATAGGTATACATGTGCCGTGTTGGTGGGATGCATCCATTAACTCATCATTTGCATTAGGTATATCTCTAATGCTATCTCTCCCCGCTCCCCCCATCCCACAACAGGTCCGGGTGTGTGATGTTCCCCACCCTGTGTCCAAGTGTTCTCATTGTTAAATTCCCACCTATGAGTGAGAACATGCAGTGTTTGGTTTTCCGGCCTCGCGATGGTTTGCTCAGAATGATGGTTTCCAACTTCATCCATGTCCCTACAAAGGACATTAACTCATCCTTTTTTTATGGCTGCATAGTATTCCATGGTGTATATGTGCCACATTTTCTTAATCCAGTCTATCATTGATGGACATTTGGGTTGGTTCCAAGTCTTTGCTATTGTGAATAGTGAGTGCTTCTGTTTTCAAGGCTATTCTGGATGAGTAAGACATGGGACTGTCCTCATTGTCACCAAGGATCTCACAACTTAGTAATGGAGATGAATTAGAAACAAGCACCTCACACCTAGTGCTAGACAGAGTAGGCTTGCAGTAAATATTTGCAGGATTAAATTTATTCTGACAAATTTTTTCAGAAAAGGTAATATATTCTTCTAGTTCAAAATTCAAAAGTACAAAAGAATATACAGTGAGAAGTCTCTCTCCTACCAGAGGCCTAGCCCCAGCTTCCAGTTTCTTTTCCTGTAGACAACTAAAATTATTGCTCTCTTATGTATCCTTCCGTAGATATTGAATGCATGTATAAATAGATGTGTATATTTAATCTTTCATTCTCTCTTCACAAAAAGGAAAAGAAAAAAAACAATCATGGCCAGGCACGGTGACTCATGCCTATAATCCCAGCACCTTGGGAGGCCGAGGCAGGTAGATCACCTGAGGTCAGGAATTCAAGACCAGACTGGCCAACATGGTGAAACCCAGTCTCTACTAAAAATACAAAAATTAGCCAGGTGTAGTGGCACGCACCTGTAATCCCAGCTACTCAGGAGGCTAAGGCAGGAGAATCACTTGAACCCAGGAGGCAGAGGTTGCAGTGAGCTGAGATTGTGCCACTGCACTCCAGCCTGGGTGACAGAACAAGACTCTGTCTCAAAAACAAAAAAAAAAGAGAAAAAACAACCAGATGCTATCATACCATTATTCTGGTCTGCTAACAATATATGTTGTTCTTTTTGCCTAACAATATATCTGAGAGACCACTCTATGTCTGTACATAAAAGTTTTCTCATTCTTTTTAGTGACCACATAGTATTCCACTATGTGAATCTTCCATTATTTGTGTTACTACCTGCTATTGATGACAATCTTGTGCAATTATGAAAACTGCTGTAATGAATAGCCTTGCACATGTCTTACATATCACGTGTACAAGAATATCTGTGGGATACATTTCTAGAAGAAGAACGACTGGGTCAAAGGGTATGTGTACTTATAGTTTTAACGGATATTGTCAAATTGCCCTCCAGAGGTTGTATCAATGTCCCCTACCAGTTGCAACGCATGAGAGTACTTGTTTTCCCATAGCCTTGCCAACACTGTGTGTTAACAAACTTAGGTACCTTTGCCAATCTGAGAAGTGAAAAATGATATATCAGTGCAGTTTTAATTTGCAGTGGAATTGAATTTAGATAATTCTAGAAAGTGCCACAAAGGGAGGAGGCACAGGAGAGATGCGAACACGGAGGAAGGAGAACCTCGTTCTGCCTGAGGAAGGCCTTATAGAGAAGTTGGGGGTAGAGCTGAATCCCAAAAGATAAGCAGGAGTTTCTCAGTGGAGAAGAGGCAATGGGCTCGGACGAGGGAACATCGGGTGCAAAGCCGGGAAGGTGTGAAGGTGCAGAGCATATTCAGGAAGTGGCAGGCTGTCCAGCGTGACTGGAACATGGCATTCCTGTGTGGGGCTGAGAGGTTGGGAGAGCTCCGCAATTAGCAATGAGACTGGCAGCGGGGAGTGTGGCCAGATTGTGGAAAACCTCCTAGGCCTCCTTCTAAATCAAATCTCGGTTTTTAAAAGATAAAATATATTCCCTGTCTGTAGGAACTAAAGAGAAAACAGAACTAAAGCCCATTCTCCCCAAAATGAATTCGAAAGTGAAATAATAATAAAACAATCGCTTTGAATCCTGTAGGGAAAATGAGAAGTACAGTATAAACACTTCTCACTCTTTTTTTCCTCTTTTTCTCCTGGAAGGAGGTTATATTTGAGTTAAATGTATACAGTTTCTAACTAACAGTTCCCAAAGGATGGTTTCAAAAATGTTCTGAGCCAGATAATGCTCTAGTTTCTCAAAGGGTAGTGCTCCTTTGGATTTATATGTTCTCATCTATAACAATAAGAAACAGTTGCATTACTTATAGCATCACTCTTTATGTATGTGAATAATGATGAACCATTATTCCAGTAACCAATAATGAAGGATATGGACAATATAAATCAGAAATAAGAAGCTTTTCTCCTGATATAAAAAGCACAAGCAACAAAAGAAAAAAATAGATAAATTGGACTTCACTGAAATGTAAAACTTCTGTGCTTCAAAGAACACCATCAAGACAGTGAAAAGACCACCCACAGCATAGGAGAAAATGTTTGCCAATCATAGGTCTAATAAGAGTCTAGTATTCAGAATACATAAAGAAATCTTATAACCCAGCAAAGACCACCCAACTAAAAATGGACAAATTATCCAAATAGACATTTCTTCAAAAGAGATGTACAAATGGCCAGTAAGCACAAGAAAAGATGTTCTACATTGTTAGTTTTCAGGGAAATGCAAACCAAACTGCAATGAATACCACTTCGCAACTACTAGGATGACTACAATAAAAAAGATAGACAATAACAAGTATTGACAAGGATATGGAAAATTGGAACCCTCATCCATTGCTGGAAGGAATGTAAAATGGCACGACTATTGTGGAAAACAGTTTGGCAGTGCCTCAAAAGTTCAATGTAGAGTCACCGTATGACCCAGCCATTTCACCCCTGGATATATATCCAGGAGAATTGAAAACATATATCCATACAAAAACTTGGACATAAAAGTTCATAGCAACAATATTCCTAATAGCAAAAAGCGGAAATAACTCAAATTTCTGTCAACTGGTGAATGAATAAACAAAACGAAGGCTTTATTTGGAATTTTATTCAGCCATAAAGATGAATGAAATACTGACACATGCTACAACATGGACAGACCTTGAAAACACTATGCTAAATGAAGGAAGTCCATCACAAAGGCCACATATTTTAACATCTAATTTATAGGAAATGTCCAGAATGGGCAAACCCATAGAAAATAGAAAGTTGATTAGTGGCTGCTGGAGCTGGGAGAGGGGAAAATGGGCAGTAACTACTAATAGATATGGGTTGCTTTCTTGAGAGATGAAAATATTCTGGAATTAATGTGATGGTTGCTTAACTTGTGAATATACTAAAAATCACTTAGTCGTACACTTTAAAGGGTGAATTCTATGGTATTTCAATTATATTTCAGGTTTTTTGTTTTTAACTTTTTCTTTTTTTTTTTGAGACAGAGTTTCACTCTTGTTGCCCAGGCTAGAGTGTAACGGCACGATTTCGGCTCAGTGCAACCTCCACCTCTCAGGTTCAAGCGATTCTTCTGCCTCAGCCTCCCAAGTGGCTGGGATTACAGGCATGTGCCACCAGGCCTGGCTAGTTTTTTATTTTTAGTAGAGACGGGGTTTCTCCATATTGATCAGGCTGGTCTCGAACTCACCATCTCAGGTGATCTACCCGCCTTGGCCTCCCAAAGTGCTGGGATTACAGGCATGAGCCACCGTGCCTGGTCAACTGTTTTTTTTTTTTTTTAATTTTATTTTTTTGAGACAGCGTCTCACTCACTCTGATGCCCAGGATAGAGTGCAATGGTGTGATCTCAGCTCACTACAACCTCTGATTCCCAGGTTCAAGCGATTCTCCTGCCTCAGCCTCCTGAGTAGCCGGGATTACAGGCATGCACCACCACACCTGGCTAGTTTTTGTAGTTTTAGTAGAGACGAGGTTTCACTGTATTGGGTAAGCTGGTCTTGAACTCCTGACCTCAGGTGATCCACCTACCTCAGCCTCCCAAAGTGCTGGGATTATAGGCGGCATGAGCCACTGCAATTGGCCTATATCTCAGGTTTAAAAATAAAAAATAAAAGATTTAAAAGGAAACTTTTCTCCAAGGAGGACAAGCCAAAGCCTCAACATATTTTTAAATCTTTTTTCTTAGAAAATTAGAAATTGGTTAATTTTTTTTTTTTTAAGAACAGAACACATTATGCTTCATTAAATAAATACCACAACTTTTCAATATTTCTTTAATTCCACATTAGGCCAGGAGGAAGAGAGTAGAAATAAAACAGGGCGGAGGAAGGAGACTCAGAGGGACAATTGGGGTGGGCAGTGACCTCCAGGCAGGGAGAGCCTCGCAGAGGCCAGGGAGGAGCATGGGACAGAAGAGTGGAACAGGGATGGGGAAAGGATGGGACGGGAACAAAGAACAGAGGCTGGCAGAGAGAGCCCTTGGATTCTGCGGGGGAAACGCCCAGGAAGTTCTGTGCTCAGAACCCAGAGAAATGAGGAAGTAATGTAAATCTTTACTGCATCTCTTGGGAAAATGCGGAAGAGGGGCCCACTCACAGCACAGCAAAACTGTTTAAAACTCCCCCCTCTCTCCCATGTGCATCGCAACAAATGCTCACAGGATTTCTTCCTGTGCAGTGTCTTGTCTCTCTCATTATCTTACCCTCTTCCCTCAAGTATCATAATTCTTTGCCCACCAGCAGCTCTTGGTTCTTTTTATTACCTCAAACAAGATGATGAACATATCCATCATGCCCAAAAGTTTCCTCGGGCTCCTTTGTCATTCCTCACTCCCGCCTCTGCCCTGCTTTCTCTTCCTAGAAGTTAGTTTGCATTTTCTAGAGTTTTACATCAATGGAGTCCTACCCTGTGTAGTCTTCCATAATCTGGCTTCTATACCCAGCCGACTGTCTTTGAGCTGTACTCATAGGCTTTATCGTATACTCCTTGTTGCCGAGTATATTCTGTTATGTGTACACACCATGAGACTTTACTTTGAAGGTCAGGATTGCAGGACTCAGAGAAGGGACGAAATCTGACCACATCAAGACCTTACCAAATTCCAGAATGGAGATAGGGGAGTGCCTGTTTCCCTAAAATACAAATGCCATTTGCACTATGAAAGAATGTGGCCACCACAACCACGTAAATGACCAAATACAACTGTGCTTCCTTCCATCTCTGTCTCCAGGTCTGATCAGGTCCCAGGCACACGGGGAGCTGAGACAGCTTAGCAGTGTTGTGACTTCTGGGGGTAACTCTGAGAAATGTTTGACTTCTGGCCTTTTCTGCAGTAAACCCTTCGAGAGGTTAGGACTTGAGGAAAACATGTTACTTATAAGTGTAAAATATGTTACTTGTAAATAAATAAAACAAAGGACTTTATAATGTTTTATAAACTGTAAAGCATAAACCAAAGGCAAGATTTTATTTTCCCTCAGAAACCACTTCAAGTTGTATTTTGTGCTCAGATTAAAATTTAACATTTAAGGTAACTGATCTAGGAAAAACAAAATGAAACAAGGGAGTTAGAGGGCCATCGGTGAAACGATTCTAAGAAGCTATAATATTATGTCATCAGCAGCAACTATGTGTACCTCTGTAGCAGGAGACTCAGAGTTCTGTGGGCCCAGGATGAATCCCACAGAATGAGCTCTGTGACTCTGACCTCCAGCGTCACCCCTTCCCATGCCTAAATCGACAATAGAAGCTTGCTTTCTGTCTGTAACTACTCAGCTATTTTGATCAAGCTTCTTCTACCCTGTCCAGAATCCTAGAGTGTCCCCAATCTGATTGGACCCCCGGGACAATAGTTTAAAGAATTCTGAGACTTTGAGACTAAACAGTAGCCACTGCAACACTACCCTCCAGGGCTATTTTCAGACCCTTGCTATTCTGAGTGTGCGCTGCAGATTAGCAGTACCTGCATGACCTGGAATTTGTTAGAAAGGCAAATTCTCAACACTCCTACCACCTACCTCCCTACTGAATTGCAATATGCGTATTAGTGAAATCCCCAGGTGATTGTATGCACATTAAGGTATGTGAGAAGCCCTGGTCTAGACTAGTGGTTCTTCAACATTCCTTTTTTTTTTTTTTTTGAGACAGAGTCAGAGTCTAGTTTTGTCGCCCAGGCTGGAGTGCTATGGCGCAATCTTGGCTTATTGCAACCTCTGTCTTCCAGGTTCAAGTGATTCTCCTGCCTCAGCCTCCTGAGTAGCTGGGATTACAGGAGCCCCCCACCATACTTGGCAAATTTTTGTATTTTTAGTAGAGATGGGATTTCACAATGTTGGTCAGGCTGGTCTCGAACTCCTGACCTCAAGTGATCCACCCACCTTGGCCTTTCAAAGTGCTGGGATTACAAGCATGAGCCACCGCACCCGGCAGTTCTTCAACTTTTGAGTACATCAGAATCATCTGGAGGACGCTGGGCTGCAGGACCTGATCCAGGGACTACAGCCTGAGAACCGCTGCTCTAATGTCTAGAGCTGGATGGTGACACAGAGATTGAGTCCTTTCCCATTACTGAGTAACAGTGATGGAGAATTCCTACATCTTCCAACTCAGCCCAAGATGAGAAATCCAAGAAAGCTAACACTCCACAGTGAGTGGCACCACGACCTCTTTCTGGGTTGTTTTAACATTGCCTCCCACTTAAGCAAAGCCACGGACAATAGGTTCTAAGGCCTTTGTACCAAAGCCAGAATAAATTTATGGCAGAGGCTCTGTCTCAGAATGTGTTTTCCCACCTTTGAGACAAATGGAGCCTGAAGTGCTGCAGATGAGAGCTACGGTACTGGGAGGTCCCTATCTGAGAACAGGCTGGAACAGGTTGGTTACCCTGTACTGCTCCTTTTGTGGAGTGTTCTTTATCAAGGTCCTTAGAGTCCAAGGCTTTTGTGCTTGAGTCCTCCTCCTTGTGAGTGTTCCGAGTTCTTAAGTCCACTTGTGCCCAGCACAGCACAGCAGCCATGCACTGTGGTACAGACTTGAAATGCAGAACACCCTGAGTGCCAAGCACAGCTCCCAGACTGCTAACTCACAACCCATACCCTGTTAGATCCTACTGCCTTTGTGCTGCAAAGATACACCTACGTGCACAGAGAAGACATCTCATGGAAGCAAAATTACTCCCAAATAAAAAAATTTGCTAAAGAAGGACACAACAGCCATTCTAAGAAGTAGAGATGAGGCCAGGCGTGATGGCTCATGCCTGTAATCCCAGCACTTTGGGAGGCTGAGGCAGGTGGATCACCTGAGATCAGGAGTTCAAGACCAGCCTGGCCAACATAGTAAAACCCTACCTCTATGAAAAATACAAAAATTAGCTGGGCGTGGTGGCAGGCACCTGTAATCCCAGCTACTCGGGAGGCTGAGGCAGGAGAATCATTTGAACCTGGGAGGCAGAGGTTGCAGTGAGCCGAGGTCACACCATTGCACTCCAGCCTGGGTGACAAGAGCGAAACTGTCTCAAAAAAAAAAAAAAAAGAGGGGGAAGTAGAGATGAGTTTTGACCTGTACAAGGTTGGTCATCTACCCCAAGTGCCCACTGGATGGGAAGAGGCAAGCTCTGTTTTCACCAAGAAAATCAGATTATACATTTATATTATAGATAAGTTGCAAGTAGAAATAATATTGGTCATTGTGGAATGCTTCTTATATGCCAGGGTCTGTGCCAAATATTTGTAAATATTATTTCAGTCCTAAGCTACAAGATTAATATCACTATTATCCTCCTTTCACACACGTGGAAACTAAGAAACAGAACTCTTGTATATTTTGCCCAAGGGTACAAAAGCAGTTTGGTATCCAAATCTGCACTCTCAACCATAGACTGTATGCTGGCAGGTTACCAAACAGTGAGGTGTGGTGGGGAAAGAATCCACCATCATTGTTCACAATAGGGATTTTGAGAGAGAGAGAGGGAGAGAAAGAAAGAGAGAGAGAGAGAGAGAGAGACTTTAAGTATCATTGGAACTGTTTCTATTTATCTATCTATTTGCATGAGCATGGGAAACAAAATGTCACGAAGAAGGCTATTTTATAAAACAGATCAAATCATAGCTCTTCTGGCTGAAGACAGGCAGAGGCTCTGGAACCCCGCCCACTCCCACAGCACCCCCCCCACCACACCCTACTCCCATGCTGTGCTCACTCCTAGGAAGTGGTTCCACCTCTATGGTCTCTGGCCTCAATATTTCCAATTCCAAGTCCATTCCCTGAGGGGCAAACCATGGATGTGTGCTGGAAGGGAACACTCCAGCCTTTGAGAATGCACAACCTTTGAGAGGCAGCAGATTAGTATGGTGAACTTTATTGAGCACTTAAAATTACAGTTACTTGAAGGTCACAAGGGAAAGGAATGCTTAGAGCACATCATAATAGGGAATTCAGGTAGAATGTTGAGTCTGAATGCCTTGTGTCTAACCGCATAAAGATCCAATCCAGCTTCAAATTGTGTGTAGGCATGAGTATATGTAATAAGCATTAATGAATTGGCATTGGTCTGATCTACAGCATTAATGGATTGAGTATGTGTTGGAAGTGTGAGCACAGTAGTAGCCCAAGCGTTAATTCATGGAGGTCCCACATCACTGTGGTAGCCTCGAGAAGCCAATGAAGATCTCAGCACCCTCAGTGGGTTGTTTGGTGGGTGGGGTTGTTCTATCCCAAACGTCCATTCACAGCACTCTCACATGGGGGAACTCAGGTGCATCTGTCCAGGGACCAAAGTGGCAAGTGATCTGCTGCTCTCTCTGTACCATCCAGAAGGCCTGTATCTGCCCCTCTGGGTCACTGAGTTGGCTGGTTCTTTCAAAATCAGCCGCCAGGAGAGAACAGCACAGCCAGACCCTTCTACCAGGGCACTGAACCTCTGGAGAGGCAGGAACTCAGGAAGCCCTGTCAGTCCCTTTTATGTTGTCCATTAAATCAATGACTGGTTTCGATCCACGGCGGGCGGGGGGTGGAGGTGGGGGGGGGGCAGTTCTCACCTTAAGAAACAAACAAACAAACAAAAAACACTTTAACCTTTAAATCACCTTCAATATTCTGGCAGATTTTCTTCCAGTCTTTTTTCCTTCGAATTTTTAAAATACAAACTGAATTTACAATGTATATTCAATTTGTCGAAGATTTTCTTCTTCTAAAAGAATGGAGTTGTAAGCATTTTCCAATGTATTAATTATTTTTTTTAAGCAACAAGTAATCATGAGTGACTTAAGTAAATTTGCCTGTGCCTTGATGTCCTCATGTTTAGAATAAAGCAGTGGCTCTCTAATTTTTGCATGCATCAGAGTCACCCAGAGGGTTTTTTAAAAGGCACAGATTGCTGGGCCCCACCCCAAAATCTCTGAGTTAATAGGTCGGGAGTGGGGCCTGAAGATTTGCACTTCCAACTTCTTAGGAGATGCTGATGCTGCTGGTCAGAAGACCATACTTGGAGAACCAGTGAAATGAAGAGTTGTGGGATGTGCAAGCTTACCAATGGTCTCAAAATCTAAGTTTTTGAATATTTTTAAAAATTATTTTAAAAAAACAATTCTTGGCCAGGCGTAGTGCCTCACACCTATAATACCAGCTCTTTGGGAGGCCAAGGTGGGTGGATCACCTGAAATCAAGTGTTGGAGACCAGCCTGGTCAACATGGCGAAACCCAGTTCTCTACTAAAAATACAAAAATTAGCTTGGCCTGGTAGCGGGTGCCTGTAGTCCCAGCTACTTGAGAGCCTGAGGCAGGAGAATTGCTTGAACCCAGGAGGTGGAGGTTGCAGTGAGACAAGATCGCGCCACTGCCTCCAGCCTGGGCAACAGAGCAAGTCTCAAAAAAAAAAAAAGCAAAACAAAAAAACAATTCTTTAGCAACACCCTATGATTTTTTTTTTAATACGAAAGGAACATCACCTACCACTTACAAGTAATCGTTTCCACTTGTAAGTCATATGAGTTCCATACTTATATCTCTTTGAAGATACCTGGATTTTTAAAAGGATATCTTTAAAAGACAGGCATATTTACATCTAATACTTAATTGTTTTCTTCTTTTCCTTTACATAGTTCCATATGTTTTGAAGAGCTGTGCAGAATTTATAGAGACTCACGGCATCGTGGATGGAATCTATCGGCTTTCAGGCGTCACCTCAAACATACAACGGCTAAGGTAAGCTAAAAGAATAGCCCTAAAAGAATTCTCCCATGATTCTTCCTGTGTCCATGCCTCTGTCCGCCGATGTCCAGAGTATTAAAGACCCAAAGGAACTGAGGGAAGTGTGGCAGCACTGAAGATCAGATGCAGTGGTTTTCAGATGCCTGACTGTTCTTAATCTAATCAGGAAACCCTCCAGCCTGATATAATTCTTTCCAACAGAAGCTCCTAAGGCTTTCAATCTGTTTCTTTGTCTTGAACTAGATATATTCTTCTTAGGTGAATTTGATTTAACTCAAATGATTTAAATGACAAGTTAAGGAAAACTTGATTTATTATCATTTGCTGGCCAGCCCAAAGCTCAGTTAGACTAGGTTCCTGTTACTTAGTGTTCAGAACCCTGAGATCCATGTCAGTTTTTCTGCTGGCGCACCCTCAAATCTGACGTTTTATCTGGTTGAGAAATCAGAAGCCTGTATGATTGTACGTGTCTCTAACTGATGCTAGGATTTTAAGAATTACTGATGAGTGAAAAAATAAATAAAAATAAATAAAAAAATTACTGATGGGTGAACTATTTCCAATTTTATGTATTTATCCTAAATATTTGGAAGAAATTTTTATCACATTAAATAAAGAGGGCAAAACATTTTATACAAAACACAGGTATGTGTGTGTTTTATATTTATATAGAGAGTATATAGAAGGTAGAGTATATATATATATGATTGTATATGACTTAAACAATAGATCTGTTTATTTTGCATATTGTTCCTTAACACCAAAAGGAACATAATTTAATGTTATTTTAATTATAACATTTTATTATTACCTACATTTATTATATGTTCTTTAGTTATAAATGTAGACTTTTAAAACAAAAAAATTATTGTTACAAGGTTAATATAATAAGTTGTGCAGGTAATTCAGTTTTCATATTCTTTCTCCTGTTTGGTTTCTGCCCTTTCACCCCAGATTTAGATTGTAATTAAATTATACCAAAGAAATAGAGCGTCTTTTTTTTCTTCTAGAGAAGTGGTAGCTGTTAAAAAAAAATTGGTTTATTGCAGCCATAGATTTTAATGAATCTATGTGTTTACACAATTTCACTAATTTACTAGTACTCCATTCAATGGCAAATACTTCTTAATGGTTTGAAATATACTGCATAGTAGGTTGCATCCTGGAAGGACACTTGGGTAGTAATGAATTATTTTTTATTTGAGCACTGACCTTATCCTTGACAAGAGAAATCTTTGGCTAAATAAATGAATAAGCTCTAGATTGCTCTTGTTCTGCTCTCTTAAAAACATTCTCTTTTTAAAAGAGAGCTATGCCAAGAGAACATAGCATGGCATAGTTCTGTTCTAAAACATAGCATGGGCCGGGCGCAGTGGCTCATGCCTATAATCCCAGCACTTTGGGAGGCCAAGGTAGGTGGATCACTTGAGGTCAGGAGTTCGAGACTAGCCTGGCCAACATGGTGAAACCCCATCTCTTCTAAAAATACAAAAATTAGCTGGGCATGGTGGCGGGCGCCTGTAATCCCAGCTACTTGGGAGGCTGAGGCAGGAGTATCGCTTGAACCTGGGAGGTGGAGTTTGCAGAGAGCTGAGATTGTGCCAGCCTTAGCGACAACAATGAAACTCCATCTAAAAAAAAAAATAGCATTTCATAGATCTCTTTTCAAAGCCCCACTCAGTTTCTTTCAGGTTCTGAAAGCATCAGGGATTTCCCTACCCTTCATTAAAGGGGTAGGCCCAGAGAATAGGAGAATGGGCAGTGAGCTGTTTTAAAAATGCTGGTTCTGAGAGTACTGTTGACTTTGTCACATTAGATGACTAAGTGAATACTCTCAAAAAGCTTAACTTCTCTTCTATATTAAAGCTCAAATTTGTCATTTTTAAAACAGATTTTAGTTTATAAGTATTAATATATATATTATTTGAGGCAGTATATTCATGTGACCTTTTAGGAAATGTTTTCTAAATGTTTTTCAGGCCTGGAATTGGATGATGTTCCAAGACATCTGTCCTGTAGGAGTCACCATCAGGCAGTCTAGAAGGTTCTATTGAGCACCAAAAAGATAGTTGATTAGGCTGGGCATGGTGGCTCACGCCTGTAATCCCAGCACTTTGGGAGGCCGAGGCGGTCGGATCATGAGGTCAGGAGATCGAGACCATCCTGGCTAACATGGTGAAACCCCGTCTCTACTAAAAATACAAAAGATTAACCAGGTGTGGTGGCGGGCGCCTGTAGTCCCAGCTACTCAGAGGCTGAGGCAGGAGAATCACTTGAACCCGGGAGACGGAGGCTGCAGTGAGCCAAGATTGCGCCACTACACTCCAGCCTGGGTGACAGAGCGAGACTCCATCTCACAAAAAAAAAAAAAAAAAAAAAAAAAAAAAGGTTGATTAAAGTTCTCAAAGTTTGGGTTTGAGTCTCCAGATAAAACAAGGTCGTTGATATGGATATATGGAGATGAGCGACAACAACCTGACCTACCCTAGTTTCGGTCTCTCCTGTAAGAAAGGGAAATTCATTTTGAACAATATTTTGGAAAAACTGAAATCTCAATAGGACTTTTTGGCAAATTGTGTTGCTATTTCCCCAATGTTCATAACCAAGACTGCAGACATGATGCCATGGGAAATCCATTTGTGAATGAGCATTGTGTCTTTCTCATCACAGCAGATTTTGCAAGGAAGATCCAAACCTGAAATGGAAGTCTTCCTGTGACTTCCTCGGGCCTGCAGTAGAAGATCTTTTTGAATTAAGGTCAAAAATATAGTCAGATCAGCAGTTTAGGGTCTTTTTACCCCTAAGCAGCCAAGCAGCTGCTGACATGGAACATACACTCCCTGGGATTGTTATGTCTCCGTCTGTGTTGTTTCAGGCAAGAGTTTGGCTCAGATCAATGTCCAGATCTGACAAGGGAAGTGTACCTCCAGGACATCCACTGTGTGGGCTCGCTCTGCAAGCTCTACTTTAGGGAGCTGCCCAACCCCCTCCTGACTTATGAGCTCTATGAGAAATTCACGGTGAGTGTTTGGATTTCCATTATGGTTACCGGGTGGGATGCATGGATGGGCCAAGAAGAGTTTCAGCACTAAAATAACAATAATAACACTCACCAGATGGTTGACATTATCTTAGCATGGTGAGGGAGGTAGGATAATATGGTAAGGAAAATAGGGTAGTGGAACTGTTTGCTAAATTTTTCTTTCTTGAATTTTCAGAATCATGTTGTTTGTTTTAAGAGCTGGGTTGAATTATCTCCATGTTTATTCAACTGAATGTGCCTTATTGTATAGGGAGGAAACTGAGAACCCCAGAAGTAAAGTGGCTGGCCCAAGGTCACACAGCAGAGGCAGGACAGGAACCTGAGACTTCTCATGCTACACCCTTTGCTAGCTTTTTTATCAGACGATTCCCTCTGTGTTTCTTTTGTGGGCTGGGGAAAGAGGTGGGTGGGTAGAGAAGGGAGAGGGAACAAACAAATGTCAAGAGGGGTCAGAAAGCTGGGAAGCAAAAAGAATATGAGAAAAACAGCCAAGACGGAGAGCAGGATAGGACGGTGAGTTGGGCTGTTGGAGAGGATGGATGGGCATTAGCAAAACACTTAAGTAGCAGCTGTATGGTCACCAAATAGGGCACAGTAGAAAGAAGAATAAATGCTTACAGGGTGGCTGTAGAGATAGCGTGAAAAACATGACTTGAACATTTGGCAGCATGAGAGAAGGTGTAGAGTAGGCAGAGGGCTGGGTTTAACCAAGGTTGGGGTTCATCTGGCAAAGAGGGATGAGGGAGATGAGAGCGTGTGCTGGGGACATTGAAATAATTGACCATGGAATTTAGTGTAGATGCGAAAGGAAGTGAGGGCACAAGGTAGATGAGTAACAGTGTAAAAGTAGATCATCCCAGTGAAGTCAGTGGAGTGTTGAAGTATGGTAGTTAGAGAGAGATGTTTGAGAGTGAGATTATGACGAGGTTACGGTTTTGGGTAAGGACTAGATCTAGTCACCAACAGTGGGAGGGATCGTTTCTCATGGCTCCTGTAATAAATTTATTTTGAGTATATGAAAGGTTCTTCAATTTGAAATGATATAGGAATAAATGAATGGTATTTCTTAAAAATGGGCTTGGGCTGTAAAAATATGTTTAGGAGTTTTCAGTGGTACAGGGAAATATTCAAATGACAATTGAAGAAAAACTAAATGCACAACTGTATATTAAGAAAGGATTAAAAGGAAAGATGTTCAAAAGACTAAAAGACTAACAGCTATTCATTTCAGTGATGGGATTTCAGACAGTTTCTCCTGTTTCTTTAACTTTCATAATTTTGCCCACTATTAGTTTTTAGCAAACAACAACAACAACAAAAATCTTCTGGTTATATATACTTAAAGAATTTTAAAAAGGGAAAACAAAATCAAGAAATAGGGAGAGAAATGAAGATTTAAAAAAAAAAGAAAAAAATAGTCCAAAGCACATAAAAAAATGGGCATAAATGTTGACCTCTAGAGAAGTCAACATGTACCAGCTGGCATAGGTTAGGGGACCCCTTTCCTTTAGATCTAAGGCAGAAGGTAAAGAAGCCTCCAATCTGCGTGGCTAAGTTGGAAATAATGGTATCCCCTACCCATGGGACCACAGAAGAGTCTTTCCTAGGAACCAAGAAGGAAGGTGTTGTGAGCTTCATGTGGCTCTGTCAGATTATAATCACTTTCACCATATGTAAGTATTTGGTCATTTTAAGAGTAATCCTATTTAATAATAGACACTATGAAAAATGAAGGAAAGTAAAAAGGAACCATCGGTCTGTCTTCTTAAAGACCAAAGACAATTACAGTTAACATGTTGTCGATATTTCCTTCCATCTTTATTCTTTCCATAGTGTTTTTGCTGTGGTTTGTGTTTTGTTTTCCAAAATCAAAATAAAATTTTATTGCAAAAGTTAAAGTAATACAGAAACGTATAAAGGAGAAAGCATAAATCTCAAGTCACCTGAAATTCCATACCTCAGGCATATTTGCTATTAACAGATGGAACTATTAACTATATCTGTAGTAATAAATGTTAACAGATCTCACCACACACACACACATACACAAACACACACACACACACACATTCTCACTTGTCACTACTACATATTGCTGTTTGGGGATGCTTTTAATTCAACAGTGTGATCATCTTTCTGTGTTAAGAAATACAGGAAGACACTGTGTTTACAGCATTCTCTCATGTGTGCCATGATTTCTGAAACCAAGCTCCCACTGATGGACATTTAGCTTTTTCATTTCTCAAGACGTTCCTTTTATAAACATTATAATACACATCTTTTCACCTATATTTTTACACTATTTTTTATTTGTTTATATCCTTAGAGAAAAATCATTGAATTAGATTTGCTGTGTAAAAGGTTCTTGTTTAAAATTTTGTCACATATTGCCAGTCTGGCCTCCAGAAAGACAAGGAATGCTCTTTTCCCTGCAGACTTTCCAACCCTGGGTATTTCCAATTGGTTAAATTATTTGTCGACCTGAATTAACTAAAAATAATACCTTATTGTTGCTTTAATTTGTGTGTAAGACTTTATTGTTTTCAATAGAGTCGTAATCCTCTTATCAGTACGATATTACCATCTTTGAATATGACAGAATGGAATATCATTATGTTAATGAACTGAATCAGTCTAATTTCTTTTAACTAATATCTCATTCTATTATAGTTGGGGGTAGATAGGAATTCTTTGTCTGGAAACTTTAGAAATACAATTTTTCCTTAGCTCTTGTCTACAGGCTCAGAATGAAACCCGTATTTATCTCTCCCCTCTTCTGTTCCCTGATATTGCTAATCATTCTGTTTTCTCACAGCAACTGAAAAATACCAAGGTAGCTTGTCAACCTGCCATCAGAGTTGAAGGAAATCTGACATTGTATTTAAACAGTTTATTTGACACTAAAAAACAGGGATGTTTTGTTATGACAACTAACTCTATATACATAGGACCTAGTGAAGTTAACTATGTTGGAGAATGTATCATTTAATAGATTTCTTTGATCACAGATAATATAAGCAAACCCTCAGGGGTTTGGAAATAGCTCTGTTACATTGTCATACATTCTCCCTATAGTTTACCCAAACCTACTTGCACAGCTAAAGTAGAATAATACCTGTTTTTAACTTTTAATTTAGGTTCAGGGTACATGTTCAGGTTTGTTATATAGGTAAACTTGTGTCACGGGGGTTTGTTGTACAGATTATTTTGTCACCCAGGTACTAAGCCTACTCCCAGTCAAGTAGTCCCCAGTATCTGTTGTTCCTCTCTTTGTGTCCATGTGTTCTCATCATTTAGCTCCCACTTATAAGTGAGAACATGCAGTATTTGGTTTTCTGTTCCTGCATTAGTTTGCTAAGGATGATGGCCCCCGGCTTCATCCATGTTCCTGCAAAGGACATAATCTGATTCTTTTTTATGGCTGCATAGTATTCCATGGTATATATGTACCATATTTTCTTTATCCTATCTGCCATTGTTGGGCATTTAGGTCGATTCCATGTCTTTGCTATTGCGAATAGCACTGCAGTGAACATACGTGTGCATGTGTCTTATGGTGGAACAATTTATGTCCCTTTGGATAGATACCCAGTAGTGGGACTGCTGGGTCGAATAATAGTTCTGTTTTTAGCTCTTTGAGGAATCGCCACACTGCTTTCCACAATGGAAATTTTTTTACACTCCCAACAGTGTATAAGTGTTCTCGTTTCTCTGCAACCACACCAGTATCTGTTATTTCTGACTTTTTTTTTTTTTTTTTTTTTTTTTTTTGAGACAGAGTCTCTGTCTCATCGCCCAGGCTAGAGTGCAATGGTGTGATCTCAGCTCACTACCACCTCTGCCTCCTGGGTTCAAGCTATTTTCCTGCCTCAGCCTCTTGAGTAGCTGGGATTACAGGCACTCACCACCACGGCCGGCTAATTTTTGTACTTTTAGTAGAGACGGGGTTTTGCCATGTTGGCCAGGCTGGTCTCGAACTTCTGACCTCAGGTGATCCACCTGCCTTGACCTCCCAAAGTGCTGGGATTACTGGCATGAGCCACCACGCCCAGCCTATTTTTGACTTTTAGTAATAGCCATAGAAGAATATCTTAATGGAATGATGAGAGAATTAGAAAAAATATTAACGGACTAATAATATTAATAATGATAATAGTCATCATTAGTTGAGTGCTTACTATATGATAAACTCATGATAAATATTATTTCATTTAATTCTCAGAATAACCCTGTGAGGTAGGTTTTATTGTCTCCGTTATACAGATCATTAAAATGTGGCTCAGAGTGACTCTTGCCTGGGGTGGTATAGCTAGTAGGTGGAGATAAAGATTTAGTTCTGTCTCGTAACTCGCACACTACTTAAAAGTAGAGTTAACGACACTTAATTAAGGCTCAGGTATTAAATAACTTAATATGAAATAAAATAATGAAGGAACAATGCCATAAACAGTGCTAGGAAAATTGGCTATCTATTGCAAAAGGAGGAAATCAAGTTTCGTCTTTACCATTTAGCAGATTTCAGGGTGGAGAAGGGCTTCCTAACTATAAAAGCAAAGGAAAAAAGTCACACACGCACCAAAAAAACTTAAAAACTCTACTACACGTAAACTATTTTTCTTTATAAAAATATATTAACAAAATTAAAAGGCAAATGACTAAATACAGGAACTATTTACATAAAGGTGACGGGGATTAATGTTCTTTAATTATAAGGAACCTATCAATAAAAAGAAGTAAAACACATAATACCTCACTAGACAAGTAAACAAAGGACCTCGATAGATAATTTATAAAAAAAGAAATTGAATTGGGCTGGAGTGCAGTGGCGCGATCTCAGCTCACTGAAAGCTCCTTCTCCTGGGTTCACGCCATTCTCCTGCCTCAGCCTCCTGAGTAGCTGGGATTACGTGCGCCCACCACCATGTCCAGCTAATTTTTGTATTTTTAGTAGAGACGGGGTTTCACCATGTTGACCAGGCTGGTCTCAAACTCCTGACCTCAGGTGATCCACCTGCCTCGGCCTCCCAAAGTGCTGGGATTACAGGCGTGAGCCACCACGCCCAGCTGAGACTGGTTTTTTTATAGTTTTCTGTTGGAAGTGTAAATTGGTTGGACATCCCCGAAAGTCATATGAAATTACTATCAAGAATACTAAAATGCTCATATTCTTTAATCCAGTAACTCTATTTCTAGGACTCCATTCTAGTGTGACGATCAGATCGGCACACAAATAATTGATGTACAAGTATGTCCATTGCAATATTACATATAATAGCAACATTTTGGAGAGTACCTGTCTAACAATGGGAGATGATTTAAATAAATGATAAATCTATTATTGTTCAAACTGTGTAGCCATGAAAAGTCACAGTTTTGAAGAATGTTTACTGACCATATGATATGGTTTGGAGGCTTGTCCCCTCTAAATCTCCTGGTGAAGTGTAATCCCTAATGTTGGAGGCAGTATCCTAGTGGGAGGTGACTGGATCATGGGGGTTGATCCCTCATGAATGTCATGAATAGCTTAGCCTCATCCCCTTGGTGATGAATGAGTTCTCACTTAGTTAGTTCGTGTGAGATCTGGTTAGAGTTTGGGACCTCCCACTTTGCTGTCTCATGCTCACTCTCTCACCACGTGGCATCACCTGTTCTTCCTTGGCCTTCCACCGTGACTGTTGGCTTCCTGAGGCCCTCACCAGAAGCAGATACTGGAACCATGTTTATACAGCCTGCAGAATCGTGAACCAGTTCAACCTCTTTTCTATGTAAATTACCCAGTCTTAGGTATTCAATATGGTTTGGCTCTGTCCCCACCAAAACCTCATCTCGAATTGTAATCTCCACATGTCGAGGGAGGGACCTGGTGGGATTGGATCATGGGGGTGGTTTTCCTCCTGCTGTTCTCATGATAGTGAATGAGTTCTCACAAGATCTGATGGTTCAGAAGTGTGTGGCAGTTCCCCCTCAGCCCTCTCTCTCTCACTCCTGCTCCGCCGCGGTAAGGCCTGCTTGCTTCCCCTTCACCTTCTGCCATGATTATGTTTCACAAGGCCTCCTAGCCATGCTTTCTGTGAAGCCTGTGGAACTGTGAGTCCATTAAACCTCTTTTCTTCAGAAATTACCCTGACTCAGGTAGTTCTTATGGCAATGTGAAAAAGGGCTAATACAGTATTCCTTCATAATGACACAAAAACAGACAAACACACCGTAATATCACGTTAAACAGGGAAGAAAGCAATATCTGTAACTAAATAGGAAATGAAGCCAGTGTTTATGTTCGCTGCTTGGAGGCCTGATCAAACTGCTGCTTTTTTTTTTGTTTTGTTTTGTTTTTTGCTTCACCTGTAAGTAGGTTAGTAGTAGTTATTTCTGGGTGATGTGATAAAAGGGGATTTTTTATTTTCTGCAGATTTCCTACTTTAATTTTAAGTACATGTATTAGTTTCCTGTTGCTGCTGTAACTAATTGCCATAAACTAGATGACTTAAACAACGGAAGCCTATTCCCTCACAGTTCTGGAGGCCAGAAGTCTGAAATTGGCCTCACTGGGCTGAAGTTAAGGTCTCAGCAGGGCGTGCTCTCTCCAGAGGCTCTAGAGGAAAAGCTGTTCCTTGCCCTTCCCAGCTTCTGATCGCTGCTGACATTCCTTGGATTGTTGGTGCATCACTCCGTCTCTGCCTCCAGGGCCACATTGCCTTTTCTTCTTCTGTCTGTGTCAAATCTCCCTTTGCCCTGCTCCTACATAGATACCTGTGACTGCATTTAGGATGCGACCAGATAATCAAGGATAATGTCCCCACTCAACATCCTTAATTTAACCACATCTGCAAAGAGTCTTTTCCAAATAAGGTAACACTTACAGGTTCCAGTGACTAGGATTTGATATCTTCGGGAGCAGTTATTCAACCTACTACATTTCATTTTTATCAGAAAATAACACCATTTATTTTAGGAAAAAATCAGTTTTGTTCAGATTGATCCAGCTAAAACTATTACACCCAAAATAGGAAAACTTTGCTGACATGAGATTTTTGGAGAAGGCCATTAAGAGAGGTATTAAATTATGTATTTGCCTTTTTTCTTTTTTTAATTAAACTTTTCACCTGTCAGAATGTATATTTAATTTATATCAAAATAGTATCTTTTTAAATTTTTGAAATTTATTTATTTTTAGAGATGCACTCTTGCCCTGTTTGCAAAATGTGGAGTGCAGAGGTGTAATTATAACTCACTGCAACCTCAAACTCCAGGGCTCCAGCAACCCTCCTGCTTCAGCCTCTGGAGTAACTAGGGCTACAGGTGTGTGCCATCAAGCCCTGCCTGAAATAATGTGTTTACCCATCAGTCTCCCTAGGTTAAATTGTAAGCTTCCCGAGGACAGGAATTGTGTTTATTTTATTTATTGCTGTGTTTCTCTGCTCCCTAGCTACTGGAAAATGTTGTAACTGTTACTTAGGAAATATTTACTGACAGATTTGTTGACTAGCAACTCTCATTTGAAATGTCCCTTAGGGCCAGGTTTGGTGGTTTATGACTGTAATCCCAGCACTTTGGGAGTCTGAGGCAGGCAGATCACTTGAGGTCAGGAGTTTGAGATCAGCCTGGCCAACGTGGTGAAACCGCATCTCTACTAAAAATACAAAAATTATTCGGGCATGGTAGTATGCGCCTGTAATCCCAGCTACTTGTGATGCTAAGGCAGGAGAATCGCTTGAACCTGGAAGGTGGAGTTTGCAGTGAGCCAGGATTGCGCCACTACACTCCAGCCTGGGTGACAGAGTGAGACTCCATCTCAAAAAAAAAAAAAAAAGGCAATGTCACTTAGGGCAGACAACTAACACCTTGCAACAGGTAAAGTCAGGCTGGTTGTGAGCTCAAGATGGCTGCAAAGGGGAACAGTAGCCAATTGTCTTGGTTTGCCAGGGACTCTCCCTGTTTCAACACCGAAAATCTCATGTTCCAGGAAAACTGTCTTGGGCAAACCAGGACATTGGTCATCCTGCCGGGAGCCCAGAGTCAAAAGGAGCTGCCTCTGCAATGCTGGTGTTCATCACGAGGGGGAATGAGCCCAGGATGCTGGTCTGGAAGTGTGGCCCAAATGTGGCTATTTAGCATTTTCAAGCACAAAGCAAAATACTGACTCATTCACTTAATCCTTCCATTCAACAGTGTTTATCGGGCATCTACTACATATATTTGGCAGGCACAGTTCTAGTTGTGGAGATTTAATGGTGAATAGAGCAGAGAAAATCCTTGTGCTTGTGAAACTTACATTTTAATGGAAGGGACAGATGATACACAATGTAAGACATAGACCCATAATGTGAACAGTTGATAAGTACTGTGAAGAAAAATAATGCAGGGCACAGGGGAGAGAATGATGGGGACTCTTCTTTTAGACAGGATAATCAGAGGTCTCTTTAGGAGGTGGCATTTGAACAGAGGCAAGGATGAAGTGAAGGAACAAATTGTGCAAGTATCTGGGAAAACAGGGTGCCAAGAAGAAGCAGCAGGTACAAAGGCTTTGGGGACAGCCGGGATACACTGGGCTTGCTTAGGGGACATGTGGAGGCCAGTGTGGCCTGTATGGAGCAAGGCAGGTGGAAATGATGAGAGACGGAGCAGGGGAATTTGCAGAGGGACCAGCTCAGTTAGGAGTGCTTGCTTCCAAAGGTGTAACAAAGACATAGCTATAAAGACTGCCCTGAAGGACACACAGTGGTTCCTCTGGAGTCTGTAGTTGGAAGGAAGGTTAACTTTCCTTGTACATTCCTTTGGATGCTTTCCTTTTTTTTTTTTTTTTTTAAATTATGTGCATGAATTACATTTTAAATTATGTGCGTAAATTACTTTTTAAAGGTCTAGTAAATAGCTTAAAATACCTTAAAATAATAAAAATGGTTTGATAATTTTAAAGTAATGAATAAAAAGTTAAAGTTGCAGCTGGGGTGCTGTTGGGAGAGCCTCAGACTGTGTCGGGCCACCCTGGTGACAGGGCTGCCTGGGCAGCAGGACTTGAGCTCAGGGACCGTGGTCGCTTTGAGTAAACAGAAACCCAGAGTGAGAATCCTACTACAGAGGACAAGAGCGCAGCCTCTGCTAGCGTCCTCCAAGGGCAGGAAGCTGGCCTTATTGATACTGATTTGAAAAGAACAAATAGTCACAGATTCATCTTAGATCTTTTAAGATTTAACCATTAGCCATCTTGGCCTGACTAATGCTGAGTGAAATTCTCTTATAGGCAAAAAATTGGGGTAGGTAAAATTTCCACTCCCATCCCCCAGTTGGCCAGCTATGGGTTCTGTGGTCCTAATGGGAGAACATAGAGAAGCTCAAAATAAGGTAGCAGTGGCCAGGCCCCTCCAGAAGGAAAACCTGGATTTAGAAAGCTTCCGGAGAGGTTTGGGGTAGGATGGGGAGAGGTTGCAAATAATGAAATAAACGCCAGTCCCAAATGGGACCTGCAGGCATCCGGGGATGAGCCTGCCCCGCCTCTTGGAGAACAAAGATGACTAACAGCTTCCTAAAATATTAAAGGAACTTTCCATGAGGGTTGTTAAATTGACCTACACCTTTATTCCCCAGACACATTTTTAAAAGGAGGGTGGGGTTAGTGGTACAACATATGTGAAGCATGAGTCGGGCTTTGCAGAGAGATGAAGAGAAGCTCCCCCTCCCGTGGCCCTGTGTGCACAGCAGAATGTGGGAGAGTCCACAGAGCATTCCGGCAGCCCTTCCCTCCCCCAGAGCTTCTCTCCCTCGGCTCCCCGTTCCAAGGTTCTCACTGCCTTGCGGAGCCAGGGTCCTCTCCACAATCATGTTTTCCAAATGACAGCCCCAGGGAAGAAAAGGGAGGTGTCAGGGTGCTTACCGGAGGCCCCATTCTTGCCCCTACCCTACACCCTGCGTATCTCACAAAGCGAGGATTGCGGCAGCGATGTTGCTTAGGCTGGGCCTGGTCTCAGGCTGGCAAACCCACCAGAAGACTGGAACGCCTATGACTGTAATCCTCCCAGTCCCACGTTTTTCCCCACCTCTGCTTCAAATGTGAGACCTCAAGATTTCCACATAGAGAAGTCGGATTGCCTTTAAAAATGGTGGGCTTCTGTATGTTTGGTTTACTTCAATTAAATAAAAAAGGTAAAAAAGAAAAAACTTGGTGGGCAAAGCCCTGACCTGCTGTCTCACACATACTGTGTGCCAGGCAGTGTTTTGGACACAGGGATTCATGACGTTCCTGCACTCACAGAACTTATGTTCTAGCAAGGGAGACAGACAGTAAACAATAACTCCAATAACTAAGTGTATTCTTGTAGTGTAATAGCAGTGAGTCCTGTGGGGAAAAAGTGGGAGGGATTGGGAGGCCCAGGCTGGAACAGAACCTCAGTGGTCTCCTCTAGGCTAAAACAGATCACACTCAGCTGGTGGGTCGTAGGAACTGAAGATGCTGGTAAAATTAATTCCCTTCCACTTTTCTGTGCCTAAAACTTCTCATTACTGCGAGTGTGAAATTCAGTATTTACATGCAACAAGCACACGGCAGCTAAAGGTTGAACAGAGGTGAGCAACATAAGAAAACCATCACCTCGTTAGGATCTTATTTTGGGTTGTATGGCAAGGGGCAATATTTATCAAATTAATTAAGATATTCCATGATTGTACCTTTTGTTATGTATCAATCTAAAGCAAGTTTCCAGCACTGGGAGGAAATATAAGACTACGTGATGTGTGCCTGTGAATTCATGATCTTAAAGCCCCTTTTAAGGTACATCTTGATCTAGGTGGGTTACCCAGGTGTATACATATGAAGTAAACTCATGAAGCTATCGTTTAAGATCCACACATTTTTAATATACATAAATTATATCTCAGTGAAAAATAAAAGATAGCTGTGGTTACCATGGACCTTAGGCTCAGGCGCTGCTCAGATGCTGGCAGTTCGTGAGTACTCACACTGCAGTGGGAGGGGCCATGAGCACCGCAGGACAGATTCTCAGAACAGGGGTGCAGGGCTGGGACCAGGGGAATCTGCCCAGGGATGCCTGCATCGTGCAGCAACCCCCAGCAGGCAAGAGATGGACATGGGCCAGCCTGTAATCACGTTGCCTTTATTGCTATTCCTGCCTCTCCTTGAAGGCACTTGGGCTGATGGGGGAACAAAATACCCAGACAGCAAATAACTGGAGAGCAAGTCTGGGCAAGGCCACCAGGTTTCAGGGACTATCCCTGCCAAGAAAGGCACGTCTTCCCTGCTTCCTGGCTTCTAGGACAGGCAGCAGCTGAGTCCTTGAGGTCATGGAGTAGTCGCGGGATAGGTAGGCAGTAGCTGTTTGCACCCACAAAGACAGCTGGCTGAGTGGACTTGGCACCACCCTGTCATCTCCATCTCATTCTGTATATGTCTCTTTTATTTATTTATTTACTTGCTTGTTATTCATTCATTCATTCATTCATTCATATTTTAGGGATGAGTTGCACTATGTCGCTAGGCTAGATCCAAACTCTCGTGCTCAAGCAATCCTCCCACCTCAGCCTCCTGAGTAGCTGGGATAACAGGCATGTGCCACCATGCTGGGCCTGTCTCTCTCTCTTTATCTCTCTGTGTGTAAGTCTCTGTGCCTCTCTACCCCTGAGACACACCCGAGATTCTACACATTCTTACCAGATGCCTAGCAACCATCTCAGGATACCCAGAGTCCCAGGCAGCCCACCGCCCCCTGTGCACACACGGTGAAGCCCCTGCACACACATCCAGAACCGACAGAAACTGTCGTGGGTTGGTGGTTTTCATAGTAAAGCGTGAAAACCACGCTTTACTATGGAAAGGTGGGTTGGAAGGATCACTATGGAAGGGTGATCTCTAGGCATGGTTGTGAGGCTGGATATGAGGGCTCAAGTGATTCCAGCACATGCAGATGGCCGTCTCCACTCTCAGGCACTCACCAGGCTGCCTTGTGTTCTCCACAGGAGGCAGTGTCGCATTGCCCTGAAGAAGGCCAACTGGCCCGAATCCAAAATGTTATCCAGGAGCTTCCTCCATCCCACTATAGGTAAGAATGGTTGGGGAAAGAAACGTGTGGCCTCTCAATGCAGTGTAATACCAAAGAGACAGGCTGGCATCATGGAAAGGAACCAATGTAGTGGACAGTAGCCAGTTTAGGCTTTCCCGAGGGCATTTTGAAGTGGGTGAACAGGTCACTATTATCAAAGTGAGTTGGTGTCTGACCAGGAACATTGGCAGCAAGGAGCAGGCCATCTCCAAATCACCTGCAGGACACCCCTCAGAACCCCTCAGGAAGTCATTCCGATGATGCATACTAGCCTCTTGGTGGCATTCTTGGTTCATACCCAGATTTGTAGCATAACCAAATCTATGGCAACCAAGATAGCTTTTCAGCATGGGTTGACTGTGGGCTCTTGAGCATTGGCTGATTGTTCTATTTGCTCATTAGTACCATCCCTATCATCATCCCCCACCCTTTCATTTCATTCTCACAGTTTAGCCCCTAATTTTGCCACCTTTCCCAGCGTTCCCTATGCCTGCCCATCTTTTACAAGGGGGCAGATTTTGATGTGGTATAAGAAAGAACTTCCTAATAAATGTTGTTTATCCGTGAAATTAGCTCCCTGACAAGTACCAAGATCCCTGTAGCTGGGAGAATTTTTATTAAAACAAGCCTAGAGGAGAGCCTATTTCAAAACTGCTTGAAGCCATCCTACCCTGGTTGAAAAGAGGAACAAATGGCCACTAAGAGCCTCCGGGCTCTGAGGTGCTGTGATTCCCTGGTTCTGTCTCCGACTGGTACTCCAGGGGCCTCTGACAAGATGGACCCCCTTCCCCACCCTGGGTCAGTGTGCCTAGGGCCAAGAAAATTACTTCTGGTCAATCTTGACATCTTCCCAATATTCCTTCCAAATTCAGTAAGATAGAAATATTTAGAGTCTCTTAAATCCAAATTTAGAAATTATCTCCATATGTCAGGCTTCACACGGACACTGAAGTTTCTTACTTTGTCAAAAAACAAACCATTCTAGGACCTTGGAATACCTGATTCGACACCTGGCCCATATCGCCTCCTTCAGCAGCAAGACCAACATGCACGCCCGGAACCTGGCCCTGGTGTGGGCGCCAAACCTCCTCAGGTAACCACTGTACCCTCCCCTTGTCACCACCCCGGGGGGCTCAGAGCAGCCCCCGATTGAAATGAAGATTGAATTCTTCACATTGAAGCCCCTTTAAAACAAATCTGTGGCTTAAGTGGTCATTTATAACACATATAGAATTAAAGGTGATTTAGGCGATAATAGCCTAAGCTCTCTGTCTGCTAACTTGGAAACTCTGAGTTCTAAAGACATTTTTGGCTACAGCTACAATATGGCTGAACTTATAGGTCTGTATGTTACAATTTCTTGAAAAGGCCTTTATTGTTTTGGGGCTCACTGGCTTGTTTTGGTGGGGTCACAGCTGGCTACAACTTGAATCAGCTGTTTCATATGATTTAATAGATGAAGACCTGCTCCAAAGAACAGGTAGGTGGGAGTGGAAAGGCATACCATGCAGGAAACGAAAGTCCATTTCTGTATGTGTACGGGATAGTGTTTATAGTATTGCAATGTAGAGTACCTGGTAACTGTTTCAAATTTGTTCAGTTTGTTGGGTTTCACAGCCTTTGGGGAGTTCCTTTAATTGGCCCTAAATAATTAAAATATTCTATAAACTGTATCAATTTAGGAGATGAGGCTTGTGCAAAAGGCCTACTGGCTCCCCTTGCTGCTTTAGGTTGTAAGGCAAACTCACTCACTGAATATGTTTCTTCCACACCGTAGGTCTAAAGAAATTGAAGCCACTGGTTGCAATGGAGATGCAGCTTTCCTTGCAGTCCGGGTCCAGCAGGTGGTGATTGAGTTCATACTGAATCATGTAGATCAAATCTTTAACAACGGTGCACCTGGGTCTCTGGAGAATGATGGTAAGGACTCCTGCTAGCATATACCCCACCAGCCTATCCTTCTTTCTTGCAACTAGTGGTGGGATTCAACAGAAAGTGAGGGTGGGCTTAGTTCTAGCTCTGAGTGTTGGCTGTGTGTATGCTGACTACTGCGTGTCAGTGTCTGAGGATCGTGCATATATACATCTGTATGTGTGAAAGGAAGCTATGGCGTGCTTGCATGTGGCTTTAGCATGTTTCTAATCAGTCATATACATGGCCTATCCTGTGAATGTGGTATGCTGAAATAGAACTAGAATAATGTTCTACTAGTTTTAGTGAGTTCTTAAACTCCAAGTTATTTTCTAAAAGAGGTACTGCCAGCATTCTTCTCCCTGACTGTTAGACTTCATCTTTACTTTCACTGTATTTCAGAAGACCCTTATGCCTTCACCTTGAAGTCTTAGAGGAACAAGTTAAGAGGCAGCGTGTTCATACTCACACATATATTCAGAACGCATTCTCTTCTCAATAATTTCTTGAATGCTTTGTTCTGCGCTGTGCCAGGCAGTAGGCATACAAAAATGAGTGTGTTTGTGGGCATCTTGTAATGAATATAATGAGCCCTAGGAGTGAATTAAACTCCCATGAACCCAGTTGGTAAAGACCAGAAATCTTGCTGACTAAGAAGCTTGGTACATGAGAGTGGTTTTCCAACATCAGTGTAAATCAAAATTACCTGATGAGTTTGTTAAACCAAGGTTACTGGACCTCATCCCCAGAGTTTCTGGTTTAATATGTTTGGAGTGTGGCTGATAATTTGCATTTCTAACAAGTTTTCAGGTGATACTGATGCTGCTGTTCAGGTCCACACTTGGAGAATCACTGGTGCATAAAAAAAATATCTGCAATATATTTTTTAGCTGATCAAAGAACTCCTTTCCAGTTTGTCCAATATTTTGGAAAAACCAGTTTTCAGAATAATCAGTTGCAATTAGTATCAAATTTTGATTCCTGGTATAACTGTTCCCATCCCTACCCTGTCCTCTATGTAGTTTATGACCATTTAAAAAATTATTTTATCTACATAACATAAAATTCATCATTTCAACCACGTTAATGTGTAAAATTCCGTGGTTCTTAATGTAGTCACAGAATTGTACAACCATTACCACTGCCTAATGCCATACTATTTTCATCAGTCCATAAAGAAACCTGTCTTACTCCGTTTTGTTCTGCTATAACAGAACACCATAGACTGGGTAATTTGCAATGAAAAGGAATTTATTTCTCATGGTTCCAGAGGCCGGGAAGTCCAGAATCAAGGGGCTAGCATCTGGTGAGGGCCTTACCTTCTTGCTGCGTCCTCCTATAGGAGAACATGGAAAGTTAAGAGAGTGTGAGATAGGGGGCTGAACTTGATTTTATAACAAACCTACTCCTACAAGAATGAACCCACTCCTGCAAAATGACATTAATCCATTTAGAAGGGCAGATTCCTCATGACCTAATCACCTTATAAAGGTCCCACGTCACAACAGTGTTGCACTGGGGCTCAAGTTCCCAACACATGAACTTTGGGGAACACATTCAAACCATAACAAACCCCATACCCATTTAGCAATCACTTCACATGTTCCTCTCCCCACAGGCCCTGGCAACCACTAGTCTACTTTCTGTTTGTATGGATTTGCCTTTTCTGGACATTTCATATCAATGGAATCATGCAATATATGGTCTTTTGTGACTTTTTTTTTTTTTTTTTGGATGCAGTCTCACTCTGTTGCCCAGGCTGGAGTGCAGTGGCATGATCTTGGCTCACTGCAACCTCTGCCTCCCAGGTTCAAGCCATTCTCCTGCCTCAACCTCCTGAGTAGCTGGGATTACAGGTGCCCAGCACCACACCTGGCTAATTTTTTTTTGTATTTGTAGTAGGGAAGGGATTTCACCATGTTGGCCAGGCTGGTCTCAAATTCCTGACCTCAAGGGATCTGCCTGCCGTGGCCTCCCAAAGTGCTAGGATTACAGGTGTGAGCCACTGTGCCTAGCCGACTGTTTTATTTTTATTTTTCCTTAGCATATGTTTTCAAGGTTTACCCATGTTGTTGTATATATCAGTACTTCATTCCTTCTTATGGCTGAATAATATTCTGTTGTATAGATATACCACATTTTTATCCATTCCTTAGTTTGGGTTGTTTCTGCTTTTTATGATTATGTATAATGCTGCTGTGAACATTCACGTACACGTTTTTGTTTGAATATATATTTTCAATTCTCTTTATTATATATGTCAGAGTGGCTGGCCTTTCTTTTTTATTTCGACTCTCCAGTTATAGATTTTTTTCTTTTAAACTATATAAAAACTTTTTTGAAAGTAAAAGAGAAGTAATATGCATACATTTATTCATTCACCCTTTTGAGCCCACAAAAAAATTTACTGAGGATTTACTCTACAGCGGGAACTGTTGTAGGTTTTCCACATGCAGCATTTCACTGATTTATTACAGCAAACATGATAAAGTCATTATCAACCTTATTTTATACATGAAGAACAGAGAACCAGAATAGCTTACTTAGTAACTTCCCAGAGCCACCTAGCAAGTAACTTGCTGCATGTGGACTGCTGAACCCAAATCTTTTAGCCCACGCTCTTTCCTTAACTCTATTCTGCCTCTGTGAGGAAAAGAATACGAAAATAGATAAATAAATCATTGTGGAGAACTAGGCCTTTTGGGAAATATTCTTCTGGACAGCAAATCCCATCCATGACTGTTAATGTTAAGGCTCGTCCTAATTCCAACCTGAAAATGCCTTTTCTCTTTATGGCTATTGCCTTAACCATCTTTTTGTCCTGCATATTAAAATCCAGTTTTCTCTTTAGCCTTTAACTCTGATTGCCTCCAGTGCTCATTGTTCACATACATTTCATTTAAAGGTTCTTATTATATAAATTCTTACTGAGTTTGGTAAAGTGCCATACTTAATATTTACACAAAATGGAATTTTATTCCCTATTCTCTGGAATTTTAGATTTGCACAGAGTTCTGCTTCAAACTGAAAAGGTTTTAGAAGTTGTCTTAGTCCATTTGGGCTGCCATAAAAAAATACCATGAACTGGTTAGCTTATAAGCAATAAACGTATTTCTCTCACTTCTGAAGGCTGGGAAGTTCAAGATCCAGGGACCGGTAGATTCAGTGTCTGGTGAGGGCCCATTCCCCACAGTCGGCACCTTCTCACTGTTTTCTCACATGGGGAAAGGTGAAACAAGCTCCCTTGGGCCTCTTTGATAAGATCACTAATCCCACTCATTAGGGCTCCACCCTCATGACCTAAAGGCCTAAAGGCCTCACCTCTTAAAGGCCTCACCTCTTAATTCTGTTGCTTTGAGGATTCTATTTTAACATATGAATTTTGAGGGGACAGAAACATTCACAGCATAGAAGAAGGCATTGAATCCAGTAATTTTATTTGATAGATGAGAACACTGAGGCCAAAGAGATTGTGATATCTCTAATACTCACTGAAAAATAAATGTGTATTGAATATCTCCTATGAACTAGGTGCTGTTCTAGACACTGGAGACACATCAGTGCACAAAATGACAGAGACCCTCTCCGGCATAGAACTATGGTCTGGTTGGGAAGACAAGCAATATATACCTTTATAAATAAATATATTATCACTTCAAAGACAATAAATACCAAGAAGAAAACGCAGCAGAGTAAGGCAATAGTCAGTGACTTGGGGGTATGCTTTTGGGACAGAGTGGTCATGGTTTCTAAAGAAGTGATCTTTGAACTGAGACCCGAATGACATGGGGAACCAGGCATGTGAGGATCTATGAGCAAATGTTCCGAAGACGGAGAACAGAGGTTGTAAAAGCTGTGAGGCAGAAAACTTGCGGTGTTGCAGAACATTGGCCAATGTGGCTGGAACCAATGTGGCCTTCAAAGTGGGGTGCCCCACTCTGATGGGTACCAAAGACCAAAGTAATGAGTTATGGGTGTTGGGAGAAACTGTTCGAATTTCTTTTTTCCGTTTATTTTTGTCTTATACTGTGTAATTTCTATTATTTTTTATATGTTTGCTATTACACATGACGCAAACACAGTGCGCAAACACAGTGGCATATGTGTATATATATAATAGGTATATGTATAATTTATATATATATGTATATGTATACATTTTTAAATGTTTACTATATTTTTGTAGACTACTGGGCCAGTGGGCAAACAGGAAAGGGGAAGCAGATGAAAGATCCATTTAGGTCATGCGAAGGGATGGGTTTGTTCTGTGTCTTGGGAAAGCATTGGAGGGTTTTGAGCAGGCCAGTGCAGGATCTAAGCCTTCCAGCTGCTGTGTGGAGGAGAGGCTGAGAGGCTGGAAGCAGGGAGACCAGTTGAGAAGCTATGGCAAAAGCAGTGGGAAATCATGGCAGCCTGTAGCAGTGGGAAGGAGGAAAGTGGCTGGGTTCCGGATGTATTTTGGAGGTAGAGTTACAAGCCTTGCTTATAGGCTGTATATGGAAGGAGAGATGAATTAAGGAAATGAATAAATAAAAAATAACAACCCCCCAGGCTTTAGCTTAGGCACTGGGTGGTCCGTGGTGCCACCTACTGACACAGAGAAGATGAGAGGAGGTACTAGAGTAGAGCAGAGGAGCACGGATCACAAGCTCTGTTACAAAATGTAAAGTTAGAAATGGCTAAGCAGAGGCCAGGCGCGGTGGCTTATGCCTGTAATCCCAGCGTTTTGGGAGGCTGAAGCGGGCAAATCACTTGAGGTCAGGAGTTCGAGACCAGCCTGGCCAACATGGAGAGACCCCATTACTATTTTAGAAAAAGCAAAAAATTAGCTGGGCATGGTGGTGGGTGCCTGTAATCCCAGCTACTCAGGGGGCTGAGGCAAGAGAATCACTTGAACCCAGGAGTCGGAGGTTGTAGTGAGCCGAGATTGCACCACTGCAGTCCAGTCTGGGCGACAGATTGAGACTCCGTTTCAAAAAACAAAAAACGAAAACCAAAAACGTAACTAACACACACACACACAAACATCTAAGCAGAGACGCTGAACGGGCCTTAGTCCTAGGAGCCTGGAGCTGAGGGGAGAGGTGGGCACTAAACTTGGTCTTCTGCAGTTTATGTTCTTCCCATTGTTGCAGTTGCTCCCAGAGTGAGTTAATGTATGTATTTATTTTTATGTATTTTTAAGCAAATACATAATCATGAATAATAAAGAATATGTGAGAGTCTTTGAACAAATATTCAAAGTAGATTAAATTTAAATATTTTAACCCTCTTTGGATTGGGTCAAAGACTGCGTTAAAGCCAGAAAGTTTACTGAAAAGTTTTCAGGATCCCAGGCTGTATTTAACAGTAGTCCTACTGAATGAGTGCCATGCTAGTCCTCCCCAGAAACACCCCATTGTCACATAACAGTTGTCTCCATTTTCCATGAGGCCCTTTTTCAATAGTTTTACTTCTCCCCACCCACAGAGGGTCATGCGCTGCAAAGAGAAATAGTGCCATCAATTTGCTTTCTGAAAATACAGTGAGTCTTCCACCAAAAGTGATTTCAATTGATCTAAATTATCCTTGAGTCTCTTTACTACTTCAGAAGTCATAGAAAACTGGCAAGGTCACCAAAAGCTAAATAGAAGCAAACTCAGACTATTTTTTAACTTAGATCAGCTTCACAACCTCAGCACTATTGATATTTAGTGCTGGATGATTCCTACTGTGGGGCACTGCTCTGTGCATTGCAGGACGTTTAACAGCATCCCTGGCCTTTGCCTACTAGATACCAGTAGCACTCCCACACACATTGATGACCATCAAAAATATCTCCAGACATTGCCAGATGTCCCTGAGTGGGGAGGGGAGTGGTACACAAAATCACCTCAAGGTGAGAACCACTGACTTGGAGAAAAGAGAATCCTGTGCGTCAGTGATTGTCATCATCGCTTCCGTTCCTTAAAAAAAATGCCATAGAATAGGAAAGGATCCGCTACATACACTAGAAGACAACTGGGTAGTGAGTAAGAAAACCACAGGGCATAGTATAGGCTGTATCTTCCTGTGGCAGGGATATAAGCCTAGATGATCTGGGAAAGTAGAGGTTCTAACCTGAAATGGCCTTGGAGCGTGTGCTCTCCAGCTGTGGGGAGGAGAGGCAGCCTCCTATCCTACTCTGACCGTTAGGCTACCTCCGTGGCTGGACAGCCATTCCCACCTGGCTGAAGCATGAGGCAGAGGCAGAGTTTTCAGGAGTAAAGACTCGTTGTTGTCACTCTGGCTCACAATGAGTGTTCAATAAATGCTTGTTATAGGCATGAATGAATGAACGAACGAATAAGTGAATGGTCCCTCTCTGAAAAGTATGGAAGGTGCAGCTACCTCCTGAAGCCCCTGTTTGTCCTCTGGCAAGTCTGGCCAGGAGAGTCATCAGTTTCCTGTGTGCAGCCTCAGCCCCAGGCCCCACCATGCCCAAGAGAAGCCAGGGTGGCACTCAGCCCCCATCATGGGATCAGGAATGGAGGGACTGTGGATGGGGACTCTGGATGGATGTGATGAGCAGGCCTCCTCCAACACTGAGCTCTTCTGTTGCCTTTACAGCAAACCGGCCTATCATGAAGAGCCTGACCTTGCCAGCCCTCTCCCTGCCCATGAAGCTGGTGAGCCTTGAGGAAGCTCAGGCCCGCAGCCTGGCCACTAACCATCCTGCTCGCAAGGAAAGGAGGGAGAACAGCCTGCCTGAGATTGTCCCTCCCATGGGCACCCTCTTCCACACCGTCCTTGAGTTACCAGACAACAAGTAAGTGGCACTCTTTTAAAAAAATTCTAGGAGATGTGTGGTTGAAGAGGAAAGAGGAGGAGAGGTATACAGTCTCAGGATCAAGATGGCGGTGTGGGTTGGAGGTACCATCTGGGTTGGGGTTTAAGGAAACATTCCAGAAGAGAAGGGAGCTGTCTCTACAACTCTCTCACCAGCGGTTGATGCCTTTATGCATACACTGCCCCAAAGTTAACAAGACCCCCGATCTCCCATTGATCAAGCACCATGTTGGGAGAGTGTTAGAGGGGTCACATCATAAGTCATGACTGAAATTCCTGACTTTTTAGTATGGATAAATCAGGCTTGGTGTTTACAAAATAAAGTTTACTAAAAACAAAAATTTGACCCCCTCCCTTGACCCTCCATCCCCACGTGACAATACAAAAGGCATAGGGTTGAGTGTTCTGATGGAGGACACCTTGACAAATAGTGTCATTCTAGGCTGATAGCTCTGGGTGAGCAGCACTTGGGGACGTGCAAACCTGGCATCCTTGTCAGAGCCTGTCAGAGCCCTCCCTCATCTCCAAAACAAATAAAGCATTGTTTTCATTGGTAGAATATTTTCTTTCCTCATTTCTCCCTGTCACTTCCTCTGTTGCCACCTGGGTCTCTACCCACCCCCTCACTCGTACCCCATGGTAGAAAGAAGCAGGGTTTGAACAGGAGTCCTAAATTCTAAGCAGATTGTAGGTGGAGGGGCTGAAAGGCAACCTTTCCATTGAAGGTGTCATCCCCACTGTTTGGTCAGTGAAAAGAGGTATGAAAGCAGGCACCTCTTGCACAGGCTGCCACCTTGCACAACTCGGAGATGCCAGTCATGCTGCATGCTATAGGAATGACATATCTGGAACTCATCTGGTGAGAAACCCATCTGTGTGCTGGAAAGTATATGGGTTGTGTTTTCTTGAGACTGAGCTCCACTGCTCCTTTCCCTATGTCCCTGGAGAATAAGTCTCATTTCTCCCTGATCCTCCAGAGATCAGGAAGAATACCTTGGAAAGACCATCAAATGCATTTTCTTTGTGCTTTAAACCACACCTGGGATGCACCATACCCAAAGGTATGCTACCCTATAAAATATTCCCCAAGGATAAAAGCTTGACAAAATGCAGGCCAAGTCCAAAGGAAACCACCAAGCACTGCAAAGCTATCTCAGATGGATCATAAAAACATCCTGGGTCCAGGTACTATGACTCACTCCTGTAATCCCAGCACTTTGGGAGGCTAAGATGGGAGGATCATTTGAGCCCAGGAGTTTGAGACCAGTCTGGGCAACATGGTGAAACCCAGTCTTTTTTTTTTTTTTTTTTTTTTTGAGACGGAGTCTCGCTCTGTCGCCCAGGCTGGAGTGCAGTGGCCGGATCTCAACTCACTGCAAGCTCCGCCTCCCGGGTTTACACCATTCTCCTGCCTCAGCCTCCCGAGTAGCTGGGACTACAGGCACCCGCCACCTCACCCGGCTAGTTTTTTGTATTTTTTAGTAGAGACGGGGTTTCATCATGTTAGCCAAGATGGTCTCGATCTCCTGACCTCGTGATCCGCCCGTCTCGGCCTCCCAAAGTGCTGGGATTACAGGCTTGAGCCACCGCGCCCAGCTGAAACCCAGTCTTTACAAAAAATAAAAATATCAGCCGGGTGTGGTGGCATGTGCCTGTAGTCCCAGTTACTCGGGAGGCCGAGGCAGGAGGATTGCTTGAGCCCAAGAGGTCAAGACTGCAGTAAGTCTTGTTTGCACCACCGAACTCCAGCCTGGGTAACAGAGCGAGATCCTGTCTCAAAAACAACAACAACAACATCAACAGCAACAAACATGATGGGCTTGAGATCTGGATGTTCCATGAGAGCCCTGCAGAGAATAGGTGCCTTGTGGAACTCACAGATTACAGGTTTTCATCCTGAAACTTTATACATTCCAATGGCTGGGCAGAGCCACAGCAGGGCAAGGCCTCCATGGTGACCCCTGGGGTGCCAGGCTCTCTCGACCCAGCGTAGTGCTCCCCTTTGCCCATCTCACCAAAGCAGCCTGGTGTGAGGCTAAGCCAGAGACACACTAACTACCCTCTGCCTTTCTCTGTAGTGATCATTGACCACGCCCTGCAGGCTGCTACTCTCCTCAGCCTCACCAGGCCAGACTCTTTTCCAGGTCGACTTTCTCATCCAACCCTTTTCAGTCCATGAAAGTCTTCACCAGCCCTCTCTTTGCCTGTGGATGTCCCAGCAGTGTGGTTATAGTGCCGGAGCCTAACAGGACTCAGGTCCATATGGTCTTCAGTGCTTCATCCTGCATAAAAACTGGCCATGTGTGGTGGGTGGCCCAGTCCTGTCATCCCAGCACTTGGGAGGCTGAAGTGAGAGGATGGCTTGAGGCCAAGTGTTTAAGACCAGCCTGGGCAAGATAGTGAGACCCCCATCTCTATAAATGAATAAATGAATGAAATGAATGAATGGTGTCTTTGAAATTCCAGAACAAAAGTGCTTATCAGAATTCCCAGAATTGCGTGTTTGCTTGTGACTGCTGAGATTCCCACCGATCCTTGCCTCTGTTTGCCCCCACCTCTGCCTTTAATATCACACTTTACCTCTTGCCCTGGGAAATACAGTTTGCTGTGACTCATGAAAGCCTTGCTTGGTCACCTGGGCCATCTCTAGACAAGGTAAGAATCAAGTTTACCTTGGATTTTACAGGGGAATTTCCTGAAATATCAGAGCCATTCATAACTAAGGACATAAATGGAATATTTGGTCTCAATTTAAAAGTCCCCTTGAAATGACTAGTTAACAAACTAACCCCTTATGCCTTGGTTCTTTTAGGCGAAAGCTCTCCAGTAAATCAAAGAAGTGGAAATCAATATTTAACCTGGGACGTTCTGGATCGGACTCCAAATCAAAACTGAGTAGAAATGGGAGTGTATTTGTGAGAGGACAGAGGCTCTCGGGTAAGAATCAACAGTAATTGTTTTATGATACAAATATTAGTTTCCTAGCTCTGCTTATTAAGTCTTGGTTTGATCTTATCAAACACACTAACTCTGAAAGAGAAACTTATAAATTAACTGGGGGAAGAGGAGTCTTTTTAAAAAAAGTTTTAGACTTACTAAAAAAATTGCAAAAAAGGTACACAGAGAACCTGTATACCCTTCATGCAGCTTCTCCCAATGTGAACATCTTATATAAGTTATCAAAGCCAAACATTAATATTGATACAATACTCCTAACGAATTTGCAGATCTTATTCATATTTGGCCAGCTGTCCCACTACTGTTCTTTTTCTGGTCTAGGATCCAATCCAGGATCTCACACTGCATTTGGTTGTCATGTCTGCTTAACCTCTGCCAATCCAGAACAATTACTCCGTCTTTTTGACCGTGATAACTTGCAAGAGTACTGACCATTTATTTAGTAGAATCTACTTCAGGGAGAGTTTGTCCAGTGTTTTCTCGTGGTTAGACTGAGGTTAGGAATTTTGGCAGAAAGCCTGCAGAAGTGACCCTGTGCCTGACTCAATGTGTCATATTAGGAGGCACATGATGTCAGTATCTTATTGCGTGTGAAGAGAACTGTGATCCCTTGGTTAAAGTGCTCTTTGTCATGAATTTTAGGATCCTCTAATGGTTCTTGGATGTAACAGTTATTCCTATGGCATTGCTAAATGATGATTTTCTATTAACTGGAATTCTGCTGAAAAGACCTGTCCCTTCTCCCCCAGGGTCGTGATTTTTAAAGAAGGATGCTACCCCATGGGACTTATTTCTGAGTATTGAATAGAAATTGATACAGGAAGGAAATGAGGGAACCATATATAGTGGGGAATTTAACCAGTGCAGCTAAATATGATGTCAGGAAAGAGAAGACCAAGGAAATTTTTCATAACGATCTTTAGTGTTATAGATTGAAAGTATGATAAAAATGGAGGCAATAGTTATGAAACCAAGGTGTAAAAGAGAAATGTACAAATGCAATGAGCAAACTTTGACTGGATCCTGGTAAAAAAATAATAATAATAAAAATAAAAGAGCTGACCGAGCACAGTGGTTCGTGCCTGCAATCCCAACACTTGGGAGGCTGAGGTGGGCAGATCACTTGAGCCCAGGAGTTCGAGACCAGCCTGAGGAACATGGCAAAACCACATTTCTAAAAAACAAAAACAAAAAACCTCCAAAAGACAATTTGGGGAACAAAGAGGGAAAATGTGGATATAGACTGGATATTAAATGATATTAAGGAATTATAAATTTTCATAGTGTGCTAATGGTTCTTAGGAGACATATGCTAAAATTAAAGTATTCAAGGATGAAGCAGCAAAATACTGACACTTTCAAATAACTAGCATATTATAGGTAGGTAGATAAATATCAATATAGAACTAGATAATGCAAATATAAGGCAAAATGTCAATAATTATCAAACTAGGTGGTAAGTTTAAGGGTGGTAGGTTTCTAAATGTTTGAAATTTTTAATAGAGATTTGGGGGAAAATTAATTCCTATAGGAAAAATGTGAGATAATGTTTTTAAGGACTTTCCTCAAACCCGGTAATAATCACATGCCAAGGATCAGAAAGTCCAGATTTTAGAAATCTTTATGTTTGCCTGTTAGAGTAAGGAGGGGTGTCACAGTACAGCAGTTACAACGATTTAGGCTGTAAATAATGGCAAATCAATTCAATCAACTTATGCAATGAGGGAATTTACTGGCTTCTGCAGTTGAACACCCTGATAGAGGGAAGGCTTCAGGGGGTTTAATACATGGGCTCTGTCATGATTTCTCCATGTTTTCCCCAGCTGTGTCCTCCTTTGGGTCAGCTTCATCCCCAGACTGGCTTCCTTTCTGTGGCAAAGTGGCTGCAGTAGTTCTAGGCTTTCCCTCTGACTATCCCTCTAGGTCCAGAGGGAGAAATAACATTTCTGGTTGCTTGCTCCTAAGAGCAGGGACCCTTCTTTTCCAGAAGGCCTCATCAAAATTCCCCTTGTCTCAGTATCCTTCACTGAGCCACATGGTTCAGTCCCTGTTGTCAATGGTGTGCCTTGTGCTGATTGGCTTCAGCCTGGGATCCTGAGCCAACTCCTCGCATGAGGAATGGGACTCACACCCACGAAGTACAAGAGCCATGTGCGAAGGGCAGAAGGGAAATGGACTCTGGGTACGCATCTGTAATCACCGTATGGCAAAACTCAGCTTGCACAAAACGGAAAGATAGCCAGAATGAAGAGGACAGGTTGCCACAAGTGTGGCAAGACAGATACAAATCAGAAAATAGGATTCTTAAGGGAGAAACAGGGGAGAAGAGTACCTGACCAGAAACTCCTAATCTATGAAAAGAGCTTTGCTTAAGCACATCAAAGAGAGAATTTCAGTTGCAGAATTAGTGGTACAGCCATGAGAGAGGTTCGCCAGCAATGAAAAGTCAAAAAACAGCAAAACAAAACAACAAAAAGGAAATAAGTGGTTTGCTTTGATCTTTACTTAGGAAGATTTCCACCCCCATGTGGTTTTCAAAAAGAACAAGTCCAAGGCACTAGATCAAATGGTGGTAAACTCACAGAACATGCAAGATGCCCCTGGCCAGGGCTTCTCACACCTGGACCTCAGAATCGCCCGCAGAGCGGATCACACCATAGCAATTTTGCCTCAGGAGGTCTGTGGTGAGGTCTGAGTATTGGTAATTTTCTAAAAACTCCCCAGGTGATTCTGATATGCAGCCAGGGTTGAAAGTCACTGGCTTATGATCTTATGAACAAACTAATCAGATCTTCACTAACTGAATGCAGGGGTGAAATTCAAGAATTGTCAGTGTCAATATAAGTGGCACTCTGTGGCCTTAACTATTGCCTGAAGTGGTTTCTTTTTACCAGAAGAATATTGCTGGCAACTCTGGAAAATAAAGACCAATAGGCTTCATGGCCATAACTTCAATGGAATCTGTGATTAAAGTTAGGCCATTGAACCCCATAACAAATGTAATCTACCAGTGTGGTCTCTGTAAGTGGCATGTGAGCTCACTGTTGAAATATGTATGTGAAAAGGGGAACCAGTGGATTAACACATGTAAATAATATGCTTTAAAATCCCGTAACTAAGGACATTTAAAAACTTAATTCACCACGAATAGTATTGGGATCGTTTTGGGTGGGGAGGAGTGAGTGAAGGGGTGTTTAACCATATGTAGAAAATGAAACAGGTAAGAAAGAAAGTGTTGGAAAAAATGGAGAACTGAATTAAGACGCATAAACTTTAGAGCCTTCCAGATACGGGTATTTTAATTGATTCCATTTAAGTTGTTTGTACATTATTAAAGAGAAAGAAGAGTTCAGGGCACCCTCTTGAGCAGAGAAATTTCAAAGCCATATGGCTATAGCAGGTCCAGGCTCACCTTTGAGTAACGCAGCTAAGAGAGGAGGACTCAAGGACACAAAGGCTGCCAGAAAACTGGGGGGTGCACCTCTGTGAGGCCAGGCCAAGGTCCCAGACAGAAAAACGTAATCTAAATATAGTCATAGGCCACACCTGAGCTGTTAGTTACTCTCCAGAAAGGGGGCCAGGGAATGCTTGGGCACTGTCCCCCAAGCCACATCTCTGATGTGCTGCTGTGCTGCGCAAGGCCACAAGGAACTGCATCATGAGAAAGAGGCTTCAACACCACCAAAGGTGGGTGGACACTGATGGACCTACAGACAGAGCTGCTGCCCGGCCTCTGTGACGCAGTCAGGGGCACCTGGTCACTGCCTGTCAAGGTTGACACGTGGAAACCAGAGAAATTCCAGCCTGGAAAACAAAGGCAATGCATGTCCTAGAATACACAAACAAAGGGATGCTGACCAGGTAGGGTCAGGGCAGTAAATCAATTTATAGATTTGTGGAAATAGCAGATCTTCAAAGGATAAGAATTCTGGGGCACATTGGAAGTGAGGAGGTGAAAGGCGATCTCTGCCTTTGCAAAGGATTTGCATGGAGATGGCTGGGCATCCCACAGCAGGCCCCAGAAAGAGAGAAGCCCCACGCTGGGAGACCAAGGGGTTAATTCAGAACCTCCCAGAAGAAGCAGGTTTGGATCAAGGAGGAAGAACAGGGGAACTTTAAACAAGAAACAAAAACAAGCTTGAGTTACAGCTCAATTTTGGTTAAGGCCAACTCTAACTGCTTCTCATAGAACCTTCTCCTGTCTTCCCTTTTGTTGCTGAGCCCTAATCCATCTGGAATAGCAGCAACAACAATCAATAATTATTACTTTTTAATGAGTACTTACTCTATTGCAGACTAGTACAATATAATTACCTTATAGTCATTACCTATGTAATCCTCACAACAGCTCTATTTTTTCTCATTTTACACATGATAAAACTGGAATTTAGAAAAGTTTAGCTGTCACTTTGGGAGGCCAAGGCAGGAGGATTGCTTGATTCTAGGAGTTTGAGACCAGTCTGGGCAACACAGTGAGACCCTGTTTCTAAAAAAAATTTTTTTTATTAGCCAGATTTGTTGGTGTGTGCCCGTAGTCCTAGCTACTCCAGAGGCTAGGGCAGGAAGATTGCTTGAGCCCAGGAGGTTGAGGCTGCAGTTAGCTTATGATCACTCTACCACACTCCAGCCTGGGCAAGAGAATGAGACACTGTCTAAAAAAAAATTTAGCTGTTTGGCTGAGGTCACACAGCCCAAAAGTGGCAGAGCTGGAATTCAAACCCAGATGTTTCTGAATTCAGGTTACCTTAAGGGCTACTAGTCCTGGGCCTCCTGCTTCCACGTACCCTCTTTCCCCTCTTGACAAGCTCGACCTAGAAGGAACAACCTTTCAGCCAATTTAGTTCCCTGAAAAGAGATGGTGTTTGTGAATGCATCTATTTAATACTATGCCTGGAATACATTTTTACTCATTTAAACCACATTTCCAAAAAGCTGCTAAGGTGGCTTACAAATATGCCTGGCGCACACCCAGTCACAGAGTAGGTGTGCAAAAATGGTTTTGTTGGGATCTGTTCCAGGGTGAGGTTGACGGGTGAGATCATTGGGGAGCACCCAGCCTGCAGGCCTCAAGGAACAGAGCTGCATCTGACAGAAACCTAACTCCAATTCCCTTGGGCCCTCTCACCTGCTGTACCACATTTGCAGTAGCTAAGATATGGTCTCAGCTCTCTGCTGCTGAATACAAAGAGTGGCCTGGAGCCTCATGGATTCTACCCCTGGATTCATCCTTGAATACTTTTTGTACAGTAAAATTGGGACTCCTCATTTGCGATGAGCTATTTGACAAAATTGCAATTTACCTTTATTGTAAAATATTAATAAAACTTTGATCTATAACTGCCCTGAATTTATGAAGTCTGTCCCATTAAGAAAGTAGGAGGCCAGGCGCGGTGGCTCAAGCCTGTAATCCCAGCACTTTGGGAGGCCGAGACGGGCGGATCACGAGGCCAGGAGATCGAGAGACGATCCCGGCTAACACGGTGAAACCCCGTCTCTACTAAAAAATACAAAAAAACTAGCCGGGCGAGGTGGCGGGCGCCTGTAGTCCCAGCTACTCGGGAGGCTGAGGCAGGAGAACGGCGTAAACCTGGGAGGCGGAGCTTGCAGTGAGCTGAGATCCGGCCACTGCACTCCAGCCTGGGTGACAGAGCAAGACTCCGTCTCAAAAAAAAAAAAGAAAGTAGGAACATCTAGGGTGGGGTAGAGGAATGTTTTCAAGGGGATCAATTATACTAGAAATCTTTCCTAAAGAATTTTGTCTTGTGTACTTAAACAGCCTGACCTATTTTTCTGAATGCTTTCTGTTAATATGCATTCATCAAGGATATTTTTTCTTTTGTCTTTAGTGGAAAAGGCTACTATCCGACCAGCTAAAAGCATGGACTCACTGTGTTCAGTGCCTGTGGAAGGTAAGATTTTACAAGTAGTTTCTGAGTTGGAGATTACAACTAGGAGGCTGGGGCTCACTTGCCTTTATAAGCTGTCGTGCCTGCTTCTCTGTAGTCACAATCACACACAACTAACTAGTCCCAAATCCCTCCCTGACCCTACCCTAATTTAAGGGGTTTACATAGCCCCATAACCTCCCCTACCTTACTCCAGGGCTAGGTCTAAAGAGCCATCCTCTTTGCCCATCCTTCCTCTAGCCACAGCTGCAGTCCATGGCTATTTTTCATTCAAACCTGAACCAGGTAAAAGGTCAACACCTGAAACCTAAGGCAGAAGAGGCTTCCCCTTTGGGCAGAAAGAAAGAGCCAAGCATTGGTTTATGCCCTATGGTTTTATGCCTAGAGGCCTATGTATCTTGAATTTGGCTGTTTCCATATGCATTTGCTTCCTAGTTTTTGTGTCAAGTCATGATTTTCAGTTGGTAGGTTCATTCATGTATCCATTCATTCATTCATTTATTATGTATCATTAAACATTAATTAGGCACCAGCTATGTATCAGCCATGTGCAAACCACAATATCCTTTGTTGGGGCAAACGTGTATACAGTTGCACATGAGGTAACACCCACCACCAAAATAACACATAACATTTGTTCTCACAGCTCTATCCTTCAGGGCTGACTTGCCTGTATCTCTCCCTTCTATTTCTGTTAAGTAACCAATAAGCACCATTACAAGTTACAAGGCAAAGGATTTGTCTGGCAACAGACTGTTAAAACTCCCCTATACTTATCCTATGACTTTCCAGCCCCTTTAATACAAGACATTTTTCTCTTTCAAAAATGGGTGAGACCAAAACAATACAGAAAATCTTTAGAACAACATTTTAAAAATAATTCTAAACCTGGGCCGGGTATGGTGGCTCACACCTGTAATCGCAGCACTTTGGGAGGCTGAGGCAGGCAGATCACTTGAGGCCAGGAGTTCGTGACCAGCCTGGCCAACATGGTGAAACCCTGTCTCTACTAAAACAAATACAAGAAATTAGCCAGGCGTGGTGGTGCATGCCTATAATCCCAGCTACTCAGGAGGCCAAGGCATGAGAATCGCTTGAACCCAGGAGGCAGAGGCTGAGGCACAAGAATCATTTGAACTCAGGAGATGGAGATTGCCGTTAGCCGAGATTGTGCCACTGCACTTCAGCCTGTCTCAAATAATAATAATAATAATAATAATAATAATAATAATTAATAATAATTCTAAACCTGTATAATACTCAGTGAGGTCTTCTTAAGTTAACTTGATAGTTTCAGCATTTTCTTACTTTTATATTCATACGTTTGCTTTGGTTTAGAAACTTCTTGGCAGTTCTTGCCCAGTTTTGCAGGAGTTAATATTTCAAAATATAGGTCATTATATACATGACATGTGAGTATTGGACAGTTCATCTAACTGCTGAGTCTCGGTGTCCTCATGTGTTAAAGACCATTACACTTTCTTACTGGGTGGTCATAAGAACTTTAAGCATAAACTTATGTAAGATGCCCAGTTTAGTGCTTAGTACCAAATTAGAAATTATTTTCTAGATCCCTGGCAACTCACATATCATCTCCAAGCTTATTTACTTCCCATGTAGACTTTTTTCTTCCTTGCCTTCATGTCTAAGCCAGTCAAGAACTCGGTCCGGGCGTAGGGGCTCATACCTGTCATCCCAGCACTTTGGGAGGCCGAGGCAGGCACATCACCTGAGGTCAGGAGTTTGAGACCAGCCTGGCCAACATGGTGAAATCTCCTCTCTACTAAAAATGCAAAAATTAGCCAGGCGCGGTGGCAGGTGCCTGTAATCCCAGCTACTCAGGAGGTTGAGGCAGGAGAATCGCTTGAACCCAAGAGGTGGAGGTTGTGGTAAGCCGAGATCACGACACTGCACTCCGGCCTGGGTGACAGAGCTGTACTCCGTCTCAAAAAATATATATATTCGCTCCTCACAACTGTACTTTCTAACATTTAGTTAATTTACATTTCTAGTTTCTCATCCTCTGAATCAACAGGAAGAAGCCTGAGAAAAGGTGGGAAAGGTCTAGTTGTTAACAGCATTTGTTTCCTAGCTGGGAAATCAAAAACCCCCCTGTCTGGGTCCATCTGCTAGAGAAAACTTAAAACAATAAGTTTTAAAGTTCTAAAATAAGACAAGATTCTGTTTATTTTTCATTTTTGTCTTCTTCATTTTGAGCAAATATCATCCTACCACCTCCCATCTGTCTCTTTATTTTTTCATGATCTACAATTAATGCCTGGTAGATGATGGCTCTGTTTAGCAACTTTAGCAGTAATCTTTTTTTGAAAACTGCTCTACCTGCAAAGTTTAAAAGTGATCTGTATGGCACGACAGCAAATGGTCCTACCAAAGCATCATGCTAAAATTCTGTGCATATAAGGAAGTGCTTTCTCTTTTGTCATCCAGATGTTACCTGTCTTTATCTGGGCGGTTATGCCCCTATTAGAATGCTGTGCCTCTCTAGTATTCAAATGTCGTGTGCCTGCCCTTACTGGAAAGCCTGCCATTGTATGTGTGCCCAGGCTGCTGACCATACACCTGTTCCTTTTTACTAGGAAAAGAAACCAAGGGAAATTTCAATCGAACAGTTACCACCGGTGGATTTTTCATTCCAGCAACAAAGATGCACTCCACCGGCACTGGCAGCTCATGTGACCTCACCAAGCAGGAGGGCGAATGGGGCCAGGAGGGGATGCCTCCGGGGGCTGAGGGCGGCTTTGATGTCCATCTCCAGGGCGCTCAGGCCCGGCCCCCACCGGAACAACTGAAGGTTTTCCGGCCTATTGAGGATCCAGAGGGCGAGCAAACAGCCCCAAAGATGCTGGGTATGTTCTACACTTCGAACGACAGCCCTAGCAAATCCGTCTTCACCAGCAGCCTCTTCCAGATGGAGCCGTCGCCGCGTCACCAGCGCAAGGCGCTGAACATCTCCGAGCCCTTTGCGGTGTCTGTGCCGCTCCGCGTGTCCGCCGTCATCAGCACCAACAGCACGCCGTGCAGAACACCCCCGAAGGAGCTGCAGTCTCTTTCCAGCCTGGAGGAGTTTTCTTTTCATGGATCAGAGAGCGGAGGCTGGCCAGAAGAAGAGAAACCGCTGGGAGCTGAGACTTCTGCAGGTAAGTAGAGGAGGGAGGGTCTCTTTCCATAGCAAGAGAGAAAAACCGGACTTAAATTTGCTTCGAGTTTGCAAGGCAATACAGTGAAGTGGTTAAGCCTGTGGGTTCTATAGCCCGACTGGGTACAAATCCAGACTTTGCCATTTCACTGCGTGATCTCCAGCAGGTGTAACCACTCTGTGCCTCGGTTTCTTAATCTGTAAAATGGAAATAATTATGTTAATAATACCTTTTTCATAAGTTTGTTGTAAGTATTAAATTATTTAATACATATGACGCTCTCAGAACAGTGTCTACATACAACAAGTATATAATAAATGTTACCTATTATTATTCTATTTGCTCACAGAGTGAGAAGGCACGAGAAAAACTCAGAATGGAATGCAGAGCTGCAGAGCTGGAATTGGGAATTCAGGTCTTCCAGTCTCCTTCTCTCACCATCCACCCATCCTCATTTCTACTTTACATTTGCAGACAACATGGCTAGCAACCCTAGCAACGAGAAAGAGCATCCCTCTCCCAATTTTTTGATATCAAATGCAGGAAGGATTCTGATTGGATCTGCCTGAGTCACATGCCCAGCCTTGGACCAGTCACTGTTGCCCAGCTCATTGGGTTCTGAGATTGGCCAGACTTGAGTCTCTGGGTGTGTCTGGAGTGAGGAGAGGTTCTTTAATTAACGAGCAAACATGGGCCACATAAAATGGAAGCAGGGAGCACCCCAAAGGAAAGGATGGCTGACAATCAAACCAACAAATGTTTATTGTGATTTAGGAATGTTTCTTTTCAGTTAATATTAGTCATTTTCAGCACCTATTAGGTTGTCAGGCACTCTCCTAAGTGTCCTGCAAATATTATCTCATTTCTCCCCTCTATCCTATGATATAGGTAGTTACTATTATCCCCATTTCCTTAAAGAGGAATAGGTTATTTACTCAATCACTCATAGCAAGGAAGTGGAAAAACCAGGATTTTAATCCAGACTTTAAAAAAGTCCACGCTTGTAACACGACCACGCTCCCTCCTGTGTTCACTATGGGCTGTGGAGTTACAAAGATTGTTAAGGCATGATCCCTTCCCCACAGTGAGCTCACAAACTAAGAAGGGAAATTGAAACACTGCACTGAAGTCCAGCGCAGGGTCAGCCTATGGAAGAAGCATAAGAGCCTCCTCAGGATTTTTGGAATTAGGGAGGGGTTAGGTACCCAAAGCATCATGAAAGAGGTGTTCATAACAGATAGCAAGGGCATGAAGGAGAGGCAGTCCTCTCAGGAGGAGTCCAGGAAGATTTAGAAGAGGTGACATTTGGACTGAGCCTTCATAAATGGGTAAGGTTTCTCCATGCAGAAAAGATGAGAAAGGGCATTCCAGGCAGCTACATGTTGTGGGAAATATGTAGGTTTTAGAACCCAGCCTGGCTGATTCAGATGCTAGCTTTACTGCTTTTTGTCAGTGTGGCAGTGGGAGATTTTGGAGCCTGTTTCTCATCTGCAAAGCAGGGGAGGCTCCTATCCCAAAGGCTGTAGTGAGGTCTGAATGGGAAAATGTCCATAAAATACCTGTCCATAGTCCGGCTCACAGAAGATGTGAGTAAATATCAGTCCTCTCCTCCCATTTCCTTTCAGGATGGGTACACAGATGAGCACATTTCAGGGGATCCAGTGATGCCTTGTCTGGAAAACAGTGTCATGGGCTGGCGTGGATGCAGCAGGATGAAGGGTAGGGGAGGGAGTGAAGGCTTTGAGGAAAACAGTGTTTCCAAAGGCTTTTGTGAGATTTGTTATCCTCTGTGGAAGAGTGGGTCGGGGTCTTTTAGAGACAGTCTGTTATCCACTTTTCCCCCCTCTCTCCTCCCTATAAATTAGAATACCCATTTTGCATTAAGTTGGTCTGGGAAAGACACTAAGGGAGACTCCAGCCCGCCTTCCTACCTGTGGCCAATGGGCAGTCAGGGCAGAAAGGGGGGCCTTGTGAAAGGCGGCCATCCAGATCTGAGACCCGGGGTGGAAGGGGACTGCTGAAAGTCTCAGGGGCAACAGGTCCCCTCACCCTGCTCTCTGACGGGGTGAGGTTAACCTCAGTGTTAACCTCATGATAACGTCCATGATTATTCCAGGTGGAGAACTTCACCTTCATTAGTTAAATATTTTTCTTTCTGTTGTGAAGTAGCAGTGGGCAAAAGAAAAAGAATTAAAGACAATTTTCCAGGTTACCCATTTAAACTTTTAGTTGATCTAGTCAAACCAACTCTCCCACTTTTGGCCAATCTAAGTGAAATTCCAGTGCGACCCAAAGCGTAGAGGTATCGAGTAAGTGGTGCATTTTAACTAAAGTTAAATGATTGTAAATACCGATTACTCTGAATGAAAAAATTGAAGGATTAATCAATGTAATCGTCATGGTTGATTATCCGACTTTTACCTGATTCAAGAGTATGTCCTGCTAACCTCATCCTCAGCTGGTGGGGAGGAAGGACAACAAACAGAATCCCTCCGAAAGTGAAGGATGAGCTTATGGGCTGGTGTAAAAATGACAACTAACACTCTCTGCATCCCGTTCTAGAAATGTTAATTAAGGAAGAGCAGAATAAACATATAGCTTTACAGAAACTTGATAAATGAAAATCCGGAATTTCCTTAAGAGATATTAGGAGTTGCCTCATTCTTTTACTGAAGAACTTACAGTAGAATTCTCTTAGTTCTATTTTAGTGCATCTGAAATATGATTCTGTAACATCCGCAAAAAGTTGTTTTGCCCTATTTTTTTTTAACCAGGAGCAAGCCTACCTTATAAACTCATTAGTTGATTATATTAGTTAAGGTACAGGCTAAGCTGCTATAATATAGAAAACCAAAAATACAGTGGCTCAAACAAGATAGAAGTTTATTTCTATCTTACGCACAAGTCCAGAGTAAGGTGACTGTGATCCAGGAGATCTGGTGTTCCAGGCTCCTTCAGCCATACCCAGGGGTGTTGTGCTTGTCTGCATGGTCAGAGTGGGCTCAACACCCCTGCAGTCACATTCCCACCCATGGGAAAGGGCTACAGGAAGAAGCTGAGCACCTTCCACTTAAGGATGTCACCTAGAAGCTGCTCACATCATTTCCACTGCATCCCATCTGCCAAACATATTTCACATAGCCACACTCACCCTCAGGAGACTGAGAAATGTACTAGATGGAAAGCGATGTGCCCAGCTAAAACCTGAGGGGTGGGGGAGGTTCTAGCTCCAAATAAAGAAGAGGATAGATATTGGGCAGCGATTATCAATCTCTGCCTCTATGGTCACCCGCTTTGTGTATAATGCGTCACATGCTGGGAACGTGACAATGCCCTTCCCTTTTGAGCTATGGACATTTCTTGTAGTTTAGAAGTAGCCACCAAATCTGTCAGCCAACAAAAATTTGTTGGAGATTTGCAGGTAATTTTTAGGAATAGATACTGCCTCTGTTCTGAGGAACCTACCCAAGGATAGAAGCCATGTACCTGAGAAGAGATCATGGTAACGTGAGGACTGTGCAGCACATAGATAATAACACTGAGTGCTACGGTAGGACATGGCGTGGGAAAGCTACAAAGAGATGTTTTTAGGTTTATGTCTTGAGGAATGGATTCAATTGGAATCACAGGGAGGACCAAAGCTGTGGAGAACAAGGCCTGTTAGGGGAGTGGGAGAAGAGAGGACATGTGACTGGGCCACAGTGAGATGGGCTTTGCATGCCATAGTGGAGGCAATAGGGAGCCACAGAGGGTTTTCAGCAGGGGAGTGAGTGATAGGAACAAACTCATGGTTAGCATGGGCCCTTCCTCCACACCTCACACAGGAGTCCATATTAATAGTCATGATCAATGGAAAGAAGCTCTACCAAAAGGGACACTGGCAAGCTCTTCCAACTACTAGATTTTAGGAGAATGTTAAAAAATATGTGTTTGAAAATTACGGATGCATTTACCCTTTCACCCAAAAGTTTCACCTCTAAGAATTTATCCTAAATAAATAGCTGCATAAATACAAAATGACGTTTGCATGTCATGGCATTATTTGTAATAGCAAAGGACTGGAAACAACCCAAATGCCCCCTTTAGGGGTCTGGTTGAATAACTAGGATGCATCCACACAATGAAGTTCTATAGAGTCCATAGCTTCGTGAGCCTTGCACTACATTCCCCCAAACTCCTGTGCATCTGTCGGGGACAGTTTCTGTGCACACAAAAGGCACCTATTTCAGATGTCTGCCTTGCGTTTCCGGTTTTCTGCCTCAGAGCACTTTATGAAGGGACTGGCTCACTCAGCCTTTGTGTGGGACAGCTCAGAAGCATGGAGAATTAACTGGGGTAGCTCTCAAGTAATATAAGCCAGGAATCAGGAATGACCCAGCCTCTTATCATACGGAGGGATTGTTGGGGGGCACATTCTACATAGTGCTTCTTAGGGTTACCAGAGATTGAGTCCCTGCTGAAAATGGGAACCAACTCAACAAAATACTCTTTATTGACTTTTCCTCCGTTCCTCTCACTTTCTCATTTTTGCTTCCTGGGACCACCTTCTAAATGAGCCACCTGCTACTCGGACCCTGTTTCAGGATCTGCTTTGAAGGAAACCCAAACTAGGCCACATCATAAAGAATGATCAGGCTGGGCGCGATGGCTCACGTCTGTAATCCCAGCACTTTGGGAGGCCGAGGCGGGCAGATCACCTGAGGTCAGGGGTTTGAGACCAGTCTGACCAACATGATGAAACCCCGTCTGTACTAAAAAATACAAAAATTAGATAGGTGCAGTGGCAGGTGCCTGTAGTCCCAGCTACTAGGGAAGTTGAGGCAGGAGAATCGCTTGAACCCAGGAGGTGGAGATTGCAGTGAGCCGAGATCGCACCACTGCACTCCAGCCTGGGTAACAGAGTGAGACTCCGTCTCAAAAAAAAAAAAAATGACTAATTTCCCTCTCTACTAACATGGCATGGGCTTCAAGATATGTTAAGTGAGAAAATGTAAAGCAAACAACAATCTGTATCACATAGTCTATTTTGTGTACTAAGGATGGGAAACTAAAATATATATAAGTATCTGTTTAAATATGCAAAAATAAACTGGCAGAATAAACCAATAAACTAATAAAAGTAGTTATCGCTAAGAGACAGTGGGAGTATGGAACAAACCAGAAGCAACAGTGATGGACACATGGTGGGTGACCAAGGAGCGGTTGGTCTGGGAAGCCTTGAAAGAGGCATTGTTAGGTTTGCCTTGAAGAAGGGGTTAGATTGCAACCACAGGGAGGACCAGAGCAGAAGAGTGCAAGGCCTGGCAAGGGGACTGGTAGAAGAGCAGACCTGTGGCTGGGCCAGCAAGAAGGGGCCTTTTTATATACAGTGGGCCCCTGACTTTCAAAGGTTCCACATCCATGGATTGAACCAACCACAGATCAAAAGTCTCCAGAATAAAACATTGCATCTATACTAAACATGTACAGATTTTATTCTTGCCATTATTTCTTAAACAATACAGTATAACAGCTATTTGCATGGCATTTACAGTGTATTACATATTATAAGCAACCTAGAGATGATTTAATACAAAAGGATGTGCATAGGTTATATGCTAATACTATGTATGCCATTTTATATCAGGGACTTGAGCACACATGGATTTTGGTATTGGGGGGAGGTCCTGGAACGAGTTGCCCCGTGGATACCAAGGAATGACCTGTAGTTTTAACTTTTGAACTCTGTAAATATTTTACATATTCAAAGATAAAACTGAATTTCAGGAAATAAGCCTACAAAGTGATGGGCAAAAGGAAATACCACTGTTGTGAATTCTGAAGCATTTTAGTTCAGACATCAGGATGCTGTCACTAGATCTGAGTTGCTGGGGTGGCCTTGTGGTGAGACACCTCAGAGTTAGGACACCAGTATAAACAATGGCAATGAGTGGTTTGGTCTTAACCAATCTTAACCAACAAACTTTTCTGAGCTTGTGCTGTATGCCAGACACTGCTATATGCTTTATCTCCACTGTCTACTTTATCCTCACATCAGCCCTGAAAAGCAAGTCTTATGATGCCTTTGTACCAAGATTACAAGATTCATTGAGAAATTAGCATTTGAACCCAGGTTTCTTTAATACCACTGTAAATGGTAATTTTTCTTGAGGGCCTGCTGTGTGCCGAGCACAGTCCTGGGTACTCACTCAGTCTTTAATCCAGAGTGTGGAAACAGCTTTATGCAGTGAAATGGGGCTTTCCTTCATGCAAAGCAATAGAGACCAAATTTGAGATCTGCCTCCTGCTTCCTGATCTCATAGATGTTTAAGAACAGAGCTTAATCGCTTTGGATATATCCAAATTGACAAGAGATAACCCCTGGGAAGAGTCACACAGGAAGCTGTTAATCATAATTATAAGATATCTTTGCAGCAAGATGTGAATAATAGATTTTTGTAACCTTGGACACCTAGATGGACTTCTCAAAGTCTGACTAGCTATTTGAGAAGTCAGAGACTGGGCTGGAGCATGGTGTCTCAACTTCAGCACTACTGACATTTTAGACTAGATAAGTCTTTGTTGTGGGACAGGTTCTGTACACTGGAGGATATTTAGCAGCATCCCTGGCTTCTATCCACTAGATGCCAGTAGCATTCACCACTCCCCAGTGTTGTGGCAACCAAAAAATGTCTCCAGACATTGCCAAACGTCCACTGGAAGAAGAAAACGGTAGGAGCAAGATGGTCCCTGGTTGAGAACCACCAGACTAGGTGATCTTTGATGTCCCTTCCTTCTCTGACAATCTTTAACTCTGGGAACTGAGGCCAGGACGTTGCTAGGAGAAAAGAGTAAATGCAAGGGGCAGTGAGCTGGGGGAATTCCCTCCATCCTTCTTGAAGCAGGGCCAGGAGACAGGACAGTGACTGTTTTAGGACAGTCTCTCTTAAAGTGAAGCCTCCTTTAACTGATAACTCCCATTTTCACTGCAGCTTCTGTACCTAAGAAGGCAGCTCTTGAGGATGCCAAGCCAGTACCTGAAGCACCTGGGACAGTGGAACGCAGCAAAGGCCTGTCCCAGGAGCCAGGCGTCCACCTGGAGGAGAAGAAAACCCCAGAAAGCTCCTTGAGCTCTCAAAATTCAAATGAATTAGAGAAGAGACCAAATCCGGAGAAGGTGGTGGAGGAGGGACAAGAGGCTGGCCAGATGGAGTCCGGCGCCCTGCAGGAGAGCCCCAGGGCCAGAGCCGAAGTTGTCCTTCTCCATGAGATGGTAAGGTGCACTCTCCACCTGCTCCAGCCAGGTGGAGTTACTTTTTCCCAAGGGCTCTTGGTACAATGTAAAGTAAATTGAAAAAAAAATTTTTTTGAAAATCAGTTTCTGCCAAAGGGACTTTAAGAGACAAAATTCCAATGAAGGTCTGAGATTTGTTTTGCAGTGGACTTTTCAGAAGTCCTGCAGGGATGGGGAGGGAATATACTGCTCAGATTCCGTAGTACAGACTCAACTCTAAATATTCCTGACCTGAGGTCACCATAAGCCAGTAACATGTCTTGGAATGTAATGACATTCAATCCCAGAAGCAGCACAAGACCTGCTTGTCATACCCCAGTCCCAAATATCATGATCATTCACAGAGTCCAGCCTTCTTCTTCCAGACATCCTGATGGGCAGTTGTCTACACTTATTTCCAAAACCAGAAATATTTCCAGGATCCATTCTTTCCTCCCGTGGGCTCTGGGGAAGTTAAAATACAACACTGGAGCTGACTAAACCTTGTCTACTTTGTAGAGGTGGAATTTTCCAAGAAGGTTTTTATGGGATGTCCTTCCATAGAAGTGTGAGGAGGTTTTCCAGGGATACCCAAGGAAGAGTCATGCATTTGGGTGGCAGATCTGTGACAAGAGGAGGGTACCAGAAAGGAGGATGCCTTTGAACTTGCTTCCAGAGTCTTGATTTTCAGGATGTGCACAGAAGAACCATGTGTTGGGAGTTAGGGCAGAGTGAGGTGACATGGAGGCCTCAGGATGGCTGAGCGAGGGTCTCTATAAGATCTATTTGCATTTGTTGAAGGGGAAGGATGAAGAGATTCATATGGGAATTGATTGAATTCTTACAGGGAGGACCCTGTAGGAATGAATGGCATTGCTTTGAGAAGCAGGTAAAGTTAGTGCTGGAATGAGAACCGGGTGGATTCAAGGGAACAAGTAAAGGCATCAGTTCATTCATTCATTCAAAACTTGTATTTAACATGAACTTTGTGCCAGACACTGGCATCACCATAGTGAACAAGGCTTTAGCCATCCCTGCCTTCTTGGAGCTAACAGCCTAGTTGGGGAAAGACATTGAACAAGTAATTCCTGGTGTGCTATGGAAGCATGGAGTGCATGGGAGCACATAGCAAGAGGACCCAACCTAGTCAGAGGGAGGAGGCATGCATGCCACAAGGGTCAGGGAAAGCTTCTCTGTAGAGCGCATATTTAGGCAGATAACTCAGACGGAAGAAAGGGGTAGTGGGTGGAATAGGAACGGAGAGACCTCCAGACAGAAAGAATAAGATGTGCCTTGAATCCAAGGTAGAAAAGAGCATTCCCATTCAAGGAATGGGAGCAAGCCTGGGATAGCCGGGCTGGAAAAAGTGAGACTCAGGGGGATGCAGGAGCCAGGACTGCTTGGAAGGATTTGGGGTTTAACCTACGGGCAATGGGAAAGTATATGAGGTGTTGAGAATTTTATCTTTCATGGGTCATTCTATTCTGTGCGGAGAACGGCTTGGAGAAGAAAGGAGGCACGAATGCATCAGGAGTGGAGTATGTGGTAAGCCAGGAGAGAAAAGCTGGAGGTGTAGACTAGTGTGGGGCCATGGGGATAGAAATGAAGGACTACAATCACTATTTAGAAGGTAGAATGGACAGGACTTGTTGAAGGATTAGATAAGGGCTGAGAAAGAAGGAAACGTCAAAGGCACCTCATAGGTTTCTGGTTTGAGCAGGATGATGCGCTGTGGGTCCACTCACCGAGAGGGCAGAGTGAAGTGGAAGGGAGTTTAGATGTTCATTTGTTCATCTAAATTTATGGTTTCTTAGTACTGATTTCTTAGTAAGAGCTCAGTTAATGTAGGTGCTGAGGAGAGTAAAGAGATGAGGCTGTCCCCGCTCTGAAGCAGGGCACAGTCTAGTAGGCAAAATAGAAATATTCACAGATAAATGCAGTGTAGTAGAAGCAGACTAATTTTGACAATCCCACAGAGATATGTAAAAGAAATAATCCAAAAGAAAACACTGAATTCATTACAGTTCAGCAGACCCTTTATTGAGCCCCCATTTACAGTATACTGGGCACCTTTTGGCCTTGATGAATCAAAGATGAATAAACACAATCCTGACCTCAAGAAGCTCACAGTCCATTGGGAATAATAAGACAAGCATAAAAGTAACTTTAATATGAAATAGCAAGTGATTAGAGCTCGGTGAGAAGGGACGAGAAGTCAGCAGCAAATATTACTTTCACAAAGGCCTGTGCCAACCCAGGATGGAGATTTGTCCCCCGGCTGCCTCGCCCTGAGATAGAATTAGGCCTTGAGGCAAGAAATGAAAGAAACTGGGCCGGGCGCGGTGGCTCACACCTTTCCCAGAACTTTGAGAGGCTGAGGCAGGCAGATCACCTGAGGTCAGGAGTTTGTGACCAGCCTAGCCAACATGGTGAAACCCCGTCTCTACTAAAAATACAAAATTAGCCGGGTGTGGTAGCGCATACCTGTAATCCCAGCTACTTGGGAGGCTGAGGCAGGAGAATCGCTTGAACCCCGGAGGAGGAGGTTGCAATGAGCCAAAATCATGCCACTGCACTCCAGCCTGGGTGGCAAAAGTGAAACTCTGTCTCAAAAAAAAAAAAAAAAAAAAAAAAAACAACCAGAAAGAAACTGAAATTAGTTGTCCTGGCCCTGAGCAGGCCTCCTTCCATCCCTTTCCTGTCTATAGCTTTGGGCTTTAGTCAGGGAAAGGGAGGAGTCTAGAAGGACAAAGGGAAGCTGGACTTGAGGGGAGACAAGGACAGCAAGCAAGGTGGAGAAGTAGGCAGCTCCACAAACCACAACAAAGAAATTCCCACCATGTTAACAGTGGTTATCTGTGGGGAGTAAGGATATATGATTTGGTGTCTTTGTATTTTCCTTTATTTTAATACGTATTTAAATTTTTTCCATGTGAAATGTGTATTCCTTGGTAATAAGAAAAAAGAGCCTGGGCATGGTGGCTCACACCTGTAATCCCAGCACTTTTGGAGGGGCCTAGGTGGGCAAATTACTTGAGCCCGGGAGTTTGAGACCAGCCTGGCAACATGGTAAAACCTCATCTCTACTAAAAATACAAAAATTAGCCAGGTGGCACAGGCCTGTAATCCCAGCTACTTAGGAGGCTGAGGCAGGAGAATTGCTTAAACCCAGGAGGTGGAGGCTGCAGTGAGCCAAGATCACACCACTGCACTCCATCCAGGGCAACAGAGCGAGACTCTGTCTCAAAAAATAACATTAAAGGCTGGGCGTGGTGACTCACGCCTGTTAATTCCAGCACTTGGGGAGGCCAAGGTGGATGAATCACAAGGTCAGGAGTTTGAGACCAGTCTGGCCAACATGGTGAAACCCCATCTCTACTAAAAATACAAAAAATTAGCCAGATGTGGTGGTGTGCTCCTGTAATCCCAGCTAGTAGGGAGTCTGAGGTAGGAGAATCACGTGAACCCAGGAGGCGGAGGTTGCAGTGAACCAAGATCACGCCATTGCACTCCAGCCCGGATGACAGTGCAAGATTCTGTCTCAAAAAAAAAAAAAAAAAAAAATTAAAAAAGAACTATATTTACTTATTTGGAAAGCAGGTGTCAGGGTAAGACTTAACATTTTCATTCCACTGGAAGACTCTCATCCTTGTGTGCCTTCTAGTGAACCTGAAGTTAAATGAGCCCAGGGTTTTTGTTGTTTTATAAGGCAACAGTGCATAGAGATTAGGTACTTACGTTCTGGTGCAGACAGAACTGGATTTCAGTCCTGGTGTGCTGCCGTATGACTTAGGTAAATTGTTTAATCTATTTGAACCTAGACCTCTCATCTATAAAATGGGTAATTATAGTAGTGTTTATCTCCTAGAGTTGTTGGGAAAATTACACAAGATACAGCTAAAGTATGTGCTGGTGCATGGTGAGCACTCAGAGAGTCACAGGTATTATCAGTGCTGCATCCTGTATTTGCTGAACTGGTACAGGCTGGCACTGCCAGTCTTTTTCCTCTCACTGGAAACGCTGATGTCAGCACCCAGAGGACTTGGTTCTAAGACAATCAGTTTATTGATGTTTTTCAGGATGAAGATGATCTGGCCAATGTCCTGATCTGGCCCGAGATTCAACAGGAGCTGAAAATCATTGAATCAGAGGAGGAGCTCTCATCGTTGCCACCTCCTGCTCTGAAGACCAGCCCAATTCAGCCTATTCTTGAGTCGAGTCTGGGGCCCTTTTTTCCCCCAGAGCCTTCTGGGAGCTTGCCTTGTGGCTCCTTCCCGGCTCCAGTCTCCTCCCCTCTGGAGGTGTGGACTAGGGATCCAGCCAATCAGAGCACACAGGGGGCTTCCACAGCAGCCAGTAGAGAGAAGCCGGAGCCTGAGCAGGGCGTGCACCCAGACCTCGCCAGCCTGGCTCCTCTGGAAATAGTTCCGTTTGAGACGGCATCTCCACAAGCAACAGTGGAAGTAGGAGGCCCAGGGAATCTGTCTCCTCCACTCCCACCTGCTCCTCCCCCTCCAACTCCTCTGGAGGAGTCACCTCCAGTCCTGCTTTCAAAGGGCAGCCCGGAAAGAGAAGACTCATCCAGGAAATTGAGGACAAATCCCTACATAGACCAGCAGAAGTCCCAAGACAGCCCTGAGATGTCTAACCGCTGTCAGGGAGAGGAGGCCACCCCAAGACACAGTGACAAGCAAAATTCAAAGAATGTTGCTTCCGAGGGGAAAGGCTGTGGGCTTCCAGGCCCAACCAGGGAGGTTGAGATCGCCTCACAAGGAGAGGAGGAGGTAACCCATTCAGTACAGGAGCCTTCAGACTGTGACGAAGATGACACTGTGACAGACATTGCCCAGCATGGCCTGGAGATGGTGGAACCCTGGGAGGAACCCCAGTGGGTGACGAGTCCCCTTCACTCTCCCACCCTGAAAGACGCGCACGAGGCCCAGGTACAGGGCCTTCAGGGTCACCAGTTGGAGAAGAGGCTTTCCCACAGGCCCAGCCTTCGCCAGAGCCATTCTCTAGACAGTAAACCCACGGTTAAAAGCCAGTGGACTCTCGAGGTTCCCTCCTCCAGCAGTTGTGCTAATCTTGAAACAGAGAGGAATTCTGACCCTCTTCGGCCCCAGGCACCCAGGAGAGAGATTACTGGGTGGGATGAGAAAGCCCTGAGGTCCTTCAGAGAGTTCTCTGGCCTGAAAGGGGCAGAGGCTCTTCCCAACCAGAAGGGACCACGTGGTGTGCAACCCAAGCCAGCAGAGACCAGCCCCATCAGCCTAGCAGAGGGAAAGGAACTGGGGACACACCTGGGGCACAGCAGGCCACAGATTAGGCAAGGTGATGTTCCTGGGCCAGAGGGCAGCAAGGAGACTTCACCCAGCATGCAGGACAGCCCTTCACCTGGAGAGCACCCCACAAAGTTACAGCTGAAGAGCACAGAGTGTGGGCCCCCAAAAGGGAAAAACAGGCCTTCTTCCCTCAACTTGGACCCTGCCATTCCCATTGCTGACCTCTTCTGGTTTGAGAATGTGGCCTCATTTAGTTCACCTGGAATGCAGGTCTCTGAGCCGGGAGACCCGAAGGTCACATGGATGACCTCATCTTACTGTAAAGCAGACCCCTGGAGGGTTTACTCCCAGGACCCCCAGGACCCTCAGGACCTGGACATGGTTGCTCATGCACTGACGGGCCGCCGTAACTCAGCTCCTGTGAGTGTGTCAGCTGTGAGAACCTCCTTCATGGTCAAAATGTGCCAGGCCAGGGCGGTCCCAGTCATCCCTCCCAAGCTTCAGTACACCCAGATCCCACAGCCCCTGCCCTCTCAGAGCTCGGGGGAGAGTGGGGTTCAGCCTCTGGAGAGGAGCCAAGAGGAAGCCAACTCAACCAGTGGGAGCACTCAGAAACTTGCCAAAGATGATTCTCCCTCTTCCCTGGAAAGCCCAAAGGAAGAAAAACCAAAGCACGATCCCGGAACCGTTAAGTCCTCACCAGTGGATGCCACTGCACCCTGCGTGTGCGAGGGGCCCACCCTTTCTCCAGAACCAGGCTCATCGAACCTGCTCTCCACCCAGGACGCAACAGTGCAATGCAGAAAGCGCATGTCAGAGACAGAGCCATCTGGGGACAACCTTCTTTCTTCAAAACTAGAGCGACCATCTGGGGGTTCTAAGCCTTTCCACAGGTCAAGGCCAGGAAGACCTCAGAGCCTAATCTTATTCAGTCCTCCTTTCCCCATTATGGACCACCTGCCCCCCTCATCCACAGTGACAGATTCCAAGGTCCTGCTGTCCCCTATCAGAAGTCCCACCCAGACAGTTTCCCCTGGCCTTCTTTGTGGAGAGTTGGCAGAAAACACATGGGTCACACCAGAAGGGGTTACACTTAGGAATAAAATGACCATCCCTAAGAATGGCCAGAGACTAGAGACCTCAACTAGCTGTTTTTACCAGCCCCAGCGGAGATCAGTAATTCTGGAAGGAAGAAGTGGGAGGCAAATAGAATGATTTCAGTTCACCTGCTGGTGTCTGAAAAATATCCTGATTCATCTGGAAGTTATTACAGGGCCAGCTTGCCATATTCCAGGCACAGGTTATCAAGTTTGGGCCTATTTTGGCCTCTGACTTCTCTTTCTTCAGCCTTTTGACCACTTATTAATTAGTCCATTTGCCTGAAGAGTGGTCAAGGGAAAAAACGAGAGATGAAATTTAGTTAAGTCTGTGTGAGCAAGTGAGAGAAGGTTAGGTAAGGGGAGAGGATGGAATGCTTACCTCCAATGAACTTTGGAGCTTGTATATGAGTCGGATTGCTCCCCTATTTCTTTTAGCTATTACTCTTGAGAGCTGGCTGTCCTTTGAAAGAAAGAAATAATGTTCTTTGAAAGAAAGAAAAATCTCTTGCTGTGTCAAACCTCAAAATGTTGCTATTGGGGTTAGAAGGCCTCCTCTTCATGCTTTTTAATGCTCTTTAAAATGTGTTCTTTTAGACCAGTTTTCTAATAAGCTTTGTAAAGTGTACTATCCAAATTAGAAGTGGATTTGGAAATGCAAACTAACGTGCACTTAGATATCCAGGTGGGTGAGCTTACCCACTCTGACCCATGCTCTTTCCCTGGAATCCCTGGAGACCTGTCCAAGATGATTTCCATATACCAGCATAGAAAATCAGAATCAAGAGCAAACTCTGAGACTGGCACAATCCAAGAAGATTTCCTGGCTCTGGCTTTTAGTAATTTGGGGCCACAACTGCCACTGTACTGGACTGTAATTTATAAATCCAGTAGCTGCGCAGGGTGGAGGCTGAGCTGAGGATTACCATAATGAAATGTACGAAATCTTCATTTAGGTATGCAATCGTGAAGTGAAGCCATCTGCTTTCTTTACAGTATCAAGAGTCCAAGAACAGGATGTCATCATAGATAAAAGCCTCACACAAAGGCAGAACTACACTCCAAATGTAATGTGTTTAAATTGGTGGGGCACTAGCAGAAGACACTTCTAGCTCAGCTTTACTCTTCTTCCACACTAGGCTGGGCCCAGCAGTACAGGAGAGAATGAAGGGAGGAGCTCCAGGAGGAGAGGGAAGAGCCCTAGCAGGGTGATCATCACAACCACTCACTGAGAGTTGCCCTTCTTAGAAATGTATTTTATTTTAGCCAGTGGGTCCCTTCCTTTCTCCATTCCTCTCCACTGCTCAAGAACAGATTTGAGGCCAGGTGCGGTGCCTCACATCTGTAATCCCAACACTCTGGGAGTCTGAGATGGGTGGATTGCTTGAGCCCAGGAGTTCAAGACCAGCCTGGGCAACACAGCGAGACCCCATCTCTTTAAAAATAACAGACTTGAGGAACGCCTCTCCCTTCCATAATTCCCGTCATCCACCGCCCACTCTAGGCACTCACTCAAACTTGCTCTTCAACTCTGTATACAAGCAGAAGCAATAAACCAATCTGATTTTCTTTTCAATTATGTATAACTTTCAATGGTTCTTTCCTTTCCAGCTGGCGAGAGAAAGGAGAACTAATATACCTGCTGGCAGATTTTTGGTGCTACCCAAAAAAGGACTTCACAGGGCATCTCTTCTCAGGTTCAAGCCTGGCTGAATTCTGTCCAGAAGCTCAGTCATTGCAGAAATTTCTCTAAGGGCTGGGACATCACAACCAAGGGTGGTCCTGGGCTTAGTGGGGGCTGAGATGAAGTTACCTCCTCCATTGAGAAATTGGGAGCTGATTCCCTGCAACAGATACATATTCCTCTCTCTCTTTCTCTCCTCCCTCTCCCTTCCTCCCTCCCTTCCTCCCTGATAAACCTTACAGTTTTGAAATCTTGTTCTGTACCTTTTAAGCCAGTGTCTGTGACGAGGGTAACTGGCAAGTCAGCTGATGAGTTCTGCCTTCCGAGAGCACTGAGTGAGCAAGGCATTTCATCAGTGTTTTGGCCTCATTGGGTGAGCAAGACATTGGACCAACAGCCAATGAGATATGAACCTGAAAGAAAAGTCCTAGAATATAGTATTTTTCCCCTTGGCCAGAAAGTCAAGAAATAGAGTTGTGACAGATGAGAAAGGCCATGTTCAAGAGATCTGAGAAGTACATTCCTGCCTTATCAGAAAACGTGGCAGATAGGTTTTATGTCAGCCTCAGTGCCCCTGCGGTGTTCACGCTTTGATAAGGACCACGTTCCAGTTAGAATGTGAGGGAGGGAAAGAGCTGCACTTTGCTTCACCATCAGAACTCTGAGCCAAATAATGAAATATGTAAACTATTTTATGATTATTTTAAATGTTTGATAACATTTATAAGATATATTTTTATTTGTGGATAGACTGAGAAGTCACCATTTACATATTAACAAGTGACTTCAGTTCTAAGGGTTGAGGTGCCTGTGTGGATTTATAAAATGGTTGCAAGATCTTTTAGACTCTGACATTTATAGCATCACCTTCAGGAACACAATTCTGTGGATGTCATCATGAGACACACTGACAGCTGTGGAGATAGTCCCTACTGTCAGCTTTCCTTGCCAGTCAAGTCCGGAAGCCTTAGAAACTGACTCACCTCAGTCAGCGTCCTGCTGCTCAAGTGCGGACCTCCGCTTTGACTCTCGCCCAGCCTGCCAGCCGTCACAAAGGCATTCGTAAACTTCCTGTGGTCTGGGCTAGCCTGACACTGATAAAATTCCATTCGAAAGAAAAAAAACTCGTATTTCCTCCCCAAACTCGTATTGTTCCCCCAAATGCTCTGGGATTGCCTATTTCACCACTCATTTGAGTCTCTGAGAAAAGAACTCCCTGAGAATGGCTGGATGGGAATCAAATAGTCTGCTTCCATTCAGGAGGGGACAGAACAGGAGCTGCTGTTTTTAGGAGGATTTACCTGGTGCCCTAGAAAGGGCTATGGAATCAAATTCTCAGAGGGCTCCTTCAAATCAGCTATCAGTCCTCAAAATGGGGGTGGCTGATGTTAAATGATGAATTGGAGGTGAAACCCATGCATGTACTGTTGTTTTCTTTCAGCATTAGTGGTTGCTGAAGAAAATAGTAACCTACATTTTCTGCTACACTTGGAATATGAAGAGATCTGAACAAGAATCCCATTAAGACACCTAACAATCTAAACCCTAAAATTCAAAATACTGTCCAAATCAAAATTCTAGACTCTGAGGACATAAAAAATGTAAATGTCATCCTCCTCAACAAATATTTATCGGGAGCTTGGTAGTAGTGCGCTGGGTACCTTAGCACTCCCAAATCATTCAAGAGTCTAGTGAAAAAGGGAGAGGGATGGCAGCAAATAAAACACCCCCATAAACAACCAGGAGCAAGGTTGAGAACCATTAAGTTGCCAAACAAAAGCAGAAGAGGAAAAACGTGCGGGAACCAGCATCTTTTAATAGGATAGTCGATGGTATTCAAGTGACCTACTGACTTCAAATAATCAAATTGAACACAATTGCAAATCCAATAGAACATCCCAGTGAGGCACAGGTGTTTGAGAACTTTGCTTTGACTTAGAAAACTAGAAAGTGGCAACTAGGTTAGAATAAGTAGTTTGGAGGTTTCGTGTGGTCATAATTGGTTTGGCAAAGTGTGAGATCTCTGCAAATGAGCCAGGTAACATCAGTATTCCGTACCGCTTGAAAAGGGAATTTTAGAGACTTCTGTCATCACAAAGCAGGTTAACTCCTAGTTAATGATGAAGCAGTAGGCCCAAGATAAACTGTTTATTTCAAGATAAATTGTTCTTGTCAGTGTTTGGCATATGATAATCACATTTGGCTAAAATTGGATGGGACAGTCATTTGTCTACACAGGCACCTTGCATTCCTGCGTGAAGAGATACTGGGGAGCATACAATTATTTTGTCCAGTATTAGAGTGGGAGAAGTTCACAGTAAGTCCATTTCCCACCAGGATTTATTTGGGCCACATTCTACCATGGCCAGTCCAATCTGATGACCACATGAGTCTTGGGGTTAAGTGTTGCTAAGAGTATGATTTTAGACTTGTCCAGCAGGAAGGTCAGCTCAAAATGTGGCATGACAAAGAATGTGCTCTATTACCAAAACCTTTCCTAGCAAAACAAGGCCAGAAGAGGGAGCAAGCATCTGTCTAGGCATGGAGAGGAGGGGGCAATGGTGGAAGGGTGATTGCCTGAAATCAGTGCCAGTACAGATAGCATAAAATTGGGGGCCACCACAGATTGGCTGGCTGCTGTGTAGATCATTTAGTAATCTTGAGGTACATTAATAATGCAGAGATTACTTTTCTGTGAGGGTAAGGAGGATGTAGCTAAATATAAGAAGCTTACAAGGTCCAAAGCCATGTGTTTTACTGGATAAATCACAATGCTTTGCAATAACTTAATGCCATAGTACTTTCTGGCTTATAATTCTGCAAAGTAAAGCACTTTTTTCAAAGGAGTGTATTGGAAAGCCACATGATTTCAGCTGTGTTTTAAGCTCTACAAATACGTTTCCAAAGATGTAATCAAAATGTAATTCTATTGATTAAAAATATAAATATTAAAACTATCCATAGAGACATTTAAGTGTAATTAAAACAGTTTGTTATGCTTTAAAAAATACTCTAATAAATGATATAAAATATAATGCTTATGATGGAACTATGAGCTAGAGGGAGGACATGGAGTCACCAAAATCAATAATCAGAAAAGTAGATTATGTGCAGCAGGCTCATTGGTTCAGTTTGTTCTGTTTGATGTCATTTTTTGTTACTTCAATGTTTGATCTCACCAAAAAAGTCCGTGATGATTTGCTACCGTACATTTTTGTTGTTTTTGTTATTCTACATACTAATAATTGGCAGATGTTTGCAACTTCACCCTCTTACTGTTGCAAACACATAGTCATGTCACTCAGGAAACCCGGTGTGAGTCCAGGATATCATAATGAGAAATGAGAAGAATAAAAGCTCCTTGCTTCTCAGAACTCCACAGCTTATGGAGGCACATGGGTCCACCTGCACAGATGTGAACTCAATTTTTCTATTACTTGAATCAATCAAAGGGGACTCTTCTTTTATTTGAGTAATTATATTATTGATGCTCCAGGGGGAAAGGCAAACATTTGTTGTCCTGGCATATATCCTGTTATATGTATGACCAAAAAGGTGGGGAGGGGGAGGTGAACAATCATACAACCTAGGTTCACAACCTAGTGATATTTGCAGTGAAATATTTGCAGTGATATTTCCCCTTTCATTGCCAACGGGATGAAAACACTACCATTTTGGCAACAACTTTCTATTTAGAACCTTACACTACTCAGGCCTGCTCCTGCTATCCTTCACTACTGCCCTAAATGCCTTTTTCTCCTATATACTCCTGGATCGTCACACTCTGGTTTTTCTCCTGAACTTCCCCCAACCCCACTCCAACACACAGTTCCCCTCACTTCCAGTCTTTCCCACTGTTCTCTGGAGTCACTCTCTCCTTATAAACTCCCCTGCAGTCCCAGTCTCTTCACTGAATATTGTTGCCACTTCCTGAACTTCAAGAAAACTCATGTGAGAACGTTTCCTTCCCTCCACAAAAGGCTGCACATGTGCACATGCGCCCATATTATGCAGACTTATACGAACGGTCAGAGGACGTTCTCCCAGGTCCTCACTTCTGCTTCTGCACCATTGCTTCTTCCCATCCCATACAAAAATCCCTCAATACCAAAATGTGTGGATCCAACTATTTCAACTTTTATCATTTGTGGCCATGATTATAGTTAATGTCCCAGATTCCCCAGTCTTGGGTACCAATCTCCGTTTCCTTCTACCTCATGTCCCACCATCATCCTGGATGACTTCAGTGTTTTAGAGGAAAGCCCACCCAGTACCCTTGCCATAACTGCTTACAGCTTTTTACATCTACTCAGTTTATGCTTCTAGGGTTACACATCAGGCTATTTCACAATAGAGAATTTTGTGATCCTAAATTCTCATTTTCCTTTTTCAGAACTTTCTCTAGCCTTACTACTTTATTCCTTGTATTTGTGCAAGATTACCATGCCTGCCCCCACAACCTCCTCTGATAGACAGCACTCCCACCACACTTCATAATTCCTTCCCTAGCCTTTCCAGACCTAAGGTGCATCATCCCCATTGTTCTCACTAGGACCATTAACTCCCTTAACCACTAGTCCTTTAGCCACACCTGCTTGACAAACCTTCAACCTGGAACCTGGACTCTTATCACACATCTCTGCCCTTTAACTGTGTCTGTGGATTAGATTAGAGAAAACAATAAAACCGTAATATAAGAGCTTTTAGATATTTGTGGTCCACCACCTCAACAGCAGCCTCATTTCCAAAACCTACAACGGCTGTTCCACAACCCACAATGGCTATTCCACTATTCTTGACTCTCTACTATACAACTCTTTCTTCCCCACAAACAAATAACTGTTATTTCTTCATAAGTTTATAGTATCAGACATCTTTATTCAAGCTCACACTGCTATTTCCCCTTACCTGTATATGTGTGGACCTAACCTCCCTTCTAGTTCAGAGGAAGTGTTGCCCCTCTTTCCAAGAGCTCCCAGGCTTCTGTGTTCCCAGTCTCCTGACATCCACTATTCTTCCCTGTGTATTCAGCCAAAGCCTATTCTATCTTAAAAGTCTTCCTCAATTTTGTCCACCTTTACCACCTTGTGTCTAGGTTCTTGGAAGAGTCATCAGTGTCGTCAGTGCGCAATTTATACTTCTTCATTACAATTCACTATTCTGGACCAACTGCAGCCTGACCTCAGCCCGCATAGCTCCAGTAAAATCTCTATTGCTAACGTCACCAGTAGTCTTTCATATTCAAATCCAACATTCACTTCTCAGTCTCTAGACTTCCCTGTTATATGTGATCTTATTGATCATGCCTCTTTTGAAACTCTCTCTGCTTTGCCTCCTTCCATGGTCATTCATTTTCTTAGCTTTGTTCACTTAAAAGGTTCCTCTTCCTGGCCGGGCACTGTGGCTTATTCCTGCAATCCCAGCACTTTGGGAGGCCAAGGCAAGAGGATTGCTTGAGCCGAGGAATTCAAGACTGGACTGGGCAACACAGGAAGACCCCATCTCTACAAAATAATAATAATAATAATAATAAATAAATAAATTAGCCGGGCACGGTGGCGCACACCTGTAGTCCCAAGTACTCAGGAGGCTGAGGTAGGAGAATCACCTGAGCCTGGGCAACAGAGCAAGACTCTGTCTCCCCAAAACAAGTTTTCTTGAAAGTGATTATTCGCCAGAATTCTGTCCTTCTTTACCTTTTCACTTCATATGCTTTCCCCGCACTGTCTTATGTATGCCCATAGCTGCTTCTACCACCTTCACACTGGTGACCCACCTCCCCACTATTTTCTCTTCCATGGAAATTGAAATTATACAACTGCATACTTTCATTGGGGGTACAAACTGATATTATGATTTATGAATATAATGTTAAATAATTAAATTGAGCTGGTTAAAATTTTTGTGGTGAGAACATTTGGAATTTATTCTCAGCAATTTTGAAATGTGTAATACTCCATTAACTGTATTCACCATGCTGTGCAATAGAACTAAAAAAAAAAAGACCATATTCTTTCTGAGACTTTGTACACTTTGACTATCACCTCCCCAGCCTCTGTAACTACCATCCCACTCATTCTGAAAAGTGTAGTGATCTCTTGTTGTAGTTTTAATTTGCACTTCTCCATTAACAATATTGAGCAATTTTTCATATGTCTATTGGCCATTTGCAGTTCTTCCTTGAAAAATATCTATTTTGATCCCTTGCCTATTTTTTAATTCAGTTTTTGTTTTCTTATAATTGAGTTGTTTGAGCTCCTTATATATTATGGAGATTAACTCTCCATTGGGTGTATAGCTTGCAGAAATTTTTTCCCAATATATAGGTTGTCTCTGCTGTTCATTGTTTCCTGTTAATTGTTTCCTTTTGTGGTGCAGTTAATTGTTTCCAATTGTAACACTGTTAATTGTTTTCTTTGTGGTGCAGAATCTTTTTAGTTTGATGTAATCCCATTTGTCTGTTTTTGCTTTTGTTGCCTGTGCTTTTCGGATCAAATCCAAAAAATCATTGCGCAGATCGGTGTCATGTAGTTTTCCTCCTATGTTTTCTTCTTCTTTTTCTTTTTTTTTTTTTTTTTTTTTGAGATGGAGTCTCGCTCTGTTGCCGAGGCTGTAGTGCAGTGGCGTGATCTCGGCTCACTGCAAGCTCTGCCTCCCGGGTTCACACCATTCTCCTGCCCCAGACTCCAGAGTAGCTGGGACTACAGGTAACCACCACCACGCCTGGCTAATTTGTGTGTGTGTGTGTGTGTGTGTGTGTGTGTATTTTTAGTAGAGATAGGGTTGGTGGTTTTATAGTTTCAGGTTCTACATTCACATCTCTTAATCTATTTTAGGTTGATTTTTGTATATGGTGTGAGATAAGAGTTCAATTTCATTCTTCTGCATGTGGATATCCAGTTTTCCCAATACCACCTATTAGACTACTCTTTTCCCATTGGGCATTCTTGGAACCTTTTTAAAATCAACTGATTGTACATGTGTGGGTTCGTTTCTGGACTCCCTATTCTATTCCATTGGTCAAGGGGTCTATTTTTGCCAGTACTGTACTGTTTTAATTGTTATAGCTTTGTAGTATAGTTTGAAATCAAGTAGTGTGGCATCTCTAGGTGTGTTCTTTTTGCTTGATTGCCTTGGCCATTTGGGGGTGTTTGTGGTTTTGTATGAATTTTAGGAATATTTTTTCTATTTCTATAAAAATGACATTAGAATCTTGATAGGGATTGTGCTAAATCTTTAGATTACTTTGGGTAGTGTGAACATTTTAACAATATTGATTCTTCCACCCTATAAACACAAGAACTCTTTCCACTTATTTGTATCATCTTCAATTTATTTCACCAACATTTTATAGTTTTTGGTGTACAGGTCTTTCAAGTCATTGGTTAAATTTATTCCTAAGTATTTCTTTTTGTAGCTGTTGTAAGTGGGATTGTTCTCTTGATTTCTTTTCAAATAGTTTGTTGTTAGTGTATAGAAATGCTACTGATTTTGTGTGTCAGTTTTGGATCCTGCAACATTACTGTATTTATTAGTTCCAACAGTTTTTTTTGGTGGAGACTGTTGGATTTTCTATATATAAGATACATATAAGATTATGTCATTTCAGCAAACTGACAATTTCACTTGTTCCTTTCTATTTGTGTGCTATTTATTTCTTTCTCTTGCCTAATTGCTCAGGCAAAGATTTCCAATACTGTATAATCTAGAAATGGCAAGAGTGAGCATCCTCATGTTGTTCCAGATCTTAGAGGAAAGGCTTTCAATTTTCCATCATTCAGTATAATGTTAACTATGGGCTTCTCATATGTGGCCTTCACTGTATTGAGGTACATCCCTTCTATTCCTTATTTTAGTGAGAGTTATTATCATAAAAGGATGTTGAATTTTGTCAAATGCTTTTTCTTCATCTAATGAGATGATCATATAGATTTTGTCCTTCATTCTGTTAATGTGACGTGTTACATGTATTGATTTGCATATGTTAACCATCCTCATATACCAGGGATAAATTCCACTTGATCATCGTGGATAATCCTTTTAATATGTTGTTGAATTCAGTTTGCTAGTATTTTGTTGAGGATTTTTGCTTCTATGTTCATCAAGGTTATTGGCCTGTAATTTTATTTTCTTGTAATTTCCTTGTCTGGCATTAGTATTAGGGTAATACTGCCCTCACAAAAAGAGGTTGGAAGTACTCCCTCCTTTCCCAATTTTTTTTGGAAGGGTTTGAGCAAGATTGGTATTAATTCTTTAAATGTTTGGTAGAATTAAGCTGTGAACTCATCAGGTCTTGGGTTTTACTTTGATGACAGACTTTTTATTACTGATTCAATCTCCTTACTTGTTATTGGTCTGTTCAGATTTTTCTATTTCTTCATTATTTGGTCTTGGGATTACACGCATCTAAGGATTTATCCATTTATTGTAGATATTCCAATTTATTGGCATTTGTTTATAGTAGTCTTTCATGATCCTTTTTATTTCTGGGGTATCAGCTGTAATGTCCTTTCTTTCATTTGTGAATTTATTTATTTGATCTATTCTTTTTTTCTTAGTCTAGCTAAAGGTTTGTCAATTTTATCTTTTCAAAAAAGCAGCTTTTTTTTCCATTGGTCTTTTGTATTGCCTTTCTATCTCATTTATTTCTGCTGTGATCATAATTATTTCCTTCCTTCTGCTAACTTTGGGCTTAATTTGTGCTTTTTCTAGTTCTTTGAGGTATAATGTTAGGTTGTTTATTTGAGAACTTCTTTTTTGATGTAGGCATTTATTGCTATAAACTTTATTCTTAGAACTGCTTTTGCTGTATCCCATAAGTTTTAATATGTTGTGTTTCCACTTTTGTCTCAAGATCCTTTAAAATTTTCCCTTGAATTTCTTCATTGACCCATTGGTTGTTCAGGAGAATGTTAATATCCATGTATTTGTGAATTCTCCAAAATTCCTCTTGGTATTCTTTTCTCATTTCATACCATTGGAATGAAAAGATATTTGATATAATTTGTGATTGGAAAAGATATTTGATATAATTTCAGTCTTCTTAAATTTGCTGAGGCTTTTTTGTGCCCTAACATGTGATCTATTCTGTTGAATGCTCTGTGTGCACTTGAGAGTGTGTATTCTGTTGCTATTAGATGGAATGTCCTGTATATGTCTGTTAGGTCCATTTGGTCCAGTGTTGCTCAAGTCTAATGCTTCCTTATTCTGTTTGGACGCTCTGTCCATTGTTGAGATGGGGTACTGAAATCCCCTACTATTCTTGTGTTGTAATCCATCTCTCCCTTCAGATCCTCTAATATTTGTGCTATATATTTAGGTACTTCAATATTGAGTGCATATAAATTTACAATTGTTATGTCTTCTTGATGAATTGACCCTTTTATCATATGATGTCCTTCTTTATGTTTTTCTTTTTTCCAGAGTTTTTGACTTAAAGTCTATGTTGTCTGATACAAGTATAGCCATCCTACTGTCTTTTGGTTTCCATTTGTGTGGAGTATTATTTTCTATCCCGTCACTTTCAGTCTATGTCTAAAAGTGAGGTGAGTCTCTTGTAGGCAGCATATAGTTAGGTCTTATTTTATCCATTCAGCCACTCTGTCTTTTTATTGGAGAAATTAATCCATTGACATTCAATTGTTGCTAGGTAAGGACTTACTACAGTCATTTTGTTAGTTGTTTCTGATTGTTTTGTACATACTTCATTTCTTTCCTCCTCTCTTGCTGTATTCCTTTGTGGTTTGTTTTCTATAGGAGTATGCTTTGATATTTTTGCTTTGTGCTTCTAAAGATTTTTGCTTTGTGGTTACCATTAGGCTTACATGGAACATCTTATACTTACAACCACCTATTTTAAGCTTATAACTACTTAACTTTGCATATAACTCTATACTTTTACACCATCATTACAATCCAATAGTATTCTGAATGGGCTCTGCTTTATTTATACGTTTGAGTTTTGTGCATGTTTCATGTTATTAATTACCAGTTTTTTGTTTCAGTTTAAGTAACTCCATTTAGCAATTCCTACAAGGCAGGTCTAGTGATGATGAATTCCTTTAGCTTTTGTTTGTCTGGGAAAACAAACTTTTTTTTTACTTCTCCCTCATTTATGAAAGACAGCTTTGCTGGATAAAGTATTATTGGTTGGCAGTTGTTCTCTTGTGCACTTTGAATTTATCCTAATCTCTCCTGGCCTGCAGGGTTTATGCTGAGAACTCTGCCAATGGTTGTATGGCACTCCTTTTTATGTGATACGTTTCTTGCCTCTTGATGCTCTCAAATTTTTTTGCCTTTGATTTTTGATAGTTTATTATGTGTTGTGGTGTACTCCTCTTTGGGTTGAATTTGGTTGGAAACCTCTGCAGTTCCTATACCTGGATGTTGGCATCTACCACAGATTAAGGAAGTTTTTAGCCGTTATTTCTTTAAATATGCTTTTTGGCCCCTTTAAATATGCTTTTCAGGCACCTCTTTCTTCTCCTTCTCCAGCTGCTATTATGTGAAGATTTGGTCTCTTGATGGTGTTCCATAATCTGTAGGCTTTTAGAAATTCTTTTGTTCTTCTTTTTTTTTTTTTGCTCCTGACTAGATAATTTCAAATATTCTGATTCTTCTTGATTGAATCAGCTGTTGAAGCTTTCTGTTGAATTTTTCAGTCTCTTGAACTTCCATCCCATTCTTATTGTTTCTATTTATCAGCTTTCTTTTTAGTGTACCATTTTCAAATTTCATTAAATTTTTTATCTGTATATACATTAATAGTTCACTGAACTTTACAGGTATTATTCTGAATTGTCAGTTATTTCATAAATCTCCATTTCTTTGGGGCCTATTATTGGAGCTTTATTAGTTTCTTTTGTAGGTGTCATGATTGTCTGATTCTTCGTAATCTGTACGTTCTTGTATTGTTGTCTGTGCATTTGAGGAGACAGCCCCCTCTTCTGGCCGTTACAGGTGTTCTTGGGCAGGGATAGCCCTTCACTATTTAGTCTATCCTATGATTCTGGAAGGATCAGCTGATGATAACCCCAGGCAGGCAGAGCTTCTTGTGAGTTCTCTAGCTGACTGGGCCACTGCCTTTGCTGTATTGAGTGGAATTGCTGGTTGGGTATTGCAATGACTTCTGGTCAGACTGGCCACTTCTGGTACTGCCTGGCTGATAATTCTGATATTTGGGACCTGCAATTGGGCAGGGCTGTAGACTGGGCTACAAGGTTAGGCGGAGTCACTACTCATAACATGTGTGTCCAGAGGCTGTACTCCTTAGAAATGTGCAATTAAGGGTTGCTTCCATCAGGATGAAGCCATGGAGTGAAATTTTGGCCGAGTTCAGTGGCTTTTGGTCTCCGGAGTTAAGCAGGTCTAGCCACTTTGCTTCTTCCGGATGTGTGGAGGTGGAAGTCTCTTTGCCTGGGCAGGGTCATTGGAAGTGCTTTTTGGCTTGGTGGAGCTGCTGCTTGACTTCTAAGGTCAAGGTGGTCTAGCCCCTTCACTTCTCCAAAATAAAAGGCAGGCATCTACCTTCCTGGCAGGGTTGTTGGGAGTTGGCTCTGAAGCTAGGCAGGAAGACCAGTAGTGTAGGCACTCAGGCTAGATTGTACTTCCCACTGTCTTTTTTTTTTTTTTTTTTGAGATGGAGTCTTGCTCTGTCGCCCAGGCTGGAGTGTAGTGGCACAATCTCGGCTCACTGCAACCTCTGCCTCCCAAGTTCAAGCAATTCTCCTGTGTCAGCCTCGCGAGTAGTTGGGATTACAGGCGTGAGCCACCATGCCCAGCTAATTTTTGTATTTTTTGTAGAGACAGGGTTTCACAGGCTGGTCTTGAACTCAGCGACCTCAAGTGATCCACCCACCTCAGCCTCCCAAAGTGCTGGGATTACAGGCATGAGCCACCACACCCAGCCCCCACTGTGCAAATTTTGAAGGTCACCAGCTCAGCCTTGCAGGTGGGCTATGAGGTTGGCTGATATCTTTGATCAGGCACCTCAGCCAAGCAGGAACACAGAGGTCCACCAGTATCTGCATGCTGTTCACTACCTCTGCTTCCTTTCTTTGTTTCTACCTGATTCCAGGCAGTCTAGCCATGTGGTTTCCCCTAGTGCTTCTCATGAGATGAGACCGGACTGGGCTTCCTGGGAAGCATCTTGGAATGCTAGGGAAACTGGATCTGGTTTTCTTTTCCCCCTGTATAAACTGTTGGCCTAGGGAATTCTTCATCTGGCATTATGTCAACTTGGGGGAAGGGAGTGAGCAATATAGTCAAAGTGAGACTGTTCTTACCCTTTGAATTCAGATTTCATTAAGCTTTATAGACCATACTAGTGTCTCAGACTAGTTTCTAAGTGTTGGGGTTTTCAAAAAGATGTTCTAGTCTGTGGAGTTGCTAGCTGAACTTTCTATGAAAGCAAGTGGAGGCTGAGACTTCCTACTCTGCCGTCTTGCTCTGTTTTTTATTTTCTCTTACATGGACTTTTAAAAGAGTTGGCTAGTCTCTTACTTGTAGTCTCATCGACATTGCCCCATCTCCAAACCTTCTACATACTGCTTTCAAAGTTGTCTAAGAGAGGACAGTGGTTCTCAAACTTCAGCATTCCTAAAAATCACCTGGACAGCATGTTAAAACAGATTGCGGGCTCCATGTAGTTTCTTACTCAGCAGGTGTGGAGTAGGGCTTGAAAATGTCCATTTTAAACAAGTTTCCAGTTAAGTGATGCTGATGCTGCTGACCTAGGATTACTTTGGGAACTACAACCCATTGGATCGTAAGTTATTCTTAGCTTAAAATCTTTCATTAGCTATCTTCTGTCTACAAAAGTCCCAAGACATCTGTCAGCTTATTTGAAGTACTTATGAAAAGTGCACTTTATTGGGCTTCACACTCAAGATTCTTAATAGATCTGATATCTATTACGTATCTCATACATATTTCTATTAATGAACACCTTTGTGTGACAATTGGTTTACTTGTCTGTCTTCTATTAGTTAATGAACTCGAACATCACTATCTCCAGCACCAGTGTTTGGCATATAATTGCCCAGTACATAGAAATGAGATGCCTGGCTAGCTCAGTTAATAGAAATTTTAAAAAAAATTAATTAAAAAAAAAAGGGAGAAACGGCAGAACAGGTGGCAGTGGTGGTGACTGATAGGGACAGGAAGGAAAGGAGGATCAGGAATATAAACATGGAATCAGAGTAAATAGGATATTGAGGAAAACTTCTGTCATGCTCATTCCTGTGAACTGCCCTCCTCTATTCATTTATTTACCCACCTTAGACCACCCAGACTAGTCAAGTATCTTCTTTCCTTTTCCAGTATCCAAGTCCACCCAACTGAACTTTTGCTAAACCATGCTTTCCACAAACATTTTTAACTTCCCAACAAAGAATTACAAAAAAGGTCATTATTTAATGATTACACATTTTTCCACTATCACTGAGCAAATATGGTGTCCCTTCTGTTACATGAACTATAATAGGATATCCAGGTAACTAGTAATTTTTCTCTCTTCCATGAACATGGCCCCTACAAAAACAAAACAAACAAAAACAAAAACAAAAAAACAGCTGGAATGTGTAGAACACGTTGAACTAAACGGTCTTATGCCCCTTATGCTGCCATATCTGGAGGTGAGGGTAGGAGGAACTTTGCAATTCCATTAGCCAAAATTTATTTTTATTTATTTCTTATATCCATTTATTTATTTAGCCAAGCCAGTATCTGGTTCTGTGCTATTCCCTTAGGACAGGACCAAGACAGATCAAGCCAGAAGGGGCATCATATCAGTTTATAAGACTGGTCTGTTATCTCTAATCAGGGTTATCTGGGTTACTTTTCCAAGCTACAGCCAACTTGGGGCAATTTTGATGAGATATCTCTGTGCCCATGCCACCCATTTTGCTCTAAACTACTGAGTAATCTCATCAAAATGTTTGCTGCCAAGAGAAGCATACTTTAAGATCCTATGGAAAGCATAGAGAGATGGCAGATTCCCTATCCTTCTCACCCCTACCTCAAGAACCACTATATTTAGGCTGAACTACTTTAAAAAGCAACTAACTAATATACTTATTTTCGTGCTATTCTTCCAATATACCAACAGTGCCCTTGCTGCTACTGTAACATGGCATTCTCCCCAAAGCTATTTATATGATTCAGTCTTGCTTTTGCTTTTGCTCAAAAATCATCTCCTCAAAGATGCCTTCTAGCAGTGCCATTCTTACCACTATTTCCTTGCCCTGATTTCCCTTTGCTGCACTTATCACTACTACCAGGGAATGTTATATTATACATAAATTTATTTGCTATATTTTCTGCACCACCTAACTCCCCCATCCCCATGCATATTTTAAGCTCTGTGCAGGTAGGACCTTTGCATTTCTTATTCACTGCTATATCCCCAGGGCCTAGTATAGTGTCTAGTGGTTAATATATCTTTGTTGAATGGTTGAACAGACTCAGACTGAATGCCAAATAATGTTAACTTAAAAAAAAGTATACGCATCAAAATATTTAAGGAAACAATTATTAATTTAAACATAAACTGATATTGGGTACCTTGGTTTTATACACACTCCTCACAATGCTTCCTTTGGTGAAACCTTTCAGAACTCTTCTGTAAGAATTATTTTCAGAGCCAGCTTGTGAACTACATGATTGGTCTTTTTACTTCATAAGTCTTATTTTGTCTCACCAGAAGTTTCAGAGTGTAACAAACCAAACTCAGCACAGAAAACATAAGACAATATAGTTTAGATTCTCTAAGACAAGGTCTCATAAATTTAGATGACAAGTGAAAATATCAATGGACTAAGTATATCACCTCCCATAACCTAAAGGGCTAATACTCATAAACATAAAAGTTCTGGAGTATGAAATTTAAAACACAAATTTTGGATATAAATTATCTGAATACAAAGCTGTAGGTAATTCTTATCTTTCACTTCTCCTCGTAACTCCAAACATAATGCCACTGTAGGTGGGTTGCTGCTAGACTACATCCAAGATTGTTCAGCTGAGGACTTGCCCATTCTCCCAGTTACCTGGAATTTTCAACCTTCCGATACTCTAGCCAACAAGGCATTTGCACTCAGCTTCTTCTACTGATCTAGCCACACATCATCTCCTTCACGAATGCGGGCAGTCTAAAGACTTCCTGTCTTGTAAAGTATTGTTTCAAACAACTAAAAGGAAAATCTTTGGAAGCAGAAGTGGAAAAACAGGAAAAGTGGCAGCAAAACCCTGAGCCTCAGGATAGTAGCTTATTCAAAAGTATATTTACACGTCACAGGGTAAAATAGACCAGCTGAGTCCCTATCTTAGAAAGGAAGCCTACTGCTTCCTCCTAGTAGGCAACAAAGAGAACCCCACCTAGGACTTTAACCCACTCTTTTCCCGATGTATTCCAATACTATTAGCCAGCTGAACTAAAAGAGAATGGGTGCTGGTAGGCAACTCCACTGATCTCCCTTTCTTTAGCAATAATTACTGGCCAGCTGAGGGCTAAAGATAATGAAGATTGAAAGAAAAGCAGACATACCAAAGGTACTGTGTCAAGTAATACATGAGATGTGTTCATAAACGAATGAGTTATTCCAGAGCCATACAAACAAATCAATCTCTTTACTGGACAGGCATACCTCTCATATGTATATTACTCAAATATACTAACACATGAAAGATCACATCACCTTGTTTACGGATACATTTAATATCCCTTACCCTTCCCGACTTTCAAAACATAATAGTATACAAAATATAAAATATCTTAAATATTTATAAAAATCACAAGAAAAAAATAGAACGTATGAAAATATTTTTATCTGAGTTCTCCCTCATTGTTGAGAGGCAGCTTAGTTTGCCTTGAGTTCATAACTGTTGAGTGGGTAGGAGTATGCCCTGCCTAATACTATTCTGTCCCGGAGAAGTTTAAATAAAACATAGTAGTTGCAGAAGAGGATGAGAGCCATGGAAAGTGTGTGGTTCCACTTCTCCGACCGCAGCAAGGAATAGAGCTGATAGAAGACGACACTGCCCTCAATAAGGATAAGCAGATTTAACAGCCTTAATGGTCGATGAAATAAGAACTGTAAGGAAGTTAAAAAAGCAAAACGTTATTTCATAGAAAAGTAATGGCTGTAGTTATTCTTGCATTTATTTTTCTAAAATAATTTAATATTTACAGGTTCCCATATATAATAACAAATAGATCTGTTTATTTACTATCAGGCTATTTCTTGCTATAAAGACTGAAACATTTTCCTTTTTGCCCAAGAAATAATGAAATAAGTTTTATTTCAATGCCCCTGAGACACGAAAAGAGATTATGCCCAAAAGAAAACTACTTATAAACATTTTTCTTAGACTGTATCTTAGGTATAGATTTTATTTAGGGTAAACACGAAAGTATATTTATCTAAGACAGAGGTGGATAAAGGACCAAATAGGAAATATTTTAGGCTTTGTAAGTCAAGAGGCAAAAGTTAAGGATATTACATAGGTACTTATGTAACCACTTAAAAATGTAAAAAACATTCTTGGCTTGTAAACTAACACATAAATACCAACACTAGAGAAGTTTGGGGAAAAGAGAGGTTACAAATCGAATATCAATATAATAGTTTTTTAATTTTTCCTTAAACTGTTTACCCACCATGGTCACTTACTGAAATCCTCTACACCATATACCTGTGTGTTTAATTACTGATTTTCTTCTGGATATTGAGAAGTAGGGTACACAAAGACAGGATAAGGAGGAAGGAAAAATGAGTCAGAATTAGACTAAAAATAGGGCTTACTACTATATTTACTCCCACTAAATTCTCCACTCTAAAAGGCTAAATTCTGGTTTTCTAATACAAAGTTATGAATACAAACATATAGGCCACAAGTTGTAAAGGAACATTAACAGTTCAGTTTAACCAGTCTAATCCTAAATCTAGATGAAGACAAACAGTACAGTAACAGCAGTGATCAGATCTAAAAGAACTAATTTAAATGGAACTTAGATCTCAGAGCTTACACCTCAGAATGAAGCCAAATTATCCTGACAGCTTTAAGTTTCCAGGTTCAAGAGGAAGAAAATGTTTAACCTGGAGTCTGACAGCGATAGGTAATAGGCACATTTTAAATGACTGTTTTGAAACTTCGGTGTGCCTAAGAATCATTTCCAAATCCACAAATGCTGCCAATTCCTGGGATCATCCAGAGATTCTGGTTCAGAAGTCTGATATAGGGGCCCTGAATCACTTTTTAAAAATAGTGGGCCAGGTGGCCCATGGATCACTTGGAGAAGCACTGATTTAACTATCTATCCAGTCCTGCAAAATCAGTAATAAATCAACTTGCCTAATCTTCTTTCCATGGATTCCATCTGATTTTTCAGCTGTCCAAAGCTAGCAAGGAAAATACCTAATTTTCACGCAGAAAATTCTAATGAACTATTTTGGCTATCACAGGTCTCAAGGAGATAGCAAGGACCAACAGAAGTCATTAATGGCCTAGAGAATTCAGCTGGCTGAATTAAATATTCTATACAGAAATCAAATGCTCATGTACTTGTGACTTAAGTCCTTTCCTCCACCTTAAGGCATTTCCACTGGCGTCAAGAAGGAGATGCCTGTCATTTTCTCATTCAAGGGCCTTTCACCTTCCCCATGTTCCTCCCAACCTGCCCCACCCTGCATTCCCCTACCATGGTATTTATAAGCATCATGCCTGGTGCAAGTTCCCAATATTTAATTGAAGTGTCCCTCAGTAACAAACACCTGCAGAACCAGAAAGTCCATGTACCCCCCTCACAGGAACTGGGAAGGACTGAGGGAGAAAGAGATGCAAGTATTTTTAAAAGATCTTCAATTCTTGTTTAGAATATGATCCCCTTTCAAAAGCAACGCACTGCACTATGGGCATTTTTACTATAAACAGTCCCCCACAGGCACCTAGTTTTCCCCACTCGCATTGGTCAGCTGGTCTTTCTTTTATAAGTATATACTTTTGCCTTGTACAGATAATTTCTGGAAGGCTGAAAGACCAAATAGATCATAACCAAAGGGATGAGTTCAATGGAACAGAAGCTGGATATAGTGAGTTTCTATTGCTTTTTCCTTTTTTAACTTTTAAGCTTTTTTCCTTTTGATGGCATTTATCTGACTTCCAAAGGGGAAGCTAAAGCCTTTTTAAAGAAACAACATATATGACAAATACCTAAAAATAAAACCACCACACTATTAATATATTAAATGTCACTTATGGATACACAGATACAGTATATCTTAACAATACCACTAAACCAAACTCTTACAAAACAAAAATGGTAAGATGAAAAAGGAGTCTTAGATAACTGCCTACTTGTTTCAAGTAATACTAGATTCAACAAATACCAATGTAACTACAGAAACCAGCTAAGCCACTAAAACTGGAATAATGGTATATGATCTTCAATCTGCCCTTCAGAAGACATTTCCAAAGTACAGGGACCACTGTTACGCTAGTGGCAATAATTACCTTGTAATAATTTCCTAGTATGTGCTACACACTATGCTACATGCTTCCACACAGGTGGCCTCCTAACACTTACCCCTAAGCTTATGTTTGAAAATAAATAAGTGGTACTTGCATAAAAGCGGGCATGGGATACATCTGAAGGCACTGCCACGTTGTAAGGCCCCATGGCTCTATATAAACATCTGCTGTGCCGCACCAGCACCCCTTGAGGCCATATTGTATTTTCTGACCAACTAAGGGAGAAAGAAATGCAATGTTAGCATATTGGCAATTACAGATAAGATAGTATCTGGCAAGGCCAGCTGTATTTTAATGGAAGGAATTAAACAATCAAGGCTTCATCTGCCTGAAAATACAGTAATTACTGAAAATACAGTAATTCCATGGTCAAACTGGAGTAGTTTTAGAAAGGATTTGTTACTTTAAATTCATTGCTATATAGTACACAGAGGTTGCAAAGAAGTACAGTTAACTCAGTGTCAAAGGACTTAAGAGGCTTAGAAGAATGAGCAGACATAAATGTGTAAGCCAGAAAATAGTGTGGCTATGAGTCACACTATGAGCCAGAAAATAGTGTGTAAGCAGGCAGACTGTCATCTCCATCCCAAGTGAGCAGTCTACTGGTGGAAATGCTAGAGGGAACAAACAAGAAGAGAAAGCTGATGGTAATAAGCGTAGTGGAGAAATTAGCACATTGTCAATCTAGCATGACATTTACTGCAGAATTACATCCCAAAAAACTATAGGAAATCAGTTTGCTTATCACACAATTCAAATACCTCACAACTGTAAGAAGGTATACAGTAGAACACAGCGACACATCTCACACACACACAGACTTTTCACTGCTTTTGTGGTTTATTTTTATAGGTTTCTCTGGGGGAAAAGAAGTTACAGAAGCAGCAGCTTCATTCTTTCCAGCACAATGGAGTTTGGGTGGGGACAGGGATCTTCAGGTTAAGCTTTTTTTAAAAAAATCTAAGTTAATTCATCTCTTCCTGATTTTGGAAAGGTTAGTTTCCTAGGGTAAGAACTGGGAGGCAGTTTAGATATGTTATTTAAAAAAAAAAAAAAAAAAATTCTAGCACCCTGAAGCTTTCCCAGTTCAGAAAATGTTCCACCAGCCTTGCTGACACTTACCAGCATTAAAGTGATGATACACCTCATGGCCATGTGCCATCAGTAGCCTGAAGATGTACAGTACTAGTACTGTGGATTGTATTTTCAATTTTTATTGAAATCTGTCCTTTGCCCACAGTCGGGTTTCTTTTCAGCCTGGCCCAATCTCTTTCAGTTCCTGGGCTTGAAGGCCTGTGCTAATCTGTATCAGACATCAAGGCAGATAATTGAAGGGAGAACTCTCAGGGGGAGAGGGAAAGGGAAGGTCACCTCAATCTGTCCCACTTAACTAGGGAAAAATTTCTAGGAGATGAAATTTGTGAAATGTTCGAATTACAAAAGGGGGAAGATGAAGATGGTTTGGGTCTGAAAGAAAAGTATGATGAAGGACTCAGAAGTGACAGAATAAAACGGTCCTAATGTTAGCCATTTTGGATCACAGGAGCCATGTGGAGTAATGACTGATAAGGGGGACACAACGAGAAAAATTCTTCCAAAGAACTCACAGTCAGGCACAGTTCTCACTTAAACACAGGAGAAGCAGGGAAATATTCAGTAGAGAGTTTAGAAAAAAAATAATAGTAAAAAAGTACAGGTAAGGAAAATTACTAGAATAAAACTGCATGTATTAGAAAGAAAAAAATGAGAGAAGCATATTCCAGCTAAGTGTGAGATGAGTAGCTAGCAACTACTCAGCTGTGGCAATGAAGATGAGAAGACAAATCTTAAAGTCTTCTAAAGAGGAATAAAATATATGACTCTTTGCATTTGGGCAAAGGGGTAAGATTGAAAGAAAACTCCAATTGCATTGCTTGGGAGACAAATTATACACTCTAAGAGTGACTGGGCAGCTGAAAGGTAGAACGCATTTAAGAAGCTGGGGGTGGTGGTGGAAATGAGTTAATGTCCCTTGTATTCAGTTTAGCATGATGACAAGCATCCATGTAAGACAAAAACTAAAAATTAAATGTTCAAAGCCAAGAGCGAGAATGACATACAAAGCAAATGAACATGATCAGCAGCATGTAGGAAGTGTTACATGGTTTTACCCTCTAGCTTACTCACATGTGCTGGGGAGCATTGCTGTAGGACCCATGTTCCAGCTTCTGCCACTTGCCCAGGTGAGCAGCTGATTTATGTAGCAAATCACAGTATTTGGATGGCAACAGTTGCGTGGTGAGCATGACAAAAGCATTGATCCACACCATAATGAGGTGCTCGCATGACCAGCGCATGTCATAGTACTGGGTACTCTGGAAGAGATCAGAAGAGAGAGAAATGATACATGCACTGGTAAAAAGAGGCAGGGATGGGTGCGTGTACATATGCCCTGCAGACAAATGCCACACTGAATCACACATGCACTGGTGGTCCTGCTGTCCGTGCAGAAAGTTCAAGAGCAGAGTCCTCCACAATCCTTCAACCTGACTTTCTGGCTGTATGAGTTAGGGATGGGAGGGAGAGGCGATTATATTTTAAGTGTCTCCTTTCTAGAAGAACTGAGTGTTCTCTGAAGGACCATTCCGGCTGCAGAAGTACTTCTGAATGGGTAAAGAAAGGGCACTAAAATGTCCCAAAAGATTTTGGGCCCAAGTGACATCCAGACCATTTTTCTTTTCTATTGAAGTAAACTGAAGTTTAGATAAAGGTTAGATTAAATTCAAGGAAACTCCTGACAACCATGTTAAGATCAACCATAGTAGGCTGAGTTTTACTGAAACCTTGGTCCTCTTAAGCTACTACATACTGATTCTATTATAAGTACATTTTGATTCTCCCCAGAAACTAAAAATACTTAAAAAAAAAAAAAAAAAAAAGAGGGGACCACCACGGGTGCATCACATATATGGAAATACCTATCCGCCAACCAGGAGCGGTATTAGTGCACTCCAGATGCAGCCGAACTCCACCATCCAGGCTGCCAAAGGGGAGACAGAGAAAAGGGGGATTAAACAAGAAATACCCAGTTTATGTAATTCACACACAGATCCAGGAAGCACATAAAAGTAAGATAACCACTTACCTTCACAAAACACAGGGGGAGAAATGCAACATAGTAGGCACTGAAGAGGGAGTTGAAGAGAACCTCCTTGATTCTGTGGTTGAAATCTGCTTTCAGACATTCTACTTCATTGCGAATGAGGTCTGGAGATAGGGGACAACTGTGGGTGGGGATGGGTGTGGCATTATTAAACTGTTCTTTTAGAGACTCCAGCAACAAGGAGAGAAAGTCTTTGGATTTGGCCAAGCCTCCCACAGTCGAGGCACTTTCCTCTACTGCCTGGTGCTGAACCACATAGTTATAGTCTGTGAGAAGAAGGTGAGCTCTACTATCTTGATGAAAACAGCAAAGAGGAACATAAACACCAAACCTGTAAAACAAAGTGTGAAAATGAGACCCCAGATACGACCTTAAATCACACCTTATAACTTATGTCAATATAACTTACAACTTATGTCAATAAAATAGTCAGGACCCACAAGAGTAAACATAACTCAGGAGGGGCACTGCTGATAGTAAATTCATTATCTGGAGAGCTCTTCAATTTCTTTCCATAAAAGCCGTGTACATTCATTGTAGATTATAGAGAACCTACAGAAAACCACAATGGCAAAACACACATCACCTAGCAATACTCATTTTTATAACTAGATGCACATATTTCCAAAATAAAGTTTCTAAACTTTATATATAGTTACATATGCTTTTTTCCTTTTATGTTTGGCCTCATACAGTACAATGTGTTTTGTATCCTGCTGTTTTAACTTTGCATGTGTGCATGTGTGTGTACTGAGTATTTTCCATGTGCACTGAGTATTTTCTCAAGTCTAAATATTTTTCTATGGCAATTTTTAAAGATACAATAGTATTCTCATATAGAGATGCCATAATTTACCCATTTCTCTCTTGCTGGAAACTTAGGCTGTTTCTTATTTTCCACTACTATAAATAACAATGTGATAAGGATTTTCCTAACACGTGTTTACATTTGGTCATTTTAGTACAGCTTGTCCTTCACTTCAAATGTCCCCTTCTTAGTAGGGGACCCTCCTGCCTCCCTACTGTATCACTCATCCCACTCCCACAGGCGACCCTCGTTCTCCTTTCCTGCTTATTTTTCTCCACAGATCTTACCATGTTTATTCGATTTTTAACTCTGGGGCAGTTTTGGTGTTTTCTTTCTGAGTCATTCTAGAAGTACAAATGAATTTTTAAAAGTAAAATTACTTGGTTAAAGAAGTGAATTATTTTTGAGACTTTTGATAACTTCTTATAGTATTCCAACTGTTGGTTCCTCAAAATTTTTTTAAATACTTCAAGTCCTCATTAAGTAATTTCCACATTGTGACCTAGGTATTATAAATTAAATGCTCATTTCACGGACATAAATTCAGATATGAAAAATAGCAAATAAAAAGATATTTAGGGCCAGCCACAGTCCCTCATGCCTATAATCCCAGCACTTTGAGAGGCCAAGGCAAGTGGGTCACCTGAGGTCAAGAGTTCAAGACCAGCCTGGTGAACATGGTGAAACCCTGTCTCTACTAATAATACAAAAATTAGCTGGGTGTGGTGGCGCGTGCCTGTAATCCCAGCTACTCGGAGGCTGAGGCAGGAGAATCACTTGAACCTTGGAGGTGGAGACTGCAGTGAGCCAAGATCACACCACTGCACTCCAGCCTGGGCGACAAGAGCAAAACTCCTTCTCAAAAAAAAAAAAAAAAAAAAGATATTTAGTTATACATTTTATTACAAACTGAACAAATGACACTTATCCATAGTTTTCTACACAGGGAGAACAGATGTTAATTGTAACTAATTAAGAACATTCTTAGCATTAGCTCTGGGATCCACTGTGAATGTGCCCTTGGGAGGACATGAGTGGGTAGGGGTAGAAGTATTAATTCTAATTTTTTTTTGTTTTTGAGACGGAGTCTCACTCTGTCGCCCAGGCTGAAGTGCAGTGGTTCCATCTCGGCTCACTGCAAGCTCCACCTCCCTTTTCACGCCATTCTCCTGCCTCAGCCTCCTGAGTAGCTGGGACTACAGGCGCCTGCCACCACGCCTGCCACCACGCCCGGATAATTTTTAAAAATTTTTTTAGTAGAGACAGGGTTTCATCATGTTAGCCAGGATGGTCTCAATCTCCTTACCTCATGATCAGCCCACCTCAGCCTCCCAAAGTGCTGGGATTACAGGCATGAGCCACCACACCTGGCCTAATTCTAATTTTCATTTATTTATTTATTTTGAGAGAAGGTCTTACTCTGTCGCCCAGACTGGAGTATAGTAGCGAGATTATGGCTCACTGAAGCCTCAACTTCTTGGGCTCAGGCAATTCTCCTGCCTCAGCCTGCCAAGTAGCTAGGACTACAGGCGCATGCCACTACATGCAGCTAATTATTTTATTTTTGGTATAAACAGGGTCTCCCTATGTTGCTCAATCTGTTCTTGAACTCCTGTGCTCAAGTGATCCTACCGCCTGGGCCTTGCAAAGTGCTGGGATTACAGGTGTGAGCCCCCACACCCAGTCAGAAATAGAAGTATTAGACAAAAAAACTCTCATATGTGCATATTTGTGATGGCTACAGCAGGTCATCATAAGTTCAATACTGCCAAAACACAAGCTGCATGTGTAGGTGTAGGGATGGGGATAAGAGGCGGAGTGTGTGGTAGATTGCAATGATGGTCCCAATTCTTTACCCTTCTTTGTAGTCTCATTGCCACATAACTGCATGGCCCTCATTCTATGGGTGAGGCCACCTGCCCTATCCCCATACTGGGCTCTACAATGGAGGGCTTTGTAAGGTAAATAAAATAATTAATTAAAGGATTTTAAAGAGGGTTAGTAACATGATTAAATTTCCCATTGTGAAAATCATTCTAGCTACAATAAAAATGAAATGGAGGGGAACAAGAATGGATTATCAGAAGACCAGAAGAAGGTTGATAATGCAATAGTAAAAACTATGGAGAGCACTGGACCCAATTCAAGACACACTTAGGAACCACAACTGTTAGACTTTAGACTAATTTACCCTAATGAGAAACTATTTGAGAACCGAAGGGGGAAAAAGCGAGGCAGAAAAGGGCCTCTTTCTTATTTTAACCTATGAATAAACAGGAAATTAAATATGTTGCTATTGTCATAATCTAGTATTTTAAATTTCTCACACTTTCAATTTTTAAATTGAAGTTTAGATAAAAGGTAGATTATACAACTTCTTAAAAGTAAAGAAGGCTAACACAGGCAGACCTCATTTTATTGCATTTCACTTCATTGCACGTCCCAGACACATTATTATAAACTGAAGGTTTGTGGCAACCCTGCATCAAGCATATCTGGGGGTACCATTTTCCAAAGTGCTCACTTTGTGTCTCTGTCATATTTTGAGAATTCTCCCAATATTTCAAACTTTTTCATTACTATTACATCTGTTATGCGAAATGTGATCTTTGATATTACTACTGTAATTGTTTTGGGGTACTACAAACTGCACCCATATGAGATAGCAAACTTAATGGATGAAAGTGTGTGCTCACTGCTCTATCAATGAGCCATTCCCCTCTCCCTCTCCCTCACGTCAGGCCTCCCTATTCCCTAAAACACAAGAATATTGAAATTAGGCCAACTAATAACCCTAAATGGCCTCCGAGTGTTCAAATCCTACCACCTTTAAGAATTATGCAAAATCTACTCTGTCAATGCTCTAGAAATAGAACAACATAATCTGGATGACAGGACATCTGTTTATAGCATGGTTTACTAATAAGCTCACTGTTGAACCTACTGCTTAGAAAAAAGATACCCTTAAAAATATTATGTACGGCTGGGTGTGGTGGCTCAAGCCTATAATCCCAGCACTTTGGGAGCCTGAGGCAGGACAATCACTTGAACCTGGGAGGCAGAGGTTGCAGTGAGCCGAGATCATGCCACTGCATTCCAGCCTGGGCAACAGAGCGAGACTCCATCTCAAAAAAAAGATACTTACTTACTGCTCACTGACAATGCACCTAGCCACCAAAGGCTCTGATGGAGATTGTTTTTATGCCTGTTAACATAGCATCCATTCTGCAGCCATGGATCAAGAAGTAATTCTGATTTTGAAATCTTATTATTTAAGAAATACGTTTTGTAAGGCAAAACATATTTCTGCATTAAATAGAGATTCCTCCAATGGATCTGGGCAAAGTAAACTGAAAACCATCTGGAAAGAATTCACCATGCTAAATGCCATTGAGAACATCTGTGATTTATGAGAGGAGGTCAAAATATCAACATGAGCAAATCTGGAGGAAGTTGGTTCCTACCCTCATAGATGACTGAGAGGTTCAAGACTTCACTGGAGAAAGTAACTGCAAATGTGGTAGGAAAAGTAACTAGAATTAGAAGTGGAGCCTGGACCGGGTGCAGTGGCTCACGCCTATAATCCCAGCACTTTGGGAAGCCAAGAAGGCTGGATCACTTGAGCCTAGGAGTTCGACACCAGCCTAGGCAACATAGCAAAACCCCACCTCTACAAAAAAATAAAAATAAAAAAATTAGCCAGGCGTGATGGCACACACCTGCAGTCCCAGCTATGTGAGAGGCTGAGGTGGGAGGATCACTTGAGCTCAGGACAGATGTTGCAGTGAGCTGTGATCATACCACCGCACTCAAACTTGGGCGACAGAGTGAGACCCTGTTTAGAAAAAAAAAAAAAGTGAAGACTGAAGATGTGGCTGTACTCTCTCACGATCAAACTTAAACAGATGAGGAGCTGCTTCTTATGGATAAGAAAGTTGTTTCTTCAGATAAAATCTATTTCTGGTAAAGATGCTGCGAACACTGTTGAAATGACAACAAAGAATTTAGAATATTATATAAACTTAATAGTTGTTACAGCAGTAGCAGGGTTTGAGAGAAATTACTTCAATGTTGAAAGAAGTTCCACTGTGGGTAAAGTATCATCTATCAAACACATCACATGCTACAGAGGTATGTTTCATGAAAGGAAGTGTCAACTGATGTGGCAAACTTCAGTGTTGTCTTATTTTAAGAAAGTGACAAAGCCATCCCAACCTTCAGCAACCACCACCCTGATCAGTCAGCAGCCATCAACACTGAGGCAAGCCTCTCTACCAGCAAGAAGATTACAACTCATTGAAGGCTTAAATGCTCATCAGCATCTTTTAGCAATCACGTATTTTTTAATGAAGATATGTACTTTTAAAAGACATAATGCTATTGTGCACTTAATAGAATATAGATAGTGTAAAGCTGGGCATGGTGGCTCACCTCTGTAATCCCAGCACTTTAGGAGGCCAAGGCAAGAGGATCTTAAGCCAGGAGTTCAAGACCAGCCTGGGTAACAAAACGAGACCCAATTTCTACAAAAAATCTAAAAATTAGCCAGGCACGGTAGCACACGCCTACAGTCCCAGTCCCCGAGGACTGCTTGAGTCCAGGAGGGCAAGGCTGCAGTGAGCTGTGATTGCACCACTGTACTCCAGCCTGGGCAACAGAGCAAGACCTTGTCTCAAAAAATAAAATAAAATAAAATAGACTACAGTATAGTGAACACATAACTTTCATATGCACTAGGAAATCAAAAAATTGACATGACTTGCTTTATTGCGATATTCGCTTCATTGCAGCAGTCTGGAACAGAACTTACAATATCTCTGAGGTATGCCTGTATGTTTAAAACTAAAATGTATTTAAATTACATAATTATTTCATTGTTTTAAGGGGTGTGGAGAGCCTCTAAGAATAAGTAAGTTTCTTTATATACTTAAATTGAAACAGAAAAGTTCATTAGCCATCTTGATGATGGTAATCCTCTTAAACTTGGCCAAAATGTTCTTCAATATATCTATAATTAGCCTTTCAAATCAGATATGGTTAATCTTCTCATTCAACCAGTAAGGAGAATGACTAAACATTTATTTTCAACTCAAATAGTTGAAATATTAATCTATAAACATAGAAACAATTGATGTAAAATATATTCCTCATGTGAAATCAGTCAAGAAAAATGTTTGTAATAGATAACTCATTTGTAGAAAACAAGGGTAATATTAATGAATTCAGTTGATGAGTGACTTACGTAACTGTTTAAACAATGTAATCAGACCTACCATAGTATAACCAATAGAAAGACTCTTCCTGTCATCTTTATTAGCACAATCTCTGATTATGACTTGATTTTATACTTTGTAATTACCCACATAAATTCACGCTAACACTTCAGCACCATAAATAATATAAAGCAATAATTCTCAAACTTGAGCATGCATCAGAATCACCTTGAGGGCTTGTTAAAACACAACTTGCTAGATCCTACTTTCCAGTTTCTATGTCAGTAGGTTTGGTGTAGATTCTGAGAATTTCTAACAAATTTGTAAGTGATGCTGATGCTGCTGTTCTAGAAACTACATTTTGAGAACTACTGATATAGTAATAAGGACTCTGGAATGAAAAAAAAAAAAACTTACTCCTCAGCCTGGGCAACATGGTGAAATCCTGTCTCTACAGAAAAAAAAACCAAAAACAAAACAAAACAAAAAAACCCCTGAAAAATTAGCAGGGCACGGTGGTGTGCACATGTAGTTCCAGCTATTTGGGAGGCTGAGGTGGGAGAATCGCTTGAGCCTGAGAGGTCAAGGCTGCAGTGAGCTGAGATCACTCCACTGCACTCCAGCCTGGATGACAGAGCAAAACCCTGTCTCAAAAAAAAAAAAAAAGCAACCGTCTCTGGACAGTGGTGGGGTCTGATGGGAAAGTGGCATGACAGAATCTTGTTGAGTATGCATAACGCTCTGAACTCTTGATAGGGGATTAAGTCACACAGGTGTGTCCACATTTATCAAAACTCCATATACACAAGATTTGGGAATTTAATTAATTAATTTATTTATTTGAGACAGTCTTGCTCTTGTCGCCCAGTCTGGAGTTCAACGGCACAATCCCTGCTCACTGCAACCTCCATCTCCTGGGTTCAGGTGATTCTTCTACCTCAGCCTCCTGAGTAGCTGGGATTACAGACACACGCCACCACGCCCTGCTAATCTTTTTTAGTAGAGACGGGGTTTCGCCATGTTGGCCAGGCTGGTCTCAAACTCCTAACCTCAGGTGATCTGCCTGCCTCGGCCTCCCAAAGTGCTGGGATTACAGGCTTGAGCCACCGCGCCTGGCAGGAATTTTATTTATATGAATTTAACTTCAAAAGAAAAAAAAGCTGTAAACAAATATCGAGCTCTAGTTAATTATACATACATGCTGCAGTATTTAGGGGGAAGTAAACTGAGGTCTGAAATTTAACTTTGAAATGCATCAAAAATAAGATGAACTAATGGATACAGGGATGGAGAGATGGACAGGTAAGTATTACTATAGTAAAGCATTAATAGGCAGAATCATCTAGGTGAGGATTACACTGGTGATAGCTGTAAAATTCTTTCAACCTTGTTGAATGTTTAAAAGTTTTTGTAATAAAATGTTAGTTACAATCATAATACATATACATGTCTACAGCACTTGAATATGGCATACAGTAGACCCTCTTACCTGCAGGAAGACATTCCAACACCCCAGTGGATGCCTAAAACCATGGATAGTACCAAACCCTACATACACTGTTTTTTCCTATACTATATATACATACATACAATAAAGTTTTAACTTATAAATTAGGTACAGTAAGAGATTTAATAATAAAATAGAACAATTATAACAACATACTGTTTACAATTTCATGGATAGAAGATTCATTCTTACAGTAAATCTTAGCAACCTCAGCATGATTTTTCATCTTTCCTTATTAAGTCAAGAACTTTCCCTTTTCACTTAAAAGGAAGCACTTTACAGCTTTCCTTTGGCATCCCTAATTGTGAGCATAACTACACTTTGGAGCCATATTAAGTAAAATAAAGGTCACGTGAACACAAGTCCTGTGACACCATGCCAGTCCATCTAATAACCAAGTCCGCTACTAAACAACTAATTGGCAGGTAGCATGCACAGCATGGACATGGTGGACAAAGAGATGATTCACATCCTGGTGGGACAAAGTGGGATGGCGAGAGATTTCACCATACTACTCAGAACAGCACACTATTTAAAACATAAATAGTGACAAATTATTTAAAACATAAATATATGACAAATTATTTAAAACATAATTTTAAATAATTATTTATTTAAACAAAATTATTATTTAAAATTATTTAAAACATAATTTGTCATATATTTCTGGAAATTTCTATTTAATGTTTCTGGACCTTGGTTGATCGCAGGTAACTGAAACTTCAGAAATCAAAACCATGGATAACGGAGGACTACTTATTGTTATTTTGTTACAGGAACCAGAAGATCAAAGTAATATGACCAACTAAGAGTAAGACTGGTTTTCGAACCACTGCATTCATCTAAAATTAACTACCGTTTGCCCAAATATAGACAGCAAGAGGGGCCTTTACTTGATGAAGAGAGATAATTAAAATATTCTCCACTGACAAGACAGCCCTACATTTCAGGTTCCCCAGGAGTAGTCCTGGTTTATGCCTGTTGTCCCAACTGCACTCCAGTTTAGAAAACAAATTGTATGTTCACCATGCTCATGGATTTCCCAATTTTCCAAATGCTTCATTTATATTTGAAGAATTTCATTTTTCACTCTTTTATAGTATCGTTTACATGACCAAAGTATTTCTTAACATTTACTAATGAATGGTAAAACTGGAGTACTCACGGGTAGCCAAGGAAAAGGAGATTGAGGACTGAATGGCTTCGAAAGAGATTGACGAGGGTCCAACAAAGTACCCATCCACACAAAGTGAGTAGTACCAAGCGAGCTGATATCAGAACCATGTAGTGAATCATTGATGCTGCACCTGCTTTAGTAGCCTGAAAGTTTGGAAGAACCAAAAGGAACATTTTATAAATGATCTTCTTCAAAAGTAGTGTGATTCAAGTAAGAACTTAATAGGTTCAGTGGAAGCTAAAATGTGTCTTTAAAAAATGAAATAAAAGAAAAACTGCTCCATCCCACCTTATCTTCATAATAACTGAAAATTCAGACTTCTCCAGGCACAGCTGTTTCCTTCTTGCACCTGATAGTGCCATCTACAGACCTCTTTTAAGGTCTTATTATATCATCTAATTTGTTTACATTGAAGCTTCTCAAAGTATGTTCCACGAATCGTTTATTTTGTTCCATCAGAATGACCTGGGCTACTAATTGGACATGTAAACTCCTAACAACTTCCCTCTCCAGGGATAAGGAATAAAGTCAAGCAACCTATATTTTAACAACTTAACCAGTGATTTATTTATGTATTTATTTATTTATTTTTTAATTTTTTTTTTTTGTGACGAAGTCTCGCTCTGTTGCCGTCGCCCAGGCTGGAGTGCGGTGGCTCAATCTTGGCTCACTGCAACCTCCGCCTCCCGGGTTTAAGCGATTCTCCTACCTCAGCCTCTTGAGTAGCTGGGATTACAGGCATGCACCACCATGTCCAGCTAATTTTTGTATTTTTAGTAGAGACAGGGTTTTACCATGTTGACCAGGATTGGCTCGAACTCCTGACCTTATGATCCATCCACCTCCCAAAGTGCTGGGATTACAGGCGTAAGCGACTGTGCCCAGCCTGATTTTTTATGTACATAAACATGGAGAGCCACTAATTTATCTGTCTTACTTCCCACTAAACTAGAAGGGCCTCAACAGCAGTAACGATATTTTTATTTTTCTTTGAATCCTCACCTCTAATCTGCTTGGTGAATTAATGTTTAATAAATGAGTGAAGTTTCAAAAAATAATCTAATCTTCTCTGACAGATCCCTATATAAATAAGTTTCTTTTTTAACTTTTGCAAACATGGAAATAATGCATAATCACTTCCAATTCTTTTTATCACAGCTATTCAAATATGCTTCTTCAATTGCAAATCTTTAAAACCAACTAACTATAGTAAGTACTTGTCATAACTTACTCTGCAATGCCATTTTCTTTCCAAATTAACTAGGGAGAAGAGAATGAGCAAAATGTAGGGGAAAATGGAGGATCCCCATAACCTCTAAGAGAGCAGTGCTGGAAACCAGAAAGGAGAAAAAAAATATCTAGAGTCAACAGTACATGGTAGGGGATAGGAGCTTTTCAGTTTCCTCCTACATATCCGTTTCTTAGTTTACAGATCATATTATGGAGTACCTATAACATATATGCAATATAGTACACTGAATACCATATATATAGAGAGAGCATATATATGTAATATATAGTTACTTTAAAATGCAAAAAAGCAGTTAAATAAATGCCATAATGAACGGCTTAAGCCTCAAACTATGGCTCAAGCTGTTCTCAGCCATAGCCTGGCACATAGCTTCACATAACTCCCCTGATACATACCTTCATGCCAATTTACCTCACAAATCAAAGCTTAGTAAAGTTACTTAAGCTATTGGAGTTACTCCATTACCTCCTTTTCAAAAGTTCAGGGTTAGAAATAAAAAACACTGCTTCTGCCCAATGTCACCAGAGCACAGAGCTTGGATTTGTTGATTAATTTTGCCTTATTCCAGAGCCCAAGCTGCTAATCACTGTGCTATATGTGACAGACCCTTTACTGGGTCCTAGAGGCACAGTGGTAACCAAGACAAACAAAACCCCTGTGTTGATGAAGCTGACTAACCAAGAAAAATATTAAACTTATATCTAATCATTTTTATAATTGTAATGAGTGCTATAGGAAGAGTAGGCTGCTATGGAAAGTAAACAACAGGAGATCCTATTCTAGAGATAGCTTGTGTTAGTAAATGATATTTAAGCTGAGACCTAAAGGATAAGCAAGAGTTCGCTAGGTGAAGGGCAGAAAAATATTCGTAACATTATGTTAATTTTAAAGTACAGGATATGAAACTGTATACAAATAATTCTCAAATATATTAAAATAAATGTAAATATAAAATCTTCATATGCATACGAAGATCAGGAGAAAATACAGCAAAATGCAGTCTTTGGCCAGGTGAGGTAGCTCACACCTGTAAACCCAGCACTTTGGGAGGCAGAGGCAGGTGGATCACCTGAGGTCAGGAATTTGAGACCAGCTGGGCCAACATGGTGAAACCCGGTCTCTATTAAAAATACAAAAATTATCTGGGCATGGTGGTGGGCGCCTGTAATCTCAGCTACTTGGGAGGCTGAGGCAGGAGAATCACTTGAACCCAGGAAGCAGAGGTTGCAATGAGTCAAGATCATGCCATTTACAGCCTGGGCAACAAGAGCAAAACTCCGTCTGCCCTCCATCCCGCAAAAAAAGTGGTCTTCAATAATGAGACTGTGAGCAATTTTTAAACGTCCTGCTTTATATTTTAGTGTTTTCCAAATTTTTTTCAATAAAATATACTACTTTCCTATTTAGAAAAACAATTTTTAAAAAGAAAGTTGCTTCAGGTTGGTAAAAGAACAGCTAAATTTATTTCTAATCTTGTGAAGCAAGTACGTAAGTAGAGTTAGCCTGGAGGTGAACAGGCAGAGCTGGCCTGGAGGTGAATAAACAGACTCTACCTACATGGAGAGGTAGTCCTCTCTGAATAGCATTTCCGTTTATGAATTAATTACCAGTAGCCTCTCCTTTAATATTATTGATCTTTCTCAGGGTAGGGACCCTTTCTGTGATATATGCAAACAAAGGAGGAAAACATATTTTAATGGAAGGAAGGAAAGATGATTTATGATAGGTTTTATCCATCTAATTTAGATACTTTAGGAAGAAAATCACTATACAGCTCTTATTTTAAATTTTTGAATAGGTAATACATTCACATCACTCAAAACACAAAACATGTAACAGTGCTTGTAGTGAAAAGCTTCCCACCTGCCGATCCTGTCTCCTAGCCACCAACTGTGCAACTGTTATTAGTTTGTGTGTCCTTCTGGAAACAATTTATTCATATATAAGCAAATATATTTTGTTCCCTCCTCCTAATTTATTTATTTTTTTTTTGAGATGGAGTCTTGCTCTGTTGCCCAGGCTGGAGTGCAGTGGCACGATCTCGGCTCACTTCAAGCTGCGCCTCCCGGGTTTATGCCATTCTCCTGCCTCAGCCTCTTGAGTAGCTGGGACTACAGGCGCCCGCCACCACACACGGCTAATTTTTTGTATTTTTAGTTTAACCGTGTTAGCCAGGATGGTCTCGATCTCCTGACCTCGTGATCCGCCCGCCTCGGCCTCCCAAAGTGCTGGGATTACGGGGGCGTAAGCCACCATGCCTGGCCACTCCTGTCTCATTTTAAACACTGTTCTGCACCTTGCTTTTTTCACTTAACACCCTGGAGGTCAATACATAAACACATCTTTATGTTTTCAATGGCTGTATGCTATTCCATTATGTAGATGTACCAAAATTATTTAAACATTTCCTTCCTGATGAAAATTAAGTTACAGAATTAAAACTTTGATAAAACTATGTTTAAATTTAGCTTAAGTATTCTATTCCCATTAAAAACTGCAAGCCTTGGCCAGGCGTGGTGGCTCACGCCTGTAATACCAGCACTTTGGGAGGCCAAGGTGGGTGGATCATTTCAGATCAGAAGTTCGAGACCAGCCTGGCCAACATAGTGAAACCCTGTCTCTACTGAAAACACAAAAATTAGCTGGGTATGGTGGTGGGTGCCTGTAATCCCAGCTACTCAGGAGGGAGACTGAGGCAGGAGAACCACCTGAGCCTGGGAAGCAGAGGTTGCATAAGCTGAGATGGCGCCACTGCGCTCCCACTTCAACATGGGTGACAGAGCGAGTCTCCATCTCAAAAAAAAAAAAAAAAAATTGCAAGCCTATTCCAAGTAAGGCTATGCAAAAGCTGCTATACTACTTTTAGGCCATTCAAGTTATAATCTTTGCAGCAACAAGGTAGAAACCCCAGTTTTGAAGGGTTACACACGAACTGGGCATACTAACTGGACAGGTACAAGCAGCCATTTCCAAGTAACTGAAGGGATGAAACAGAATCATTTCCTATTTTAACAAATGAAAACATAAAATTCCATTGAGATCCTCTAAAGAAAGAACACGCTTTCTCAATATACTAAAAAGTGAGTTTCTATTTTCATCCTCTAAATAAAAACTCTGAAAGAAAAGATTATAAACAGACGTTCCTACTGTGAAAAACAAGCAATCCTACTACCCGTGCTTTTTGGTTAACTTCAAATGGTTTTCAGATCTTGGCTTAGTATTTCCAATTACTCTGCTTCCAGAAATAGGGCTCCTGAAAATCAGAGCTTACACACACAGACTTTCCACATATGTTTTGGGAAAAACAAGTTGACTCTCAATTATTTGTGATTATAGTAACTATTCATTTAAAATTTCACACTGAATTATAAATTCCAAGATTAAAATCATTAGCCACTTCAGCTAAATTAACATTTTTTGTTTTTGTAATCACAGGGCACAAGATAACAATATTTTAAGAAAGCACATTTCCCTGCCTCATTGGGATTTACAAATATATGAAAAATGAGGCTAGGCGCGGTGGCTCATGCCTATAATCCCAGCACTTTGGGAGGCTGAGGCAGGTGGATCACCTGAGGTCGGAAGTTCGAGACCAGCCTGACCAACATGGAGAAACTCCATCTCCACTAAAAATACAAAATTAGCCAGGCGTGCTGGTGCATGCCTGTAATCCCAGCTACTTGGGAGGCTGAGGCAGGAGAATCGCTTGTACCCAGGAAACAGAGGTTGTGGTGAGCCGAGATTGTGCCACTGCACTCCTGCCTTGGCAGTAAGAGCGAAACTCCATCTCAAAAGAAAAGAAAAGAAAAATGATACCAATGGCTAGCTCTGTCAACAACTTTTAATTTTTTTTTTTTTTTTTGAGACAGAGTCTCGCTCTGTCGCCCAGGCTGGAGTGCAGTGGCTGGATCTCAGCTCACTGCAAGCTCCGCCTCCCGGGTTTACGCCATTCTCCTGCCTCAGCCTCCCGAGTAGCTGGGACTACAGGCACCCGCCACCTTGCCCAGCTAGTTTTTTGTATTTTTTTTTTTTAGTAGAGACGGGGTTTCACCGTTTTAGCCAGGATGATCTTGATCTCCTGACCTCGTGATCCGCCCGTCTCGGCCTCCCAAAGTGCTGGGATTACAGGCTTGAGCCACCGCGCCCGGCCAACAACTTTTAATTTTAAAAAGGATCATTTAATATTCTTATTCTTTGTCATTCTGCTCACTAAACTTAGATTCTAATCTTCAGATTAATCCTATACAAATTCTGATAAGTCACTGCTTTTTAAAAATTCTAAGAAACTCAAATAAATGTTTCTTGCTAACAATCTTCTCAAATGGTATATATAAACAGTATCAAGTGAATATTATCTGGAACTGAATGTTTTAGGTACAACTGTATGTGTACAGATAATACTTCATATTAATAGTTACCTGACATTCATCCTATTTTTACTGAAACTATTTAAATTTTTTAAATTGTACTGAAAAACTGAGAAACAGAACACAAGCTCCGACCCTACAAATGAATTTTCTAACAGTTTTTGACACTTGAATTTTAAAAAATTACATTGCAGGGAAACCTTTTTTAAAGTACTGGCAGAACTCACATGGGAGTAAAGCAATTTACTGTTTTATTAAATTGGGACTGGTCACATTTTCAACCTGCACCCATTCTAGTAACTAACTCTAGCTACATGTGATAGAATATAGTGAATGAACTGTTACCTCTGAGATGAGAGCCCATACAAGCCTCCTCGCAAGCATCACTGTGATGAATGCTGCCAGATGATAATCAATGAGATGAAAATTCTACAACAGAAATAAATAACTAAATAACTACATCAGAAAGAAATATGATGTGTATTCAGCTGGCACTACTACAAGAATAGAGGTTTATCCCTGAAAAGATCTTCCTTAGATCACCACACCCTTACAGATTATGGGAATATGAGAGATCTTGAACAGACTATGTACCTTCTACTTCTCCTTTCACAACAAATTGCTTTAAGTTTTTAAACACTATTTTAAACTACCTGGAATGTATTCTTCTCCCTTTTCAAAAGTATTACTGTACTAAAAGGTAAAGATTGCAGCTTTGAGTTAACAAGTTATAACCTGCAGAATTATGGCAAGAATAATTTATATAAAATATTATATTTATAATGTCTTAAAGTTAATAGATCAGTTGGGATTCACAGTCTTCAGAAGTTTCTGTTGTTGGTCTCTTATGCAAGCTTACGTTAATCTAATTGGGCGTCTACTAAACTCTCTAGTAGATGGTACATCAATTATACTCATTTAGTGTTTCTCTCTAGTTTGATTTAGAAGTAGGCCTTACATTTGGTCTCTTCTATAAAATAATAGCATTTACCTAGATGCTGTCTACAGTTCCTTCTAGGTCTAGATCTGTATATATAACTGTGGTAATAAGCAAATGAAAAGTCTTTAGCAACAATATCCCAGGAACCACTAAAATCAGGATGTATTTTCATTTTGATGATCAAAAGGTCTATAGGTTTCCACAATTCCTTCCAGAATGAAATGTTAAATTTCTCAATTACTTAATTTAATAAATCTATACATAGCATCCACAATGTGCCAGGTACTCTCCTTCACACTAAAGATACAGCGTGGAAGATGACAGCCAAGGTTCCTGCTCTCCTGTCTTACTTTCCACTGTGGTGCTAGAGGGAAAGGAAATGGCAGAGATTACTATTCATTCCTTCTGCATCACCATAAAATTTAACTAGGCACTGACTCCTAGCCAACTAAAGGTTTATTTTCCAGCCTCCCTTGCAAAAACTACTTTTAGCCAAGGGATGAGTGAAAAAGTAATAGGCACAACTTCTAAGCCATACTCTTCTAAAAGGAGCTGTCCCCTTTTCTCTTTTCTTTCTCCTTCCTGCTGGTCAGGTATGATAACTGGAGTTGGAGTAACTACCATGGAACATGGTTTGGAAGAAGTATATTGGGGATGGAAGAGCAATATATACAAAGAGTTGCCATGCTGATGTTATATCATCCACCTAAACTTTTATTAAATAGGGAAATAAGTTTCTATTTTGTTTTAGTCACCCTGTTATGGCAGCTAAACCCATATCTTCAATAAATTTGTTTGGAGAAGCAGGGCAAGTAATGACAATAAACAAGCTCCCAACAAAAGCATTTTAAATAGTTAAAACTGCTTGTAAGAAATATAACAGGAACAAATAATGACTAAGAAGGAGGTGCAGAGCCCATTTAAATTGGTGGTTAGGGAGGCTATCCCTGAGAGGATGGCATTTGGGCTGAGAGCTGAATGACAAAAAGGCACCCGGCATTTCAAGCTCTGGGAACAAAGGGCCCCAGACAGAAGAAAAAGCAATCACAAAAGCCCTAAGACAGGAATATATATGCCCAGTGTGTCTAAAAGGCAGCAAGAAGGCTGGAGTAAGATAATTATTATAGTGGGGCAAGATAGTTAAGAAGCTCTTGCTTTTAATTCAAGTGAAAAATGATCACAGACTGAACAGGGTGAGTAGCAATGGAGATGGAATGAAGTGGCCAAATTAAGTATACATTTTAGAGACAGAACAGCCAGAATGTCAACAGAGTGGTTTGCCACTCCTTAGATCATTTCCTTTTCTCCCTCTCTAAGTATTATGGATTCTAACAGTATTTATCCCCTCCTATTTTTGGGACTTCTCCCTACTCACCCTATTCCTCCAAAATAATGCACGCAGATTCACTCAACCCCTGGCTAATGTCTGGGTCTTATTAATGCATCACCAGTCCATCTAAGACATTTTTAAAAATCAAAACATTGGCCAGGTGCAGTGACTCACGCCTGTAATTCCAGCAATCTGGGAGGCCAAGGTGGGCGGATCATGAGGTCAGGAGATCAAGACCATCCTGGCCAACATGGTGAAACCCTGCCTCTACTAAAAATACAAAAATTAGCTGGGCATGGTGGCGCATGCCTGTAATCGTAGCTACTTGGGAGGCTGAGGCAGGAGAATTGCTGAACCAGGGAGTTGGAGGTTGCAGTGAGCAGAAGTCGTACCACTGCACTCCAGCCTGGTGACAGAGTGAAACTCCATCTCAAAAAAAAAAATCAAAATATTTAAGTGCCTAATACATCTTTTTGTTAAGCAAATCATGTTATAACCAAATCAATGAACATGGTAATGTGGTTATGATTAACTCTTTGTAACCCAGAATATTTGATTAATCAGAGCCCTCTATTCCTATTCTGAATAATTTACTACTTCTAGCTTTTATGTTTCTTAGGGTTAAGACTCATTCAGTTAATTGGTTGACAGCTAGAATACTTCACATATTCAGGTGTCCACATTTTCTTTTTGATATTAAGATCTTGGAATGGAAAAATAAAAACCTAATATATAAATCTGACAAATTTATTATGAGTGTCTGGGTCTGACCCAGACACTCATAATAGAACAAAACTTAAAAGACAGACCACATATTTGGGACAGAAGTCCTTGCTAGAGCCTCCTGGTCAGGTAAGCACCTTCCACGCTTCAATACCTTCAGTGATGGGAAATAACTTGATCTCCAGCAGTCCATTCTATCTTTGAACAACTCACTGATACAGGCTCCTTTGAGATTCACAGGCTAAACTCATATTTGCTATTTCACATGTTACTCTTGGCTTCACAACCCAATTTTAAGCTTTGTGTTAGCAAAGATTATGTGCATCAGATAAGTGAGCCAATCTACTCTACAACCTCCGTTAAGTGTGCGTTCCTCTATTGCAGAGGCTGGAAAGCTAAAAATGACATTTCCAAACTTTCTTGCACTCAGACTCTAGATATGATTTCGGTTCTGTCAACCACAGGCATCATATAAAACTTGAATTCAGAAGTGAGTGAAGTTAAGGGAAAAGGTAGCAAAAGGCATCCATTTTTGGTGGTAAGGGTCAAAGGAAAGGAAGCATTAATTCTGGAGTCAGCAGCTGTAGCAGCAGGTTCCTGATTATGACAAGAACACTGGCTCCCTCTGTTTCAAGGCAGTATTTGTAGGTAACTTTCTAAAGAGCTATAGTCAGATATGTTAGACTGGGCAAAGAACTCTTTGATGACACTGAAAATTCAACACATGAGAAGTTTCCAGGGGAATGTCAAACCAAATAGAAATTTTATAATGAACTACCCAAGAAGAACTTACGGAATAAATATAGGACTAAAACAAGAAGTAAAGCACAGTAGATTGGTCTGGACTTGGGCACTCACTATGCCACTATGTGATTTTTGAACCAGTTTATAGGTCTTACATTCATTTATAAAATGGGAGTCATATAATGGTACCTACTCATTTTTATAAAGAGTAAATGAGATAATACTTGTAAAGAATTTACTAAATATTGGCCAGGCACAGTGGCTCACACCTGTAATCCCAGCACTTTGGGAGGATAAGGCGGGCGGATCACGAGGTCAGGAGCCATCCTGGCTAACACTGTGAAACCCCGTCTCTATTAAAAATACAAAAAAAAAAAAAGGTAGCCGGGCATGAGGGCAGGCGCCTGTAGTCTCAGCTACTCGGCAGGCTGAGGCAGGAGAATGGTATAAACCTGGGAGGCGGAGCTTGCAGTGAGCTGAGACTGCACCACTGCACTCCAACCTGGGCGACAGAGCGCAAGACTCCATCTCAAAAAAAAAAAAAAAAAGAAGAATCCACTAAATATTTTAATGTGTGTTTGTTACTGACACTGTTAAGACAATGAGTATTTATTTATATAACTATATACCTGGAAAAGGCCTTAAAGAATATCTAATCCAACTTCTTCTCTTTAAAACACCATGGCCAAAAAGGATGAACGAAGTACAGTTCCTACACTCAATAAGCTCATAATCCGGGTAAGAAAGAAAGACTATTAAAAAAAAATTGGCACTAAATCATTGCAATTTTCCAATACAGAAACTGACATTCTTATCACATGATATTAAGTAGACAGAAGGTCAATACAGCAAGAAAATTCTTAATAGTTAATACCAGGAACAACCAAATGATACAAATATTTAAAACAAAAATTTTTATTCTCTTTCCATACTATCTTAAGGATTTTGGCCCACATTTCCTTTCTATGTTCACCAGGCTAGGAAGGCTTTCTAATCTTTATTAGTCCCAAACACATATATAAGAAGACAATAGTCTTCTTTTGCCTAGAGCATCTCTCTATCACCCATTCAAATCTGCCATTGCCAACAACCTATCCGTCAAGTCATCTGACTAGCCTTAACAATACATATACTTACATTTTTAAATTTCATTTTTTTTTCTTTTTTCTTTTTTTTTTTTTTGAGACAGGGTCTTATTCTGTCACCCAAGCTGGAGTATGGTGGCCACAATCGTAGCTTACTGCAGTCTCTATCTCCCAGGCTCAGGCAATCCTCTCACTTCAGCTTCCCCAGAAGCCAGGACCACAAGTGTGCACTACCAAGCCCAGCTAATTTTGTTTATTTTTTGTAGAGACAAAGTCTCACTATGTCGCCTAGGCTGGTCTCAAATTCCTAGGCTCAAGCAATCCTCCCGCCTTCGCCTCCCAAAGTGCTGGGATTATAGGCATGAGCCACCATGCCCAGGCCTTACCAACATTTTTTTATATATCCATCTATGGTGAACCTTCTCTGCATCAAGACTATCACGGTATTTTTTTTTTTGAGACGGAGTCTCGCTTTGTTGCCCAGGCTGGAGTGCAATGGCTCGGTCTCGGCTCACTGCAAGCTCCGCCTCCCAGGTTCACGCCATTCTCCTGCCTCAGCCTCCCGAGTAGCTGGGACTATAGGCACCCGCCACCATGCCCGGTTAATTTTTTGTATTTTTAGTGGAGACGGGGTTGCACCGTGTTAGCCAGGTCTTGATCTCCTGACCTCGTGATCTGCCTGCCTCGGCCTACCAAAGTGCTGGGATTACAGGTGTGAGCCACCGCGCCTGGCCTATCATGGTACTCTTAATAAATGGAAAGAGAACAGAAGAAATCTACAATACATTTTTATGTACCTCACCAAAGACAGCCAATTTCTCAACTTCACTTGTGTGACAGAACCCAATTTTATTTAAGTTCACTATGTACCCAGCTAAAGGACTATATTTAGCTTCTCTTGTAGTTAGGAGTGGACATGTGTGGAAATGATGCAAGCCTGGCCCATAAGAAACTCTCCTTTATATTGCCCTAAGCTCTTTCCCCTTCTGGCTGACAGGGATGGGGTCACAACCACCTTAGAGGTCACATGGTGGAAGACAATAGAATCTCCATCAGCTTGGGTCCCCTGATTGATCACATGGAAGAACTCCTGGCAACCAGGACAACTGCCTCAGAGTTTATTTGTTACAGAAGCTACCATTATCCTAATTCAGCCATTAAAAGGGTAGAGTTGTTAGAATGTAGTAACACTGACACCTTATACTTACAAATTTAAAATGGTGCAGAGAAAACTAAATACCAAAACCTTTCTGTGATATAATAAATTATTTAAATGTTTTCTGCATTTTCATTTACATTTTTACTTCCCCTGATAGTACTTATATTTTAACAATCTTATGAAATTTTATTTCTGAAAGTAATCTGTGGTCTAGAAAAAAATATTTTATTGAAAGAAAAATTACTAAGAAAAACAATTTCTACAGAAAGCTTTCCAGGTAGTTTCTTGGGTAACTAACATAAAGAACTTAAAGGCTGAGTAAGACTTACCAGTGATGTACAAGAAGCAGGATGATTGTAAGGATACCACCACACTGTTTTATAAATGTTGATGTACTGAATGAAAAGAGCAACCAACAGGTAGATGAAAAAAAGGAATTCAAAGAGTAGGCTCCCATCCACAGGCAAGTCAGGAATTTGGCAATGACGAACAGGACCTGGGGTGATTAAGGCTGTGATAGGTGGGACTGGAAGGCCAATAGCACTACCATTCCTGAAAGAGAAAACTATGGTTAACTCAATGGTCATAACCTCCACTGTCACAGAACATAAAGGGCTCCTGCTGTCTCCTCCATCTATCCCTTCACTGTTGGCTTTCCCCGCAAGACTCCTTCTTGGGATCCTCTTACCTTCTCCCTTCACACATTGTCAGTGATCTAAGATGCAGCTATGGCCTCCATTATTTCCTACATGATGAAGACTGTAATTTCTCACCATAGAGCTCACTGCTAAATTACAGACACATTATTCAAATCTTTACTGGACATCTCTGTGTTCTTCCCTCTTATAGTCCTGACCTTAGTTCATGGCCCACTCAAGTTAGCTACCCACATCAGAAACCTGGGAGTCATATTAAAACTTCTCTTGGCCGGGCACGGTGGCTCACGCCTGTAATCCCAGCACTTTCAGAGGCCGAGGCGGGCGGAACACCTGAGGTCACGAGTTCAAGACCAGCCTGACCAACATGGCGAAACCTTGTCTCTACTAAAAATACAAAAATTAGCCAGGCACGGTGGTGGACACCTGTAATTACAGCTACTTGGGAGGCTGAGGCAGGAGAATTGCTTGAACCTGGGAGGCGGAGGTTGCAGTGAGCTGAGAACGCACCACTGTACTCCATTCTGGGTGACAGAGCGAGACTCCATCTCAAAAAAAAAACAAAAAAAACCAACAAAAACAAAAAAAAACTTTTCTTCTGCCTCTCAATGTCCAATCACTCTCTAAATCTCCTAGATTCAACTTTATAAAACTTTGTCCAAACTGTACCTTCCTCTTTAATCTCATTTGCTTTAGTTCAAGCATTTACTATTTTCACCTAAACTATTGCAGTAATCCTCCTATACTCAATTCCACTTTCACCAAACTCTCCAACCTGTTTTCAGGGATCTTTCTAAGGTAAAACTCTTAATAGTGTTACTCTTACCTAAAAACATTTAATGGCTCTCTACTAATAGTGGGGTAATAGCCAAAAATTTTTAGTAGCCCTATGAGGTCCCTCAGCTTAACAGACTAGTTTCACCTCATCACTCCTTCACATGTACCCTATATGATACTTATGCTATTTGCTTTCTGGAACATATATGCTCTTCTTTTGCGTATGTTATTCCCTTTAAATGTACTAATCACCTTCCATAATCACCTTCCTTAACTTCTCACATACATATTTACTGACAAAATCCTTCAAAACTTTTTTTACTCCTTCTTCAAGATTTTTAAGCCACTCAAACACATTCTCTGTGAAGCTTATTCTACTCCATCAAAACTGATTCATCTCTCCTCTGTGCCACCATAATACTTAACTATACCTTTATTACTATACTTTTCACATTGTTACATAATTTTTTGTATACATCTATGTGTTGTCTACCAGATCATAATCTTAAGAACAGAGACTATACTCTTCTTAGTTCACTGCAAATATGTATCTTTAGGTTGAGAAGGCAGTAGACCAATATAGTTATGAAAAAGAGATATCCCTTAAAACACAAAAAGATGCAGATATTTTAATCCCTATCTTCTTATTGTTCTTTCTTCCACGCTCTTTTACAGATTAGAAATAACCAGGCTATCTAAAGGTATAAGACGGAAGTAGGAGAAAAGTTTCCTTTGTTTATATGCCTGGGAATACTTACAGAGATCTAAGGGTCTACTGTTATTTACAGACCAAAGAAAAGAAGCTTAGCTTAGATACTTCCAAAGAAGATTTGAGAGAAGGAACAAAACTAGCGTTACCATTCTACTCTAAAATTTCCAAATATAGAAATTGGTATGTAGCACTTACAGTACTTTAAGTGACTCATGGGAATATGAACTCTGCTCATTCTGAACAGTTAAGAATACTATGGCAGAAACTCAGAAGACCTAGAAGGGAAGAACAGGAACTGGTGGAGGAGGGTATGGAAAAAATTTTAAGTTTCTTCTTCTCATTCCCAGAGTATACTCCAATAGAACAAGCCTACCAAGTAATACATTGTGAACCACCAGTAGGTCTCAGAACCATACCTGCTCAATCACAAACCAGTCTTTGAGGTGGGCCACAGCACTGTAAAAACTCCAGAAGGCACCATTCCACAAAACACAACACGAAAGGCAGCCTCTGAAGTTTACAAGTTGGTAGACTTGCATGAAGAGGATTACAACAAGAAGCCAATCTACTCCCTCACTCCAGTTGATTTATGAAATTAAAAACTCTGATGAGAAGTTACAAGGTTACAAGCCTCTACTCCAGACAAACTAAAAATTCTTATTTCCCTTCAGTCAAAAATACGCTAAGGGGGAACACATGCTAAATTACTTGTTATGACTTAATGGTTAAAAGGTTCTTACAGAATTTTTCCCAAGTGAAGCAGACAAACGTGTTTTTACCATTAACAAAGTCAATAAAATGCTAGGCCTCAAAAAAGATATTCAAAACAAAGTAGAAAAGACCTACACTTGTCATACTCTATACAGCCTTGACTATTAAACGTCAAACCAGAAAACAGAGAGACCAAAGTCACATAAAACGAGATCTGGCTGGGTGCAGTGGCTCATGCCTGTAATCCCAGCACTTTGGGAGGCTGAGGCAGGCGGATCACGAGGTCAGGAGTTTGAGACCAGCCTGGCCAACATGGTGAAACCCTGTCTCTACTAAAAATACAAAATTAGCTGGGTGTGGTGGCATGTGCCTGTAATCCTAGCTACTCGGGAGGCTAAGGCACGAGAATTGCCTGAACCAAGGAGGCAGACATGGCAATGAGCCGAGATTGTGCCACTGCACTCCAGCCTGGTGACAGAACAAGACTCTGTCTCAAAAATAAAGAAATAAAAATAAATAAATAAAATAAACGAGATCTAGAGATCTGGAGCATCAGTGGAAAAAAAATACTCCTATATAAATAAAAAAGAATCTATGAGATTATGTCTTCTCTATCTGATCTATAAAGTTGAAAACTTGAGAAGAGATATGATCATTTTTAAAACTAAAATTAACAGATTTAGTCAATATATCTCAGAAAATCAGTCACAGAGGTATTATTTAGGAACAAATTTAAGTGTTATTCCTCTAATAGAATATTAAAAATAGGGCTGGGCGCAGTGGCTCACACCTGTAATCCCAGCACTTCGGGAGGCCGAAGCGGGTGGATCAAAATTAGTCGGGTATGGTGGCTCATGTCTGTAATCCCAGCTACTCGGGAGGCTGAGGCAGAATCGCTTGAACCCAGGAGGCGGAGGTTGCAGTGAGCCAAGATAGCACCATTGCACTCCAGCCTGGGCAACAAGAGCAAAACTCCATCTCAAAAACAAAACAAAACAAAAATACATATATATATATATAAAAACAGATTTAAGAATCTGTTCAGAACCCATATAAATTCTCTAGCAATGAGTTGTGACAACACATGTGAAGTGCTATTCAACCAGGAAAGCTCATTAGAGACTTGATGTCCAGGGTTTTTATTGGGGGCTGGCCACATGGGCACCTTCTTCCTCGCAGTACCAAAATTCTAGACTTCCAAAAGGAAAGCAGGTGTTCAGCATAGCTACTCTTAGGAAGGCCTGCTTACAAGGCTTACATCTGGGAACCATGACTAGTAAACAGTTCCCTACAGTGAGATAAACTTTCCCTAAATAACAAGAATGGCTCACTGTGCCTAAACTGTTTATATAAACAATGTGGTTTATGCTAAACACCTGTGTTTTGTCCTTGCATATAAAGTTTGTGTGTGGGAAAAGGTTAACACAGCAGGCCTGAGACTGATTGTTATGGAGTGAGCAAGCGGCACAATTTAGGGAAGCAAATGGATGAAGGAAGAAAGATTCAAAGGCCTAAAGAGGAATAGAAGAGATAGGGAAAGCAGTGGTCATTTGGACATGTTCAGGTGATATTATTAACAAAGTATATATAAGCAAAGGAAAAAACAGTTCTTCTCAAATAAGATTCTTCCTCAATCAGGAGCTCTCTAAGAAATCCAGAAATACACAATATATCTTCCCTTTTTAAAAGGATAATACTCTATAACACACTGTTGCAAGAACAAATCCCTGCTCCCTAAAGGTGGAAAGCAGGACAAGGAACTACAATTTCAATCTTGACTGTGTTACCAATCTAGCTCCTTGACATTCTAGAGTTTAACTTCACCAATCAGACCACAACCACCTACCAAACAGGGGCAAATGCTCTCCTCTCCAGTTGACCTATGTCGGTCTTGCAGAATCAAATGTATCATCCAAAAGTATATAATACTTAAGCAATTATCTATTTCCCTCCAATACTCTACAGACACTCCAGAAATGAGTTCTCCTCATCTGGACACTCCTTCTTTCTATATATCCTTCCTAAAACTATATTATAAGCTATCTGCTGGTTCTTTCATGCTTTTATACCTCCTCCCCAGGTCTTTTATAACAAATTATTCCAGCTGCTTGCTTCCTACCAAGAAACAAATATAAAGCTTTCTTTTTCCCAATTTCTCTAGGTAAACATGTCACAAAATAATCACTCAATAATAATAATCTTGGTAACTTTTCAAACCATAAACAATTATTTCTTTCATTTTAAAATGTTGAAAATACTTTCTTCTACCCACTCTCTCCCTCCCCACAAGTTAATTGCTAAATAAACATATGTTAAAGGAGAAGAGAAAGGCAGATTAAAGCAACCACGGTTGGAACCTCTAATACCAGGATAGAAGAGCTACAGTGAAGGCAGAGAAAAGAATACCAAACCCAGTCAAGAGCACAGGTATTTTCCAAATGTTCCTACTTCTTCCCAGTAAATCATGTGCAGACTCCAAGTGCAAGCAGAAGCATCTACAAATGACATTTTCATTGGCTTTCAGTTCTTTTTAATAGCAGAACACTTTATTTTCCTTTCCCCATAATATTTTACATAGTATCTTAATATTTAAAACACATAGGAAAATAAGTCAGTCTAATTAAGAGAAGACTAGGAAACCTCAAGCCTAGACTATTAGGCCTGCCTGATCCATTTTCCCTTCTAAGCCCTCCTACAGCAACACCTGAGACACTGAAGAGCAATTTCATGGGACAGTTTGAGAACATTTTTAACTGAGAACATAATTATCTAGAGGAATCCTCAAAGCCAAAGTCAAAGAGAATGTACAAAGAACTGCTAGAGTTAATACAGAGGCAAAGTTAGAATTTTTTAGCTAGCTAGAATCCTAGTTAGGAACAGCTAGGATTTTCTATCACAACTTGAAAGTACTGAATCAATAAGTTGATAGTATATATTAATAAAATTAAGGTATGTACCTCAAATAGCAAACAACTTTTATCTCAATACCTATATTAGATAGTACTTTTCTTCAAAAGCATTTTCGCATATTCTTTCTTATTTTTAAACATATAAAATAATACTTAATATATGTAGAAAATTTGTAAAATTCAGTAAAGTTTTTTAAAGTTACTGCAATTTACTACTTCATTTATTTCAACATTCTGCTATGATGCAAACAGTATCACCATTTTTAAAATAAGGAAATCCAACGAACAGCAGAGTAAAAAAATACTCTAGCATAAACTAGTTCTATATACATACATAAACAAAACTTGGATTAAAAATTAGTATGAGAATCGGAGACTGGAAAAATCCCTTCAAACTGGAATTTCAGGGAGAGCTCGACTGAAATGATGAGATCAGAACTAATTTTAAAGATTGGAAGAGGGATTGGAAAGTCAGGAAAAAAAAGGGCAAAGGTCAGGCCTAGAAAACAAAAGTGCATTAATGCCATCAGATAGGCCTGAAAACACAGTAGTACTGATTGCTAGCTCTGAAAATTAAAATCAAGGCAAGAGAAAAACTTTTTTCAGGGAGGAAGGAGAAATTAGCTGGCAGAAATTATCTTGAGCAAATACTTGATTAGGTAAAAGCATCTCTTTGCACTGCTACATTATCAAACCTCCTGATGGCATGAGCTACCCCAGCTAATAAACAGCTAACGTTTATTAAGACCAAACAATTTTTTGACAATTTAAAACCCTTGATGGAATCTGACTTATAATTTCAGCTGGGAGTTTTAATTTGCCCTCTAAAAAAAGAATGCTTATAAGTAGATAAACCATCACACTTGCCTTGTATTTTCATTCACTTCTCCCTTCTTCTAATAGATAAAAAGGGGATAACTAGAATTTAGATGATCAGCCAAAAGAAAGAATGGGACTGCTTTCACTTTGTGGGCCCCATATCACATCTTTTTACCTCGAAAGTATTTTGAAATTCTGAATTTTGTCTTCAAAGGCAGGATTTCTACCTCAGTGTCAAGAATTAATCTCAATAAGCAAATATCTGAATGACAAGATGACTTTTATGTTCGTCTTACTGATGATAGGACATTACAAATTAAATATAGCCTTATTTTTTCTTTACCTGTTTCTCAAGCCTGTGCCATTGCCACAGCCACCACCAACCAAAGTCTGCAAAGAAGGTAAAGCTGAACGGCTTAGCTGTTGCCGACTAGGGCCCCTCCTTCCACCGGGCATGTCCAGGAACCAGTCTGCTTCCAGTGCCACCTGTAGTTGCAACCCAGGTTAATGGTTGTCAACCAGTTTCAACTCTGAACGATAACAAAAACATATAAATATCAGTAGACTATTTTTAAAGTAGGCAACAAAACAACGAGAAAAACTGAGTGAGCAGGCCTTACAAAAGATTTTCAAACGAATGTTCCCAGTGTCTACTACCTACATTATTCGAATTAAAGGACCATTCAGACTCTAATGGGTCAAACCCTAAGTTCTGATCTAAGCTCTGTTAAGCTTTAGGCAAGTCATGATTTGTGTCTTTCGTCAATTGATTTGTATCATATGTAAGATACTATAATCAGACAGAAGTTTACAAGAAACATCACACCTTATACATTTCCTGCTCAATGTTTCACAATTAAATTCCTTGAAATATAGAAGAATCGGCATTTTATAAAACGTTAGGTTTTGTTATCAAGGGATATGGGTTGTGAGTTCAGATGGTCACATATTATCTGACCTTATCCGAATAAATTAACTTCTGAGTGTGTTTCTTCACTGTGGGGGAAAAAAAAGTGTTCCCTGTTCTGTAGAGGTTGTCAGGACTGAGGAAGTGGAATGAAATGGTACCAGTAGTTCTCTTAACTGTTTAAAAGTAAAACTGTTCAAGTGGTATCTCTATATGTTAGGGTTAAAATATTGAAAGTAACTCTTTAAGTGGATGTCCGCTCCAGAAAAGCTGGTGTAAAATCATATAGAAATTACTGAAACTGCAAGATTAAGAGGCAAGTAAAAGATAAAGATCCTCACTGGAGACAAAAAAAAAAAAAAAAAAAAGTTATTTTCATCATTCTACGGCAAATATCATGATTCTGCCAATACGGATACCAATGTTTCCTAAACAATACCTAAAACCCCAAGGATGACACTGCAAAAACCCTTGTTTTCAAGTGCTCCCTATTCCTAACAGCCTTCGGCTGTAAACTAATCCCAAGTGAAACAAAGCATTCAAACCGCTGGATGCAGGGGCTGCTGGTCCTTGCTCCATTAACGAGCAAAGGGAAAGAAAAGTGCAGGGAAAAACCTGGGACGGAAGAGGTGAGAGTATGGGGTGGGTGGGGTGGGGTGGACTGCAGGAGACCACAAACTTCAACAGACTGGTCCCAAACAGAAGTCCGCAGAGAAGTGGGCAGAGAAGTGGACAAAGCAGTCTCCGCCGCATATCCAAGAGGGCCGAGGCAGGTCCAGGACAGCCGGACCTTGCGGCAGCTCAGTAATACTCACGCATGGAAAAGTCCCAGCCGGTGGGGCGGGATCCCTAGAAAGCGGCGACAACTTTACAGACTGGACCCCAGGTAAGGGAACTCCCTCCCCGCGTTGAAACGCTGCAAACCAGCTGCTTGCACGCAGACAGCCCCCGCCTAGAGAATCAAGAAAAGGTGTCCAGGCTTCGGGCTGCAAGACTCAGACCCAGACTCCGAGGCAGTTCCAGTGCCGGAGCTAAAGCTAGAGCCAGAGCCTGGTACCTTCAGCACCCATCCCCAGCCTCCATTACCGCGGAGCTGAGCAGACGTGGCAGCGCACAGCGATGACGTCAGCTACGCGACCGCGGTCCGCCCCAGCCGCGAGTGGGCCCCCGGAACCAGCCGGCACGCTAACCCCTCCCATTTGCACCTGCGCAGTGGGGCTCGCCTGCTCCTCTTGACTCGCGGTCCCGCCCCTTCCGGCCAGTATTGACCAACGCATTTCCTCCCTTGGCCTCAGTCAGCTAGCGGCTACGACGTGCGGGCACTGTGCTACTGATCCTTCTTGTTGTCTCTTGGACTCCATGTAATAACCATGTACAAGTTATCACCCCCATTTTACAGATGAGTATAGATTAGGAGGTGTCGCCTAGGGTCACGTCATTGCTAAGTGAGGGAGCCTAAGTCATGAAGTCATGCGTCAGCATCCAACCCTGTGCTTATTGTTTGCTAAGAACTAGACAGATGCTGTGGTTACAAAGTCTCAGAGTCTAGTAGAAGAGAGGAGACACCAAGAAAATACAGTAATTACCATTTGTTACAATAAATGCAATATTAAAAGTATGTCCAAGGTCCAGAGATAGCATGCAACACCAATGAATTCTGTTGGATGGTGGTGGTGTCAATACCAAGAAAAGCTTTGCAAAGAGCTTGGGGTTTCAGCCAAGACTCCTCAAAGGCATAGGGGCTTTGTGGGAGAATGGCAGTCCTCCTGGAGAAGTGGCAGATAAAAAGGTAAAGATCTGTGAGCAATGTCACGTTGAGTTCAGGAATTGCCTATAGTTTGGTATTAGAAGAAGAGTAAAAGTGTCAAAAGGAGCATTTGTGTAATCTTTCACTCCAGCGATTTTAAGCTCCTTAATAGAAAGTTGTTTGTATTGACTGCATGATTAACCTTTATTAAGAATTTTGTTGTGTCAGGCACTGGATTAGTAGCTTTACACATTTCATTTAAATCTCACAACATTTTGATAGTTTCTACTATGGTTCCTATTTTACAGAGGAAACTGAAGTTGTTGAAAATAGCCTTCCTGGCCAGGCAGGATGACTCATGACTGCAATTCCAACACCGGGAGGCCAAGGCAGGAGGATCACTTGAGCCCAAGAGTTGGAGACCACCCTGAGCAATATAGTGGGACCTTGTCATTACAAAAAAAGTTAAAAAATCAGTCGGTCATGGTGGCTCATGCCTGTAGTCCCACCTACTTGGGAGGCTGAGGTGGGAGGACCACTTGAGCCCTGGAGGTCAAGTTTGCAGTGAGTTGAGATCGTGCCACTGCACTCCAGCCTGGGCAACAGAGAGAGACCCTGTCTCAAAAATAATAATCAGAAGAAGAATAGAAAAAAAAAAAAAATAGCCTGGCTAGTAAGTGCCAGAACCAGAATTTAGAGCCAGAATGACTGATATCGAAACCAGTAAATTTACTAATATTCCCAAATATTCCGAATGTCCTAAAGTATCACAGAGCTGTCACTTAGGAATACACACAAATCTCCAACTTAGGATGGTGTGACTCACAATTTTTCGACTTTATGATGGTGCAAAACCAACACTCGTTCAGTAGAAACTGTACTTTCAGTACTCATACAACCGTTGTGGGTTTTTTTTTTTCGTTTTTAAGTACAGTCATGTGTCACATAATGATGTTTCAATCAATGAAAGACCACGTAAATGATGGTGAGCCCATGAGAGTATAATAGAACTGAAAAATTCTTATTGCCTAATGATGTAGCTGTCTTTATGTTGTAGTGCAATGCATCCTAGTGTACACAAACCTGCACTACCAGTTGTATAAAAGTATAGCACAGGCAATTATGTACAATATAGCATACTAAATAATGATAATAAATTACTTTGTTACTGGTTTATGTATTTACTATACTATATGTTTATTGTTATTTTAGATTGTACTCCTTCTACTTATTTTAAAAAAATGAAATTTAACTGTAAAACAACCTTGGACAGGTCTTTCAGAAGGTATTCCAGAAGAAGGCATTTTTATCATAGGAGATGGCAGCTCCATCTGTGTTACTGCCCCTGAAGATCTTCCAGAGGGACAAGATGTGGAGGTGAAAGATAGTGATATTGATGATCCTGACCCTGCGTAGGCCTGACCCAAACACACACGTGTGTGTTTGCATGTTAGTTTTCAACAAAATAGTTTAAAAAGTAAAAAAGAAAATAAAACATTTTAGAAATAGAAAAAAAAAAGCTTGTAGAATAAAGATAGAAAGAAAGAAAATAGCTCGGGTGCAGTGGCTCATGTCTATAATCCCAGCACTTTGGGAGGCCAGGAGTTTAACAGCAGCCTGGCCAACATGGCGAAACCCTGTTTCTACTAAAAATACAAAAATTAGCCAGGTGTTATGGTGAACACCTGTAATCCCAGCTACTCAGGAGGCTGAGGCATGAGAATTGCTTGAACCTGGGAGGCAGAGGTTGCAGTCAGCTGAGATCACGCCACTACACTGTAGCCTGGGCAACAGTGTGAGACTGTCTCAAAAAAAAAAAAAAGAAAAGAAAAGAAAATATTTTTGTACGGCTGCACAATGTGCTTGCGTTTTAAGCTAAGTTATTACAAAGTCAAAAAGTTGAAAAAAATTAAAAAGTTTGTACAGTAAAAAGTTACGGTAAGCTAATTTATTACTGAATAAAGAAAAATATGTTTATAAGTTTAGTATGGTCTAACTATAGTGTTTATAGAATCTATAGTAGCGTAATGTCCTAGGTGTTCACATTTACTCACCACTCACTGACTCATTCAGAGCAACTTTCAGTCCTGCAAGCTCCATTCATGGTAAGTGCCTTATACAGGTGTATCATTTTTACTCATTTACTGTACCTTTTCTACATTTAGATACACCAATACTTACCATTGTGTTACAATTGCCTGTAATATTCAGTACACTAACATGCTGAATAGGTTTGTAGCCTAGGAGCAATAGGCTATACCAAATATCCTCAGTATGCAGTAGGCTATACTAGGTAGGTTTGTGTAAGTATACTCTATGATGTTCACACAACAACAAAATTGCCTGACACATTTCTCAAAACATATTCCCATTGTTAAACAACACATGACTGTACTGCACACCTTCCTGGAAGTAGAAAAAAAATTGACTAAAGTTTCATTTGGATTCCAGAAGAAATATGCTGTAGTTTGGGGGATACATTTTTTCTTCCTCTCTATTCACCCAAAGTGAGCCTCACTCATACAAAAACTGGGTGGTTCTGCCCTGGTGGAATATAGACCAAATGCCCATATGGGTGTAATATGTGACTGATACGGCCCATTCCTAGGTAATCAACATTATTTTCTCTTTCACCATTCCTTAACGTGCATCCTAAAGCCTCCACTACTGTCAAGCTAAATTTGATCCCCACCTTCTGCATATTATGGCTCCCATATTTTTAGTGAGTCCAGAACAATATTCCTTAACTGCAACATATCCTTTTCTTCCGTACAAAATACACCCCTCCTACCCCTTTCTCCAGATTTCCAGTTCATATTGATCTTTTCCTCCACTGAAACCAGTGGCACTTAACTATTGTCTTAAATTGTAAACTATCTCTAAGGAAGCATATTTGTCTTCCCTACTAGTTCTAAACACGTGGGAGCACAGATTTGATCTTGTACTTCTCTGTATTTCCATATTTCCACAAAGCTTAGGGATATAACCATGTACATTTTAGAAAATAGATAAATATGGTTGGGTTCGGTGACTCACGCCTGTAATCCCAGCACTTTGGGAGGCCGAGACAGGCAGATCACCTGAGGTCTGGAGTTTGAGACCAGCCTGACCAATATGGAGAAACCCCGTCTCTACTAAAAATACAAAATTAGCTGGGTGTGGTGGCGCATGCCTGTAATCCCAGCTACTCAGGAGGCTGAGACAGGAGAATTGCTTGAACCCAGGAGGCGGAGGTTGCGATGAGCCAATATTGAGTAATTGCACTCCAGCCTGTGCAACAAGAGCAAAACTCAAAAAAAAAAAAAAAAAAAAGGCTGGGCGCAGTGACTCAAGCCTGTAATCCCAGCACTTTGGGAGGCCGAGGCGGGTGGATCACAAGGTCAGGCATTCGAGACCAGCCTGGCCAACATGGTGAAACCCCATCTCTACTAAAAATACAAAAATTACCCAGGCATGGTGGCGCTCGCCTGTAATCCCAGCTACTCAAGAGGCTGAGGCAGGAGAATCGCTTGAACCCAGGAGGTGGAGGTTGCAGTGAGCCGAGATCATGCTACTGCACTCCAGCCTGGGTGACAGAGTGAGACTCTGTCTCAAAAAAAAAAAAGAAAATAAGTATTTGTAGTTCTATGATCACTAAATATATCTACGCTGACCTATATATACCTATATAAAGATATATACCTGTACTATACTATATACCTATATTGTCCAGTATCATGTTGCCCACTGTCAAGAAACAAAATTTCACCAAATTTAGTTTAAAGTTCTTGGCCGGGCATGGTGGCTCATGCCTGTAACCCCAGCAATTTGGGAGGCCAAGGCGGGCAGATCACCCGAGGTCAGGAGTTCGAGACCAACCTGGCCAACATGGTGAAACCCTGTCTCTACTAAAAATACAAAAATTAGCCAGGCGTGGTGACACACTCCTGTCATCCCAGCTACTCAGGAGACTGAGACAGGAGAATCACTTGAACCCGGGAGGCAGACGTTGCAGTGAGCCAAGATTGTGCCACTGCACTCCAGCCTGGGCAACAGAGCAAGACTGTACTCTGTCTCAAAAATAAATATAAATAAGTAAGTAAATAAATAAATAAATCTAATTGGCTTTTATTACTGATTCATGAATCAGGCAGCATCTCAGCTATGAAACAGAAAAGTGTTTCAATGAGCTAAGCAGAAGGGGTTGGGCTTATAGGCAGAAGAGGGCTGAAGAAAGCAGAAATAAGGAACAAAAAGCAGATTGGTCATTTTGAAGTTACTTTCCTTAAAGAGTTACATCAGAGGGGGCTTCTTTATCATGCCAGCACAGGTATATGGGCCCCTTCTCCTGTTTGTTGGAAAATTGGCCCCTTTTAAAGTTGAGTTTAATTATGTGGCACCTAGGACAAGTGCCTCCATTCTGATTTTGTCTACTGTCTTGAGGCCTAGTCCAAAACAACGACCTGCCATAAACTTTATTTAACACCACTGATTTTTTTCCCTACGTCTAAGTCACCCCAACTTTTATAAATTCATATTACAAAGGGACCCCTGCTATGCTAATTGCAACCTTTGGGTCTAACTGTGCTGTACACACACACACACACACACACACACACACACACACACACACACACACACACACACGCTCAACGAATCTATGCTATTTGATAAGAGGCAATTTGATGTCAAGAGAAGAACTATTTAGCCTAGGCTCCATGCCAAGCCTTGGTTGTGCCACTAACTGTGAAACATACCCTCTCTGACCTTCAGTTTTCTGGCTGCAGACCTATTTTCCCAGGGATGCCAGGGAGGGAGGATAGGCAACTGGTCCATTGGTTTATTCTCCCCACCTTCCTGGCGCAGCCTTCTCAGGGAAACTCCGCCTCAAGGCTGGGGACTGGAGGAGGGGTGCGGGGGGAGGAGGCAGGGTGGCCATCTTTGTGCGGGGCCGCGCTTCCGCCAGCGCCGCGGCGGGGAATCTGCAGCAGGTCGGCTGGCGATGGAGTGGTGGGCTAGCTCGCCGCTTCGGCTCTCGCTGCTGTTGTTCCTCCTGCCCCCAGCGCAGGGCCGCCAGAAGGAGTCAGGTGGGCTCCGGGCAGTGCCGAGCCTGCCCCTTGGGCTCGTGGTCTGGTCGTAGTCCCGAGGCGCTCCCCCGCGCGGCCGGCGCCCAGGAAGATGCTGTGGCCGCTGTAGCGCGGATCTGGGCAGAGGGCATCGGGGCGCCTTGCGGCGGAGAGTGAAGTGCCGGGGTCTCTGCTCTTGCTCTGGATCCTGGAGAGTAACCCATCCCCCAGAATTCAGAATGACAGGGAGGAGAGAGAATTCCCCGTTCACCCGCAGGAGGCGTCGCCCGTGCTTGGCTACTCTGGACCTGCCTGAAACACTGAGGGTCGGGGATGGGGACGAATGTCAATCGCGCGCGCGTGTGTGTATATGCGTTGCCAGAAGAGAAGAAGAGGGGTTTATTGTCTGTAGCTTTTAACCGATCCTCTTTGTGGAGTTCAATTTGATTAGTAGAAAGTGAGAGTCCGCGTCACTATCCATAGCATTCTGAGGGTTGGGCGTTAAGCTTGGGAATTTTCCAGTTTCTTGGACACCTGACACCCGGGTAGAGGAACACACAAAAATTCCTCCCTGGCGTTTCGTTTCCATCAGTTGGATGGGAAGGGGATTTCTGAAAGTTTTGGTCTTCTGTTGCTTCTGCCTGTGTGGTGTTAGCAAATAACGCTCAGGAGACTTTTTTTTAACTCTTATTTACTTCACTTTTTAAAGGTTCAAAATGGAAAGTATTTATTGACCAAATTAACAGGTCTTTGGAGAATTACGAACCATGTTCAAGTCAAAACTGCAGCTGCTACCATGGGTGAGTTCTTTTCTTTGATGTGTCTTTGAGAGTTTAGTTGCTGTCACAGGAAGTATTCTAACATCCTCGAGAGATTTTGGTTGCAGTGGTCCGAAAGGCAAGGATGTTTTTCTATTTCTAGGGAATAAGTATGCCCTGGGATGGGAAAGGCTCAGGTGGTCTCAGCCTAACCACTGACTGGCTGTGGGATTCAGTGCACGTGCATCTGTTTTTCCCACTGGGCTGCAAGCTTCCTGAGGTCAGGGTCTGTGTCTTATTTGTTGTTGTCTCCCTGGTGCTAGCCCTCAGTACGTGCTCAATAAATATTGTTGAGGAAATAAACCCATCTATAGCTGAATCTAGTCCTAAATTTCCTGATGGTTATCTTTAGAAAATGCATATCAGGCTGGGCATGGTGGTTCATGCCTGTAATCCTAGCACTTTGAGAGGCCATGGCCGGTGGATCACCTGAGGTCAGAAGTTCGAGACCAGCCTGACCAACATGTGGAAACCCTGTCTCTACTAAAAATACAAAAATTAGCTGGGCGTGGTGGCACATGCCTGTAATCCCAGCTACTCAGGAGGCTGAGGCAGGAGAATTGCTTGAACTCGGGAAGCAGAGGTTGCATTGAACCCAGATCACGCCACTGCACCCCAGCCTGGGTGACAGAGTGAGACTCCGTCTCAGAGGGAGAATGCACCTCAGGGCCAGGATGAGGTATGGTAGATAGATAACTCTGAAAACAGACTTGGGTGTTAGTGCCGGTACTCCCACTGGTAACCCCTGTGCCAAGCCACTTCAACTCCTCTGGGTCTCAGATTCTTCATCAGCTAAGTAACAGGGTCTTTTAAGCTCTGCTTTATGTTATTTTTGACTCCTCAAAAAATTCCCTGGATGCTTATACTTATTGAAAACTTACTATGCACTCAACTTTAAAAGGAATATAAAATAGTGTAATTTTGGTTACTGCTGTCAGGCTATCAGAGTAAGGGGGTATCCGGGAGAGCGTGGACCAGACAGACCAGAACAGGAGAGTCCGTGCTATACTGTAAGGCAGAAGCTTCACCTCCTGTGGGATTGGGAGGAGATGCCAGGAGGACTGAAGTGACTAGAAGGACACAGGTGTGGCATGAGTGGTGAAAGAGGAATACAGAACTGCCAAGGGAGGGGCAATCCAGATGGAGGGAGGAAGAAGAGACATTGACCCACTTTTTACTTTTTATTGCCTTATTGCCATTGATGTTTCAGATTACCTACAGGTCTTCTAGGGAAGAGCGGTTCATTCTCACTCTCGATTCTTTCCTTCCACTTACTGTGTTCTCTAATACGAAACCTAAATGCACTTAGGAAGTAGGTGGAATGGCACCACTCTCTTGGCCTGCTTTCCCTGATGACTCCCATTCTTTTCCAGTGTCATAGAAGAGGATCTAACTCCTTTCCGAGGAGGCATCTCCAGGAAGATGATGGCAGAGGTGGTCAGACGGAAGCTAGGGACCCACTATCAGATCATCAAGAACAGACTATACCGGGAAAATGACTGCATGTTCCCCTCAAGGTAAGAGTTACAAGGTAGATATATCTTCTGACTTTATTACATATAGGCTTACCTGATACCCTTTTATAGAGGAGCCAATTCATGGGACTAGCAAGCAGATCCCTCCTCCCATTTCAGGCAGACTGCGAAAGAGTGACAAGCTCTTCTCCTTGCCTGGGAATTTTTCTTGCGAGCTACTCTCAAAGCCTGTCTCCTCTGTGAGACTTGGCTCATCACTGGTAGCACTGGTGGTGGCTCTGCCTCTTCTGCTCCTTCCCTGGGATACAGTAGCAGCAGGATACAGGCCGATGAGGCCTAGCAGGAGGGAGCTGGACTGAAGAAGGAGGAGGAATTGGTTGAATGTCATGGGCCAGTGTAGTTCTAGATACTGAATATTCAAGGGGAGGTGGTAGAGTCAAGAGGAGTAACTAGATGGGGTATGGTTGCTCCCACCTGTGATTCCAGCACTTTGTGGTGGATTGCTTGAGCCCAGGAGTTTGAGACCAGCCTAGATTATGGCGAATAATCTGACAGAGTGGCAAATAATACAACAGAGTGAGACCCTGTCTATAAAAAAATATAAAAAATAAAAAACAGGAGTAGCTAGTGCTGCAAATTACGCCAGCCAAGACTTCAGAAATTCAGGTGTGAGACCCGAGGTACCATGTCATTTGGCTGAAGGCAGGGTGGTAGGCAGGGAGGGTCATGGGCTGAGCGTGGAGGTTGAGTTTAGGCAGCATTGCATTTTGGAGTTTTTTGTTTTTTAACTCAAATCTTTATCAAATTAGAAGATACAAAACTCAGAGGGCATAATATTCCCTTATGTAAGAGCATCTTTCTAAACAATCCCTATTCTGTCATTAAAAGTAAAATAAATGTGCAGAGTTGCAAAAAAATTATCAATTTGTACATAAAGATTTGTATTATTTGTATTTAATAACAACTTTGTAACAATTTAATATTTACTGTTATAAATATGTAAAGTAAGCCAGGTGTGGTGGCTCAGGCCTGTAATCCCAGCACTTTGGGAGGCCAAAACGGGCAGATCACCTGAAGTCAAGAGTTCGAGACCAGCCTGACCAACATGGAGAAACCCTGTCTTTACTAAAAATACAAAATTAGCCGGGTGTGGTGGCGCGTGCCTGTCATCCCAGCTACTCAGGAGGCTGAGGCAGGAGAATCGCTTGAACCCGGGAGCCAGAGGTTGCGGTGAGCTGAGATTGCGCCATTGCACTCCAGCCTGGGCAGCAAGAGTGAATAAATAAATAAATAAATAAATAAATGTAAACAAGAAAACAGGCTGGGCATGGTGGCTTGTGCCTATAATCCCAGCACTTTGGGAAGTCAAGGCAGGAAGATCGCTTGAGCTCAGGAGTTCAAGACAAGCCTGGGCCACATGGCAAAACCTCATCTCTACAAAAAATACAAACATTAGCTGGGTGTGGTGGCATGTATTTGTAGTCCTAGCTACTTGGGAGACTGAAGTGAGTGGATCACCTGAGCCCAGGAGGTCAAGATTGCAGTAAGCCTGAGCCATGATTATGCCACTGCACTCCAGCCAGGGTGACAGAGCGAGACCTGTCTCAAATAAATAATAATAAGAACAATGAAAAAGAAAGATTATTTAATATCCCACAACCCTGAGGAAATCAGTTACCCTTTGGCTATCAGATATCAGGGGAAATAAGGTTGTAGAGGAAAAAATCATTAAGGTATTTTAAACAGACATTTGTTATTTGGGACTCAATAATAGAGACTTTAAATATAAATTGTGAGTCTGGAGGAATTTTTAATTTCCACAAATGAGAAAGAAAATAAGAATATAGACATTGTTGGACTTTGAAAGCTTACCCAGTGTTTAATAGTTTGCTGAACAATTGCCAAATGAAATGAAATGCTTTCAAAGTTTCTGAAAGGCACAATTCTCTTCTTCCTGAGCTCAGAACATTTTGATCATAATCATGAGCTTAGAAATGTTCTGAAGGGAGTACAGTACATTTCATTAGCAATAAAGTAATGTATATTTCCAATGGCACTGAAAGTTCCCTATCCTAGCTACACGTACAACTAAGGAAAACAGAGAGGGACAAAATACAAATAGACTGCAGTATTCCAGAACACAATACTGAATGAAATGCACACAGTTGTATGATATCTTAAAGATTCCCATATAGCTAGAAATAATATCTTTCTAGGTCTAGATACGATTTTTTTTTTTTTTTTTTTTTTTTTTTTTTTTGAGGCGGAGTCTTCACTCTGTCGCCCAGGCTGGAGTGCACTGGCACCATCTCGGCTCACTGCAAGCTCCGCCTCCCGGGTGAGCGCCATTCTCCTGCCTCAGCCTCCGGAGTAGCTGGGACTACAGGCGCCCGCCACCGCGCCCGGCTAATTTTTTGTATTTTAGTAGAGACGGGGTTTCACCGTGTTAGCCAGGATGGTCTCGATCTACTGACCTCGTGATCCGCCCGTCTCGGCCTCCCAAAGTGCAGGGATTACAGGCGTGAGCCACCGTGCCCGGCCTTTTTTTTTTTTTTTTTTTTGAGAGGGAATCTCACTCTGTTACCCAGGCTGGAGTGCAATGGCGTGATCTTGGCTCACTGCAACCTGCACCTCCCAGGTTCAAGCGATTCTCTTGCCTCAGCCTCCTGAGTATCTGGGACTACAGGCATCCGCCACTATGCCTGGCTAATTTTTATATTTTTAGTAGAGACGGGTTTTCACCTTGTTAATCAGGCTGATCTCAAACTCCTGACCTTGTGATCCACCTGCCTCAGTCTCCCAAAGTGCTGGGATTACAGGCAGGTCTAGATACTTTTAATCTATCCAGTTTCAGAAACCTATGTGACATTTAAAAAATTCAGTTTTGAATAAAATGAAATATAAACTCCACATTTCACAGATGAGCAGAGGAACCAGAGATTTATCTAATTCTAGAGACAAGTCATTTCAAAACTGAGTTGTAATAGTATTTTTTAATAACAGCTTTATTGAGGTGTGGTTAACATAAATTACATGTGAAGTATAGAATGTTCCCACAACAAAAAAAGTATGTGAGGCTATGTTAATTAGCTTGATATACTCATTCCACAATGTAAACATGTATCAAAACATTACATTGGATCCTGTAAATATATACAATTATTATTTATCAATTAAAAATAAAACCTACAGTGTACATTAAGTCTTCATGTATGTTTATGCCAAGATAATGAACCTTCCATCACAACCAAAATATTCTTTCTGCCTCTTTGCAGTCCCTGTCTCCTGCATCTCCCTGTCTCCCTCTCCTCCCCATGCCCCACCTTCAGGCAGCTGATGACTACTTTCTCGAATTATGGATTATTTTCTAGAGTTTTCTATAAATGGAATTATATAAGAGAGTACTATTTTAAAAGCCAAATGTGGCTGGGCGTGGTGGATCACACCTATAATCCCAGCACTTTGGGAGGCTGAGGCGAGTGGATCACCTGAGGTCAGGAGTTCGAGATCACCCTGGTCAACATGGTGAAACCCCGACTCTACTAAAAATACAAAAAAATTTAGCCAGGCATGGTGGCAGGCACCTGTAATCCCAGCTACTTGGGAGGCTGAGGCAGGAAAATTGCTTGAACCTGGGAGGCAGAGGTTACAGTGAGCTGAGACCACGCCATTACACTCCAGCCTGGTCAACAGGAAAGAAACTCCATCTCAAAAAATAAAAAATTAAATTAAATTAAAAACCAAATGTGAAAGAAATATGAGTGTTTTAGCTGTAATGTATAAATTGTACTGCAACTTTTAAAAAACTTTTTAACTAGATTTTTTTTCTTTTAGTGTCAAAGAATATTACATGCACTTTGGATATGTAAAATATCCAAATATTTTAGCATGGTAAAATAAAAAACAGAGAGGGACAAAATACAAATAGAATGCAGTATTCCAAAACACAATCCTGAATGAAATACACAGAGTGGTATGATATCTGGAAGATTCCCATATAGCTAGAAATAATATCTTTCTGGGTCTAGATACGATCCTTTTTTTTTTTTTTTTTTTTGAGAGGGAATCTCACTCTGTCACCCAGGCTGGAGGCTGGCTGCCTCTTTGCAGTCCCTCTCTCCTGCATCTCCCTGTCTCCCTCTCCTCCCCATGCCCCACCTTCAGGCAGCCAATGACTATTTTACCATGCTAAAATATTTGGATACCTCCAAAAGACATTCAGTGAAAAGGAAGTTTCTCTTCCACCTCAGACTGCTAGTCCCTGAGACCTCTTTTCAAAAAACAATAAGAATTATGTGTCTTGTATATCCTTCTAGAAATAGTCTATACATATACAAGCATCTAGACTTATCAACGAACTAAAACGTGCTCTATCTTCTGTTCTGCACTTAGATGTCTTTTCCATATAACAGTAGATTTTGAGATTGTTCCATAAGAGTCCATAGAGAACGCCTCACTTTTTCATGGCTGTATAATAATTTATTATATGGATTTCTTTATTCAGCCCTCTATCAATGGACATTTAGATTATCCCTCACCACATCCCTTTGCTTTTTGGATAATGCAAGCAATGCTGCAGTGAATATCCTTGTTACCGTGAACACTCATGTAAATATATATGTAGGCTAAATTCCTAGAAGTATAATAACTAGGCCAATTAATGTCATTTTAAAATCTTGATAAATAGGCTGGGTGCAGTGGCTCATGCCTGTTATCCCAGCACTTTGGATGGCCGAGACGGGCAGATCATCTGAGGTCAGGAGTTCGAGACCAGCCTGGCCAACCTGGAGAGAACCTGTCTCTACTAAAAATACAAAAATTAGCTGGGCATGGTGGCCTGTGCATGTAATCCCAGCTACTCAGGAGGCTGAGACAGGAGAATCACTTGAAATCAGGAGGCGGAGGTTGCAGTGAGCTGAAATTGTGCCACTGCACTCCAGCCTGGACCACAGAGCGAGGCTCCATCTCAAAAAAAAAAAAATATATATATATATATAGATAGATAGATAAATAGGCTGGGCACAATGGCTCTCACCTGTAATCCCAGCACTGTGGGAGGCTGAGGTGGGAGGATCACTTGAGCCCGAGAATTCAAGATCAATCTGGACAACATACCAAGACTCTGTCTTTACACACACACACACACACACACACACACACACACACACGCCAGGTGTGATGGCACACACCCGTAGTCCCAGCTACTCAGGAGGCTGAGATGAGAAGATTGCTTGCTCCTAGGATTTTTGAGGCCACAGTGAGCCATGATCATGCCACTGTACTCTTCAGCCTGAATGGCAGAGCAAGAGACCCTGCCTCAAATAAAAAAATAAAAGAAAAAGAGAGAAATCTTGGTAAATAGAAGCTAATTGTCCCACAAAGAGGCTAAACACTTCCATAGCTCATATATCATATGCTGGAAATAGATCTCACACCCTCACCGACACTGCACTATTGGACTTTTGATCTTTGTCAATCCGATTGGTAAAATTGGTATCTAGTTTCGTTGATATTTCTTTATTATTAATACAGTTGAGCATCTTTTCCTATGTTTGTGAACCGTTGATATTTTTTGCAATTATCTCCCTATATATAAAAAACACTTGTTTTTTTTTTTGCTGGGGGATCTTACTACATTGCCTACTGTGTCACTATGTTGCAGGTCTAGAACTCTCGGGCTCAAAGAACCCTTCTGCCTAAGTCGCCCAAGTAGTAAAACAATATTTTAAATCAGTCATTTCCATGCTGCCAGGAAATTTTGATCAAGCCTTTGAATGCTGCCTCTAGCATCGTACTGGTCAGGACCTCAAAGAATGAGGCAGAAACCAGCTAAACTGTCAGTGTATCTTCTTTTTCTTTCAAGAAATCCTCTGAGGATTCCCAGGGAATCTAGTCAGAAAGCTATGTTACAGTGTTTATGATTCTGTATATAACACTTTTTCTGGCTTGCAGAACTGATTTTGATAGTGTTCTTTATTCAGGTTGAAGATGATGAAAGGTTTTCTATCTGTTCTCATAAGCTAGGAGACTTAATTATAATGAAATAAAAATGGTGTCTGTGAGAAGCAAAGCCAAAGGAACACAGGTAGAAAATTAGCTATTTCACCTACGAGAAATAGGTTACGAGAGTTTGTATCTTGTCTACTAATTAAACGATGCCATATAAGGGAAATAAAGAAAAGAAGAATGAATAAAGTGGTAGAAGTAGCAATAATATTCCCTTCAAAGCTATGATGATTTATTTGGAAAATTTTATTAAGTATTTTAAGCTGGAGCAGCTTAGCTAGGAGTGAACTTGCACAATGCAAAAAAGCAGAATGACCCCTTTAGAAGCATTGCTTTCAGGGAACTTTGCAGTAGGCTGATGATCTGGAACACTGAGTTGTCTTACTTTAAAATGTGAATGGGACCTCACCTTGTCGTAGAGCCTGCAGGCACTGCTCTGCTGAATTTATGGTATGTCTGGTTGACAGGTGTAGTGGTGTTGAGCACTTTATTTTGGAAGTGATTGGGCGTCTCCCTGACATGGAGATGGTGATCAATGTACGAGATTATCCTCAGGTTCCTAAATGGATGGAGCCTGCCATCCCAGTCTTCTCCTTCAGTAAGGTAAGTACAGGGAGAGCCACATGGGTGGATGGAGGGTGGTCCTCTAAGTTATGAGCATGAGATCATTGTCCTGTGACATGGTCTGATGGGCAATGGTAAGGATGAGGACTGAGGTACAGAAATGGGTCTGTGTCTCTATTAGCATCACAGTGATTGAGCAAAAAGACAGAGGAGAGGAAGTTGAGAACCGGTAAGTCATGTAAGATTGCTTGAGTGTCTATAGGGCTAGAGATGGAGGCTAGGGCGTGAGAGGCCTGAGAAACCTACAGGAATTAGAGGTGGGTCCCGAAGATCCTACAGAGCATGGGAGGAAGGAGTCCAAGAAAGCTTAGAGTTAGGGAGCACCTTCATTCCAAAAGTTTATTGAGCTCCTACTATGTATATATTCAGCCATAGTGCTGGGTATCATCTGTCCCATTTGTCACCATATTCCAGGGGCCCAGCATGGCTAAAAGTGAACCTGAAGGTGCCAGATAACTCCACACGATGTGTGTGCAGGCAGTGCCTTGAAGGGATAGGCCAGAGATAACCTAGAGGGCTATGCAAGGGGGTGATCTTTTAGACTCATTATGGAAGATTGGAGTAGCTAGGACACACCTGTAGGCTTAGGGAATTGGGGCAAGGAATATCTTGTCAGTGCTCAGGTTCATGTACATGTTGTATCGCCGGGGATGGGCCTTGGTTCCCCAGAGACAAGGAAAGCATTTGGGGGTGGGGTGGAAAGGCTAGAAGAGAGTGGATGGAAGATTCTATGGGGTAAGAGTGAATTGAGGAAAACCCCATGGAATTTGGGGAAAGGAACACTATCTCTGATTTGGTTTGTCCAAAGCAGAGGGACCTTTTATCCCCACTTTTTCTTTATCACAGTTTACTTTCTCCCTAGACTTGTTTTATTTCCTGTGTTGCAAGTGGGCAGAGGCCACATTTGTGTTGCATTTCCCATGATCTAGCCTCATTTCTCAAAAGTGCTTGGTTCCATTGTTTGTCGTGAAACTCACCCAGAAGAACAGATAGAGGCTCCCATGTAAGTCAGTAGGGACTTCGTGTTTGTTATCTATCTATTGTTTCTGCAGATAATAAAGTATGACCATCGGTATACTAACTTTCCGTTCATCTTTACTTCCCTCCTGTTTTTTAAATCAGTGACTTCTAATTTCCAAGGGAGGGTTTTACTCTGTCAACTTTATAGTTAATTGTGCAGCTTCTATTGAATAGCTGTTATGTTTAAGGTGGTTGATGAATCACATCTTTTTTTTTACATATTTGAGAGACAGCAAACAGCATATTGTGCATGTATTTCCAGTGGAAGAAACAGTAGAGTTAGAGGTTAATCAGTGGCCAGATTTTGAACAGAAGTAACCATAAAAAGGGAACAAATGGAGGCCAGGCACAGTGGCTCATGCCTGTAATCCCAGCACTTTGGGAGGCCGAGACAGGTGGATTTAAAAAAAAAAAAAAAAAAGGAACAAATGGTTTCAAACTTCTTTCTTTTTTTTGAGACAGAGTCTCACTCTGTTGCCCAGGCTGGAGTGCAGTGGCACGACTTTGGCTCACTGCAACCTCCACCTCCTGGGTTCAGGCGATTCCCCACCTCAGCCTCCCGAGTAGCTGGGACTATAGGCACCTGCTACCATGCCCGGCTATTTTTTTTGTTTTGTTTTGTATTTTTTAGTAGAGACAGGGGTTCACCATGTTGACCAGGCTGATTTCGAACTCCTGACCTCAGGTGATCCACCTGTCTCGGCCTCCCAAAGTGCTGGGATGACAGGTGTGACCCACCGTGCCCAGCCTCAAACTTCTTTAAAAAGATGTGATAACACCCCTTCCTCTCATTCTGCTCATCCATACTTCTGACCCTGATCGATGAATAACCAAGAATGTATTGACCAATCAATGTGAGCCCAACAGTGCCATAGTATGAGATAACACTAGCTAATATTTATGAAGTACGTAAAATGTGCCAGATACTGTTCTAAGATTTTTATGTGTATCAACTCATTTAATATTCAAAATAAGCCTTTTAGGTAGATCATATTATTGATATTATTGTTTCCTCCATTACAGTGATAAGGAAGCTGAGGCATAAAACCATTAAGTAACTTGCCTAGAGCTATAAAGAGGTGGAGTCAGCATCCAAACCCATATGATCCACGTCAGGAGCCCACACTCTTAACCATTGCACTGTATTTCTTGGCTCTTGCTCTCAAAAAAACCCATTGGGAAATAACCAAAAACTGGTAAGACAGTGTAAACTCTTAAGCGTAATAGTCAAATAATGAGAGAGCTCTGTGATTATTCAGAATTGGGCATATTGTTTCCTTAAATTGAAAATCTTAACATTATATATCCTCTAGGAAAACAGAATTTGGGGGAACTAAAAATGTTGACCTTTAATGTGATTCTAAATTCTGGAATTCAGTGAGCCCATGACTTTTAATCCATAGTCACTTTTGCCTTTTAATGTCTACAGGCTAGACTTTGGAAAATAGGGAAAATATATCTTTGGCAATGTGACACTAAACCAAGGCTGTCCAGATCCAGTGGCATGATTGCAGTTGCCTCTTTTCACTCTATTCCAAGACTGATTTAGAACGACCTGTCTGTTTTTGTTGAAGACATCAGAGTACCATGATATCATGTATCCTGCTTGGACATTTTGGGAAGGGGGACCTGCTGTTTGGCCAATTTATCCTACAGGTCTTGGACGGTGGGATCTCTTCAGAGAAGATCTGGTAAGGTAGGTGCTTTAAAGAAGTTTTATTTTTTCCTCTTTCTGGGTTTTCTTGAAATAAGCCATAGAATATAACCAATTGTTTACTTTTTTTTTTTTTTTTTTGAGACGGAGTTTCACCCTTGTTGCCCAGCCTGGAGTGCAATGGCACGATCTCAGCTCACCGCAACCTCTGCCTCCCAGGTTCAAGTGATTCTCCTGCCTCAGCCTCCTGAGTAGCTGGGATTACAGGCATGTGCCACCACACCCAGCTAATTTTGTATTTTTAGTAGAGATGAGGTGTCTTCATGTTGGTCAGGCTGGTCTCGAACTCCTGACCTCAGGTGATCCGCCCACCTCGGCCTCCCAAAGTGCTGGGATTACAGGCGTGAGCCACCACACCCAGCCTATTTACTTTTAAGTAACTAATTTTTAAGTTAAAAATTAAGGACAGAAAACTGTAACATAAGCAATTTTGTATATGTCTAATAATGTTTACATATCCATAGAAAAGGGCTGAATAGTCCATCCTAAACTATCAGCAATGCCTCTTTGCAAGGGATTGTCAGAGACTTTTGTTTTCTATTTTAAATTTTTCTTTTTTTAAATTTAATTTAATTTAATTGTTTTTTGCAACAGAGTCATGTTCTGTCTCCAGACTGGAGTGCAGTGGTGCTATCGCGGCTCACTGCAGCCTCTGCCTCCTGGGTTCAAGTAATTCTCTTGCCTCGGCCTCCTGAATAACTGAGATTACAGGCATGTACCACCACACCCGGCTAATTTTTTGTATTTTTAGTAGAGATGGGGTTTCACCATGTTGACCAGGCTGGTCTGGAACTCCTGGCCTCAAGTGATCCACCCACTGGGTGCTGGGATTACAAGTGTGAGCCACTGTCAGTATTTTCAGTTTTTCTATACTTAAGATTCTTTAAATAAGAGTGTGTTCTTTCATAGTAAGAAAAAATGAATGACCGTGTCATGTGGGGGATAGAAAATTATTTGGAAGAATATAAACGTACTTGGCAATTAAGAACGAAATACTTTAGGCAAGGCTAAGGGAGCATAAATGTTCCATAAGCATCTCAAGTACAAGCTTATTCCAGATCCTCTCTGATTCATGACTGAGACATGCCTTGGCCTGTTGACTCCATCCTGCTATCATTTCAGAATTTAGATTGTGTAGCTCATCCAAGCTGTAGGTATTTCTTAACTAGCTACATTTTACATCATGATTCAAACAACTTTGGTGCTTAATTAGGGAACTTCCAGAAACACAGTCATTATAGGCCTTCTTTCAGGTATAAGGAAAGCAAACAATTCAACCTTGTTTCCATAAATACCTATCACCTCTCCCAAGTGTGGCTGAAGGTTCAAAGAGGGTTAAGGGAATATTCCCCTCCTGAAGAAGCGTACAGGGCTGCAGTCCTCAGTGGTGGGTAGAGCCCTTTGTTAAAAAACAGACTTCTCCAGTGGGTATAATTTGGAAATTAAAAAAAATAATAACAGTCTCATATTTTACAGAACTGGAACTAGAAATTGTCTTTGTCCAGCCCTTAATTTCAGGGATAAGGGAATGAAGGCACAGAAAGGTTTAGTGATCTGGTCAAGGTCAGAAGCAAATCTAGGCCTAAAGTCCTGGTTTCCAAGTGCTTTATGCAACCTTCTTTACTGGTTAATATTCCTTGTGTTTTCCTGACATTGAGACTGTCATTGCTTGTTTATTTTTGGGTTTTGAACATAATTTTGAGACGGGGGAAAAAGGTATGGTTTTTTTTTTGTTTGTTGGTTGTTTTTTAAAATTTTTTGTAGAGACAGGTCTTGCTATGTTTCCCAGCCTGATCTCAAACTCCTGGGCTCAAGTGATCCTCCCCCCTTGGCCTCCCAAAGTGCTGGGATTACAGGCATGAGCCACCACGCTAAGCTGGAAAAAAGGTTTTACACTTTTTTTTCCCTAAGTTATTCTTGGCCTTGGCCTTGGTTTTCTAATCCTTTCCCCCACCCCACCCCCTCAGGTACTTGCAAATACCCTTTTCACATTCTTCTTTTTGTAGCTCTTTTCCCACCTGCCATGCAGCTACCTTGTTTTTAAAATCTTTGAAAACATTTTAACTGATTATGAAACCTATATATGCTCATAAAATTTTACAAATATGTATAACTTAGGCAACTTTCCCCCTAACTTATTGGTGTATCTAAGTAATCTTTCCATGTCAGTACATATGAAGCAGTCACTTTATTTGTTTGTTTGTTTGTTTATTTTTAAGAGGCAGGATCTCACTATGTTGCCCAGGCTGGACTCAAACTCCTGGGGTCAAGGTGTTATCCAGTTACTCCACCATGTAGTTATTAATACCATTTTCCCCCATGTAAACTAGTAAACAATTTTTAGGCAGATAGAATGTTTTAAAGTATAATCTTATATGAATGCTTTTTTTCTTTTGATACCTTCCTATTTTATTCAATTGAATTTATTCATGGTTATAGAATTGCCATTTTGTTTTTTAGAACCCTCCGTTTGGAATCTCTAGTGATGTTCATTGGTTACCTTGAAAATTTAATAATCTGCTTGTTTATCCATCTGCACTGATGTCTGCCTGCCATTTTCCATTCTATTTTTCTGATATTTTGGGAGTTTGTGCCCACTGATTTATATTTGACTCTGTAGAAGAATTCATTGTTCTTTACAGATTAAATATTTCATTTGTTATTGTCAGAGAGAGTTTGAAAAAGAGGGCTGGGGTAGCACCAGGCTGTGGTGGCCACTGTTAGCACTTGCCTGGAGAAACAAGTCCTAACCTAGGTCTTTTGAGGGAGGATGGGTAGGTTAGGAGAATGAAAGAGAGAGAACAGTGATACACAGTTTGGGTCCTGTGTATGTATATTAAACACAGCTTCCCCAGGAACCAAGGAAATAAAGAGAAGTAACTTTGAGTATAAATTGATACATTTTTTGTTAGATAGATTGACAATATGTATCAAAATTGGAAATGTATACTGTGTATCCTTTGACCCAGCTGTTTCACATCTAGAATGTATCCTAAGGAATTAGACAAGTGTGCAAAGATTTGTGTACAAGGATGTTTACTACCATGTTGTTTCTTAGAGCAGAAAGTTGGAAACTACCCAAAAGCCCATCAATAAAGGATGAAGTGAATCATAATATGACTGTAAAATGGAATTTTTGCAGTGAGTCTTTGCCAGAGGTTATAAAATGGAACATAGTGCATGAATGGAAAGGCAGTGTAGGTTTTAAAAGCTCTGCGTTCAAATCCTGGCTCTTATTAGCTGCATGACTCTGCGCAAGTTGCTTAACCTCTGAAGGACCTCATTTGTAAAATAGGGATCATAAAACCTACCTCTTAAGATAGTGAGAATGATTTTATATTTACAAAGCACTTATAACAATGTCTGTAACATAGTGAAGTGCTATATAGATGTTGGCTGTTATTATTATTTATATTTCCTATTAAGATTGTTACCTGGGCTGGGCGCGGTGTCTCACACTTGTAATCCCAGCACTTTGGGAGGCCGAGGCGGGCGGATCATGAGGTCAGGAGATCGAGACCATCCTAGCTAACACGGTGAAACCCCATCTCTACTAAAAATACAAAAAATTAGCCGTGTGTGGTGGTGGGTGCCTGTAGTCCCAGCTACTCGGGAGGCTGAGGCAGGAGAATGGCATGAACCTGGGAGGGGGAAGTTGCAGTGAGCAGAGATGCGCCACTCTACTCCAACCTAGGCAATAGAGTGGGACTCTGTCTCAAAAAAATAAAAAATGATTGTTACCTAACAGTATGTATGTTGTGACCTCTGTTACATAGAGCAAAGTTTCTCAGTATTAGCGTTGCTGACATTTTGGGCTGGATAATTCTTTGTCCTGGGAGCTATCCTGAGCACTGTAGGATTGTTTAGCAGCATCTCTGATCTCTGATCTATACCCACTAAATGCCAGTAGCAGTCCCCTAGTAGTAACAATCAAAAATGTCTACAGACATGGCCAAATGTCCCCTGGGTGGGAGGGAAGGGCAAAATTACCTCCAGTTGAAAGCTACTAATATGAAGAAATGATTGCCAGGAAATTCTTGGCTAAAATGTTACATTGTTACCTGTGGACGGGGAGATTCCAGAGGACTTCTTACTTTTATCTTTATGCTTTTTCATGAGAACTTTGCATGAGGAGCATGAAATATTTTCCACTAAAAACAAAACAACAAAAATCCAGTGCTATAGTGTCTCTGCTTGGGCAGGAAGAAGTAGGAGGTAAACAAGATAGTTCTGGCCTTAAGACTGGAGAATCAGGTAAAGGTGATCCATCCAGAAAAGGCCAGAGGATGAGCCAGGTTAGCTGAGGGTGGAGGTCTGAGGACCTGGAAGATACTGAGTGCATTCTCAGCTGAGTGAAAATGAGCAGCATGACATTATATGTATCTGAAAAGGATCTATGCCTAGAAAGTTTATATCCTGAGTTTCTCCATTACTGTAATACAGCCCACCAATCCCTCATTAACTTCAGTTCAGCCTTCCCCTCCTTTTTCAGAGGAAGATGCTGTGCAGACTTCTGTACAGGGAGGGTTCCTACGAAGCAAGTTAAGAATGATGCATCTGTGAGCTAGCAGTTTCAGTAAGGAAGGCTGGCCGTGGTAATGTGTACTGAGATCTGAGTTTCAAGGACTTCATCTTTATGGAGCACTTAGTCTGGCTTTAAGAATACAAAGGTGCTTTTCAAATATCAGACTAAATCCGATGACACTTCCCACCTATGCAAAACATAAAATGAGAGAGTGATTTCCCTTTCATTCCATTTCTGATGCTTTTTTATTTTTTTGCAGTTTTGTTCACATAATTAATTTCATCAGTAGCACCCTACTTAAGGTACAGAGGAAATTCACATTTGCCAAATTATAAAGAGACCTAATCATGACCTTCACGGTTTGGGGGCTTTTCTTTCAATGTTGTTAACTTGTTAATGGGGAGTAGATTTGTAGATACAACTGAGTAGCACCTCCAGAGCCATGAAATGGTAGCAAAAGGAAACAAAGTGTCCTTTAGGGCTTTTTCTTTTGAGTAGCTTTGATTAGACTTATTTAGAAATATGAAGCTCTGAACTAATCTTCAGAAATGGTTAAAGCACATTCTTACATAGTTGAAAAAGATATATTAAAACTAATTAAATTCTGTATTCTTAGGTCAGCAGCACAGTGGCCATGGAAAAAGAAAAACTCTACAGCATATTTTCGAGGATCAAGGTGAATTATTTTCTGAGATTTTACAAATACATTCTTCCAAGTAATGTAAAATATAAGTAACCTTGAGGGTATGACAAGCTCTGTAGTTCAAAGGGAAAGCTAAGATAACAAAGAAAGAAATGTGGAATCACAATTTTAGATTTGAGAATAATTCACATTATTTGCCCAAATCGCCATTGATTGAGTTGATATTCAAAGAAGTAAAGTTCATCCACTTCAGTCATTTAGGAGATATTTTACATAGTGTTACAAGTGTGTTGGGCATTGATTGTGTGATGTCAAACACAACAGATGGGTGTCTTCTTACAGTCCCTAGGAGTAGCTTATGATCAGTTTCTAGTAGCTTATGATCATGCCACGGTCACTCTACTGGTTAATGCAGAGCAGGACTCAACACCATATTTCTTAACTGCCTTTTTTATCAGAACATGTGGCTGCCAAATAGTAGTTAAGAGCACAGACTGAGACTGCTGAAAATGAAGAAGAGAGCAGGGAGGAAAGAGAAGAGAAAAATGGCAAAGGTAGTAGAAGGACCCTGTGTTCAGTTCCATAGTCCCAGTGCCAATAACAGTTCCTAGCATGTCAATATACGATAAGTATCTGTGGAGTAGATGAATAGAAAAGACCATGAAGGGAGAAGGGTTTTGTAGTTTTAGCAAGTGAGGCCTTGCCAGAGATTATACTCTCTCTTCACCGTCCTCTTCGCTTGGGAGATAGACTTTAGGAGGTAAATGGATTATCCAGTTACTATGTCCTGTTTCTTACCAACTTCTTTGATTCTTAAATCTTGAAGTCACAAATTAACTTGGGGACCATGTCTGGACTTCAAGAGTTTTAGGACTCCCTTGAAATTATGTGGGGATATGTGCATTTTTCTGGGAAGGAGAGGAGGTTGGTTCATAGTTCTTAACAAATTATCAAGGAATCCATGATGCCTCACATGTCAAGACCCTCTGCTACTTGGAACATCACTAGAAATTTTTCCACATATAGTCATTAGGTTTTTAAGCCCTTTGGTTTTTGTGCATTTTTAAAAAATTAAATATTATACTGGACTGTACAGAGTATACATAACAAAGGTCATGTAGCTGTTTTAGTGAGTGGTGACTAGCTAGCCTCACAGTTATAAGCACCAGTGATTATAGAAGCTACATGAACTTTCCTAAAAGGGAAATCATCCCTGGAATTTGACTATAGTGACCTGAACAACATACCCTTTAAGACCAAACGCAGACAAAGAAGGGCCAAGCACTCCCCAACCCTAAAGGTACAGAGGGGACCAGCCCTGGACAACCTAGAGGCTGCAGTACCCAGTGTACCTCTCCTCTGCTGTCACGGCCCCAGTGAATTGTCCATTTGTGCAGAGTCATTGCCTTGGGTCCTAGTCCTGCTCACCTTTCAGGGATTGGGAACAGTATTCTAATACAGGCCACACAGTTTTATGTCACGTGTTTCTTTTATAGGACAAGTCCAGAACGAGATCCTCTCATTCTTCTGTCTCGAAAAAATCCAAAACTTGTTGATGCGGAATACACCAAAAACCAGGCCTGGAAATCTATGAAAGTAATCACCAGTCATCTGACTAGAACTACAGCAGTGAACATTCTCACTCAAAGAACATTGCCACCTGGGTAGAATTTGAGATTAGGTTTCCTCTCAGTGGTGAGGTGAATGTAAAGAAAGTTCCATGAACCAGCATTAGCATATATGTAAATTCTCCTTTTTCAAACTTACATTGCTTTTCTGGCCATATTATGACTAGTATATTGCACTACTTTGAAGGTTTAAACCAGGGGTCACAAACTTTTTCCAGGAAGGGCCAAATAGTAAATATTGTAGGTTTTGCACGTCATATGGTCTCTGTTGTAGTTGCCAGCAGTAGTATGAAAGCAGCCATAGGCAGTGTGTAAATGAATGAGCCTGGCAGTGTTCTTATAAAAACTTTATTATGGCCGGGCATGGTGGTTCACACCTGTAATCCCAGCACTTTGGGAGGCTGAGGCGGGTGGATCACTTGAGGTCGGGAGTTTGAGACCAGCCTGGACAACATGGTGAAACCCTGTCTCTATTAAAAAATACAAAAATTAGCCGGGCATGGTGGTACGCACCTGTAATCCCAGCTACTCGGGAGGCTGAGGCAGGAGAATCGCTTGAACCTGGGAGGCAGAGATTGCAGTGAGCCAAGATTGTGCCATGGCACTCCAGCCTGGTGACAGAGCAAGACTCCATCTCAAAAAAAATAAAATAAAATAAAATAAATTAAAAAATTAAAAGTTTATTTATGGGCACCGAATTTTGAATTTCATGTAATTTTGTCATAAAATATTCTTCTTTTGCCTTTTCTTTTAACCATTTGAAATGTAAAAATTTCTTAGTCCATGACAAAAACAAGCAGTGGGTCAGATTTGGCCTATGGGTCATACTTTGCCAACCCCTGGTTTAAATTAATGGTCTCAACCCTGGCTGTGCAGTACAACCAGAGAGCTTTAAAAAATGAATTAAATGAGTCAGAATCTCTGGGGCTGGTGTCCAGGAATCTTCATTTGTTTAAAACTTTTCAAGTGATTCTAAGGTGAAGCCAGAAATGGGACCATTGGTTTACAGTCCACTCTTTCCTCTTAACTCTATGGCTTTTTGCCTTAATCAAAGAAATTAAAGCCTTAACCTTCCTTTATATGACATTTCCATATACCATATGAGGATGCTATGAGAAAAAGCTTTAGACTTCTTGGGAGAAAACTAAGTAAATCTGAGGTGTATGTATTATTTCATACAGTTTTTTAATCAGATAGGAGCAAGTGAGCTTACAAAACTTTATTAAATAATAAAAATATGAAAAATGTATTCATTTAGAATACAAATTGTTAGCATCTACTGTGGGAGGCTGCAGAAGCAAACAAAACTTGTCCCCTCATCAAGGAGTTTACCATCTGCTAAGGTAGATGGAGTGTACATGGGGATCTCAAACTCAGATGTCCCCAGGGACCAGCAGGTGATATCAGTAGGTGAGCAAGAGAGAATACTAACACTTCCAAGTGTTAGTAAGAGCCCAGTTTGCCAGATCATCCTTTTTATTCCCCAAGAAAGATTGGAAATCTGGATTTTTGCAAGAAATATCCTGCCACCTATAAAGGTTGGCAATGATTTGATTTTTTTAAAAAATACTTTGCATGCCCAACATAATTTGAGCATGGGCTGTATACACCCCTAAGGTTATCAGCCAGCACTTGGGATCTTCTCTGCATACATAATTTATACAGAGTGAAGTGTGCTGCGGGCTGTGACATCTGAATTCAAAGAAGGGCAACATGGCTTTAGGTGAGCTTAAACTCTGAAATCAGACAGGCCCTGGTTAAAACTCTGTCTTCTATTTAGAGCCACATTGACCTTGAGCAAATCTCAACTTCCGAAGCCTTGGCTTCTGCATTTATATAATGGGAATAATAATGTCTCCTGAGTATATTGATTATGAAGCTTAAATGAGGTAATGTTGATGAAATGTTTAACAATGCATGCTGCACAGTGATCACAATAAATGCTGTTGCTGCTAATACTAATAACTTCCTTTCCACTTAAAGGATACCTTAGGAAAGCCAGCTGCTAAGGATGTCCATCTTGTCGATCACTGCAAGTACAAGTAAGATTTCCAGTATGGTTTCCATACTGCTTTTGAAATAGCTTCACTTTGGGTGAGAACTTTAATATAAAGGCCCAGCTGGAGTAAATGAAAGTTGCATTAATGCATTTCACTGGCTTTTTCTGAGGGCCTGTATGCACTGACCTGAGTTCTACGGGGACTGTAGAGAAGAATGGAACATCTGTAGAACAGAACAACAGATAGCTGCATGCTAGCTAGCAATCACAGTAATGTAATTACCTCTCCATATGCCCCACCCACTCAATAGTTGAAGTTAGAATAAATATTTCTCAGTTAATAAGTATTAGAATTATTATCCTGGTGTGCTGGCATGCTCCTGTAGTCTTAGCTACTCGGGAGGCTGAGGTAGGAGGATCCTTTGAGCCCAAGAGTTCAAGACCAGCCTGGGCTACATAGTGAGACCCTGTCTTTAAGAGAAATAAAATAAAATTCTGGGACTAAGAATTCGATGAACAGGTAAAACCAGGTCTAGAGGAGGGCAGCAGTGGTGGGGGTGGCTCAGAGTTAGGAATGCCAGTGACACACAGAGTAGGATCTACATGGTGAAAGCAACTCTGGTTGGAGACAGGTGCGTGCATGAGAAATGCTGAGAAGACAGCCTTTTTTTTTTTTTTCCTGTGGGCAATCTCTGAAAATTGATTAGGTTTTCCTCATTCTCCTCTCTATACCAGAGGGCCCTTATCCCCGGCCATGGTACTGGTCGGTTAGGAACTGGGTTGCACAGCAGGAGGTGAGCAGTGGGGAAGTGAGCATTACCACCTGAGCTCTGCCTTCTGATCAGATCAAACCCTATTGTGAACTGCGCATGCAAGGGATCGAGGTTGCGTGCTCCTTATGAGAATCTAATGCCTGATTATCTGAAGTGGAACAGTTTCATCCAAAATCATCTCCCCCACACTGCCCATCCATGGAAAAATTGTCTCCCATGAAACCAGTCCCTGGTACCAAAAAGGTTGGGGACCATTGCTCTATACTTTAAGAGAAGAGGGTGATGTCTAGGAAGCAGTGGAGACCTTTGAGCAGATGGGGTACACTAGAGGAAAAACAAGGCTTTGGGAGGCCATGACTAGTTAGAGACATTAGGCCTAGAAAAGCTTGGGAATTTTTTTTTCACTCTTTATATTTTATGTTTACCATTGAACATTTATTTTCTCAAATATGTTCCAAATCTACAAACTGTCATTTCCTTCTGAGCCCTGTATACACTCTAGCCGGCACCCAGCTCCTGACCCTATCTAGCTCTGTCTGGAGAAAATAATCCCCTATTTTTCCTCACCCTGACATTCCCAGAACAACCTGTAGTCCTAGCCCTGGCAAAGCAAAGAGTTGATAGAAACCCCTTAGGAACATACAATGTGTCCTTGAAAACTCAAAGTGGAAAGAGAGTGGAGAGGAATCATGAAAGAAGGGGAGGGGAGAATAAGCATAAAAGGTCATATTTGTGGCAGCAGGCATATAGTATCAAGTGTATTTTGCTCTTTTTTCCCCAGGTATCTGTTTAATTTTCGAGGTGTAGCTGCAAGTTTCCGGTTTAAACATCTCTTCCTGTGTGGCTCACTTGTTTTCCATGTTGGTGACGAGTGGCTAGAATTCTTCTATACACAGCTGAAGCCATGGGTTCACTATATCCCAGTCAAAACAGATCTCTCCAATGTCCAGTAAGCAGTTATCCCCCAATGCAGAGTTTCTAAAGACCCTTCCAATCTGCTTTTAAAAATGCCTTAATGCCTTAAAACCAGTCATGTAAGACATTTAGTCCTATGATTTTTTTCCATTGAAAGCTTTTTTTCCTCTTGGTTTACATAGTATTGCATTATTATCCAAGTAGGCTATAAGTGGAATTTAATTTGAAAAAGCGCTTTAATACTGGTTTCAAATGAAACATTCAGACAAAATGAAGTTAAAAAGCTCTAATCTCTCCAAGACTAAAGATAGGGATATTCAATCTTATTATATTGTCAAAAGGATTTTCAGATACAGCGTGAGAATTGATTCAAGTGAAGCGTCGGCAAATTTCCTCTCATGATGGGAGGAACAAGGAAGAGGTATAGAGAAGGACCAGAGTTATCTGCATATTGTTATGATGGTGATATCTGTGTGTATATATATATTTTTCTATATATAAAAATATATTTATATATAAATATGTAAGATAAATATAAATATATAATATATTGTAAAATATACGTATACAAAATATATGTAAATATATAATGTAACTTCTGTATTTTCTCAAATATGTCCCAAATCTACAATAGGGTATCTTTAATCAGTGTGTGGGTTTTTTTTTTTATTATTTTGTTCTTGAGAGAACCCTGATATCTTTGCTTTAAGGAAATAATCCACCATCCACATACCTAAAATTATCCATAGACCTCAATCTATATGGTCTTTCTGACTTAGTGCTAATGAAGTTGGTCTACATTTCAGAATCTAAAATTCTTTTCATTTTAGAGAGCTGTTACAATTTGTAAAAGCAAATGATGATGTAGCTCAAGAGATTGCTGAAAGGTGAGTTTTGTTCATTTTCCCTTTCCATTTTACTTTGTCATCCCCATTATGCCCTAGCCAAAGTTACCTGAATACTGTTATCATGGTGATATCTGTATTTTATCCTCATCATATGGAGATAATTCAGAACTAAAGCTGTCCTGGGGGGAAACATATACACACGTCTACATATGCCCAAGCTTTATAGAAGTAGACTAAAATCTTTGAGGTAGTTAAACAGGTATGAACCTTGGCTGTTTATAAGTTGTTTTAAAGGAAAAAGATGTTAAGTTCTATTGCTACATGCATGTATGTGGATATGATTGCCATATGGTGGGTTCTTGAGGCTCAAATGAATTAATTTATATAAAATGCTGAATAATGCTTGGCACAAGGTGAGCACTCAAATGCAGACTGTTATTATTATTAAATTCTGTGCTTTAACATTTTCTTGTTAAATCTTGTCTCTAGGGGAAGCCAGTTTATTAGGAACCACTTGCAGATGGATGACATCACCTGTTACTGGGAGAACCTCTTGAGTGAATACTCTAAATTCCTGTCTTACAATGTAACAAGAAGGAAAGGTTATGATCAAATTATTCCCAAAATGTTGAAAACTGAACTATAGTAGTCATCATAGGACCATAGTCCTCTTTGTGGCAACAGATCTCAGATATCCTACGGTGAGAAGCTTACCATAAGCTTGGCACCTATACCTTGAATACCTGTTATCAAGCCAAATACCTGGTTTTCCTTATCATGCTGCACCCAGAGCAACTCTTGAGAAAGATTTAAAATGTGTCTAACACACTGATATGAAGCAGTTCAACTTTTTGGATGAATAAGGACCAGAAATCATGAGATGTGGATTTTGAACCCAACTCTACCTTTCATTTTCTTAAGACCAATCACAGCTTGTGCCTCAGATCATCCACCTGTATGTATCCACCACTGTGAAATTGACCATGTCCATGTGATGATGCCCTTTGTCCCATTATTTGGAGCAGAAAATTCATCATTTGGAATTAGTACAACTCATTGCTGGAATTGTGAAATTATCCTAGGTGTGATCTCTGTCACTTTATTTTAATGTAGGAAATCCTATGGGGTTTATGAAAAATACTTGGGGATCATTCTCTGAATGGTCTAAGGAAGCGGTAGTCATGCCATGCAGTGATATAGGAGTTCTCTTTTGTAAAACCATAAACTCTGTTACTCAGGAGGTTTCTATAATGCCACATATAAAGAGGCCAATTGCATGAGTAATTATTGCAATTGGATTTTGGGTTCCCTTTTTGTGCCTTCATGCCCTACTTCTTAATGTCTCTCTAAAGAAAAAAAAAAAAGACAAAGCCTCTTAATAAATTTAGGAAGTAGTCCTCATTCTTTAATGGAACTATACATAGAGCAGCAGCTCTTCCTCACCCTTTGCATACCTTTAATATTTTTCCTTCTTAAATTGGCCACAGCAGGGGTCATTCACACTCTCACTGTCTTGCAGGAACCACAAGAAGTCTTCATATGTGAATGTGCCGTTCATTTGGTAGTTAAGAGCTTTCAACTTCAAATATATAGGAGATGTTTGTTTTAGTGCAAATCCATGTTGGAGTGCCTCCTTTTTCCTTTTTTCTCTTTTTGAAAAAGATGTTTTGGGTAGTAGTTTAATATCTCAGGGTGCTCTTTCTAACATAGTATAAAATGAAGAAAAATATTTAGATTAAAACTCTGGAGTCTGATGACTTAGAACTATCCTTGACCCTTAGGCCCACCCTTTCCACAGAGAAATCACCTCTCTTCTTTTGTCTCTTAAGACCTATTTGGTATTAACTAGTTTCAGAATTAGTAAATGTGAGATTCAGTCACATAATTATCAGACATTCCATTTGTCAGAAATCTGTTAGGCTTTTTAAACTCTTTTCCACAAAATTTTAAGTCTGTTGACCTTCTTAGAGAAGTTGAACATGCTTGGCAAGATCATTTCATGGAATAAGCAGATGTTTAAAGTTGGATTTGTGTGTGTGTGTGTGTGTGTGTGTGTGTGTTTTGTTTAGTACTAGCAATGCACAGGGACTGTGTTCTTAGGTGCTGTGAGTCTGTCTATAGGCAGTCCAGATTTCTGAGTTGTACTATGGTTTTGCCTTGTCACTATGAGGCCCTACTAGGTGTAAGCATTGTCTCTGAATTTTAATTTCCTCTCATTAAAATAGGAACAAAATTTACTATCCTTTATATTAGGAGCTGAAGATTCATTTCCCTGGGAATGTTTCCCATTTAGCTTCAAGTTTTAGCTCAAACATCACCTTCTTTCTGACTCCTTTCATTCATTCCTCGAGGCAGTAAGGGGCTACCATAGTACTTTGCTTATGCCTGTATTATATGACATCACTGTAGTTGCTTGACTGTTTCTCCTACTGTTCTGTGAACTTATTAATAGGTGAGAATCTAGTTTTACTCATCTTGATGTCTCCAGGATCCAGCACAGTGCCTCATACAGAATAGATCCCAAAGAACTGGTGGGTGGATGGATGGATGGAGGAATGGAGACAGTTGGCTTAACTGGATCCTATATACAGATTGTTACTGGCTCCAAAGGATGATTAGATAAGACTGTAAGAATTGGATCAATGTAAATCCTCACTTGCCCTTTGAAGAGCCAATAAGAGCATCTTTGTCTTTAAATACAGCAAATGTTATTCAGATTTTGTACTTGTCTGTTTACCTCAGTGTAGATGATATGAGGATGGTATAACTATGTAAATGGTTTGTTTTTGAAAATAATTTGTTTCCCCACAACTTTTGAAGGTTTTATTTGTTGTTGTTGTTACTAGTTCAGTCCCAAACTTACCCTTTCCTTTTCAGAGAGCTAATGGCCATGCTTTTCTTCAAGGAAAGAATAGTTTATTTGAATGAAGTTGGATACTTGGATAACACAAATAATGCTTTTTATTTATTTATTTCGGGAGTGTTATCTATGTGCTGTCAGTGACCCACCTTATTCTACTATATCAGGTCAAATTTTCCTAGTGGTCAAGAACAGAAACTGCCTCTTGCTAGTTTAAGCAAAGTAACTTACTAGAAGAATATGAGGGCATCTCGTGGAATCTAAAAAGGTTTCATAGTGGTTAGAAGGATAGAAGCAAGGGCACCTCCAGGAATCTCAGTAAGAATTTTGACTGTTTCCAGGGTGCTACCATAATGCAGTTCCCTTGCCTATTGGACTCTGTCTCAGCCCAAAATTCCCAAGGGCAAAAAATTTAATTGGCTCATTTGGGTCCCCTCCAAGAGTTCCCTACACTTAACCCCCTAGACTGACTACAAACAAGAGCACAAACAGGCCAGACACAGTGGTTCACACCTGTAATCCTAGCTCTTTGGGATGCCAAAGCAGAAGGATCACTTGAGCCCAGGAGTTCAAGACCAGCCTGGGCAACATGGTGAGACCTCAGCTCTACAAAAAAAAAAAAAAAAAAAAAGAGGCAGGAGGATAGCTGGAGCTTGGGATGTTGAGGCTGCAGTGAGCCATGATCACACCACTGCACTCCCACCTGGGCAATGGGAATGAGACCCTGTTTAAAAAAAAAAAAACAAAAAACGAAAAACAAAAACCACAGATACACAAAAGTCTATCTTTACATGCGTCTAAACATGCCCTCTCTTGGGATAATCTTACTGCATCCAGAGGTAAGGTGCTGTGGATGGAGCAGAGAGTTATATTTACAAGTCACTCATTTAATACTTACCAGATACTTCTTGAGCATCTACTATGCACAGAGACAAGGTAAGTTTACATGAGGCTCCCAAACTTCAAGAGGCTGTGCTGTTGAGATGATAAACAATATGAGAGGCATCATATATACGTGGAAGGTGATTAAGACAACAGGAGTGCTGAGTATTCATGAAGACAATGTGGATCTGGAGTTTAGAGGAAGAATAAACTTCCAACTGGAGCAGATGGGAAACTTTGTGGAGGTAAAAATTAATTTACACCATGAAGGATAAGTAAATGAAATGGTCCTTGGAGTTCTCAAAATTCATTATCTCTCTACATGTGGAAAAGTTTTATATCATACATAATGTAACAAAATGTAAAATATGTAGCAAGGGCAGTACTTGGTGAAACTGGCAGGGAAGGGAACCTGCTGACCCCTGGGAAAAAAATTCACTGTGAGGGAAGAAACTATTAGGTTCTACAAACAGAATTCAGCAACAAGGGCTGATGGTGGAAGAATGGTGTTCCAGGCAGTATGGTGATTCCACTGAAATCCTTCCCTGATGCAGTTACTCTGCTGTCAAACACATGTCCTGGGGACAAGAAAGCCATATGTGAAACAGTGGTCCAGTAAACCCCATAACACCTTTTGGTTTAGACCAAGCTTGTCCGACCCATGGCTCACAAGCTGCATGCGGCTCAGGAAAGCTTTGAATGCGCCCCAACACAAATTTGTAAACGTTTTTAAAACTTGAGATTTATGCATGGACTTTTATTATTATTATTATTATTTTTTTTAGCTCATCAGCTATAGTTAGTGTTATGTGTAGGCCAAGACAATTCTTCTTCCAACGTGGCCCAGGGAAGCCAAATGATTGGACACCTCTGGCTTAGACTGTGTTGATCTGAGAACCTTCAAAAAGAGCAGACTACAGACTACAGGGTTGGGCACGGCGGCTCACACCCGTAATCCCAGCACTTTGGGCAGCTGAAGCAGGCAGATCACTTGGGGCCAGGAGTTTGAGACTAGACTGGCCAACATGATGAAACACTATCTTTACTAAAAATACAAAAATTAGCCAGGCATGGTGGCACATGCCTGTAATCCCAGCTACTCAGGAGGCTGAGGCACAAGAATCGCTTGAATTTAGGAGGCAGAGATTGCTGTAAGCTGAGATTGTGCCACTGCCCTCCAGCCTGGGTGACAAGAGTTTAGACTGTATCAAAAATAAAATAAAATAAGTAGACTACAGAGAAGGGTGAGCATTTCCTTCATTCTAAAAGAAGGTAATCCCTAAGGGATTGGGGAAGTAGGAAATGTGGGAGGGCTCAGATGGAAGAGCAGCAACAGTGTGAGCAGTAGCCAAAGGACTGGGGACTTTTTTGAAGTACTAAGTGGCAAAAGAAACCTTACAAATGAGTCTTCAGTTACCCAAAGGAGAAACAAGTTATGGAGTTTAAAATTTGCCTGTTAATATGACCTCATCTATAGGCTAGTGAATCCTGGGGCACTTGAGTTGCACACAAATGATTTCGTCAGTATCTTCCCAACACCCACCCAAACCCTCCTACCCATTTCAAGTCCTCCTACATCCCAGAATAATTCTGGGGTCATCTTATGCATTTAGCTTTTTCTACATATGGGTTAGAAACAGACTGTACAGCCATTTTCTTGGGCTTCCAAGCTTTGCTAACTTATCTTGGTGCCTACTTCTACCTAACATGAGATAAGCAGCAACCCAGCGCCAGAAGTCAGGGAATCTAAATTATTCATTCAACAAATATTTACTGAGCACCTACTACAGTTCTAGGTCCTGGAGATACAGAGATGAATATATGTGGTCTGTGACCTCAAGGATAGTTTATTGAGACGGATGAACAAATAGGAAATTATGATGCAGTGTCATAAGTGCCATGATGAGTGCTGAATCAAATATTGTATCCCAGAGTAGTCTTTGTAGCGCCGTCACTAATTCAGCTGGTCACTCTAGTCAGCCACTTCTCGGAGACTTGTGTATAGAATTTCCAGCTATCAAATTCCAGAAGTCTGTTTACTGTATTCTACTACAGTGTGGCAATTTTGATTTACAACTAGAAAGGAATAAAGGAGGTGAAGGGATTGGTAAAATGAATAAGGGAGCATGCTTGTTAAGGATTGAATGAAATTACACGAATACTGAAAATATTTTAAATGCATTCATTTTAATGAAAACTATACTTCGAAGCATGTTAGCAGAGGTTGTAGTGACGGCAAATTATACAAACACAGAAATTCCAGAAATTCTCCTGCCTTTTGAGAAGCAGTAGGCATATGAACTAAAGGGAGTGAAATCCACCTTATGAAGAGCTGCCAAAAAGCTGATTCTTCAAAAAAGTGTTCTCGAAATCTTGGTGTAACTGGCACCAAGACCCATCCCCTTTACCTGCACAAATCGCCTTTCCCTCTTTCCCTATTCCACTTGCACTGAATATTGCACTTTCTTCCTCACTGAAGCGGGATTCCTGGCTTTTTTTTTTTTTTTTTTTGAGACGGATTTTCGCTCTTGTTGACCAGGCTGGAGTGCAGTGGTGTGATCTCGGCTCACTGCAACCTCCGCCTCCTGGGTTCAAGCGATTGTCCTGCCTCAGCCTCCCAAGTAGCTAGGATTACAGGCGCCCGCCACAATGCCCAGCTAATTCCTGGCATTTTAATTACGCTAAATTACTTCAACCTATGACCACCTCAAGCTGAATGTAACTAGCCGCAGACGCTGTTTGCATGACCCAGGAACCACTAAGACACGGAACGAACGCCTGCCGGCACCACGCAGAGTTTCACTACCCGCAGCCAACTCACTTCCGTGGTGGACTCAGCACAGCAGGGGCCCGACCCCCCCTCAACCGGAAGTCTTTTGGGCTCCGGCTTTGCCGTCGCCCGGCCCCCTGGCCTTTGCCCCGATTGGGCGGGACTTCCTGTGTCGTATTTCCAAGGACTCTAAAGCGAGGCCCAGGACTGAAGGCGTTGGTGTCGAGCCCTCTGGCAGAGGGTTATCCTGGGCCAAATGCACGGATTCTCACCTCGTACAGTTACGCTCTCCCGCGGCACGTCCGGGAGGACTTGAAGTCTTGAAGGCTCAATTTGTCCGTAGGTCGAGAGAAGGACATGGAGGTGCCGCCACCGGCACCGCGGAGCTTTCTCTGTAGAGCCTTGTGTCCATTTCCCCGAGTCTTTGCTGCCGAAGCTGTGACTGCAGATTCGGAAGCCCTTGCGGAGCGTCAGAAGCGGCCTCTCTACGTCCCAGAGCCCTATTACCCGCAATCTGGATGGGACCGCCTCCAGGAGCTGTTTGCCAAAGAGTAAAAGTGCCTGGGGTCTGAAGTGGGTAGGGGGACGCGAAAGCGATGTCCTGCGGCGTTGGCAGCCTGGGTCAGCCTTAGGACGCCAAGTGTGCTTCATTTTTAAATTATATTTAAAGGTTCTGATATTTGTAACCCAAACTTGTATCTTTTTTTTTTTTTTTTTCCAGACAGGGTCTTGCTCTGTCGCCCAGGCTGGAGTGCTCTGGTGCGATCTCGGCTCACTGCAACCTCTGCCTCTCGAACTCGAGTGATCCTCCCACTTCAGCCTCCCGATTAATTGGGACTACAGGCGCGCGCCACCACGCCCGGCTAATTTTTTTAAAATATATTTTTTATAGACAGGGTTCTTACCATACTGCCCAGGCTGGTCTTGAACTCTTGGACTTAGGTGATCCTCCTACCTCAGCCTCCCAAAGTGCTGGGATTACAGGCGTGAGCCTCCGCGCCAGCCCAAACTCGTATTTTTTTTTTTTTTTTTTTTTTTTTTTTTTTGAGACTGAGCCGTGCTCTATCGCCCAGGCTGGAGTGCAGTGGTGCGATCTTTGGCTCACTGCACCCTCCACCTCCGGGGTTCAAGCGGTTCTCCTGCCTCAGCCTCCCGAGTAGTTGGGATTACAGTTGCCCACTACCATGTCCAGCTAATTTTTGTATTTTTAGTGGAGACGGGATTTCACCATTCAGCAGGCTGGTCTCTAATTCCTGACCTCACGTGATCTGCCTGCTTTCGCCTCCCAAAGTGCTGGGATTACAGGCGTGTGCCACCGTTGTTGGACTGCGCCCGGCCTAGAAGGGAAATTATTTTATAGTAACTTAATACTTAAGACAGCTATTTGTTAGAGCAGTTTCAGGATGACATCTTGGAAGCTTCATTAGCAGTTCTAGCTTCTTATGCGTTTAAGAGTAACAAACTGAATTAAATAGTAGCTTTTTCTTATTATTTTAGATTAGCATGTGCCACCCACTGCATAGTGAACTTTCTCAGTGCGTTTTTTAAAAAACATGTATTTATTTGTTTATTTTTAGAGCCAGGATCTTTGCTACGTTGCTATGCTGTCCAGAACTGGGCTCAAGTCCTGCCTCAGCCTCCTAAGTAGCTGTGACTACAAGCATGTGCCACTGTGCCCAGCCCAGTGCTTTTATTAATACAGTCCTATCTGAGTATTTCATGAAATTATTTAGTAAAATAGAATTTAGATTTTTTGTCTTAACGTCCACGTTTTTTTTTTCTTTGATACATTGCCCTAAAATCTCACGAGTTGGTGTGATTTCTTAAAGTTAGCTTAAGATTTAAACGGAAATATTGGTCTGTCTAACTCACAAATTCTTCCTGTTTCTAGGGGTGTAATAGTCATCAAATAAAAGCACCTTTTAAAAAACTTTTTATTGAAGTAGGAAATGCGTTTCAAAAAATGTACATAAGTAGACTGATGAATGCATTTTCACAGACTGAACATAGCTGTACCCAACACTCAGAAGGAAACGGCAACTATTATCACATCCCAAAAGCTCCCTTTGTGCCTTTTCCAGTCATTGTCTTTTCAGGAGTTGCCACTATCCTAATTCTAACAGCATAGCTTCGTTTTGTCTGAGACTTACGTTCCTTTTAATATAACTGAACTGTTTAATTCATCTGCAGATTCTACCTATGATGAAAAATGTTGTGGTGTTAGCATTCGGGATAATTCTGATTATAGATTCTTTTGGAGAGCAATGTCCATAAACTAATCCCAAACAACATTGTCTTTTTGATGTTGTAGTGAACAGCAGAGAATTTCAAAGGAACTTGCTGATATCTGTAAGATGGCAGCTACAGCAGGCGTCCTCGGCTGGGTGTATGGGGGTATACCAGCTTTCATTCATGCTAAACAACGTTACATTGAGCAGAGCCAGGCAGAAATTTATCATAACCGGTTTGATGCTGTGGTATGTACTGGTGGTCTAAAGAAATTTAGGGCACACTGACTTAGCAATTCACTTTACACTTAATCATTCAATTAGCTTGTGGGGATGGAGGGTTGTTTTAAAGTGTCAGAGTAAAGAAATAAAGTCTATACTTAATAACAGTGGAAGTACTAACATTAAAGTGCCTGCATGTGGCTTGAGACTACTTTCTTATCTTCAGAACAGACATGTTTGGCATCACCACTGTGGCTTTTCTTTCTGAAATATCTTTCTTCCAATCCCCTGCTAAATCATCAAGGCTCAACTGTAACATATTTACCTCATTCACAAAGCCTCCCTGAGTATAGGAGCTTACACTAAGACAATAGTTAACATTTATAACTTTATAGAGTGCTAACTCATTTGTTACATCATTAGATCTGTACATCAGTTCTATGAGAATATTAAAGCTCAGAGAATTTTTAACTTTTTATTTTGAAATTATGGCAGGCTTGAAAGTTGCAAAAATAGTACAAAGATTTCCTATATAACTTTCATCCAGATATTCCACTGTTAACATTTTACCGTATTTTATCATTCTTCCTCTGTATAATATGTACTAATTTTTTCTGAACTACTTGACAGTAGGTTCTAGACATGATGAATACTTCAGTATGTATTTCCTAAAAACAAGGAAATTCTCTTATACAACCACGATTATAATATCAAGATCAGGAAATTAACACTGATATAGTACTATTACCTTATTTAAAGACCTGTAAATTTTGCTAGTTACGCCACAGTATCATTTATTTTAAAAATAAATTAAAAATATGTATTTTTCAGAAGTTAGGCTTGAGTTCTTATTAAAAAATTGAAAAAATTTTTTTGTCTGGTCCAGAAAATGACCCTGATCACAGGTTGAATTTGCCTGTGGTGCTGCTTTGGTCTCATTTAGTCTGGAAGAGTTTCTCTTTGTCTTTCATGGCCTTGACTATGGGTGATTTATTTTGTAGAATATCCCTCAGTTTGGGTTTGTTTGATGGTTTCTCATGATTGCATTCAGGCTATGTTTTTTGACAGGAATACCCTAGACCTGAAATTAAATTAGAAACCTGTGATATCTCTGTCCCTTTACTGGTGATATTTACTTTAGTTACTTGGTTAAGATGGCCTCTGCCAACTATACACTGTAAAATTACTATGTAATTTTATAAGTAATTTGTAAGTTTGTAATTTATAAGTATTTTGAGTACTTGTTAGTTCCTTTGAGACTATGTAAATATCCTGCTTTACATCAAATTTCTACTATATAAAGGCTATTATAAACTATAATATTTCTACTATCTAAAAACTATTCTAAATTATAAATGCTATCTTAGCATTTGATTTAAAAAAAAATATATTTTTTCATTTATTTATTTTTTGAGACAGAGTCTCACTCTGTTGCCCAGGTTGCAGTACAGTGGCACAATCTTGGCTTGTTGCAACCTCCACTTCCCAGGCTCACTCGATTCTCCTGCCTCAGCCTCGCGAGTAGCTGGGACTGTAGGCATGTGCCACCACTCCCAGCTAATTTTTTTTTTTTTTTTTTTTGAGACGGAGTCTCGCTCTGTCGCCCAGGCTGGAGTGCAGTGGTGCGATCTCGGCTCACTGCAAGCTCCGCCTCCCGGGTTCACGCCATTCTCCTGCCTCAGCCTCCCGAGTAGCTGGGACTACAGGCGCCCACAACCGCGCCCGGCTAATTTTTTGTATTTTTAGTAGAGACGGGGTTTCACCGTGGTCTCGATCTCCTGACCTTGTGATCCGCCCGCCTCGGCCTCCCAAAGTGCTGGGATTACAGGCGTGAGCCACCGCGCCTGGCCTCAGCTAATTTTTGTATTTTTTGTAGAGACAGGGTTTTGCTATGTTGCCCATGCTGATCTCAAACTCCTCAGCTCAAGCAGTTCACCCTCCTGGGCCTCCCAAAGGGTTGGGATTATAGGTGTGAGCCAGTGTGCCCAGCCTATTTTTATTTTTTAATTTATTATTTTTTTTTTTTTGAAATTTTTTGAGGCAGGGTCTTGCTGCCTCAGTGCAGGCTGGAGCGCAGTGGCGGGATCATAGCTCACCACAACCTCAAACTTCTGGACTCAAGGTTTCCTCCCTCCTCAACCTTCCGAGTAGCTAGGACTGCAAACACACATCACGATGCCCAGCTAATTTTTAAATTTTTTTTGTAGAGGCAGGATCTCGCTATGTTGCCCAGGCTGGTCTTAAACTTGTTGGCTCAAGTGATCCTCCCTCGTTGCCTCCCAAAGTGCTGAGATTACAGGCATGAGCCACCATACCCAGGCAGTTTTAGCATTTAATGATGATTCTTGCCTGTAACAATTATGACTGTGGTGGCCAAATGGGCATTTTCTAAAGTCTATCATTCTTTCTACATTTATTTGTTAGTATTATGCTCTAAGGAAATGTTTTCCCTTCCCCCTCTATTTACATATTTATTTATCTATTTATAATTTATTTCTATCAGTAGGGTCTCATGGATTCTTATTTTATTCTGTAGATTTATAATTCGTTACAGGTTGAGCATCACAAATCTGAAATCCTGAATGCTCAGATTCAAAACTTTTTGAGCATTGACATGTCATTCAAAGAAATTGCTCACTGGAGCATTTCAGATTTCGGTTTTTTGGATTTGGGATACTCAAGCAGTAAGTGTTAAATACGCATATTCCCAAATCTGAAAAAATCCGAAATCGAAAACACTTCTGGTCTCAAGTATCAGATAAGGGATACTCAGCCATTTTTCATCTCCTGACAGGAAAAGCTACACATGGAACCTCAATAATTAAAGAATAATATTTCTAGAGATTTTCTAGTGTTTCTGTCTGTTCAAGTGTACCTGACTAATCCATGGCTAAAATTCCTCTACCACAGTTCTAGAATAGGGAAAATATGATGGTGTCTTAGAACCTCACAGTTTTTAAATTAACTTTAGCATTCTGCACATCGTGCTGCTACACGAGGCTTCATTCGTTATGGCTGGCGCTGGAGTTGGAGAACTACAGCATTTGTGACTATATTCAAGTAAGTTCACTCTGAATTGTGAGATAGTGACTTTTCTTGATACGGTTTTAGGAGTGTGTCTTTTGAGCGGGTGGGGTTATGAAAACTGAATACCCACATGAAAGTGATTCATAATGCCTTTTTTTTTTTTTCCAAGAACTTTTGTCTGTGTAAAAGACTGGTGCAGTTATGGTTTTATAGCCATGTCTGGAACACATTGAAGGGCCTAGGCTAGGACCAGGGGTTGATATAGTAGGCTTTTCTAAATCTATTAAGTCAGTGAAAATAACACTAAAGAAGGTAAATGGGATATGCTTTAAATCTTATATTTTCCTTCTCCTCCCTTTTTCCCAGCACAGTGAGCACTAGTCTGAATGTATACCGAAATAAAGATGCCCTAAGCCATTTTGTAATTGCAGGAGGTAAGACATTTTTGTTTATATTTTTCAATCTTCTCAAATATAGTTTAGAAAATATGTAAGGACTTATACATCAGAACTACTGAATTCTTTGGTTGGCTTCCCATCGCATCTCATCAACATTCATGCAAAATGTATTTATGGACAGTGTTGTGCTTCACCCTTGATATACTCAATGGGCAAAACAGCAAGGCCCTTGCTTTCTTTGAATTTTAATGTCTAATATGTATGTGATAAAACAGGTTGCTGTGATAGAAAGTAACAATTCGGTGGAACAATGGCATCTCATATGGACAGGGTAGTCAGAGAAGGCCTTTCTGAGGAAGTGACATTTGAGCTGATACCCAAAGAATAGGAAGGAACAAGACTTGCAAGGAAGGGTGTCCTAAATAGAGGGAACATAAAGGGGGGAAGGCTCTAAGGCAATACATTTCCTTAAAAGCAGGATAGTAACCTGGTGAGTGAGGGTAAGAGTAGCTTGAGATGAGATTGGTGAGGACGGTAGGAAGGGACTAAATTTTTTATGCTAAGAACTTGGATTTTATTTTAAAGCTTTCTGCCTCTAGTATATATGTCTTCTTTTAAATGAGCATTAAAAATAGAAAGTACAATGGTGATTACCAGAGACTGGATATGGGGTTGGGAAGATGTTGGTCAAAGGATATAAAATTTCATTTAGACAGGAGGAATAAGTTCAAGAGATCTATTTAGAACATGGTAACTGTGGTTAATAACAGTGTATTGTATACTTCAAAATTGCTTTTAAAAAGTAGATTTTTGTAATCCCAGCACTTCGGGAGGCCAAGGCAAGTGGATCACCTGAGGTCAGGAGTTTGAGAGCAGCCTGGCCAACATGGTGAAACCCCCTCTCTACTAAAAATACAAAAATTAGCTGGGCGTGGTGACAGGTGCCTGTAATCCCAGCTACTTGGGAGGCTGAGGCAGGAGAATCACTTGAACCCAGGAGGCAGAGGTTACAGTTAGCCGAGATCACACCATTGCACTCCAACCTGGGCAACAAGAGTGAAACTCTGTCTCAAAAAAAAAAAAAAAGATTTTAAATGTTCTCACCACAAAAAATGGTATGTGAAGTAACGTGTAGGTTAATTCGCTTAATTTAGACATTCCACAATATATACATATTTCAAAACATGTATACCATATGTGTACAATTTTTACTTGTCAGATTTAAAAAATAATTTTAAAATGAGCATTCGTTTCAGAAAGGTAAATTAAGTTAACTGCCGTATACACTCAATCACTAACTCATGTACATTCTTGTACGTACAAAAACACACATACATATTCTGAACATGTTTGTTTGTTTTTGTTTTTGTTTTTTTGAGAATCAGTCCCTCTTCTTGAATGCACTTTCTCACTACCACGATTAATTTTGTTCGGCTCCTACTTAACCTTACCTTTCAAAGTCTAGATCATTTGTCAGCCTCAGCTTCCCTAGAGAGTTCTCCCTAGCCATTTTCCTATGTTTAGTTCTGTTTAGGTGTCTTTCCCCTGTGTTCACATACTTCACTATTTTTTTCTTTATCTTTGATTTTCTGCAGTTTGAAAATGATATGCCCCGGTGTAATTTTGAGGAACATTTACTGTGCTTGGTGTTTTCTGAACTTTCTGGATCTGTGGTTTGTTGTCTGACTTACTTTAAGATAAATTCTCAGTTATTGTTTCAAAGATTTCTTTAGCTTTCTCTTCTCCTTCTGGTGTTCTAATACACTTACACCTTTTGTAATTGTTTCACAGTTCTTGGATATTTTATCTGTTTGTTTGTTTGTTTGGTTTTGGTGGGGGAGGTTCCCATCTTTTTTCTCTTTGTCTTTCGGTTTTGGAAGTGTCTGTTGATACGTCTTCAAGCTCAGGGATTCTTTCCTCAGCTGTGTCCAGTCTACTATTCTTGAGTTGTGTCACAGTGGGTTTTTAATTGTTTTATTGCTAGCATTTCTCTTTGATTCTCTCTTAGAATTTCCATCTTTCTGCTTATATTGCCTATCTGTTCTTGCATGCTATCTACTTTATCCATTAGAGCCCTTAGCATATTAGTCATAGTTGCTTTAAACTCTTCATCTGGTAAGTCCAGTATCCCCACCATATCTGAGTCTGGTTTTGGTGCTTACTCTGTTAGTCTTACTTGGTCTCTTCAAACTGCTTTTGCCTTTTGGGATGCCTCGTAATTTTTTTTCTTAATAGCTGGACATGATGTACCTGGGTAAAAAGGAATTGTGGTAAATAGGTCTTTAGTAATTTGGTATTAAGATGTGGGAGAGGGAAAGTGTTTTATAGTCCTGTGATTAGGTTCTTAGTCTTTTGGTGAGCCTGTGCCTCTGAAATGTTAACTTCACAAGTGCTTTTCAGTTTTTTTCCTCTCCTTTGGTGGGACAGGATACTACAGTGGGTTGGAATGGGTATTTCCCTTCTCCCACATGGGAGACTAGAGCAGTTGCATTTGGATATTCCCCAGATTGGTTAATCTCTGACAAAACCCCAGTAGGTTGGGCTGTGCAAAACCGTTTATCTTGAGGGCAGGCCTTGGTGAGAATAACAGAATGTTCTGGCATATTTCATAATGGTTACTTTTCTTCCCCCTTGCCAGAAGCCTGAGGGGATTTTTCTCAGATCTTTACTGGGAGAACCTGGTAGAGCTCCTGGAGTGTGGGGACCCTCTGTGACTGGGCCCCCTACAGTTTTTATGTCTTAGACTTTTCTATACTGAGCTTCCAGCGATTTATCATTTATAGTCAAGGTTTCCTACTCTGGTACTGGTTTCAATGGAGGCTTCTGCTCATGGGTTTCTACTATAATAAGGTGTGATTCTCTGTACTTATCTGTCTGTCTCTCCTATTTTGAGGGCAGCAGTTTACCCATGGTCTCACTTCTTTGATGCATCTAAGAAGAGTTGTCAGTTTTTCCATTTGTTTAGGAATAAGTGTTAAATTGTTGTTAACACTTGTTGTTAGGAATAAGTGTTAAATTCTAAACTTCTCACATGCCACACCAGAAACTGGAAGTCTCCCTTTGCTTTTTGCCCCACATCTTGAGAAGCTGATAAGAAAGCCCAAGTGCTACCTTGATTGACACTGGCAGGAAGTTTCAACCATTCAAGCTCAGGCCTACATGAGGGACCTCTTGCTCTAGCCCCACCTTCTAAAACCACAAGCCAGTCAGTCACCCTTCAGGTTCTCAAGTAATTTTGGGATGTGCTTGGGATCCTGCCTTGCTCTCCCTAGAAAGCCTCATTATGTGTATAATAAACCTAATACCTCTTAGTACCTCTCGGTACTTTCGCATCTCAATATCTAATTCAAATTTTGGGTAGGGAAGTTTATTGTCTCTGGAGGGTAACCACAACATCTTGGATGTAGAAAAGCCAAATGAATTCAGAAAACTGTTGGAAGGCCAGGTGCAGTGGCTCATGCCTGTCATCCCAGTGCTTTGGGAGGCCAAGGCAGGCAGATCTCTTGAGGTTGAGAGTTTGAGACCGGTCTGGCCAACATGGTGAAACCCCGTCTCTACTAAAAATACAAAAATTAGCTAGGCGTGGTGGTGCATGTCTGTAATCTCAGCTACTTGGGAGGCTGAGGCAGGAGAATGACGTGAACCCGGGAGGCGGAGCTTGCAGTTAGCCAAGATGGCGCCACTGCACTCCAGCCTGGGCTACAGAGCAAGACTCCGTCTCAAAAAAAAAAAAAAAAGTTAAGCATAATTTAGTGTGCAATTCAGCAGTTCCATGTCTTAGAATCTGCCCAAGATAAATGAAAACATGTCCACGCAAAGACTTACGTATAAATTTTTATAGTGATGTTATTCCTGACAGCCTCAAACTGAAACAACCCATAAGTTCATCAACTAGTGAATGGGTAAATAAATACATGTCCATTCACTTGAATATTTTCATCAGTGAAAAACTGATACATGCTGCAACATGAATAAAACTTAAAAACATTAAGTGAAAGAAGCTAGACACGTAAGACTTCATAATGTGTAATTCTATTCATATGAAATGTCCAGAATAAGCAAATCTGTAGAGTTAGAAAGTACATTAGTGGACTGAGGTAAGATTGGGAACCAGGAGTAACTACAAAGGGGCATGGGGGATCTTTTTGTAATGATGGAATCATTTTAAAATTGGATTTTGGTGATGATTATATAACAATGCAACTAATTTTTTTTTTTTTGAGACGGAGTCTTGCTCTGTCACTCAGGCTGGAGTGCAGTGGCGTGATCTCAGCTCACTGCAACCTCCACTCCCGGGTTCAAGCGATTCTCCTGCCTCAGCCTCCCTAGTAGCTGGGACTACAGGCGCAGTCCACCACGCCTGGCTAATTTTTTTTTTGTATTTTTAGTAGAGACGAGGTGTCGCCGTGTTAGCCAGGATGGTCTCCATCTCCTGACCTTGTGATCCGCCTGCCTCGGCCTCCCAAAGTGCTGGGATTTCAGGCATGAGCCACTGTGCCCGGCCACTAAATTTTTTTTCTACAAATTATTGAGTTGTACATTTCAGTGAATTTTGTGTGATGTAAATTATACCTCAATAAAACTGTTAAAAATACACTAACACAGAAGGGGAAAAAAGCAGTGCTTTTAGATAGGAAGAAGCAAAATTGTCTGTATTTGTAGGTGATATTTTAAAAGATGACTTGAAAAATTATTACTAGTTAGTAAAGTGTAAATATATAAATAGGCTTTTTATATTTCAATGGTTACTTGAAAAGTAAAAAATTTTCTTTATAATAGTACCAAGAATGTAATATAATAAGGAATAAATTTAATAAATGTACAACTTCTCTGAAGAAAATTACAAATCATAAATAATAAAAATGGGGAAATAGTTGATAGTTAACCCAGTATTTTTCTACTTCGTTTATAAATTGAAAGCAATTCAAATCAAAATTACAGACTTTTTTTAAAAAAAGAACTTGATACAATGTCTAAATCATATCTAAAATGCTGATTATATGAGCATAGCAAAGACATTTCAGAAAAAAATGATGAGGGGTTCTTGCAACTGTAAAATTAAAATCTGTATAAAGTTACACTAAAGAGGACAGTGAGGTATTGGTCGATCTGTGGAATGGAATTCAAAGGTCAGGAACAAAACGAAGCACACACAAGTAAGTAAAGGTGATATTTCACATTTGTAGGGAAAGAATAGACCATTCATGGGCTGGAACAGTTAACTATTTGGAAAGACATTATACCTGTATTCAGTTCAACAAAATTAGTTAACATTTATTATGGTGCTTATGTAAAAAACGTCCACAAAAGATTAGGGAAAGTTTAGAAGTAAATGTGTCTCTGATTTCTGCGTAGGAAGATATATAAATGTGTACATATACACAGTTGACCTTTGAACAACACTGAAAACAGCTTTGAACACAATAGCAATGCTGACCTCCACCCTGCGCAGTTGAAAAATCCACATATAACTTTTGACTCCCCCAAAAGTTAACTATTAATAGCCTACTATTCTCCAGAAGCCTTACCAATAACATAAACAGTTGATTCACACGTAAATAGATTGGTATCTACGTATATTTTATGCACTTAAAGACACACATTTTTCTTAATTTTTTTTTTTGGTATTTCTAGGCTAGACAGTTTATCTGCAAGTTTTTTCAAATTACTGCACATTTCCAAAACGTTTTTCAATATATTTATTGAAAAAAATTCATGTGTCCGGGCATGGTGGCTCATGCCTGTAATCCCAGCACTTTGGGAAGCCGAGGCAGGCATATCACTTGAGGTCAGGAGTTCGAGACCAGCCTGGCCAACATGGTGAAATCCCATCTCTACTAAAAAATGTTTAAAAAGTAGCCAGGTATGGTGGTGCACACCTGTAGTCCCACCTACTTGGTAGGCTGAGGTGGGGGAGAATAACTTGAACCCAGAAGGTGGAGGTTGCAGTGAACCAAGATCGTGACATTGCACTCCAGCCTGGGCAGCAGAGTGAGACTGTCTTAAAAAAAAAAAAAATCATGTGTAAGTAAATCTGCACAGTTCAAACTTGTGTTTATCAACTGTATATATTTTTAAGCATAAGAACTAAGAAACTAGGAAACAGGAAACCACAGTTTTGGCCACGTAAAATTTTTAAACTTATCTATGTCATAAATACTATAGGAGACATTAAACGTAAACAACGCCAAAATAATATTATGTGCAGATAATGGATAAAAGCCCTAATACGTCAAAAAGAAAGGATAGCTCAGTTGAAGATTGGACAAAGGACATGAATTTGTAATTCACAGACGTACCATAAATAACTTGTAAACCTAGGGAAAAACAACTTCTTTTCTCTACTAATCAGAGAAATGCAACTTAAAATTACATACCACTTCTGGCCTATCGAATTGGAAAAAATAAACTAAGAGAATGCAGAAGACTAGATTACTAGCATACTTTTACTTGGAAAATAAGTTTATGCATCCTTTTTGAATAGCAGTTTAGTAATCTAAGTCAAAGGCCTTAAAAATGTTTATATTTATACCCTTTGACCCAGAAATTTCATTTCTGTGAGTTCATCCTAAGGAAACAGTCAAATGTATAAAAAGATTATTTGTGGAGGGATTATCATCACACCTTTATTTAAAATATCTATAAATAGAAAATCTAAGTGTTAGACAAAAATTTGTGGTACCTCCATGCAATGGAACCAGGAGGGAGAAAACTTAGTAATACAGAATTTAATAATATGTTCTGTGAAAATAAAAAATTTAGTATGTACACCATGACACCAGTTTTTGTTTTGTTTTGTTATTTTAGACAGTCTTGCTCTCTTGCCCAGGCTGGAGTGCAGTGGCGCAATCTCCGCTCACTGCAACCTCTGCTGCCCGGGTTCTAGCGATTCTCCTGCCTCAGCCTCCTGCGTAGCTGGGATTACAGGTGTGTGCCACCATGCCTAGCTAATTTTTGTATTTTTAGTAGAGATGGGGTTACAGCATCTTGGCCAGGCTGGTCTTGAACTCCTGACCTCATGATCCACCCATCTCAGCTTCCCAAAGTGCTGGGATTACAGGTGTGAGCCACTGTGCCCAGCCCCAGTTTTTTTGTTGTTGTTGTTTGTTTTTTTTTGTTTGGAGGATCAGAAAAAAAGACTCACTCATTACTGACTCTGGGTAATGGGATTAAAGGTGATTTTGGTTCTGGTGAATTTTGAAAATTTTAAAAATGAATATATAGTACTTAAAAATATAAACCTCAACTGTTATTTCTTTTGTTTTTTTGAAACAGAGTCTCATTCTTTCGCTGAGGCTATAGTGCGGGAGTGTGATATCTGCTCACGGCAGCCTCCGCCTCTGGGGTTCAAAGAATTCTCATGCCCTCAGCCTCCTGAGTAGCTGGGATTACAGGCGTGCACCACCACACCTGGCTAATTTTTGTATTTTTAGTAGAGACAAGGTTTTGCCATGTTGCCCAGGCTGGCTTAGAACTCCTGACCTCAAGTGATCTGCCCACCTTGGCCTCCCAAAGTGTTGAGATTACAGGTGTGAGCCACTGCACCTGGCCTCAAATGTTATTCTTTAAAAAGTGTTACCTCCTTAGATGGTATTAGTTGCATTGTGCATAGTGAAAGGAAAATGAATGAGCATGATTGATGCACAGTCCCAGCAGAAAGGAAAGAAGGCCAAATGCTGCTTTCTTGTCACCCTGCCTGAGCGGTGTCGTGTAGCAGTACAGAGAGAGTGAGTCTAGGGGAAGGCATAAACTGGAGGGGCTATTGAAGGTTTTTTTACTTTTTTATTTTCCTTGAAGAAAGAAGAAAGAAAGAAGGGGGAAAACATTTTCAAGTTTTTAAGGAGAGTTGGAGAAAAATGAAGCAGAATAAATGGATCCATAGAACAGATTGGAGATTTTTTTTGTAGGAGAGATGTTTCTTCCTTTGAATCTGCGGAGTGGATGAGAAACTGCCTGTGTTGGCATATTCGATTCAGGAAGTATAGGCTGTAGTGGTATATTAACATTGGATTCAGAAAGCTCACTTAGGGATTTGGGCCCATTTTATAGAAGGAAAGTTTTAAAATAGGATTCTAGTATTTAAAGATGATTTAATATTGCCTTTCTTGTTTTTAAATAGCTGTCACGGGAAGTCTTTTTAGAATAAACTTAGGCCTGCGTGGCCTGGTGGCTGGTGGTATAATTGGAGCCTTGCTGGGGTAAGCATTAACATGGTTTGGTTCTAGATTGGCACAACTTTCATTAATGCCTTGCCTATTAAAAAATCTCATTTATTTTCAAAAAACAAATTTAATCCTTAGAATCTATAAAAGATCTCTACTCTTGTATTGGTAGTAGCTTTGACTGTCCAGTTCTAATTCTACCCCAATAGTTTATCTTACTTACAGTTTTTTTTATAGTTTATTTTACTTAACAGCTATTTCAAAAAATAACATTTATTCAGTACAACTATCTAAGATAGGGCCCTTATTCAAAATTCCTTTTTACCGGGTAAAACTGTTTAAAAACTGCTAACACCTGAAACTATAGTTTGAACAAACGTATTTATGGGAGCAGGGAAAAAAGAACAAAAAACAATTAATTAACAGGCATATTCTATAAAAATTGTTGGTAGGATTTTATTTGTTTTGCTTAACCCCGTCTCTACTAAAAAATACAAAAAACTAGCCGGGCGCGGTGGCGGGCGCCTGTAGTCCCAGCTACTCGGGAGGCTGAGGCAGGAGAATGGCGTAAACCCGGGAGGCGGAGCTTGCAGTGAGCTGAGATCTGGCCACTGCACTCCAGTCTGGGCGACAGAGCGAGACTCCATCTCAAAAAAAAAAAAAAAGTTCTTACCCCAACTTTTTACTTTGAACAATTTCAAACCTACAGAAAAGTGGAATGAATTAGTACATTAAAATCCCATATACCCTTCACCTAGATTCACCAATTGTTAATGCCTTGGTGATGTTTTCCATATCTGTGTATATGTGTGGGATGTGAATATATTTCTTTTTCTTTCCCTTTGCTTCTTGGATAAACTGTTTGAGACCTCATAATACTTTGCCTCCATATATATTAGCGTGTATCTCCCAAGATGAAGAATACTCTTCCATGAAATCATAATACAATTATCACAGTAAACATCGTTTCAACACAACTATCTAAGTTAGGGTCTATATTAAAAACTCCTCAATTATCATACTAATGTCCACAGTGTTTCTCCATTTTGTTTGATCATCCCATCATGATTACATTAATGTACTTCTGTCAAGAATACAACATAGGTGAAGTTGTATCCTCATGTATCACATCGGGAGATACTCTGTTACCCATTATAAGTAATATTAACTTCAATTACTTGATATATTGGTTTTCTGCTGTGTAACAAATTACCACGAACTGAGCATGTATTGCATGTGAAACAACACCCTTGTAGTTCTATAGATTATAAGTTTGGCTGGGTTTCACTGCTCAAGATTTTACAAGGCCAAAGTCAAGCTCTTGGCCGGGCTGGGCTCTTTCCTGGAGGCTCTGGGGAAAAATCAGTTTCCAAGCTCATTCAGGTTGTTGACAATTTAGTTCCATGTGGCCAGGCACAATGGCTCACACCTGTAATCCCAGCATTTTGGGAGGCCGAGGTGGGCAGATCACTTGAGGTCAGGAGTTTGAGACCAGCCTGGCCAACAGGGTGAGACACTGTCCCTACTAAAAATAGAAAAATTAGCCAGGCACGGTGGCAGGTGCCTGTAATCCCAGATACTCAGGAGGCTGAGGCAGGAGAATTGCTTGAACCCCATATACCCTTCACCTAGGCAGAGGCAGAGGTTGCAGTGAGCCAGTATTGCACCATTGCACTCCAGCCTGGGCGACAGAGTAAGACTCAGTCTCAAAAAAAAAAAAAAAAAAAGAGAGAGGAAAAGCAAAAAAAGAATTTAGTTTCTTGTGCCTGGAGGAGGTCTGAGGTCCATGTTTCCTTGTTGGCTGTGAGCCAGACTATTCTCTGTTCCTGGAGGCCACCACCCACATATCTTCTCCCAGGGCCCCTTTGTGTTTAAACCAGCTATAGCACATTGACTCCTTCTCATACTTCGAATCTTCAACTTCTACTCTGCCACCAGCCAGGGAAAACTCTGCTTTTAAGTGTTCACTCAGATATCTATCTCCTTTTTCATTACCTCAGATTTAACTAATTAGTAACCTTAATTACATTTCTCACATAAATTTTGCCATGTATGATAATATAATCATGGGCATAATATATTCACAGTTGAGTGATTAGGCAGGATATTTGGGGGGACCACTTTAGAATTCTGCCTACCACATTTGGTTAAGGTGTTATCTGTTCAGTGCCTCCATTGCAAAGATATCTTTTTCCCAATGTGATTAATTAGTAATCTGGAGGGTGACACTGAATATCCTGCTCTCCAACTATCTTTTCATCATGTGTTTTTAATGATCCATTGACGACCCATGCTGTAATCGGTTTGTTACTAGAAAGGTGGTTGTAAATGTTGATAAGCTAATTCTGTCAGTTCTTCTGTTTTTATTAGTTGGTATTTGACTAGAAGAGTGCTACCTTCCTCCTGCACCTGTTCACCCCTTTTTCTGCCTCCTTTAAAGGAGAAGATAATGCTATAGATTTAATGATTTTTTAAAAATTTAAATTAAATAAAATCAGCATGTCATAATCTACTACTGCCATTATTTTTGTTGTAGTGTTAATATACCAGTTTGGTTTGAAGGGAAGACTTGTAGAAGTTAGCAACAAAAATATTTTATATTGTGGTAATAAACACATAGCATAACATTCACCATCTTAATCATACTTTAAGTGTATAGTTCAAAAATGCTAAGTATATTCACATTGTGTGTGAGATCTCTAGAACTTTTTTCTCTTGCGAAATGAAACTATATCCGTTAAAAACTAATTTTCCCTCCTCATACCCTCCAGCCCTCAGCAAACATATTTCTACTTTCTGTTTCTATGATTTTGACTACTTTATATACTTCATATGAGTAGAATCATACAGTATTTTCCTTTTGTGACTAGCTTATTTTACTTAGCATAATAATGTCCTTGAGGTTTATCTATGTTGTAGCCTGTGACGGATTGCCCTCTTTTTTAAGGCTGCATAATACTCCATTGTATGTGTATGTCACATTTTCTTTAGCCATCTGTCAGTGAACATTTATGTTGCCAAGTAAAAGTAGTTTTTAGTATGAGGTTACTTAAATTGTAGCTGGAGGAAATTTAAGGTATGTGAAGGTCAAATACTTCTAGTTTGAGAACACAAGAACCAAATTCTCTTCATCACTATAGCAATTATTATCTAAATCAGTTTCTCAGTGGGTTGCTTTTGGCATTGTTGGTGAGACAGTTATGCCAGACTCTTGAACTTTAGGATATTTTGGTGATCCCACCCTCAAAAGCCAGTAGCATCCCTTCCTCAACCAAAAATGCCTTCCACATTTCCTGTCTCCTAGAGGAGCTGGTGCCATTCTGAACTAGAAATTTCATTTCTGAGAATTCTTTGGTGTGGGACTACTTACTAGATCCTGTCATAATTATATACTTTTTTCTCTTCGTTTTGATTTATTTCTCATTCCTCATAAAAACAACCAGTTTCTAGATCTGTTGTTTTATTATATATCAGTTAACTTTAGGAGGTTGTAGTGATTGTTTTTCTCTGTTGTTCAGACCAGAGAAGAGATTACCTCAATGTTTTTCTTTATTTGACAAGGACACTTTAATTCTCAAATGTTCCTATACCTAATAGTGAACAAGTGGCTCTGGTGTTGCTCACACCTTAGCAGAGAATCTCACATGTTGCAAGGTCTAATGATTCTTTTTTCCTAAGCTTTCCCTCTCCTTTCTTCTCAGTACTCCTGTAGGAGGCCTGCTGATGGCATTTCAGAAGTACTCTGGTGAGACTATTCAGGAGAGAAAACAGAAGAATCGAAAGGCGCTCCATGAGCTAAAACTGGAAGAGTGGTAAGGAACATGTTAAGCCCAGGGAATCTTGGCTCTCTTGCCCCAGGCCTTATATAGTGGTGCTCTGTTAAACTTGTGTACTCTAAACTGCCACTCAGTTCAAAGAAGAGTTTATTTTTACTGAGTCCTTCAACTCATTCTGTACATTGTCTTTTAATCTATTTAAGGAGAATGGAAAAATGAAAGACATTAATTTTAGTTTTAATTTAACAAAGGTCTTTCTTTGCATTTTTTTTTTAAGTTAAAATGTTGTAAATCTTACTTGCTTGCATATTTTTTATTTTCCTATGTTCTTGACTGCATAGGAAATTACCTAAAGGGAATATTCACCAAGGAGTGAGCTTTACCTGGCTTACTTAAAAAGTGACATCCTTAGCCAGGCAGGGTGGCTCATGCCTGTAATCCCAGCACTTTGGGAGGCCAAGACAGTTGGATCACCTGAGGTCAGGAGTTCGAGACCAGCCTGGCTAACATGGCGAAACACCATCTCTACTAAAAATACAAAAATTAGCTGAGCATGGTGGCACGTGCCTGTAGTCCCGGCTCCTCAAGGAGGCTGAGGCAGGAGAATCACTTGAACCCAGGAGGTGGAGGTTTCAGTGACCCATGATTATGCTCCAGCCTGGGCCACAGATCAAGACTCCATCTCAAAACAGGAGAAGAAGTGACATCTTTTTTTTTTGCACAAATATGTATGTAAGACACAGCATGTTAAGTCTCCACAAAGATTCTGTTTCTTGCTGTAGACACAGAGGAATTAGGTGGACAGTGGTGGTTCATGCACTGAATGCCACTGAGGAGCATGAAAACTTTTACCTATTGCATGTAATCATTTCCTGGGATGCAATTTGTGGGGTAGGGCAATCAGACTGATAGCTGACTTTGCACAGATTCAATATGTAAGATGAATATAACAGGCTGCTATCTAGTGCTCCTGAGTACAAATGATTCTCACTAGTTCAGCTTCCTGGGTACCTAAGATAGCATTGGCTGCTGCTGCTGTTGCTGTTTTGGTATTATAATTGGATAGATAAGAAATCATTTTTTTCCAATGTTTTCATTTGAAACCTCCATTTCTGCTAACCACACACACATACATGGAAATTCTTAAGAGCTGTAGTCCATTATCCAAAGACTTATGTGCTATATGAGAAAAAAAGCATTGAGGTTGCAGTGAGCCGAGATCACACCACTGCACTCCAGTCTGGGCCACAGAGCAAGACTTCATCTCAAAAAAAATAAATAAATAAAAATTTTAAAAATAAATGAAAAATTAAAAACTACAGAAGTTTGTCAGTGATTTAGGGGTCAGTGATTTTGAGATAGAAAAGCTTAAGAATGGCTGGCTAAGGCCATTCTAAGATCATTCACCTGGAGTCTTCCACCACTGGCAACACTGCCAATTCTAGTGGTTGAGCTGTCATGTGCACTGCCTGAAGACTGGCCCATCCAGGGCCTGCTGCCACCATTTACCTCCCCCCATCCGGTTAACAGCAGATTTGCCAGCAGAAAACTTACAGCTCAGGAGAGAATGGGATGACACATTCAGAATGCTGAAAGGAAAAAACAAACAAAAAAACCCAAAAAAACTCCTGCAAAGAGTATTATACCTAGCAAAGCTGTTCTTCCAAAATGAAGGAGAAATAGTCTTCCCAAGACAGGCAAACACTGAGGGAATTCATCACTACTGGACTGCCTTATAAGAAATGCTTAAAGAACTCCTGCATGTGAATGCAAAAGTATGGTAACTGCCATTATGGAAACACATGAAAGAATAAAACTCACTAGTAGAGCAGATAGATACACAAATAAGAACGAGAAAGGAATCAAACCTTATAATTACAAAAATCCACCAACTATGGAAGTAAATAAGAGGGGAAGAAAGGAACAAAGATTATACAGAACAACCAGGAAACAATTAACAAAATGACAGGAGTAAATCCATACCCACAATAACAACGTGGAATATAAACACTTTAAATTCCCCAATTAAAGATTTAGACTGGCTGAATGAATAAAAAAGAATTTAAAGACTCAACTATATATACTGACTACAAGAAACTTCACCTGTAAAGGTACAGATAGGCTGAAAGTAAAGGGATAGAAAAAGATGTTCATGCAAATGGAAACCATAAATGAGCAGGAATAGCTATACTTAGGCCAGATAAAATAGGCTTTAAATAAAAAACTACAAAAAGAGACAAGGTCATTATATAATGATAAAGAGATTAATTCAGCAAGAGGAAATAACTGTAAATATATATACATCCAACACGAGAGCATCCATTTATATATAAACAAATAATAATAGAGCTAAAGGGAGAGATAAACCCTAATGTAATAGCTGGGGACTTCAACACGGCACTCCCAGCACTGGACAGATCATGTAGACAGAAAATCAACAAAGAAACATCAGACTTAAACTGTACTATAGATCAAATGGATCTAGCAGACATTTACAGAACATCACATCCAAGAGCTGCAAAATACACCTTTTTCTTATCTTGGAATGTTCTTCAGGATAAACCATATGTTAACCTACAAAACAAGTCTCAACAATTTTTTAAAGCTCAAAATAACATCAAGTATTTTTTCAGACCATAGCAGGATAAAACTAGAAATCAGTAACAGGAAGGACTTTGGAAACAGTGCAGATACACAGAAATTAAATAATATGCTCCAGAACAATGAATAGGTCAGTGAAAAAAGAAGGAAATTTAAAAATTTCTTGAAACAAATGAAGGTAGAAACACATCATACCAAAACCTATGGGATACAACAAAAGTATCACAGGTACGTTTACAGCAATAAATGCCTCCATCAAAAAGTAGAAATGTTTCAGATAAACAACCTAACACTGCACCTGAGGGAACTCGAAAAGCAAGAACAAACCAAACCCAAAATCAGTAGACGAAAATAAATAAAAATATCAGAGCAGAGCTGAGTGAAATAGAGACTTAAAACACACACACACACACAAAAGAACTAAATGAAAAGTTCGTTTCTTGAAAACAAACAAAATCAAGAAACTACTAGGTAGACTAAGAAAAAAGACCCAATTAAGTTAAAAAACAAAAAAGGAGACATTACAACTGATACCACAGACATACTCGTATCATTAGAGATTATTATGAAACAACTATATGGCAAGATATTGGAAAAGCTACATGAAATGGATATGTTCCTGAAACCCTATAATCTATTGAGATTGAGCCAAAAAGTAATAGAAAACCTGAACAGACCAATAACAAGTAACAAGATTGAACTGGTAATAAAAAGTCTCCCAACAAAGAAAAGTCCAGGACCACATGGCTTCGTTGCTAAATTCTGCCAAACAGTTAAAGAAGAATTAAGACCAATTCTCAAACTATTCCAAAATATTGAAGGTGAGAGAATTCTTCCAAACTCAGTCTACAAGGCCAGCATTACCCTTATACAACAAAAACCAGACAAGGGCACGTTAAAAAACAACACCACCACCACCACCACCTACAGGCCAATGTATTCTACAAAACAATCCTTAACAAAATTCTAGCAAACCAAATCCAAGGGTACATCAAAAAGATTATACATCATGAACAAGTGGGATTTATCCTAGGTATGCAAGGATGGTGCAACATACACAAATCAATAAATGTGGTACATCATATAAACAGAAGGAAGAACAAAAACCATATGATCATCTCAATAAATGCAGAAAAAACATTTGGTAAAATTCAACACCCCTTCATGATAACACCTCCCAAAAAGTTAGGGGTATAAGGACTATTTCTCAGTACAATAAAGGCCATATATGCCAGACTCACAGCTAATATCATACTGAACAGGGAAAAATGAAAAGCTTTTCCCTCAAAGAACTGGAATGAAATAGGAATGCCCACTCTTACCAGTCTTATTCAACATAGTATTGGAAATCCTAGCCAGAGCAGTTAGGCAAGAAAAAGAAATAAAAGGCATTAGAGGCCAGGCACCATTGCTCACACTTGTAATCCCAGTGCTTAGGAGGCTGAGGCAGGTGGATCACTTGAGGTCAGGAGTTCAAGACCAGCCTGGCCAACATAGTGAAACCCTGTGTCTACTAAAAATACAAAAATTAGCTGGGTGTGGTGGTGCACACCTGTAATCCCAACTACTTGGGAGGCTGAGGCAGGAGGATTGTTTGAGCCTGGAAGGTGGAGGTTGCAGTGAGCCAAGATGGCGCCACTGCACTCCAGCCTGAGTGACAGAATGAGACAAAAGAAAATTAGCCGGTCACAGTAGTGCATGCCTATAGCCCCAGTTACTTGGGAGACTAAGGCCAGTGGATCCCTTGAGCCCAGGAATTCAAGGCAGCAGTGAGCCATGATCGTGTTACTGCACTCCAGCCTGGGCAACAAAGTAAGTCCCTGTCTCTTCAAAAAAAAAAAAAAAAAAAAAGAGTGGGGCAGGGGGTTTGGGGGAAACTTGTGTTTCTCAAAAAATACATACAAGTGGCTAAAAAATATATGAGAAAGTATTCAACATAACTAATCAGGGAAATGCAAATCAAAACCACAGTGCAATGTGGTTTGGGGACAGTTTGGGGAATTGGGGTGATATTTACCCCAATTAGAATGTTATCAAAAAGACAATAAATTTTGGCAAGGATGCAGAAAGAAAAGGGAACTCATGTACTTTTGGTAGGAATGCAAATTAGTACAGCCATTATAGAAACGGTATGGAAGTTCCTCAGAGAACTGAAAAGAGAGCTACTGTATGATCCAGCAATCTTCCCTACTGGGTATTTATCCAAGGAAAAGAAACCAGCATATCAAAGAGTTATCTGCACCCCCATGCTTATTGCAGCACTATTCATAATAGCCAAGGTATGGAATCAATGTCATTGTCCAACAGATGAATGGATAAAGAAAATGTGGTATATATACACCATAGAATACTATTCAGCCATAATAAAGAATGAAATTCTGTCATTTGTGGGAACGTGGATGAGCCTGTAGGACATTGTTGTGTAAAATAAGTCATACACTTACAAATACTGCATGTTCTGTTGCTCATGTGGGAGCTAAAAAATGGGCTCATAGAAGTAAAGAGTAGAATTATGGTTACCGGAGGCTGAGGGGACAGGGAGAAGCATAAGAAGAGGAGATTTAAGGGATTGATTAATAAATACAAAATTATAACTGGATTGGAGGGATAAGTTCTAGGGTTCTGTGGCACTGTAGGATGACTGTAGTTAATAATAATTTATTGTATATTTTCAAGTAGCTAGAAGAGAGGATGTTTGAATGGTCCCAACAGTATGAAATGATAAATGTTTGAGGTGGTGCATATGCTAATTACCCTGATTTGAGGTGATACATATGCTAATTACCCCAATTTGATCATTACACATTGTATATGAAAATATCACTTTGTACTTCATAAATATGTACAATTATTAGTTTCAATTGTAAGAAGGATAGATAAAAACAACTTGAATGATAGTAATGAAAGAATACTTTGGCAGAATGAAAGTGTCAAAATTGTATAGCATATACACCTATGTGTGTTTATGTGTGTGTGTGATATTTCTAAGGACGGTTAATTCAATAAACGTTTAAGTGTCTTGTATGTGCCTACTTCTTCGCTTGAAAATAATACAGGAAAATCAAATTGAGAGTCAAGAAAATTGCCTCAATGAGCAGAAAATGTAGAAAACTGACTATAGAGATATAGAAGAACAAATGACCAAATCTGTTTGTGAAGAGTTGAGAAGAAGCTTTAACCCTGATAATCACTTAAGGAAGATACTAATACTTGATTTAGAAACAGAACTGATCTATTATTTGGAAATTAGATTTTAACTCTTCATGAATGTAAATCTATAGTGTTGTTCTATCTGACTTTTCTCTACCTAGGATTACCTTTTTTTTTTTTTTTCTTTTGAGACGGAGTCTCTCTCTGTCACCCAGGCTGGAGTGCAGTGGTGCTATCTTGACTCACTGCAAGCTCCGCCTCCCAGGTTCATGCCATTCTCCTGCCTCAGCCTCCTGAGTAGCTGGGACTACAGGTGTCCGCCACCACGCCCGGCTAATTTTTTCTATTTTTAATATAGACAGGGTTTCACCATGTTAGCCAGGATGGTCTCGATCTCCTGACCTTGTGATCCACCCGCCTCAGCCTCCCAAAGTGCTGGGGAGGCATGAGCCTCTACACCCGCTGATTACCATTGTTACAGCCTTTGTCCAGTTCCTACAAGGTCTGGTCACAGAGTTTAAGAGTGGCAAGGTACTCACATTCCCCCAGCCCTGGGAGCAAGAGGAGAGCAAGACTTCAAGCCTTCACACCTTAGCACAAAGTGTGTTGGTTCCCACACATCACTCCTGTGAGAACTCTAGGACCCAGCATACTAGGAATATCTTACGGATCAGAACTGTCACCACAACGGTATCCATTATGGTAATGTGAAAAATAATTGGCTTTCTTCTCTCCTAACCTATTAGAATATAGAATATAGTCTCCTCATAGAATATAGTTTTACAAAGGAGAGAAGAGAGTTACTGCATTTGAAGTGCAGGCAGCAGTGTTCACTTCTAAGTTGCTGTACCAAAGCAGGGAGGAAAAGACAAATGCTATCCTTTTTGTTTTAAATCTGTAAGAACTAAAGAAATGGAGCAGTATTTGATTTATCCTTTTTTTTTTTTTTTGATTACAGGAAAGCCAGACTACAAGTTACTGAGGACCTCCCTGAGAAAATTGAAAGTAGTTTACAGAAAAATGTACCTGAGAATGATGCTACGAAAATTGAAGCACTGCTAAACCTTCCTAGAAACCCTTCAGTAATAGATAAACAAGACAAGGACTGAAAGTGCTCTGAACTTGAAACTCACTGGAGAGTTGAAGGGAGCTATGCTGCCATGTCCGTTGAATGCCAACAGACAGGCCACTCTTTGGTCAGCCTGCTGACAAACGTAAGTGCTGGTACCTGTGGTGGCAGTGGCTTGCTCTTGTCTTTTTCTTTTATTTTCTTTTTAAGAATGGGGCTGTTGTACACTCTCTTTACTTATCCTCAAATTTAAATACATATTTATGTTTGTATTAATCTGTCAATATATACATACATGAATATATCCACTCACCTAGATTTTAAGCAGTAAATAAAACATTTCCCAAAAGATTAAAGTTGAATTTTACAGTTCATATATTCATGTGGTCCTTTGAAATGGTATTCTAGAAATCACTGGAAGGAGGAGAGGAAAGAACCAGGTAGGCAAATGGTCTGTGAAACCCTTGGGTCCTGGAAGCAGTGTGAGTGTAAACGTGTAGTAGTGTTTGGTTTAATCTTAATAAAGGTCATTTATTTCGCACTTGAAATAAATACAAATTCAACAAAAAGTAGATCAGTGTTATTAAAGAAACTGTTCAACTTTGTTTCTTCCCTTAGTATTGCTGACAAAGTATTGCTGTAGAATACAGGAATTACTTAGAATAGGAACATAGTCATCACAACTGTTACTAAATGGAAAAGAAAAGAATTTCTGAATTAATTATTCCTGTCAATACAGGAAACACTGCTAGTATCTTATGTTGGTATTAGACCTCTCTGCCTGCATTGAGAATATAGTTTTACATAGTAGCAAGGTTTGTGAAGCAGCATAGTGAGGTAGCTAAAGCCATGGGCTGCCTCTAAAGGCTTTGAATCCCAGCCATGTGGCTTAGCCATGAGATGTGCATTTGAGAAATGTTGTCGTCTTTTGCTGTCCAACTCCAAATTTTCAGATGATAATGTGATTATCCCAGCTTAAGTTGCATCCTGAAGGGGTGGCCTGCCCCTCCACACCTGTGAGCATTTCTCGTTAGGTGGAACGAGAGACTTGAGAAAAGAAATGAGACACAGAGACAAAGTATAGAGAAAGAAAAAGTGGGCCCAGGGGACCGGCACTCAGCATACAGAGGACCCACATGGTCTCTGAGTTCCCTCAGTATTTATTGATCATTATCTTTACCATCTTAGAAAAGGGGATGTGGCAGGATAATAGGATCATAGTAGGGAGAAGGTCAGCAGTAAGACATGTGAATAAAGATCTCTGTGACATGAATAAGTTTAAGGAAAAGTGCTGTGCCTTGATATGCATATGCAGACATCTCCATAAACCTTTTTAGTGCATAAAGAGCAGCATTGCCACTAGCACGTCCCACCTTCACCCCTAAGGCGGTTTTCTCCTTTCTCAGTGAACAGAACATACAATCAGGTTTTACACCGAGATGTTCCATTGCCCAGGGATGGGCAGGAGACAGATGCTTTTCTCTATCTCAACTGCCAGGAGGCCTTCTTTCCTCTTATACTAATCCTCCTCAGCACAGACCCTTCACCCTTCACGGGTGTCAGGCTGGGGACGGTCAGGTCTTTCCCTTCCCATGAGGCCATATTTCAGACTATCACATGGGGAGAAACCTTGGACAATATCTAGCTTTCCTAGGCAGAGGTCCCTGTGACCTTTGGCAGTGTACATGTCCCTGGGTACTTGAGATTAAGAGAATGGTGATGACTTTTCACAAGCATACTGCCTTCAGGCACTTGTTTAACAAAGCACACCCTGCACAGCCCAAAATCCATTAAACCTTGAGTCACCACAGCACATGTCTCTTGCAAGGACAAGGTTGGGGGTGGGGTCACAGATTAACAGCATCTCAAATACAGAACAAAATGGAGTCTTTTATGTCTACTTCTTTCTACATAGACACAGTAACAGTCTGATCTCTCTTTCTTTTCCCCACATGTCCCCCTTTTCTTTTCAGCAAAACCACCATTGTTATCATGGCTCGTTCTCGATGGTCGCTGTCTCTTTGGAACTGTTGGGTATACCTGCAGACTAACAGCAGACAGGCACACAAGGATTAATGTGAAATTTACAATAGTAGTGCTTTACATGGTCTTAACCGAAGTGACAGGGTTCAGATTTGTGAGGCCATCAGCAACTCCTGCAATTGCCTCAGTTTCTGCTACCAACACAGAGATCACATACTTCACAAGGTAATAAAATATCACAAAGCAAGTGGAGGCAGGATGAGATCACAGGACCACACGATGGCGTTAAAATTAAAATTAAAACTGAAAATGCTAATGAAATTTTGGGCACACTTTGTCATTGATAGCATCTTATCAGGAAACAGAGTTTGACAGCAGACAGCCTGTGTGACCAAAATTTATTAGGCGGGAATTTCCTCATCCTAATAAGCCTGGGAGCACTACAGTAGACCGGGGCTTATTTCATCCCTTTGGCTTCTACCGTAAAAGGCGGCACACTTCCAAGGGGGTCGTTTATAGGTCTACCCTCAAAGTGCATTCTGTTTCTCAGGGATGTTCCTTGCTGAGAAAAAGAATTCAGCGATATTTCTCCTATTTGCTTTTAAAAAGAGAAGAAATATGGCTCTGTTCCATCCAGCTCACTGGCGGCCAGTTCAAGGTTACCTCCCTTGTTCCCTGAACATTGCTGGTATCCTGTTCTTTTTTCAAGATGTCCAGATTTCATATTGTTCAAACACACATGCTCTACAAACAATTTGTGCAGTTAACGCAATCATCACAGGGTCCTGAAGTGACATATATCCTCCTCAGCTTACAAAGAAGATGATGGGATTGAGTGATTAAAGTAAAGACAGACATAGGAAATTATAAAAGTATTAATTTGGGGAACTAATAAATGTCCATGAAATCTTCACATTTTATGTTTTTCTGCTGTGGCTTCAGCGGGTCCCTCCGTTCAGGGTCCCTGACTTCCCACACATCTGTTCTTCTGATATCACCACTTTGTTCATCTTGCAAATCAATGGTGCTCGATTGCGGTGTTTCCGACTCCGTGGAGGCGCTTTTCTTTGCATCTCTGATGGGTTCATTGTAGAACTTCAAATGTCTAGTGGGTATCCAAACAGGAAGCTGATTTTCTTCTGGTGAAACACAAGCAAAACCTCTTCCCCAGGTTATCACCTTCCTTATTTCCCATATCTTATTTTTGTTATCTTTCCACCAAATCAGTTTTCCTTCATGTGGACTGTTCTTTTTACCAGTAAGATGTTGCTCTGCAGAAGTAGTAGTCTGATTTCTATAAATGTTTAAAAAAATTAAAGTATAGAGTGCTAGATTAAGTTGCATCTGAGGAGTGGTATACTCCTTATTGTCTCCCCCTTCTTTTTGTTTAACTAACTGAGTTTTGAGTGTTCTATTAGTTCTTTCAACTACGGCCTGTCTTTGGGAATTATAAGGAATTCCTGTTATATGTGTAATTTTTCAGTGATTTAAGAATTTTTGGGAAGCTTTACTACAATATCCTGGTCCATTGTCAGTTTTAATTTTTTCTGGAACTCCCATTACAGCAAAACAAGATAATAAATGTTTTTTAACATGGGAAGTACTTTCTCCTGTCTGGCAGGTTGCCCATATGAAATGTGAATAAGTATCAACTGTTACATGAACATATGATTATTTTCCAAATGAAGGTACATGTGTGACATCCATTTGCCATAATGCGTTAGGACACAGACCTCTGGGATTAACTCCTGCCTCTTTAGTGGGCAGGTGTAGTACTTGACACTGGGTGCAATGTTGTACAGTATCTTTTGCCTGTTTCCATGTGACATCAAATTTGTTTTTTAACCCTGCTGCATTTACATGAGTCAAAGCATGAAGTTCTTGTGCTTTTATGAATGCAGAGGATACCAGTAAGTCAGTTTGTTCATTTGTTTTAGTTAAAGGTCCTGGTAAATTAGTGTGTGCTCGAATATGAGTAATATAAAACGGGAAATTCCTTTTTCTTACAGTTTGTTGTAATAAATTGAACAGCTGGTTTAACTGAGCATCCATGCTATATTTAATTAGTGCTGTCTCAACATCCCTTGTAGCCTGTACTACATTTGCAGAATCTGATACAATATTAACAGGTTGATTAAAATCTTGTAACACTGTAATGACTGCAACCAACTCTGCCCTTTTAGCCAATTGATATTGAGTTTTGATTACTTGCTCTTTTGGCCCTATGTAAGCCACTTTTCCATTGCTGGAACCATCAGTAAATACTGTCAGAGCATTTTCTAAAGGTTCATGTCTGGTAATTTTAGGTAAAATCCAAGTAGTCAATTTTAAAAACTGAAGATTTTTGGTTTTGGGTAATGATTAGCAATAATTCCCACAAAATCAGCAAGACCAATCTGCCATGCACCAGAATTGATAAAGGCTTGTCTAATTTGTTCCTTGGTTAAAGGAACAACTATTTTGTCTAGGTCATTACCACAGAATTTTATTATTTATAATCTTGCCTGACCAATTAATGTAGCTATTTGATCCAAGTACAATGTAAAAGTCTTAATCGTACTGTGAGGAAGGAATGACCACTCCACAAGATCAGTATTTTGAACAATGATGCCTGTTGGAGAATGTGCAGTAGCAAAAATCAAAAGTTGGAATGGGGCTCTTTTACTTATTTGCGCTGACTGAAGTTTTTCTTCCACTAATTTAATTTTTTTTTGTTGCCTCTGGGGTTAATATTCTTTTACTATTTAAGTCTGGGTCTCCTCTTAGGATAGAGAACAAATTTGACATGGCATAAATAGGAATGCCTAGAGTTGGCCGAATCCAATTAATATCGCCTAACAATTTCTGAAAGTCATTTAATGTTTTTAATGTGTCTTTTCTTACTTCTATTTTTTGTGACTTAATTTTTTTATTTTCTATCTGCATCCCTAAATAATGAAAAGGAGTAGAGGTTTGAATCTTATCAGATGCTATTGTTAGTCCTGCGTTGGCAACCTCTGCTTGCAGAAAAGTGTAACAGTCAATTCATTTGTCTGTTTCTGTAGCACATAAAATATCATCAGTATAGTGAATGATATAACAATCTGAAAATTTGTCTCTAACTGTTTGAAGGACTTGACCTACAAAAGTCTGACAGATAGTTGGACTGTGAAGCACTCCCTGAGGTAACACTTTCCACTGAAACCTGGTGGCTAGTTCCTTATTATTTACGGCTGGTATAGTAAAGGCAAAGTTTTCACAATCCTGCTCTGCCAGAGGAATGGTAAAAAAGCAATCCTTTAGATCAATTATAATTAAAGGCCAGTCTTTTGGAATCATGGCCACGGAGGGCAACTTGGGTTGGAGAGGCCCCATGGGTTGAATTACAGCATTTATGGCTCTTAAGTCCGTTACGCCATTTGCCTGATTTTTTCTGAATTACAAATGCAGGAGAATTCCAGGGCAAGAATGAAGGCTCAATGTGTCCCTTTTCTAATTGTTCCTTTGCTAATAAATGTAAAGCCTCCAGTTTTTGTTTCAGTAGCAGCCACTGATTTACCCATACCGGTTTTTCTGTTTTCCAAGTTAATGGAATGGGTTTAGGAGGCTCTACAGTGGCCGCCCCTAAAAAGGATACCCTATTCCTTTTCCTTCTTGAGTTTTCTCAGTCTCAATTGGGACTTTAATGCCATTTTCATTTTTTCCCATTCCCTTTCCTGGTATATATCCCATCTTAGTCATGATTTTTTGACTCATGGGGCTGTATAATGGAGCGGGCATAATGATTTCTGCACCCCACTGTTGTAACAAATCTCGGTTTGTTGAAACAAACCCAATAGACTAACAGGAATTGAAGTAATCGTTGGCTGAACAGTACTTTCTTGATTATCTGGCCCTAAACAATGTAAAATCATTGTACTTTGAGACACTTCTGAAGCTGTGCCTACGCCGACAAGTCTTGTAACAGCCTTTTGTTTAGGCCAATTTTCTGGCCACTGATTTAAAGCAATGACAGAGACATCTGCTCCAGTGTCTACCAATGCTTCAAACTGTTTTCCTTGAATAATGGCCTTACACACAGGTCTGCTCTCAGAGACCTGACTTGCCCAACATGCAGCCTTTCCTACCGGATCAGTGCTTCCAAACCCTCCTGTTCTTTTTATCTCACTGTTTCCAACTTTAATATAAGGTAGGAGTAATAGTTGAGCAATCCTGTCTCCTGGACTGGCACTCCAAGGAATTAAGGAACTAATAACCAATTGAATTTCGCCTTTATAGTCTGAATCAACCACACCAGTACGAATTTGAACTCCCTTTAGATTTAAACTTGATCTTCCTAAGATTAGTCCTACAGTCCCCTCAGGCAATGGGCCGTATACCCCTGTGGAGATTTTTCGTGGAGGCTCCCCTGGAAGCAGAGAGACTGCTTGTATAGTACATAAATCTACTGCTGCACTGCCACTTGTGTGGGGGGGATAATTGCCTATTGTGATAACTGGCTTATTCCCTGAGGCACTTGTGGCAGTGGGGGTTGTTCCTGAAAACCCTGGGGAACAAAGGGCTGAATTGGGAATGCCCCAGTTTGTTGCGGGGCCTGAGGCTGGCCCTCCTCTGTTTCCCGACTGGTTGCCCATTTTTATCAAATTTAGAACGACATTGATTACCCCAATGTTTTCCCTTTTTACGTCTTGTACATAGGCCAGGTGGCTCTTTATCTGTTGTAGTAGCTTGAGTAGTTATATTTTGTTTATTTGAGACTAGGCAATTCTTTTTTAGATGACCAATTTGACCACAATTATAACATTTTCCCCCAAATGTTCTAACTTGTCCTCCTAAAGTAACTCCTGTGATTGCTTGAGCCATAAGCATAGCTTTATGCATAGCCTCTCCAATTCCATCACAGGCTTTAACGTACTCTGAGATTACATCTGATCCTGCTGGGACCCTTCCTTTTAATGGCTTAATGGTTGATTGACAGTCAGGATTGGCGTTTTCATACGCCATCAACTCCACTATGACCTTTCAGGCATTCTCATCGGTAACTGACTTTTGAGCAGCATCTTGAAGCCTTGCTACAAAATCAGGGTAGGGCTCTTTAGAGCCTTGTCTTGTTGTATTGAAGGAGGGGCAGGCGGTTCCTGGGTCTTGGATTTTCTCCCAGGCCCTAAGGCAGATAGCCCTAATTTGCTCAATGGCCTCATTTGGCATTATTACTTGTTGACTTAGTAGTGCTGCAATTTTGACCTGTTCCTAATAGTTGATCTACGTCTATGTTAATTGGAGGATTGGCAGTCATATTTCTTAGGACCTATTCTTGTGCCCCATCAATCCACCAAGTCTTAAATTGTAAAAATTAAGAGAGTGAGAGTGATGATTTTGCCAGAATCTCCCAATATAAGGAATGAGTCTATGTCCATGAGCAATGGAATCTAATAATGTTCTCATGTGAGGAGAGTCAGGTCCATACTGTTTTACTCCCTCTTTCTTTTAGCATTTTTATAGAAAAGGACTCACATCTGGCTTCAGCTATGGGAGGCTCTCCCTCTTCGGCCCCTTCTCCAGGTGGTCTTGATTCTAATATTACTGGGAATTGCCACGCTTCAATAGCTCCTTATTTTCTTGCCTCATCAATAATTTTATGTAATGCACCACTCCGTCCACTAGGCAGTGCTGTAGGATTACGTTCCATGGTGGGCAGCTGAGGATTTAGCGCCCTGCCCTGTGGCGCTGGAAACATTCCTGGCTGTCCATATGGATTTTCTGGGGGCAGCCGATACTGAAGTTTGGCTGGTGGCCACTATTGATAGGCTACTGGCGGCTGGGTCTTATTTTCTACCAGCTGATATTGTGGACACTGTATTTGGATTGGCATTGCCATGACAGAGACTCTGTCTTTTTCTATTTGATCTTCTTTTGGAGTTTGTACTTGTTTAACCTGCATTTGAGGTTGTAAAGTTACAGACATCTGAGCTGCTGTAAGAGGAGTTGGCCATCGTGGTTTAGACTCTGATGGCTCTGCTAATTCTGGACCTTTTTCTTCTAATTTTAACGTTTCAGGATCTATCACCTCCTGTAATTGATTATCGCCAACATTTTGCATTGACCGAGCCATTACCGGCTCTGATTCACATTTACAATGTGAACTTTCCGTTCCTGTCCAGGATTCTATCCCTGCCTCTTTTTCACAATCTACTGCACAACTTTCAGGGACATCAGAAACTGAAACACTATCTTCTTCTGTTTGAAACGGTTCTAAAGCTATTTTAATAATGACCCAATCATTCCATACTGTAAGTGGGATGATTTTACCTTCCCTACTTGCTTGTTGTAATTCTTTGCCAATTTTTTCCCATCTTTTAGTTCTAAAGTTCCCTGTTCTGGAAATGATGGACAAAATTGTTCTATTGTTTGAAATAGTATAATTAGATTTTTGGTACAGACTTTAACTCCCCCTCTTTTAAAGAGAATTTTAATAAAGCTGCGATAAGAGGCATATTTACTTTTAGTTTGCCCCATTGTAACCCTAGGTTCTTCCGAGTGCACAAGCTTACCGCAAGGCTGACTGTAGACATACTCGGGAGTCTCTCGTCGACTTGTCCTCAATGACCAAGCTCGAGCGTACCTTCACCTTAGAGAAAAGCACCCACGTCGGGCACCAGATGAAGGGGTGGCCTGCCCCTCCACACCTGTGGGCATTTCTCGTTAGGTGGAACGAGAGACTTGAGAAAAGAAATGAGACACAGAGACAAAGTATAGAGAAAGAAAAAGTGGGCCCAGGGGACCGGCACTCAGCATACAGAGGACCCACACGGTCTCTGAGTTCCCTCAGTATTTATTGATCATTATCTTTACCATCTTAGAAAAAGGGAAGTGGCAGGATAATAGGATCATAGTAGGGAGAAGGTCAGCAGTAAGACATGTGAATAAAGATCTCTGTGACATGAATAAGTTTAAGGAAAAGTGCTGTGCCTTGATATGCATATGCAGACATCTCCATAAACCTTTTTAGTGCATAAAGAGCAGCATTGCCACTAGCACGTCCCACCTTCAGCCCTGAGGCAGTTTTCTCCTTTCTCAGTAAACAGAACATACAATCGGGTTTTACACTGAGATGTTCAATTGCCCAGGGACAGGCAGGAGACAGATGCTTTTCTCTATCTCAACTGCCAGGAGGCCTTCTTTTTCTCTTATACTAGTCCTCCTCAGCACAGACCCTTCACGGGTGTCAGGCTGGGGACGGTCAGGTCTTTCCCTTCCCATGAGGCCATATTTCAGACTATCACATGGGGAGAAACCTTGGACAATATCTAGCTTTCCTAGGCAGAGGTCCCTGTGACCTTTGGCAGTGTACGTGTCCCTGGGTACTTGAGATTAAGAGAATGGTGATGACTTTTCACAAGCATACTGCCTTCAGGCACTTGTTTAACAAAGCACACCCTGCACAGCCCAAAATCCATTAAACCTTGAGTCACCACTGCACATGTCTCTTGCAAGGGCAAGGTTGGGGGTAGGGTCACAGATTAACAGCATCTCAAATACAGAAAATAGAGTCTCTTATGTCTACTTCTTTCTATATAGACACAGTAAGTCTGATCTCTCTTTCTTTTCCCCACAGCATCCACTTCTGGTCTTGTGAATTGTGGAAGGCAGTTTTAGAGAAAGGAGTCATGAGTAACATGACAGCAGTTGGCTATGTCTTTCCAGTTCTCTGCTGATGTCGGAAAGACCCAGAAATAAAAAGGAGGAAAAGCCATCTTAGGGATCTAAGGAGGCCCTATGTGAAAAGTTACTACCTTAGACATTTGAAGATAGCTTACTGTTTAGTGCGTACACCGTAAACAATGATCTCATTTTAAATGAGAACTTTCTCATAAATGGTTTACAAATGAGGTGAAACTAGTATAAAGCCATTTAAAGAGATTATCAGTCCAATATGAACCAGTTAAGTCTTTGGACTATCCCTTTCCTCCTTGACTACTGCTTTGAGGTACATAAATCATTCATCTTACATGTCAGAGGAAATTAGTTTTGGATAGTTCTACTTTCTCCTGTGTCTCATGGGAGAGTGAGAGAGCAACAATAGAGAACACAATGAAAAAAATGGAATACTGGGTAAACACCAATAATATTTCCATTAGCCTTCTAAAGATGTTCATGCCATACTTCCTATGCATTGCATTGGGCTTTTGTAAACAGCAATATAAAATCTACTCTGACATTAGGAAATCAGACAGTCTCTGAAGTTGACCTGATATTGGACAAATTCTACTTCCAGCAGCACTTTGCCTGACATGTATATGTATACACCAGTTAACAGGCCACAGTCAAACTGATGAAAGAGCACCAGAGTTAGGACATCTGGGTTCTGGCTCTGGCCTTTATAATTCTGGTCACCTCCCTGGGCCTCAGTGCCTTTGTCATTAATAACACTGGTATTCTCTAAAGTCCCTTCTAGAACTCAAGAATTCTGCATTTCAAAACCTGTTGATCAAGGTCACCACAGCTACTTCTGTGCCCACCATATTCCTCTAGACACTTCCTGCAAAGCAACTGAAGTGAAGAAGCATCTAAGAACAGATATATAAAGGGCAAGGTGGGGTAATCTTGTCCATCTGAAGAAGTTCCCAGAAGAGGTCAATTGCAAACGGAGCTGGGACCTGAGAAAACAAATGATTACATCAAACCCTATATTGGCAAAGGAGGAGAACATCTTAAATTTATATATCTACATACATATAAATTTTAATGTTAATCTCTTAATTTAGATTTTAATCTCAAGATCAAGGGTATTCCCAACTTGTACATAGTAACCTTGATAGCTGAAGAATATGAAGGGAGAGCTAAATTATGAGAGAACTTAAAACTACTCTGGCGATTTTTATCACATGAAATACTGATCAGGCAAATGTTTAGTTATTACCAGCTATTACTAAACGACCACATGCTTGATGAAGGTACTCAGATTCTATGTATGGGGCTATCAGGCATGGTTGCTTTTCTCAGTAAGCCTACATACAGTCCGGTAAAGGATGGAAGGAAGATGTGGTACATGAAAATCAACCTATGCTAGTGGTATGAGATGTGCTCTACAGGTGGAACTGCTTGAGCTGGATAAGATGGCCACAGAAGGCCTTGTGTAGAAGATTGGATACATGGCTTCATTCTGAAGTATCAGCAGACTGAGCAGAAGACTTTTTAGATAGAAAGTCAAGAAAATAATGACAGAACTGAGCCACAGCAACATCCTGGAAAGGACATTCTGAGGAGTGAGCAAGCATTCAGTGGCAGTGAAAAAACAGGATAGGAAGTTGAGAGACTGCCTTGGAGGAAAATATGTATAGGCTGGCAGGTTGTAGGGAAAGGAACCTGAACTTGATGTCCAGTTTGAATCTTGGTTTTACTCCTCCTCTGTATGACCTTACAAGCAAATTAGTTAACCTCTGGGAGCCTCTGGTTTCTCTCCCATAAAATGGAAATAGATCTTGCTCATAGAGATTTTTATAAGACTAAGATGAAATCGTGTTTTTGCAAAACAACCTGTTGTATAAGTCTCAGGTATTATTTTTCATTTTTATTTCTATTTCCCCCTCCTGCCCAGGACAATTCTTGCTTTCTTTTATTTTTAAAGATAATTTTGTAGACTAGTTTCTTATACTGGTGTTACTCCAATCTTCACAAGTCAAAGCTGAACTGTTTAGGGAGGCTTGTAACTACCTTAGACCTGGTATCAGTCTCTTGGATTCTAATGTCCCATGTAAGTTTCTCTTGCATGAAAATACCTGGGGATTTGTGACTCACTAAAGCTAGTGCTGTGTTAGGATCTATTAACAGAATGGACATTCCAGACCCCAGATAATAATTATCTCATTGTATGTAGAGTCATTAAGACCAAATCTAAAGTCTTGGGTTCCGTTTTCCCCATTCATGTGAGGCTCTGGAAACCATGCCATGTGAGGAACAACTGACAGAACTCAAGGGTGTTTAGACAAGAGATCAGGTGGAATGTAGAAAGTTAAAAAGCTTTGAAGCTTTTCCTGTAGGCACGGGGGTCTCTTCTGAGTTTTTGAGTGGGAAAATGACATGACAGAGTAATTCTTTATGAAATTTGGCTCCATGATTGGTCAGTAGGATGAGTCTGTTAGTAAGAGGCAGAGAAACCAATGAAAACGTTACCATATTAATACAAAGTGGCCCCAACCCATGTCCATCAATACTGAGAGATATAGGGAAAAATGAATGATCAGAATAAGAAGTTACCACAGGAATATTCAAGACAAACTCAATTAGTGTTTAATAGGTAATGACAGACATTGAATTGGCTGATAGGGGAATATTTCAAGATGGCAGAATGGAAACATGGCAAAAGAAGAGGTTGCATTAAGCAAATTACATATGGGGAGAAAGGAGAGGGATGCCAGCCATCTTATAACTGTCCAGCTTAATCCAAAAGATTTTTGGGAAGGTGAGGTAGTAGGTAAAACAGCTTAAATTTACTACTAAGAGTAAGGGAACACTGCCTCATGATCCCCATGATCCATGTATCCCCAAAGAGATGACGGAGGCTACCTTCAGATCTTTTCAGCCCCTTGCTTCTGCCGATACGGTTATATAGGGCGTACACTTTCCCTTCTCAATGTCTCATTCCTTCTCCTCTCTCTGCATCTTGGGGCAAAACCTTGGAGACAAGAACAAACAATAAAAATGATTAGTGAGTTTCCCTTGAATTGTGCCCATATATTAATATTTACTTTAGCAAGGCTTCAGACTGACTTAGAACTGGAGCAGTGGTTCTTACATCAGGGGTGATTTACAACCTACCTCTTCATCTCTTTGTCAAGGGGACATTTGGCAATGCTTGGGGATATTTTTGGTTGTCACAACGGGCAAGGAGTGCTACTGGCATGTAGTGATTAGAGGCTAAGGAAGCTGCTAAACATCCTACAGTGCACAGAACAGCACTCCAAAACAAAGAATTATCTTGCCCAAAATGCCAATAATGTTGAGGATGAGAACCCCTGAATTAAAGGGGTAACACTGGATATTGGTATTAGAAACATCCTTGAGCCCACCAGACCTCTTTATCCTACCCTTGGGATAAGTTGTTAACAGCACATACTCTCTAAGGAATTCACTGAGTTTTGGGGTTTTTTTGGTGCTAAATCCTGGGAAAATCAGCAGATGTTGATCTTCCAATTTTATTTGATCAGCGTACATGATTTCTACTCAAAGAAGAATTGGTACCCCTTCATAGTGATTATGGCCTTATTTCAGACCATAGAACTAGCAGTTCCTCTTCATTTAATCATAGAGATTGAGGGCAGCATATGTCTAACACCCAAAGTGTAAATTCATAGGGTAAAATATCTTAGAAATCTCTTCTTTCATCAGCCACTCCTGATCTTTCATCCAAAAATGTATTCTAAAGAACTGAGAAAATCGACATTTTTCCAGACACCTATGTGTGTGGCACTCTACTAGGCACTGAAATTACAAAGACAAGAAGTCCTAGCACTTTGGAAAGCCAAGGCGGGCGGATAACGAGGTCAGGAGGTCAAGACCATCCTGGCCAACACGGTGAAACCCCATCTCTACTAAAAATACAAAAAAAAAAAAAAAAAACAAAAAAAAAAAAAACAAAACTAGCCGGTGTGGCAGCACGTACCTATAATCCCAGCTACTCAGGAGGCTGAGGAAGGCGAATTGCTTGAACCTGGGAGGTGGAGGCTGCAGTGAGCAGAGATTGGGCCACTACACTCCAGCCTGGGTGACAGAGTGAGACTCCATCTCAAAAAAAAAAAAAAAAAAAAAGAACTGAAAATGTGTGTGTTTGTTTTTTGAGATGGAATCTCACTCTGTCGCCCAGGCTGGAGTGCAATGGCGTGATCTTGGCTCACTGCAGTCTCCGCCTCCTGGGTTCTTGGGTTCAAGCGATTCTTCTGCTTCAGCCTCCTAAGTAGCTGGGGCTACAAGTGCACACCACCATGCCTGGCTAATTTTTGAATTTTTAGTAGAGACGGAGGTTTCACCATGTTGGCCAGGCTGGTCTCAAACTCCTGACCTTAAGTGATCCACCTACCTTGGCCTCCCAAAGTTCTGGGATTACAAGCGTGAGCCACCTTGCCCGGCCCAAGAACTGAGAATTGGTAGGATCATCTGTAGCCATGTAGTTTCTCGACTGTATCAGTGCATCTTGCCCTCCTCCAAGAAAATGATTCTTGGCCCCAAAATTTGTCAATTTGCCTTTTCTCTAACTCCAAATCAAAATTAGAGTATCAGAAGGATGGTGGCCATGGAAGTTGGAATTCACTAAGGAGTGTTTAACAACTCACCTGCCAAATTGACTAGCCCTTAAAAAAAAGTAGAATATCATTTAGCATCAGAAACATTTTCAAATTAGTTAGCAAACCCCAGTCTCCAAAAATATATGAAGTTAAGGAAAAAATAGATGGACTAAACTAGAATGTGTCTTGAGGGCAGCGACTTCTTAGCTCTGTAATTCCAATGCCTAGTAGAGTGCCACACGTGTAGGAGGTGTCGGAAAATGTCCAGTGAATGAACAGAACTTACTGAGACAAGTAAAGGAGATGCTAATGTTTCCATAAACTTTCTGTAAATATGAGAGAGAATAGGCTAAAATCTCAGAGAGCTGCTGAACCATGCTAATAAAGTTTGATCTTCCAGAATTGAGATCAGGATGATAGTATGATAGTACTTACAGTAGGTCAGGCAGCATATCACAAAAATTCCATTTACTGAGATTAGGGTAATGGCCCAGGATGGGAGCAGGTTATCAGGAAAATGCTCTTGCTTGGCTGTGGAGGGAAAAGAATAATGTCAGCTGTAATGTGTTTCCTACTGCCTGATATTCATTCTGTGCCTTTTCTATTGATGCAACTGTGGAGTATTCTTTGTCTGGTCACCTCTCCAGTATGCAGCTGCTAGCATTTTTCTTGCATAATTCTTCAATCAGGCACATACTTGTGGGCAACTAATATTCAGATGTCAGATACTAAAAGTGAAAAAGGCACTTTGAATGTCTGCATTTACTGAGTTAAGTTGATATAAGGAAGATTTTAAGGAAATCTTTTACAAGCCATCTTGTAATATCTCACTTTTATAGCTGATTATAACTATGTATTACTACTAACTGGTTGATGTTGTGTTCTATGTATACTTTATTTTTCCTTCTCTAGCTCTGTCATGCCTTCTCCCTTTCTCCTACCATATTGTCTCTCAACACATACACATCACACACATCCTTACCTCACAGTAGCTGCCCTAAAGCTGCAGGAGCCACTTTGCATTCACTTTCGGGTACAGGTTTTTCACCCTCTAGCCTAGAGCTACTGGAAATACAGAACAAGTCCAGCAAAGAACTAAGTGTGGATATGGCTTGGTATTAGGTGGGACCATCCTAGAAGAGAGCTCTGAAGGTTATCAGCTATAGTTTCAGTCCCACAGAGCACAAGAAGTACACAGGAAGGATGAGGGTGGGGAGGAGAAAGGTGTTGGTGGATATGGTGCTGCTGGTCCATGCCTCCAGATCAGGAGCAGCAGCTACACTGTTTATTCTTCAGCTGCTTTGAAGAATAGTTAGCAACATCTGGAAAAAGGGCAGGGACACAAATTATAGCAGCTCATCTGGTTTCTCTGAAATGGCTTACAAATAAATGAATATTTAGTAACTTATTGTTTTTCCTTTTTTTTTTCCCATGCTGAAGTTTTATTTAAAACATAAAAGAAATGTTCCCCAAAAATGCTGGTGAATAAAGCAAAATGGTACGATACAGTGCTCTTTCCCTCTGAGTTAGCCAGCCTATCCAAGTACAGGGTAATATACAGTACTCAATGCTGGTAGAATTTCACAGTAGTTTAGTGTTAAAGATTATCTGTGCCTAGATAACGAAGAGATTATCAGTGTGTGATGCTTAGTTCTGGGTTTACACCTTACTGGGCATGAACAAGAGCCCCTGCTCCTTGGCCATAGCCAAATCCCTTGGGCCCAGAGTTCTTTGCATAGCATCCTTTACAATAGATTTCACCTTCTTTTTCAGTGGAGTTGTTGATTCAAGACTCTTCCCACACTTTGCACATCAGAAACAGTTTTTGTGCCAGGGCTTTCCAGCTCCAATTATCTTCTCGGCAGCATATACCGAGTCCCCACATCTGGAACAGTTCTCAGCACCTCCAGATTTCTGAGCAAATTTAGAAGTGTTTGGATTTGTTGTAGGCCTGTGAGGCTGAACACTCTGGCTTGATGCCCAGCCTCTCGCCATGTTAAGCATGCCAGCGCCCTGGCCATAACCATAGCCTTTTGGCCCATATTCCTTTCCATAGCAGGATTTGCAGTAGATCTCTTCATTGTGAATTGCCACTGTTGTGCTCTCTAAATTTTTCCTGCAAACCATTGAGTCAGAGGCAGGAGCATGCACCAGATGCGGAGCTAGCAAGGCTGGGCTGGAGACAGGGTCCAGGGACCAGGGAGTCCAAGATCCCTGTTTTTACTTTTCTGATTACCAAACCTAGTGGTAAGTTTTTTTTTTTTTAATTTATGTATTTATTTATTTATTTATTTATTTGAGATGGAGTTTCACTCTGTTCCCCAGGCCAGGCGTGCAGTAATGCGACCTCAGCTCACTGCAGTCTCTGCCTCCCAAGTTCAAGCAATTCTTCTGCCTCAGCCTCCCAAGTAGCTGGGATTACAGGGGCATGCCGCCATACCCAGCTAATTTTTGTATTTTCAGTAGAGTCAGGGTTTCCCCATGTTGGCCAGGCTGGTTTCAAACTCCTGACCTCAGGTGATCCTTCCGTCTCGGCCTCCCAAAGTGCTGGGATTACAGGCGTGAGCCACTGCGCCTGGCCTAGTTTTATTATTTCTCTTATTGGACTTCTCATCAGCATTTGGCCAGTTGGAATCTTCTCCTTCTTGGACTTCTGTGACACCACATCCTTCTGTTTCTGTTTGTTGCACTCGGTTTTCTCTGAAGGCTTTGGTTCGAAGACTTTTCTTCCTCTTCTTGTCCTCTAATTATTGTTGTTCCCATGGTTCTGTTTGTGGTCCCATTTTGCCCTTCCTGGCCCCAGTCTTCCTGGGTTATATCCTCCACACCCAAGATTTGAAATGCCATTTGAGGCCGGGTGCAGTGGCTCACACCTGTAATTCCGGCACTTTGGTAGGCCAAGGTGGGCAGATCACCTGAGGTCAGGAGTTTGAGACCAGCCTGGCCAACATAGTGAAACCGTGTCTCTACTAAAAATACAAAAACTTATCGGGGCATGGAGGTGCATGCCTACAATCCCAGGTACTCGGGAGGCTGAAGCAAGAGGATTGCTTGAGGCCGGGCGTGGTGGCTCACGCCTGTAATCCCAGCACTTTGGGAGGCCGAGGCAGGCGGATCACGAGGTCAGGAGATTGAGACCATCCTGGCTAACATGGTGAAACCCCGTCTCTACTAAAAATACAAAAAATTAGCCGGGCGTGATGGCGGGCACCTGTAGTCCCAGCTACTCGGGAGGCTGAGGCAGGAGAATGGTGTGAACCTGGGAAGTGGAGTTTACAGTGAGCTGAGATCATGCCACTGCACTCCAGCCTGGGCCACAGAGCAAAACTCCGTCTCAGAAAAAAAAAAAAACAAAAAGAGAATTGCTTGAACCAAGGAGGCAGAGGTTGCAATGATTTGAGATCACGCCACTGCACTCCAGTCTGGGTGACAGAGTAAGACTCCATCTCAGAAAAAGACAAAGAAAAAAACAAAAATGTCATCTGATTTTTAAATTTATATATTGGATGGATGCCAGAATCTCCACTTGATTAAAACTGAATTTACTGCATGCTTTCCAGATCATATCTACCGCCTGTATTCTCCCATTTCAGTGAATAACAATACCATTTAGTTACCCAAATAAGAGTGTGGTATTTTCTTTGTGCTCACTTCCCAGTAGGCTCCCATGTATTTTCTGTTCTATATTCAGAATATCTCTGGAACTTACTGCTTTTTCCCAAATCTCTTGCAGCAACTGCCTTAGCTGAGATTTTTCTCATCTCCCACTTAGTAGCCTGCAAACCGGTCTCTTTGCCTCAGGTTTCCTAGGCTCTAATAATTCCTGCACATTGCTGTCACAGTAATCATTCTAAAACACCTGTTTAATCATAGTGTATCTACCACTTAAAGATAGGAGAGTTGGTTTTTCTTTTTTCTCTAAAACACCAGATTGCATAGAGACATCAAGTGATTATCAGAGTTGACCTCTACAGATTAGAATGACACAAAAAATAACAAGCCATTGCTGTTATCTTGGGCGTCTAGAAGTTTCACAGGCTTCAGCTCATTCCTGGCTTCCACTCCACACCCATCCACAAGCCTCATTCAACCTAGAGAGAGTATGTGTGTGAGGGAAAGAGGGAGGCCTCGGTAGCAGCAAGCCAGGTCTGTCATGACACCTGTTAGAAACCTGGTAACACCCCACAGGGGCAGACCCAGAATCCAAGGTGCACAGCTGTGTGAGGGCATCTGCACATGTAGCTTATTAGATACCATGAGTATGACTCTCCTAGATTTATCTCCTTCCAGTTTATCAAGGGAAAACAAATTTGGTGGGACTACACTAAAAAGAATCATATGCCCAATCTGCTTAATTAATATATTTGGGCTTTTTTTTTTTTTCCAGACCAGTTATTTACTGATACGGTTTGGCTGTTTCCCCACCCAAATCTCATCTTGAATTATAACTCCCACAGTTTCCACATGTCATGGGAGGAACCCAGTGGGAAGTGACTGAATTATGGGGGCGAGTCTTTCCTGCTCTGTCCTTGTGATAATTAATGAGTCTTACGAGATCTGATAGTTTTAAAAACAGGAGTTTCCTTATAACAAGCTCTCTTTTTAGCTGCTGCCATCCATGTAAGACATGACTTGCTCCTCCTTGCCTGCTGCCATGATTGTGAGGCCTCCCCAGCCACGTGGAACTGTGAGTCTAATTAAACCTCTTTATTTTGTAAGTTGCCCAGTGTTGGGTATGTCTTTATCAGCAGCATGGAAACAGACTAATACATTTTCACGTCAAAACTTTACTCACATTGACCTGTAACATTTCTATGAACTGTACATCTAATGTATATTTGTTAGTGCAGTCAGCCCTTGACCTCCCATAAATGCATTATTTGCTTTTGAATCTTATTCTAAAGAATCCCCACACAGTCCAATTAATGAGATTTCAGACATTTATACACCAAAGCTCTCCAACCACAAAATCTTTAAGTTAGCAAACTATAGCACATGGGCCAAACCTGTCTTGCCACCTGTTCTTAAAAATGAAATTTTGTGGCTGGGCGTGGTGGCTCACGCCTGTAATCACTTTGAGAGGCTGAGGCAGATGGATCACCTGAGGTCAGGAGTTCGAGACCAGCCAGGTCAGGAGTTCGAGACCAGCCTGGCCAACATGGTGAAACCCCATCTCCACTAAGAAAATACATAAATTAGCCAATTGTGGTGGCAGGCACCTGTAATCCCATCTACTTGGGAGGCTGAGGCAGAAGAATCATTTGAACCTAGGAGGCAGAGGTTGCAGTGAGCCGAGACCACACCATTGCACTCCAGCCTGGGCAATGAGAGCGAAATTCTGTCTCCAAAAAAAAAAAAAAAGCAAAGAAAGAAAGAACGAAATTTTGTTGGAACATTTATGTCTTGTCTGTGGCTGCTTTCATGCTACAACCAGCAGAACTGACTTGTTGCAACAGCGACTGTGACTGCAAAGCTTAAAATATTTACTATCTGGCTCTATTCAGAAAAAATTTGCCAACCCCTGTCCTAGAATGTCACATATATCCATATTCCAATATAAATAATGTCCAAATCAAAATGCAGTTCAAGCTAGTATTACTGATTTAATAATCAGGACTCTACTGTTTTCTACCTTCAATCAGAATAATATAAAATTCGTTAAATAATTCTATAACAAGAAGGTAAAAATAGAGACTTAATAAACTATCTTTATGATTGAAGCCTCATTTTAATAAAATTTTTACAACACATAAAAGATGACTGAGACTGATAAGTTTGGAGTATCAATAGTCATGTCAATGTTTGGTTTATAGTTGACCTAATTTTCCCACGAAATTTTATCTCATTGAGGAAAATAAAGAATCTGCTGTAGCTGGGCGCGGTGGCTCACACCTATAATCCCAGCACTTTCGGAGGCTGAGGTGGGCGGATCACCTAAGGTCAGGAGTTTGAGACCAGCCTGACCAACATAGTGAAGCCCCGTCTCTACTAAAAATACAAAAATTAGCCATGCGTGGTGGCCGGCACCTATAGTCCCAGCTACACAGGAGGCTGAGGCAGGAGAATTGCTTGAATCTGGGAGGCAGAGGTCACAGTGAGCCGAGATGACGCCACTGCACTCCAGCCTGGGCAACAGAGCGAGACTCCGTCCCCCCCAAAAAAAAGAATCTGCTGTAACACTGAAAGATCTAGAGTAAATCATATACTAGCATGAATTACTAGACCATCTAAAATAAATTATCCACTTCACAACTATAAGTAAAGACATACTATATAATATATATTGTGCTATATACTTATGTGCAACTGTATATCAAACTCAGTGTATTGTTTCTTACTATAGTCACAAAACCTATCCTTGGGAGTGGGGCTAGGGGTAGGAGAGAGACTGTGGGCTTCTGTATGATCAGCCATACAATTTAAACAAGTATTAATATTTTGAGCATCTGAGTTCACCTTGTAAGCCATCTTAAGCCATTATAGGCCTAAGATGCATATATTCATGGAAACCCAACGATTTCATTTTATATTTTCAAGTGATTTCACCTCTTGGGGAAAGAGAATTCTCTGAGTTTACTACCAGTAGGGTAAAATATTTGCTCCAAAATGACCTCTTTTCAGGCGTTGTCTTCAAGGAGTTTGTCACTCACCTTTCCCAGACTTGGTTCAGAAGGAACCAATAGTTCTTAAAAAGCACATTCACCCACAAAAAAACAAAACAAAACAAAAAAAAAACAGTTGTTTGGTACCATGGAACCATGTGGGTGGCATGCCCTAAAAGAAAGTACCAAATCCCTAAGGGCAATTCCAAAGGGCACATTTTAATACTTTCAATAACAATATTGTTACAATAACTTTTTAAGATGATGGATAGTGGTTATTAGTATATATAAATTTTAGAATATTTATTACAAGAAAATAAGGCCAGGCACAGTGGCTCATGCCTATAATCCCAGCACTTTGGGAGGCTGAGGTGGGTGGGTCACGAGGTCAGGAGTTCAAGACCAGCCTGGCCAACATGGTGAAACCCATCTCTACCAAAGATAGAAAAAATCAGCCGAGGGTGGTGGCTGGCGCCTGTAATCCCAGCTATTGGGGAGGCTGAGGCAGAAGAATTGCTTGAACCCGGAAGGCGGAGGTTGTGCCACTGCACTCCCGCCTGGGCAACAGGGTGAGGTGGTCTCAAAAAAATAAAATAAAAAGAAAATTAGTAACATTATCACACCTTGCACAGTGACTTTATTTTTTAAATTTATTTTTAAAATTATTTTATTTATTTCTTTTAGAGACAGAGTCTCGCTCTGTTGCCCAGGCTGGAGTTCAGTGGCATGATCATAGATCACTGCAACTTTGAACACCTGGGCTCAAGTAAGCCACCCACCTTACCCTCTCGAGTACCTGGGACTACACGTATGTGCCACCAAGCCCGACTAATTTTTTAAATGTTTCATAGAGTCAGGGTCTCATCATGCTTCCCAGGCTGGTCTTGAACTCCTGGGCTCAAGTGATCCTCCCACTTCAGCCTCCCAAACTGCTGGGATTACAGGCGTGAGCCACTGTGCTTAGCCCTCACAGTGACTTTAATAAGTCATAATAGGACATGGTCATTTGTGTATCTAAAAATACTATAAAATACTATCAAAGTAAATATGACAATTCTAAAATGTATCTGGCTGAGTTACAGGAATGTGCCACATAACAATGTTTTCAATGACCTACCGCATATATGATGGTAGTCCCATAAAATTATAATACTGTATTTTTACTGTACCTTTCCTGTGTTTACATATGCTTAGATACACAAATACTTATTGTATTACAACTGCCTATGTATTCAGTATAGTAACATGCTGTACAGGTGTGTAGCCTCAAGCACTAGGCTGTACCATGTAGCCTAGGCGTGCAGTAGGCTACACCATCTAGGTTTATGTAAGTCTACTCTGATGTTCAGACAGTGGCAGAATTGCCTAATGATGCATTTCTCAAAATGTATCCACATCATTAAATGACACACGACTATATTGTCTTTTTAGATTCGATATAGTAGAAACTCCCCAGAACAATGTCACTTACGTGTATTCCAGTTGAAGGTCTGATTCACTCTTAAATGTCCATACTTGATGAGACACATGAAACTGTGATTGGTTGTCATATTGAAATCCAGTTTGCTGCTAACAGTATAGAGCTCAGTTTCAGGATCTTGGGAAACTGTTGTGCTGATGGCATTTAATTCTTCTCCATTTTCCAACCAGGAGAGGTGAGGCTCTGGAAAACCTCCAGAGGTTGAGCAAATTATCCTTCTAATGTTAGAAGGTGGAATTTCAAAGTCAGTTATACTAGGTGTAGGGAAGTCAGCTAAAGAAAGAACAAGAATATATAATTACATATAGTTACAAACCTATGTGTGTAGAGGTTTATTTTTAAATAATTTTCTAGCTTTAATAAGAGTTGATTAAGGCCAGTCGCAGTGGCTCACGCCTGTAATCCCAGCACTTTGGGAGGCCAAGGCAGGTGGATCACCTGAGGTCAGGAGTTTGAGACCAGCCTGGCCAATATGGCAAAACCCCATCTCTACTAAAAATACAAAAATTAACCAGCCATGGTGGCAGACACCTATAATCCCAGCTACTCAGGGGGCTGAGGCAGGAGAATTGCTTGAACCTGGAGGGTGAAAGTTGCAGTGAGCCGAGATCGTACCACTTCACTCCAGCCTGCGCAAAAGAGCAAGACTTCATCTCAAAAACAACAAAACAAAACAGGAATGATAAAATGAGAGATAACTTGCAACTTCCCATTAATCATTAATAGTTACGTATAATCCAAAGACTAACTTTGATTTGAATTGGTTATATCAATTCTTTACCACTTTTGATGGAGATAGGAGGGCACTTACTAGAGAAAGGAGGTTCGTGTGAATAAATGTTGCCAGAGTACTTGCAATTGTAAGAGATGAAGAGAAGAATAATAGACAACATTTACTGAGCTCTTGTTTGTTAGGTCTGGACTTTATCTCATTTTGTCTTCACAGAATCCCTAGAGAGGTAAGTTGTAATCTAAAAAGGTCAAAGATCAGTAATTTCATATGATTTAACCTAATATAATTTCCATTTTATAAGTAATCAAACAGGTTTAGAGAAATTATAACCAACCAGTAGTGGCAGAATTCAAATCTGTCTGACACCAGAGCCTGTCTTTTCTTGACCTTGCCTTTCTTCCTTTCCTTTTCTTGTCTTCTCTTTGTTTCTTCCTGATGCCTGAGGTACACAGTGGCTTTCTTCTATGTTATCTATTTATTTACTAAACTATAGTGAACACCTGAAAACCCACCATTCAACTTGAGACCCAAAACACTGACAGTAACTGAGGTAAATCTGCTACTATGATGTCACCTATCCTGTCCCTCTCTTTCCCTTACCTAAGGTAATCGCTGTCCTAAATTTATGGTTAGCATCTCCTTCCTTTTTAAAAGGTCGTCTTTTACATGAGGGGCCTACCCCTTTGCTCTTGAGAATGGTTTCTCATGTCCTCCTTTCTGGTCTTATCCTTTGAACATTGACTCTTAAGTCTGATGCAGGTAAGGGCTCCATGAAGTTGTGTTCCCTCTTCTCTCTGACTACCTAAACTCAATACATAAATAGAGGAGGCTTCGCCTAACACAGAACTTTCGTTTGGAAAGGGTCTAGATGGGGAGAGAGAAAATATAAATGTGGTCAAGGAGAGGAGATCTTGGAGAAAGGAAAATGCTGCCTAATTTGCAAGCCTGTGACCTGGCTTTTGAGGGGGCATTGTGTGTGTGTGAGTGGGGGGCGGGCGCTGAACTATAGTCATGAGCTTTTGCTTCTACTGAGTCTTACCAACACCCCGCAGCCCCCCCAAAAAAAACACCCAGGATCAATATTTTTAAATTTGCATATCTATTTCTGGAGGGGATTTCTCCTCTCTTTATTCTGTCCTGAGACCATGGGCAAAGCTCTTTATTTTAGGTGAGAAGAAAAACTGTGAACCATATCAGTAGTATTTTCATTTGAAAATGTCATTGAAATTTATTTGAATAAATTTATTTGAATTCATTTGAATTTTTTTATCATTTTGATAGTAGACATGCTGTTTATTTATTTAATATGTATACGGAAGCCTGAAAAATAGAAAGCTGTATAGATTGAGTTTAGTTGTTAATTGGTTTGGGAGTCTTCCATGTATAATTTATGACTTCTCTGCGTTCTGTGTATTTGTCTGAATTAATTACTGGGATGAAACTATGCTAGCTTTCAAACAGGAGATACCTTTCAGAAATTTGTATATTGTGCAGTTGCCAGACCAATTAAATACCTGGTTGAAATTTAAAAAAAAAAAAAAAAAAGTAGTCTTTTACTCAGAAAAACGTATATCCAAACTACAACATTGAGCCTATAACCTCATCCACCATACTTTATTGATTTTCTTAATATTTTGATATGCCTTAAAGGGACAGGAAGGCCTTCCTAGCATTCCTCCAAGACACTTGAGGCACTCTTTCATTTATATATTTGATCCCCATAAGATACTGAAGTACAAAGTACGGGAAAATAAATGCAGAGAACATAGGAGAAAGATCCCCTAGCGACTTCCTCACTTATTCTTACACGTAAAGAGTTTAACTTCTTAGCATGAGTGTGGGGATTCAATCTCCCCATAGAGTTATCTTTCTTTTCAGAATTCTGAGCCCCACAGAGATGTCAAGTAGCATATGATCGTCAAGAGCAGGTTTTAAAACCAGTTCTGCCTTGTGACCCTGGGTCAATAACTTACCCACCTTTAGTCTTAGTTTGCTCATCTATAAGATAGGGATACTAATACCCAGGGTTGTAAGAATTAAATGACATCATTCATAGAAATCACTTAGTACAGAGCCTGACACACAGGAAACTGTCTCGCTCTGTTGCTCAGGCTGGAGTGCAGTGGAACCATCTTGGCTCACTGCAACCTCCGCCTCCCGGGTTCAAGCGATTCTTCTGCCTCAGCCTTCAGAGTAGCTGGGACTGCAGGCACACACCACCACACCCAGTTAATTTTTTGTATTTTTAGTAGAGATGGGGTTTCACTGTGTTAGCCTGGATGGTCTCCATCTCCTGACCTCATGATCCACTAACTTCAGCCTCCCAAAGTGCTGGGATTACAGACGTGAGCCACCACACCCAGCCAATGATAGTTATATTTAAGTGGGTCTTGAATTTATCCTCTCTTAGGTAAGCCCCCTCATTTAAATCAGGTTGCCAGGCAAACACTTCCAGGAATGCCTTGTGGCACCTAGAATAAGACGATAAAGGGAAGCCATGACAAATGATTATAATTGCCAGGAAAGGGGGAAAGTTGGATTTGGTTGGAGGTGAAGTTACCTTTTTTTTTTTTTTTTCAATGAACCCTATCCTTAAATGAAGTTTGATATGTTCCCGAGCCATTTTTATTTGGCATTGTTATTTCCCACTTACTAACTTATCCTATAAGATCGACTCATGACACAGGCAGCTGACATCTAGAATATTCTGTTTCTTATAACATCAATATGTTTTGTGTTATAATTAGGAATAACAAATCCAAATAACTCATATCCTAAATTATTAATATGATTCATGTTAATTTTTGTTCTCTGCTTTTCTGGGAAATAAACTACAGGAATGCCACTTATACCAAGAATTGTATTAAAAATATTTTCAAGGCCAGGCACGCTGGCTCACGCCTGTAATCCCAGCAGTTTGGGAGCTCAAGGCGGGATGATCACTTGAGGTCAGGAGTTCGAGACCACCCTGGACAACATGGTGAAACCTTGTCCCTACTAAAAATAAAAAATTAGCCAGGCGTGGTGGCACACGCCTGTAGTCCCAGCTACTTGGAAGGCTGAGACAGGAGAATCGCTTCAACCCAGGAGGCAGAGGCTGCAGTGACCCGAGATCACACCATGACACTCCAACCTGAGTGACAGACTGAGAGACTCCATCTCAAAAAAAAAAAAAAAAAATTTCAAAATCTGTCTTGGCTTAGAACAGCCCAAACTCCATCTCCCACCATTTTTCTAGGGTGATCTGTTTAGGGTAACCACTCCTAAGGTCTTGTGAGATTGTGAACAATCAAAGACGTTATAAGACTGTGACCTTTGTATCTCATTTTAATTAGTTAACCCAAGTTTCATCACTCTTAATAGGGAAGGGTAAGAATATCTTATGAGTAAAGGAATAGGTGCACACGTTTTAGAAGGAAAAATCCATTAACCTAGTTAAGCTGTTAACTAATGTAGCTAGTTCTCATACATGCCAGTTAATGGAGGTTTTCATATAGCTATGCTGGTATTATATTACCATTTTGCAATCTTAGACAAATATAGGGTAACCAACTTGTCCTATTTGCCTAAGGACCAGTTTTAGCACCAAAAATCTTGTGCCCCAAATAAACCCTTTGGTTCTGAGCAAAGAGGATAACTGGTCACTCTAGCCAAATGAGAGCTTAATTCCTTGCTTCTCAAATTGTGGTCCTCCACAGCAGCACAGGCATCACCTGAGAGCTTGTTAGAGGTGCAGAATCTCAGATCCAAATCCTGGACTTACTGAACTTAAATCTGCCTTTTTAACAAGACCCTCAAGTGACTCATAGGCGTATAAACCTTTGAGAAGCACTGCTTTGACTCAGTTGGAGAATTCAGAATGCTTCTCGGTAAAGTTAAGCAAGTAACCTTTTTGTCTTCCCTTTACTGGATTTTGTCCACCCCCACACCCTCGGTTCTGAGTACCCCAGAAATGTCACGTTGTCCCCTTATGGTAATCTGCTAATAGGGCCTGCCCCCTTGAAATGTTTCAACAGGGATCTTTTAGGAGGAAAATGGAGAAACTAGCAGGAATGGCTATGATGATGAGAATTTCAGGAGTCAATGCAGGTGAAAATTGTGGAAGAGGTAGGCTTCTTAGTACCCCTCAAATCACATCACCATATAATAATTTATTCTATCCAAGAGCAGAGAAAACACTGAGTGAAGTTTAAGATAGTTCCATGTAACTTTGCCTTACTCCCCAAAACTTTAGGTGTGATCTGGATGTCACAAGGAAAGATTCATAGCTAATGATCAAAACGAAGAACAGTAAGGAATTCACTAAGGATCTGCTGAAGTTATCTATTATCAAGATTAATCATTATGTTTTATTAAGTGACAAGTTTGGTTTTCACTACAGTCTCAAGTGCCCAGGGAAAAAAAGAAATATGTTCAAATTCCAACTGTGAGAAAGTGGCTCAGGGCTATAATTTCTCAAGAAGGGCTCTGGCTCCTTCAGTATCCTCTGTTATACTGTGATTAAAGTGAAACCCCCTTTGCAAAATTATGACTGAGACAGTGAAAGAGATCTAATTTAACTGACTCCATCTTGCTTCTAACCTCCAAGCTGTCTTTGTTCATTCCTGGGCGTAGGCTGAACTAACTTTGGGAGAAACTTAGTTTATAGTTTATAGTTTAAACAAAGATGGTAACAGCCCTTTCCCAAAGCAGACCTCCTTCTTGCCTGGGGAGTAGATTGCCTTTGTAGGACTAACATTTGCCGCAAGATTATAAATTATGGTTTAGGAGTCATAAAGCCGGAGGCTACGAGATTCTGACCCTCCCTAAACTGCTCCTAAGATCAGTGCTTGAGCTATTTTGCAGCCCCTGCACTTGATGGATCAGCTGGCACCACCTAGATCAATAAACTGGCTCATCTGATCCTGTGGCCCCCACCTAGTGCAAGAAGACAGCTTCAACTCCCTATGATTTCATCCCTGACCAATCAGCACTCCCAGATCACTGTCTTCCCCTGACCCACCAAGTTATCCTTAAAAACTCTGCTCCCCAGATGCTCAGAGAGACTGATTTGAGTAATAATCAAACTCCGCTCTCTCGCACAGCCAGTTGTGCATGAATTACTCTTTCTCTGTTGCAATTCCCCTGTCTTGGTGAATCGGCTCTGTCTAGGCAGCAGGCAAGGTAAACCGCTTGGGCGGTTACAAAAGCCTTTCTTTCTGAGACCAGAAATGCTTGCCTTCCACAGCACGTAGATAAATAGGGCTATGATTCATAGATTAGTTTTTTTCCTTGTGGCAGGAATTAATTATGCATTCAATTCTCTAACTTTTTTTTTTTTTAAGACAGAGTCTCTACCACTAGGGAAATGTTCACCCTCCTCTGTAGTCTACTTTTTTTTTTTTTGAGACGGAGTCTTTGCTCTGTCACCAAGGCTGGAGTGTAGTGGCACAATCTCTGCTCACTGCAACCTCCGCCTCCCAGGTTCAAATGATTCTCCTGCCTCAGCCTCCTAAGTAGCCACCACGCCCCTGGCTAATTTTTGTATTTTTAGTAGAGATGGGATTTCACCATGTTGGGCAGGCTGGTCTCGAACTCCTGAGCTCAAGCCATCCACCCACCTTGGCCTCCTAAAACGCTGGGATGACAGGCTTGAGCCACCGCGCCTGGCCCAATTCTCTAACATCTAACTTTTCAGGACTGACTGCTAGATTAGAGTTTCAAATATGCAATAAGTAAATGATCACTTTGAAAATATTAGAATATAATAGTAAAATAGCCATAGTAATAGACATTCACATACTACCTGAAAGAGATTTTATGCCTCCATTGTTCTTTTTACCTCTTCTTTTCTTTCTTTCTTTTTTTTTTTTTTTGAGATGGAGTCTTGCTCTATCACCCAGGCTGGAGTGCAGTGGTGTGATCTCGGCTCATTGCAACCTCCGCCTCCCAGGTTCAAGCAATTCTCTGCCTCAGCCTCCAGAGTAGCTGGGATTACAGGCATGCGCCACTATGTCTGGCTAATTTTTGTATTTTTAGTAGAGACGGAGTTTCGCCATGTTGGCCAGGCTGATCTTGAACTCATGACCTCAAGTGATCTGCCCACCTTGGCCTCCCAAAGTGCTGAGATTACAGGCATAAGCCACCATACCCAGCCCCGTTACCTTTTCAGCATACTTTCACAAGCAGATATTGCTGGGTCAAGTGCAGTTAGTAGCAAGGCTATATCAAGTCAAAGATGCCCCTTGGTGATTGAGAGGCTCTTTAGGTCATTACAGTGCCCCAGGATGATTGTCATGAACTTGGATTGACAAAGAACAAGAAATGCACATTAACAGATATTTCCAGGACATCTTTAGAAACCAGTTAGGGTTTATCGTACAACTAGAGACTTAACCCCAAGACATGAAGTGAGTTACATCCCTCTTTGGTAAAATTTTCACCTAAATCAATAGCCATGTGTCTTTAAGGGCATTAAGAATCTGCCGGCCTAAAGTAAAATCAGAAAATCCCACCAACCTTTGACGGATAACATCACTTCAGCCAGGTGTTCCCGCTTGAAAGCATCTTTTTCATACTTCAGAACAACACACTCGTATGTGCCCTCGTCAGATGGGCGCAGAGCCAGAATCACAATGGAGAGGTTATTTGTGATATCAAAGATGGTCCGGTTCTTGTACTCGGGCCATATATTCATGTCCCCAGACATCATAGTCAGCACCATTTTCTTCTCCTTTTGCCAGTAGATGCGAGTTTGTGCCAGCTCTTCAACAGAAACATTGTGACCACAGGACAGCGTTGCCACTTCTTTCACTTCCTTGGTCACGTGGATAACACCTATGGAGAGGCAAACAGAACAGGATTGTATATTTATTAAATATAGATTCCTGCATGGTCAGGAAAAGTTGGCAGTAACAGAACTTAGGGTGTTGTGTCTAGTGACTAAGCATCAATCCAGTTTGACTTTTTGGGTCCTCAATGCTTTTTTTCTCTTCATTTTTAAAAAATTGTGGTAAAAAACACATAACAGGGCGGGCATGGTGGCTCACACCTGTAATGCCAGTACTTTGGGATGCCGAGGCAGGCAGATCACTTGAGGTCAGGAGTTTGAGACCAGCCGGGCCAACACGGTGAAACTCTGTCTCTACTAAAAATTCAAAAAATTAGCCGGGTGTGGTGGAGGGCACCTATAATCCCAGCTACTCGGGAAGCTGAGGCAAGAGAATCACTTGAACCCAGGAGGTGGAGGTTGCAGTAAGCTGAGATTGCACTCCAGCATGGGCAACAAGAGTGAAACTTTGTCTCAAAACAAACAAACACATAACATAAAATTTATCATCTTATTGATTTTTAAGTGTACAGTTCAGTAGTGTTAAGTATATTCACGTTGTTGTGAAACAGGTCTCTAGAAATTTTCATTTTGCAAATCTGAAACTCTATGCCCATTAAACAACTCCCTTTTCCCCCTCTCCCCTCAGCCTCTGGCAATTGCCATTCTGTTTGTTTCTATGAATTTGGCTACTTTAAATATCTCATAGAAATAGAATCATACAGTAACAGCCTGTTTATGATCGGCTTATTTCACTTAGCATGATGCACTCAAGGTTCATTCAAGTAGTATACGATAGGATTTCCTTCCTTTGGAATGGTAATGATGTGATCATGAGGATAATGAATAATATTATGCACACACACCCCCCGCACATTTTGTTTGCCTATTCATCTGTCGATGCACATTTTGCTTGCTTCCCAACTCCTGGCTGCTGTGCTGCTGTGAACATGGGTGTGCAAATGTCTCCTCAAGACCCTGCTTTCAATTCTTATGGATATATGGAATTTTGGGGTCATATAGTAGTTCTATTTTTAATTTTTTGAGGAACCTCAAAAAGTAGCAGTTGCACCTTCAATGCTTTTTAAAGGTTTTGGAAGTCACTATTTAGAAAAACTAAATGTGATTGCACAAAAAACAAATTTGGTTTCGAAAACAGTGAAGACAAATCACTAAAATCGGACTCGTGGACCAATCATTATAACATAAACTATCCCTTTCCTTTTTCTTGAGAATTTTCCAATGACATGCAAGATTTAGGAGCACATGAGCCTTCTCTTACAGCAGGCGTGTTTAGTCCTATTACTTCTTATTTGGTTTATCTAACACAATACCACCCCCAAGAGAAGTCAGTCCTGACTAAGGTTCTGGGCACCGTGGTGGTGGAGGAGGGCAAGGTGCTGCTGCCCACCTCTGTCTAGATAGCCTATATTGAATTACTCTTCATAATATTTCCTTTTTTTGCTTCCTCTGTGGTGGCTCTATGGAGGGGACAGGTGCTATTTCATTTAATCCCCCAACAACCCCATGAGATATGTATTATTTTCCACATTTTGCAGCTGAGGCAACTGAGAGATTGTGAGGTTCAGGAAGTCTAGGACAGGGCAGGTCAGCCTGAGATTCCAAGGGCCTATGATTCTGCAGCCATGACGAAGAATAAGGGAGGGAGATGAGGTCAACTAAGAAGAAAAAAGAGGGCCATACTTTAAATAGGTAGGGAACATAATCAATCTTCATTATTCATGAATTCCCACTTACAGAAGGCCTCCTTCTTGGCTCTGTTGCCTAGTCACTTGATTAGGTAATTTTCAGCTACTACTGCCTTGAGAAATTAGAATTTCACTATAAAGACCTAGTCTCTGATGCTTACTGCCCTTTCCCTTGCGTTTCTCCTACAGCCCCTCTCCCCACAATCACGTGATGCAACAACACACACACACACACACACACAGAGATATGCACGTGTACACCCATTCATTTAAACTACAGAACTGCATTTAACCATGGAAAAAATCTAAGGATAAATTTAATCCAGATTAAGTGAGCTAAAGACAATCCATTTCATGTGACTTCACTGGCTTGGCACAGGAATAAAACCTTCATCTGTCACCTTAATACACATCCTGATTCCTCCTCTTTTCACTTGAGTGACTTAGGATTTAAAGCTCTCAGGACTGCCTACTTCCCTACTTACCTTAAAGGCAATCATGACTAAGTGCCCCCTGCTAGCATCCTTGCCTAGAGGCTCCTGGTTGTTGGTGTAGAAAGAACATGGGTTTTTTGTGTTTAATAAAATCCACAGTAGCTGTGTGACCTCAAGCAATTTGCTTTACTTCTCTGAACCCCAATCTTCACATTGGTTATTATGAGGATTAAATGAGATAATTGATGGCAAGCACATACTGTATTTCAGTGCCTAGATGCACACCAAATATGAATCCCATTCTCCTTTCTCCAAGGGGGTGGGGAATTTACTAACTTCTAAGGCTTTTGATTTCATCTTTGGACAGTTTGACTGAGGAAGTTTTGCTTTGCTTTATGTTGAAGTCTGTTTCCCTCTATCTTCTACATGTATTACAAAACACATCTCATTCTTCTTACATGACAAGACTTGCAGATATCTGAGTATAGTGATGTCCTCTCTCAGATAGTTCTGCAGGTTCTCATCTGCCCCTGTTCCTTATTGATGTATTGAAAGTGAGTGCCCTCACTTTCCTCACTACACAGTTTGATTTGTGTATATATTTTTTTGAGAGAGCAAAGTCCACTAAATCTAACATTCCAGACATCCACTGTGTGATTGGCTCAGAGTAGAACTGGGTTGTCACCTCCTTTACCTAAATCTATGTTTGCAGCCTAAAGTTGAATTCAATATATTAGCAGCCACCTTACACCTTTGATATACCTATTGATATATTGACAAGCAAATTGCCTTATTTTTCCACCTGCACATACCACTGAGTGCTGCTCCTACATCCAGTTCAACACCCAACCAAATGGGTAAAGCTCTTCCAATGATGTTACCTTTCAAGAGTTATCCAGAATCTTCCCCTTCCCCTGCATCTCCATATGATGACACCTCTTTCTTTCTCTTCTTTCTCTTTCTTTTTTTTCTTTCCTTCCTTCCTTCCTTCTTTCTCTTCCCTTCCTTGCTTCCTTCTTTCTTTCTCCTTCCTTCTTTCCTTCCTTCCTTCCTTCCTTCCTTCCTTCCTTCCTTCCTTCCTTCCTTCCTTCCTTCTTTCCTTCTTTCCTTCCTTCCTTCCTGTCTCTCTCTCTTTCTTTCTTTTTTGAGACGGAGTCTTGCTCTTTTGCCCAGGCTGGAGTGAAGTGGCGCAATCTCGGCTCACTGCAACCTCCACCCCCAGGCTCAAGCAATTCTCCTGCCTCAGCCTCCCAAGTAGCTGGGATTATAGGCCCCCACCATCACGCCCAGCTAATTTTTGTATTTTTAGTAGAGACAGTGTTTCACCATGTTTGCCAGGCTGGTCTCAAATTCCTGATCTCAGGTGATCTGCCCACCTTAGCCTCCCAAAATGCTGGGATTACAAGTTTGAGCCACCACACCCAGCATGATGAGACATCTTGAGCATTCAGAAATATGGAAAGGCACTTGCTTGTTTTATGTATATAGCCAGATGCCTATGGGCCAGGAGTTGGGGACAGAGACAAGGATCCCTAGTGAGGGAGAAAGTCCACTGGTCCCCTGAGAAGGCCTGGATGTAAGTGCCAACCATGGGTTAAACAATGTACTCAGCCCCAGGGGATATGAAAGTCATAGTAAGGAATGTGAGGTCTGGAAGGGATTTCCATGATCATTCATTCTCGTGGCCTTATCTTACAAATGAGGAAACTGAGCTGAGGAAAAGAAACTGCCCCAGTTTTACACATTTTTTTCTTTCTGGCCCAGGCTTTTAGAGCCATTCTTCTTGTTTATTGATTTCTTCAGTTTTAGGCCCCAGTTCCAGTAAGTAAGCCAACACTGTCCTCCCCCTACTCCAACCCAGCCCTACCACTGAGCCCTTTTGCTTTAAGAAACAGAGTCCCAGGCCGGGCATTGTGGCTCAAGCCTGTAATCCCAGCACTTTGGGAGGCTGAGGTGGGTGGATCAGGAGGTCAGGAGTTTGAGACCAGACTGGTCAACATGGTGAAACCCCATTTCTATTAAAAATACAAAAAAATTAGCCAGGTGTGTTGGCACACACCTGTAATCCCAGCTACTTAGGAGGCTGAGGCAGGAGAATCACTTGAACCCAGGAGGCGGAGGTTGCAGTGAACCAAGATCATACCACTGCACTCCAGCTTGGGTGACAGAGTGAGACTCCGTCTCTAAATAAATAAATAAATAAATAAATAAATAAATAAATAAATAAGAAACAGAGTCCCTTTCTTTCCAGGTCTGATTGATCCCATGGTTTCAGACTGAAATGACTCCCATGCTTATACCTTTGGACTATTTCTACCGTCTTCAGGTACCCTAAATAGATCCTATAGCCTGCCTTTATCTCTTTGGCTATCTGCAGTCCATGCTATACAGTTACCCTCCAGCCTGGATTTGCTAGAAGTGTTGTTTAAAACATTCTGTTCATTTCTCCATCCGTATAACCAAGAAATATCAGCACATCAATATCTAAACTAGTCTCTGTGTCAATAGCACCAAAATTCCTTAGCAGGCTATATTTTCTGATTTTTGGTTTAGAAGGCATGGTCATTCTTCCTAGGCTGTTGTAGGACCTAAAAGCAGCATCCCTCTAAGGCCCCAGTGCCCCCTGCCCAGTGCTGTCATGCTATGCCTTCTGGGCCCTGTATTCCCTGAAGCCATACAGATCCCCTTAGGGAGACCCATGTCTAGGGACTTCATTTCCAAGCCCTCTCTCTTCTTAGATAGCAGGATCATGGGGCACTAGCACCTTTCCATCTCACCAGCCATTCTCAGGCCTCTGTGAGACTGGATACGGCCCCACCACAGCACTGAGCAAGAGAGTGTTGTGATGGTGGGTATTTGCATAGCAAAGTGAGGTAATGCAGAATAGTCCAAGCACCCCTTCAGCAATTGTGTGGAATGTTGCCAGTCCCTGCTTTAGGGAATATAACTGAAAGAAGGGAAGAAATGAAAAGATATACTTGAGGGGAGCATATTTCAAAGTGAAGCTATATTAGCTAAAGATCAAATGACAACCCAGACACTCCTAGTGTTGCAAGGAAAGCAAAATGAGACATAGAAGGAACATGGGCTATCCATCTCCATTGATGGGATTCTAGTTCCAGCTCAGCCACTTGCTGTTTCATCTGTTTCCTCATCTCTAAATTGGTATGACACCTACCCCTTGGGATCACTGGAAAATTCAATTCAATGAAATGGTATAAATAAAAAGTCCCAAGGACATAGCAGGTCTTCTGTAAGAGTTTCAATTTTTCTTTCTCCCTCCTCCCACTGCTAACTCTTACCTTTCATTTCACTCAAGGGTTATGTCAGATATAGGACTCTGGTCTTGCTTTGGGCCAGACAGACAGCAACTCACTTATCTGGGCCCCCAATAATACAGTTTTTCCCCACCGAGCTATTTGTTCCCACCCAAAAAGAATCCAATATTTCTCACTGATTTTGGTATGTGGTGATGTTAGCAAAAGAGATAGCGTAACTGAAAGAGAAACCATGTAATTTTGATGATGGCTTCTAAGGAGTTTTTGTCCAGCCTTCTGAGGATAAGCGTGAGGAAGAATAGAACTAAAAAGAGGAACCAAAATCTTCTGAACAATTTGGAAATTCACACAGAAACTCAGTTTTCAGGGTTCCACCACACAGAGACAGAAAACAGTCATTATAAATTTTCCCAACAAATTTATATCAGTTTTGTCTGTTTTAGGGACTCTGTCACACACGGACAAAAAGCGGTTGACACTGACATGTCTCTAACGGTTTTGTCTGCTTCAGTGATTCTGGTGGGGAGAGTCAGGGCCCGGAAATTTCAATATTACTGTTTCAAACCTGGTTGAACTTCTGAGCTTGCTTTGCCATTTTTGAATGGGCATTGTGAGACCTACCCATCCCAGTGGGTGTGAGGATTCAAAATGAAGTACTGCTCATAAAAGTCCTCCACAGTACCTGGGACATTAAAGGGAGCCAGTGTCTTCCCCAGAGATCCACACAGTTCAGGTCTCACTTTGCTCACATCTGCTCTCGTGGCCCCTTGTCAAAGAGGCCTTCCCTGACTCTCCTTGAACAGCATCATCCTCCTTGCCCAGCTCCATCCTGCTACTATTTAGTCTCTTTGCCTGATTTGTTTCTCTTCAGGCTTGTCTCCAACTGATATATATTTTTACAACTGTGATGTATATTTACATGTATATGTGATACATAATTACGTATGGATCTATGGAGCAGAGGCTTCCTCCTTTGTTCACTGCCATATCTGCAGTGTCTAGAACGGGACCTGGCCCATAGTAGGTGCTCAGTAAATACTTGCTGAATGCATGTCTAGGCATGAGGAAATGAGGTCTGGCTCCATCCACTGTGTATTAGAATCATAACCATGAGCAAGGTGGGTAACCTCTTTGGGCTTCAGGTTCCATCTCTGTAAAACAGTCATAATACTATTGCTATGATTTGAATGTGTCCCCTAAAGTTTTGGTGTTGGAAATTTAATTCTGGGTGTAACAGTGTTGAGAAGTGGGACTGCTAAAAGGTGACTAGGTCATGGAGACTCTGCCATCATGGATGGATTCATGCCATTTTCTTGGGAGTGGGTTCACTACAGCAGGAGCGGCTTCCTTATAAAGGATGGTTTTGGCCTCCTTCCCACTCTGTGTCTCGTGCGTGCTCTCCTGCCTTTTTATCCTCTGCCATGGGATGATACAGCAAGAAGGTCCTCATCAGATGTGAGCCCCTTGACCTTGGACTTCCCAGCCTCCAGAACAGTAAGAAATAAATCTCTGTTCTTTCTAAATTACCCAGTGTCAGGTATTCTGTTATAGTAGCACAAAACAGACCAAGATAACTATCTTCCCTGCTTCACATAATTATCACAGTGATCACAGGATACCAGATGTAAAGTGCTTTCTTAAGTGTAGAAGGCTCTACAGATTTTTAATGGGGCTGTTCTTTCTCATGCACAACAGCCTGCTTTGCTGAACCACACCCCCACAGGACCACATCACCATGGTAACTGGCTGATTCTTGAAGTAAGTTCAGTGCCCCTAGCTGGCATGGGGAGCCCATCCAGCACCTCTACCCAGCAGCAGTCAGAAAGGGAGCTGCATCGCCACTGCTGGTGGAGAAGGGAGAGAAGCAGTTGACACAACATCTTAAAACTTACCAAATGACAGGGCATACATGATCTCCCTGTAAACACAAGTGTGCTTTTTAAATAAACACTTTCCCTGACTATAAAATAAACATTCTTAGAAAGAATGGAAGATATAGAAAAGCGTGAAAGTCACCTGTTGTCTCACCACCTGGAGATTTTACCGTTCCTGGTTTGTGCACACCCTTCCAACAGGAGTGACCATCTTGGACCCCTCTCAATGTTTGATTAGGTGAACTAGCACCGACAGGGCTGGTGTCAGCCATGGGCTAGGTGCTAGCCACACAAAGGAGACAGGAAGAGCTGCCTCTGGCAGCCGCAGGCTTGGGACCTGTGTCTCCTGGTGTTCACACTGTTCCTGACTTTTCCCCCTGTTTAGACCCCGCTCATATACTCTGTACCATCTGATCCTTACTTTTTCTCTTTCTACGCAGTATTTATATCCTTAAAATGCTCAGGGACTTGAACAACAGTTGTCAGGGTGATGATGGGAACAATCACCGGTCATGGGACCCCTGGGCCAGCAGCATAGCAGTATGTGTTGCGGGGAGAGGAGGATGTGTTCTGTGAATGGTGGCACTTGGGGGCATTCTCTTTTCTCCTAGCTCTGAGTTCTCAGGCTATAAACCTATAGGCAATGCTTTTCCTGCATCTCTTGCCTCCTCCTGCAGGAGGCCTTTCCCCTCTCCTTAGACCTGACCCTCTCTTAAAGGACTCTGGCTCCGAAAGAAAAGCTGCCCACATTGGTCCTTCTGAGGGCTGCCCTGGTAGAGCCTCTGCCTTACTGCCACTTACTTACTGACAAAGCACTTATTGTACTTTGCCGGAGTACAAAGTCAGGCGTTTCTGCCCCATAGACAGTGCCTGCCGACCTAGAGCGGGAGAGGAGCCTGGCTGGTTCCACCCTGTGCATGAAAGAGGGGTCCCTTCCCCTGGGCATCAGTGACTGGGCAGGAGGAGAGGGGGAACACCTTTGCCATGGTATAGCTTTCTGACCCAGGGCAGGAGAGGAAGACCTAGTGTGGCAAATCTCTGCCCTGAATAAAGCCCTCTATAATCCTACTCCACTTTATTCACTCAATCTCGCCTCCCACAGACCACGCACAACTCACACCTACACTCCTGTTGGGCAGTCTTCACTAATTTTACATGGTACACACTCTCCATCAACTTCCCTCTGACTCAATTCTTTTCATCAGACACATCATCAGTTACTGTAAGTACTGAAATAACCTCCTAATAGGTTTTGCACAGTCATGGGGGCTGCCCTACAAGCCCTTCTTCAGTAACACTTTTTCCTTTTTGAAGTTATTTACACCTTTACTACTGAAACTCAAAGTGTATGCGGAGCAGCATCAGCATCACCTAGGTGCTTCTTAGAAATGCAGAATCTCAGGCCCATCCCAGACCCACCTAAGTGGAAACAGCATTTAAAAAACTAGATAGACTTTATCTTTTAGAGCTGCTTTAGATTCATCGAAAAATTGCGTGTAAAGTACAGAGGATTTCCATATACTCCCTCCCCACATATTCACAGCTTCCACCACTGTCTACATCCAGCACCAGAGCAGTCCACTTGTTACAATCAATGAACCTACATTAACACATCATTACCGCCCCAATCCAGAGTTCACGATAGGGATCACTCCTGGTATTGCATATTCTATGGATTTGGACAAATTTATAATAACTTATATCTATCATTACAGCATTATGCAAAATAGATTCACTTCTCTAAAAAATTCCCTGCGCTAGAGACTGCAATTTAGCAAAACCCCCCGGTTACGGGTATGTGGGAACAGAGCTGGGGTAGACCACGCCACTACCCTGGGTAAAGCCCTTCTAGCCTCCTGAATAACATGCGGATTCGTGACTATAGCCCACAAGTGCTGCAGGGTCTGGTTTTGCTCACTGGGCCAGTCCCTCCTCTGCTCCTCCCATAGCTCACTGCCACTCCTCACTGGTAGGGGAAGATAGCACTTTCTCAGGCAGTGCCTATGCCCTGCCTTCAAAGCACTTGGCTTTGTTTGTTGGCCAACAAACAAACACATTCATTTGAGTGGCTATTGGATTACTTTCCCTCTTCCCAATGATAGTAAATTTCACAAACGCCCGAGCCATGTCCCCGGGACCAAGAAAAGTCTCTTGCTTGTAGATGATGTTTGTTGAATGAATAAATGATTAAACAAAAGAATGAACACCTGTGCCAGCCTCATCCTTACCTTTGTGCCTTTGTCCAGGCTGTTGCCCTGACCAGAATTCTCTCTCCATCATCCATCTGCCTCTGTAAAGCCTGCCCTCCTTGCTGCAGCCCAGTCTGGTACCCCCTTTCCCAGATCTTGGGCTCCTACAATCAGGGCAAAGCATTTCATTGCTCTTTGCTTGTTTTACATGGGTTAGCTTTGCATTCCCCCAACTAACATATGCAGACCTCTTTGAGTGCAGAAATCCTAGCCTCGACTTTATGGCCCACCTGGCACACAGTAGGTGGTTCATTGACTTAGTCACAGCAGCAGTAAAATCAGGATATAGCTGGAGAACAAGGTGCTTTCCTAAACATCTTTCTTTAGCTCAAAGATCTCTTTCCATTTAACTCTGACTCTAATTTTCCTGGTACAGTTTCTAAAGTTTGGGTTTTAATTTTTATTTTATGTCTTCTTTTACTTTTTTATCATTCTCCCTCTTTCTATTCTCTCTCCCTTCCCACCTCCCTTATTTCTGGGAAGCCTGTACAAATTTCCTTCTAAATATTTTAAACTCCTCTGTACTCCCCAGAAGACTAGTTTGGGAATGCTTCCCCAGCTCCCCAGAAGGAAATTGTAACTGTTGGAAATGTAATGTAACTGTCAAATATATACAAAATCTGAGGTGTAAATTGTGAAATGTAAGCCATGGTTCTCTTGGTCCTGAAAACAATGCAAAATAGCTCTGGAGAGAAAATTTTAAATGACCACCATTGCAGTCAAGTAATCTGTGTGCCCCCAACTCCTCTTCCCTTCCCTCTACCTCTCTCTCACACCTCTGATATTCTAGGCAGTACTTTACGTGAGAAGTTTTTAAGACAAGAACCCTTAATAGTCAGGTCTTTGCAGACTGGCAAATCATGCTGGAGCCCAAACTTCTTGATTTGTGGGAAACCAGGAGGTATGCTGCTCACTAGAAAACAGATCTTTTGTTTTCTGACTTAAAAAAAAAAATCAGAACCATCCTGCCAGCAGGGACAAGCCTCACCCTTCTTGACAGTCCCAAAAGTTCAGCACTCTTAAGATCACCTGAGCAGGAACAAAAGCCTCTGGAAGTCAAATTATTACTTTCAGGACATATATGTAATACCTCTGTGGCAGATTAGAAACAACTAAAAATATAATTTTATGTTAAATCTGATACCACTTAAAGTCAGATGCCAATGTTGAAAAAAGATCTCAGCATCCAAAACAGAACAAATAAGATTAATGTATTAAGAGGAACTTAAGAAGGTTAAGAAGATTAACGTCATTAAGAGGAATTGTCCTCAACTACTCTCCCGCCTTCAAATTGGAAAGAAGATCACCATTGTTCAACTTTAGAAGCAGGACACTTTCACTGAGCTGTATCATGAAAATAGAGTTTGGGAATGGTCTCTGAGGCTGGTATTAGCACATCACAAAATGTACGTGAGCATCTAATACTCATCTAATGAAAGAGACCATTATGAATCGGCTCTATGGTTTTGTTAAAATAACACCGTCCCTTCCATGCTTCCTTGTACGTTCTTGAGTTAACTTGGTTGCTAACTTGCTGTGTGATGATAGGAATGTCCTTTAACCTCTTTGAACCACAGTCTTCTCATCTTTAAAATGTTCTGAAAACACCCTGAAGGTTCCTTCCAGCTGATAGGATAATAGAAGGGAGCAGCTCAGAGAACCCCACCTCCTTTCTCTTAACCCTCTAGCAGTTGACTCCGTTAAGTTCCTGAAAGTTGCTTACCTGAACAGAAATGAGAAAGACAAGCCAGCACCAAGAGCTGAAAGAACTTGAGGTATGGACACTTGGATGGTGATATTCCCTGCCTCCATGTGTGGCCCATGACTTCAGATGCTTCGGGTCAAAAGTGAAAGCCAACAATTTGGAGCCAAGCAAGACCAGGGCACTTCCCAGGCACAAAACAGGCAGGGTGGTGACAATCCAATTGCCAGCCCAGAGGATTCTCCAGTGACGTTTACAAAGCACACAGAGATTGGAGGGTGTTCCTGGGTCTCCAAAGGTTGTGGATTTAGTTTCACAACCTGAAAAAGGAACAAATAAAAGTCATCCAGGAAGGAAGGTGTGCCTACTGTGAGTTGTAAAACTCCAGAGTTGCCTGCTAAAATTAGTTAGAGAGTTTAACCTAAGCAACCGCTAAAGCAGGGCATGACCCTGAGGGAAAGAAAGTTGAAATTCTGTGAAGGGATTAGTTCCAAGAACCAACCACAGCCCTTCCATGTAAAGGCTTTCTACTTAATAGGCGGGATTAAGATTTGGTTAGAAACACAGAGAGCTCTAAGGACCCTCCATATCTGCCAGCCAGCCTCCAAAAGTTCAAATTCTCTTCTGAACATACCAAGAAACACAGAGCAGACAGTAAGGGTGTATTTTGTCCAAGGCAGGACCTAAGTTATGAAATAACTTCTTTCTTGACATATTAACATAAGAAAACAGGTATCTCAATTCTTTAAACCCGCTGCTCAAATAACATATCATAAAGGGGTATGAGATCTCAATAACCAGAAAAGTCTATCCACAAAAAGGGAGGGAAAAAAGACACTGCACACGTTACTTATTAAAATTATGTACTCCAGGGCCAGGCATGGTGGCTCATGCCTGTAATCCCAGCACTTTGGGAGGCTGAGGTGGGCGGATCACTTGAGGTCAGGAATTCCAGACCAGCCTGGCCAATGTGGCAAAACCCTATTTCTACCAAAAATACAAAAATTAGCCAGGTGCGGTAGTGGGTGCCTGTAATCCCAGCCACTTGGGAGGCTGAGGCACGAGAATTGCTTGAACCCAGGAGGTGGAGGCTACAGTGAGCCAAGATTGCACCACTGCACTCCAGCATGGGTGACAGAGAAAAAAAAAAAATTATGTGATCTCATGTGAGACGGCTAGGGTTTAATTTTTCCAGTAAATATGTCAAAATTGAGAAATGAAAATGAACACTGTGCTCCACTGTCACGCCTTCAGGCTGCTACTAGGACACAGCCCCATGCTGCTCGGAGAATACTTGAGTGTCCTCTTTGGAGACCACGCTGAAGCTAGAGTTCGTCACGCCATATTGTTTTGTTAGTCATCATGCATTTTAGGCAGGATTAGCTAAAAGAGACTTATTCACCAGAATTTGTTTTTCTTAAGATAGAATCTTGCTCTGTCGCACAGGCTGGAGTGCAGTGGCGTGACCATAGCTCACCACAGTCTCAACCTCCCAAGCTCAAGCGATTTTCCGACTTTCACTAGAATTTTACTGGCTTAAGAAATTCAAATACAGCCCACAAAAATAATATTTGCTAGCATCTAGGACATTTTAAAATAAAGGGCCACAATGCTGACTATGATGCTCCAAATGTGTTGGGAAGCCACAGCCTCCTGTGGGAATGAGACCCCGAAGTTTCCTTTGAGGGCAAGCATGGATCCAGGAGGTGGTAGTGGCGGTGTGTTTGTTTAAAAAGCAGTGAGGTTGCTGGTAACTAGTTCTACCAAGCTATCCCACAGTAAGATAATAGTAAATGTACTTACTTGCTGAAGAAAAATTCCACTTTTTCTTTAACTCCTTTGATTTCAGATGAGACTCCACTTCTGAGATGTTCTCTTCTTGTAGTCTATAAAGCAATGATGAGTCGCTCCGTTTTCTTCGGGTGGGTCGTCTATCAGAGAGGTGGCATTTCCCCTTCTAGCCTGCAGTTGCTTGACAGAAGATTTGAATTGACTCAGAAGTACTTTGTCAGCGCAAGCAGTTTTATTGGACAGCAGAGGAAGCTGCCTCTGCTGCTGACTTCTCCCAGTTGCTTTTGCAGAGGCTGTGTCTGGGGCAAATCACACAGCAGCCTCCCTCACCACCGTGCACAGACTAACAAACACAAAACACCAAGAGCACCCGGCGGCGTAGGGGAAGTGAAGAATGATGCCCAAGAAGAGGGAGGGGCATCCGCTAGCCTTGCTGTGTGATGGAAGGCGAACTTCATGGGCTGGCTGTTCCTGTGCTGGTCTCAAGTTTTGTTTTAGCACCCAGAGTTACTCCTGAGTCCCTGCAGGAATAAGCTGTCGACCTCATATGTAGGGGACACTTGTGGGAGAGTGCTCAGCTCACAAGATCACCCTCAACTGTACTCCCACCTCTGCATCCCACCATCTTCAGAGAGTGGGCTCTTGCCAGCGACGCTGGACAGTGAATTCTGGTCACCCTAGCCACAGTTGAGTGCATCTCAGGTGGGGTGAGGAAGACTTTAGTCATGCCCATCACTCCCATTTCCAACTAGCTTGCCACCCACCCCTGTGTGCCCCTTTGCAGGATTCTGGAGCCCCTGTGAGTGAGCAGCTGACCCATGCTGGACCAGTGTACTTGTTTGCACAGGTGGAACCTGACAGCACCTTGCATGGGCCTGCAGGATCCACACTTTGATTCCATTCTGTCCTCACCCAGGGCTTCTCTGCTGTCTTGGCATTCTTTGAAAGTTCACTCAAGCATGTGCAATCCAGAAATACAGGGAAGTCGATGCCCATGGAGCTGCTCTTGACCAAGAGGGTTGGAAGCTGGTGGATAACTGCTTCCTCCTTTGCCTCCCAGGTGAACAGTTCTGACGGACATTGCGTGAGGCTCCCCAGAAAGTCCCTGTGGGATCAAGTACCAGTGGCCCCTAACAGTGGTCACCTCTGTGAGGCTTCCTTGTACTGGCTGTGCCTCCTTCCCAGGCCTGCATTGCTGGACCAATGTTTCCAAATAAATTACTTCACTCAAGCCTTTATCTCCAGCTTGGCTTTCTGGAGAATGCAGGCTAAGACAGCAGGGATATTCAGTGTGGTGGAGATACAATAGTTTTTTTCTAAATTAAGCATGTAGAATGAAGAGTACATTTAGAGAGAAATAAGAAAATGATAGTAGACATGGTAAATGAACGTGACAAACATTGTGAATATGGTATAGAAGTGTCTGAATATTGACTTAAGGCCATTAGAAAACAAACTTTCCTAGCAAAAATAGCAATTTGAGCTGCTAGCCATCCTATATTTTTCAGTGTTACTGAAGACACTGAGATCCCTTTAAATAAAAAGATGACTAGGAAGGATGAAAGCATGAGGCTTCTGGGTGTCCATTGGGTTGGGAGAGTGAAAATCATCCTAAAGAAAGAGAGAGGAAGAATACAGGCGTTTTCCACTTCTAAATAGGTCCACTTCTAAAGCGTCACTACTACTGGCACCCCACAATGCATGCACTTCCCTGCCACAAGATGCATTCACTTGGGCTGAGGCAAGCTCTTCAAACTGAAGTACTCGTACTCCTGAGAACAGTTGGGGATTTTCACAGGGTATGTGGGCACTGATAGTTTTTAAGAGAATCAATTTTTAGGTTTTCAGTCTTGTTATGTATTCTTTCCTAAAACTTAACTTGCAGTGAGAAGGATCCTGGCCTTAACCTCATGTAAAAAGAAAGGCTTACCTCTCACCCAACCTGAATCTTACTGTGGTACAACATTCTAGAAAGTAAAAAAAACTTCAGAGTGTCAAATAAAGGGACCATTTGAAATACTGGTGCTTTTATCAATTTGGCCTCCTTAAATCAAGACAATATAAGCCCAAGATCGGGCCAATGTGTCCTTCCTATCTTGCCTATATTACTATTAAGTAGATACATGGCATTAGAAATACATGTATTGCCGGGCATGGTGGCTGACGCCTGTAATCCCAGCACTTTGGGAAGCAGAGGCAGGTGGATCCCCTGAGGTCAGGAGTTCAAGACCAGCCTGGACAACATGGCAAAACCCCATCTCTACTAAAAATACAAAAATTAGCTAGGTGTGGTGGCAGGAGCCTGTAATCCCAGCTACTCAGGAGGCTGAAACAAGAGAATCACTTGAACCTAGGAGGCGGAAGATGCAGTGAGCCAAGATTGTGCCATTGCACTCCAGCCTGGGGGACAGAGTGAGACTCTGTCAAAAAGAAAAACAAAAAACAAACAAACAAACAACAACAACAACAAAACCAGAAACAAAAAAACAAAACAAAACAAAAACAACAAAAGAAATAGATGTAGTGGGGTGGCAGGAATGACGGCAGCTTTTATTTAATAAACTTGCGTCTTCTACTTCCTACCTATCATCAAAGACGCCAGCCGGGCACAGTGGCTCACGCCTGTAATCCCAGCACTTTGGGAAGCTGAGGTGGGTGGATCACAAGGTCAGGAGTTCAAGACCAACCTGGCCAATATGGTGAAACCCTGTCTCTACTAAAAATACAAAAATTAGCCAGGCATGGTGGCGGGCACCTGTAATCCCAGCTACTCGGGAGGCTGAGGCAGGAGAATCACTTGAACTTGGGAGTCAGGGGTTGCAGTGAGCTGAGATAGCACCACTACAATCCAGTCTGAGTTTTTTGAGACTCTGTCTCAAAAAAAAAAAAAAAAAAGACACCATTCTTCCCATACCAGCCAGAAAGAGAGCAAAGTGTGTGGGTGAGAAATACTGACTGCAGCGAGACTTCCTTCATCTCAGCAACAAGTTTTTGGCAGGGCTTAGTGGATACTACCCTATTCACCTTAGATTTGGAATACTCAAGCTTTGGAAATCATGCAGGCAGAACTTGCTATGAAAGGACTCCACTGCACTGTCACCTTCTGTATTGGCAGAAGGGGCCTAGTGAACACCCTTCTTCACCTGTGTCTTGTTCTGGTCTCAGATGCATATTTTGAATAATTGCAAGGAATATGGACGTGACAATTTCTGCCTTACCTCTGGTAGATCAACATTAAATTTTCAAGTAAAGGGAACACAGATTAGAGGTAAGTTCATGCTTTCTATTTTCTTGAACATTTACTCAGATCAAATAAATGTTCTCACTGATTTTTGCCACTTCTACTTGATACATTATTACAATGCACTGGAAGTGATATTTTTTCCAGGTATTTGAAGTAATAGAAAGTTATAGATGTCAACTTAAAATGAACAAAGAAATACAGAGTTTTAGAAATTTCTTTTCTTTTCTTTTTTAGATGGAGTCTTGCTTTGCCGCCCAGGCTGGAGTGCAGTGGTGCAATCTTGGCTCACTGCAACCTCTGCCTTCTAGGTTCAAGCAATTCTTCTGCCTCAGCCTCCCGAGTAGTTGGGACTACAGGCGTGTGCCACCATGCCAGGCTACATTTCTGTATTTTTAGTAGAGATAGGGTTTCACCATTTTGGCCAGGCTGGTCTCAAACTCCTGACTTTGTGATCAGTCCGCCTCGGCCTCCCAGAGTGCTGGGATTACAGGCGTGAGCCACTGCGCCCAGCTGAGTTTTAGAAATTTCATGAGGGACTATATGAATAAGAATTTTGACGATCACAGACACCCTCAAATTTTAAGAATCCCAGTGAAATCCTAACCTGCCTTGGTGAAGCACCCATTAAACAACTTTGCCATTAGCATCTTGATGTGACTTAATCAAAGAGGCTGGAAGAAAGGAACACCAGGCAGGTACTTTACAGGGTTTCCCCAATCCTGATTGTAAAATTCAGAAGGCTCCTCTTCCAAGATTATGTACTAATGGGATGTGTTTAATTCCTCTTCCTCCTTCAATGGGTCTAGGAGCATGACCTGTGAACCACAGATTTCTAAGGTAAATTTCAGGACACTGGAGGTGGTGATGGATGAAGAAGGGCAAAGGAAGCTGACCCTGAACACCTATATTACTGGAAAACAAAACAAAACAAAACCAAGTAAAAGATCTAAAAGGAGGCTGGGCGCAGTGGCTCATGTCTGTAATCCCAGCACTTTCGGAGGCTGAGGCGGGCGGATCACTTGAGGCCAGGAGTTCGAGGCCAGCTGGCCAATAAGGTGAAACCCCATCTCTACAAAAATAAATAAATAAATAAATAAATAAATAAATAAATAAAATTAGCTGGGCATGGTGGTTCACGTCTGTAATCCCAGCTACTCGGAAGGCTGAGCCATGAGACTTGCTTGAACTTGGGAGGTGGAGGTTGCAGTGAGCTAAGGTTGTGCCATTGCACTCCAGCCTGGGTGACAGAGCAAGAGTCTGTTTCAAAAACGAAACAAAACAAAACACAATAACAAAAACACTTTAAATGAGTTTGTTCTGAGGAGCAGACCCAGGGTTGGAGAAGAATAGAGCAGGAATTACTGCTCCTCAGTGTAAATTCGTCACCGCCAGTTATTTTTTTAATCCATCCTTGGCTTTACTGTAATAAAAGTGAAAAATTATTTTAAAAAATTTTATGTGAAAAATTTAAAGGATAAATTTATGAAAGTATATTTTTGTAATTCTAGGGTGAGCAAGCCACAAAACTTGGAAGCCATGAAAAAAGAAAAGATACACAGATTTGAGTTCATAAAAATTAAAAATATGTGTACAATGAAAGACACCATAAATGAAAACACAGTCACAGACTGTAGAGGACCCAGCAGGAAGAGATGAGGAGAGGGAGATGCAGCTTTGTGACTCAGGAAGCACACGTGGTGCAGAGGCTGTTGCAACACTGTAGGGGCTTTACCCCTGAGCAAGATGATCTCTGTGGAAACGAAGATTCCATCTTTCCACTCTTGACCTCAGAGCCACTTCACCTCCTCAGCTGATAAAGCCGGCCTGAGCTCAAACTTCCTACCCTTCCTTCCAGCATCCACAGGGAAGGCTGGGCTGGCTCCAGGCAGTGGCCTCAGAATTACTGTAAGTGCTGCCATTTGCAGGTTGCCTACTCAGGTCCCACGGTGCTAGCCTGACTGCTGGGAAAACCCGTTTCCCACAGTGCCACGCAAACAAAACCCGTTATTGCACTGACAAAAATTTTCAGGGGAGTTTTTCATGTTCTAACATTACCCTCCCATGGAGTTTAGAAGTTCATTTTTAGATGTGGCTGCAGTCTCGGCAGTGAAGGATAACAAGAAGCCTTCTGACCATTTCAATACAATTCCCCAGCATCTTCACACTGTTTTCTGTCACAGAATATGGTGGCAGTGACCGTCAGCTTCTCTGTGGAGGGTTGAAATGCTCCTGGCTCCTTTCCCTACTTTAACCCAGCATGTCTATAAGGCTTGCACCCCGCATAGGGCGGCTGATCTAGGCTTTAAGGCTATGGTGCTCCCCAGGAGTGCCACAGTCTGCTAAAGCTGGCAGCAAATGTCATCAAAGTGGAAGAGTTCACCTCTTCATCTTAAAATGTTGTCACGTTCTTTCTGGTTCTTTGAGATGGAAATCACCAAAATGCTAAAATGAAGAGAAATGGACATTCAGAGCTAGCCCTCATTCAGAGTGAGGGCCCTCTTCTTACTGCCCACTGCCCACTCTCCCTCCTATACTTGGCATCTTACTCTTCCTGCCTGTGACTCTTGACACACTGTCCCCCAACTTCCTTGGCTGCCTTTCCCCATTCTCTCTGCCCATCTAAACATCTTTCTTCCTCAAAGGACCAGGCCAAATGCCACTTCCCCAAGAAGCTTTCCTGACTCTTCTAAATACCCATCTGCTCTTTCCCTTCTCTGAGGTCCTATGTCTGTGCCACTCATTTGGCACCAATCCAATCCCTCCCCACCCACCCACCCCCAAATTTATTGAGTGCCTACTATGTGCCTGGAAGGGTTCAAACACTGGAGAAGCAAAATGGTTTGACCAGGAGAGATAGGACAATGTGGACAGATCCTAAGAAAAAGAAACAGCAGAAAAAGAGCAGGGCAGCTAGCTGAATTTAAGTCTGCAGTGTGGCGAAAATGCCAACAACATATTGCGAGATATGAGTGGCAACATGACATACCATGGCCAGAAATTATCTTTTTGGATTCTTTCTACATGAACCCAGATCCTTATTGAAATATTACTTCCAACTTCAAACTAAATGTGGACAGGATCCGGCAGAAAGTAACAAACAATAACAAAAAGGATGCTAAACCAGGTAGCTCAGAGAACAGAGGAATGGGGAGCCGAGATGTTTTAGACGGGCCAAGTGGTTTTGAGGCATTTGGTAATGATCCTCTGTGGCTTTGAGGTGTGTCTGTTTCTTTGTTTTGAGCTAGTCAGGGACATAAATGCCCTCTACATCTGTAGGCGACCAAACTGGAGAAAATAATCTACATGTAAGCAGGATAAATTTTGATTGTGTTTAAGGAAAACTTTTTTTGTGTTGAAGCTGGAAAAGGTGACTTTCAAAGAAGGTTGCAAATTTTTATTGCCTGATGCTTTAAGAAGAGAAGAGACAAATCCTGTTTTGGAAAAACAGAGGTTTCTCTGCCTGAGAGTATGGAACTGTGGTGGGATCCCGGGCCGTCCACGATTCTAGGATCTGAGGCATTACATGTCACTGCCACTGGCTGCCACTCCCCAGCCCTGACACACTGTCCACCAGAACCACTAACAAAGTTATAAAAGTCACCCTTTTCAGTTTTCTATTTCATTTTCCCTGCCCCCTGAGAAACAGGAACCAAGGACCAGGCAGTAGGAGAAGCCAGACATAATCTATGCTTTCAAAGTGGGCCACCATGACGTGAATGAATTAGAGCTGAAGGGTCATGGAGGCAGCCTGTTCCTCCTCCCTCCCTTCTCCCCAGCTCTGACCCCTACTTCTTCCTTTTTGTGTATTATTCTGAAAAATAAATCAAACAGTTGCCATTTGTTTTATATTACGTTGGTCCACAACGTCAAAGGTCATGGTTTCCAGATTTCGGAAAAGGAGTTTGATTCTGTTCCTAAAATTAAAGAGAAATTGCAAGACTTGAATGGAAAGGGGAAGTTCCCCTTCACTAACTCTTTCTAGAAGGGTCAACATTTAAAACTTAACCTGTGGCCGGGTGTGGTGGCTCACGCCTGTAATCCCAGCACTTCGGGAGGCCAAGGAGGGGGGATCACTTGAGGTCAGGAGTTTGAAACTAGCCTGGCCAACATGGCAAAACCCCATCTCTACTAAAAATTAAACAATTAGCTGGGCATGGTGGTGGGTGCCTGTAATCACAGCTACTCCGGAGGCTGAAGCATGAGAATTGCTTGAACCTGGGAGGCGGAGGTTTCAGTGAGCTGAGATTGAACAATTGCACTCCAGCCTGGGCAACCGAGTGAGACTCTGACTCGAACAAACACACAAACAAACAAAAACCAAAAAAGTTAACCTCGTGTGGATATTTACCTATGATTTGAATACGAGAAGGATTTGACCACTTGAGGGTCTGATTTATACAAGTACCACATGATGAAGAACAGGATTTTATGGAGTGAAGATCCTTAGCAGCACTCTCCGACTGAATCTCTCCGGAGCCTGAATTGATTTCTCCAGTGGCCACTGGTAGAAGTTGAGTGACTCCTCCAATAGCCCCAGACACAACTAGGAAATGTGCCTAAACTGGCTGCCATTTGAAACCTTTTGGTGTCCTTTTTTAGATGCACCACCCTAAACTTCAGGAGTTCTCTCCAGAGAGTAATTTTAGGAATGAATGCCAGAGACCAAGGAATGAGGGACTGTTGCCTCATCAGAGGGAGAAGGAGCTAGCTGGAAAAACGAGAGGAACAAAATGTCCCCTGACTAGATTTTTCTTTACCCTTTGTCTCAAGGACTCTTCTAGAAACAGAAATGAGAGTAGATTCATGTATGTTTGCCCAGGTTGACCCCAATGGAGGGATTGTGGGGCAGAGGCCGCATGAAAGAAAGATAACTTCAGTAGGGCTCTCCAAACTTTTGGTTTCAGGAGCAGTCACTTTTTACTTCCTAGAAACTGTATTTTCACCTACTGAGAGTCTAGCAGGCAGTGAAGTCCCCTTAGGATGGGACCGTGGGCAGGAGGATTGATGTTTCATTGCAAACCCTGGAAGCGGAACTTGGGACTCAGCTGGCCAGCTGAGCTTCTCTTCCTGTGGGAAATCCCAGCAAAACCAGGAGAAAGGGAGCAACAGAGGTCATCTGCTAGGAAATGTACCAAAGAAGATTTGAAAAGTACTGGTGGATCTCCAGAGCAAAGGCTGGAAAGCCCTGACCTACAGGAGCAGGCTACTGCATTGTTGGGAGGGGCAGGATTCACATCCACATGGACTTCCCTCGGGTCTCTTTCCGCTCTGCAGGGAAGGGTGGAAGCTGCTCCTAGGGTTTTTTTTTTTCTTCTTTGAGATGGAGTATGGGTCTGTCACCCAGGCTACAGTGTAGTGGCATGATCTTGGCTCACTGCAACTTCTGCCTCCCAGGTTCAAGCGATTCTCCTGCCTCAGCCTCCCGAGTAGCTGGGATTACAGGCTTGCACCACCACGCCCAGATAATTTTGTATTCTTAGTAAAGAGGAGGTTTTGCCATGTTGGCCAGGCTGGTCTTGAACTCCTGACCTTGTGATCCGCCTGCCTCGGCCTCCCAAAGTGCTGGGATTACAGGTGTGAGCCACCACACCCGGCCACTCCTAGGTTTTAAAACACCAGTTTGTATCCACTTACCTCTTTTGCTCCTCTCCATATAGTCTCCCATCTCTACCTCTTGCTATATTTGATTACTACCTCTTGTTAGAATTACAATGCATATCTTAGATTTTTCTTTAAATACAACTATTAGAGTGTCATCAAGAAGAGACTTAACCCTCTTTGGGGGCAGGGTATAGAATATTTATTTATTTATTTATTTAGAGACAGGGTCTCACTCTGTCACTTAGGCTACTGTGCAGTTGTGTGACCCTAGCTTATTGTAACCTCAAACTCTCAGGCTCAAGCAATCCTCCTGCCCCAGCCTCCTCAGTAGCTGGGACTACAGGTGTGCACCACCACACCTGGATAATTTTATTTATGTATTTATTTTGCAGAGACAGGGTCTCACTTTGTTGCACAGGTTGGTCTTGCACTCCTGGACTCAAGTGATCCTCCCACCTCTGCCTCCCAGCATACTAGGTTTATAGGCATGAGTCACTGTACCCAGCAAATATTTTAAAAATCAGACTCAAGAGGTTCATATCTTTAATAGATGTTTAGTCTATCACGTAATTTCAATTTTTTTCTAAGTGACAGTAGAAGGAATGGAAGAAGTCCTGGCTGGGAGTTCAAGAGGCCAGGCCCACTTCTCTTCACGTGTGAAACTGAGTTATATAAACTCTGAGTAACTGTCTTCACTGGCCTCAGCTTCCTCCCTAGAAAGTTATTGCCAGCCAGGCACGGTGACTCATGCCTACAATCCCAGCACTTTGGGAGGCTGAGGCAGGTGGATCACTTGAGGTCAGGAGTTCAAGACCAGCCTGGCCAACATGGTGAAATCCCCTCTCTACTAAAAATACAAAAATTAGCCGGGCGTGGTGGCAAGCACCTGAAATCCCAGCTACTTGGGAAGCTGAGGCAGGAGAATTGATTGAACTTGGGAAGTGGAGGTTGCAGCAAGCTGGGATCACACCACTGCCCTCAGGCCTGAGGGACAGAGCCAGACTCCGTCTCAAAAAAAAAAAAAAGAAAAAAGAAAAAAGGAAAAAAAGAAACTGTCGTCAACTGAGAATTGACAAGTTTATAAATCTGGAAAGGAGAGCTTTATTTTTCATAAAGGGTTGCAGACCGCAGGGTGTCCGTTCTCAGTCTGGGAAGTATAGCCTTCCAGCCAGAAGCCAAAAAGAGGCACTTCGAGGGAAGGGCAAAGGGAACAGGAATGTATGCTGAGCAGAGCGGCCAAATACACATATGTATTTATTTATGTATTTATTTATTGAGACAGGGTCTCACTCTGTCACCCAGGCTGGAGTGCAGTGGCACAATCTCAGCTCACTTCAACCTCTACCTCCCGAGTTCAAGCGATTCTTACGCCTCAGCATCCCAAGTAGCTGGGATTACAAAAATACACGTATTTAATAAGCTATAGGAGAAATCATGAATATTTATGAAAGGAGAAACATGTGCATGTGCAATTGAGCTTCATGCCCCTTTAAGGTGTGCCTTGTACAAAAAATGACAGCATCAGCATGATCTGAGGGTGGAGTTCTCGGCCCTCTGATGTTAAAAGGTGAAGCAGAGGACACAAAAACCCTCGCTGCAGGTCCTCTGTAGACTGGCCAAAACCAATCTGTGACTGGTGGTCTCTTATCAGGACAGAATGATGGTCAGTTGTGTGTCAAAACTGCAAAAGGAAGGGACAGCAGTCATGTGGTTGGTTGAAATCAGCGGTGGAGTCTGAGCCTGTTTTCACTGATGAGCTGATCTTCTGGATGCCGCTCTCTGAACACCCTGACTGAGCTGATAACATTAACTCTCTCATAGGTGCCAACCATGTACCTTGACCGTTCTCTCTTTCCACACTCTCACAGCCTCGTGCCATTGTCCTGTACAGTGTCTCCTCTCCTCATGTGATTTTTGCCCTACCTCTGTAGCTGCAAGAAGCACCAAGCATGTGCTTGGCTGGCACATTTTATTTATTTATTTATTTGTATTATTTTTGAGTCAGAGTTTTGCTCTTGTTGCCCAGACTGGAGTGCAATGGTGCGATCTTGGCTCACTGCAACCTCTGCCTCCCCTGTTCAAGCAATTCTCCTGCCTCAGCCTCCCAAGTAGCTGGGATTACAGGCACCCGCCACCACGCCCAGCTAATTTTTGTATTTTTAGTTAAGATGGGGCTTCACGCTGTTGGCCAGGCTGGTCTCGAACTCCCGACCTCAGGTGATCCGCGCGCCTCGGCCTCCCAAAGTGCTGGGATTACAGGCGTGAACCACCGCACCAGACTGGCTGGCACATTTTAGATACTGTATTAGTCAAGGTTCTTCTGAGAAACAGAACTGATAGGATGGACACACACACGCACATGCAGAGAAAGAGAGTTTACTTTGAGGAATTGGCTTATACCATTGTGGAGGCTGGTAGGTTTGACAGGGTAGGCCAGCAGGCTGAAGACCAGGAAAGAGTTGCAGCTCGAGTCTAAAGGCAGTCTGCTAGCAGAATTCTCTCTTCTTTGGGGGAGGCAAGTCTTTTTTCTATTAAGGCTTTCAACTGATTGGAATGAGGCTCATCCACATTAGGGAGAGTAATCTGCTTTACTCAAAGGCTACTGATTTAGATGTGAATCTCATCTTAAAAAATACCTGCACAGAAACATCTAGAACAATGTTTGACCAAATATCTAGGTACTGTGGCCTATCCAAGCTGACAAAATTAGCCATCACAGATGCTCACTAAATCTTCTTGAATTGAATTGAAAACACAGGATATGTGAGCAGCTGGGATTCCTGTTTCTCCTGTACTAGCTTTCTTCTGCTTTCTTCATTTTCCTTCATTTAAATTCATTTTAACAAATGTATATAGAGGTCTAACCTGTAGTATGTTTTTCTTTAAGCTTTTTTGCTATTTTGTGTCTGCTAGTAAGTCCAAGCGGCCCTGCCTATCAACCATTTCTTGTTCAACCAACTCCCTTTTCTTTCACTTTTTTTTTTTTTTAAGCTCCGATTATTCAGCTAGGCAGTCATGTATGTATAATCCACATATTCAGGCCCCAAAGTGGCAAAGAGTTAATTCCTGTTTTTTGATTCTGTGCTTCCATTTGCCTTCTGTTGAAGCAGTTTTAGCCACGGTGTGGTAGAGGAGCTGACCGCTAGGGCCTTAGACTTTTTTGTGTCAAATTGGAAGGGAGTTTATTCTAAAAGCATGACCTTATGTGAACATTTAGAATCAATTACGGTCATAATACTATTGCAAATGAGACAGACACACTTACAATGTAAAAGTAAGTAGTTTTATTTACAGGATATAAAATTGCATACACAAAATTATTCCATTTTTGTTCAAAAAACATGTACATAAAATAAAGACTGTAAATATATACAACCTGAATCATGAACTGTGGATGGTTTCTATTTTGTCTGTTTTCTAAAATTTCTTCATACACATAATATACAAAAATGCTTATTGCAAGCATTAAGCTTCCCTTTCTCTCTCTTCCTACTCCCTGACAACTCTCTCATCCTCATCCTCAGAGATAACTGTAATCATTATTAGTAATTTGATATTTATCCTTCTATCCATTTTATACACATATACGTGCATTTGCACATGCACACACACAGAGCTTTTCTCACGAATATAAATAAGGCCATATATATTCATCTTTTTAAATCTTTTTAATTTTTCGTCTGTTTGTTTTGAGATGGAGTCTTGCTCTGTTGCCCACGCTGGAGTGCAATGGCGCGATCTTGGCTCACAGCAGCCTCTGCCTCTGGGGTTCAGTGATTCTCCTGCCTCAGCCTCCCAAGTAGCTGGGACTACAGGCCTGCACCATCATGCCCGGCTAATTTTTGTGGTTTTAGTAGAGACAGGGTTTTACCATGTTGGCCAGGCTGGTCTTGAACTTCTGACCTTAGGTGATTCACCCACCTTGGTCTCCCAAAGTGCTGGGATTACAGGCGTGAGCCACCATGCCCAGCCTAAAATTTTGTTTTTTTTTCAGTTAAGTGTCTCTAAGCTCTTCCCATGTGAGCATGTCTATGTCTACCTCACGGTTTTAAGCAGCTCCATAGTTTTTCCATAAATAGTTATGTCACAATTTAGGGGAAGGAAATGAATACTCCCCTGTAGATGGATATTGAGGATATTTCCAATTTTCTGCCATTGGGAACATTTTGTGCAGAACATCCAGAAACATTTATATTTGTGAATGTGTGTGGGTATTTCTTTTAGAACATTTTGACTACAATTATACATTACTTTTATTATAAAAAGTTACTGTACTTATCTTCAAACTCATCAAGTTGTATACGCTAAATATGTACCGCTTTTTGTATGCCAGTCATATCTCAATAAAGTTATTTAAGAAAACATATAAACACTTGTTTTGGTAATTTTAAAAATAGTTAGCAGCCTAAAAGTAAGAAAACTTGGGTACTCCAGAGGAGCAGGGGCTGTCAGGGCCTAGCACATACTTACACAGCAGGTGTTTAATGTCTGAAGAATGTATAAAGATCTTTCTTGTAAGTGACAAGTTTGTTAAGAACAGTGTCATTGTTCCTACCTTATATATGAAGTGTCTGAAGGATCTTAGAGATCAGGTCCAAGGCCTACAAGTTTATTTCTCAGCAAGAGCCTCAACATAGCAATTGATTCAGTATTGGTGAGTAATGAAGATGCCTATGATATGTCTTCCTCAATAAAACTAAGAGCAAGGAACCAAGTATGCAATATATTTGTCTTTCTAGGACCTATGCTAATGCCTAGCACCTAGTAAGATGCCAAGTAACTATTGGTTCTTTTTGGCAGAACAACATTCACTGTTTCCTTCGCAAACAAACACTGGTTTTTGTAAAAGAACCTACCACTATCTTTCAGGGAAGACGTGTCTATCATTGATCTAAGGGAAACATCATAATCCAACCTGCCTGCCAGGAATTGGTTTAGACTTCTGGAGGATCTTTGAGAATAGTTTCTTTATCTTGAAAGAAGAGACACTCTCTTTTTGCACTGGACACTGTCTATAACTGCAACTGCAATGTATTATTATGCATACACATTATCTTGACTGCAATATAATCATAAATATATAATCTGAAATAATCAAAGCTAAACAAAAATTTTCAAAGGAATTAACAGTAAGTGATTAATAGGCAAGGCCTCTTGGACTCACTAGCAGACACAAAATAGCAAAATGGTTTAAACAAAAACACACCGAAGGATAGGACCTCTATACACATTTGATAAAATGAATTAAAATGGGGAAAAATGTGATCTTGTGCCAGTTAAAAACGTCAGTCTGGGGATAAAAATAACTGAAGATAGTAGGTCAGAAAGATAAGAAGAACAGGGCCTTTGATGATAGTATTGAGTTGCTGAATTAACCCTGGGACTTCTTACCTTTAGACATTTTGTTACATAAGATAATAAGTGTCTTTATTATTTAAGCCTGGTGAGTATGTGGTGTTTTGGGGGTGGGGAAGAGTGATGTTATTTGCCATTATTTGGAACCAGAAACATGCTAACTGATAAATTATCCTGTTGGTTTACACGACAATGTCCTTGATGCCCCAGAAACATTTTCTAATTTTGACAGAGGAGAAAGGATGTCAGTAGGTGTTAACTAATGTGAAAAGAAGGTAGAATGGCTCATGTGTGTGATGGAGATGAGAACTGGGAATACAGAGAGGTATCTGATCTGGTAGTAATTTTTTCTTGCATGACTACTACATTGATAAGCACTGTGCTAAAATTTTTCAATTAATTATTTCATGCAATCTTCAAACCAACTTTATGAAATATGTACTATTATTTTTCCTACTTTACAACAGAAAGTGAAGCTTAGCAAGATGAAGTGACTTGTCTAAAGTCACTTACTCAAGCTAGTGTTTTTTGTTGTTGTTGTTTGTTTTTGTTTTGTTTTGTTTTTTTTTGAGATGGAGTCTCACTCTGTTGCCCAGGCTGGAGTGCAGTGGTACGATCTTGGTTTACTGCAACCTCCACCTCCCGGGTTCAAGTGATTCTCCTGCCTCAGCCTCCCGAGTAGCTGGGATTACAGGCACCCACCACCATGCCCGGCTAATTTTTTGTTTTTAGTAGAGACTGGGTTTCACCATGTTAGTCAGGCTGGACTCGAACTCCTGACCTCGTGATCCACCCGCCTTGGCCTCCCATAATGCTGGGATTACAGGCATGAGCCACCGTGCCTGGCCCCCAAGTGTTATCACAAGGATTTGAAACCAGATAGCATGGATGTGTAAGGAGTCCATGCTAATGGTCGCAAGTTCATAGGCACCATAAAGTTCAAAGCAAACAAATTGCTAACAACCCCAGTTTTTCTGTTTTGTTTTTGTTTGTTTGTTTGTCTGTTTGTGTTTTGAGATAGGATCTTGCTTTGTCTTCCAGGCTGGAGTGCAGTGGCACAATCTCAGCTCACTGCAACCTCTGCCTCCTGGGCTCAAGCAATCCTCCCAACTCTGCCTCCTGAGTAGCTCAGACCACAGGCGCATGCCTGGATAATTTTTGTATTTTTTGTAGAGAACAGGTTTCGCCATGTTGCCCAGGCTGGTCTCGAACTCCTGGTCTCAAGCAGTCTGTCCACCTCGGCCTCCCAAAGTGCTGGGATTACAGGCATGAGCCACTGTGCCCAGCCCCAGTTATTCTTTACATTTAAGGCAAAAACAAAAAATCACCCTTTCCCATGGATTCTCACAGAAAGATCACTATATAATATGAACAATATCCTCAGCAGACATCTTAAGCTGAAACTGTGTTGAGTTGTATCAGGATGCTTATTATTCGAAATGTCTCTTACTACGGAACTTGCTTTGACTGCATCCTCAGAGGCTGAAAATCTTTGATAGTTGAAAGAACGAAGGATGTGCCATCCCCAAATATGCCATATAATATATTGATTATTTCGAGTTGAAAACATTAAAGAAATTATAGTTTCAGAAAGGGTGAGTAAAACTGAGGTCTGACCTGATAAGGCCTCACACTTAATTTGCCTCGCTTGCTTTTAGTCCCTTGTTTCTAGTCAATTTTAAAACCTGCATAGCTAAAAGTCACGTAGCTATACAATACATAACTAAATTCCACTTGCCTCCTTAGAGATAACTTCTCTGATAGGACACCATGGAAATGATTGCTTAAGTTATTTTTCAGGAACTTAGAATCAGTTCTTGTCCAGTTCAAGCCACCAGCCCTTCATTTGCACCTGCATAAGTGTCCAATGGGTGACCTTTTGACATCAGAAGGCCCAAAACTCCACCCTCAGATCATGCTAACATCGTGATTTTGTGAACATGTGTTCTATGAACAGCCATGAAGCTTGACTATGCTTGCTCAGATTACCGATTGCCTGTTTTCCTTACCTCATCTTTTTGGGCACCTTGGACCACCTTCCTCCCCTAACCTATAAGCATCCCTAAAATTCCATCTTTGGAAAGGCAGATTTGAGGCCTGTTCTCCAGTCTCCTGGCCTGGTTGCCTTGTGAATACGCCCTTTCTCTACTGCAAAACTCATGCGCCTCAGTGATTGGCATACTGTGTGAAAGGCAAATGAACCTGGTTCCCTAACAGGAGCTGAACTGTCTCTTCCTACATGTAGCCAGCAATAAAGATTCCTCTAGGAGAGGTATGTTCTCCACGCCAGAGTGAGAAAATAACCCTATATCCAGAGATTTGGAACTGGAGGTGGCATTTGGACTGGAATAAACATTCTTGCAAAGTAACCATTATCTTCCACCTGTTTTACACCCCACCCCCCATATATCTTCTAGGGGCTCCCCCAGAAATTTTTACCACCTTAGCCAGATTTTCTTTGTCCTGTCATTTCTTCTTCAATTTATCACTCTTTTTCTAAAAAGTATAAAAGCATCTTGCTTTGGCCACTTTCTTCAGGATTCAGTCTCTTAACATCCCCGTGTACATGTACAATTAATAAAATTTGTATACTTTTCTCTTGTTAATCTGCCTAGTGTCAATTTGGCTTCTCGATGCAGCTGATTAGCCCACTAAAAGCTAAAGGGTGTGGGGGGTTGAGGGTGATCTCTGCCTCCCTTACTGGTGAACTTGATTTTTGTAAAAACTCAAAAGTCACTTAGGCTAGAGTTGGAGATGGAGATGGGGATTCACTGGGAACGTCTCAAGAGAATGTTTTAAAGTAATGGAAATATTCCATATTTTGATTATGGTGTAAGGGCATTTCATTATATATAAATTAGATATCAATTTTTTAAAAAGCTCTCAGACCAAAGCTAGTCATTACAGCAAGAAAACAGGCATAGCAAATTTAAAACTTTGGAGAAATACATAGAATACTTGCATATGGTGATTCTGATTTGCTTTAAAAGTGGCATGATTAATGTATTTAGACGAAAATAATCTTCGTTTTTCTTTGCTTTTATTTACGATCAGGATAAAATAATTCTACGCTGCTGCCAAATAAAAGATGAGTTAAAATTAACTAACTGGATCCTTAACAACCATTCTAAGAGGCAGATATTATTATCCCACTTTATGCGTGAAGGCCCAGAACCCGGGCAAGGGCGGCGCACTCAGTACGCTCTTCCAAGCATCTGGGCACACCCGGTCCACTACAGCCCTACAGAGTCGGACGTGAGCACGGGCGAAGGCGTCAGCCGGGTCTACGCGGGAGTCACTGACCACACCCGGGCGAGAGCCGGCTTTCCGGTGCCGCCACATTCCGGGCACCAGGCTCCGGGCCCTTCAGAGCATTTGGGGCGGGCGACGGAGGTCCTGTCCACTCTCGCTTGGGTGCAGAAGGGCGCGGCGGTGCCGGGAAGCCGCCTTGGAAGTTCCAAGATTAGCTCAAACTCCGCGCGGCCGAGCGCAGGTGCTGGGGCGCTCGCCGCCTCCACTCTGACCTGGGGACAGTCCCGGAAGCCGGGGACCTGGCTCCGCCCCAGCTCGCGCCGTCGCCCACCGGCAGCAGCCAGGCCTCTTCCCCGGTCCCAGGAGCCCGCGCCGCGCCCTTCGCTCGCGCGTTCCAGTCCAGGCTACGAGCAGGTACCGCCCCCCGGCCCTCGGCCCCGCGCTCCCCTCCCCGGCCCCTGGCTGGCGGGGCCGTGAGGATTCCCACCCAGTCTTGCAAAGCGCGAGAGCTTGTCAACCGCCCCGTTTCTCTCCAAAGCCGGGCATGGCTCGGAAGCAGCTGATCAGATCTTAGTTCTGAATGTATAGTTCGGGTGCGAGAATGTGACCCGTGAATGTTCTGAGGAGTTAAGGAATTGCAGCGTTCTGAAAGCGAACGTTAAAGGCAATTTACAAACGAAAAAAGATGCCGCTCTTCTTCCCCCATCCCAGCTTGCAACTCACCGAAACACACATTAGGGTGGAGCCAGAAGGAATTACGGAAAGTACAATGAGGACATTGAGATGGAGGGTATGGGGGGTTAACAGTTAGTCTTCAGAAGCCAAGAAGCGGAGCTAGTGTCTGAAAATCACAGCGCAGGACGGAACTTCAGGGAGCCTATACCTCCCCACTACCCCTCCAATTTACAGATGGGGAAACCGCGGTCCCGAGTGTCTGTTCTCCCACAACTCTGTCTCGGCAGAGTCAGGTCTAATAGCCCAGAACCTCAGTGCCTAGGCTTCACTGTAAATAATAAGCGACGTAAATAACATTTACAAATATCCTTTGTGAGCAGAAACAGCATTACCAGTAACTGGGTACTAGAACGCATCCGTCTTCGTCGTTTACTCCTCCAGGGGCTCCCTAGCCTGCATTCCATGGACAACAGCAGTGCAGCTGCAGAAGCACTTCTGGAAGCCCCGTGACTTGAACTAGACCTTGAGTAAATAGGGTTTAGATAAATGGAGGGGAGGGAAAAGTTTCACCTGAGGGGAGAACGAGCTAGTCTGCCGGACCCTTATAAAAGTATTGGCCTGGATGGGATGGAGGGCTTTGACCTGAAAGCCACAGGGAGTAGGGAACCCTGGGGAATTGGCTGAAAGAGGGGGGCTCTTAGGAAATGCACCAACAGGGAAGCCAGCGCTTTACCAGGGATTTCATTCATGGTGGGTATATTATTAGTCGAGATTCTAATTCTCTAGAAGCTGATCATTTCTAAGAGAAACAATATTTAAACATTGCTGTCGAAGGAAAGGTTGTGGGGATAAAATGTTCTAGTTCTAAAACAGAACACCCATTTTCCCTGGTTGTATATGAATAATACAAATACGTCAAAAATCAAGCTTACTATGTGCCAAGCACTCTAATAACTTATTTATTTATTTATTTATTTATTTGAGACAGAGTCTCCCTCTGTTGCCCAGGCTAGAGTGCAGTGGTGCAGTCTCAGCTCACTGCAGCCTCTGCCTCCTGGGTTCAAGCGATTCTCCTGCCTCAGCCTCCCTAGTAGCTGGGGTTACAGGCACACACCACCATACTCAGCTAATTTTTGAATTTTTAGTAGAGATGGGGTTTCACCCTGTTGGCCAGGCTGGTCTCAATCTCCTGACCTCAGGTGATCCACCCACCTCGGCCTCCCAAAGTGCTGGGATTACAGGCGTGAGCCACCGTGTCCAGCCAACTTTATGAAATTTAATTTGTTTATTCCTAACAACAAATCCAGGAGGTTGTTACTTTTTAAAATCAGTGCCATTTTACAAATGTGGAGGCTGAGGCACCCAGAGGTTGCCCAAGGTAAGAAAATCTGGGCTGAGGCTGAGTGGCGTGATGCCAAGCATCCTGGCTTGGCTGGAATCAGAAGATTTGGGTTCCAGTACTTCCACTCCTCTTGTTTTGTGAATTTAGCTTATCTGAGCCTTCATTTTCTTATCTGTGAAATGCATACTGTAATCCCTCCCTACTAGTGAGACAATGAATGTGCAGGTGCTTTGTGAACTACACATTGTGACACCAATAGGAAGTGTAAAGCCTTGCACTTCTAAGGCCAAATCCCAGCTAAGAAGAGAAAATGATGAGCTGGGTTTGACTTGCAGAATTTAATGGGCTTACTACTCACCAAGAGGCAAGAGATACAGTTGTAGTTATAATGATAGACTTTGGAGTCAGATGAACCTATGTTAGGATCCCAGCCGTGCCACTTATTAGCTCTGTGACCTGAGACAAGTCACTGAACATTTCTGAAACTGCGTTATCTCCATGATCCTCCACTTGCTCATACATAAATTGGGCTTTACTTTCTTCATAGAGCAGTGAGGAGGATTACATGAGATGCCCCTGATACAATGCCTGCAAGTAGTGAGTGCTCAATAAAACATAGCTGTAGCCGTTGTTTTTTCTGATTCTTCTTCATCCTCATCTTGTTTCCTTTGTCTTAATTTTCCCACGAAGACACCCTCTCCAGAGCCCAGCAAGTGTGAGGGACTGATGGAGAAGTATGTGGCTGCTATGGTGCTAAGTGCAGCTGGAGATTCCCTGGGGTACTACAATGGGAAGTGGGAGTTCCTCCAGGATGGGGAGAAGATACACCGGCAGTTGGCCCAGCTGGGCGGCTTGGATGCCCTAGATGTGGGAAGGTGGAGAGTTAGTGATGACACAGTGATGCACTTGGCCACAGCAGAAGCTCTTGTGGAAGCTGGGAAAGCCCCTAAGTTGACTCAACTGTATTACCTCCTTGCTAAGCATTACCAAGATTGCATGGAAGACATGGATGGACGGGCACCAGGTGAGCACAGCCAGTGGGAGGTACAAGGAAGGCAAAGAATAAAGCAGACTCGAGGAAATCATTAACAATGTTGATGGAGATTTAAATAACAAAGAAACAATAGTGTTTCTAAATGTGATAAAAATAGAAACAACAGCGTGGTGGTGGCTCATACCTGTAATTCCAGCTCTTTGGGAAGCCAACGTGAGAGAATCACTTGAGCCCAGGAGTTCAAGACCAGCCTGAGCAATATCCTGAGACCCTGTTTCTAGAATGGGGTAGCCAATCCCTGTTCTAGAGACAGGTACTGGTCCATGGCCTGTTAGGAACTGGGGCACACAGCAGGAAGTGAGCGATGGGCGAAGGAGCATCATCACCTGAGCTCTGCCTCCATCAGATCAGTGGCGCATTAGATTCTCATAGGAGCCTGAACCCTGTTGTGAACTGCACATGGGAGGGATCTAGATTGTGGGCTTCTTATGAGAATCTAATGTCTGATGATCTGTGGGGGAACAGTTTCGTCCCAAAAGCTCCCCCAACCAACCCCGTCCATGGAAAAATTATCTTCTGTAAAACCGGTCACTGGTGCCAAAAACGTTGGGGACTACCACTCCAGAAAAAATTTTTAAAACATTAGCCAGGTGTTGTGGCACATACCTGTAGTCCCAGCTACTTGGGAGGCTGAGGTAAGAGGATTGCTTGAGCCCAGGAGGTCGAGGCTGCAGTGAGCTGGGATCATGCCACTGCGTTCCAGCCTAAGTGACAGAGCAAGACCCTGACTCTAAAAAATAAAGAAATAAATAGAAAGAACCTAAATCTCTCATAATTAATTAAGCTGACACATTTGGAACCATTTAAAATTATTCAGGGTGACTGTAGTCAATAACAAGGTATTGTATATTTCAAAATAACCAAGAGAGTAAATTTCAAATGTCTCGCCACAAAAAATAAGTGAGGCAATAGATATGCTAATTAGCTTGATTTGATCATCCCGCGTTGTTTACATATATCAAATCATCACATTATACCAAATAAATATATGTAATTATGATTTGTCAATTAACATTAATAAAAATTTAAAATTTGCAAATAATATTTACTAATACTGAAAGGTATTATTATACACCAATAGGTTGTAAAATAATATGTATGTTATGAACCTACCGTCCTTTAAAAAATAGATCTTGTGGGGCCATGTGCTGTGGCTTACACCTGTAATCCCAACACTTTGAAAGGCCGAGGGGAGAGGATTGCTTGAGTCCAGGAGTTTGAGACCAGCCTGGTCAACATAGCAAAAGCCTGTCTTTAAAAAAATTTTTTTTGAATGGCCAGTTGTAGTAGCAGGCACCCATAGTCCCAGCTCCTCGGGAGGCTGAGATGGGAGGCTTCCTTGAACCCAGGAGGTCCAGGCTGCAGTAAGCCATGATTGCACTGCTGCACTCCACCCTGGGTGACAGAGTGAGTAAGACCCTGTCTCTAAAAAAATTTTTTTCTTTTTTGAGATGGAGTCTCACTCTGTTGCCCAGGCTGGAGTGCAGTAGCACAATCTCGGCTCACTGCAACCTCTGCCTCCCAGGTTCAAGCGATTCTCCTGCCCCAGCCTCCCGCGTAGCTGGGATTACAGGCATGCACCACCATGCCTGGCTAATTTTTGTATTTTTAGTAGAGATGGGGTTTCACCACGTTGGCCAGGCTGGTCTCGAACTCCTGACCTTAGTTGATCCATCTGCCTCAGCCTCCCGAAGTGCTGGGATTACAGGCATGAATCACCATGCCCGGCCAAAAAAATTTTTTTTAAAAAATAGATATGTATTTCTGTGTTGAGAAAGGTCTTGAAGAACATATACAAAGATTACTAATTATATTTGGGTTATGGGAGTATTTATAGTTTTTTATTTTTACTTATTTGTATTTCTAAGTTTTCTGTGATGAATAAGTAAAAAGAAAAATGTGTATTTTTTATTTTTAAAGAAAAATGCGGCTGGGCACGGTGGCTCACGCTTGTAATCCCAGCACTTTGGGAGGCCAAGGTGAGCAGATCACCTGAGGTCAGGAGAGACTAGCCTGACCAACATGGTGAAACTCCGTCTCTACTAAAAATAAAAAAATTAGCTGGGCGTGATGGTGCACACCTGTAATCCCAGCTACCCAGGAGGCTGAGGCAGGAGAATCGCTTGAACCCTGGAGGCAGAGGTTGCAGTAAGCCAAGATCGCACCATTGGACTCCAGCCTGGGCTACAGAGTGAGACCCCATCTCAAGAAAAAAAAATGCAAATGGTTTTCTAGAGACTTCTGGCCACAGGTTTGCTCACAAGTGGTTCTTGCCCACTTCAGCAACTTGTCACAGCCACTTGGGCCACCAGGTGATTTTCTCTGGCCCATCTGACCTACCTCTCCTATTTGAGGCTACTAGGGCTGCCATAACAAAATGGCATAGATTGAGTGGCTGAAGCAATGGAAATTTATCTCTCACAGCTCTGGAAGCTGGAAATCCAAGTCAGGGTATTGACAGGCTTGCTTTCTTCTGAGGCCTCTCTCCTTGGCTTGCAGACGGCTGCCTCCTCGCTGTGTCTTCACATGGTCTTTCCTCTGTGTGCATACATCCCTGGTGTTTGTGTGTGTCCACATTCCTCTTCATATAAGGACACCAGGTAGATTAGATTAGGGCCTACCCTAAAGGCCACATTTTAGCTTAATCACCTCTTTAAAGGCGGCCCTATTTCCAAATCGAGGTACTTAGAGCTACAGTGTTTGAATTGGGGGGACTCAATTCAGCACATAACACCTCCTGATGAAAGCTTCCCACCACCATACCAAGGGGTCCTTGTCACCCCAAAGATTGGCTTGAGATGCCAATCTCTGTTTATTCTTTCTTGGCATCCGATAGCTCATCAGTTTAGCAAGTGGAAACTTTTTTTTGTCCACCTGTGCCATCCATGAACATTGTTGTGAATACACTGACTAGTAAAGGAACAGCAGTGCCACACTCCATTGTATGTTGCTGCCATCGCTTGGCTCGCATGCGTATTCACAGGTCTCCAGTAGGACAGGTCAGGGCGACAAGCCTGCTTACGTCACTGCCACGAGGGGACAGCCGAGGCCCAGAGGTTCAGTGACTCACCAAAGACACATTGTTTCCCTGAATCCACTGCTCCTCATCTGAGCCCAGGGCTTCACTCTAGAATTTTTGGCCTCTTTCTCTCTTTTTGATATTCAGGAACTCCAATTGTGAGGTTTTTGTTTTTTGTTTTTTTGGTTTTTCTTTTGAGACGGAGTCTCACTCTGTTGCCCAGGCCGGGGTGCAGTGGTGCAATCTCGACTCACTGCAACCACTGCCTCCCGAGTTCAAGCGATTTTCCTGCCTCAGCCTCCCAAATAGCTGGGACTACAGGCAAGTGCCACCACGCCCGGCTAATTTTTTGTATTTGTAGTAGAGACGGAGTTTCACCGTGTTAGCCAGGATGGTCTCAATCTGCTGACCTTGTGATCTGCCTGCCGTGATCTCCCAAAGTACTGGGATTACAGGCATGAGCCACTGCTCCCGGCCTAATTGTAAGGTTCTTACTGGACTCCATAAGGGATTGGGCTTTGGAGTCCGATGGATTTTACCCAGCCATTAACTAGCTGATTATGTGATATCGAAGAAGTTTCTTAAGCTCTGAGTTTAAAAGACTTATTTACTTAAAAAAGAGAATAATATACTTATTTCTTAAATTTGTTGTGATGTCTCAGTAATGACTGGTAAAGATTCCAAGCGTCCCTATATGAGTCTGTTGCTTTTGTTAGCATTATCTTGCCAAGGGTTAATACATAAAGAAAGGCACATTGTTAGGTGGGGTTTGGAGTTTTGGGGCATTCATCATATTTTTTGGCTCTCCCTCTCCATCAAAAATACTTGGAGACAGAGTTTAGTTATTTATTCCTGCTGGAGCCTTTGCTTTGGTTATGCTAACCCCCATCCCTTATCTGACTCTTCCCCAGGTAATGCCTCGATGCACAACGCCATGCAGCTGAAGCCCGGCAAGCCCAATGGCTGGAGAATTCCCTTCAACAGCCATGAGGGCGGCTGTGGGGCCGCCATGCGGGCCATGTGCATCGGTCTCAGGTTCCCACACCATAGCCAGCTGGACACACTGATCCAAGTGAGCATCGAGAGCGGTCGGATGACCCACCACCACCCAACAGGCTACCTGGGGGCCCTTGCGTCCGCTCTTTTTACAGCCTATGCTGTGAATGCCAGACCACCCTTGCAGTGGGGAAAAGGACTGATGGAGCTGCTACCAGAAGCTAAAAAGTACATTGTCCAATCAGGCTACTTTGTAGAGGAAAATCTTCAACACTGGTGAGTCTGTAGGTGCATGCCCTGCTCAAACATGGTTGAATCTGTTTGTGCACATCCACCTGCACATATATATCTTGTATTCAGAGATCACAGCAACCCTCATGGTTTTCACCACCCAGCCCCCTTTCTACCAATCTGCTAAGGATTTCAAGGTCCTTTCCAGTAATGATTGTACAAAGTAGCCAAGTGGGTACCTCAATGAATAGGGCAGCTGTGGTGTTTCCTTCTTACACAGGGATCCTGTCGTTTTTATGGCTATCCTATGCTGCCATGAATTTTCATGCATATTTCCTACTTTCCTGGAATTTGCTTTTTCAGTGTTGTCTTGATACGTACACAAATAATATTTTGAAATCCTTGGTTAAAATGCCAGAGACAGGTTTTTCCACTAGCTCACTAATAAGTGGTAAGGCCACATCTTCCCCTTCTTGTGAATTCACTTCACACTCTCTTTCTTAGAATAAAAAGAGGCTTTCTGCTGAAGTCACCCACAGTTGTGATGTCCTGAAGTTCCCCCTTGAAAGGTCATTGCTCTCGACCCTCCCAGGAAAAACAAACCTTTATTTCCTACCCTTTAACATGATGTGTATCTCTTTATTTAGCAACAGGATCAGTACCTTATTTATGTAGATCCTTATGAGAAATGTATTGAATGAATGGTACTTATATAGAAATAATTTTAATGTTTAAATAGTTTAAGATATTACTGCAAGAAGTCGAAGTTATGTTGGATTTTCCTCTGTTCACACATCCATCTGGTGCTTTTTGTTATGACTTTTCACCTTATTTTTTTCAACTGACTCTAGATTTTTTCCTTTCTACAGGTCCTACTTCCAAACCAAATGGGAAAATTACCTAAAACTTAGAGGGATTTTGGATGGAGAATCAGCCCCTACCTTCCCCGAGCCCTTCGGTGTGAAGGAGAGGGATCAGTTCTACACCTCCCTGAGCTACTCTGGCTGGGGTGGCAGCAGTGGGCACGATGCCCCCATGATTGCCTACGATGCTGTCCTTGCTGCGGGAGATTCCTGGAAGGAGCTTGCCCACCGAGCCTTTTTCCATGGTGGAGACAGTGATTCTACAGCTGCCATTGCTGGCTGCTGGTGGGGAGTTATGTATGGTTTTAAAGGAGTGAGTCCCTCCAACTATGAGAAACTAGAATACAGAAATCGGCTGGAAGAGACAGCTAGGGCTTTATATTCTCTCGGGGCAAAAGAAGACACTGTAATTTCCCTTTAGGAGATGTGATGTTCATTTCTGATGGATTCTTCTTTTGTGTATTTCCTTTTCTGCTATTTCTTTTCACTTTTTCCAAAGTCAAGAGTCTTAACCTTGTACTCAGGGAATTTTGAGATAACAAGTCCCTTGGGCACCTTGAGCTCAGTGTTTTCAGGCTCATCCTTTTCTTCCAGAATCTATCCCTGTTCTTACACTGAAGAGTCTTTTCACTCAGTTGATGGAGTCAGTGTCTCCCAACCAAAAAATCTCATAACCTCATATTTGAGTCTTCATTTTCATCATGTACTTGTTCTAAAAGTTTTTTCTGTTTGTCTCAAGTTGGGTTCCCACAAAGTGGACTTTGAGACAAAGATCAGAATGCAAGCAGTTTATCTGGGCGATGATTCCAGGAAATACCGATATGAGAATGGGGAAATGAAACCAGGAAGGGAAGGGGGCTAGTACCAGGTATGTCAATGAGCAGGTTTCCACTGTGAGCAGTTGGCACTCTGCCATCTGAGTCTTCTGCCTAAAGCAGTCCTCAGAACTATCCCATTTGAAGAGCAAGCAAACCTGGGGTATCTATCCACTGACTTCCATCTGACACTGCTTGAGCACCACTGCCAGAGGTGCTAATCCCTGGTACTTCTTGGCTTGCCCTTTGAACAAACCAAACCTGAGTGTCTTCAGGTAAAGACTCAGAGATACTTGCAGGGGCAAGCTGTAAGGGGCATGGGAACAGTGAGGGATATATGTGGGGTCCTAACAATATCTGCTAGGCTGGTCTACCTCCTAAATATACTCTAAATCTATCACCTCTATTACCTTCTTGCCCTGAGGATTTTTCAGCTGGATTTCTGCAAGCCAAGCTACTCAAGTGTGGGACATGCTGCTCTGAGCTGCTCTCAGTACTCTCCTCATCATGGCAGTTAACACGTTACCAATTTTGTTATTATCTATTTGCTTGTTTGTATTATTTCTAGACAGAACCTAGCACAGTGCTTGGGCAGCCAATAGGCATTAATCAGTATCTATTGAGTGTTATGAACTAGCCTCCTAGCTTGTGCTTCCCTCATTATCCTCCAGAGTTATGTTTACAAATAACAAATTGACCATGCTAAACTAATCATGGTCTAATCATGTTCTTCATTTCTTGATGCTCTTCCCAATCCGTGTCTACCTGATAATAAATTCTTACTTGTCCTTCAAGACCCAACTCAGATAGATAGAGCTTCCTGGGTGAAACCTGCTCTGATTGTTCAGGCACTTGGCCACCTTCTCTTCACTCCTCCCACAACCTTCTGTCCTGGCCTTGTCACTGCATCAATCCTATTGTGTGGTGCTGTGTGTCTTCTGAGTCAGTCCTAGGCACAGGCTGCCCAGCAGATGTCCACCTGGGAAATGAGATGCCATCATCACGTTCATTTGGTCACCCTCAGTCCAGCCAGTGGGCTTACTCTTATTTGGCCTATTCTCAGGGGTGGGAAGGAAGAGCGTCTCCTCCTTCTCCTTTTGAGAAAACCACAGAACTATGACTCATGATTTTTCCTTTGTGAAATCCCTGGTTTTCAGCTGGGAGTGGTGGGGAAATGAGGTCTGATGATAGCTGTCCTGCCACCTTCTGGTTTGTCCCATAGGAATGTTTTTCCAGGTCCTTCCAGTCTTTTTAGAATGTGGTGGAGGAGGGTTGTGTGTGTCGCAGGGGGTAGGGGTTAGGGGATGCAGGGAGGATCTTAGCATTTGTTGTTTTCTAGTGCAGTGCTTTAGCCACAATTGTAAACAACAGGAAAACGCTCTTTAGGGATCCTATTAGATTTGCTTTGCCGATTGTCACTCTTCATCACAGGCACATTTCAAAAAGAGGTTAGACTTTCAGACTTCTTTTTTCTCAAACCTCAAAACCTCCACCCCAAACTTCACTCTCAGCTGGTGACTTTGCTTCCTTATGTGTGTGTGTGTGTCAGAGAAAGAGAGAGAGAGAGAGAAAAGGGAGGATGAGAACGAATGGGGGAAAGATAAACTTTATGCATAACGTTAGGGTAAATCAATAAAGATGGTCTGACACATTGTATGAATTTGCCATTCTTATCAAGTTAATCTATGTGTATTGCACAACAGAGGAGGTCATATGTGACCTTTCAAATGATACTTTTTGGACCTGCTGTGTGATGCCGTTTCATTTGCTTTCTTTGTTAGCCAAGATTGCTACATGTTGTCTAGAAGTCTTGGCAATAGTTGTTTTTTGTTTGCTTGCTTGTTTGTTGTTTTAGATCTACAAAATTAGCATTGACCTCATTCACCCTTCTTCAAGATTCTCCAACCACAACATTTTTCATTTATTCTTCTTTCTGTACCTCTCTGGAGTGAGTAAACTTGCATCTTTTTAAAACAGCCACTGAGCTACTGGGACATTGAGGGGAAAGAATGGGGACTAACTTCACAATCCAACCGGCCTCCCGGGCCAGCTCCTCAACAATGGCTGCCTGGGGTCAGGCTGAGGACCCACAGGTTATTTAGATGGGACTGGAGGGCAGCCTACCATCATTTGTTTTACTCTTTGGGCTTGGAGGTTGGGAAGAGTAACTCCTAGGGAGTAGGGGAGGTTCTTTCCATTTGGCGAAGGATAAAGAAGAGAGGAAGAGAATATTGCTGTGTGTCAGATCATTCACAACAACCCATGAATAGATGAAGAAATTGGGCTCAGAGAGGTTGCCATCTGTCCAAAGTCACTCAGGATGAGATGGAGCTGCGGTTTAAAACCAGGTCTGTTTCTCGTACAAAGGATGGAACCAAACCATGGTGCTTTTCCCAGTCTCATGCAGCACTCACACTTCTGACACCCAAAGGTGTGGGAGTTGTTTCTCCACGCACCAAGCAGTGTCTAACAGACGCCAAGTGGGTGTCCTCTAATTCAATTCTGATGGTATCTTCTGGATGATAGCATCAGATTCCACAAGTTAAGGCACAAGACTGCCCCTCCTCACCCATACCACTGCTTCAGATGTTGACCACAAGTCCCAGGTTCTGGCCTGTGCTTCTGACCAACCAGCTGTAAATCAGAGTTCCCACAAAACCCTCCTCAGGTTTGATTAATTTGATGGAGTGGCTCACAGAACTCAGGAAAACACTTAGTTTACTGGTTTGTTAAAAGATATTACAAAGGCTACAAATGTCTAGCCAGTTGGAAGAGATGCACAGGGCAAAGCATGTGGGAAGGGGTGTGGAGCTTCAGTGACCTCTCCAGGTATACCACCCTTTAGGAAGCTCCATGGGTTCAGCTGTCCAAACCCAGTTCTTTTAGGTTTTTATAGAGGTTTATTGTGTTGGCATGATTGACTAAACCATTGGCCATTGGGAATCAACTCAGCCTTTAAGCCCCCACCCCTCCCTGCGGGTCATGAGGTGGGTGGGGACAAAAGTTGCAACCCTCTAATCACATGATTGATCCCCCTGGCAACAAGTCCCCATCCAGAGGCTATCCAGGAGCCCACCAAAAAGTCCTCTCACTAGAACAAAAGATGCTCCTCTCACTTGGGAAATATCAAGGGATTTAAGAGTTCTGTGCCAGGAACCAGGGTCAAAGACTAAATATTTGAACAAAAGATTAGCACCCCTATCTACAAGGGTTTTAGCAGCTCTGCATCAGAAACTCAGGGGTAGAGACCAAATACATATTTCTTACTATGTCATCATAGCACAGTCTTTAAAGCCCATTTTCTTTGTACACGTTCTACTACACTCTAATTGTTAGCTGTTTAAGTATTAGAAAATCATTCCTTAGAGTCAAAATGGTATAATATGGTGACAGTGTAAGCCTGTGCTGTCTTCACCTTCCTACAATTAAGTGGTGATGTCAAGAGGAAAGACTAGGTGTGGGTTTGAGATCCACATTTGGCAGCAGGGGTAGGGAAGGGACAGAGTGAACCCAGGAAAAATTGTGAAGTGGGCAGAGAATCTTCACTCTCCTCTCAGGCTTTTTCCCCTTCTCAGGCAGTTCCCCCACCTCTGCACTCATTTTGCCCCTTAGCCACAGTGGAGACCCCACCCAATGCTTCGGACATGATCTAGACTTATCTGTTCACACTGTGGTTGGTTATATCTGTCTCCACTTGCCAAGGTCCTTCACTTTTGTGGGCCTTGAGGTCGTTGTCTCTACCAACTGGTGGCCTCAGGCAAGTGACCCCTCTCAGGGTATTTGAGCTTGGAGCCCCTGGACTTTCAATACTAACACCCAGAGAACATGAGTCTAAAATGGGGTTGTCTGACTTGGAGATAAGAGCAAAGAAAGAATCTTTTGGTCTCCCAATCTACAGAGTTGTGGATAGAAACATGTACTTACTAATAGAGAGCCATGCTTCAAAGCGGTGTTTCTCATCATTTTGGCTGGTATATGGACAGCCCTCCTCCCCATTGTCAATGTCAGCAGGTGAAAGTGACACAGTCCATCTGTCGGCCCACTTCAGGGGCTGGCTGTGTCTTCTTACTATATCTTCCTTCTAAAATACACTTTCTATTGGAGACTGCTCTAGTGGAGGTGACATTCTGGGGTGAGGTGGACTCTCCACTGTCCCTTATTCCACCAGCCCTGAATCCAGGAGACCTAAGAGGAGGGTGCTCTGAAGGTGTGAATTTTTTCCTTGTTGCAGGAACATGGTAATTGCTATGTAATTAGGACTAAGAAAAGGCATGCTCTGTGATCTTTTCCAGAGAGCCACCATTGAAACCTGGCTCTGCCACCAGATGCCTCCAAGCCTCAGGTTGCTCAGGACTAATGTAAGTTGAGGCTAATAATGCCCACCTTGAGAGTATGGTGAGAATGAGAGTAGGTAGCATGAATTCAGCAGAAAGGATAAGGACCTGTTGCTGGTGGTAGTTTTTCAAATTCAAATCCATGCTATGCCACTTTGTGTAGCCTTGGGCAAGTTATTAAACCTTGCACTGCCTGTTTCTGCACATGGAAAATGGAGTTAATAATAGTATCTACCTTGTGCGATTGTTGTACATTTTACACAGCATAGTATCTAGCATATAATAAGCAGTTCAACAAAAAATGGAAAAAGATATGTTAACATATACTATCTATATATTACTGGTGGCTTTTAAAAAGTGTATCTAGGGTCTTCTTTTTACCAAGCTGTCATGAAATGAGAGAACCAGGGAAATTCCCAGACAACCACCTCCAGCCAGTTTCTTCTGTCATGTGGGAAACTTTTGACACAACCCCGGGTGCTCACAGGGCCTTCTTTCCCTTCAACCTTCTCACAATACTCCCTTGCCATAATGCACACCCAAAGATAAGCCCTTAAAGTTCACAATTTTACTCTGAAGTTAAGTGATCTCAGAGAATAAACACAAAACCATTGAATTTTAGTATCAAATTGTCATTTTAAAGATACAAATAATTTTCAGCTCTCTCAACAGTTGCAAGCTTGGCATCACCGGCAGGGTACACAGCTTCTCTGTTCTGGCAAAACCACAAGTGACCTTTTTGTCTGGGCTAATGTAAAGCCGGTCTCTACTTATTCTTTCTGGAAAAACAGAGACAGAATATAGATGTTTTTAAATGAAGGCTAAAATAATGTGGTTTGGCGTATTAGGGGCATGAAATGTTCTCTTTCTCCGTAAGGTTTTAGACTGTCCTGTGTGAAAAGCAGGTTCACTGTGATTTGTCTGAGTCTTGGGAGACAGAATACCTATGCACGCAATAAGTTACAGGAATCTGGCTTGTTACTTACAGCTAGGCAGCAGACAACAGAAGCCTGAAATTCATGTGAGCCAGTCCCCCAAGGCTTAGGAAAGCTGCCTGGGGCACATGGAGCCTCATCTGCACATGCCCACTTGCACCACAGCTGAGGACCCCCAGGAAGGCAGCCCATCCTGGGTTTTATACTCAAGGGAAACAAGAATCACTGAGCTAAAGCATTGAAGGATATTGTGTAGTGGGGGGACTGGAACAGGTCCCAGGATATTGGATTCCCAGCACATTCTACAGTTATTCTTGAGAACTATAAGCCAGAAAACTGAAAGAACTGGGCCCAGTCCAAGACCTTGAAAACTGTCCTTCACTATACTTGTATTTTATGACTTGTTCTGAGAAGGTGCATGTGTGTGTGCGTGCGTGCATGTACCCATGTTCACATGCAGGGCATATAGGACAGCAGGATAGGAGAGACTCCATAATCGTGCTCTTCACCTCAAATTAGAATCTGGCAAAAGATTGGACTTTCTGAAAATCAGGTAGGATAAGGGCTTCAGCCATTTTGGGTTGAGCACTAAAATTTCATGACACATTCTATTTGATGGAATTCTGTGCAACCTTAAAAGAAGAATGAGGCAATTCCAAAGTATTTTGTTTAGTGTGAAACTCAAGGTTCAAAAGAGTTTGTGTAAGAATAGGCGTGGCTTACACCTAGAGTCTGAGCACTTTGGGAGGCAAAAGCGGGAAGATGACTTAAGCCCAGGAGTTCAAGACCAGCCTGGGCAACATGGCAAAACCCTGTCTCTACAAAAACAAAAAAAAAAAAAAAAAAAGAAGGAAAGAAAGAAAGAAAGAAAAATTAGGTGGCCATGGTGGTGTGTGCCTGTACCAGCCACCTGGGAGGCCAAGGTGGGAGAATTACTTGAGCTCAGGAAGCCAAGGCTGCAGTGAGCCATGATTGCACTGCTACACTTCAGCCTGGGTGACAGAGCAAGACACTGTCAAAAAAGAAAAAAAAAAGTAGTAGGTCAAAAGAAGGGTGTAAAAATCTAAAAAGCATGAGATAGAATATCTTTAGGAGGATGTGCAAGGAAACAATGACATTGCCTGATTTCTGTAGGATCTGGGAAACCTGGGGGAAGGAGATGGAGATTTATTTTTAACCGTGTTTTTCTATTTTTTAAAAAAGTGTATATGTGTAGAGCTATTAAAAAATGCATGTTAGGCCAGGTATGGTGGCTCACACCTCTAATCTCAATGCTTTGAAGTTGAGATGGGAAGATTGCTTGAGACCAGAAGTTTGAGATCAGCGTGAGCAATACAGCGAGACCTCTATCTCTACAAAAAGATTTTAAAAAATTAGCCAGGAATGGTGGTAGGCGCCTGTACTCCAGGCTATTTGAGAGGCTGAGGTGGGAGGATCACTTGAGGCCAGGAGGTTGAGGCTGCAGTGAGCTGAGATTATACCACTACACTCCAGCCTGGGTGATAGAGCAAGACCCTGTCTCAAAAACAAACAAACAAACAAACAAACAAATAAATAAATAAAATTAGCTGGGTGTGGTAGTGTGCACCTGTAGTATCAGCTACTCAGGAGTCCAAGGCAGGAGGACTGCTTGAGCTCAAGAGGTTGAGGCTGTGGTGAGCCATTATCACACCACTGCATTTCAGAATTTTGAACATTGATTCCCTGGTCACTTGCTCCTTGTGTACCTGGATCCTAGGCAAGTAGAACCATCTGACTCCACTTTAAAATGGGTGAGTAGGACCCCCTCTCTAAAAGAGGGGTGGGGACTGACCAGCACACCCTACCAGTTGAACAATGCCTTCCCCTAGCAAATATTTATTGACCACTGACTGTGTAGCAAGTACTGTGTTAGGTACTGGGATATCTCAGTGAGCAAAACAGGCCAGGACTCTGCCCTTCTGAAGCTGACGTTCTCCTTGGGGGAGACAGACAGCATACACTGAATATGAACTGTGGCTCTCTCAGTGTCTCCAGGTAGAAGGGTCTCATCCTCACCTTCTAAAACATGTAATCTCACTTTTCAGAAGGACGAGGTTTAGTCCAGTAAAACTCTTGCATATCTTGTTTCGCCTTGGCCCTCTCAAGCAGTGTCCCTAGGCCCCTGGCCTATCTGAGCTTCAGTTTCTCCACTGGTGAAATGGACATGGTTGTTGTAAGTATTAACAGAGGGCTAGTGGTTCTAGCAATCACCCGAGGAGCCTGCTGGAGCTGCAGAGTCCTGGGCCCTGTTCCAAAGATTCTCATTCTGTGTGTCTGGAGTGGGTCCAGCAGTCTGTCCCAAGTCAATTGGATGGTTGTGAGGCAGGTGGTTCTGGAAGGGACCACTCTGACCCCGCTCGGAGAGCACTGTGCTAGATGTTGGATGTGAAAGAAAGTGAAAGTGCTCTCTCAGTGTCAGCTGTGTTCATGCCAGGCACAAGGGCACCCGGGATTAACTATCTCTGGCCACGGTGTGGGCGGCCAGGAAAACAGCCCTCAGGTCTCCTGCTGTAGGAAAATGATTGACTGACAGCTCCAGCTGCTGCCTTCTGAATCTACCTCTGTCTTTGTGGGGAGGTTGACCCCAGCTAATGACTAAGCAGGATGTGGCTGCTAATGCAGGCTCATTTCTACAAAACACTGATCTGCTGTCACAAAAGACTTTGGCCTGAGGAGTCCCCATTGGCCTGATCAGAATATTCTAGAAACTGTGCTGCAGCACGAGATTCTTCCTATGTAATCCTCTGTTTCCTGCCCGTTCTCTTTCACAGGTGTCAGATGTGCACCACAACCTAAAGGCTCTTCCTGCCTTCTCTAGCACCTTTTATTCTTTACAGGTGTTAGTCCGATAAATCTCTTGTATATCTTGTCTTATCTTGGCATCTTCTTCTCCGAGGACCTAAACTCATACACTCGGCTTCATCTCTAACATCAAGACTGCTTTCAGTAGTGACCTCTGCTGTGCCCTACTTATTGCCACACTCCTTCCTGGTTGCAGCAACACTTGAGCAGTGAGATCGTGCGCACAAGGGGAAGTAAGGGCTAGCCCCTCCAAAATAATCGTATCCTGTGTTCAGCCATGATGGCATGGTCCCAGTGCCTCTTCAGGAGTTGTTGCTGTACAGTATCATTGCTCAGACCATGGATTCTGAGGCTGGCTCATCCTGCTTTAAATCACAGCTCTGCATGATCTCAGGCAAATGACTTAAATTCTCTGTGCCCTACCAGCTGTGTAAAACACAAATGTTTGTACTTAATACACATTACTTAACTTCTGTCACAGAGAAGTAATTTGTACTATCTGTGATTATTAACTGTGTAATTATCACAGTTAAGTAATTTGTACTTAATACAGTAGTTATTCATACTCACCTCAGAGAGTTATTGTTCAGAAAAGATGATCCTGGCCCTGCTGGTGGGCTGTCTGCCTAACAGCAATGTGTTATGATTTAGGGAATGGCAGACAAGTGCCCCGCCCTCCGCCCCAGCCCCACTGACGTGCCTAGAAATAGTTCTGTGGTTTCTGCCACTCCTTTGGGTGGAGAGGCCATATGGTGCTGGAACCACCTTGGTTCCAGGCCCGGCTCTGCCACTTCCACCAATGTGATCTCTATAGGTCATTTTCTTTTCTAATATTCAGTTTCTTTGTGAATTCAGGAAGTTGAACATCTCCAAAGCTGGACTTGACTTCTAGCCCCAAGATTCTACAAAATGATAGTACTCTCCAGAGGGAAACTTTATCTTCTTCCCTTCTGTCCATTAAATGGACACTTAAAATATATTATTATTTCAGTCCTGTGCTAGGCACTGCGGATTAAAAAATGAAAAGAGAAAGCCTTTGCTTTCAAGTCACTCAGAATCTTCTAGGGAGACACACATGTCCACAGATAATTCCAACACGATGAGGGGTTTCTGGTCACCCAGAGATGAAGGTCTTCTGCCTTGGTTATTAGTAACATCCTATCATGGGAAGTGGGAGAGGTGCAGGAAATAGTTTCCTGATCATGTTTGGCTCAAAGAGGAAGGACAGTGTGTTTCAATGCACTCTGGTTAACAAAAAAGAAAGTGTATTTATTTTCATTGAGAAGAAGAAACCGAAAACTCTGGCATTTAAATAAATAAGGAAGAATTTATTTTTCCTTTTCAGGTCATGAGGCTAGTTAATGATTAGTGAAATCCACGTGGGTGTTTTCTGAGAGGCTGGGTTATGTGATCTCTTTGGCTTTAGGGAATTACTCCATACCAGCTCTGAGATTTCCAGCTCAGCAATGCCCCCAGGTCCCTGGAAGAGCCGCTTCTGGGTGGGGGGCCTACTTTTGTGGCTCAGCGTTGGAAGTTCAGGTAAGCCAGGGCTCAGGCCTTGGGAGGAACTTATTTCAGCCAATGATCATATATCTCCAACTACTTATGCAGTACCAACTTTTGGAAGGTCCCCTAAAAGCCTTTTGCCTCTTCTGAGGTGAATTTAAAAGAGTAGGGGGGGGGAAAAAAACCCTTTTATCATAATCAGAATGATGGTAAACAGGTCACAGAACCTGAACTTTCCCTGGTTATCCGACTCATTTTTTCTAAAACCCACATAAAAAACCCCTTTCACCTTGCACAAGCCAGGACTCACTGTAAGAAAATAAAATTTGGTTAATTCTAAGATATTCATTTTTCATCCCATAAATATCCACCATTCTAAGATATATTTAATTTTAAAATGTAGGTTTTCCAAACTAATAATGATTTTGTCACTGAGATTGTTAGATGTCCTTTCTAATCCGGCAACCTAACTCAAGTGGTTCGTCATCCCAGCTGGGTGATGGGAACTAGTCCCTGCTAACCCCAGATGCCCCTAGGAAAACTTCCCTCAGATGCCAATTTGCATTTATCTTTCCCCAGTAAAGAACTGACGCACTGATCCCACTTGCCTAACATAGCAAATTAACCTGCCCTGCTTTGGGTTCTCAGAAGTTCTCAGGAGACTTCTTCTCACTCTGGTGGTGACCTCACCCTTAGAAAAATCCCCTTCCTCTGCTCCCAACAGCAGGCTGCTTTTCTTTCTTCTCTGCCGGACATTTAGTTCTCATTCCCTGGCTCTAGAATATGTCATTGCTTCTGCCTGGAGTTGCTCACATCACCTTTGGATTGATTTCTGTTCTTTGCATCTTCCAAGGGGGCTTCTGTATTCCTATCTCCCTTGTATTCATTATTTTTCTGCTCGACACCCCTCCCTGTTACAAAGTTCCACTTAGGTGACTGCATGCTCTCCTTGCACTCATGGGTGGTTTCTCAGAGGTGCTGTTGAGCTCTGTATGTGCTTTCTCCTACCTCAATTATTTGTTCCTAAAAGGCGAGGATTTGAGGTTTCTGTCTCTTTTAGCATACTTAGTGCTGTGCTCTGTATACCACAGATGTCCAGTGAATGTTGCTGCATTGCTGCTTAGAGGAGGCAATGGGTTGAGCTGATGGGAAGTAGGCTCTGTCTGGGTCAGGCTAACCCTGACTGGAATCCTGGCTCTGTTTCTTTGTAGCTATGTGACCTTGAGGAAGTGGCTTTCTTTACCTGTAGTTGGAGATGATCCTTACCAGATAGGAATGCTGTAAGGACTGAATGAGATCATCGGTGCACAGGGTCTGACTTTTGCAGTTGCTCATTCCCTTACGATTTTACTATTAGCAAATGGTTGTCTAGGCTGATGGAAGTGGAGGGAGCAGGGCTGTCATGAGCCACCTTGGAGAGAAGGTGGGAGGTATCGCCTAGGAGAGCTGTGGGTCCCATTCTGAGAAGTGGGCTTGGCAGGCCCACTTTGTCCCTGCTCAGGAGCCCCAGGCCTCCTTAGGGGCTGGAAGGCATTTGCTAGTTGTCCTGGTTTGAAGGTTGAGGAGTGGGAGGACTAATAGTAAATTGGCATCAAACTCTTTTTGGAAGCTCATCTGTCCGGTAAGCCTGGGGCCTCTGTCACACAGATAAGAGAAGCTCAGAAATTCGGAACCAGGTAGCAGGGTTAGGATCAGGGCAGAAGCTGATCAGGTTCCAACCACATATGTGGGAACCATTCTAGATGTTCTGGGCAGGAAGTGGGCTTATGAAAACATGTTAGCAGGACCTGGGTGTTTCCTTGCCCTGTCCTCTTGCCTTTGTCTCTCGTGTCTTTCTTTTCACACTTACCCAGGGAAGTATTCTCTATTTCCCATCTGCTTCTCTTCCTTTCCCACTGTCAACAGCAACAATATTTATTTAGTTAATGTTCCTTATTCTTACTTTTAGCAGGGCTATCTCAGAAAGTAAGTAAGTTGATGGATAGGCAGAGATAGAAGAGTGTGTGTGTGTGTGTGTGTGTGTGTGTGTGTGTATGTGTGTGTGGCTGGCAGGGATAGAAATATGCCAAAGGGAAAAGGAAAAAGGATATAATTGTCTTCAGACAGCCTAGATGAAGTAGGTGGAAATAAAGAGGATGCCGGTTGCAGAGAGCTCAAGGTAAAGGAAAGGAAGAGCTCAAATGATCGGGAGGGAGGAGGTTCAGGAGGTATCCAGGTGCCTGCTGTCACACAAGGGCAGTAGCTGACCCACATGGGCCTCTTGGAAGTTCAGCCTCCACTCACTTTCCTGACTGTGTGCCCACACAATCTTTCATGGCAACCCCAGTCACACCCAGCTTTTCCTTGGACTATGGAGCTTGAGATTGTTGAGCTCCTTGATCAACCTGGCCCTTGAGCTTCCAGGCCGGCTCAGGAGTCCTCTCCTCCAGATGGGTGCACAAGTCTTCCTCCATCTGGGGTAGATGGCCTTTCTGTGTGTTCTCTCAGTACCTATGTTTCCTGGTCACAGATCTTACATCCCTATTTGCTGTGGGGCTTCCGGCTTATTTTCCCCTTCTCCGCTAGATTTTGAGCTCCCAAAGGACAGTTATGGCTGGCGTCTTCTTCATCCTGGAATCCCCAGAGCCTCACCCAGGCCCTGACACACAGGACACATTCAATAAGCCAAAGGTCTTGGTAACTGAGAAGAAAGAAATTGAGCGGCCTGCAGTCCTCATCTCTACTTCCTGACATTAGGGCAGATTGATTAAATGACACTCATCCTGAAACAATTCAGCCAAAGAAGGGTTCCAGAGGTTGGCCCATTTCAAAGACACTCCTGGCTGCTGATGCCTCAATCCACAGGTCATCTGATGGCACAGCTCTGTCTGTGGGGAGCCCAGGGCTCAAGGGGGTGGCAGGAAGTTCAGGGGCCCATAGTGCTGAGCTGGTGGCAGAGACAGCTGAGTAGAAGCAGCCTGTGACACCAACCTCTCCAAGGCCAGCCTGGACCTGAAGGTGGTACTGCACCCTGCATGCATGGCAGAGCCACCCTCAAGTCAGCTACTGGGAGGGGGCCTCCGCCCTCCTCCCCTCCTGCAGTGTCCTCCCGAGGAGCCTGGAGAAGGGCACCCACTTCCCGACACATGCACCAATGGTTCCTCTGTCATCTCCACATTTGATAGTGTCTGATATGGTTTTGTGCCAACTCTGTCACTGCCAGAGCACCCATCCGTTCTTGGTCCAGGTCACACAATCAAAACTGTTTTAGCAAAATAACACTTCTATGAAACAAAAGCACATAGGGGATACCAATCTACAGAACACAGCTGAGAGAGATGCAGGTGGCAGCGTAGAGGAGCACATTTCCAGCATTTACAGATCACAGAGGCCACCCATGGGAACCACGAGCATCCCAGGAGGGTGAAGGGAGCTCTGTCATATATGCCTGAGAGTCACTTCCCATTATGGTAACATGGGTGTTACCAGGCTTTACTCACCCTTCTCTAACATTTCTTCAGTGTCAAAGATTCAAGAACAGAAAACTATAGGCTCTTTTCAGACTCAGACAAGCCAGTATTTCATTCTTCACCCCTCCTTTCTATTGTTTGTAAACCTCTGGTCAGCCTGGCCAGATACTCAGCTGTCACTGTTCTTTGGTTGGAGTGGTGGCTAGGTAGAGTCAGTATCTGAATTTGCTTCCCTATTTTTCAGCTTCAAATACTGGCAATTTTCTTCTCTCCCTTTTCAAACTTTATAACTTTTATCCCATTGTATTGTCTTGTTTCAGTGGTTAGGACTAGGACCTCTAGCACAATATTTAACAGAAGCAGTGGTAGCAGACATTTCTCATCTGTTCCCAGTTCTAGATGGAATACTTCTAATGTTTCCCAGTAAATCTAATCTTTACTATAGGCTTTTAGTAGATATCCTTTCTTATGTTAAAGAGTGTTGAATTTTGTCAAGCATTCTTTTTTTCTGCTCATCCATTGAGATGAGCATATGATTTTTCTTCTTTAGTTTGTTCATATGTGAATTGCATTAGTACTTTTTCTAATGTTAAAATAAACTTTAATTCTTTGCAAAGAATTGACCCAGCAAACCCTGCTGGGCCATGATATACTTTGTGGTCTTGTTATCCCAGATGGATTTAGATTTGCTGATATCTTATCTTAGATTTCTGTTTATGTTCATACATGAAAGTAGCGTTTAGTTTTTCTTCTCGCCTGTCCTTGTGCAGTTTTGGTATGTTAGATATTCTCATAGAATGAACTGGAATCCTGTCTCCCATTTTCTATTCCTGGAACAGCCTGTGTAAGCTAGGGATTGCTGGATTTATAGAATTCCTCTGTAAAACTCTCAGGCTTCTTAGACTTTTTTGAGGGATAGTTTTGAAACTAGTGTTTCAATTCCTTTATGCTATAGTTTTACATTTGATTTTCTGTTTTTCCTTTCTTGACTAAGTTTTGGTAAGTTACATTTTTCTAGGAAATTATCCATTTTCTAGCAAAATATCAGTATTTTCAGTTTTGGGGTACATATAAACTTTTTTATGGTTTAAGGAAATCTACTGTCTGTATTTATATCCCCTTTTTATTCCTGATATTGTTTACTTGTACCTTCCCTTTTTTCTCTTATTCTGTCTTATCAAAAGTACATCTAGCTCATTATTCTTTTTCAAGAGCTAGTTTTGAGTACTGGCTCTTCGTGTGTGACAGCTACTTCTTTAGGCAGTAGAGTGAATAAAATGGATTTTAAAAACCCCTGCTTTGTTCAAAAGTACATTCTAATGTGGACTGACCACCAATAGACAATAGTATAATAACTTGGCAAATTCCATAGTAGATTAGAAGGTGATGATTGCTAACAAATAGACCAGGGTAAGGAAGATTGAGAGAAATGAGGTGAGGAACACAAGCAGGTTACAACTGAAATAGGATGTGAGAATAGAGAAGAGAGCACTTGACAAGCAAAGACTTGAAGGAGGGGAAGGAACTGCCATGTAGATACATAAGGGAAGTGCATTACAGGCAGAAGGAATGGCCCGGCAAAGACCCTCAGGCAGGAAGCCATCTAGAGTGAGGAAGGGCCAGGAGAATAACTGGCTGCAAAAGTGAGTGATTTTAGCATAAGGCAAAGGACTCTTGGAGTGGGGTGGATTAGCTCAGTTAGGGCCTTACAGTCCGTTGTTAGGACTTCAGGTTTCTATCTGAGTGAAAAGGCTTGGACACTTTTGCACAGAGATGTAACGTGACTCGACTGACTTAAAGAAAAATCTTGACTGCTGTGTTGCAAATAGACTGAAGGGGCCAAAAGAGAGGGCAAGAAACATAGTTGCAGGCTATGGCAGTGGTTGTGAGAGATGATGATGGCTTAGACCAAGGTGGTGAGAAGGGTTAGATTCTGAATATTTCATTCTGATGTTCAAGCTAACAGAACTTACCAATTGTATGTGGGAAGTGAGAGACAGGGAAGAGTCAAAGACATCCCAGGCAACTTTGCAAAGCCTGAGAAATTGTAATGACTAGTTGCTACCAATGTTGCTCATATTTCCTTATTTTCTATCTTCCATTTCAACTATTACCTTTATATTTCTTTCCCTATATTTTATTTGGGATTACTGTGGTATTCTTTTCTGAGTTAAAATATTAACTTATTTAATCTGAGTCTTTCCCTTTTCCCCCCTAACATTTGCATGTAAGGTTATACATTTTTCCCTATTAAAAGGTAAACTTAGGCGCATTAAAATTTTAAAGAGATTATTTGAACAAACAGTGATTCATGGTTTGGGCAGCTTCACATTACAAGTGGCTCAGGGCTCCACCAAAGGGGTATGAGGAAGAAATTTTATAAGGTGCCTATGGAGCAAGGCAAAGAAAATATTTGATTGATTAAAGTGGAGCAGTACCTTAAGGTCCCTAGGTTAGTTGGCAGCTTCTGAGTGCTAAAGCTTAAGCCTCATAGGACATAGCTGTTCACTATGAGTTGAGGTTTGGTAAGCTTCTATAGGAACTCAAGCACTAGAGCTGCCTCAGTCTAATGGCTTCCCAAGTAATTATTTTAACAACCCAAGTGCTGTTTTAGCCACTCTTTGCAAGTTTTGATATGTGTTGATTTTATTGTCATTTAGTTTTTAATATTCTGTAGTTTTCATTGTGATTATTCTTTAACCCATACATTCCTTAAAAGGTTAAAAGGGTGTTTTTCTGTGGGTAGGAGTGTAAATTAGTATAGCCACTATGGAGAATAGGATGGAGGCTCCTCAGAAAACTAACGATAGAACTTCCATATGATCCAGCAATTCCACTACTGGGTATATATCCAAAAGAAAGGAAAGGAAGTCAGTAGATCAAAGAGATATCTGCACTTTCATGTGTATTTCAGCACTGTTCACAATAGCCAAGATATAGAACCAACCAACCTAAGAACCCATCAACAGATGAATGAATAAAAAAAAGAAGATGTGGTATATATACACAAAGGAATACTATTCAGCCTTTAAAAAGAAGGAAATCCTGTCATTTGCAGCAACATGGATGGAACTGGAGGCCATTGTGTTAAGTGAAATAAACCAAGAACAGAAAGACAAATATCACGTTTTCACACATATGCAGGAGCTAAAAAGGTGGATTCATGATGATAGAGAGTAGTAGATTGTGGCTCCCAGAGGCTGAGAAGGGGAGAGGAGTTGGGAATGAAGAGGAGAAAAGAATATATGTGTATTTATTACCACTGAACTGTACACTTAAAAAAGGTAAAGATGATAATTTATATATTTTTTTACCTGAATATAAAAAATTTTTAAAAATCTTGAACAAGTTTCAGCAATATATGTCCATGAGGAATTGTGCCCAGGAGCTTCTCTTTGTGTGGGCTGGTAAAAATACCACAGGCACATGGGATGGGCTTGTCTTATTGGAAAAAATGGGAGGGGGTGTTTTTACATTTCCAAATGTATATTAAAATAATTTTTGTTATTGATTTCTAGTTTTATTACATTTTATTTAGATGATATTGATTCTTTGGTGATTATTTGGGCCTGCTTTGTGACATATTATGGTTATTTAAAAGGACTCAGACTCTCTGAAGGATGCAGGCTTCCCTATGTGAACAACAGAGCAGATTGACTCATTAATGTGGTTCACGTCTCATGCTGAAGCACAGTTCTTTCATCTTTTCTTTAAAGAGCCAAACGCTGGGGGAGGCTGATAAAAGGATGGAGTCAGGCATTAGCTCTCTCATGTGCTGTGGGAGTTCAAACCGCAGGCTGAAGAGCTTAGGGCTCGCACTCTCAGAGTGGGCTTCTTCCCAGGAGCCTCCAAACCTGTCTGCTTGGTCTGGCTCTGCAAGGGGATTGGGGATAAAGTCTGGGGCTCAGAAGCAGTGATGGGGAAACCTCTAGTCTACCTCAGCGATGCTCCAGAAGGCCTCGTGGCTTGAGGTATTCTCCACACTCATAGCACCATACACCAGAGCATCCCAGATCCACACCCCGGTTGTATATGGGCTCCCAGTTACCTCTGATAGCAGATGATCACTCCAGAAACCTAAAGTTACGTCTTCCTTGACAAAGGGGCCCACACAAACCAAAGTCTGCAATCCGGACCTCTCCTCTGAACCTCTGATTCTGTGAATCACTTTGTCTGGTGGCAGCAATGCTGTGTGGGGCCCTGTTCTGTGGGTCAGCGTGCACCCTGCTGCTCCTGCCAGTCTCCCTGTGGGATGCATGGAAGTCAGGGACCACACCTCTGCATCACAGAAGTGGGGATCAGGGTGGGATGCTAGGTATTGAAAATGGGCCAGATTTTCAGCTCCCTGGGAAGCAGGAGTTTCACGTTGCCTTTTCTGTTCAGTGTTTTTTAAAGGCCTACAGTTATCTTGGCCAGAGAATTTCCATTGTAAAGGTATCTATTGTAAGGTGCTGTGAAGTAGATGGGGCTTGTTAAGGCTCTTCTCTACCATCTCTCTAGGCCATGGGCTGGGCACTGGAAGGCTATGGCAGGGCTCTTGACTGCTCATAAGGACAAGAAGTGATTAGGCGGGGCTAAGGGGTTGGAAATCCTTCTGGGACAGAGTGTTCAGACTAGAGTGAGGCTAGTCCCCAGGGCAACTGTTCATTTGGCTGACCAGGGTTCTATTTAGACTTCTCTACTAGTTTGCTAGGGATGCCATTATGAAGTGCTGTGGACTGGGTGGCTTGAACAATGGAAATGTATTGCCTCACAGTTCTGGAGGCTGGAAGTCTGAGATCAAGATGTTGGCAGTGTTAGTTCCTTCAGGGCAATGAGCAAAGGATCTGTTCCAGGCCCCTGCCCTTAGCTTGTAGATGGCCACTGTCTCCCTGTGTCTTTACATTGTCTTTCCTCTGTCTGTGTCCAAATTTCCTCTTTATATAAAGACAATAGTCATATTGATTTAGGCCCACTCTGTTGCACTCCTTTTAACCTTTGTAAAGACCCTACCTCCAAATACTGTCACATTCTGAAGTATTGGGGGTTAAGATTTCAACATATGAATTTTGGGGGATGAGACTCAGTTCAGCCCAGAACAACAGCCATTTCACCATGGCCTTTAAGCTCATCTAGTTGAGCAATATCTCTTCTCTTGCTATTTTGTCCTTAGGCATGAAAAATATTCACAGAGTTTCATTACAGAAGTGATGCAGGCTGTAATAAATGAGTGATTATTGCACTAAGTGATGTATAATAAACCCCATGACTGCAGGCCCCTGTTTCTTGCTTCCTTCCAAGGTTGTCTTTCTTCCTTCTAAGAACAGATGACCTCACATTTGGATGTTTCTCGTTTGTTTTATTTTCCTCCAGGGGATGCACCTCCTACCCCACAGCCAAAGTGCGCTGAGTTCCAGAGCGCCAACCTTTTTGAAGGCTCCGATCTCAAAGTCCATTTTCTCCTCTTTGTCCCTTCGAATCCTAACTGTGGGAAGCTAGTAGAAGGAAGCAGTGACCTCCAAAACTATGGGTTCAATGCCACTCTGGGAACCAAACTAATTATCCATGGATTCAGGTGGGAGTTAACTAACTAACAGGACCTCTCAGCTACGAATGATCAAGTAACCATAATACCATAAGAAGTTAGTGGGGAACAAGAGGGAAGAATGAGTTTACCAAAGGTCACATGTTCCATCCCTCATGTCCTGCTGTCTTTGATGGGTCTCATGTTAACATGCACACATGGTGTTCATTCTTATTGGTCATGTATCGTACTTCCCCAGCCAGTCTTGTCTACACACTCACAAACAGTACATGTCTGTGACTCTGGACAAATCTCCATACACAGAGCCTTTATTACCCAGGGTTGTATTTCCCCTTCTTCACTTCTTCCCTGGTTTTATGACCTAAGAAACTTCCATTTGTGGGTGCCACTTCCATCATACCCAGAGGTTATGGGTGTGATGGAGCTATGTAGTTCTCTTCTTCAATTTCTCTGACACTCTCCAGTCCACATTTTGTTGTAATATACAGTCACTGAGTCTCAATTCCAATCACCATCCTTTCTTTGAACAGCTTTTCTCCAAAGCCCATCAATAAGCCCAGAAATAGAGAAAGGTTTATGGGAGGAAAGAGGGAGAGAATATGGTAAAGTAACAGCACCATGGAACAAGTAGAGTTCGGGGCACCCAATGAAAAGGTAGACACAAAGGCCATGCACAAAGGACCACCATTTCCTGATCTCTGGCCTGTCTCTGCCTCTCAGATCCCTGGACTCCAAGGACTCAGCCACGTTTCCTTAGGCTTCTCTTCTTGCTTCCTTGCTCTTGTGCCAAAGCCTCTCCTCTAGCAAAGCTTACATTCGACCACTTTCCAAGGCTGAGTGTGTACCTCCAACCCAGGGATAGCTAATAGAGGTGGAGAGCTCCGTCAGGCGAGGCACTCTGTCTGCTCTTAAATCCCGCAACCCCATTCTCTGGCACACACCCAGTCCACACTCCTCTGCCCGCATGAGCGTGCTCTCTTTGCTTCTATACTGGGAGCCATCAGAAAACTTATTTCCTGATCCCAATCTGTTGGGAAAGATTTCTAAACATTTTTCTATCATTTTCCTTTTCCTGGAAAACTCCCATTATACTGTAAGTTCCAGAAGGATAGGGACGATATCTTATTTGTCTTTATTTTTTGGAAAGCACCTAGCATACTGCCTGGCCCATAGATACTCAATAAATGTTTGTTGAATAAATCGATGGGTGAATGAGAGAAAGAAAGAAACAAGGAAGGAAAAAGAAAGAGAAAGGAAGAAAAGAAAGGAAAGGAAGGGAAAGGAAAGGAAGGAAGGGAGGGAGGGAGGGAGGGAGAGAGAGAGAGAGAGAGAGAGAGAGAGAGAGAGAGAGAAAGAAAGAAAGAAAGAAAGAAAGAAAGAAAGAAAGAAAGAAAGAAAGAAAGAAAGAAAGAAAGAAAGAGAAGGAAAGAAAGAAAGAAAGAGAGAGAAGGAAAGAAAGAAAGAAAGACAGAGAAGGAAAGAAGAAAAAAAGAAAATGTCCACAAAGAAAGAGCCTATATTTTAGAATGAGAATTAAGATTGCAAATCTTAACTCTAGGGCACAAAGCTATCTTTTCCTTTCCACAAATAACACAAATGGAGCGATGCAATGTATACAGTTTATGTGGTTTATGCATTGTGCAAAGGTGCCTGACAAAAGGCTGATGGGGCTGAAATCCAACCTGAGTTCTGAACCCTGGCATGAGGCTGCCTCTACCTGGAACAAAAGGCAAAGTTTTATAATTTACACAAAGACTGCATATGTGCTGGCGGAAGGGCTGACAACTTTGGAATTGTGTCCTCCCTATGCTCCAAGTGCTGTGTAATAAACTCCTCTAGTTTTGACTTCTTTTCTGGGTTTGGGATTAATAGAGGTTTTAAATGACAATGAGTATCCACTTGGTGGGTAATTTCTCCATCCTTTTTTGGGCCCCTCTCTAGTGTTTTAGGAACAAAGCCTTCCTGGATTGATAAATTCATTAGAACTCTTCTGCGTGCAACGAATGCTAATGTGATTGTCGTGGACTGGATTTATGGGTCTACAGGGGTCTACTTCTTAGCTGTGAAAAATGTGATTAAGTTGAGCCTCAAGATCTGCCTTTTCCTCAATAAACTCCTGGTAGGTGCAGAAGAGCTTCAGGTGAGTTTGGGCTGCGTATGAGGAGAGAGGGTCAGAAAGACAAAAGCACTGCCTGAGGAGGCTTAGGGTGGAAACAGAGTCACCGGGTAGCTTGGTGGTCTTGGGTTCAAATCTTGACTTTGCCACTCACAGCACTGACCTTAGGCAGGTTATTGAACATTCTGAGCTTCCCACTGCTCCTCTGTAAAATGTGTCATGGCACATTGGACAGCGAATGCAGATGGCCTCGTACTTAGTTGTCCCTCAAGAGAGAATGGCCGTGGTCATTACTCACATACTTTGGGCACCAAAAGGAGAGTGAGTGGGTTGTCAGGGTGGGAAGCCCAGGAAGAGAAGAAGTGATTAATGATGAGAGTGCTGTCCATTTTCCCTCCAAAGTAAGTGTGGTGGTTCTGTCATGCCCAGGGCCTCGGCTTCTGAAGCTTTCGGGGAAAGCCTGCCACTGCGAAGCCAGCAGACTCTGTGGCCCACCGGGAGCTCACTGCCCCTGCTCTTCTAGGTGCTGGGTGTGTCGGAATCCTCAATCCACATCATTGGTGTTAGCCTGGGGGCCCACGTTGGGGGCATGGTGGGACAGCTCTTCGGAGGCCAGCTGGGACAGATCACAGGTAACATTCATCCCTGCCCATCCTCCAGGCTTTAGAGATAGAAAAGCTTTCCCTGAAAATGTCTCCTCTAAGGCAAGCAGAGGGGAGTATGGAGCCTTTGTTCTTACAATCAAGTCACCTATTACCACTAAAATTTATTTATTGTGGTTCTTTTGTATAAAATGGTGTGTGTTATTATTGCATGATTTCTAATATCAATGTGAGAGGCCATGTATTTCTTTTTTCACTTTTTATTTTTAAATTTCTTATTTAAAAAATTTTATTTTAGATTCAGGGTTTACGTGTGCAGGTTTATTACATGGGTATAGCATGCAATGCTGAACTTTGGGCTTCTAATGATCTCGTTGCCCAAGTAGCAATCAGTACTTGATAGGCAGTTATTCCACCCTTTCCCCTTGCTTTTCCTCCCCCTTTTGGAATCCCCAGTGCCAATCGTTCCCATCTTTGTGTCCATGTGCACCCAATGTTTAGTTCCCACTTGTAAGTGAGAACATGCAGTATTTGGTTTTCTGTTTCTGCATTAATTGGCTTAGGAAAATGACCTCCAGCTACATTCATGTTGCTGCAGAGGACATAATTTCATTCTTTTTTATAGCTGTGTAGAATTCCATAGGGTATGTGGACCACAGTTTCTCTATCCAGTCTACCATTGGTGGGCACCTGGGTTGATTCCATGTCTTTGCTATTGTGAATAGTGTTGCAATGAACATACTAGTGCAGGTATCCTTTTGGTAGAAGAAATTCTTTTTGTTTGGGTATATATCTAGCAACGAGATTGCTGGGTCAAATGGTGATTTTATTTTTAGTTCTTTCAGGAATCTTCAGATTGCTTTCCACACTGGCTGAACTTATTTACATGCCCACCAACAGTGTATAACTATTCTCTTTTCTCTGCAGCCTTGCCAACATCTATTTATTTATTTTCTACTTTTTAATAGTGGCAATTCTGACTGGTGTGAGATGGTATATCACGGGGTGATGATTAGTGATGGTGACATTTTTTCATATGTTTGTTAGCCACTTGTATGTCTTCTTTCAAGAAGTCTCTTTTCATGTCCTTCACCCTCATTTTAATGGGGTTGTTTTTTCTTGTTGATTTGTTCAAGTTCCTTATAGATTCTGGATATTAGTCCTTTGTCAGATGCATAGTTTGTGAATATTTTCCCCCATTCTGTAGGTTGTCTGTTTACTCCATTGGTTGTTTCTTTTGCTGTGCAGAAGGTCTTTAGTTTAAGTCTCACTTGCCAATTTTTGTTTTTGTTTCATTTGCTTTTGAGGACTTGGTCATAAATGCTTTGCCTAAGGCTAATATTCAGGAGAGTATTTCCCAGATTTTCTTCTAGGATTTTTATAGTTTGAGGTCTTACATTTAAGTCTTTAATCCTTCTTGAGTAAGTTTTGTATATGGTGAGAGCTATGGGTCCAGAATCATTCTCCTGCATATGGTCAGCCAGTTTTCCCACACCATTTATCGAATAGGGTATCTTTTTCTCTAAAAAAAAGTGTTAATTTTTGTCAACTTTGTCAAATGTCTGATGGTGATAGGTGTGCTTCTTTATTTCAGTGATCTCTATTCTGTTCCATTGGCCTATGTATCTATTTTTGTACCAGTACCATACTGTTTTGGTTACTGTAGGCTTATAGTATAGTTTGAAATTGGGTAGTGTGATGCATCCAGCTTTATTCTTTTTGCTCAGGATTGCCTTGGCTATTTGGGCTCTTTTTTGTGCCATATAAATTTTAGAATAGATTTTTATAATTCTGTGAAAAATGACATTGGTAATTTGGTAGGGATTGAATCTGTAGATGGCTTTGGGCAAAATGGATATTTTAATGATATTTATTCTTCCAAGCCTGCATAGAATACAGAATACTTTGGCAAATATTATGCAAAAGCATAGAATATTTTTGCATTTGTTTGTGTCACCTGTGATTTTTTTTTTTTTTTAGCGGGGTTTTAGAGTTATCCTTGTACAGATCTTTCGCTCTTTTGGTTAGGTGTGCTTCTAGGTACTTTATTTTTGTGTGTGACTATCATAAATGAGATTGCATTCTTGATTTGGCTCTCAGATTGAATGTTCTTAGTGCATAGAAATGCAACTGACTTTTGTACATTGATTTTGTGTCCTGAGACTTTGCTGGAGTTGTTTTTCAGGTCTAGAAGTCTTTTGGTCAAACATTTAGGGTTCTCTTCATTGATGAAGAGAGACAATTTGACTTCCTCTTTTCCTATTTAGATGCCTTTTATTTCTTTCTCTTGCCTGATTGCTCTGGCAAGCACTTCCCCTTCTATTTCTTTCTGAGCCTCAGTTTCTACATCTGTAAAATAGTGGTAACAGCCCACATCTCCTTGGCCCACTGTGGAAATAAACTTTACACAGTTTTGCTATATACATGTAAAAGTGTGGAGGACTTTATGCTTCCAGAGCCACTCTCAGTTAATAAGGGACTGGAGTTGTATGGCAAAAACCCTCAGCTTCCTGGCCTTTCAGTGGGACAATTCTGGGTCTTGTTTTACAGAATCTCACAGAGGCACTCCAGTGGGGTGAAAGCCCATGGGGATATCCTACTCACTACTATTTTCCTTTATTTCCTGACCTGCTTTCCCACTCCCTCACCATGCTTTCTGAGACTTTCTCCCAAATCTACCTTGAACTCTTGTGGCAGGGTCTGCTTTTTGTAGGGGAAGGGAAGAGATCCAAACTGAGACATGGGAATAGTAGTATTCACAGTTATCACTGTGTTATGGTGAGGACTACAGTGTGTAAAACTGCCTGGCGTAAAGCCTGGTCCATAGTTACTGCTCGAAGAAATTGTAGCTATTGCTGTTACTATATGAAGGCAGTAACAAGCTTTACATTATATTAACTTCTATCAAATAATTGGTGTTATCAAGCTCTTTTTTTTTTTTTTTTTTTTTGAGATGGAGTCTTGCTCTGTTGCCCAGGTTGGAGTGCAGTGGCATGATCTCGGCTCACTGCAACCTCTGCCTCCCGGGTTCATGCCATTCTCCTGCCTCAGCCTCCCTAGTAGCTAGGACTACAGGCGCCCGCCACCACGCCCGGCTAATTTTTTGTATTTTTAGTAGAGACGGGGTTTCGCCATGTGAGCCAGGATGGTCTCGATCTCCTGACCTCGTGATCTGCCAGCCTCGGCCTCACAGAGTGCTGGGATTACAGGCATTAGCCACCACGCGCAGCCTCAAGCTCATCTTAGAGCCAGAGAAACTGGGTCATTGAGAGGTTACCTCTAGAGAGACAACAGAGAGTGGGGTTTCCTGACGAAGATGGTCCTCAGCTAATTCTCCCAACCCTTGGGTCTTTTCAGGGAGGCTCTACGATCTGCACTGGAAGTGGTGGGTGTGTGGTGGGTCCATGAATGTTCCTGCAGCTGAGAGGAAAGTGGTCCCTCATATCAGTCTCTTCTCACAGGCCTGGACCCCGCTGGACCTGAGTACACCAGCGCCAGTGTGGAGGAGCGCTTGGATGCCGGAGATGCCCTCTTCGTGGAAGCCATCCACACAGACACTGACAGTGAGCTGGGGTGACCTTCCTGGGGTGAGGGAATGAGCTCAAGGCAGCGCCTAGGAGGCTGGCATCTAGCTGTGTGACCCTGGGCAGAGATGCCCTGCCCCCTCTCTGAGATTCTGCTGCACAGTGAGGAGTTTACCAAAATGATATTGAAAATCTCTTCTGGCTCTGTCTCTGTGACCACTGAGGTGAATGGTTGTATTTTTTAGCCACCATAGGCAGGAGGATTCTCACTCACAGACCAAAAGTACTTGGTTATGAATCTCACTTTCTTTTTTTTTTTTTTTTTTTTTTTTTGAGACGGAGTCTCGCTCTGTCGCCCAGGCTGGAGTGCCGTGGCCGGATCTCAGCTCACTGCAAGCTCCGCCTCCCAGGTTCACGTCATTCTCCCGCCTCAGCCTCCCGAGTAGCTGGGACTACAGGCGCCCGCCACTTCGCCCGGCTAGTTTTTTGTATTTTTTAGTGGAGACGGGGTTTCACCGTGTTAGCCAGGATGGTCTCCATCTCCTGACCTCGTGATCCACCCGTCTCGGCCTCCCAAAGTGTTGGGATTACAGGCTTGAGCCACCGCGCCCGGCCGAATCTCACTTTCTGATTCAAACGAATGCAGCAACAACAGTGTGCTAAGCAGTACTGGGTAGGGCATTGCTGTCTGGCTGACTTATGGGAAAGTCATGAAGCTTTTTTAGGATGGGTGTGCCTGGTCCCAAGGGATTGGGCCCCCGCAGGCAGGCAGGCGTGTCACAACTTCCCTCCTCCCCAGATGACAAGCTTGGCCCTTCAGTCCAGTGGAGAATAAGAATCCCTCTTCTGGGCAGGGCGCTGTGGCTCACGCCTGTAATCCCAACATTTTGGGAGGCCGAGGTGGGTGGATCATGAGGGAGATCAAGACCATCCTGGCTAACACGGTGAAACCCCGTCTCCACTAAAAATGCAAAAAATTAGCCAGGCGTGGTGGCAGGCACCTGTAGTCCCAGCTGCTCGGGAGGTTGAGACAGGAGAATGGCGGGAACCCAGGAGGTGGAGTTTGCAGTGAGCCGAGATCGCACCACTGCACTCCAGCCTGGACAGAGCGAGAGTCTGTCTCAAAAAAAAAAAAAAAAAAAAAAAAAGAAAGAAAGAAAAAGAAAAAGAAAAAGAATCCCTCTTCCAGTAGTGACAGGCACAGGAAAGATTCTCCAACTCTCAACCCGTTATGACCAACTTAAGTTCTCCTGACCAGTTGGGAAAGGCGGGGGCATTCCTCTTCATTTCTGCTCCGCAGCCAATGCCCATGAGGTCTGTGCTTAGTGTGGTGGGTGCAGGGAGAAATAACATCTGTCCCTGACCAGAGGAGCTTGCAGCTCAAGTGAGAGATGTCCACGTCTCTTTTCCTGTGGTCAGAAGTCTCTTTTTGGCATTTAAGACTCATGATTCTGAAAGAAACACACGCAGTTATATTGTCCAACTCTTCTTCTCACCTTTATTTCACAGATAGGAAACCAAAGCCCACAGGCCTCATCCTAGCTATATTAGGTGAGTTAAGCTTGTTCATTTAAAAAGTGAATCCTGGCCGGGCACAGTGGCTCACGCCTGTAAGTCCAGCACTTTGGGAAGCTGAGGCGGGCAGATCACGAGGTCAGGAAACCGAGACCATCCTGGCTAACACAGTGAAACCCAGTCTCTACTAAAAAAAAATTCAAAAATTTAGCCGGGTGTGGTGGCAGGCGCCTGTAGTCCCAGCTACTCGGGAGGCTGAGGCAGGAGAATGGCGTGAACCCAGGAGGTGGACCTTGCAGTGAGCAGAGATCCGGCCACTACACTCCAGCCTGGCCGACAGAGCGAGATTCCGTCTCAAAAAAAAAAAAAAAAAAAAAAAGTGAATCCTTTCTATCCTTAAATTTGCTAAATATGTGACTTATTAGGTACCCATTTATCTAAGCGAGGCCTCTCAGGCCCCTTCAAAGTTGGAGCCTCTCCCTGATGTGACTTAAAAATAAAAAATTATATTTATTCAATCACTATTTATTAAGCTGCGTGGCAGGTGCTGAGAATTTAGCAATGATCAACACATTGAATGAGGTCCCTGCCTACATGGAGCTTACAGGCTACATGGACCGTAGGAGTCACCAAGGGAAGCCCGGACGCCCATTAGAGAGTGTCTGCAGTAGGGGTCCGGGTGAGAGATGATGGTGACTTGGGTAAAGGTGGTGGCAGTAAAGACAGTGAGAAGTAGACAGATTCAAAATATGTTTTGGAAGTAGAGTTGACTAGACTCGTGAAGGGCTGCATGTGGGGTATGAGGGAAAGGCAAGACTCAAGGGTGGCTTCTAGGTCATTGCTTAACCTCCAGGTTGATGGCAGTAAGCAAATAATACACAATCCTTTTCTTCCAATAGTGACAGGGGATAGGAAGGAGGAAGTCGGGGTCTTCAGCAGCTGGGCCTGAGCCAGTCTGAGGGCTCAAGTCTGCCACAGTGGAGCATCCAGGAGCTGGTCACAGGGACACAATGAGGGCAGAAGATGCTCTCTTACCTCAGCTCTGGAGCCGTGTCCTATTTCCGCTCAGGAGAGCACAAAGATATGTTTTAGGGGGGACTGTGGAAATGTGACCCCAAACATGTTTACCTGAACTATTACTCAAAAGGAAACTGATACTACTCAATGAGGAAATTTACCAAGTTTATAACATTTACTGAGTTACAAAACCTTGTGTTACAGGATATTTTTCTTGATTTTCTTAGGCAAATATGAGCATCTTACCAACTGAATCTCTTTGGTTCCTTTTAGCATGAAAAATCCCTTTAGAAAACTGAGAGGCTGAGGTGGGTGGATCAACTGAGGTCAAGAGTTTGAGACCAGCCTGACTAACCTGGTGAAACCCTGTCTCTACTAAAAAAAAAAAAAAAAACACAAAAATTAGCCAGGTGTGGTGGCATGAGCCTGTAATCCCAGCTACTCGGAGGCTGAGGCAGGAGAATCGTTGAATCCAGGAGGCAGAGGTTGCAGTGAGAGATCGCACCACTGCACTCCAGCCTGGGTGACAAGAGTGAAACTCTGTCTCAAAAAAAAAAAAAAAAAAAGAAAGAAAGAAAGAAAAGAAAAGGAAAGGAAAGGAAAGGAAAATCTGTCTGAGGGCTCATCCTGTGAAGTCTCACAGCACTTAGAAGTGACGGGGCAGACAGTGGGTGTGGGCTCCTGAGGTCAGAGTTTGAGGTCTGCTGCCAGCCAACTCCCTGAAGCAAAGAAGTTAATGGAGTTCTGTCTCCTTTCAGATTTCGGTATTCGGATTCCCGTTGGACACGTGGACTACTTTGTCAATGGAGGCCAAGACCAACCCGGCTGCCCCACCTACTTTTATGCAGGTCAGAAATCCAGTAAAAGTTGGTATTTGGCGACCCCAGAGATTGGAATTCACCAACAGCTGTTGTGTTGAGTCAGCCAGAATGGCCCACAGAGGGTCTGCTTGACAAGTGTCCTTTGCTATGTCCCATAATGCCTTACTCAGAGTGTATTCAAGGATGGACGTCTTCAGAGCCCAGGCATTTGAGGGGAGGGTGTGGCACAGTCCACACCAACTGCATCCTCTACAGAGCCTTGCTTTGGCAGAAGCAAGCCATCCTGCCCAAAGCTGGTGAGCAGAAGGATCAATTCACTGCCCAGTCATTTCACCACATTTACCAACTCTAACAGTTCTCTAAAATTGTTTTCAAGATGATCTTTTTGAACACACTCAATGACCGTACATTTCCTCTCTTTAAATATAGCCTTCTGGAATGTTCTTTTTAATATATTTATTGATATATTCTTAGCATACTAAATGTGTCAAAAGCTAAGATCAATAATTATTTGGTTTTCTTATATCTTATGAATATAGCCAATATATCAGCATTTCATATAAAAATTCAAAATGCTGAGTTCTGTTTACTATGTTTTTAGTCTTGTCTTGCTTTACCAAATTTTTAACATTTTAAGGATTCCTTTGACAATCTTATTGAATAACTACTCATTGATTTTACCAAATTTACTAGTTTTCCAAAAACATGATTCTTTTTGCAATTTGTGAATTTCTCAGCAATTCTGATAAAATAGGAGTTTGGTTTCAATGGCTTTTGAAGATTTGGTGGCATTTCAATTGACCACTTTTCACTTTTTCTCCATAACACAATTTGAGAAGGGTTTAGTTTGTCTCTGCCCCAGTTCCCTGTTGCAGCTGGAAAGAGCTTGACCATAGAGAGTGTCCCAACCACAGGGGAAAGGAAAGTCAAAATTCTGCTTGGCTTTGGTTGCAGGTCTCAGCAACGAGGTCTCAAGGTGTAGGGAGAGTTTGAAGACCCCAGGACCCTGGAGTTGTAGCTCACCACATACTTCTTAGTTCCAGCCAATTTAACCAATGTCGAATGCTGCAAACTTAAATAGTAAATAACAATGAAACTAAGTTTTGGTAAACTGGGATATTTCACAAATTCAGCGTATCAGTCATTTGGCCCGGTGAACCTCAGCACATTGGCTGTAGAGAGTGATCGACCATAAACTGCGGCTGATGCAGCAGTCTCACCGCTGGGTTGGGTATAATGAGGTTGTAAAAAATTTGTTGTATGGGTGATGATGAAGAAAGTAAAAATATGCACAAATACCCATTTTGAGAAGTGGGGCAGCATCATCAACTCTCTATATATTCCCATTTTATGAAGGAGAGTTTGCATGATCATATAAGAATCCATCTCAAGGCCAGGGCATGGTGGCTCACACCTGTAATCTTAGCATTCTGGGAGGTTGAGGCAGGTGGATCACCTGAGGTCAGGAGTTCGAGACCAGCCTGGCCAACATGGCAAAACCCTGTTTCTATGAAAAATGCAAAAATTTGTGAAGTGTGATGGTGTGCACCTGTTAGCCCAGCTACTCAGGAGACTGAGGCAGAAAAATTACTTAAACCCAGGAGGCAGAGGTTGCAGTGGACCGAGATCATGCCATTACACTCCAGCCTGGGCAACAGAGTGAGATTCTGTCTCAAAAGAAAAAAAGAAAAGAAAAGAAAAGAAAGAATGCATCTCAAATCAAGCAATTTTCTTGATGGATTATGCTTATGTATCTCAGGAAAAGTAAAATGAAAAAGTAGAATGTAGTAACCATGTACACTAATATTTTGAAAAAGTGATTTGAGGGGACTCACATGCATTTATTTACAGCTTGCTGGAATATAAAATTCAATAGAGTTTCAGTGAGCAGCACAGAGGGAATTCCATTTGTCTTGACTGAAACTTTGGTTGTGTTTTTTCTCTGTTCAGGTTATAGTTATCTGATCTGTGATCACATGAGAGCCGTGCACCTCTACATCAGTGCCCTGGAGAATTCCTGTCCACTGATGGCCTTTCCCTGTGACAGCTACGCGGCCTTCCTTGCCGGACACTGTCTGGATTGTTTTAACCCTTTTCTGCTTTCCTGCCCAAGGATAGGTAAAGTGCTTCCCCTTTGACTTCCTTTGACAATGTGAGGAAAGTTCAAGCCCTACTACTTGTCCCCTCTTAATGTCCTGATCTCCTGTGGTCAAGAATTCTATCCAATTGGGGAAAAGAAAATTAAGCAATGAGGTGCTCAGCCTGTTCTTACTTGGAGATGGATGGTTGGTTCTCGTGCCCCAACCCTCACCCTCTATAGTGTTCCCTATGGCCATCCTTGCTCCACACACACCCTTCCCACATACAGGTCCCCCCACTCTCGGACCAGATGCTGCTTATAGATCTTTCTCACTTCTTGCCATTCTCCAGTTCTTCATAGACCCTAATTCTCTGTGTGGTGGGGAATCCCTAAGAGTGGAACACAAGACCCACATTAGCGGTCTGAGATTCTGGTGGTCTCATGGCAGCTGGGGGGATGCCTAATTGCTGGGGGGCTTGGGTACCTTCTTGGATGATCCAGGCCAGTCTGGGGAAAGGATGCCAGGAAGGCTGCAGGATCTGGCCTCTAACTCACTTGTGTAGACCATTACTATGAATATCTTGTGGTTATCCAGGATGAAGAGCTCCAGGAAAAACTCCTGGGCAGTGGAAACGGTTTCTCTCCTTCCCACACTCTCTTGCTTCCCGCTACCCCTGGCTGCCACTCAACTGTAGCAGCTTGCTACTGCTTATATGAGTGAAATGGGTACCAGCTTGACAAAATAGTAAAGTAGGGTAGCTTCCCATGATAGAACAAGTCAACATTATTTCCTACTCATTGTGCATATGTCAGTTTCCCCTACATGCCATGGACCCACAGACATAACAGCCGCTTCACACTGTCTGCCCAGCCTCATGTCTCACTACACTTTCCCTTGCACTGAACACCGGATGGTGCTAACTACTTGTACTTCCAAGTGTACATCAGGCTTCCTCACCTGTGTGCCTTGGCCGTAACCATACTCTCTTCCCAGAATGCGCTCTCCCCACCTGTCATCCACTAGTCTTCAGGTCAAACACTTCGTGCTTCACCGTGCTCCCACTGCACGGGATGTAAGTGTCATGAAAACAACTGCTATAGGAGATTGGTTTTGCAAGTTAGAGATGCAGTTTCAGATTTCTTATAATTACCTGCCAAGAATGAGTCAGATAATCTAAAAAGCATAGTGCCATTTATGTGTGTGTTTACTGCCCACTGGACCGAGTTGCTGGGATCCCAGGACTCACCTCAGAATACAGCATGAGGACTTGGGGCTTCTTACCGTCTATCTACTGATCCTATTTCCTCCTACCCTCCAAATTTACCCTCCAGTGGGTTTTCTCTCTAGAGTGGTGTTTAGGAGTGTCCTCTGGCTGTCTCCTTTCTGCATTCTCCTTTCTGCGCTCTCATAGTGCGTGTGGAGTGTAGATGTCTGTGGAATAAATGGGTGCATGAATTAATAAACATGAGGCTGGGTGCTGTGGGACCCTAAGATAGGCTTCTCAGGACTCTGCTTCTTTGCTTCTTTATTTTCAGGCCTGGTGGAACACGGCGGTGTCAAGATAGAGCCACTTCCCAAGGAAGTGAAAGTCTACCTCCTGACTACTTCCAATGCTCCGTACTGCAGTGAGTAGGGGGAAATGCATGAGCTCAGCTCTGCCAGGGTGCCACCGGAAGAGTCCAGGGCTTCGGCTTGGGCTGTGCCCAGCCCAGTGTGGTAGTCTGGGTGGGAATGAATGATAAGGGCAAAGGCAACACCGGAGGTGGGACAACAGCCCCTGGTCTGAACCAAAACTTTCAGAGTCCAACCGATTGCTCTTCAGATGAGGACTTGGGGCTTCTTACCGTCTATCTACTGGTCCTATTGCCTCCGACCCTCCAAATTTACCCTCCAGTGGGTCTTCTCTAGAGTGGTGTTTAGGAGTGTCCTCTGGCCATCTCCTTTCTGCCCTCTCATTTCCCACTTCTTGGCGCCCACCCTATGTGGTTCTCACCCTGGCAGCCTCCAAGGTGGGGGTCCCTGGGAAATACTGAACCTTTCCCTCTGCTCTCCTTCCCCTTCACAGATGCATTCCGGCTTCCCACTGTTACTCCTAACCATGGCATTTCTTTGAAGCTAGGATGCTAATGGTTGTAACAATGTTAAATGTGAAAGAAAAGTGTGTCCAGAATCCATGAAATACATTACAAGCTGAACCATCATCCTTCTCTATATTATGTGCATCTTAACTAGGGTGACTATATTTCCTGGTTTATGCTGGTTATCCTGGGATCCTGTCTGCTTTATCATGTGTACAGGATAAAGCATGCTGGTTTGGATGATAAACTGTATGCCACCCAATTTTAACTGATTTTCTGGTCAGTTCGTGTCGGGTCAGTGGAGGGACCTTTGTGACAATATCTTCCTGGTACTAGAAGGCCTGGTACCATGTGATATGGAGCCCAGAGCTCAGACTCTGTGCTCACCTAGACCTGGATTTGAATCTCAGCTTCTCTATTTACCAGCTGTGTGATCAGGAGCAGGTTATTTAAACTCTCTGAACTCTATATCCTTATGTGAATACAGGAACCATAACAGTACCTACTTTAAAGAATCAATTGTGAGTATAAAATAAAATGGACACAGGAGGTCACTAGTACAGGGACTGGAACCCAATCAGTAATAATTTCCTTCCCTTAGTCAATCGGAGAATTTGGGAGAGGAATAGTTAGGGTGTTTCTACCTTCATGCCAGAGAAAATTTATGGCTACCTCTTAGGAACAAAGTGGACTACAGAGTCAACTGTGGCTTTTCACATCCTTAACAGCTCATTTGACAACCCACTGGGAGACGTAGGGAAAGGGAAGCTCTGAGAGACCAAGTGGCATGCCTAAGGCTCCACAGCTGGGTGAAAAGGTCAGAACTCAATTCCAGGTCTTCTGACTCTAAAATCTATACTCCTTCCTCGCCACGACCATGGTTCCATCTTCTGAAAACCTGCTGTCTGCAGGCCATATGTCTCAGCTCCCCTTCTGTCAGCGCCACCCCATCAGAGTTGGCATGTGGGAGGATGTTTTGTCTGGTGGTGGACGCGGTGCTGCCAGGACCAGATGTCCTGGCTTTTAATTCCAGCTGCTGGGCAGATTCACAGCAACCTGAGCTGGCGCCTCTATGTCTGTGCAGCTAAGAATACACCTGGCAGGAAAGTTTGGGGAATGCCTGGAGGTTAAAAGCATGTTAAGGTCCCTGCTGAGGGGGTTCACAGAGCCATACTTTTTCTGACTGTTTCATATTTGTTGTGAGACCACCTCCCCATGCCTCCAGAAGCATAGCCATGTTGGTTCCAAAACCACAGAGGGGTACAGAAACAGGCATGCCTGCCTGCATGCTCTGCCGTAAGCTGTCACTTCTAGGGATGGAAGCTGGATCCTCCCTGCTCTCCCTGGACAGATATGGGTATGTTCAGGAGTGGGTAGGGAGAAGCAGCTCTCCAGCTACTCTTAGGCCATCATGGCACTGGGCTCCCATGCCTAGCACCGTTGGCCTGCTTTGACTTCAGCAATGTTGACCTGCGCCAGGCATGCACCAGCATGGGCAAAGGATCTTCTAACAAATAATTTTTATACAATATATTCCCTCATAGAACAGTTTTTCACATAGTGTACCTTCTCTCCGTTACTTCACCCCATCCTTACCGTGTCCTGTGTGATAAGTTGGGGGCTATTGCTTGCAGATGAGGGAACTGAAGCATGGAGAGGCTCAGTGTCTTAGGCAAGGCAGCATGGCTTGTAAGCAGCAGGGTTGGGGCTTGGATCCAGGCCTCCTGACCCACCACCCAGGACTCTATGTTGTATGACATGAGACATGTTCCTGTGCACATTTGATTCCACTAATTCCCACCCACTCAACATTAGGCCTGGCTCCCTTGGGGCCTCCAGGGTCATTTAGTGAAGAAAGAAGCAGGCCAGGCGCAGTGGCTCACATCTGTAATCCCAGCACTTTGGGAGGCAGAGGTGGAAGGGTCGCTTGAGGACAGGAGTTTGAGACCAGCCTGGGTAACATAATGAGACCCAGTCTCTACTAAAATTGTTTACAATTAGCCAGGCATGATGGTGCCACCTGTAGTCCTTGCTACTAGGGAGGCTGAGGTGGGAGGATTGCTTGAGCCCAGGAGTTGGAGGCTGCAGTGAGCTGGTTATGCTACTGCATTCCAGCCTGGGCAACAGAGCAAGAACCTGTTTCTTTAAAAAAAAAAAAAAAAGGAAAAAAAAAAAAAAAAGCAGAAACAATCTTAGAAAACTTTCTTAATCAATGATACCTGCTAGCAAAGGAAGAAGTATTAATAATATAATATAGCAAACTCAGCCCTGAGAATTAAATTCCTAAAGCTTATGTAAGTTAGTTATTTTTTCCACATTGCAAATATCATCCATTCCAGTTCAGCCCTTGCCTGTCCCCATAACAATTGATATCCCATAGTAACATCTCAGAAGGAGAAACAGATGGGGTGTGGTGTCAGATGTCCTCCTCTGTGGAGGGGAAACAGTCAAGGCTCTTTTCTTCTCGTGGATTCTTGGCATCTTGGCATCTTTTGGTGAGCCCTGTTACTAACCCCAGGGGGCCCAGATGGGCCATAGCACTCCTCCAACTTAGTGCTGAGTTCACCTGCATCCAGTTTATGTTCCCCTCCCCAATGTTAGCCCATAAAATATAGCAAATGAAAAAGTACAGGTAGAGTAGAGGTGAAGGATTGCATCTCTAGCTATATCTCCATCACCAAAGGAGCCTGGGAAAATTCCCTGAGACTAAAGCGATTGCAAAATGCCACCAGATGCACCTACCCCTTAATAAAAAAAGGACAGTGTGTTAGGGAAACTGTAATCTTTCTTTTCTTATTTATTTATTTATTTATTTAGAGACAGAGCCTTACTCTGTCACCCAGGCTGGAGAGCAGTGGCACGATCTCGGCTGACTGCAACCTCTGCCTCTTGGGTTCAAGCAATTCTTTTGCCTCAGGCTCCTGAGTAGCTGGGATTACAGGCATCCACCACCATGACTGGCTAATTTTTTTGTATTTTTAGTAGAGACAGGGTTTCACCATGTTGGCCAGGCTAGTCTCAAACTCTCGACCTCAGGTGATCTGCCTGCCTGAGCCTCCCAAAGTGCTGGGATTACAGGCGTGAGCCACCGCGACTGGCTTTTCTTAAATTTTTTAATTCTTCTTCTTTTTTTTTTTTTTTTTTTTGAGACATGGTCTCCCACTGTCACCTAGACTGGAGTGTGGTGGCACAGTCACGGTTCACTGCAGCCACAACCTCCCTGGCTCAGGTGATCCTCCCATCTTAGCCTCCTAAGTAGCTGGGACTATAGGCACATACCACATGCCCAGCTAATTTTTTGTTTTTGTTTTTTTGTAGAGACTGGGTCTTGCTATGTGGCCCAGGCTGGTCTTGAACTCCTGGGCTCAAGTTATCTGCCCACCTTGGCCTCCCAAAGTACCAGGATTTCAGGTGTGAGCCACCATGCCTGGCCTGTAATCTTTCTTACCTTCTCTTGTCAGAGGGACAACAGGTCCCAGGGATATCACCGTGGCCCAGGTTTTACATCCAGTCTACGTTGGCGATACTCACCTTGAGAACTCCAGCATCCACGCTGCTCAAAGGAGAGTCCGGATATCACATAGGCAACCAGTGGCCGCAGGGAGAGGAGCAGTCTCCTATACACACAGCCTCCTTCCCTGACGCTGGGTGTGTGGAGAGGAAGCAGGGCCGTTGCTATATTTTATGAGTTAATTCTCTCTCTCTCTTTTTTTCTTTTTTGAGACAGAGTTTCACTCTTGTCGCCCAGGCTGGAGTGCAATGGCGCCATCTCGGCTCACTGCAACCTCTGCCTCCCGGGTTCAAGTGCTTCTCCTGCCTCAGCTTCCTGAGTAGCTGGGATTACAGGTGCCCGCCATCATGTCCGGCTAATTTTTATATTTTTAGTAGAGACAGGGTTTCACCGTGTTGGCCAGGCTGGTCTCAAACTCCTGACCTCAGGTGATCCGCCCGCCTCAGCCTCCCAAAGTGCTGGGATTACAGGCGTGAGCCACCATGCCTGACCTTACGAGTTAAATCTTTAGTTTATGTCTTAGTCTATTTGTGCTACTATGACACCGTACCTGAGACTGGGTAACTTACAAAGCTCAGAAATTTATTTTCCCACAGCTCTGGAGCCTGGGAAGTCCCAGATCAAGGCGCCAGCATTCCATGTCTATAAGGGTTGCACTCTCTGCTTCCAAGAAGGTGCTTTGCTGTTGTGTTCTCCAGAGGGGACAGATACTGCGTTCACACACAGCAGAAGGCAGGACGTCAAAAAAGGGCCTTGCCAATTCCCTTGAGCCCTTGTATAAGGCACTATTTCATTCATGATAGTAGAGCCCCCATGATGTAATCCCTTCCCCCAAAGGCCCCATCTCTCAATACTGTTGCACAAAGCATTCAGTTTAAACATGAATTTGGAGGGGACACAAACATTCAAAGGATAGCCATATATGACAGATGCATTTGGCTCATTCAAGATCATCCCACCATGAAAATGTGAGCAACCAAGGGGAAGTAAAACATTAGTATTACAAAATAACAAAAACCAACATTACTGAATGCTTCCTAGGCACAGGCACTGGCCTGAGGACTTCATACATATTAACCTATTTATCTCAGGCCTAGGGTGTCTACTTTTTTTTTTCATTTTTTTGAGACAGAGTCTTGCTCTGCCGCCCAGGCTGGAGTGCAGTGGTGCGATTTCTGCTCGCTGCAAGCTCCGCCTCCTGAGTTCAAGCGATTCTCCTGTCTCAGCCTCCTGAGTAGCTGGGATTACAGATGTGCACCACCACACCCAGCTAATTTTTGTATTTTTAGTAGAGATGGGGTTTCACCATGTTGGTCAGGCTGGTCTCAAACTCCTGACCTCAGGTGATCCACCCACCTCGGCCTCCCAAAGTGCTGGGAGTACAGGCATGAGCCACTGCGCCCAGCCAAGTGTCTATTTTTATTATCCTCAATTTACACTTGAGGAAACTGAGGATCTGAGATTATAGGTAATCTCCTCCTGGGCACACAACTACTAAGAGATAGAGCCAAGATTCCCAACCACACTGCTGCTCTCTAGGGTTTTTGCTCATTGCACCTTCTGCCCTCTGGCCCAGTCTCTGTTGTGCTTTGGTTTCCTAGTGCATCACAGCCTCGTGGAGTTTCACTTGAAGCAACTGAGAAGAAAGGACACCAACATCGAGGTTACTTTCCTTAGCAGTAACGTCACCTTCTCATCTAAGATCACCATGTACGTAAGTGTCCCACCTGGTTGACCCCTTCCCTTAGGAGCTGGTTACTTTTTCATTTTACACACATGGACAACCCAGGTCAGGTACTGTGTGATTGCTGATTCCGGAGCCCAGCCAGCTCGGCTGGGGGCAGCACCTACTCTAGATCCAGCCACAGACACAGGCTGGGGAGCTGCTCAGTAGTGGGTCCAAGTATAACAGATTCAGATGAGAGCAGGCAGGGCAGGCAGGCAGCAGGGACGGCATGTCGCAACATGCCATGCCAACATGGTGGAGAGGACCTAGGAATCAGGTCCCTGAGAGGAAACAGTACTCTGGAATCCAGGCAGTGCAGGTATCAGGGATGTCAGTAGGGAGGAGGGCCTCAGTCACCAGCCCAGGGAGGGCTAGCCAGAGCCTGGAGAGCACCCACTCCTGGGAAAGGAGAGCAGTTCTAGGTTAGTTATCAGAATGGAATCTGAGGCACAGGGTCAGTCAGCAAAGGAGTGCAAGCTGAGGGCCAGACTGGCGGCCAGGAGGGCTTGATGATTCCTGGAACTGGGGCTAATCATTCCCTTCCTTTGTTGGGGCAGACTTGGGTTTGGGGGCTGGTGGAACTACGCTTGAAGTGAGAGGGTAAAGAACCCCAACTGTAGGGAGCCACAGCCTGCAGGGGATAGGAAGGCAGCAGCCATGGTGCATACTTCTTTAAAAAGCAACTGGTTAGTTATTCACAAGCCAGCGGGAGACAAACTGTCAGATAATGTCACTGTCTCAGTCAGAGTCCGGTCAGGAAAACAGAGGAGGTCCAAGAGAAGGAATTTAGCACGGCGAACTCATTACAAGTGTGTTAGATGAGCTGAAAAACTGAGAGATGGGGACACAATGCAGAGATTACTCACAACAGGAGCCACTACCACCCTAAGCTAGAGAGACAAAGCAGGAGTGGCACTGGCAAAGCTGGGTCCACAGGGAAGGCTGCTTGGCAGGAGCTGAACCCATGGGAAGTGCAGCCCGTCTGGAATCCCTGCCCAAAGCAGCCACCCACCTGAGCATGCTTCCACTGGGTTAGACCTCACTGGAACCTGCTGGTGGGGGAACCTGCAGGGGAACAGATCAATCCAGAGCAAACAGGGGAATGACCGGTGCATACACACTTAAATGTGTCAGCAATGCCCTGAGAGTGACAGCATGGAAGACGGAGCCTGACCGAGTCTAAGGAAATGATGAGCAGAGATTTCGAGGCTTTCCAGGAGCTACCCAGGCCAGGCTTAGGGAGAATGTGACACTTCTGGTGTGTATGGAGCACAGATTTAGGGTTACGGGGATGGTGTGGGGCTGGAGAGGCAAGTCAGGGCCAGACCCTGCCAGGCCTTGAAGGACAAGTTTTTTTATCCTGAGAGTAGTCTGGAGAGCCACTGGGAGTTTTAAACAGGACAGTGATGAGATCAGATGTGAGTTTGGAGATGTTTCTCAGGCTGGGATGTTGGACGTGAACTCTGCTAAGAGGCACTACAAGTTTCTGCTGGAAGGAGCGCACTTCTTCACTCCCAAATCCCTGGCCACTAGCTGGTGTTCCTTCTGGCTCACCCAAGGTCACACAGCTACACACAGCCATCAGGATTCCAACACAGGCCTGCAGGTGCCCACAGGGCCTTGCAGACTGTGGCTATGTATCAGTAAGCCAAATACCTTTCCTTAGACCCGCTCAAGGTTGTGCTACTTCTAGAAGGGTGTTTTCATCATCTTCTAGCCCATTGGTAGGTCCGAAAACACTGGCAGGAGTCATGAAAATGACCCACACCTCTGGCTGCACATTAGAATCACCTGGAGAGCTTTAAAAAATATTGATGCCGGCCGGGAGCGGTGGCTCAAGCCTATAATCCCAGCACTTTGGGAGGCCGAGACGGGCGGATCACGAGGTCAGGAGATCGAGACCATCCTGGCTAACACGGTGAAACCCTCTCTCTACTAAAAAATATGAAAAAAAAAAAAAATTAGCCGGGCGAGGTGGCGGGGGCCTGTAGTCCCAGCTACTCGGGAGGCTGAGGCAGGAGAATGGCGTAAACCCGGGAGGCGGAGCTTGCAGTGAGCCGAGATTGCGTTACTGCACTCCAGCCTGGGGGACAGAGCGAAACTCCGTCTCAAAAAAAAAAAAATTGATGCCAAGCCCCCCACCCCAGAACAATCACATCAGGGTCTCTGGGCACAGGCTCCACAGCTACACTTCAAAAGCTCCCGGAAGAATTCCAGTCAACATCCACAGATTAGCGCTTCTTCCTCCCCGAGCGGGTTCACATAACTCTTTTGAAGAAGGCACCAGAACATGATTCACTTCTTGCAGATCAGAAACTGGGGGGAAAATGGGGAGAAGTTACGTGTGGTCTTTCTCCAAATTTCTATAGCTTTACGCGACTCTAAGATTTTCTTCTAATTGGAGAATTAACCTGGGCCAACTCCCCAAATCACTCACTTAAAAGATTTTTCATATTCCTTGAATTTTACAAACTCTTCAATCTAAGCTGTTTCTTAAAGGAAACAATCTTATTTTTTCCTCTGAGGTATTTCAAAAGACTTGTGAATTTAAAAAAAGAGGGACTGGTTTTTAAACAAAATTATAATGATCTTCTCTTAGAAGGAAAAAACAAGATATATGACTAACCCTGGACCAAAAAGAACACAAAGAAGCCTTGTCATCACTCTATGAAGGCCAGAAACGAACAGGAAACCGAGTTGGCAGGGGTGGCTCCCCACACCCCCTGGCCCCCGCCCCCCGCCAAGAGGAACGCAGTGCCCTCCTTCTTTCCTCTTTCTCAGAGTCCCCCTCAGAGGCCAGGGAGGATCACAAAGGGCCCCACAAATCAAATTCCTTCCCTAGCTGGGTGGTGCAGCCCTGCTGGGCGCTCTCCCTGATCCCCTGCTCACCACCCTCAGGCTCTGCTGGCTGGGCTGTGCCTTGCACTCAGCATGAAGACTGTCCTCATTGAATCTCACGATTTTTTGCTTTTGTCTCCAGTACCTAGTACCTAGGGGGTACCACAGCCCTTTTGGAAGCACCCTGCTAGGTTGATCACTTCATACTCCTCCCTCATCTTTGTCTCAGTCCAAAGTGGTGCCTGAATCTTTAAACAGATAGGGAATCTGAGGGGCAAAGCCAAGAGGGTGGGTTAAGACAGAACTGGATACTGTTTTCACTCTGAGCCTCCTAGGCTGAAGTCAGTATGAACCAAACCCCGTGGTTCAAGTTCATAGCAGCATGTAGGGAAGCTGAGACTTACACCTAGTTGCTAGTGACTCCACAGCCACCTTGCCAGGTTAGGTAACTTTTCCAAAGCCACACAGCTGGGAAGACAAAACCTGGGTTCCACCCAGCTCTGTCTGTGCCTCATGATCTGTTTTCTTGTCGCTGTTCCCACCCACACATTCATACTTAGCCTAAAACAGAAAAGTCCTTACACAGAATTCTTTGAAAAGGAATGTTCTAAAAGAGGGTTTCTACTTCTGGGTAATTGGATGTGAAGGTGAAGGTCTCCTCCAGCTGGGAATCCAAGAATGAGGAACAGTTTTTCCAGATATGAAAATCCAGGAGCTACTATTTTGTTGCAGTGTCCACTTGTTCACTCTAAAAAGTCAACAACTACTTTCTTGGTCATATTCAAAGCTGGAGGTGTGGGCAGAGGGGCGGGTGAGGGTGACACAAAGGACTGTGGTAAGGAGCTAACCCCTTGGTGCATGACAGCCAACCAGTGCCACCAGCAGAGCCTGATTGGAGCCAAAGGGAAAGTACAGGCCATAAGGGCTGCAGTCCTTTACTTTCCCTTGCCCCTTTCCTTGCAGACCTAAGCAGCAACTTCACGGGAAAGGAATCATAGCTCATGCCACCCCACAGTGCCAGATAAAGCAAGTGAAATTCAAGTTTCAGTCTTCCAACCGAGTTTGGAAAAAAGACCGGACTACTATTATTGGGAAGTTCTGCACTGCCCTTTTGCCTGTCAATCACAGGTAAGCCCCAGTATCCACTTCCCCCCCGCCAGATGCACACACACATCAAAGATCAGTCCTGGCCTTAGATGTGCTACCTGTTGAGATTCAAGCTCATCATAGTGATTACCATCTTAGAAGCAGAAATGACAGAGACCCAGCTTTCCAGAACCTCCTGTGGGACCATCTTGGGTTGGGGAAATTCCACTGTGTTTGTTCTACATATTTAGTTTCTATGTAAGATTTCATTAGAACAAAGTTTTCTCATTGCATATTTTCTCCTCTGTGGCCTCCACTCCAAACATATCATGGGTCACATTCATGGGTGTGGATCCAGAATCCACATCCCCTTTTCCCTTCCTCTAAAGGCATTTATGTCATTAACCTTACCACCCCCGGCCCTTGGACCACATGAACTGGCTCTTAATTGTAGGTGACTGCAGACTTCTTTCATCAGACATCATGGAAATTCAAAAGCCACAGAATGCCAAGCCTTGTCTGCTCACCAGCCACTGCTCTCTTATTGCTCTTCTCTTCCAGAGAAAAGGTGATCTGCTTACCCGAACCGGTGAACTTACAAGCAAGTGTGACTGCTTCTCATGACCTGAAGATAGCCTGCGTATAGTTTAACCTGGGCAGGACACATCTCCCTGCATTTTTTTTTTTGGAGGGAGGTGTGATGAGGGATGTGTGTGTGCAGCTTATTGTAGACCATTACTGCTACGGAGAAAGGCAAAGCTCTTATTTTCTCCATAATGAGCCACCCTGGAGGGGAGGGAGAACTCATTTTACAGAGCTTGGTTTCTGCTGCTGATCTTATGTACATACCCATTTTAGCTCTCCCATGCATACTTAACTGCACTTGCTTTAGCTCCTTGTATATCTGTACTTAGGATTCAATAGAAACATGTACAGAGTAAAGAATTTTTTAAAAATAAAACTTCATGGAGTACCTGAATCATTGAACTGTTTTACTTGAATGGAATTCTGTTACCTACAAAAAGTTGAGATTTATACTCCGTAGGATTGCAGAAAACAGTATTGCATTATCTGTATTAAAATAGCAACTAAAAGAAGTACTTGGAACAAGAGAGGGGATGAAGGGTGGGGAGGAAGATGGCACCATTTACTAACCCTTACCATTACCTCCTTTGGATATCTGGAAGGTTTGAGGGATCAGAGAGATCTTGGGGAATACAGGTGGATTTCCTCTGGGTTACTGTTTCCCAAACTTTGATCTTTGTAAATAACCTTGTATCAGCCGCAGCCCAGCCAAAAACAGATGGTGCGCTCAATCTGTGTTGGGAGAATTTAAGAAAAGGACTATTTGCCGTAGTCTTTTGTGGGGAAACCACAGGGATAATGTAGTTCCCTGAAGCTACTGGCAGTAGAAGCTGCTACTACGCTACCCTTGAAGAGGCCAGAGGAGGGGAAGCACCGGGGGCTGCAGACCTGCAGTACAGGGACACAGTCAGCCAGCAGCAACCCCGCAGGGAGGGAGCAGGAGCAGATTCTCTGACTTCACTGTTCCTCCTCCCCCATTTTCCTGCTAGTGCTCCCCATTAAGGACCCCCAACAGAAGCCAGAGGGCAAATAACACATTGACATGGCCTAAACAGGCCTGGGGCATACAGCAGGACAGAGAAGGGTGTAGAGTGGATGGGAAGGGGGTGGGGAACTAACAGATATGGCACACGCCTTCACCACTTTCCTAAATCCAGGTTTCCCCTGGATTCTTTTATTCTTTAAATTCACTTTTTTAAAAACATAAATAAATGAGCTTTAAAAAGAAACTGCTAACTTGCTGATTTGCTCTCCACAAGAAAGACTGGGAGAATGATGGAAGCAACAGGCTGCAATTACTCCATCTGGGCCAAGTCAGCCAGGGCACTGAGAGCTTCGGCCTTCGTCCAGGCCTTGGAAATGCAACCAAAAGGACAGGTGAGGCTCACAAAGATGTTTAACTGTCTGCATGATCACAGTCATGTCTAAAGAATACACATGTTCCCTACTGCGTAGGCTTTCAATTTTCTATTTTTCCTCAAACCAAAAACCCTCCTTTCCTTTTCCCTCTCTTTACTCCACACAGGTTCCTCCCTGGAGACAGTCTTACCCTGAGCTGTATTACGCTGCACTTCCATTTGCCATCCTGGGAGACACTGCTTAGCACATACTTCTTCCTTAGTTTTCCCCACTGCTCGTTGCTTCATTTCCAAATGTGTATTACATTTCTGTGATGAAAATCATATTGTGGGCCAGGCACGGTGGTTCACATCTGTAATCCCAGCACTTTGGGAGGCCAAGCCGGGTGGATCACTTGAGGTCAGGAGTTCAAGACCAGCCTGACCAACATGATGAAATCCCATCTCTACTAAAAATACAAAAAAAAAAAAAAAAAAAGCTGTAAATTAGTCAGTGTGGTGGCACACTCCTGTAATTCCAGCTACTCAGGAGGCCGAGGCACAAGAATTGCTTCAACCCAGGAAGCAGCGGTTGTAGTGAGCTGAGATCATGCCACTGTACTCCAGCCTAACAGACAGAGTGAGACTCCGTCTCAAAAACAACAACAACAACAAATCATGTTTTGTGATGTTGATGCTAACTGGTGTTAAACTGACTCAATCTGTTCTGCAGTGGCCTCACACTTCCATTCTGCTTTTGGCCATAGCCCTGGGTTTCTTTGGGAATATTTTCTTATTTTTAAACACTGTTAGACTTTCTCACATGTTATTTTGCCCCTAGTTAGAAACTTTGGATTACTACCTTACATGGAAAAACCAGTTTCTCTACTCATAAATTAATCCTAGAAAGAAATATAATGAGAACATTATAATGTTTAACATTCCAACTAGATACTGTGGTCCAATGCAGGCTCAAAGTCCCCGGCCAGTTTTTTCCTTTTTTTTTTTTTTTCTTTCATGTTCAGGAGGCAAAATTTTTTCTTTACTAAAAAGGGAAAATTTGCAAGTATGTGAGAGATGTTAAAAATTTATCAACACTGGCCAGCCGCGGCGGCTCATGCCTGTAATCCCAGCACTTTGGGAGGCTGAGGCAGGTGGATCACCTGAGGTCTGGAGTTCAAGACAAGCCTGGCCAACATGGTGAAACCCTGTCTCTACTAAAAATACAAAACATTAGCCAGGCATGGTGGCAGGCGCCTGTAATCCCAACTACTCAGGAGGCTGAGGCAGAAGAATCGCTTGAACCTAGGGGGCGGAGGTTGCAGTGAGCCGAGATGGAGCCATTGCACTCCAGCCTGGGCAACAAGAGCAAAACTCTGTCTCCAAAAAAAAAGTATTAACACTGAGTGGAGACATTTTTCTATATATAATCACCGGATGGAAAGGATATAAGAAATGTATAACTGTCTATGAGATGGAATGTTGTTTAATGCTGGGTCTATGTGGTACCTAAAATCATCCTGTCCAGGGGTACGTGGCCCACACTTTGGGAAACATGGCTTTAAGTAGATGGGATGTCTGTGGGGTCAGGAAAAGGGAGAGCTAACACGGAATTCTGCTCCATGGCAGAGCAAAAGCAGAGCTTGGGTCTCCCTTCCACACCCACTTTGCGCACTCTGCTGCAGTCTTTTCATGAACAGAGACTATTACAGAGCTAATTAAATCCAACAGGCAGATTCACCACGAAGTGCGAGATACACTGCTGAAAGATACAGAGCAATGTGACCTTGGAATAGCCGTGCAACAAAAACATCCAACATTGCACAGCTTTTTACTATGTTCCAGGCACCATTCTGAGTGTGTCACATTCTGAGTGTGTCATATGTATTTTATCCTCTCAGCGAGCCTATGAGATACATGCTATTATTATCCTACTTTACTGATAAAGAAATCAAGAGGCTGAGGAACTTTCAAGATCACGGGTCTAGTAAGTAAAGGAGCCAGGATTCAAATGCCAGCTGTCCGCCCCAGAGCCAGGTGATTAATCACCACTCTAACCAGACTCAGAAACACGACAGAGAAGTCCCCCCTAAAGGTCCAAAGTGCAACCCTGTGGGACTGGACACATAATTCGCAGGGTCCAGTGCAAGATAAAAATGCGGCCTCCTTATTTAAAAAGTTGAGAATTTCAAGATGGTGACAGCAGAGCATGAAACCAAGTGTGGGGCCTGAGTGGAGCCCTGTGCCCAAGTGTACAGGTCGCATGCCCAGGAAGCCAGCCCTGCAGCCAGGTGAGCCACACTGTCAATCCCCAGAGCCAGGCATTCCAGCCAAGCTTGTGTAGTGCCGCTGACTGTGAACCCAGACAAACCTCAGGTGGCTAAGGAAGAAAGTTGTGAAGGATGAAAAAAAGGTTATAGGGCCTTTGAGAGGGGTGCTAGCGTTTCTTACAGAAAATATTCAGACCCGGTCGGGCGCGGCGGCTCATGCCTGTAATCCCAGCATTTTGGGAGGCTGAGGCGGGCAGATTACCTGAGGTCAGGAGTTCGAGACCAGCTTGGCCAACATGGTGAAACCCTGTCTCTACTAAAAATACAAAAATTAGCCAGGCATGGTGGTGGTCACCTGTAATCCTAGCTACTTGGGAGGCTGAGGCAGGAGAATCGCTTGAACCTGGGAGGTGGAGGTTGCACTGAGCCGAGACTGTGCCATTGCACTCCAGCCTGGGCAACAAGAGTGAAACTCTATCTCAAAAAAAAAAAAAAAAAGAAAGAAAAGAAAAGAAAAAGAAAAAAAGAAAAGACAAAAATAATACAGGGGACGTTCCTGTATTAACCATCACTAGATTTTCAGATGAATGTTTTTTAAGGTTCCTCTACACTAGAGGCTGTGGGAGCTTGGTTCCCACTGCACGGCTTGGTGACAGGTAGGAGAGAGCCCATCTCCAGCAGCATTTTGGAATGCTGTCCCCAACATCTGGAGCACAAGATGCCAGGGAGAGATTGGGATGGGTTGATAAGGGAGAAAATGACTTCCTATCCTCTTTCGAGGTCTGATGATCCACACTTTGAGAATAGACGTAGGAAAGACCTTCCACTCTTGTGTCTACAGGTGAGATTGTCTCGCAACTGCAGAGTGGTTAACAGCAAAGAAGACATGTGTACTCACTTCTGAATAGCAGGGCTGGCTGCTTCAACAGAGGGAGAAAAAGGTGGGAGCAGAAGGATAGGGGAGAGGAGAGAGGAGATGGAAGCATGGATAGAGGTGACTGCAGTCAGATAAACAGTTGTTTGCACACAAACCCAGCATTCCATAAAGTCCTATGCAGACTCTGTGAGTTCACAATAGTTTCCCTTGCAGCTCACAAACTGTGCCTTGATTAAAACTCTTCTCATGACAAATCAAGCCCTTGGGCAGCAGGGACTTTGTCTTGTCTACTGTTGTACTCCAAGTCCCTAGCATACAGTAAGTTCTCGAATATTTGTTAGAAAATGAATAAATAAGTGGTCCCAGGAAGTATTTTCATGTCTAAGGCTTCATTATTGGCAGAATTCACCAGTGAAGCTATCTCAGTGTTGGCTTTTCTTGCCGAGTAGTTTTTCAATAATTTAATCTCTTCACTTGTTATAGATGTATTCAGATTTTCTTTTTCTCTTGAGTCTATTTCAGTAATTTGTACCTTTGTAAAAATTGTCCATTTTATTTATCTAATTTGTTGGTACACAATTGTTTGCTGTATTCTCTTGTGATTCTTTTTATTTCTATAAGGTCAGTAATGATGGCTCCTCTCTTATTCCTGATTTTAGTAATTTAAGTCTTCTCTCTTTTTTTCTTGGTAAGTCTAGATAAAGATTTGACAATTTCATTGATCTTTTCAAGGAATCAACTTTGGTTTTCTATTCTCTTGTGTGATAATTGCTACTCTAATCTTTATTGTCTTTCTCGATTAGATATTATTCCACATCACTTTGAAAAACAGCTAAAGCCACAAATCTGCCTTGACCCTTTTGTTTTTGCTTCTGCTCTGTCAGTCTTCCTTGAGGCACCAGATCTTTCATGATCTATTGCCCAAAAAGGATAGCGTCATAGGATCACAGGCAATTCTTGGAAAAATTTACATTGGTTACTATATCAAAAAGATATTCTGCTACATATGCCTAACTTATCTTCACTCTTGGACCACAAAGATCTATTTCAGAGACAAATTTGGAATGGAATTTTCCTTAACATTATCCTCAATAGAGCCTGAAGTACAGAATATACTCATTTTCTCACTCAGATCCTGAGACCTCGGTGGTCATTTACCAGACATTGGAATTCCTAAATGAATAACATTGTCTTAAAAATCATGTTCCTCAGGTCAGAAGGCTAGAGTGCTCTAATACAGGAGTCCTCAACCCCTGGGTGAGTGAACATTACCACGGGAGCTCCATCTCCTGTCAGGTCAGCTGTGGCACTGGATTCTAGGAATTGCTCATGCAAGGGATCCAGATTGTGCTTTCCTTATGAGAACCTAACTAATGCCTGATGATCTGAGGTGGAACAGTTTCATCCTGAAACCATCCCCCTCCCCACCGTCCCCGCACTGCACTGATCTGTGGAAAAACTGTCTTCCACAAAACCAGTCCCTGGTGCCAAAAAGGTTGGAGACCACTGCTGTAGTAGATACCTAGTCAGTTTGAGGTGTCTTTTTTTTTTTTTTTTTTTCAGGTGGACAGAAAGTAGGATTTATTGTTGGGCATTAGGAGGGGCAGCATAGTGGAAGCCCTCATGAGTTCAGGCCCACCACTTGTCCAGAGGGCTACGATTGGGGATGTACTTGACCCCGCAGTCATCTGGAATGAGCTGTTTCTCAGCCACCACGTCTTCGCATTCATTCACATTGAACTTGGTAATGCCCCACTTCTTTGAGATGTGGATCCTCTGGTGGCCAGGGAGCTCGGCCTTGGCCCTGTGCAGGGCCTCAATCGCATACTCCTTGTTCTGCAGCTTGGTGCTGATTGACACGATGACTTGACCAGTGTGAACCCTGGCCACAGTGCCCTGGGGCTTTTCAGAGGTACCTCATATACCTGTTTGGAGCCTGTCAGCCCAGCACAGGACAACGTCTTGTTGATGTGCATAACGTGGAAGGGGTGGAGCCGCACTCAGATGTGAAAGCCATCTTTGCCACAACTTTTTATCATGTACTTATTGGCACAAATTCGGGCAGCCTCCAGGGCTCCATTCATCTGATACCATGTGGCCACAGAGTGGAAACTCAACCACTTTTGCCCTCTTCTGCCCCAGGTCAAAGATGAGAATCTTGGCATCAGGAATACCTCGCGAGAAGAGAGGCTTTGGGTTGTTCTTACAATAATGGTAACACCAGTGGGGCGGCGGCCCATGGTGACACCAGAATCTTCAGTGGCGCGCCGAGGGGAAAGAGCTTGAGCGTCTTTTGAACTTAAGAGTCATTCCTTTCTCTAAGAACTGACCTCCATCTAGAAGATGGGCAGCCCCAATTGTACTGCATGACCCGGTCCTCAGGCCCAGGTGAGTGGACCAGAAGCAGACACATGACTGAATCTGGACAAGGTAGATTTCCTTCCTGAAAGTCTGAAATTACAACTAAGAGGCTGCCACACTTGTCTTCTGGTAGTTGGAATTGTTCCATATGAACTCAGGAGCTGAGGGCGAACATATTCCACTGTGAGAACAGAGAAACAGGAAAGACTGCTGTGTTGGAAAACAGAAACATGTTGCAGTTCTCCTAAGAGAAACAGAAACAGAAGATGGTGACTGGGTCCCTGACGGCTTTCTGCTTTCCCTGATGGCTTTCTGATCTAGTCCCATATTAAAATCTGGAGGCATTTCTGTCTTTGAATTCTATAAGGCACCCCCGTGTCCTTTTAAGTTCTCCTTCGCTTCGTCATCATAATTATCAACATCGTCAACATTATCAACAAAAAAGATAAAACTTCCTGAGCAGTTAGTATATGCTAGGTAAAGTTTCAGTTAGCTTACACAAATTATATTATTTAATATTCCCAATAAATCCATGCATTACTTCATTTTACATATGAGGAAACAGGGACAAGGAAATTAAGTAACTTGTCCACTATAGTTAGCAATGGATAAAATCAGGATTCACATCAAGGCCATCTGACATCAGAATCTGAGCTCTAACCACCATGTTTTTGTACAGTTTAGCCTGTTCACGTTGGTTTCTAGCACTTGCAACCAAGATGTATTAGCTCAATAGGGTTCTTCAGTCTGGCCCTACTCTGCCTAACTAAAATTATCTGCCACTTTCCCCAGTGTGCTGAAGCCAGTATTCCCCTAAAACATACTATGGTCAATGTCATCTCCATGTCTTTTTGTTCCTTCTCCTTCCCACCCCCGCACTTTTATATTCTACCAATAATTCAGGGTCCACTTCCATTTCTATCTTCCCCAGGGAACCTGGTCACCTATATGTTCTATCAGTCAGTAACTATGCTGCCTTGCAATGGTGGTTAATAGCTTACTGCATGTATGTCACGCCTCTATGATGAGATTGTAAGGTCTTTAAAAGCAGGGGCTATGTTTTCTCTTTCGCTGTGTCCCCAAAACACTGTAATTCATTGTAAGCATACAATAAAAGCTCCGTGAATTGAATTAAAGGCAGTAATCTTAGTGGTATAGACAAAGGCAGGGAGAGAAAGTCAGGCACAGAGAGGCTTAACTTTAAAGGAGGGCTTAATGTCTTTCCATAAGTGTCAGGAATGGCCTTCATGTACTCATCTTGTTTTAAAATTGTATGTGTAAACTTTTAAAAGTTTTAAATCTCTGTAGGAAAAAGGATATTACATTGAAACATAAATCTTCTGTAATTGCTGAATTCTCACCCAGCCCTTGATCTCCTGGTTGAGTAGTCCCAAGTCTGACATTCTGAAAGTGACATATGCTGCTCCCCACAGCCACAAACACATATCTGATCTCACTCTTGGGCACACCCCAAGCCCTGGGATGACCATCACAACTCCCCCGTGCCCTACCATCTCAGAGGAGGTAGGTTTCGTACCCTTAAGAAGAACATGGGGGTGATGAGAGTATCCAGTGCCTGAGTCTTCCTAGGCCCTAAGAAGGCCTTGGAATCCTCTCTGATCCTTAGCATTTACCCTCATCTATGAAAACAACTGTTTGCATTTCTGTGTCCACTTAGTGTCCTGACAAGAGTCAAAACTCAATCCATCCAAAAGGAAATCAACATCTTCCCCAGTTATTCCTCCACTTTTTATGGTAATAGCTGCCACCACGATCCAATTATCCAGGCTTGAAGCCTGAGTCATCTTTGACTCAGAACATCACAGTGCTAAAAAAAAATTTTTTTAAAGCCGTTTGCCTCCTTCCCCCAATTTATACTCAGACTCTGTCTCTCAATATCTTAAAATGCATCTGAGATCTGTCCCTTCTTGTGTATTCCCCCTGATAAGGCTCTGGATTTTGGCACCAACCCCTGAACTACTACTCTCTTTTCCTGCTGGTTTGAATAGGGAGAGAAGAAAAGAAAACTGGAAAGTGGAACTAGAAATCTCTAAAACCCCAAGTGTTAATCTTACCCTTGCCGAAATGCGCACATGAATTGTCCTACTAGCAGTTAACAGCTGAGTTTAACCAACATTGAAGCATTACCAACTAAATGTCACACAAGTGGCCCTGTGTGAGGTGCTGGGGCCACAGCAAATAAGTAAGACTTCCCCAGCCCTCAAGTGCCTAGCAAGGGATGAGAGCTGAGGGGGGTGGCCCCAGAGGACTCTGCGAGTCCTGAAGGGGATTGGTCAATGCTGAGGGCGAGGTGAAGGCCAGGAGAGTGTGCATAGGGAGAGGACATGTGTATTAGGTTTGAGGGGTGAATAGGATTTCAAGTCTGAGGGCTGAGGGGTGGAGGACAATTCCAGGCTATTAAGCAAAGGCTCAGTTTACAGGCTGGACTAAGCTGATTTCTGTGCTGTGTCCTGGGCTCCCCTGTGGCAGTGACGCAATCATGTGACAGTTGGTGATCATGTGCTGGGTGAAGACACTTTCAGGAAGGATGATATCACAGAAGTGAACCACAGTGAAATAAAGTATAATCACCAGATAAATTTCCGAGTAGGAGGCACATGTCAGTGCATGAAATCAAAGACAACGACAGACGTAAAACTGCTGACAGTATTGTTTTCACTTCTACCTCAAGATTTGTATGGGTGTCTACAGGGTGTCAAAAATAGAAAGAGAAGAGGTGCGGCCAGGGGCGGTGGCTCACGCCTGTAATCCCAGCACTTCGGGAGGCCGAGGCGGGCGGATCACGAGGTCAGGAGATTAAGACCATCCTGGCTAACACGGTGAAACCCCGTCTCTACTAAAAATACGAAAAATTAGCCAGATGTGGTGGCGGGTGCCTGTAGTCCCAGCTCCTCAGGAGGCTGAGGCAGGAGAATGGCATGAACCCAGGAGGCAGAGCTTGTAGTGAGCCAAGATTGTGCCACTGCACTCCAGCCTGGGCAACAGAGCGAGACTCCGTCTCAAAAAAAGAAAAACAGAAAGAGAAGAGGTACTGAACATTGGAGATGGACTTAGTTTCCCCCTCCAGGCAATTCTTCTCCCCATGGTCTCTCACGGGTTTTTGCTTTATACATATATGTAATGCTATTTTTCAAATATATAAAGAGACTGTTGTGGCGAATCTTTAAAACCTGTAAATTTATCTAAAAATCCTACTGAAATCCAAATGTCTTTTGCCTTACATACACCATTAGATAATAAAAGCACAACTTCGACAATGTAAGGTCTGATTCTTTGGCGGAGAAAAGGGATTAAAGAGGTCCTCATCTTGAGAAACCACTGCTATATGCCATAGGTGTGTAATGACAGCCCTGCCTTGGTGATCCTCCAGGTTGGGCAGTGGCACCACATCCAGGTTATGTTGACTCTCAATTTACAGTGTACAGTGTACTTTTTTTTTTGAAATGGAGTCTTGCTTTGTTGCCCAGGCTGGAGTGCAATGGTGCAAATCTTGGCTCACTGCAACCTCTGCCTCTCAGCTTATTCAAGCAATTCTCCTGCCTCAGCCTCCCGAGTAACTGGGATTATAGGTGCCTGCCACCGCGCCCAGCTACCTTTTGTATTTTTTTAGTACAGATGGGGTTTCACCGTGTTGGTCAGGCTGGTCTTGAACTCCTGACCTCAAGTGAGCCACCTGGCTCGGTCTCCCAAAGTGCTGGGACTATAGGTGTGAGCCACTGCACCTGGCCCAGTGTACTTTTTTGTTATTTGTTTATTGCTTTGGTTACTCTCCACAACAGCCCTCTAGGGTTACCCAATGCCTGAGTAATTCCATTCCTAGGTATATATCCAAGATATGTATACATATGTATACCGAAAGACATGTACAAGAATGTTCATAGCAGCACTATTTGTAATTGCCCCAAGCTGGAAACTATCCAAATGCCCATCAATTGTAGATTGGATAAATAAATTGTGGTATAGTGATGCAAAGAGTACACAGCAACAAAAACGAAAAAGCTACTGAGAGGGAGAGATGTCCAAGGATTCCCAGCTGTTTCAGCTCTCAGCTGTTTGAGTCTTCCCAGACAGGTGAGTGAAGAAGCCTTAGAGATGATTCTAGACTGAACCACTATCTGACTGAAACAACATGAGAAACCCTGAGTGGGAACCGCCTAGCTGAGCCCAGTCAGGCCCCACACTCATGGGCACAACAAATTATTAGGACTATTTTAAGTCACTATTTTAGGGATTGATATTACACAGCAATAGATAACTGAAATATTGTTGAAGTGTTTAAAGAAAAAGGAAAATAGAATATATTAAATTTATAAATCTACTTTAAGATGTTTAAGAAAACCTAATAAACTAAGTTTGTAGAAGTTCCTCTAAAAACTATTGTTTAATACTAGGTTCATCAATAGAAAAAGAGATATAAGTTAAATGTCACAGTCTAAGGGAAAACGAGGTTTTTAAATTTCGACTTCCATAAATTTAAATCTTAATTGAAAAATAAAAAATAATCACCAGTGAAAAGCTGGATCTTTGACTCCACTGATCCTTTCAGACAATGCAAAGAAACAACATAGGGAAAGGAATTGAGTGATTTATTGAGTGCTTACTTGGTGCCACACCATGTGCTAGGTGCTTACCTAAATCAACTCATCGGATCCTCACAACAACCCTGTGAGGTGGGTTTCATTACCCCCATTGTTTACCGATGAGGCTCACAGAGGCCGTGCAACTTGCCCAAGATTCTGCAGCTGGTAAAGAATGGAATCTGCGCCTCTGCACTTCCAATGCCTGCTCCTGAAGGAAGGCTTGCGAGGGTGAATTTCTCAAAGTCACTCAAGGTCCTTACTATAGCGACAGTGTTGGCACCTTCTGTGTCCTCTCTCACCTTGCCTGTGAGCCTTCCAGTGGGTGGGGAAAGAGGCGTGCCTATCAGTGGCCATTCTGTGAACACAGAAGAGAGCTGTGCCGGTCACAGAGAAGACAGTCCAATGATCCTTAAAGTTCAGGCGTGTGGGTTGGAGCCAAAGGGGCCTGTCCCCTGGATATAACTGGAGAGTAGCTCTGGAGAGGAATTCTAGAAGCTGTGGAAAGAAAAAGAGGGAGGATTTTAGCACTATGTCTCTGGACCGTTTGTCTAACTTCAAAGGGTTCTTTTCAATTTTTTTCTTTTCCTCTATCAATTCCCAGTGTTTTAGCTGTACTTACTGCCTGACATGAGAGGGGCAGGTGTACCTTTGAATCATTTCGTACTAGAATATTAGGGCAAGTCAGCTTTGAAGTTATCTAGCCCAATCCTCTCCTATTGTAGAGATCAAGAGATCAACTTTTGTTGCTTCCTATGAACATTCTACAGAACTCTACTTCTTACCTAACCCTATCTAATTTAAAGAAAAAAACCAAAAGCCTGTATTGAATAATGGTAAGTTTCATAAGACTCCTGACTTTCATTTTTACAGAAAGATGGGTAGGAAAATGAGGCCTGTAAGGCAGAAGTGGAAACATGAGTTGGGAGCAGCCCCAGGCTGCTGTGATCCAGAGGGCAGGTGAGGACCTGCTGCCTCTAACTTACCTGACTGACAATGGAACCTGTGGCAGGTAGAGGTGGCACAACCCTCTAGAGACCACTGTTCTGGCCGTGTCACTTTCAAGAGCAAGTTTTCTGTGCCAGGACTCTTTCCAGTAGTTCTGTGAGAAAAGTGCTGTTTGCTAGCACTGACAGCTACCAAATACCTTACAGCTGCTTCTGAGGGGAAGAGCCTGATGACTCTAATCTGCCTCCTCCCAAACAGATGAAGGAGAGCAGACTGGGGTGTGACTTCGTTATTCAGAGGCTAAGGGGCTACCACATGTTTTCTTTAGGCCTCCACTTTTTGCTGTACCTTTTGTTGTCAGGGGATTCTGCCAGCTGCCACCTTCCCTGAAAAGCCAAACTGGGGGAAATAAGAGGGAAAATCATCTATCTCTGATAAAAGAAAGAGAAAGAGAGAGAGAGACTGCTAAATAATTGTACATACAACAGAATCTTTTTTTATTTTTATTTTATTTTATTTATTTTTTTTTTGAGACGGAGTCTCGCTCTGTCGCCCAGGCTGGAGTGCTGTGGCCGGATCTCAGCTCACTGCAAGCTCCGCCTCCCGGGTTCCCGCCATTCTCCTGCCTCAGCTTCCCAAGTAGCTGGGACTACAGGCGCCCGCCACCTCGCCCGGCTATTTTTTTTTTTTTTTTTGTATTTTTTAGTAGAGACGGGGTTTCACCGTGTTAGCCAGGATGGTCTCGATCTCCTGACCTCGTGATCCGCCCGTCTCGGCCTCCCAAAGGGCTGGGATTACAGGCTTGAGCCACCGCGCCCGGCAGAATCTTAAAATACGCTACACATTTAACTAGTGCTTCACAGCTTAAAAACTGCCTTTATGTATTTTATCACAATCGCTCCTCACAGCAACCCGGTAAGGTAGACAGACACATCTTGGTCCTGTCCTTCAGATGAGGAACCTGCTCTTGATGGCAGGTGAATGGCCAGGCTAGAGTCCAGATCTTAGAACCACAGAATCCTAGAGTTAGAAGGTACTCTAACAGCAATAATCCAAGGCATCCTTTCCCCAGAGCGTGAATCACCTTATAAAATCTCTGAGATTTCTTTTGGCCCCTGCTTGAACTCTTCCAGTGAGGAGTAACTCTCACTACCCATGAACAATCCAGTATCAATACTAAGCTAAAATCCTTCTTGTAACTTTCAGCCATTCAATTTCTGCCCACAAAAACTACACCAAATTAAGTCAAGTTCTAATTCACATTCTTTTTAAAATTTGAAGATATTACATTTGCCCTTTTCTTGCAGATTAAACATTTTCAGTTCTTTCAACTACTTATCATGTGATTACCTAGAACCATGCCTGAAATATATGGTAAATAGTAAGTGTTTATCGAATCATTTCTCTGGCCCTTGGTACTATGTCCTGATCCTCCTGTCGAAGGGCTCCTTCCCTTACCTCGAGCGTCCTCCATTTTGTAATCTGTTCATCATTTGTTTATTTAAATAATAGGGAGAAAAGAAACAGCACAGTTTTCGCTTTCCAGGCCACAGAGTTTTCAGAACAATGTGAAACAAAATTAAAATCTTCCAGATGTCAGACATCTTTCAATTTAGTCTGTGATAATGGATTCATTATTTCACTCAACAGCCTACATCGGAGCTGCATTGCTAGAAGATAAATCCTTCATTCACTGAGCATCTCCTATAAGTAAGACACAGAATGGATTCCTGTGGAGAGTGGCCATAGAATTAAACAGAAAAATTCTAGTGAAGGCAGTGATAATTTGGGGTCTGACTGGAAGACCCTGCATGAATACATTATCCTGCAGCATAATTTTGACTGTTAAGAGAAGCAGCACCCATTTTTTTGTTCAATTTTGGGTACCACCAGACTAAAACACATATGTGTCTTCAACAAGGAGTTCAAGAGGAAACTTTGGCTATTTTCACTTGGTCTTAATTTGGATTGGTGTGAGAGACAAGCGCTGGTATCAATGTAATGAGACTGTGTCATCCCTAATGATGAAGAATTCAGCCAGCTTCATGCCTCTCATATAAGTGCTGTGATGGGATGAATAGCAATGAGCTTAAAATTTTGATAACTAAAGAGCCAGGAAATAGATAGTGAATGGTGCCGTACTTTGTGAAAGAAACAACAGTAAATTGCTCCCAATCATAAGGGAATAGGCCTATTAGTTACAGTAATAACCTTACAGCAAGTTTGATGGTAAATAAGTAAAACCAAACATTCAAAACACAATTCCAGAAAAAGAACTGAGGCTAAATTATCCCATTATCACAGACTACATTGAAAACTGTCAGAAGTTTGGCTAATTTGATCATGTTTTCAAGTTGTTCTGAAAACCTCTATGGCCTAAAAAGTAAACAACATAATTTTCTTTTCTCTCTATTGCTTAAACAAAGAAACATGAAAAACCTATTCTCTCCATATTGCAAATTCCGGTATTTTAGAAAGTGAGCCTCATCAGCAGTTTTCTCATCTTGAGTTTTAGAAAAGGTTGAATTTGGAAAGAGGCATGCATGTATTAAGGGTTGAGGGCTTGGGGAGTGAGTTGTGATCTCCTCTCACATAAAATATCTGCACTGTAGCCCGGGCGCGGAGGCTCACCCCTGTAATCCCAGCACTTTGGGAGGCCGAGGCAGGCGGATCACCAGGTCAGGAGATGGAGACGGTGAAACCCTGTCTCTACCAAAAATACCAAAAACATTAGCCGGGCGTGGCGGCGGGCGCCTGTAGTCTCAGCTACTCCGGAGGCTGAGGCAGGAGAATGGCGTGAACCCGGAAGGCGAAGCTTACAGCGCCAGTGCGCTGCAGCCTGGGAGACAGAGCAAGACTGTCTCAAAAAAGAAAGAGAGAGAGAGAGAGAGAGAGGAGAGAGAGAGAGAGAGAAAGAGAGAGAGAGAGAGAGAGAGAGAGAATCTTCACTGCAATCACATGGTAAGTGATAGATTCTTCACAGCCACAGAATGGAGGGAACTTCTAGTGAAGCAAGACCCACCACCACAAGGGTGGGGGAGAGTCCCAAGGTGGCAGAGAAACTGTAGTGAAACACCGCAGAGAGTTCTTGCTGAAAGACACTCAGATGTCCTGGGGCTCGTGTCTACTGAACTGCGGTCTGACTGCTCCTCTTTTCTTCCTTTGAAAAACTTATCCTTGCCTTCTCAGATAAATCCAAGAGGGTTCCTGGCGACAGCTGGTCCAACACGCTCAAACGAAGAAAGTAAGGTTTAGAGAGGTTGTATGGTTTGCAAAAAAGTCACGTATTTGATTAGTAGCAAAGCCAGACATAGAAGCCAGGACTTTGGATTCCCAGTCCTGGTCTCTTTCTCATTTACCGTGCTGTCTGCCTCCTGATGTTTGAAAAATATTCCTGAAGTTGGGGATTTTACACCTTCACTTGAATGGTTTTTTCTTTTCTTTTCTTTTCTTTTTTTTTTTTTTGAGACGGAGTCTCACTCTGTCGCCCAGGCTGGAGTGCAGTGGCCAGATCTCGGCTCACTGCAAGCTCTGCCTCCTGGGTTCACGCCATTCTCCTGCCTCAGCTTCCTGAGTAGCTGGGACTACAGGTGCCCGCCACCACGCCCGGCTAATTTTTTTGTATTTTTAGAAAATTTAGAAAATTTTGTAAATTTAGAAAACTAAATTTTTAGTTTTCACCGTGTTAGCCAGGGTGGTCTTGATCTCCTGACCTCGTGAACCGCCCGCCTCGGCCTCCCAAAGTGCTGAGATTACAGTCCTGAGCCACCGCGCCCGGCCGCATGGTTTTCTTTATAGGCAGAGGGAAAAGTACTGATCTTTGGAAGAGTTAGGATTAAAAACTAATAAGATGGGGGTACAGGGTGTTTAGGAGGAAGAATACATAGAGCAAGGCAAAAAAGGTGGGAAAGAAAAAAGGAGGTAATAGGAGAGATAAATATATGAACAATAAAATGGAAGAAAACAAGAGACAACTGAAGAGGGAGAAATAAACTGAGAAGATGGAAGAAAATGGACACTTAAGAGCAGCAAACTGGCCAGGTAAGCTGGCTCATGCCTGTAATCCTAGCACTTTGGGAGACCAAGGCAGGAGGATCATTTGAGCCCAGGAGTTCGAGAACAACCTGGGCAACATGGGGAGACCTTGTCTCTACAAAAAACATTTCAAAATTAAACATTATCCAGGCACAGTGACATGTGCCTGTAATCCCTGTTACTTGGGAGGCTGAGGTGGGAGGATCACTTGAACTTTTGGAGGTAGAGGCTGCAGTGAGCTGACATCGTGCCACTGCACTTCATCCTGAGTAACAGAGTGAGACCCTGTCTCAAGAAAGGAAAGGAAAAAAAAAAAAAAAAAAAAAAAAAACAGCAAATGGAGACAATCAAGGAATCAAGGACTAAGAAGAAATTGGAGAAGAAAGAAGAGAAAAATAGAACCAAGGAAAGAGAAGAAAACCAGGAAGAACAACATGAGAAAACAGAGCTGCTGTGAGTCCAAGAGAGAGTGTATAGGTGGATGGGCAAGTTGGACCAAGAGGGATCCACAGGTCATAAGGAGCATGCGTGGGTGCAGGATGAATGAGTAGGAAGGCGAACAGCTGCGCAGCGGGAAAGGCGTGATCAGAGTGGCCAATACACACTTGGAGGAACTCAACAAAGTGATCTGGAATGTTAGACTGATCCTTGGAATTACCTCAGAATCAGCTGAACTATGGTTCTAAGGACGCTGGTAACACAGGAGATTGTAAATTCCATATCTACAAAACCAAATCTCTAACCTTTCATCAGTCACCTCCAGGCCCTCTTTCATCGTTTATATAACCTGTTTTTCAGAAGAGACAAACATTCATTCATTCATTTCATGTACTCTGGAGACCTTCCTCACTGGGCTAATTTCTCAGGTAATTTATTGGTGCTTTCTAAAGAACAGTGGGAAGCGCCTTCCAAATTGGAACAATGGGATTTTCCTCAGGAAATTCAGGCCTACATCATGGTTGGGTGGAGTTACAGAAAAAAACGTCACAGCATTGTGAGGGGGCCGGGGGAACACGAGAGCAATTTCCCAGAACCACTGGGCACAGACTTTCTTGTGGACTCTCTGGGGAGGGAAATTCTGTGAGGGAAATCCTGCACGCACCGTGAGGCCCTCCAGGATTTATACACATCCTACCTCCCACAGGTGTGGGTGACGGGAAAGCCAGGCTGCCATATACCTATCTGATCATAGTAACATTTATTCATAGCAGTATCGAGTCCTCTGTCTGTGTGATCAACAAACACATTCTTCACTGGGTGAGAGGAAAGCAGGATGAGGACATTTTCCTCCCCGAGCTATTAGCCCATAATCACAATTCTCTTTAAAATATGCAATTTTAATAGAGATGCCTGCCCAGTCTAGGCTAAATAACAACTGCTTTCCAGGACGGGCTCTATACCAGGAAAGACAAGCAATCGGAATTAGAACCCTGCCACATTCTTTTTCTTTTAAAATGCATGCCACAAATAAAAGCCCCTTTAACTCCAGCTGTGGCCTCAGCTATTAGAACAAACTTGCAAAAATGCTTAGCAATCTACCTTCCTGGCTCAACATATCAACCAGCCCACTTTCCAAAATGCAATCACAGTTAATAATGAATGAGTTTTTAAAATCCCTTCATGCCTTGCATGCACCCGGAGTGAGTTGCTATCTGCAAAGTTGGGTTAATGCCACTTTCTGTGAGTCCTCTAAGAGGAGATGTTCCACAAATGATTTTTTTTTTTTTTTTTTTTTCCCTAATAAGCTGAGTTAAGGCCAGCCGTTGACAGGAATGTGCGGCAGCTGCCTTCTGAGTACTTACATAGGATCCTGAGCCGGTGGCTGTGCCCATGTTAGTTCTCCCTTCACCTCATGTACTCCCCATCACTCCTATAATCCATAAATGATTCTGATCCTGACACCTCCTCAAAATCCTCCAGCACCAGACTGGTGGAGTCCTCACCCAGGATGCCGCTGTCTGGCCTGGACAACCTGGCCCGGGAAGGAGGTGCAGGAAAGTTGGTGGCAGCTGGAGGGGGAGAACAAGGAGGTGTTTGCTGGAGAGAGGTTGGCGTGGCCTGAGGAGGGGAAGCAGCTGGCTCACAGGCTTCCTCATCACCCTTCTCGGACTCTGGTCCTGCATCTGCAGCAGTGGGACCCAGGACATGGTAGAGGCTGGGAAGGCGGATGTCAAAGCGCAGCCCAAACTTAGCAAAGAGCTTGTCATTGAGAGTGTAGAGCTTCTCTGAGATGTCATAACCCAGCAGAGCCGAGAAGAGGCAGGAGATGTATCGCTCTTTGGTCAGAAGAAGGTGGAGACTTTTCCGGGGCCAGGAAATGTAGCTACATGAGGTCTCAGCAGTCAGAGTGACCTGAGAGGGGTCAGAAGCAGACAGTAAAGGTTTAAACTAGAAAATGTGTCCATGCTGAGCGCAGAGACCATACAGTCACTTGGAAAACAGCTGTACTTGTACTGAAGAAGCTGTGTGGGAGCACCCCCCTCTATGACCTCGCCTGAAGGAGGTCTAGTAGATGACTTTCACTTGTGTGCACTGATATGGGGGTGTCTAGTATCAGGAGCCCTGGGATCAGCCATTCACTCACTCACCCACCCATCACTTCCTGGAGCCTCAGGTTCCTCACCCATTTTCCTCAGCTCCAATTCTGTGGTTCCATGGCTAATGGTACTAGTGACTGCAGAAGGTTCTGAGTCTTATGATTTTGAGATAGAGAAAGAAAGGGCCTTCTGGTGCTCTGAAGAGTGGTTGAAATGCTGACAACTATTCATGTTAAGACTGAGGAAGGATAAAATATTGGGGTAGGGACACAAAAAGAGCTAGAAAGTTCAGTTTGAGAAAAAGCTTCTGATGAGGTATGCCAAGCTACATCATGTGGATGAAGCATGGGCCTGGGATTTGGGTCCATGAAATTGCTCTTAACTTGGCCACTTCAAGTAACCAAAAGGATCTGATGACTGAAATCAGAAAAAAGGGCGTAGAGGAAGACAAACTCTAAAGGACAGAAAATCAAAGGGCACCCCATTCTCCATTTGTTTATTCCTCTAGGAATTTCTGAGCACTCACTATGTGCCCATGATGCAAAGCTTAATTACGTTTGCATGGGAAATAAACAATAACGTGTGCCTGGCATGCAGCAGATGCGTGATAAATCCTTGTTACAATAATGATGAGTAGTAAAGCTGGGGTTAAAATGGAAACATGCTTAGGACAGTGCAGGAAAAGGGTGCAGAATCACACAATTTTTAATAATCTAATTGACCCTAATACTTTGGGCTGGCAGAGTTCATGATGTATTTTTGTGGATGGAGACAGTGGAAATGATGATAATGATGTTAGCAGCTAACATTTGTCAAGAGGTGCCAGGCATTGTGTTAAGTAGTTTATATGAATTGTCAAATTGAAGGTAGGGTAGCTTTCCAAACATTCTTTATTAGAGATTATATATAATCCTTTTCATTCCTGCATTGCCTACCAGATCTCCCACTAACCTCCTCTTCCTTCCTTTCTGCTATACCCCTCCCCCACATCCTTTATTCATTTCCTCCTCTCAACTTTTCCCCACTAATTGTTAGCACTGCAATCAGGATGTAAACTACGTTATCAAGGCCAGAAGTGGTTTCATGTTTCAACTTTACCTCTATCAGTTGTATGATGTCAGATAAATTACTTAATCTCTCTTGCCTCGTGAGAAATAATTCTGAAAATAATACAATCTGTCCATGACTAATAGTTCAGCAAATAGTTGTCACAATCTGCCATAGCCTATACCTTAGATGTACTTATGAACAATTCCCAAACAAGAAATGAGTACCAAATATGAAGCAGGTGTGTTTGAGCAAGAGCTAAGCTGAATGTAAATAATGTCCTTAAAGTCAACACAAAGACTGTGAACCTTCTGAGAAATATGCTGTTACTTCTTCCATCTTAAAATAAAACAAAATTGTACAAATAAAAATTCTTTTTCTTGACCTCATTTCCCTGACTAGCTATCACTCCACTAATTTGCTTCCCTTTTTAGCAAAGCTCATAAAGAAAAAATAACCTGTTTATACTTACTGTCTCCAATTCCTCTCTTCTCACTCTCTTAAACCGATAAGACTTTGTCCCTAGCAGTCCACAAAGACTGTTCCTGTTAAGGTCACCAATGACCTCTAAGCTGCTGAGTCTGATGGTCACTTTTCATGGCATCCATCAATTTCCCCCTCCTCTTTAATACACCTTCTTTTCTTGGTTGCCAGGATGCCATACGCTCCTGGTCCAATCTCATGATTGTTCCTTTTCAAGTTCCTTTGCTGCTTTCTCCTTTTCTCTCCAACTCCTTACCACTAAAGTATCCCAGGACTCCCCTCTTGAACTATTCCCTCTTCCATCCACACTCACTCACTTGGTGAGCTCATCCTATCCAATGGCTTTAAATATCATCTGTATACAACCAACTCCCAAATTTATATCTCAGGCCCAGATCTCATTCCTGAATTCCAGACTTAAATATCCAGTTGCCTATGTAGCATCTCCATCCAAATGTCCACAGATCATCAAACACTGAACTTCCTAGTCCCCTGAAAGCAGCTGTACCTGTAGCTTTCTTTATCTCAGATGACAGCAGCATCACCCGTCCAGTTGCTCAGGCCAAAAGCCTTAGAGTCTTCCTTGATCTTCTCTTTCTCTCACATACTATATCCAACCCTTTAGAAAATCCTTTTGGCTGTATCTAGACAATATATGCTATGGCCCTACATAATCTTGCTACCTCGTCACCTCTCCAACTTTCTCTCCTGCTATTCCCTCCCCTTCCTCTCTCCATTCCAGGTCCACTGTCCTCCTTTCTGTGAGTCAAACACCACTGGCCCCACCTCAGGGCCTTTGCACTGGCTCTTTCCTCTGTCTGATACGCTTTTCCTAGATATTCACAGACCTCACCTGTCACCTCTCTCAGGTTTTTGCTCAAATGTTACCTGCTTAACAAGGATTTCCATGACCACCCTATTTAAAATCGCAATCATATCTCCCTTATACTACTCTAGGGTTTCTTTTTTTTTAACTAGCAGTTATTGTCCTCTAACATATTATATAATTTACTTATTCATTATGCCTATGGCTTTTTGACTCCCTTATGAGAATGTAAATTTCATGAGGGGAGGGACCTTCATCTGTTCTGTTCACTGATATATTTCAAGCCCTTTTAACAGTGCCTGGTACATACTAAGTTTTCAATAAATATAACTGAAGTGAATAAACGAATCAAGGGAAGACAGCCAATGTTGTATATTGCAAAACAACCTAATGTCACTTTCCTCCCCTCCTCTCCCCACCGGAGACGAAGTCTTGCTCTGTCACCCAGGCTGGAATACAGTGGCGTGATCTCGGCTCACTGCAATCTCCAGTTCCTGGGTTCAAGCAATTCTCCTGCCTCAGCCTCTCAAGTAGCTGGGATTATAGGCACCTGCCACTGTGCCTGGCTGATTTTTGTATTTTTAGTAGAGATGGGGTTTCACCATGTTGGCCAGGATGGTTGAATGAAGTAAATGAGATAACCTATGTAAACAGGACTTAAGTCCAGTAAGATAGGATGCAAATTAGAAAAACAGTGATGATGTCTGTGTGATCCCTCCTGTGCTGTGTTCTCGGTGACTAATGAGTGTCACAGTGCTGAACACACAATGCATTCTGACTTAATTGAATTGTTGAGAGGTGTGGTGGAATGCTGATTGATTTGTATTAAGTACAATGTGAATTGTAATTTAGGCTGTCACTGTGGATTGCTCTGTCAACAAAGACTATGTAATTGCAAAAGGCAAGGACAGGATGAACTCTAACTTAAGATAACACTTGACATTTGCAAAGAGGAAATGGGACTTTACACAGCCAATAGCAAATGTGTGGCTCTCATTGCTCCCAAAGGAGGTGCACACTAAAAATATAAATGGGAGGAATATGACCGCACCTACATTCCAGGCTGAGAGGCCATGTGGGGTTACAGCCCTTCCTCTTGAGCGTAACTTAGGGGAGGACACCCGGCTTACCTACCACCTGTTCCTCCGTGTCAGTGTCAGAAAGAGCCCCGGTCCAGCTGGCTCAGGTCCTGACTCAGCCCTCCTAGAGGTTCTCATGTGCCTGAGAGAGTTCCTGAAGAAGGTTTCTGGGCTAGTTAGAGAGGGTGTGTGGAGGGAGGTCAGGGAGGAACATGATGGAAGTGGATCTGCGGCTGTGTGCCCTGGCAGTGGGATCAGGACTGCCTCTCAGGCTCCATTATTATCACAGAGCTAAGTGTCAGGGTGGGGGCGGAAGCAGGCCCTGCCAGGTAGCAATGCCTGTGTGTGTCTGTTCCGGGGTTGGCTCATATGTTGGTTTGAGGGACTCCCTGATAAAAGTAGTAGGAGACACATGGAACCCAGTGTTTCCAGTTCCAGCAAACTATCCAGGCAGGGGAGTCCTTAAAGGGGTGAGTGAGTGTGTGTGCATGTGTGTGCATGCGTGTGCGTGTGTGTGTGTGTGTGTGTAAACAGCACTCCTCTGGCGACCCTCCCATTTTAATAAAGAACAGAAATGGTAGATCCAGGCAACTTGGCTTTGTCACTTTCTAGCTGAAGACCCTGGGCAAATTACTTGATGTTTTTGGGCATTAGTTTCCTCAGTTGTTAAATGGGGTAATAATCATATTCAACCCATAGAGTTGTTGTGAGAACCAATGAGGCAATATGATATGTAGTGCCTGCCACATGCTAGCCATTCAATAAGTGAGAGCTAAAGAGAAAGTGACCAAAGCCTGAGGGATTGGCAGAGATAAGAAGAGTAGGGGCCAGGCAGCCAGGCACCTGCATTGAAGCATGTATGTGAATGCCCCATGGAGTCCTCTGGGACATCAGCTGCCCAGTGGCAAACCAGTTCAGCAATTTTTTTTTTTTTTTTGAGACAGAGTCTTGTTCTGTCACCCAGGTTGGAGTGCAGTGGTGAAATCTCAGCTCACTGCAAGCTCCGCCTCCCGGGTTCACGCCATTCTCCTGCCTCAGCCTCCTGAGTAGCTGGGACTACAGGCACCCACCACCATGCCCAGCTATTTTTTTGTATTTTTAGTAGAGATGGGGTTTTATTGTGTTAGCCAGGATGGTCTCGATCTCCTGACCTCGTGATCCTCCCGTCTCAGCCTCCCAAAGTGCTGGGATTACAGGTGTGAGCCACCACGCCCAGCCAGCAATTCTTTACTGAACAGCTGCTGTGCTCCAGGTACTTTCCTTTAGAGTCTGGGAACAGAGAAGGAAAAGCCTAGATTTTTACTTCAAGGAGTTCACGGTACTCCTTTCTGTCAGAAGACAGAAAGGAGACCAGATTATTAGAACAGAGAGCAAGATGTGCACCAGTTAGCATAAGTAAAAGGACTAGAACAGGCACACCGGAGCACTAGGCTGTGGGGTGGATGTTGGTGAGGTCAATTCGGGCAGTTTTCACAGAGGAAGTGAGGTGCCATGGTCTCATCTAGAAAGGGAAATGCATTTCAGAGGGGAGAGTAGGGGCCAAGGCACAGAGCTGCAAAACAATGTGGTGTGTTTAGGTAAGGACTAGTGGTTCAGCATGGCTAGTATGAGCAAAAAATATGAAGGAGGGAGAGCTGGGAATGTGGCTAGAGAGCACTAAAAGGGTTAAGTTACCCTGTAAGGAGTGTGGGTTTTTATCTTGTGGCACTAGAGTCTTCCAGAAGAGTTTAAGCATTCAAGTAACATGGTCTACCCAGGGGCCAGTATCTTCCTACCCTGCCTCACCTTGGCTAGGAGCCCAGGAACTCTTTTCACAGAGGAAGAGTGCCCCGGCCTGTAGCTTTACACTGGCAGTGGTGCAAAGGGCAGATGTGAGAGGGGAAACATGGAGGCACGGATACTGCTAGGCTACAGTGGGACGGGGTGAGGCGGTGCTGCCACGGGGCTCCCTGTTACCTGGAACACCCCCTCCTCAGAAGGCTGTAGTGATTCCCACTCAGGAGAGTCCATGAACTGGTATGGAAAGATGTAGTGCAGAAACTGCCCGTCCTGGCTCACACGAACCCTGGCAAGGGAAGAGAAGAGATCATGTGGGAAAAGGAAAATGGCTCTCCAAGTCATCTATTCTGAAGTTAGGTGTCGCTGATTAACACGAATCTTCCTGTAGAAATACTTTGCCTAAAGCATGGCAAAACCCAAAGCTAGACTAGCCAGCCTAGTTACTGCATGCAAATAGTTCAGAAATGGAACCCATTGAGACTTCCTGAACCCTCATTTTCCTCCTCCTTCTCCTTACTGGTGGTTCTCAATTTCAGGCTGCAGAGTAGAAGCCCCAGGGAAGCTTTTAAAAAAGCACCTAGGCTTGGGCCTTATCCCAGAGCAATGAAACAAGAATCTCTCTAGGTAGGATCTGGATATTACTAGTATTTACATCTCCCCAGTGATTCTAATGTGTAGCCAGGATGGAAACTACTGCTCAAGAACTCTGCTGCTGGCCCGGTGTAGTGGCTCACACCTGTAATCCCAGCACTTTGGGAGGCCGAGGCAGGTGGATCACCTGAGGTCAGGAGTTCGAGACCAGCCTGGCCAAGATGGTGAAACCCCATCTCTACTAAAAGTACAAAAATTAGCCAGGCATGGTGGTGAGTGTCTGCAATCCCAGCTACTTAGGAGGCTGAGGCAGGAGAATCACTTGAACTCGGGGGCAGAGGTGGCAGTGAGCCGAGATCACACCACTGCACTCCAGCCTGGGCAAAAGAGCAAAATTCTGTCTCAAAAAAAGAGAAAAGAACGCTGCTGCCTATTTAAGTTTACATTTACACTAATTAAAATTAAATAAAATTAAAAATTCAGTTCCTTACCTAATTACATTATAGGTGCTCAACAGCCACATATGGCCTGTGACTACCATGTTGTACAACACAGATCTAGAACATTTCCGTCATCACAGAAGCTCTGTTGGATGCCACTGCCCCACAGATTCTCCTTTCTTCCTTCCCATTAGCTACGTGAAGATCCATGCTTACATTTAACCACTTTGTAGACTTTGAAGGAAGTGGCAAGTCTAGTATATGCCAGACTCTGCTAGACACTTTACCAGTGTTCTCTTATATAATGTTCACAACACCTCAAGGTAGATTGTTCTTTTCTGTATTTTATAGCTAAGGAAACTGGTGCTCAGAAGGGTTGAGTGGCGAGCTTAAGTTTACATAGCGATCAAGTGGCAGAACCAAAATTCTATGTTCTTGGCACAACACCGTGTTGCCACCCTATTACTAGAGCTTTGGGTAGATGGTAGTGGACTCTCCCAGCATGACCCCTTCCCTGACCTCTCTAACCACAGGGGACAATAATAGCTTGTTTCTTTAGACAATGAGATCCTACACACCCTATCCAGTTGATGGTCCTAGGGTGAACACCTAACTCAAGCTGAGCCAATCAAACTCCTTCCCTGCGAATTTGGAAATGGAATTGAATGTAAATCGTGCCTTGGATGGGGACAATTATCAGACATTAACAAAACTAACATACTCCTCCCTGAAGGAACTAAAAAAAATTTTTTTTTTGACACATAACTCAGACTTTGAAGAGCATGGGTCCCAACTGGCTATAGAGAAAATAGACTTGAAATCACATAAAATGTCCTAGTAGGACACGTTCTTGTTTCTAGTACAACCTGAGGCTCAGGTGCATGTCTTTCCTTGAGTTTCATGAGAAATCCTTGTATCTTTTTAAATAAAGACCTTTCCAACCCCCACACCCTTCTGCTGGCTAGAGTGGGTTTCTGTCTGCAGCCAGAAATCCTAATTAATATATTCACTTTAATTTTATGAATATTCTTATTCCACACTACCATCAGGTTAAACAATTGCTCTTGACTGGCCCATGACCCCAGGCTTGGTTTCACAACTTAAGGGGTTAGGAGCCTTACTATTGCTGCTTGCTGCCTTTGTACGCTTGTGGCTGTATGACGATGCCTGAGGACAGGGAATGTATTTCAGATGTGATGCCACATCTGGAAAAAGATTAGAATCCAGTATGGGCTTTATCCTTCCCTCTCAACCACTGCCCAGAAAACTTAAGAGTTCCATCTTTAACCTCTCTTCTAAAGTGAGTTATGTCGGACAATGGGGTGCCTCTATTAGGCAAAGGGGGAAGATGAAAAAGATCTCTAAGGTACACCTTGTTCATTTGGTGGAGATATCCCTCCATTATTTCTGGAGATTTATTGGCTAAACAGACATTCATGGAGCATCTCCCATGTTCCTGGAGATCTGGGAATGCAGAGATGGATACAATCAGGTCTTTGTCTTTGAGGATTTCACAATTTAGTGGAAGTCACAGGCACATAAATAACTGACTGTAAGTCAATGTGATAGGTGCTATTGTGGAACAGTAACAAAGGAGGGAGAGAGATTGGTTCTCTTTGGGCAGCAGACTTCTTGAAGGAGATGACAGTTGAACTGAATTTTGAGGGATGCAAAGGGTATTGAGAAGCAGATAAACATGGGGATGAACAAAGACCTGGGAAATCCAGTGTGGCAGTCTGTTCTCCAATAGCTGCTTTCTTCTCTTCCTTAATGGTGCTAGATTTTAACTGGACACATGACTGCAGAGCAAAAATCAACATTTCTCTACTTCCCTGACTGCTAGGCATAGGCATGTGATAAGTCCTGGCCAGTGGGATATCAGCACTCCTGAGCCTTCCTTTTAATGAATGCCTAGGTATATATGCGTGTGTGCAAATTACCAAAGATCATGACCAATTAAAAAACGATTGCACTTATTATCTGACAACCTAAAACTGGAAGACAGGAACACTCTGAATAAATATGTATGGAAGGGGGAAAACAAGGAAAGAAGGAAACAAGAAAGGAAGGATGAATAAATCAACAAAGGAAACCAAGGAACAAACACACTTGTGTCACAATAAAAGGGGATCAAAACCTCAGTGAAAAGCTTCCCTAGGAAAGGAAGACAGCAGAAGAGAATGGTGCTGCTGCAGCACCTGTCAGATCCTTAGGCGATTTCAGCCACCCAGGCAAGCCACCAAAGAGTGATGACTATAGAGTGTAGATAGTGTCTAATGGTCTTCATGGCTCGCTGAAGCCATTTTAATTGGAATGCTGTGCCCTTTATCATCTGTCTCTTCTTCCTTCTTGATCTACTGGATGATGGATGATCTTCTCCTATATGAATAGCTTAGATAGTTAGTTGCCTGCTCAGGGGGTTGTATATATGGAAGTTTGTGTTTTGAATTTTATATGAGAGAAACTGTCTAAGTTAAGCTCTGCTTAACAGGGAGACAGACTTTGAGGAAGTCACTTTGCCTCTCTTGAGTTTTGAAAGAGATTGGTTTAGATTGGTTTCCGTTATTAAAATAAAACAAAATGACTTCTGAAGTTTGAGTGAAGGACTCTAGAGAACAGTGTGCATGTGAGATCGGGAAGTCTGCACAAGAGTCCCCACCTCCTGGCACAAAGTTCTTGTCTGCTGCTTTGAGATGTTTGCTCCCTTACTGCAACCAGCCCAGGGTTCAGCGATTCTCCTTTAAAACTAGAGCCCAGTCATAGACTAGAAGCCTTTTCCCCTATGTCCAGCTCAGCAAAGCTGAGACAGGGTGACATTGAAAGATAACAAAACTCTTACTCCAAACCTTGAAAGGCAAGAAAAAAAATCAAAATTGTCTAATTTCTGACTCGGCCTTTTGATGCTAAGTATACCAGGAAAAGCTACACCAAGGGCAAGCCCCCCTCTCCCCTTCACTGGGAAGTGATCTTATACAAGTCCACAGTAAATCTGTCCTACCTGAACTCTACAGTAACCCTACATGCTTCCAGCAAATGAGCACCCTACACTGGAGGAAGCACTTCTGCTGGTCTCAATTTCCTCCTTTGAACAGACGTGTTACAACGTCATGGGTCTCATGAATGAGCAAGTTCCCTAAATTATCTTTAAGCATGGAACTCTAGGTGCAAACATTTTGGCAATAGTTATATGTATTTGTATTTACACTTATATTTGTTTAGAAATAATCACATTGGTTTACACTATCAGTTCACCAATAAATGAAATGAAATGTACCCCCACAAAATGTCTCCCCTCATAGTTCATTCAACCCAGGACCTCTGAGTTCAAACAAAATCAAAACATATATACATGATATTTCAGGTTCTATAAATGAATACATAAACGTGTATTATTACTATTAGTGGTAGTTGTAGTACAATTAGCATCATTGTCAAACGTTTTTCCCCCATTGTGTGGTTGGCAGTATTATCTGGATTCGATTTGTTTTTTCTTGGAATTGGAGCCTTCTAATTGCCATCTTACCTTTTCTACCACATTCTCCTGGTCTCAAGAAAGCTGGTGGAGTGGGGGTTGTGGGGCTCAAGAGCCACTAGGGCAGTATCAAAAAAATCCACAATTACCTACTAAGTGTGTAGCACAGAGCCCCGTGATATTTTCTCAGAAGATATCCGTGCCCAACATTCACATCCAGGTTGACTGAGCATACACTGATCCTGACTAAGACCATCTCTGCCCATATCCGACTGTCAGCCTTCTCCAAAAGAGGCGGTGCTTCCACACAAGCCTTAATGAGATCAGCATAAGCATCACTTCTCTTCTCCCATTGTTAGGCCCTCAGATTAACAGTACTGTACTTGACTTCTTAGTTTGCAAGAGCCTCAATAGAACAACTGGAAATGGAAAGGTGGGCAAGGGGTATTCACTCTCCCTACCTGGCTGCATACAGGTACCCCAAACACAAGTGGGGCTGTTTCCTCGATGCCTTGGCAGGGAACAGGGATTATGAGAACCACCCCCCTTCCCTGATCTCCCATTTCTAGCATTGTTCCCTGAATATAGTTGGTACTTAGCAAATGTTGAATTTGAATAAGGAACAGATTAACCTTACTGAAATGTTAGTTTTTCAAAGCTTACAGAGATACTGCTGCAGCTTAGGCATGACACACTGATATGTGTGTGGTGGTGGTAGAGGGGTTCTTTAAGGCCCAGGCACAAGACACACACGCTGCACACCTTCCAGCAGCAAGGGCACACACAACCATTCTTGCCAACCAAGATGCCTCACCAACTGGTTTCTTCTTGGAAAATGCCAAGAAAGAGGAAGCAACCCCACTCTTAGAAAAATCTATTTTGGTTTGTTTGACTTGTCACATCCTTCCCTCAATGGAATGGGACATGAAATAGAAAGGGACACACTAGGAAATGAGAAGTGTGGGCGGGGGAAAGAAATTCTGGGCAATGGACAGAGTAGCTTACCGGCCAGAGAGCAGCAGGGACAGGCGGTTGATGGGTGTCTCACCCTCCACGGCATAGGTCTGTTCAGTGGCCAGAGTTAAGACCTGCTTCTCGCAGCAGTGAACAATCTCCTTGTATGTCTGTAGGGGCACCTGCAGGGGCAGGCACAGCGTCTTGTAGAGGAGGTCAAACTCCTCAGCGAGGGTGTCCTCACGCAGGCGGTATACCAGGTGTGCCAGCTGGAGCAGGCAGACCACAGCTAGCAGGAAGCTCCAAAGAACAATGTCCAGGCCACAGGCACTGAACCAGCCCCACAGCACACAGCACAGGTAACCTGCACTCAGGAAGCCAAAAAAATAGAAGCATCCATACACCCCACTGCCCCCCATGAAGCCCAGGAGTAAGAGGCAGTTGGCTAAATGGTAGACAGCCCCTTCCACATCCTGCTTCCAGCTAACGCACGCTGAAGCCTGCGAGAGAAGCTGGCCCGCTCTGCTGCTGTTGGCGCTCATCTTTGGGGCCTCTCAAAGCCTCACTGGGCTCTAATACGTCCTCACATAGGAAATTCAGAAAATGAATGAATCCGTTCGTTCAGGGTTCTTCTCACCTCCAGCTTCTCGCCACCAACTCCACCTTTCCTGGAAGGAATGCTTCCAGTGGCTTTGCGAAGGAGTGATGGAACATAGTATACTTCATGGAGAATTTAAAAATCTCTCTCTCTCTCTCTCTCTCCTCCCCCAACCTCTCCCCCTCCCCGCCCCCCCACCCCCGCCTCAGCAAGGCTCTGGCTCTCCCTGCAGAGCTCTGGCAAACTTCCTTGGTTCCATGTTTCTTGGGACAGTCTTCAAATTTGGTTCTTAGCAGAAAAACCTAAATAGTCCCAAGGGAAAGTAGCGCTACAGGACCGAAAAGCCCAGCAGTGTGGGATGACGCGGCCACATCCTGCTCTCTGTTTTTCCCAAGCAGAATGAGGAGAGCCAGCATGGGAGGCACACTTGTGTTCCATTTGGAATGTGTTCTCTCTTGGCACCGGAAGAAAGGGTGACCCCAGATGGATACCATGTTTGGAATTGGAATCCAAGAGGTACTGGCAGTGAGAAAAAACAGGCCAGGCACAGACAGCCTGGCAGAGCACTTAACATACCTCCCAGAGGACGAGATAAGACCTCAGGGTGAGAGAGGCAGACAAGGAGAGAGAAAGGAAAAGTGAGCACAGAATTCACCTCAACGCTTCAGGTAGGAAACTGTCCCCAGCTCCCTGTGGGGAGAGCCAGACAGTGCTCCTGAGTGAGGACACATCAGAGTAGGAAAGTGTGGGACTATTATCAGAAAAAGTCCTAACAGTGAAAGCTGGGAAAACCCCTGAAGGCCTTTATTAAGTCACACTACAAGTATCATTACATATTTATTTGACATCCATTTAGCAAAAGTAGCTATGTAAAGCGGCTTTTTGAATTCTAAGCTGGCTTTCCCCTGCATATATCTGGATCTGGTAATAGTAAACAAATAATAATACATTGCCCAGATCATCATCCCACCCACTCCAGTGTTTCCAAGTTATAATTCCCACCTATTAAACACCCATGAAGTACCAAACCTAGATTAGGCATTTTATACACTTATAAGTTAGTTGTGACAACAACCCTTCAAAATAAATACTATTCTCCTTCTAGATCTAGAAGAAACTGAGGCTCAGAGAGGTAACAAGCTCCCACAGATAGTAAGTGGCGGAGCCAGGATTTGAACCCAAGTCTATCAAACTTAATACTCTGTCCCAAGGGGTTTGCCAGTAAGTGGAAGTACAGTACTAGATCCATGACTCCCAACTCTACACTTCTATGAAGTCTGACAATTTTCAAGGAACTTCTGGTTGAACCCAGGAATCTACTTTGGGCTGCCAAGAGATAAAGCTGGAGTATGCAAACATTAAGCTAAGAAATGTTGGCTGGGTGCAGTGGCTCACGCCTGTAATCCCACACTTTGGGAGGCCAAGGCGGGTGGATGACCTGAGGTCAGGAGTTCGAGACCAGCCTGGCCAACATGGTGGAAACCCTGTCTCTACTAAAAATATAAAAATTAGCTGGGCGTGGTGGCAGGTGCCTGTAGTTTCAGCTACTGGGGAGGCTGAGGCACGAGAATCTCTTGAACCTGGGAGGCAGAGGCTGTGGTGACCCAAAATTTTGCCACTGCATTCCAGCCTGGGTGACAGAGTGAGATTCTGTCAAGGAAGGATGGAAGGAAGGAAGGAAGGAAGGAAGGAAGGAAGGAAGGAAGGAGGGAGGGAGGGAGGGAGGGAGGGAGGGAGGGAAGGAAGGAAGGAAGGAAGGAAGGAAGGAAGGAAGGAAGGAAGGAAGGAAGGAAGGAAGGAAGGAAGGAAGGGAGGGAAGGAGGGAGGGAAGGAGGGAAGGAAGGAAGGAAGGAAGGAAGGGAGGGAAGGAGGGAGGGAAGGAGGGAAGGAAGGAAGGGAGAAAGAATGACTCTATGGATTCCAAATGACTCCTTGATTCTTCCTGCTGCTAGGTCAGTACTTACTACCATTACTCCTATTGCCCCTGAAGTGCAGGTGGGGCGCTCAGTAACCTCCCAGAACTAATCAAGCACTCAATCCATAAGGACTTTTACTATGCTGTTATAACTTGATAAAAATTTAAGAGAAATGAGAAATTGTCAAATATGGATGTTTTCACTCAACAAATACTTATTGAGTGCCTTTTATAAGCTAAGCACTTGGGGATCAAAAATCCTCAAGAGAAACTTTCACCGTTAGGGTAAAGAGACCTCAAAAAACAAAGGCAGTTCAGTGTGTGAAGCGCAACAACCAAGTTAAGTTTGAAGGATGGTGGCAGCCTAGAAAGAAGGGTGGCATCAGGGAGGGAAGATGCAAAGAAGGGCTGGCCTCTAATTTAAGGTTTAGAGGTTGAATTCACCAGGCAGGTAGAGGGAGAACAGCATTTCTAGTGGCAAGAACAGCAGAAGCACGGGCACAGAAGTATGAAAATGCACGGCATGTTGAAGGAAGCCATTTTTTTCTCAACCTAATTAAAATCATCTGACCAACAAATATATACCGTATTTCCTCCTTTCTAAAGTTAAGAGGAAAAAAATCAGTAAAGGAAAGAGCTGGAGTGTCTGGAGAAGAAATGTCATTGAGTCCACTTCATGGACATGATTTGGACCCCTGAAGTCATTTGAACAGTGGGGTTTGGGGATTTCCATATACTGTTTTTATGTCACTTGCCTGCCTCCCAAACAACCCCCCTACTTTAACAAGCAGCAGCTGCTCACCCTTCTACCACAGACATGCAGGCCCTGAGCTTCCAGAGTAGCTGTCCCTGCCAGCTGTAAGCAGGGAAGTCAGAAGCACAGAAATGGAGAAGCAACCAAGGCTCTGCCCAAGATAGAATTTCAAAGCAGCTCATCTTTCTCAGGAGACCCGCCAAAGAGGTTGGCCCTGACCCATTAAAGAGACAGGCAGACCCATTAACTCTATGGTTCACTTGTCCTGCTGCCCAGACTGCACTCAACCTTCTTTCCTGCCAATCCACGTATGTGCTGTCTCAGCAGAGGGGACTAACATTTACCAAGAAACTATTGTTTTCTCATGTTATCTTACTATACCTATTTTTTGTTTTAATAGAAGAAGCAGGCTTAGAGAGGCTAAGGAACTTGCCTAAGGCCACAAAGCTAGTCAGTCTGTGAATAAGGATTAAAGCCCAGGTCAGTGTGTATCTGAATTGTATATTCTCTACAATATATTAATAGCATCCTACCAGGTACTTTTGGGAGTTTACATATCTGCATATACAAGCTCATCTATTGCTGCTGGAAATCTGAGTATGTTGCTAGGGTGGCATACATGTCAGAGAATCATGGGTGCAAAAACCCCACACGTGGCCTGCAGTAATAGTGAAACTGATGCCCACAGGATAGGACCTGTGATTAGAACACAACAATGAAAAGTTGTGTCTTGTTTAAGTCCAGATCTGATAGAAAAGGAAAGAAAAAATGTATTATCTGTCAAAATGGTATGTTCTTACAAGGAAATACACAAACATGAAGGTAGAACACAATAAAAAACATCTGGGAAAGAAAAAAGGAAAGAAACAGAAGTTTTCTCATTTGTTGAGTTGATTCAATTCAGTAGGTATTTATTCAGGACAAACTATGTGTTCCAAGAACAGGGGATATAAAGATGAATAAGATAATTAACACTTCAAGAAACTTTCAGTCTATCCTGGATACTGACCCAGAAACTGTAATCCAATAAAACAAGTGTACCTAGGATTCAAAGAAAAAACACTGATGAGGGAGCAAATAATTCAATGCATAGGGACTTTTACTATACTGCTATAACCTAACTAAAATTCATGAGGTTGGGGCGTGATGGCTCATGTCTGTAATCCTAGTATTTTGGGAAGCTGAGGTGGGAGGACCACTTGTGCCCAGGAGTTTGAGACCAGCCTAGGTAACGTAGTGAGACCCCTGTCTCTTAAAAAAATATTTTTTTCATGAGAAAACATCACAGGGAAGGTGACTTTTAATCTGGTCTAAAAAATTTTCCCCAGCTAGAGGAGGGCATTCCAAGAAGAAAGAACAGATTATAAAGTCAATTCCAGAAGTGAAACAAAATATGTGGCATATTCTGGTAACAGAGAACAGCTTGTTGTAGGTGAACAAAAGGAGCAGCAGACAAGGGGCAGGTGAGGCAGGCTGGGGCCAGCTTGTGAAGTCAGCAGAGTCAACAAGTGTGGTCATGAACTCAGCCTGGTCTTCAAACTGTTTGTTACTGGTCCATGCTGGTTCACACTGGGGTAAGGACAGAAATTGTGAGAATTTAGACATTTTTTATAGCAATCCCACAGAGAAACTATGGCCTTTGAACAAAAATTCTGGGTTTGTATAGTATATTTTAAAATCTGTATGGGTTTATTTCATTTTCCTGGTGTTGGTCTGTGATGAATTGAGGGGGAAAAAGCTGGTTCTTCACCACATACAGTTTGAGAAACACTGAGCTTGAGGCTAACACTTTCCTAGTATGGATACTAAAATAAAACAGAGGCATAATTTTATGGTCTAGACACACAGTGTCCAGTTGAACTTAAGCAGACACTATTGGTTGACTTCCATAGCCATTTCCCCTTTTTCTTTAGTTTATGCAAATCTAGTTTTGCTTGGGCAATATGTTAAGGAAGGTGGGCTTTTCCCCAGGTTGCCAGAGCCTGATCTAAGATTGGTTGAAGCCAAGCACAGTATCTCATTCCCCTTGGTAGTGACTGGCACAAAAGGAGACATGTGAGCAATGAGATGTAAGAGAAAGTATGTGGGGGAGCTTCTGGGAAAAAGCATACTCCCTGATAGACAGCAGGCCTACCTTTCATCCAGGCTTGAACAGTTGTGTGATGATGTAATGCTTGAAGTTACCATAGTCATGAGATATGATATGCCTAAGGATGAGAAGGATAAAGAGCAGAAAAATAGAACAAGCCTAGGTTTTTTGTTTGCTTGCTTTTTTAAGACAGGGCCTTGCTTTGTCAGCCAGGCTGGAAGGCAGTGGCACAATCACGGCTCACCGCAGCCTCAGTCCTCTGGGTTCAAGTGATTTCTCATCTCAGCCTCCCAAGTAACTGAAACTACAGGCATGTACTACCATGCCCAGCTAATGTTTTTATTTTCTGTACCGACAGGTTCTCACTGCATTGCTCAGGCCAGTCTTGAACTCCAGGATTCAAGCGATCCTCTGGCCTCGGTCTCCCAAAGTGCTGGGATTACAGGCATGAACCACCACACTCGGCCAAGGCTAAGTTCTTGAAAGCACCACTGAGCCACTGTCTCAAACCTGGAGCTTTTAATTTCTAAACTTCCTAACAGGGAGATAAATTACTTTTCTATATTGCTTGCGTCAGCATAGTTGGGTATTCTAGTGCTTGCTTTTGAAAGCATCCTAATTCAGATCTCCCTAAGGACAACTCTTCAGGGAACAGTTCTCTGAACATCTGCTAATTGTCTTATTCTATAAAAACTGAACATCAGAATTATGCTCTACCAATAATTTTCTTTCTAAAGTTTGAGTAAACTACGAGAGGAATTCCTCCTACAAACTCAATTTGACCGTTCAGGGTGACCTGTTAGGTGAACAAGATGTTGCAGTGGAAATCTGGTTGTCTATTCAATATCCAATTACCTCTTCCTCAATTGTGACAGAATTTGTTTTGTCCAGATATCAAACCTGCACATGGATCTAAGCGGGGGTGGGGTGGAAGTGGGGAATCTTGTGTAAGCCAATCAGCATAACGTATTCCGTTGATAACTATTACTGGTCCATAAAAATACATATAACCTAATTTGGCTCAATCAGACTTTAGAAAAGGGACTAAGAGTCCATGCCCAGGAAATGGTTTCCCTCTCTTCTGCTGCACTTGAACAAGAAAGCACATGATGGGCTTCATCAGTCCTGGACGAGAAAGCTCTGAGATGAAAATAACTTGAGTCTTGGATGAAATTAGGGATCCTATGATATCATCACATTTAGAGCTGACTCTAACTGGACTTCCAGCTACGTGAGTTTTCCTTAAGAGGATTTTCTATTACTTGCTATCAAAAGCACCATAATCAACACAGACGGAACATCTAGCACTTTTTAATACCTAAAGAAATAAATACTGGGCATAATCACACATGCACTTTAGGAAAGCATCTTGGAATATCCATCATACCACTGAGCATTCAACTTTATATTTCTATGGTTTTTATATATCTATATCCACTAGACTATAAGCTCTCTGAGGGAAGAGTCTATGTCTTACTACTCTTTGACTACTACTCTGTATAGTTGGCATACAGTATGTCCTCAGCAAGTGATGAATCAAACAGCCTCTCATCTTGAAAAAAGTATGTCTGATTCACACATGAATTATCAACACTAGGGCTATTACCTGCAAATAACAGGCCTTCACTAAGTACGCATTAAATGAATTTATAACTACAAATACATGATGTTTATACTGGATAACTAGTACACCAAAGAACACTGGGCTTCAACTTACATCACAGGTTACCAGCTATTGGATCAGGGTGATTTTTTTTAACCTCTCCGAGCACCTATACTCACCTGTAAAATGAGGATCATGGTTTTTCCATCACATCACAGATCACAGTAGACCTGTGAAAGACGTAGTAATCCCAAGATAGGCCTTACTTAAGGATATGATCCTGTTTCCATCAACCTTCAAGTTAAACATTTCAAGGTTAGACAAAGAGGGGACTAGAAAGAATAGTGTGAATATATCCGCATTGAGTTTAGTCATTATTGTGAAGAGCAAAGGCTTAGCAAAGAGGTGCATTAGAATGTGGTTGTTACCCACTAGGAGGCCAAGTTCTTCATTTTTCCAGTTACTGTGGTGATGCCTCTTATTATTACGGAAATGCTGCACATCATCTTTGGGAAGACTCAAGCACTAGGAAAGGGTGGGCAGAGGGTCTTGAGATGTAATTTTAAGTGTTGCAGAGGCCAAAAAGGGTGCTTTCAGGTCCTTTACAAATGAGGCAAGCATACCAAACTGGCAAAAGTTTTAAAAAATTGTGTTGCTCAGAGATTAGGGAAATCAGTGCTCTGAGACACTAAGGTGCAAATGTGTATTTTTTTTCTAGAGATCATTTGGGGGCAGTCCTCACTCAAAGCCTTGAAAACATGCATGGCCTCTGGCCCCTCCTTAGCTGAGTGATTAGTAAAGGACACTTGTACAGACTTTCCATAAGGAGACTTCTATTGCAGTGTTATCAGAGTAGCCAAAAGAAAAAAAAAAGTAAAAGGTGTATACACACACACACACACACACACACACACACACACACACACACACAGAGGGAGAGAGGGAGAGAGGGAGAGAGGGAGGGAGGGGGAGAGAGAGAGAGAGATAGAGAGAGAGAGAGAGAGAGAGAGAGAGAGAGAGAGAGAGAGAATGCTATTGAAGAGAGGTTCTACTGTAGACTGGTGGGATTTCAGGATATTTCTTCCTTATAATGTTTCCATTAAAGCAACCAACAAAATAAAACAAAACTTCCTATTTTAGGTTATCTGACATACATCCTGTTCCAGACTGAGATCCAATTCCTAGAACGGCATCTGACATACAGAAGACACGCTATATGAAGTATTTGTTTAATGAATGAACGTCCAAATGTGCAAAAAGAAAAAACAGGGTATTGGTTAAATTATGGTTAAGTCACAGATGAATTTATACATAGTCAATACAAATGACACCGTAGACCTATACTCACTGATGTTAAAATACATTGGGGCAAAACATGATAATGTTATAACTTCATTAAAAATATATAGCACAGAAAAAATTTTATTTTTGTTTTAAAAAATGTATAAAGGCATAGGAAAAGTCTGGACTAGTATATATTAGAAATTAACAACGAGTGATAAGGTTATTGATTTTTTTATTTTTTGTAGTTCCAGGACATATTCGAGCAGAGTTTGGATAACCATATGCCAAAGATCTGTATTGGGTGGGAAGTTGGTTCATACCTGTCTTAATTGTCCAAGATTCTATTCTTCACGTAGATTATGTCTGTAAATCACAAAGTGCTTACTAAAGTATATCCAAATGAATATTCAAGTAAAAATATAAACAAAATAAAATAAGAGAATGCTAATAACAGTGCCAAATACTGTGTATACATCATTTTTAATTAGTACTTCCCATCCTGTAAGTTAGGTATTACTTCTATACCTGCTTTTTGTTTTTTTTTGTTTTTTTTTTTTTCAGCTGAGAAAGAGACCCAAAAAAGCTATCCCTTGCTTGACGTCACATAGTCAGCTATTGAACCTAAGTCTGTCATACATCAAAGACATGCTCTTAATGAATTAGGAAAGAATCTTAAGGAATCATCTGATTCAGCTTTTTATTTTATAAAGGAGAGACTTTTTCCATCACACAATGACACATGAACATTACATATCCTCTTATGTTCTCAGTATCTTTTGTTCTTGAGATTTTAGACTCAATGTACTTTACAAGCAGAATATGACCATACTTCATTAGCCCATCAGCAGCTACAAGGATGACAAGATTGCTATACTAAGGAAATCACACTCTGTTCAACTCCAGACATCACCATGGCATAGCACTGAGCTGTTCGATTAGTGACTTTTAGTCCCAATTCAGTCTCCAGCCTAAGCCAGCTTCTAATTAAGAGACAACTGTCTAACCTGTAAGCACGAAACTTAAAATCCTAGTCTATTTTAAAATATAACTAGCCATGTACAGATTCATAATGCCAAACAGTTGAGATCTTCCAAGCCAAATCACCCTAATCTGATCCAAAATCTAAACTGACTTTTCCAAAAGACAGCTAATAAACAATAATGGTTTAAATAATAAGACTAACGGCTTGTTCTTACCTTTAAGAAAGTTAAAAAAAAAAAAAAGTGTTGAAGGAGATGATATGGCTACCACACTGATTCTGAATTGGTAAAGGGTTATTTATCTTACTTCTATTCACCTAATTCTGGAGATTTCACTGGTTGAGATCAGTATCTGCTTTCTCCTGACAACAGATATCCAGAGTTCCCAGAATGATATTTTAATAAGAATATAAGCACTTTATGTTACAAGATTTGTTGATATATACCCTTTGGGGGAAAAAAGCCGCGTGAGCAAATGAGGAACACACACACACAAAGAAACATAACTGAAGATCTTTTGCTAGTAATATTTTACTTTCTTTTAAAAATAAATTATAAATACTTTTTCCACATATCAAAGTTCATCAAAGAACTCCCAAAATTAATCTTCTTCATTCTTCAGGAATTATTTATTCACACAGCAGACCACCTACAGAAAAAGATTTATTTTAGAAAGTCAGATTTCAAACATCATGCCAGATCTATGGAGTCAGGGAATTAAGACCACTAGAAATGAATGCCACAGATGAGTAATTAACTAATTGCCAGAATTATTCCAAATCAGTCATAAAATTCAAAATCAACATTTTAAAATTCTAGGTTTGCCTAACTAAAAACATCAGTGAAACTACTACGATACTGTTTACTCTTTAAAAGTTTTTGAAGTAAAAACTCCCTCTCTGTGTGTGTATATATACAGAAATAATACGTGTGTTTGAGAAATATGTATTTCTCAAAAATATCCTCCAAAAAAGGCTACAGCAGTTATTTTTACAGATATTCAAGAAACAAGACTTGCAAACCCCTCTTTGCTGATTCAAGCATGACTGGCGAAGATCCACAAAGTAGAAGGCAGAAGGTCAGCTCAGTACTCAAGGCACTTCCTGTGGAAAGTTACTCCCTTAATCCCAAAGGCAAGATAAGGGCAACCCTTTAACATTCATTTGGAAAAATCAAAAAGGGAGAGTAGCATAGATAGGGTTGCTGATCCAGTCAAGTCAATACCAGGCTTCTCACACTGCTCCCAATGCCTATCCCAGAAGATTGAGAACAATGGTAGGAAGGTAATTAAATTGGAGTAGCTAACTCTTCAAGTCTAATGCAAATACTTGCCTCATTTAGCTGTTCACTTCATTTGGTTTAGATAAAGATAAACCACATCAAGACAAAAACATCTAAACTCTCTCTTTTCTAAAAGGCTCAAAGGAAGAATACATTTATAGAAAAGCTTGGAAAGACAACCAAAAGCGACGTCATTCAACCTTTCAATTATAGCAGCTTATAGCATTGTTACCACTTTTGCTACTGACTACACATCAAAAGGGGCTACGTGGTAGAAGACCGTGGATTTAAACCTGTTTGGTTATATCTCTGGATGTAAAGTCCTTGACTGGAGGGATAATCTTTCTCCCCTCGGCATTTTCCAGGGTCTTAATAAATATCTGTTGAATGAATAAACGTTTGAATGGCAGAAATTACTCTTTCTGGATTATCTTGGGATCAGATTTTCATACATAATCAGTTTTTTGTGTGTGTGTGTGTAAAATTCAGCATATTTTAAGCACCCAACTGTTAAGTTGTTAAACTTAATACTGAATATCACCACTACTCAGTACTAGTCCTTTAATTTCTTTCAATGACTTTAGTCTCCAAAATGGGTTCTTTAGGCTTCTTCTGACTCCTAAAGGCAGAAAGACAGTAGCCATCCATTTCCTCCTTATATTTCTAATGAGGTTCTAGGTTCTTGTAATTTCTCTTTTCAGTAAAAGAAGCAGTAAAAAAATAGAAAAAATTGTCTAAAATCACCACCATACCCATTTTTTCTTGAGTTTTCAAGTTTCTGCCTTTGCTACTACTAAATTTTCAGATAATTTATGTCTAGCATTATCTCTGCTATTTTTCTTCAACTTAGGCCACTGGTTGTTAAAGAAGAGTGCACTTGAAAATTATCTAGGAGTTTCTCAGTCAACAGGTGCAGACCAGGGCCCAAGTTGTGAATTTTGGAAAACATTCTTCAGATGATTCTGAGGTGCACCTCTGGGTAAGAACTACTGGGTGAATGTAGCCTACTTTCACATTAAGTATAAAAAATGTATAATAGATTTATTCCCAATCTACTGTACTCGAGGTACAATTAAGATCTACTTAGGAATAACATCAAAATCTACAAAGGTTTCTGAATTCAGGAACTTTCATGATCATTGCCAGAAAGATCTAAGCTTGCAAAATATTTTTCCTTTGAAGCTATTCTCAGAAAAATGTGATCTAACAGTCTAAGAAATACCAATTTAGGTTAAGTTTATCTTATAGCAATGCAGACAGTTGTGTTGGATTTCACCCTCCAGCCAATGGCCTGTTTACTCGGTTATATGCAACTGTACATTTCAGCAACAGGTCTTTCTAATTAGCATTCATAATGAGGTTTTAAGATTGAAGATCAAGATTATGTGCAATTCTAAAAATGAACATGTTGGAATAAAATCTCATTAAATACAAGGAGTGAAGTGTAAAGTGCCTGTGATTTGGAGAATATAAAAGATCTGAACTCTAATGTAATTTGACCACTATCCACTCTTAACTTGAGCAAGTCTTTTTTGACTTCACTGTGCCTCCATTTCCCCATGGAGGTTGGGGAAATAGGACACCTGGGACCAACGAGGATCCAACACCCAGTCCTCTTCCAAAAATATTATTACACTGAAAATGAAGAACATGCAGTTTGAATTCTTAGAAAGGTCCTACATGGATTCAGATTGTTCTTCCTGTAACCAGGATTCAATAATAATCAAGTCATAAACTTAACAGACCTCAACTGAATGTCTGCTATCTACCACTCTCAAGGTATGAGCTATTCTTTTCTGGTTTTTACAGATGATTTATTTTACATTTAATCATCACAACAACTCTATGAAGTAGTTTGGGCATGTATTATTGTCTCCATTTTACAGATGAGGAAACCAAGGTACAGAAAGTTAAGGACCTGCCCAAGACCACACAATCAGTTAAACAGTAGATTTTCTAAGTCTAAAGCTTTTGCATTTTCTTTTACACACAAATGAAGTACACAGACATAATTCTCACTCTCTGTCCCAATAACATAAAGAAAACTATGATATCATATGGTATTTTTGAATATATGCCACTTCTAACAATTGTACCACCTTTGTGGTTCAGATGAAGTCCAAGATAAGCTTTTGATATTCCTAAAATTAGCATTTTTTAAAATCACCCTTTTTTATCAAGGCAGGTTCAGCACAAGCCTACAGCTTATGCAACTGATGAGGGACTTAGATCATGAACAAGGAAACCACGTACAAATGTTGAGGCTGCATCTTTAAAAATAGTTAATAAAGTACACTTACACTTTTTAAGAACACACTCCCCTTCAAATTTACTTATTTTACAAAATAGTTCATTACGGCATTTCTTTAAATAACCATCTAGTCTAAAAGCTACTTAAGCGTATCATATACACGACAGAAGATATATCATACTATATATAGAATCACAAAACGTATTATGGTTCTCTTTTTATAAATAATATGTGAAATTCAGAGGAATAATGTCTTGATGAAGCTAAATGTAACTAAAGTGAAAAACATGCTAAACTAAATATCAGAAGAATAAAAATAAAGCCTCAGGACTTTCAGCCTAGACTGTTTTCCATTACACAGTAACTTCTTATCAGCTTGCGACAAGTTCCTTATCCCTTCTTTTTTATAGCTCAGTGAGGAAGACCGGCCATATGTGAAATTCCAAAGAGGCAGGAAAGAGGTGCAAGGGAAAGAAGCCAGGCTCTCTAGTACTAATATATTGGCATGTGGCTTTGGCATATCTCTCAGCTGTTATTAAGTTAAAAGTGGTAGTGTGGTGTGGAAGTTAGGGTAGGGGCAAAAAGCAGAGGGAATCGGCCTGGAGACTGAGGCTCCAGTTCTGATACTGCACAACCCACCTTAGGGGTCATTTCATAACCATTAGCTTTAATTTCCTTATTTATTCATTCATTTAACAATCCTCCATTGAGCACCTACTATGAGCCAGGCACTGTTATAGGTGGTGGGGATATGACAGTCAATGAAATAGAAAATTCCTACTTTCTCAGAGCTTACATTCTAGCTGCCGTGAAGCAACACAGATAATTAAAAATATATATAATATGTAGGTGACAGTGTATAGAATAGAGTAGCCACTAGCCACATGTAGCTATTAAAATTTTTAAAAACTAAAAATTCAGTACCTCAGTCTTACCAGCCACAATTCAAGTGCTCAACAGCCACATAAGGCTAGTGGCTACCAGACTGGCGAGTGCAGATACAGAACATTTCCATGTTCACAGAAAGCTCTGTTAGGACAGCACCATGATGGGCAAGGGATGTAATTTACATGGGGCGTTGAGGGAAAGCCTCTCTAATAAGGAGACTTTTGAAGAGAACTGAGTAAAGGGGGTGTGTGGGGGGGAGGTGAGCTAAGTTGATAACTGAAGAGCGAGCTTCCAAACAAAAGAATATCATTTGTTTGTGGAACTGTTGGACACATACCACTTAAGGTCCCTTTCAGCACTTAAATTTGGATTAAGAGTTCCAAGTTCTTTTAAAAAATGGCCTGAGGTCCACCACCCCATCTGGGATGTCAGGAGTGCCACTGCCCGGCTGCCCACTGTCTGGGAAGTAAGGAGCACCTCTGCCCAGCCACCCAACTGTCTGGGAAGTGAGGAGCGCCTCTGCCCAGCCACCCAACTGTCTGGGAAGTGAGGAGCGCCTCTGCCCAGCCACCCCGTCTGGGAAGTGAGGTGCCTCTCTGGATGGCTGCCCACCGTCTAGCAAGTGAGGAGCACCTCTGCCCGGCTGCCACCCCGTCTGGGAAGTGAGGAGCGCCTCTGCCCAGCTGCCGCCCTGTCTGGGAAGTGAGAAACACCTCTGCCTGGCTGCCACCCCGTCTGGGATGTGAGGAGCGCCTCTGCGGGGCCGCCCCACTGTCTGGGAAGTGTGGAGCACCTCTGCCCAGCTGCCCACCGTCTGGGAAGTGAGGTGCGTCTCTGCCCGGCTTCCACCGTTTCTGGGAAGTGAGGAGCGCCTCTGACCAGCTGCCGCCCCACCTGGCAAGTGAAGAGGGCCACTGCCCGGCTGCCCCACTGTCTGGGAAGTGAGGAGCACCTCTGCCCAGTCGCTGTGCAACCTTCCAAGTGTGAAGTGACAGCATTGTGTGTGATCTTTTCTGTCTTCCCCAAGTTTGCATTTTTGACATTAAAGTTTACTTTTAATTAAAAAAAAAAAAAAAATGGGCCTGAGGCTTTAGTTTTATTCGAATAAAGCATGGCACAAAAGAAATAACTACAATTCCATTTTCATTTTTCAGAGAGCAATACTTCCATGGGATACCTACTCCCTACTTAAAAGCATTCATTGGCCAGGCATAGTGGCTCACACCTCTAACCCAAGCACTTCGAGAAACCAACGCAGGAGGACTGCTTGAGTCCAAGAGGTTGAGATCAGCCTGGGCAAGATGGCGAAACCCCATCTCTAAAAAACAAAACAAAAAATTAGCCAGGCATGGTGGCCCACACCTGTAGTCCCAGTTACTCAGGAGGCTGAGGGAAGGATCACCCAAGCCTGGGGGGTTGAGGCTGCAGTGAGCTGTGACTGGGCCACTTTTTCACCCCAGCCTGGGTTACAGAGTGAGACCCTGCCTCAAAAAAAAAAAAAAAAAAAAAAAAAGCATTTACTGAAGTCTCAAAATATTAGAAACAAGAAAGAGAATATTTTTCTTTTAGTTCCTTCAGTCAGACAATTTTCCTAAAGCCATGAGACCTAAAGACTGTTGTCAAACCCTTTCTTAAAAGCTCAATTCTCCCCTTCCCCAATCTGCTAAATGCCTGTCTTTACTGACATAATTTACTCCCTTCACTGGGAACTGAAAAATCATGGTTTTTTCAAATTGATACTTAAGCATTTTAGATTAACCAGGTGAACTACCTTTCAGAGAGAATGTAGCCCAACTGTTGCTAAATCTGTAAAGCAATACACAAATTTGAAGCAAGAAGCTTACCATTTCATATTTTAAATCCCAGAGCTCTCATACATTCCTTGTGGGCCTCAATTAGATGTCCACAGTGTTCTTCTCCTTTCTCGATGATACTATAAAACAAAATGTACTTGTTATCTAAATAGGCATTAAGCACATTATTAAGTATGCATGATAGTGATGGGCAGTGAGACAAAACATGGGTATAATGGAATGTAGCTGGAGTTAAAACAAATGCTATTACCTCAACCAGCTTTGTTTTTATTTGATCTTATGATATTTCCATGCCTATGAAGACATTACACAGATAAGTGATTTTGGGGGGTAAATCTGATAAGAAATAATCACCCATATTAAATATTGCCTCTAGTCAATATCCAAGGAGTAACATTGCTCTATAAAGAAATAAACTGAATAAAACATTTATGCTAAATGAAGGGCACAGAAAACAGATCAATTTTTTGCTTATTATCACGGAGAAATTAACTTTCTGATTTTGCCCTACATTCAAATACAACCAAATAAGTCTACTTCTAATTACAAGACATTAAAAACACAAACACCAAAAACATCTGGTAGCCAGGAGACCAAGATGAGCACCCCCTCGTGATGATGAAAGAACATTTTACTTGTAAAATTCACAAAGACAAGACTAGGACTACACAGCTTTATTTCTAAGGCCTGAAAATGTGATTTAGCAAACAATCAAGTTAAGCCAAACTCAATTACAAGGAAAAACTGACTCCTGACTACGGATATTTGGGGAGAACCCACGTGGTCTGAGGCAATCGAGGCAAAAGGAATTTAAAGAAGGGAATAGGTTCTCCTTCCATTGAAACTCTACCCATCCTTCAATAGCTCAAGAGCTGCCTGCAAATGGGAGAGATTGCCTGGGAGAGTGAGATAATTGTGAAGATAATAGCATTAATTGATCATTTATTGCCATGTACACCGTGCTAGGCACTTGACATGGCTTGTACCATTAACCTTTACAATAATACTGGAGGGAGTTTCTTTTATTAGAGTCATTTTATAGACACATGAGGCTCAAGGTCACCAAGTTAGTGGATTAAGATTCAAACCTTGACTGTGGATCCCAGACTCTTAATCATGCTGTCGTACTACTCAAGGTTCAATAGCACTTACTGTTACCACTGGAACAATTTGTTCAGACGGCAGTCTTTCAATCCTGCCTTCACAGTATTATTCACAAAATACTGAGGATTAATAAAAGCACTGAGCTCCTACACTTTTATTATCCCATTACAGCACTAATGATTTCTTTCTTATATTATTTGCGAAGACAAAAGGGGCCAGACGAAGAGATGCACATTCACCTTATCTCAGGACGTCCTCTAATGAGATTTGCTCCACAAAAGAGGATATATAAAATAAGAACAAACCTTTTGTGGACTGACAATCTAGATGAACTATTCTGAATACTTTGTCCCCTGCGCCATAGACGTTGATTTTCAACTTTTGGTTGCCTTAAAAGGGTTGAAGGGGAACTCTTCAGCATGTAAGGAACGCACCGTGTCCTACTGTCTCTAAATTTTGGGAGGAAGCCTTAGAATTTACCAGAAAACCTTTCCTGTTTGGTCTTAACAAATCTTCTATCATAGCCCTTACCACGTGGTATACAAGTCATTGGTATATGTCTCCATTAACTTTAAGCTCCTTTATATCAAGACCCATCTTTATCCATGTCTACATCTTCGGACCTAACGCAGTGCTTAACCCAGAACAGATACTCAAAACACATTTGTAGAAAGGAATGAGTGGTTGAAGCTAGCGGTTCTCCTCTTTCTTCATCGCTTCCCGGGACTAAGCCACCGGATAAGTCAACAGAGAGCCGACCAGGAAACCTACGAGGCCCAGTAATTATCTCCAGAGCGCCGCAATCGGGCCGGGAGAGGGGGGAGGAGGCGGGGAGTGGGGGAGAGGAGGCGGGGGGGGAGGAGGCAGGGAAGAGGAGGGGGTAAGAGGGGAAGGAAAAGGGCAGAGGGCAGAGGGCGTAGGGCAGAGGCACCGGAAGGCACAGGCCGCGGCCCGAGGCTCGTCGGCCGCGCCCTCTCCGGCTGCACACTGACCACGCATCGCGCGCCTTCTTGGTCTCCGGACAAGCGCAGCAAGGCTTCAGCGGCTTCTTCTCCTGAGGCTCAGGCGGGGCAGGGTTTGAGTCGACCAGACCCGGCATCTTTCGCGCCAAAAGCAGCTACGAGCGGAGACAGCCAAATCTATGCGAGCCTCCGCAAACGCCGATTTGTCCGCTGCCACTTCCGGCAGTCGCTCTAAAAAAATACAGGAAGTCCTGCCTCTCTCTGACAGGTGGGGGATTTAAAAGGGGCGCGTGCGCAGCAGAGGCAAAATTCCGGCCTTAACGAGAGGGTGCCTCATCAGCGCATGCGCAAGGAGGCCCGCTGATCGGTCACCTGGACTGTATAACTTGGGGAGGGCTCACGAAGAAGGAAAGCAGCAAGACAGCTGAGAGATCTTGTAACACCCGTTCCTCCCCACCCAGTATCGAAACGGAAGCCCAAGATGGTGAAATGATTTGTTCAAGCCAAACAGGAGAAACCACAAGCGAAAGCCAGTTCTCTTGAATAACAGACTAGTTTCCTCGTTTTTTATCTGCCTTCTTCCTGATCCCCACACGCTGCAGGCCTTTCCTTTAATTGACCTATTTAAAAATGAATAGCAAAGACACAGAACCACCCAAACCACAACTGTTGGGGGAATTTAAAAGGTCCTCTAACCCCCTATACATCTCCTACGCACATTCAATCCTCAGCTAATTTGCATTTATAGCCCATCTCCAACTGATTTGAGTTCAGTATGAATTATTCAGTCATATATTCGTTAATATACTGATGAATAATATTGAAAAGTACCATTTCCATAGCATTTCCTCAGGTACATAGGTAAACTGGTGCCCGTCTTATTCGCAACGAAATGGATATAATCATTGGATTTTTTTCCTGCAGAGAACTGTTGGAAACAGGCAATAAACTCTATTTAATTTAATTTTATTTTGTTCTGTTTTTTGGAGACAAGGTCTTGCTCTGTTGCCCAGGCTGGAGTGAAGTGGCATGATCTCAGCTCACTGCCACCTCCACCTCCTGGGTTCAAGCGATTCTCCTGCCTCAGCCTCCTGAGTAGCTGGGATTACAGGTGTGCACCACCACGATCGGGTAATTTTTGCATTTTTTAGTAGAGACGGGGTTTTGCCATGTTGGCCAGGCTGGTCTCAAACTCCTGACCTCAGGTGATCCGCCCACATCAGCCTCCAAAAGTGCTGCGTTATAGGCGTGAGCCACTGCGCCTGGCCAATAAAATCATTTTTTATTTAAGCAGGACTTCGAGGCGCTGTTCAATAGCCGCCTGGTGATGGGTGTTTTTAAGTACTTAAACTTTCAGTATCACCTAATCAAAGTTTGTTTCTATATTATAGATATTTAGCTCAGGGAATCTACAGGTGTGTCTGTGAACTGGTGCTGTATAAGAGTAATTTCTATATGTGTATTTTTCTAGTTACTAAGACCATCCCCATTTTGTCATCTGAAAACTTTCAATAAGCATGATTTTTATTTCCTTCTTGATTGATATGTTTAATAATACAACATATTACCCTCATATTCTAAATTCACCCTCATCCATTATTATCAATTCTTTCAACTAGGTGCTAACTCACATTGTTTAGAATCTTGCTAATCAAACAGTGCTTCCTGGATGAGCAATATCAACATCACTTCTAACCTTAATATACAATAAAATGTCGTTCAACAAATCAATGGGGAAAAGAAAATAGGCTAACCATCTGGAGAAAATTGAACACTACATTAAAAGGAAGAGCTCCAGATGCATTAAAGGCCTACATGGGAAAGATTGAAATGTGAAATTAATAGCAAATTGTGGAGGAGAATATTTTAATACTGAGGGATGGAGGAATAACTTATGTTACAACATTTCGAAAGTACAAATTGTATGTCAAAAAATTGAAGAAATTGCATCAAAATAAAGGCTTGGGGTTTTACATACATTACTATAGACAAAGTTAACAAATAGATGACAGAATTGGGAGAACATATTTGAAATTAAATATTTTTAAAAATTTTTAGAGTTAAAAAAACTAATGTGTTCACTTAGAAGGTGTATTCAGTTGAAACAATGTCACCTTCAGCCACAATATCTTCCATATACATAGAGCTGTGGAGGTTGTGAGCCATCATTTAATCTTCATTGCAGTCGAAATTATTATCTGCATTTATAGATGGGGAAAAATGGAAGTTCAGAGGTGTACATGATTTGTTCAAGGCTTCATAACTTGAAAGTGGCAGTACTGAGTCTCACCATCTTCTCCCTGTATTCTACTATCCTACTTAATTTATCTAAATGCAAGGCAAAGCCCAGTGCAGTGGCTCACACCTGTAATCCCACACTTTGGGAGGCTGAGGCAGGCAGATCATCTGAGGTCAGAAGTTCAAGACCAGCCCGGCCAACATGGTGAAAACCCATCTCTACTAAAAATACAAAAATTAGCCAGGAGTGATAACCTGTAATTCCAGCTACTTGGGGGGATGAGGCATAAGAATCACCTGAACCCAGGGGGTGGAGATTTCAGTGAGCCAAAATTGTGCCACTGCACTCCAGCTTGGGTGATACAGTGAGACGCTCAAAAAATTTTAATTAATGCAAAGCAATTTTTTTATTTTAAAACTAATCATTGATTTGCATTCACTTGTGCTGTTGCATTTTTATGTATAGGAAATGAACAAGGAAGAAAAGGAACATAAATATCTAACAAGAGTTTAGAGAGTTAAGAGAATTGAGATAAACAGTAGGAACAGATTACAGACCCAAAGACTCAAAGAACTTTTCTGCAATTGAGACTTTTTGGCCCACTGTCCCTCCCTGCTTCAGGGAAGAAAGATTACTGGTTGTGATAACACTGTCTGTGACTTCCTCAGGTTAGCTAATACTGGCAGGCCTCAGGCAAAAAAATTGAGTAGCAGCCCTTTCTGCACCACACTTCCTTAACCTGCTATGTTCCAGACATTTACAAACCTTTGGTTTCCTTACTGAGCGCTGTAACCCTTACACTCTTTCAACAACTGCTTCTTCAGGATGAAATATTCTCCTGACTTTGAAAAAAAAAAAACAGTGGCCTTTCCAAAGTGAAATATTTAGTCCTTTATATCTAGCTACTAAACTATCCTCTTGTTTCAGGATGGTACAGCTAACTGACATATGTGGGTTACTTTTCCTTCCACCTTTTTTTATATGAAGTAAGGTGGAGCACACTGGCTCACGCCTGTAATCCCAGCACTTTGGGAGGCTGAGGCCAGCGGATCACTTGAAGTCAGGAGTTAGAGACCAGCCTGACCAACATGGTAAAAGCCCGTTTCTGCTAAAAGTACAAAAATTAGCTGGTTATGATGGCAGGCACCGGTAATTTCAGCTACTCAGAAGGCTGAGGCAGGAGAATCCCTTGAACCAGGGAGGCAGAGGTTGCAGTGAACCGAGATCATGCCACTGTACTCCAGCCTGGGCAACAGAGTGAGACTTTGTCTCAAAATAATAATAATTTTTTTTTTTTTTTTTTTTGAGACGGAGTCTCGCTCTGTCTCCCGGGCTGGAGTTGCAGTGGCCGGATCTCAGCTCACTGCAAGCTCCGCCTCCCGGGTTCACGCCATTCTCCTGCCTCAGCCTCCCGAGTAGCTGGGACTACAGGCGCCCGCCACCTCGCCCGGCTAGTTTTTTGTATTTTTTAGTAGAGACGGGGTTTCACCATGTTCACCAGGTTGGTCTCGATCTCCTGACCTCGTGATCCACCCGTCTCGGCCTCCCAAAGTGCTGGGATTACAGGCTTGAGCCACCGCGCCCGGCCCAAAATAATAATAATTTATATAAAGTAAGCTTTAAGGTCAACTTTTGATTTTTATGTTATCACTATGCTTTTCTTCTTTCTCTTTATCATTTTTTCTTTTCCTACCTAGCCTAAATGCTTTTATATTTGTGGGATGGCCTGTTTTGGTATTAAAGGAAAAGTAGGAGTATATAACATATGAAATTTATCGTTTCCCTTTCTACCCCCAACAAAAATCTTAATAGCCCACTTCCCCCAAGAAAAATAATTTTAGAGAGCTGTAATTAGAGTTTAAATTAACACTAGGTGGCTGATCAGTACCAAATAATAAAAGATAAAATTCACCCATCTGTTTTACAAAGGCAACTCTTAGATTAGTTTGATTTGTACCTTTTATATCAAGCTCTTGCTCCTCAATTTTGATTTTAACCAGAATTGGAACTCTTTTAAACCTTCGGAATGCTTTGCTATCACTATAATTGCTAAGTTAGTAGACATTAACACTTGAAGTGGTGACTGTAGTGGACTTTTTCATAACACAGTAAATATGTTTATCGTATGTTATTGAATGGGGACATTAGCTACCAGTGGCACCAAACAGCAATTTCGTGGATGCATGACAGCCCTGGTAATGCCAGAAGCAACAACTAAGAAAATACTTTCTAAAATCCTTCTATGATAAAGGTATTTTTAGCCATTTTTCAGGCCTAACTAATCCCACGTGTGGCAGCTTTACCAAGTAAGGGTGGGTAGTTGTTGGCGGAGAAGGAGTGACACCATATGTTGAGAGATAAGAATTACAACACTTAAATTCTCATTGGCCTAATGTACTATGTCTACCTTGTATAAACTAACTTACAAAAGTAAGTAAGGTGATTTTTCTACTTATATCTGCCCCTGCAAATAAAAAAATGCTTTCCAGTTTCCACAGGTAAATATGCACTGTACGACATTCTCTATAGCTGCAATTTTATTCAAATTGCCTGCCACAGTTTTATGAATGTTGGTTGTATTAGTCTGTTCTCATGCTGCTATAAAGAAATACCCGAGACTGGGTAATTTATAAAGGAAAGAGGTTTAATTGACTCACAGTTCTGCATTGCTGGGGAGGGTCCAGGAGACTCATGGTGGAAGGCAAAGGAGAAGCAGGGACCTTCTTTATGAGATGGTAGGACAGAGTGAGTGCCAACAGGGGAAATGCCAGACACTGATAAAAACCATCAGATCATGTGAGACTCACTCACTATCATAAGAACAGCATGGGAGAAACTGCCCCCATGATCCAGTTACCTCCACCAGGTTCTGAGAGACAGGACTACCTGGATTTCCTAGGCACACTAAGAATCCCTAAGCCTAGCTGAGAAGGTGACCACTTCCACCTTTAAACACGGGGCTTGCAACTTAGCTCACACACGACCAATCAGATAGTAAGGAGAGCTCACTAAAATGCTAATTAGGCAACAACAGGAGGTAAAGAAATAGCCAATCATCTGTTGTCTGGAAGCACAGTGGTAGGGACAAGGATCCGGATATAAACCCAGGCATTCGAGCTGGCAAGGCGGCAACCCTCCCTTTATATGGGAGCTCTGTTTTCACTCTATTAAATCTTACAACTGCACTCTTCTGGTCCATGTTTGTTACTGCTCGAGCTGAGCTTTCGCTCTCTGTTCACCACTGCTGTTTGCCGCCCTCGCAGACCCCCGGCTGACTCCCATCCCTCCGGATCCGGCAGGGTGACCGTGTGCTCCTGATCCAGTGAGGCGCCCATTGCTGCTCCTGATCAGGCTAAAGGCTTGCCATTGTTCCTGTATGGCTAAGTGCCTGGGTTTGTCCTAATCGAGCTGAACACTAGTCACTGGGTTCCACGGTTCTCTTCTGTGACCCACGGCTTTTAATAGAGCTGTAACACTCACTGCATGGCCCAAGATTCCATTCCTTGGAATCCGTGAGGCCAAGACCCCCAGGTCAGAGAACACGAGGCTTGCCACCGTCTTGGAAGTGGCCCACCTCCATTTTGGAAGCAGCCCACCACCATCTTGGGAGCTCTGGGAGCAAGGACCCCCGGTAACAGTTCCACCCTTGACACGTAGGGATTACAATTCAAGATGAGATTCTGGGTAGGGACACAGCCAAACCATATTATTGGTGGAATCCTCCAAGCAGTTAGGTCACAGATGAAGGACAATTTATTACTTATAGCAATAGCAGCAGCAGAATATCAGCATTTTTGTGCTCAGTTCCCTGAGCTCCAAGTTCACAGGCAGATGTGAAGAAACCCAGATGGTATCCACATATGCATTGGGCTGAATTATAGGAAAGGAACAGTGAGCTTAGGAAACTCAAATCTTTAGTTGTGGGTAGTAAAAATGTCTGACTTTTGCTCCCAAAGGAGACACTACTTTTGTCTTCCAAGATTGTTTCCTACACAAAGGAACAAAGGCAAACAGTGCCACCCATTGAAAGACATGCAGAAGGCCGGGCATCGTGGCTCACACCTGTAATCCCAGGACTTTGGGAGGCCGAGGCAGGCAGATCACAAGGTCAAGAGATCAAGACTATACTGGCCAACATGGTGAAACCCTGTCTCTACTAAAAGTACAAAAATTAGTTGGGCGTGGTGGCACATGCCTGTAGTCCCAGCTACTTGGGAGGCTGAGGCAGAAGAATCACTTGAATCTGGGAGGCAGAGATTGCAGTGAGCCAAGATCATGCCACTGCACTCCAGCCTGGCGACAGAGTGAGAGTCTGTCTCAAAAAAAAAAAAAAAGACATGCAGAAACATGTGCACCCATGGAGAATTATCTCCCAACATTACTATGTACTTCATTTTAATTAAATTTTATGAACTAATATCCCTCTCCAATATCAAAGTTATTTTAATACAAGTAACCTAAATGACACGACCTAATTTCACAAAGGCTGTGTATTAGTCATTTATTGCTATTACTATGGACTGAATGTTTGTGTCCTGCCATAATTTATATACTGAAACCCTAATCCCCAATGTGATGATATTTGAAGATGGAGCCTTTGGGAGATAAGTAGGTTTGATGATGTCATGAAGATAGAGACCCCATGATGGTATTAGTACTCTTATAACAAGAGAAAGAGACCAGAGCCCTTTTGTTGTACCCACGTGAGGATACAACAAGAAGGCAGCCCTCTGTAAGTCAGAAGTAAAGCCAGGATCCTTGCCAGGAACTAAATTGACTGGCACCTTGATCTAGGACTTCCCAGTTTCCAGAACTGTGAAAAATAAATATCTGTTGTTTAAGCCACCCCGTCTATAGTATTTTGTTATTGCAACCCAAGGAGACTAAGACAGCTGTATAACAATATTACCACATACCTGGTGGTAAAACGTATTTATTGTCTCAGAGTTTCTGTAGGTTACGGGCATTACTTAAGTGACTTCTTTGATTAGGGTCTTACAAGACTTGAATCAAGCTTTCAGCCAAGACTTGGTCTCATCTGTGGTTCTACTGGGGAAGAATATACTCCAATCTTACGTTGTTGACAGAATTCAGTTTCTTGCTATTGTAGGACTAAAGGCTTTGGTTTCTTGCTGGCTATCAGTTGGAGGCTACCCTCAGCTCCTAGAGGCCTCCTGTAGTTCCTTGCCACATAGGGTTCCCAACATGGTCACTTACTTCCTCAAAGCCAGCAAGGGAGAGAGAGCCACCCAGAAATATGGGCATTACAGTCTTATGTAAGAGAACCATGTAATTACATCTATCCTATCATATTTGGCATGTTCTATTGGTTAAAATACTCAAAAAGAGGGCATCACATGAGAACATGAACACCAAGAGATCAGGATCCAGGGGCCACCTTAAGAATCTGTCTACCACAGGTCGATTATCTAAAGTGAAAATTGATTATACAAATGGAGTCATTCCTGTTATACCCAACTAAAATTTAGAGTTAGAGGACCACAGGGGTGAAAAAACACTCAGGTCTCAAAAGCCTGCTCCAGAAACTATCCCAAAAGCCCAATCCAATGAAATAGCTGCTACAATTTTAAGACTAGTTTGACAACAAATGGCTGCCATGACTTCAAAGCTTGTTTTGCCTAGTAACTTTTGACACCCAGCAATCAGAGCTTTCCAGCTCCTGCAAAATGCCACAAGCATCAGTGAACTTTCTTTCATAACAACTTATATGACCTTTCTCTTTTCCCAATGAAAATTCAACCATTTCCTTTTTTTTTTTTTTTTTTTGAATATACTGGAGACCACCTCAGTTTGTGTGTTTGTCACAGATTGCAATCCTATTTCTTTGTTTATTGCAAAATAAACTCTTTTTGTTTGGAGATTAGCCTCTATATATTTATCTGTTATTGACATTACATGGTGTCAGAAGTGAGATGCAAAGCAGATTGACTTTGGAAAGAAAATGGCCCCTGGAACTATGGTGTGCAGCACTCACAGTCAGACCCCTTGAGCTGCCTACTTCCACTGGTGATCTTTTTCCACCACAGTGAGTTTTTCTTGGGTTAAACACCCTTTTTTTTTTTGGATTTGAGTTCTTCAGCTTTATTTGGGATTTCTTTATGAAGGGCCTTTCCTGTCCTATTTATTAGGACTCCTATTTATAAGGGATTTGAAGAAGGTTTTGTCGTTCTTCCCGGTGAGTATGTACTTCACTCTTTGGTTCATTTTGTATGCTTGGTTTTTATTTTGGCTTTTGTGTGTTTGGCTTTGCACTGACTCACTTGGATACATTTATTTACACATGGGCTCCCCAAATTCAAAGATACACCAAAATAGCTCCCCCGCACTGGGGACTTGAGCTTGTTATATGCTTAAGTATTATGGTCCATCTTCCTATTCTTTGTTATCTCAATGGACGAATTACACCAAAGAAAATTTGGAATTACAATGGCCATCTCTTGAACTCCCTAAATTTGTTTTTCTTAAAACTAAATTAGAAGGCTATGGCTACAAAATTAAATTGCCTGAAAGGGGCATATACTTTCAGTGATATCTTGAAACATCTAAATGTATTCCAGCCTCGAAACTCACCTAACTCCAAAATACCATCGCTAAGTTAACTGAGACAGATAAACAACTAAAGGAAGATTTAAAAAGGTCTTACAAAATCAGAGTCTTTCTTTTGCCTGGTACCACCACCTCTCTCTCCTCTCTACCCTTCCCTTTCTGAAAACCCTACTCAATCCTGATGCTTCCTCCCCTACTGCCCTCCCAGCTTCTGATCCCCATCCTCAACCTATAAAAACTCATCACTTTAGAGTTAGACCCATTAACAATCCTGAGGTTCCTTAGATTGTCTGTGTCCTTGGAATAAGGCTGAAATCCATGTTAAAGCTAAGGAACTTCCTAAAGTTACCCAGGACCTTCTTTGCTTTGCTGATGAATTTAACATTACAATTGAAGCTTACTAGCCCAGCTTCTCTGATCTTAATCAACTTGTCCACATGCTTGTGGGAGAGGGCCAGGCTAATCACTGGATGAAAAAGGTCAATTGTGCCTGGGCATGGTGGCTCACGCCTGTAATCCCAACACTTTGGGAGACTGAGGTGGGCAGATCACCTGAGGTCAGGAGATAGAGACCAGCCTGGCCAGCATGGCGAAACTTTGTCTCTACTAAAAATACAAAAATTAGCCAGCCTGGTGGCACACATCTATAATCCCACCTACTCGGAAGGCTGAGGCAGAGTCATTTGAACCTAGGAGGTGGAGGTTGCCATGAGTCGAGATCACTCCACTGCACTCCAGCCTGGGTGATAAAGTGAGACCCTGTCTAAAAAAAAAAAAGGAAAGAAAGAAAAAGGTCAATTGCACACACCCTGTATTAGTCTGTTTTCATGCTGCTGATAAAGACATACCCAAGAAGGGGAAACTTGCAAAAGAAAGAGGTTTAATTGGCCTTACAGTTCCACATGGCTGGGGAGGCCTCACAATCATGGTGGAAGGCAAGGAGGAGCAAGTCCCATCTTACATGGATGGCGGCAGGGAAAGAGAATGTGGAAGACGCAAAAGTGGAAACCTCTGATAAAACCATTAGATTTTGTGAGACTTATTCACTACCATGAGAACAGTATGGGAAAAACCACCCCCATGATTCAATTGTCTCCCACTGGGTCCTTCCACAACATGGAATTATGGGAGTATAATTCAATATGAGATTTAGGGGGGACACAGAACCAAACTATGTCATTTTGCCCTGGCCCTTACCAAATCTCATGTCCTCACATTTCAAAACCAGTCATGCCTTCCCAGCAGTACCCCAAAGTCTTAACTCATTTCAGCATTCACTCAAAAGTCTGCAGTCCAAAGTCTCATCTGAGACAAAGCAAGTCCCTTCTGCCTATGAGCCTGTAAAATCAAAAGCAAGTTAGTTATTTCCTAGAAACAATGGGAATACAGACATTGGGTAAATACAACTGTTCCAAATAGGAGAAATTGGCCAAAACAAAAGGGCTACAGGGCCCAGGCAAGTTTGAAATCCAGTGGGGCAGTCAAATCTTAAAGCTCCAAAATGATCTCCTTTGACTCCATGTCTCATATCCAGGTCATGCGGATGCAAGAGGTAGGTTCCCATGGTCTTAGGCAGCTCCCCGCCTGTGGCTTTGCAGGTTACAGCCTCCCTCCTGGCTGCTTTCCTGGGCTGGTGTTGAGTGTCTGCAGCTTTTCCAGGTGCATGGTGCAAGTTGTTGGTAGATCTACAATTCTAGGGTCTGGTGGGCAGTGGTCCTCTTCTCACAGCTCCACTAAGCAGTGCCCCAGTAGGGACTCTGTGTAGGGGCTCAAACCCCACCTTTCCCTTCTGCATTACCCTAGCAGAGGTTCTCCATGAGAGACCCCCCACTGCAGCAAACTTCTGCCAGGGTGTCCAGGCATTTACACACATATTCTGAAATCTAGGTGAAGGTTCCTAAACTTCACTTCTTGACTTCTGTGCACCCTCAGGCTAACACCACATGGAAGCTGCCAAGGCTTGGGGTTTGTGACATTTGAAGCCATGGTCTGAGCTCTATGTTGGCCCTTTCAGCCATGGCTGGAGTGGCTAGGATGCAGGGCACCATGTCCCTAGGTTGCACACAGCTTGGGGACCCTGGTCCCAGCCCACAAAACCACTTTATTCTCCTAGACCTCCGAGCCTGTGATGGGAGTGGCTGCCATGAAGACCTCTGACATGCGCTGGAGACATTTTCTCCATTGTCTTGGAAATTAACATTTGGCTCCTGGTTACTTATGCAAATTTCTGTAGTTGGCTTGAATTTCTCTTCAGAAAATGGTGTTTTCTTTTCTATTGCATTGTCAGGCTGCAAACTTTTCAAACCTTTATGCTGTTTCTCCTATACAATTGAATGCCTTTAACAGCATCACCTCTTGACTGTTTTGCTGCTTAGAAATTTCTTCCACCAGACACCCTAAATCATCTCTCCCAAGTTCAAAGTTCCACAAATCTCTAAGGCAGGGGCAAAATGCCACCACTCTCTTTGCTAAAATATAACAAGAATCACTTTTACTCCAGTTTCCAACAAGTTCCTCATCTCCATCTGAGACCACCTCAACCTGGATCTTATTGTCCATATCACTATCAGCATTTTGGGAAAAGCCATTCAACAAATCTCCAGGAATTTCCAAACTTTTCCACATTTTCCTGTCTTCTGAGCCCTCCAAACTGTTCCAATCTCTGCCTGTTACCCAGTTCCAAAGTTGCTTCCACATTTTCAGGTATCTTCTCAGCAGTAGCCCCCTCCTGGTACCAGTTTATTATATTGGTACATTTCCATGCTGCTGATAAAGACATACCCAAGACAGGGCAATTTACAAAAGAAAGAGGTTTAACTGGCCTTACAGTTCCACATGGCTGGGGAAGCTTCACAATCATGGTGGAAGGTAAGGAGGAGCAAGTCCCATCTTACATGGATGGCAGCAGGCAAAGAGAGAATGAGGAAGATGCAAAACCAGAAACCCCTGATAAAACCATTAGATCTTGTGAGACTTATTCACTACCATAAGAACAGTATGGGGGAACTTCCCCATGATTCAATTATCTCCCACCAGCTCCCTCCCACAACACATGGGAATTATGGGAGTACAATTCAAGATGAGATTTGGGTGGGGACACAGAGCCAAACCATATCACACCCCTAACAGAATTTATAAAGACCCCTCCTCATCTCCCTAGAAACTGGCTTATAATATAGGGAGCAGGAACTGTAACGTTCAAAGTTTATATAGGGCCATCCCCAAAGCATTCCCTAAAGTCACTGATCAGAATAAAATTCAAGCATGTACCCAAGAACCAAATGAACCGGTTCATATGTGATTATAATAGACTCCAGATTGTACTTAAAGAGAATTCTGGCCTTCCCATGGACATTGACTCTACTAGAGTTGCCTTTAACTTTATGTTTGTTAATGGTCTCTCTTAACAATTTGCTCAGTTAGTCAAAAGAGCTTGCAAGGAATGAGAACCCATGCCAATCCTTTACCTTGTTAATTTGGCAAATCAATTAGATAGCACCCTAGAGGATACCAATAAAAAGAAGATTACAAAAATCCCAAGCCTCCAATTACAACAAATGAAAGGTCCCAGAGAAAACAATTAGGGCTCTGAATGGCACCACTCCTCTAATTCATGAAACTCACCTCCTGGCATCTGTCATTATTGTAAACAACCTGGACACAGCAAGAAAAACTGTTATAAACTTAACCAATCTAAATAGTCTTCTTCATTTAACTCTTTGACTCCTGCCTCCTAATGAAAGGGATCCAAAAATATACAGGGGCTTTTTCCAATTCTTCCCCTCAACCTCCTTGGCAATGAGGTCCTACCCATTCTCATTGACACAGAAGCAACCCTATCAGTGCTCAAACCCACCAACCTAAGCCAGGCCCTGCCTTGGAGTTATAAAATTATTCAAATAGTAGGAGTTTCTGATAAACCACTGATGGCATTTCTAGAGCAGCCCATTGCTTTTTGCCTTGAGTTTTTACAAGATACCTATCAGTTTTTACTAGCAGAATCTGCTCCAGCTAACTTATTGGGATGAAATTAAAAAAAAAAAAAAAAAGTCATGTTGGCATCTCTTTATCCCTAAAGGGGGAAATAATTTTGGAGTCTGATAAGCCAAATAGCCTGTTGAACTCTACCAATAATCTCCCACTCATTTGTTATGTTGTCTTATGCAGTAAAGAACTCTCCACTGGGTCCCAGAGTTCCCTACTGGAACAGAAAACTGTCTCTTCATCAACCACATCATCAACAGATGTTGGTAGAATTCATAATGCACCCTCAATCAAAATCCAAATTGATTCAACCAAGCCCTTGCCTGGTATTAAACAATATTCCTTAACCAAACTGCCTTAGACCCAATATTGAAGAATACAAAACTCAAGGCCTAATAATTCCCTGTATCAGCCCCTAACACTTCCATCCTCCCAGTAAGAAAACCTAATGGTTGAGGATGGAGAGTTGTTCAGGATCTCCATGCCATAAATAATATCGTTATATCCTGTCACCTCATGGTCCCAAATATACATACTTCTGTTCCCAAATCCACATACAGATGACTTCTATACCTGCTGATAGTGAATTTCCACTATTACTGACCTCTGCAGTGTCTTCTTCAGCATCCCTGTTGATCAAACTAGTCAGTATCTGTTTGCCTTTACCTGGGAAGGACAACAATATACTTGGACAGTTATGCCTCAGGGCTATATGGAAGGCCCTTCCTACTTTTCTCAAATTCTGAAAGCTAATTTACAAAATGTGGCTTTTCTTCAAGGCTCACCCTTACTAAAATACGTGGGTAATTTATTTCTTTGTTTTCTCTCATGCAGGTAGCCTGTGAGATAGGCAGTGTGCATCTTTTAAAACTTCTAGTCACAAAAAAAAAATCATAAGGTTTCTAAGAAAAAATATAACTATACTTAAGACCCAAGCTAAATATCTAGGTCATCTGACTTCTTGAACAGGACTACATTTGGGCCCCGAACAGATCCAAGGTGTCCTGCAGTTCCCCAAATCTAAAATGAAATGGCAACTCAGAGAGTTTCTTAGACTTGCTGGATACTGCAGTAACTGGACACCGAACTTTTACTTAATTGCTCAACCCCTGTACAGCCTACTCAAGACCTCTAAAACCGATCCCATTGTTTGAGAAGAATCTAAAAATACTGCATTTACTAAATTAAAGGAAGAATTATTAAACCCCACATATCCTGAGACATCCCAATTATCCACTCCTTATTTTCCTTTTTGTTTATGAAAAAAGGGAAATTCCTTGGGCGTCCCAACTAAAAAAGCATTGAGAGTAACACTGCCCCTAGTGGATATTACAGCCAATAACTAGATCCAGTGGCTTGGGGATTATGCTCCTGTTTGGGAGCATAATCAGTAGCAGTAGCATATTCCAGCTACTGCTCTACTAGTTACAGCTACAGAATAAACAATCATGAGATCTCCTTTGACCACTTCTGTTCCCCATTCTGTTGAAGCTCTTAAATTCCCATCATACCCAACACCTTTCCACCAGTTGTCTTAGCTTTTATGAACTTTGTTTACTAGCTGCTCCTCACATAACTTTCTCTATGTAACAATCTTAATCCTGCATCTCACTCACCCCTTCTTTCTGATGAAACCCCCTATAAGTGTTTGACCCTCACTATCTTTGACTCCCCAGAAAGATTTGCAGAAAAGTCCATTAGACAGTGCTGAACTATCGTTGTTTATAAATGGATCATATTTAAAGGATGACACTGGCAAAGAGTGTGCAGGATATGCAATTATTACCTCTTTTGAAGTATCTGAGGCTAGCTTCCTACCTATGGCTACTTCTGTCAAACAGGCTGAGCTTTTGCCCTTACTTTGGCTTGCCTCCTTGCTAAAGGGAAATCTGCTAATCTTTATTTACAGGCAGTAGGTATGCTTTTGAGGTTGCTCATGATTTGGGGATGTTATGGAAATAATAGGTTTCCTCACTTCCATGGGAAGCCAAATTACAAATGGATCCTACACACAAGACTTACTGGATGTCATCTAGCTACCAGCTGCTTTGGCTATTGTCTAATTTTCTGGACATTAAAATCTACATTTTTACGGAAGTGAGAGTAAACCTCTTTGCTAATAATGCAGCAAAGAATGCTGCTATGAAAGGATCATTTGATCAAATCTCTGTTGTGGCCCCACTAAAAGAACTTTCAACAAATGATTTAAGAATAATTACCAAAGAGGTCAGGCACAGTGGCTCATGGCTGTACACTCTGGGAGGCCGAGGCAGGTGGATTGCTTGAGCCCAGGTGTTTGAGACCAGCCTGGGTAACGTGACAAAACCTCATCTCTACAAAAAAACACACTGAAAAAATTACCTGGGCATGGTGGTGTACATTTGTAGTCCCAGCTACTCAGGAGGCTAAGGTGGGAGGATCACCTGTGCTCAGGGAGGTAGAAGCTGCAGTGAGCCATGATCAAGCCTCTGTACTCCAGCCTGGATGACAGAATGAGACCCAGAAAAAAAGAAGAAAAAAAAAAAAAAAAAGGACAATTACCAAACATGCACAGAATTAGGCATCAGAAGTCAAAAAAACAAAACTGAAGTTAAAAAACAAAACAGGGCTGGGCACAGTGGCTCACACCTGCAATCCCAGCATTTTGGGAGGCTGAGGTGAGTGGTTCACCTGAGGTCAGGAGTTCAAGACCAGCCTGGCCAATATGGCAAAACCCTGTCAAAATACAAAAAAATTAGGCAGGCTTGGTGGCACGCACCTATAATCCTGGCTACTCAGGAAGCTGAGGCACAAGAATTGCTTGAGCCTGGGAGGCAGAGCTTGCAGTGAGCCGAGATCTCGCCACAGCACTCCAGTCTGGGCGACAGATTGAGACCCCTCTGTCTCAAACAAAACAAAACAAAACAGGCTGGGTGCAGTGGCTTACCCCTGCAGTCCCAGCACTTTGAGAGGCCAAGGTGGAAGAATTGCTTGAGGCCAGAGATTCAAGAACAGCCTGCCCAATACAGTGAGACCCCATCCCTACAAAAAATAAGAAAATTAGCCAGGTGTGGTGGGGTGTGCCTGTAGTCCCAGCTACTTAGGAAGCTGAGGCAGGAGTATTGTTTGAGCTTAGGAGTTTGAGGATGCAGTGAGACATGATCACACTGCACTCTAGCCTGGGTGGCAGAGTGAGACCCTGTCTCAAAAACAACAACAATGAAACCGAAAAAGGACCATGATTTCTGGTTTGATAATCAAAAGGAACTCTGATCTGGACCTGATAACAAACCAGTTCTTCCAGATTCATGGAAATATCCACTATTAACTACAGTACATAATTTGATTCATTAGGCAACTGACATTAATTTCTTCCATAAAAATATATTGGTGGGGAAATATTTTAAAAGCCACTAAAATGCTTATTTGACTTTTACTACCTGTCCTAAATTTAACCCAGGAAAATCTGTATAGACTGCTCCTGGACATTTAAATTTACCTAATAGGCCATTCAACGTTTGGCAACTGAATTTTTTCCAACTACCTCCCTCCCATAAGTATACATACGTATTGGTTATGATCTGTATGTTTTCCCATTGGGTGGAAGGCTTTCTTTGTAGATAAGCTACTGGTTCAGCTATGGCCAAACTTCTCTTTGAAAAAAATTATCCCTCCTTGGGGAACTCCCCTCGAGCTTCATAGTAACCAGGGAACCCACTTTACTAGCCACATGGACTTCTTATTATGCTTACCATCTTATAGGACTTACATTGTTCTTATCATCCCCAATCTTCTGACCTGATAGAATAAACAAATGGAAGACTCAGTTGGCAAAATGTATGGAAAACTTGCACCTCCCTTAGTTTAAAGTTCTTCTCTTGGTTATTATTACTGAGAACCACTGCTTTTAGAGCTCACAAATTTTCACCTTTTGAAATAATCACAGGTCATCCTATGCATTTAATGCCCACTGTCTTTGACCCTCAATTGTTAACAGGAGAGATACTATATACAGTAGTGGACAAATATTATATTTTGGTAGAAAAATCTTTCCACAGTGTGCTCCTGCAGGACAAAGACCTAAAGCACCAAGACCTAAAGCTACAACCTGGTGATTCTGTCTATTTTGAAAAGACACCTATATGAAGACTCCCTCCAACCTCATTGGAAGGTCCCATATCGAGACCTTCTCACCAATCCCTGTATCACCAAACTCAAAGGCATTGACTCATTGATCCACATCTCTCATTTTAAAAGGGCTTCTACTTCTGCCTGGACCAGTACTCCAGCAGGTGATTTAAAGTTAAAGTTTATCTGTTATCTGAAGCAGACAACAATTGAAATAAACTGCTATTCCCAATATATCCAGACCAGGCCAATATACCCCTTTCCTTTTATTATTGGTCTCTTCTTACGTGCTTTTATTTTCCTGGGAAAATAATGCTCTAATTTGCATTTTCTAATCTATTTCCAAAATGAGAAACATAACCGATTTGTTGGATTTGGTACCAAAAAACTTCAATCTCCATGATGCAAGTGAACCCCTGGTCTAACTCATAATGGATTTTTTTTTTCTTTTTTTGAGACGGAGTCTCGCTCTGTTGCCCAGGCTGGAGTGCAGTGGTGTGATCTCGGCTTACTGCAACCTCTGCCTCCTGGGTTCAAGCAATTCTCCTGCCTTGGCTTCCTGAGTAGCTGGGATTACAAGTGCGCCACCACACCTAGCTAATTTTTGTATTTTTAGTAGAGACAGGGTTTCATCATGTTGGTCAGGCTGGTCTCGAACTCCTGACCTCATGATCTGCCCGCCGTGGCCTCCCATGCTGGGATTACAGGCGTGACCAGCGGTGCCCAGCCCTCATAACAGATTTTACTGATATTCCCCATGTAACTGTTCTAATTATACATTTAGTCCTTTTTACAAGGTCAAGCTTTTAGACTCACATATTCAGATTTCCTGTTTCACCCTAACATTACCTAAGATCTACAGAAAAGGCCTTGAAGTTAGATTAAGATTATGCAAACAACATGCTGATAGAATTCAAGAGAAAAGAAATTTGATAGCTTATAAAAATATTTATGACCTTCATCCTCTAATTGTTGATGACCTCCAACAGTGCAATAGTTCAATAATAGAACCCTGGATAATTACTGTTGACACCCTCCCTACAAGTAACTGTTAATGCACAAGGTACCCATCTACATGGAATTACCTGTTGTGCCACATCGAGATACATTTTCATCTGTGAGGAAGCCTACAGTCAGCTCTATTCATGGGCAACATCATGTCTCACTAAATGGAAAAAAAAAGCACCAATATGGTCTAGGATATTTCTACATTCAATTTAAACTAGCAAAATCTGAACATTGGTTGACACCTACTAACTTGCACCATCATATCAGAAAAGACACTCTACCTAGAGGCATAAACTCAGCAGGATGGGCCTCAGTTGTTAGATCCTTCTTCCTTTGGATTGGGGTTAGTACCTTAGAAATAATGGTGAGAAATTTATCCAGAACTATTGGAGCTCCAGTTGACTCCACAGCCAAAGCCATGGCAGCTCAACAGACTTCCTTAGATTTTCTGGCTAAAGTGGTTTTCAATAACAGGATTGCTCTAGATTGCTTATTAGCTGAACAAGGTGGTATTTGTGCAATTGCTTACACCAACTGCACATGGGAGTAGAAAACACAATTATGAAAGATAAAGGAACATGCCACCTGGCTCCAGAAACTTCCACCCAATGCATTTGGACTTTACAATCTGTTTAGCGGCTTGCCTTCAAAATAAGATTCATGGTTTAGAGCTATTTTTCTTTTCTTTTCTTTTTTTTTTTTTTTTTTTTTTGAGACAGAGTCTCGCTCTGCCGCCCAGGCTGGAGTGCAGTGGCGTGATCTTGGCTCACTGCAAGCTCCGCCTCCCGGGTTCACGCCATACTCCTGCCTCAGCCTCCCGAGTAGCTGGGACTACAGGCGCCCGCCACCTCGCCCGGCTAGTTTTTTTGTATTTTTTAGTAGAGACGGGGTTTCACTGTGTCAGCCAGGATGGTCTCGATCTCCTGACCTCGTGATCCGCCCGTCTCGGCCTCCCAAAGTGCTGGGATTACAGGCTTGAGCCACCGCGCCCGGCCTAGAGCTATTTTTCAAACTGAATTCATGATACTATTGCTGCTTATCCTTGACATTATGATAGTTAAGTTACATTTTTGTTGCCTGTCTAATCTTTGCAAAGCCTGCTTTCCCAATAGGAAAATGGTAGTCCAGTGCTTCCAGACGATTGCTAATGCCTGTGTAACTAATAAGATGGAATCCAATGCTGAATCCCAAGTAGACCTACCCTGTAAGGGTCTTTCCTTCTGGCCCCTTTGTTGTACAAATGTGGTTTGGGCCTCTAATGTTGACTCCTATTGACTCACATTTTCCCTCTAGTGTGGGGTCAGAACAACTAGGACAAGCACATCCTAGCACTGAGGGACGATCAAGTCTAACTTCAAGGATAGTTGACCAGTGATGCTTTCAGAGAAAGATCTTAGTCAAAAAAGGGAAATATGGGTGCGGTGGCTCACGCCTGTAATCCCAGCACTTTGGGAGGCTGAGGCGGGTGCATCATTTGAGGTCAGGAGTTTGATACCAGAATGGCCAACAGCTGAAACCTTGTCTCTACTAAAAATACAAAAATTAGCCTGAAGTGGTTGCACTTGCCTGTAATCCCAGCTACCCGGGAGGCGAGGCACAAGAATTGCTTGAGGTTGGAAGGCACAGGTTCTAGTGTGCCGAGATGGCGCCATTGCCCTCCAGACTGGTCAACAGGACAAGACTCCGTCTCAAAAAAAAAAAAAAAAAAAGGGGGGGGGGCGGCGGCGGGAGCAGAATGTGAGAGTTGATTATCTAAATGGAGTCATTCCTGTCATACCCAACTAAAATTTAGGGGGCGGGGGTACATAGAGAAAAAACAAAAATGAAAACAAAACTCAGATCTCAAAAGCCTGCTCCAGAAACTGTCCAGCAAGCCCACTTCAATGAAACAGCTGTTACAGTTTTAAAACTAGTTTTACAAGGAAACAGCCACCATGACTTTAAAACTAGTTTTACTTAGGAATTGTGGCCACTGACCAATCAGAGCTCACCAGCTCCTGCAAAAACGTGTTGCAAGCACCAAAGAGCTTTCTTTCATAACAACCCGCATAGTCTTTCTCCTTTCCTGATAAAACCTCAACCATTTTTTTTGTTCTACCACATATCAGAGACCACCCTGGTCTATGCATGTGTACCAGATTGCAACCCTATTTCTTTGTTTATTCCAAAATAAACCCTTTTTTGCTTGGAGATTCATCTCTCTACATATTTGTTATTGATAAAAGATTAAAAGCTAATAAGAGACTGTGTGAACATACACATAAATGAATAAAAGTTGGTGAACTATCTAAAATAAATGAGACCAAACCTGTGTTATTTTTGTCTTTAGCTACTGGTTGGGAAGAATTTCTTCATTTCTATAGCTGTGAGCCCATCAACCAAAATTCAGAACAAACTCCAATAAGTTGCAAAACACTGATCAAAATCAAATGCTCACTGCAGCCTCAAACTCCTGGGCTCAAGCTATCCTCCCACCTCAGCCACCTGAGTAGCTAGGACTACAGGCACATGACACCATACCCAGCTAATTTTGTTGCTTTTGTTGTTGCAGAGAGTGGATCTCGCTATGTTGCCCAGCGTGGTCTCAAACTCCTGGCTTCAAGTGATCCTCTTGCCTCAGCCTCCCAAAGTGCTGGGATTACAGGCATAAGCAACCATACCTGGCCTAAATGCTATACATATATATATATATATATACACACACACACACATATACACACACTAACCTGTAAATTTAAAATTTCACCTAATGAGCCAGCTTAAACTGGAAATTTTATTTTCTAATAACATTTGTTTTTTCTGATTGAACTGTTATGTTTTCCAAAAGTACCAAAAGCTGATGTATAGCATTTAGAAGCTAAATGTAACTACTATGTAATGTAGTAGTAAATGTTACTATGTAATAGTTACATAGTTACATAGTAACTAATAGTATGTACTAGTAGTACATAGTACTAATACTGCTGATACTACTGCTAGTACTACGTAACTACCAGTTACATAGTAGTTACATTTTGCTACTACTAGGGCAAGGGGGTAGAGTAGGGGGCATGGCATGCTAATTGGTTGGGTTGGAGATGAAATCATAGGGAATCAATACTGTCCTCTTGGGCTGAGTCAGTTCCTACGTGGAGGGCCACAGGACTCATTGGCAGGTTCAGGTGGGGCCATCTGGTTGTCAGAAATGCAAAGGCCTAAAAAGATAGTTCAAAAGGTCAATCTTAGGTTCTACAATAGTGATGTTATCTTCAAGAGTAATTGGGGAAGTTGCAAATCTTACGACCTCAGAAAAAAATGGTAATTATTTATCACTCAGGCCCCTCTCATCCTAACTTTGTGGCCTTTCACTCATTTTATAAAAATAGTTTAGTTTTTGGGAGGAGCTATTATCATTTAAACTATAAACAAGGCTGGGCGCTGTGGCTCATGCCTGTAATCCCAGCACTTTGGGAGGTCTAGGCAGGTGGATCACCTGAGGTCAGGAGTTCAAGACTAGCCTGACCAACATGGCTAAACCCTGTCTCTACTAAAAAATACAAAAAAATTAGCTGGGCATGGTGGCGGGCTCCTGTAATCCCAGCTACTCGGGATGCTGAGGCAGGAGAATCGCTTGAATCCAGGAGGTGGAGGTTGCAGTGAGCCAAGATTGTGCCACTGCACTCCAGCCTGGGCAACAGAGCGAGACTCCATCTCAAAAACAAAAACAAAAAACAAACAAAAAAAACTATACACTAAATTTCTCCCGAAGTTAGCCTGGCTCAGGCCCCGGAATGAGCAAAGACAGCCAACCTGTGAGGCTGGAGTCAAGATGGGCTCAGCCATGTCAGATTTTTCTCACTGTCATAATTTTCTGTTATAATTTTTGCAAAGGTGGTTTTACTGGCCTAAGAGATATGGATGAATTCAGGGTGAACAGGACATTTTTTGAGGTCTCTGGTCTCACAGAGCTTACATTCTAGTGGGAGGAGATATAATACATGAGCAAATCAGTAAAATTTCAGTGCTGTAAAAAAATCAAGGTAATAGTGTCTTCGGATGTGTTTATGGAGGCTGCTGGCTGTTGACTACCTTAGATCGTTTATCTGATAGAATGAGGAAAAGTCTTTCTTCTCCTTTTTTTTTTTTTTTTTTTTTTTTTTTTTTGAGACAGAGTCTTGCTCTTGTTGCCCAGGCTGGAGTGCAGTGGTGCCATCTCAGCTCACTGCAACCTCCGCCTTGCAGGTTCAAGCAATTCTCCTGCCTCAGCCTCCTGAGTAGCTGGGATTACAGGCACCCACCACCACGCCTGGCTAATTTTTTTGTATTTTTAGTAGAGATGGGGTTTCACCATGTTGGCCAGGCTGGTCTTGAAATCCTGACCTCAGGTGATCTGCCTGCCTCGGCCTCCCAAAGTGCTGGGATTACAGGTGTGAACCACCATGCCTGATTGAGGAAAAGTCTTTCTGATGAGACTGCCAGAGGCGTTTGAACCTGGGCAACTCCATTTTGAGTAGGGGCTGGATAAAATAAGGCTGAGACCTACTGGGCTACATTTCCAGATGGTTAGGTATTCTAAGTCACAGTATGAGACAGGAGGTCAGCACAAGATGCAGGTCATAAAGACCTTGCTGATAAAACAGATTGCAGCAAAGAAGTCAGCTAAAACCCACCAAAACCAAGATGGCCATGAGAGTGACCTCTGGTCATCCTCACTGCTACATTCCCACCAGTAGCATGCCAGTTTACATGTCAGGAAGTTACTCTATATGGTCTAAAAGGGAAGGCATGGATAATCCACACCTTGTTTAGCATATCGTCAAGAAATAACCATAAAAATGGGCAATCAGCAGCCCTCGGGGGTGCTCTGTCTGTGGAATAGCCATTGTTTTATTCCTTTACATTCTTAATAAACTTGTTTTCACTTTACTCTATGGACTCACCCTGAATCCTGTCTTGCATGAGATCCAAGAATATTCTCTTGGGGTCTGGATCCGGACCCCTTTCCAGTAATGAGAGAACATTTTAGCTGATGTTATATGTTGAGGAGCTAGCTGTGAGAAGATAAGGAGGTGGGAGTGAGGAACATTGAGAAGAAGAAATGAAAAGTGGGAGGCTCTGAGAATGTAGCTGTACCCCAGATGGAAAAGTACTATACCACTATTACATTGTACTTTGCTTCTGTGTCAGCTTTCTCTATCATCCAGCGGGCTGTACAAATTATCTCAAAATCTTTAACATCTATTATATAGTAGACATTCCGTAAATTTATTTAACAAAGGGATGGATTTAGTAATCATTTCATTAACCTTTCATGTACCAGATACTTCAGGAATACAAAAATGACCAGGTGAAGGGCTGTGCCCTCAGTGAACTCAAAGTTGTGGGAAGCAGAGTCGCGAGCAATTACTAATTACTAATAAAAGGTGGTCAATGCTATTGGTAATACTACAGCATTGGAAGGATGATATCTCACTGTATTTGAGAGATATGAGGAAACTGCATAGAAGTGGCAAAGTTAGAGGTGAGTCTTGAAATGTACCTAAATTAGTTGAGGGGTGTTAAAGAAAAAATTATTCAATGATCTTGTTAAAGCATGGACAGGCAGACTGCATTCAAGACCACTGCAATAGATATAGGAATTACTGCAACAGGGTCTTGTAGTTGGGTGAGAGACTGGGTTCAACTCCGAATATAGCATAAGCAAGTAGCAATTTATAGCAAAGAGCAGGGTGGGGGCCAGTGGATGAAAAATTACTAAGCGGAAATATCAGAGGTAAAGAGAATTCTGGTTAAACTCATCTCAAAGGATTCTTGCTGAAGACAGCCAGGGTAATCAGACCTCACCTGGGGGTGAAAAGCAAAAGCAAAGGATGAGGACCCCAGTCAGATATCTAGGATGGGGGATTCTTGCCAAACTGACTTAGCATGGTTCTTTGCTAAAACTGAATTTTACAAGAAAGTACACAGACAGACCTAGGACATAGCTGGTTTTCAAAAACCCCAAGAAATTTAGAAGTAGAGACAATAAGTTAAAACCAGGAGTATATGCAGAAAGAGTCGTAGGCCAGGAAGCATATTCAGGAAGTGTCTGTGGATCACATTGAGGGACTAAGTGGCTAAGCTGGCTGGACTTCCTGGTTCAATAGGAACTTCCCTACAGGACTTTCCCCTAAGCCAAAATCAGTCATAGCTGCAAGCTAAGGGATTGAAACTTCAATCAATCAAAGGGGACTTTCCACTAAGCCGAAGTGAGTCCCAGCTGCAAATTAAGGGATTGAAACTTCAACCAATCATATAGGGAGTTTAAGCTCTAGCTGCAGCCTGATGTTTTTAACCAACCAGGCCCGCCAACCTAAGGGAGGAGACCACCCCTCATATTGTCTTATGCCCAATTTCTGCCTCCAAGGAAAGAAGAATTAAAAACTAAAAGGCAGAAATGAAATCCACAGGCAGACAGCCCAGCACTGTGCCCTGGGCCTGGCAGTTAAAGATCCACCCCTGACCTAACAGGTTATGTTATCTATAGATTCCAGACATTGTATGGAAAAGCAGTGTGAAAATCCCTGTCCTATTATTTTCCATTCTGATTACCAGTGCATGCAGCTCCCAGTCATGTACCCACTGCTTGCTCAATCTATCACAACCCTCTCACGTGGACCCTCTTAGAGTTGTAAGCCCTTAAAAGGGACAGGAATTGCTCACTCTGGGAGCTCGGTTTTTGGAGACGTGAGTTCGCGCATGCTCCCAGCTGAACAAAGCCCTTTCCTTCCACAACTCAGTGTCTGAGTGGTTCTTGTCTGCGGCTCCTCCTGCTACAAACCCACAAGCGGATAGAAAATAAGCTAATCCTACAGGACAGAAAAAGGTAAAGGAGAGGAGTCATAAGGGATATAAACGTAAGACACCCAAGTCAGAAACGGCAACCCTTCGGGGTCCCCTTCCACCACGTGGAAGCTTTACTTTCACTTTCCCTTAACTTTTGCTTTGGCTTTAACAAATCTTGCCATGGGTATACTCTTTGGGTCCACGCATTTCTCTAGTAAAGCTGTAACACTCCCAGCTGCGGACCACAGCTTCATTCCTTGAAGCCCGTGAGACCATGAACCCTTCGATCAAGAAAAATCTTTGATCGGAAGACTTCTCATCTCAACATTAAAGGACAAAGAAGCCAACTCTAAGGCATGCCATTAGCTTTAATAATGTGAGTATAATAAATAATAATGATCATAATGGATTGAAACATCAGATCTGTAAAAAATGCATGCATTCCTAATGATATCAAACAAATAAAAACTTTGTGGTTAACTCTGGAGTTTGGTAGGGCACCAACTCATGTCTCTGAAATTTCATAATTAAAGAGAACGAATTCAGCATTTACCCAGTCTTTCCTCTATGGGGTTATGCTGGTTATCTCAGGATAACCAATGAGTTGGTATGAAAAAGTTCCTTTTATAGAAGAACCTCTGGTAATAAATAGAGAATTATTGAAAGTATTAGAAATTCACTGCTCTAGGATAAGAGACATACCAAAATGCAACATGTGGACGTTTTTTTTTGGATTTTGACTAGAACAAACCAACTATAAAAGACAATTTGGACTCAAACAGGAAAATTGGAATATTTATAGTACTAAGGAATTATTGTTAATTTTGTTAGATATGATAGCAGTAGTTAAATTTTAAAAATCTGTATCAGTTTGAGATGCAGACTAATTTAAGGGTAAAATAATATTATGTCTAGGATTTCTTTAAAAAAGAGGCGAAGGAAACTGAAACTTCATTGGCAAAATGTTGCTAAATGTTGATTCTGAGGGATGGATTACTTGAGGGTTTGTTATTAAAAGTAGAATCACTTATGTTAATGTTTAAAATTTTCCATTATAAATACTTTTTAAAAGCAGAGCCAGTGCCTACCCCACATCATCTTCTGTTATCTAATGCCCAGGACTCAGAAAGGGTCCGCAGTCTCAGATCAACAGTTACTGATTACCTAACCCACCCTAAACACTGATGCTCACGAGTGTGGGGCAAAGTTCACAGCGTGCTAAGGAGCAACATTTAGGAACCTGACTGAATTCCGCAGCTCTCGGGACAAGTCCCCTGGAAAAGGGCTGGGGAAGCGGGGCGGGGAAGCACCCAATTATTCTAGAAGGTTCTGAGATCTCTCAGGGATTTCCGAGAGGCTACGAGGTATAACTGGCAAATCAATGACTTAAGAGTAGCTTTCTCCCAGCCTCCCCACTGTCTCTGGAGTGTAGAGGGAAGCGAGCCTTTTCCTCCTTCATTCACCCTGCCTCTCCCCTCTCGTCTCATCTTCCCCTCCACTCCCCTCCCGACTCTTGCCCGGCCACTCCTGCTTTCACTTTTCTCCACTCCTCTTCGGCCCCGCCCCGCGGTCACCGCCCTCCTCCTGGCCCCGCCCCTTATCCCCTTGCGCCGGCGGCGGTTACCATAGCGACGTGCACGCAGCAGCCAAGCCAGACCAGCTGGTCCCCTGCTGGCCCGAGGGAAAAGGCGGTACCATGAGCCACGCAGTAACCATCCAGGAGCCCCAGGCCCAGCCTCAGGTGTCTCAAACTCGGTACCGGGAGAGGTCGCGGGCTGGGAGCCACATCTCCTCCAATCGAGCGTATGATTTTCTGTACGGTAAGGACAGTCGCAGACCTTCCTCCGCGTCCGTCCACTCCTGGGCCAGGTGGGCTCCCAGATGGTAGGACCTGGCCAGGGGCATGGCGAACGAAAGACGACCCTCTGGACTGACCTCTTGCCCGCGGTTGTCCCTGGTCCGGTGGGGGCAGCTCCGAGCCCTCCAGGTGCCCGCACTCAGGGTGGGGTCGGGGGTTCGCGTGCATCGAAAGGCGCGGGTGCGCTCCGCTTCAAGGGGCGATCTTCCTGATACCTGTTCCGGGCATTTTGGTACCCAGAAAAGTATGCAACGATTTGTAGACTCGGAGATTCACTCAACGTTCCTGCATAAAATGCCCTACGAAAATAATCTTTTGTCTCCTACTCTCTGGGCAAATACAAGTTGGGCAAAAAGAAGTGCCAGTTTATCTCATGCTTGCTTTTAGGTTTTGTTTTTGTTTTTATTTTCAACTTCTGCGTCAAAGCATTGTTTATAGACTAGGTCCGCTGGCTCCTCTTGGGCCAATAAAGGCCCAGTTTATTTTAACGGCTTGCTTGTCAGTTTTGTGTTTTCTCTCTCTCCATGCTCCTTGAGTTCCTTAGGTTCCTGTTCTGTATATTTTTGTAGCCTTGTGAGCACCTATTCTAGTGCTGATACATGTACTAGGCGCTTCAATTAATAAATGTTTATTGAATTTGCCGTGGCAAGAATTGTAACCAGCTAAGCATGCTTTTTTTCCAATTTTGCCCTCTGCAGTCCCACGTTTTTCACCTGAACCTTGCATTGCTTTCAGCAATGTGGTGTTGCCTCTGGGAATCCCAGGGTCTCCTTTGTGTGGGAATCTCTAGAGTACACATTCCTAGATAGAGGCTGTGTAGTGATTGCTGACATATTCTGGCCAGTGGTTTTCTGTATTTACTCTTGGTTTTGTGAAATAAATCAAGTTAGCTCCTGTAAACACATCACCATGTTTTTTTCACGGGTAATTTGAGAAGGAGGACAAACATCTTCCCAAAGTATTTATTAAGCTGGTGGTTTCTTTGATGCATAAGTGTCTCTTTTGCAGAGGAATTGCTAAATGTTTCCATGTGCCTTGCTAAGAACAGAAATTCACTCAGAGTAGATCAAATTAAAGTTTGTGTTGTTATAAAACAGACAATCTCGCCGGTATTCATGGACAGGAAGCGAAGTATAGCCATGGCAGATGAGAACCTGGACGGGGAAGATCAGAACTAAGATGCTGTGCTCTCCTGCTTTCTTTCTTTGACCTTATGACCTTTCACCTTGTTAGGGTTGCCACATTTAGCAAATAAAAATACAAGATGCACAGTTAAGCTTGAATTTCAGATAATGAATAATATTTTAGTATTAATTTTTGTCCTGTGAAATATTTTGGAACATATTTATACTAAAAAATTATTCATTGCCTATCTGAATATAAATTTAACTAGACATCTTGTATTTTATCTGGCAACTCTAGCCTTCTTTCTATGTATAGTCAAGCCCCAAGTAATGATATTTTGGTCCACAGTGGACTACATGTATAAGGATGGTCCCATAAGATTATAATGAAGTTGAAAAACTCCAAATACATAGTGACGTTGTAGCTGTCATAACATTGTAGCACAATGCATCACTTTTTCTGTTTAGATATACAAATACCGTTGTGTTACAGTTGTCTACAGTATTCAGTACAATAACATGCTGTATGGGTTTGTAGCCTAGGAGCAATAGGCTATGCTACATAGCCTAGGTGTGGAGTAGGCTATACCATCTAGGTTTATGTTAAACACCCTCCGATATTTACACAATGGTAAGCTCACCTCATGACCCGTTTCTAAGAACGTATCCCCATCATTAAGCAAGACATCACTATGCTTGCTTACTTCTTCCATCTGACAGAAAGCCTCTTGTGTATGGATTTCTCTTACTATGATAGGGACTAGGGTGGCCTGCTTCTTGACTAGTTAGCCCTAAAGCTCACCACCAATTGTATAGCATCTTTGTGTACTGTAGCTGAAAATTTAAGTTAGAAATTTAAGATTGGTTGTTGGCTGGCCAATGAATTGACTGGCCTTGGGCCAGGTTTCCACCTTGACAGAACTGTGGTGGTGCAAAGATGAACTCCTTTCCAGGCTCTTTTACCCTTCCCTACAAAGCCCTATGTGATTAGTTCCCTAGTTGCTTATCTGGCCTCTTACCTGCTCTCTTTTCCCTCCTTCATTCTGCCTCATTTATCCTGATTTCTTTGCTATTCTTCAGATGTATCAGGCATGTTCCCATCCTAGGGACCTTGCTGTTCTTCAGATGTATCAGGCATGTTCCCATCCTAGGGACTTTGCTGTTCTTCAGATGTATCAGGCATGCTCCCATCCTAGAATATTCTTCAGATATCTAACTAGCTAACTCCCTTACCTTCAAGTCTCTATACATGCCACCTTCTCAAGGGCCTGTCCTGACCACCCTAGTTAAAATTGCAACCCAGTCTCCCTTACCCGATTTCTTCTTTTTAAAAAATAACAGCCCTCAAATTCTAATGTCTAATTTGCTAGTTTATTATGTTTGTTGTTTATTGTCTCTCTCGTACGAAGTCAAAGATTTTTGTCGTTTTGTTGATGTATTCTAAGCACCTAGATAGAGCAGCCAGTCAATAAACATGTGTTGAATGAAGGAGCAAAAAGAACCTGAGCCTCTTGCAGCTTTTCAGCCTTGGGGGGAATATCCAATGTCTGCATTCAGTAAATCATATTTGTTGGGTAACTGATGAATTATTAGCTTTTAGGAATTAACACACATTATCCAAATTCAAAAGAGACATTTCTAAATCGCAATTCCTAGTTTATTAATTTCTATGGAGAAATATGTGTTATCATGTTATCTAGACTAGCTGGTCAGGGTATTTGCCTCCCCAGAGACAAGTCTACTTGGGAAATCAAATATATCTGAAGGCTGCTTGTTAATTTAATGGCAAATCAGTTGATTTTAAAGGGCAGTACAGTATAGTCAATCATGAATACTCTTCATCACTTTAAAGATATACCTGATAAACAGATACTTATAATAGCAGGGCAATATTCTGTTGGACTTTGTAAAAATAATGGTACCATCATCAGCAAACTTACAAACTTAAGGGGTAAATTCTGAAGATAGCTGATTTTTTTAAATCATGTTCACCAGTTCTGAGATATCATGTAGTTTGCATCTTTCTAGTGCATCAAAGATGGGAGATAGTATAAATGTATTGCTTCTTTCCCTTGCAAATTGGTATAGTGCATATATACAAGGTCTTTCCCTTAAAGAATTTTTTGGGCTACCCAGGCTCAGAAGGAGTTTTGTTCATAGGAGAGATTATAAAGTGTGTTTAGGGTGTAGTACTTGAAAACATGCTAGACTTTCTTTATGCATTCCACTTCCATATGCTGACTTGGAATACTCAGAAAAGAAAATCATCTTGACAACTGTTACTGGTAGAAGTGGTAGAGTAACAGGGCCACATGCACAACAGAGCATGAGCTGCTGCCGAGTCAGGCAATATTTAAACTTTTAAATTTGTTTTCCAATTAAGAGATTACATTGCTTTGCCATTATTCTCAGCCTAGGGGTAGATATGTTCTATTTGTTATGCTACTTGATTGTTTATTTTGCAGATCCATTGTTTATTGTGTCAAGTGAGAAAGACCACACACAGGCAAATATCCAAGCCACCCTGATTCGCAGCAGACTGGTATGTCTAATGCATCAACCAAGGCGACCTAATGAACCTGAACCATCTAGTTTGCCTAACTGCATTGATCAGATTGACTAATCACCAAATCTTCACTGGATTTTAGGTTCCACAGAAATTACTTTGCCAAGATTACTGGGGGGCAAAGCATCTTAATACTTGTGGCTCGTTGCGAGGATTAAGTCACTGATAATGAATAGAGAACCCATAAGCTAATTTATTTTAATGGGATAAATATAATAATATATGCCCATGTTAAAAGAATTTAAGTAGTACAAAAGCATACACAGTATGAAATAAATTCTAGCCCTACCCTCACCCCCTCCACATAAACAGCCATTGTCATCAGTTTCTTGGCCATCCATTTAAAGATATTCTATGTATATAGCAATAACCCCTCTTCTTATACTATATTGTTTTGTATCTTTTTTAAAGAATTTACAATGTAATTAAAATACTTTAGAAAAGCTGATGGTATAATTTTGTCCTTTGCCTCCCTTCCCTAACGTTAGAGAAAAGTTCCCAGGTTTAAAACCATGTTCAGTAACCTGATCCATTATCCAAGATATTCTCTATATTGGAGCAAGTCAGATCCTGTCCCACCGTTTATCAGTCGGCAATGGAAGGGACATGAGGAGAAACACAGAGAAGCCCTCCGGCAGCTTGCCATGTAAGTGTCGGATGGCTCCAGGGCCTAAAATAAATGCGTTAAAAACATTTTTTTAATTCATTTACCATGTGTGGTTTTAAAATGTTCAGTCATGGTGTTATACCTAGACCAAATTTTCTTTTTAAACCTCTTTTGACCAAACAAGCCTGATTATATGTATTATATATATATTTTCCATCATATATATCTATATAGATATATATATAATGACAACTGTCCACCAAAGGTAGGGATGACTGAGTTTGTTGTTGCTTGGATCCAACTTAGCAACTGAAAGTGCTCTTTTCTGCTAATATCTAAAATATTTTTTGGAACTTGCGGCCAAAGCACCTTCAAGGATAAGTTGAATTATTTATTATTTTAATTACTTACAAGTTCACATTTAGTAAATTTAAAAGTATAAAGTCTTTTAGCCTGGACATAGAAAAATTGTCTTTTGGCCAGGCATGGTGGCTTATGCCTGTAATACCAGCACTTTGGGAGGCCAAGGCGGGTGGATCATGAGGTCAGGAGATCGAGACCATCCTGGCTAACATGGTGAAACCCCATCTCTACCAAAAATACAAAAAATTAGCCAGGTGTGGTGGCGGGCACCTGTAGTCCCAGCTACTCGGGAGGCTGAGGCAGGAGAATGGCGTGAACCCAGGAGGTGGAACTTGTAGAGCCGAGATTGCGCCACTGCACTCCAGCCTGGGTGACAGAGCGAGACTCTGTCTGAAAAAAATAAATAAATAAATAAATAATTGTCTTTTAGTATTTTGTTATTCTTGTGTGCTTTTAATTAAAATTGGGCATTTTTGTATGTAGGATTTCATAAATCTACTCTTTTTTTTTTTTTTTTTTGTATGTAGGATTTCATAAATCTACCCTCTGACTAGGTCCTGGTCTCCTGGCTCAGGGCAGGGGAAGAATCATATATACTCTAAGTTGTATGACAGTCAAATGCAGGTTATGGAAGATTTTACTCTCAGTATGAGATACTTTGTGTAACTCCTACTCTATACACATAGAAATATTAAATAGAAATTATATGTGGAAATATTTTAGACTTAAATGATGTTTTCTTGCTTCACTTTAGAACTGACACTTCTTTTCAGATGCCTAGAGAAGTTTATGAAGATCCTGAAGTTACTGGAAAGAATCGCTATAAATACTTTGAAAGGTAGAATGTAATTGCTAATGAATATTTGAGCTCTAATATTATTAGAGAACCTCTTTATGATACTAATAACAGTTATCATTTTTCAGTGCATACAATGTGTCAGACTCTATTTTAAGTGCTTTACATGCATATGATCTCATCTTTTCAACAGAAATGTAGGATAAGATATATATGATCCCTGTTTTACCAGTAATGAAGCTGAGACTGAGAGATGATAAATAGATTGCTTCAGGTCATATAAGCTAGCCAGGGGTAGATCTGGGGTTCAAACTAAGCCTGCCTGACTTTAGAGATACTGATTGCAACTAAGAATATGTATTTGAAAACATTTGAAATGAAGTCATCAAATGAGTGAGACACAGTGGAGATACCATGAAGTCATGGTGAAGGGGAAACTTGTGTTCAAAGGGATAATGTTTGTTCTCTTTGTGTGAATCTTGCCCAAACCAACATGGCCAAAAGGTTAGTTTTATTTCATTTGTGATTTATGCTCATGTAATAACCATATACTCAAATCAAATAAAAATTAGATGGGGATTTCCTTATACATCTTACTGGAGTTAGAAAAAATAGTCTTGATACTACATCTGCATAAGCTTCCTTGAGAAAGTAAATTTCTAATCCACATTATTATTTATGAGCAACCTCCTTATGGAAATTTTGTGATGCTAACTTTTTCAGAGAAGTGTTAAATTTTTAACTGTTAACTATACAATTCTATACAGTTAACTGTACAATTCTTAACTTTTAGGGGGAGGCTTTAGATTAAATCGTTGTGAATTTCAGAATGTCTCAGGAACTTGAGAAGTTGCTGGGAACTAATGGCCAGCTGAAGCCCAAGTACAGGGCTTAAAGGGTGGCTTCTTCAATTGTGACTTGTTTACTATCTGAAGAGAAAATACTGGAGTGTTTATTAAGAACGCACATTCATTGGCTCTACCCTGTATGTACTGAATATCATGGGCCAGACCTGGGAATCTGCATTTTAGACAAGAACCTCCCCACACCTCAGTGATTTTGTATATCCAGAAGTAGCACTGATATATGGGATATTTAAGCTCACTGATTTTTAAGGGACAAATATTAGAGCTGGAAGAGAGCTTAGAGTACATTCATTGCAAAAGTCCCACACATTTATGATGTTTTCCTTTTCCTCCCAGGCCTTTTCTTCCATTTTTTCAGCAGATGCCATTCAATGTTGTTTATGCCATATCCAAGTAAGTAACCATTATTTAAAAACTCTTTTTCAGTTTATTTATTGTTTGCTTCCATATTTTCTCTTAGAAGATAGTTATCTAAATCACTATTTTTGAAATTGTGGATCACAAAACATTGGAAGGGTATGAAATCTTCTAGTGGGTCATGAGCAGTGTTTTAAAACATGAAACAGAATAGAAAATAACCAAAGCATCAGGTATATGGAGGGTAAGCTGGTTTTTGTTTATAACTTTTGTTTCAGAAAAATATATGCATATGTTTATATGTATATGACGGATTATGATATAAAATGTATTTCTTACTGTTAGTTGTCCGTTTGTGCTGCTATAACAAATTAACAGACTTAGTGATATAAATAAAATACATTTGTTTCTTGAATTCTAAAGGCTGGACAGTTCAAGAGCAAGGGGCTGGCAGTCAGTGTCGGTGAGGGCCTTCTTGCTGTGTCTTCACATGGCAGAAGCAGCAAATGCTATGTCCTCACATGGTGGAAGGGCAAAAAGGACCTATGCTAGTTCTCTCCAGTCCTTTTATAAGGCACTAATCCATTGATGAGGATGGAGTCCTCATGACTTAATCACTTTCCCCAAAGGCCTCACCTCTTAATACCACCACAGTGGGGACTAAGTTTGAATGTGAATTTTGGAGAAGACACGGCCACATATTCAAATTGTAGCAGTTGTGGTTTAAAAAAGTTGAAAAGTGCTTTAAATATCTTCTTTTGCTTCTCTGAAACACTTATTTGATGACAGTTCTTCAACATTTCATCAAATAAACAAATCAGTCACGTAATATTTTTTGAATGCTAGAATTTTATAACTTAATAACGATCTAATCTACACAGACAACGTGGTATACAAAGATAAATAAAACATGGTTTTTGCCCCACAACAGAGTGCACCAAGGTAAGAGGGAGGTAAGGGACAAGGGCTGAATCTGAGACAAATGTGTATTTCTCATCTCTAGTTTCAGGACAAGGCAGCAGACTGGGTAGAGTATTCCTTTTAAAAATCTAATTTTTGCTACATTCTTTCCTCCATTAATAAAATTTAATATTTCTATAAGAGAAAAAAGTCCAAGGTATTCATGAAATTATTAGGAATAGAAACCTTTTTTAAGGTCTCATATTTCTGAATACAAATTTATTCACGGCTGGGTTTTCAAGGGTGCATTTAAAGAATATAGTTATTCCTAATAATATATATCATCATATAAATAGGACACATGTTATTAAATGTCTGTAATCCTCAAGATAAATGCTAGTTATGATTCTACTTCACCCTTGACTTTTTTTAAGACTGTGTGGATGCCTTTGGCTCTTTATAGAGATGGAGTACAGATTCCCTGCTCTCCCCAGACAGCAACTTCCTGGGGTACCAGTTTATCCAGAGATAGCTGTAGACTTATATTCTATGAAGTGTTTTGTATGAGCAAAAGGGGAGCTATGAGCTATGTAGATCCCTAAAGATCCTTCTGGTAATTCTTTAAAATCAGGCTCACTGGATTACCTGCTTTGGAGGTCATAAGTGCGTCAGTCTAAAAGTTGTTAAACTAATTCGAGGGAGTTCAGAGGCCTACAGTGATGAACACCATGACCTCTCCGACTCCTTCCTAAATAACCCTGACACAAGGGATAAAGATTCCATCCAACAGTTAAACTATGACATTTGACATTGTAGCTACTCTCTATCTCTCTTAGAACTTTTTAAAGAATGAATCAGTATTCCTGAGTGAGGTCAACTCTGGAATTCCAGTATGTTTGAGTTTCTGAGCAGTGAGTATAATGCCACCTTGTGTTATCAGGGATGGAATTGTCTTGGGACCAGCTGGCCTTCTCCAGCCACACCTTTCTCATGGCTAGCTGTTGGAGTCTTTCCTTTGGATTCTACATAAGCACCTTTTCAAAGATAATAAAAAGTTAATACTTCTAAAACATTCAGTGAAGCTCATAGTAGAACAGGATTTGCTAGGTTTGTGAAGCCCGTCTCTGTACAGCTCTGTTGAGGCTGGGAGAGAAAATCTAGACGACTGTAGGTATGGCAGACAGCGCATGCTCCTGGTTCCCGGGCAGTGGTGGAGGAGGAAGGGCCTGGATAGAACACACAGAGCAGCCCTGGCTGTCATATGAGTACTAAAGCCAGAGCAGGTGAGCCTGAGGACAGGGGCCAGGACACAGCAGGGGTCAGGCCAGCATGGAGCAGATGTGGGACCTTTCTGGGTTTGGGTCCTGTTTGAGGTTGGGGAGGAGGTGGGAAAGGGATCATTGCTCTTTGTTACTCATATTTTACTCTCCCCTAAAGCCAACTGAAATGGGGAAAAAATAGGTTGGAGAAATTAAGAAGTTAGTTAAGAAACCATGTATTAAGTTACTAGAAGGGTTCAAAGTAGCTTTCCTCTTTTACGTTCTATTCCCAGACCCACCTGGAAAGATAGGGAGACAGAAACCTTCACCAGAAGAGCTCATTAGGCCTTACCGTAAACTAAGCACATTTGATCAGATGATCCAAATGTGTAATTATTCAATATGAGAAAAAAATAATTTATTCTTGGCGGGGTGCGGCAGCTCATGCCTCTAATCCCAGCACTTTGGGAGGCTGAGGTGGGTGGATCATGAGGTCAGGAGATCGAGACCATCCTGGCTAACACAGTGAAATCCCGTCTCTACTAAAAATACAAAAAACTAGCCAAGAGTGGTGGCGGGAGCCTATAGTCCCAGCTACTCAGGAGGCTGAGGCAGAAGAATGGCGTGAACCCAGGAGGGGGAGCTTGCAGTGAGCCGAGATCACTCCACTGCACTCCAGCCTGGGGCACAGAGCTAGACTCCATCTCAAAAAACAAACAAACAAAAAAACAAAAACAAAAACAAATTATTTTATTCTCTTGATTCAAGATAATGGTGCACTAATATAATAAAACTTCATGTAACTTTGGATGACATAAAGCTGATTTGAAGTTATTTCCTCAACTAGAATTTTATAGTAGAATAATTTCTACTGAAAACATAAGAAGCCATATATTAGCTACATGTTAGAAATTTATAGCAACTACTGGAAAGTGATTTCAATAGCAGTTACAGTTCAGCTTTAAAAACTAAAGCCCAGGTGCAGTGGCTCACACCTGTAATCCTAGCACTTTAGAAGGCCGAGGCAGGAGGATCACTTGAGGTCAGGAGTTTGAGACCAGCCTGGCCAACATGGTGAGACTCTGACTCTACTAAAAATACAAAAATTAGCTGGGTGAGGTGATGGGCACCTGTAATCCCAGCTACTTGGGAGGCTGAGTCAGGACAATCACTTGAACCTTGGAGGCGGATGTTGCAGTGAGCGGAGATCGCACCACTGCACTCTAGCCTGGGTGACAGAGCGAGACTCAAAAAACAAACGAAACAAACAAAACAAAAAAACTATCTAAAGTAATTGCTCCAGCACAGGTTGAACTTTCAAACAGGTGTTTCTTTCTAACTGGCTTGAAATGCTTTTTTTTTTTTTTTTTTTTTTTGAGGTGGAGTCTTGCTCTGTCGCACAGGCTGGAGTGCAGTGGCGTGATCTCAGCTCACTGCAACCTCCACCTCCCAGGTTCAAGTGATTCTCCTGCCTCAGCCTCCCAAGTAGCTGGAATTACAGGGCACGTGCCACCACACTCTTTAGTAGAGACGAGGTTTCACCATGTTGGCCAGGTTGGTCTCGAACTCCTGACCTCGTGATTCACCTGCCTTTGCCTCCCAAAGTGCTGGGATTACAGGCATAAGCCACTGTGCCCTGCCCCCCACCTTTTTTTTTTTTAAAGATCTTTGGTGTATGTATTTGCTGTGCTCTTATGTAAGCTCTTACCATTGCCTCTGTTTTTCAAAATGGAAATATCTCGCTTTTGCCTTCATCTTTAGTTATTTATATAATTTAACCAATGCTTTTACCAACTTGAAAAAAAAATGTCTTTTAAGTCAAAGTGGCTATATTGTTTTTTTTTCTTATTCTAGAGGCAATGCATGTACATGTTAAAAAAGAAGTTTCAGAAAAGTATAAAGATGAAAAAAATTATCTGTATAATTCTATCTGGAAATAATTACTATTATTGTATATACATCTAGGTATTTTTCTATGCATAAAAACTCAGTTTTAAAATGTAAAAATGGAATCATACTATACATACCCACTTAATAGTGTCATTTTTTTCTACTTTACAATGAATCATGGACATTTTTGAATGCTCACAGGTATAGATTACATTATTATTTTGAATAGCTGCATAAATTCCATTGTGGCTGCATCATTTTTCTAAAGAATTCTTGTATTGATGTGATCATTTAAGTTTCTAATTTTTCACTCTTATAAATGAGACGTTATGAACATGTTTTCATATATATCTTTGTACACCTGTCCAGTTATTTCCTAGAATAAATTCCTAGGAGTAGAAATGCTGGATCAAAGGGTATTTTAACTTGTCAGTTTACAATTTACAGTTAACAGTTACAAAAATACAAATACCTATTTGTATTTCCATCAACAGTTTATGAGAAGGACTATTTCTTCACAACATAATCGATGCTAGGTACTTTCAATCTTTTAGATCTTTGCTTATGTGATAAAGTAGCATAAAATAGTATCTTGCCATTTTAATTTACTTTTCTTTGATTACTAGTTATCTTCATTATCTTCTCATGTGTTTGTTAGAAGTTTTACTTTTTGTTTTGTGAATTCTCCTTTACTCATTTTTCCATGGGATATTTAACTGCCTAATTGATTTACAAGGGCTTTTTATATAGAAAGGCTATTTAAACTTTTTATCATATATGTTCCAAAACCTTTTTCTAAGTTTGCCATCCACCTTTTAAATTTGTTTGTGATATTTTGAGGCATAGAAGTTGAAACTTACCCTCAATTCTATTGATCATCTCCTTTTATAGCTTCTGGCTTTTAAGCCAGGCTTAAAAAGACCTTCACTCAAAGATGATATAAATATTGACTTATGTTTCCTGTTAGTACTTTTACAGTCTCATTTTTACATTAATTTTTTAAAGATCTAGAATTAATTTTTCTGCAAGAGACAAGGTAACTTTCCCACATGTTAATAACAAAGTGATCCCAGCATTAATTATTGAATCATTTATCCAGATAGAGCCTGTCTGCCTGCCTGCCTGCCTGCCTTCATTTCTCCCTTCCTTCCTTTTTCTTTTTCTCTTTCTTTCTTTCAGCAGAAAGCATCTCTTTTCTTTTCTCTGCTCCCGTATTTCTGGAGAGAAACAGAGAGTGGGTATCGGACTGAAACACAGGAGAAAGAAACCAGAGAATGCAATAATTCTGAACAGGTCCGGAAGTGCTGTACAGCATTCTAGAATAGCTTTGTTCTACAACCTTGCCCAGTGACACACATATAAATAGGCACTTTTGTGAGTCAACTATGGTACTTAGACCCACTCAGTTTCTTGGCAGAGATGAGAATAACAAGGCAATTCTCTCAAGATTTGGGGGCATAATCCTGGTTATAATGGATTCATGACTTTGTACCTGACAACATTTAAAGGAGGAATGGACTTGATGAAGCTTCAAAGATTTGTTTCCACTTGATTATATAATGTTTTAAGTGATCATAACAGGTTTCAATTTTTAAACTGATTTTTCCCTTTTAGGGCAGAACCATACACTTTTCCTCCTACTTCTACTAAGCAGCTATCCATCCCTTCAAAGTTGACTGTGGGCACTCAGACTGATTATCGGGATGCTGACGTTCAAACAGATCCATACTCTCCAGAATATGTAGTATGTCAGGACTCTATCCCCGAGCTCTTGACCCTGGCTACGCTTACCTGGGGTGAGTTGGTAAATCTCCTGACTATCGGCAGATGACAGTGCTGATAACCACGCATGCTGTTCAAATGGCCCATGTACAGGCAATTGTGCTTTACAGTGTTGCTGTATAAAGTGTCTTACTCAGTACAGCAACTTCATAGACTCATAATTTTTCTGATACTTCTGGTCAAATAAAGATACTATGTTTTTGTTGTAAGTAGTTTTATCGTACTCTATCTGTGAAGCTGAATTTCAGCTTAATATTGTAGTTGCTTTGCTAACTAGTGACCTATGTCCTCTCTTTTCTCTCTCCTAGTGAATCACTTCCTTTTTATTGAGCAATCATACTTCTTTACACATAAGCTTTTTTTGAGTGTAAAATACTGAATGCACATTCCTATGTATGTAATATTATCTTAATTTGCCAAAATATCTTAATTTACCAAAGCTCCCTTATATACTTTATTAGATGATTTGGATGACCTGATATTATCTCTGAAATGCTAAATATCTTTCAGGCTCAGAAATGAACTCTTAGAATGTAATAAAATCTGGCCTAGGCCTGTATTATGTGAACCTATATAATTAATAAGTGAGAGTACTTTTAGAGATTATTAGAAATTAGCTTATCTAACTCACTCAGTTGTATTAATAGCTGGGAAACTGAGAACCAGAGAGGTTAACTAATTCCTCCAAGGACACAGAGACAGTCGGTACACAGTAATGATTTTTAAAGGAGTTTGCTTTTCCCCGCATTGTAACAGATAGCTGTGATCAAGTCTGCATCCCAGGCAAAGAAAATGTTCATATCTGGGCTCTAGTTTTGACTTGTTTCCTTGCCCACTTTATGAATCCAGATTAAGCATTCTCAACACCCATTTTTTTTTATTTTTATTTTTTGAGATGGAGCGTCACTCTGTTGCCCAGGCTGGAATGCAGTGGTGGGATCTTGGCTCACTGCAACCTCCGCCTCCTGGATTCAAGTGATTCTCCTGCCTCAGCCTCCCGAGTAGCCGGGACTACAGGTGCATGCCACTGTGCCTGGCTAATTTTTTTATTGTATTTTTAGTAGAGACGGGGTTTCACTGTGTTAGCCAGGATGGTCTCGATCTCCTGACCTTGTGATCTGCCCGCCTCGGCCTCCCAAAGTGCTGGGATTACAGGCGTGAGCCACCGTGCCTGGCCCAAAACCTGTACTTTAAAGCAGAGGCTCTACTTTCAGGCCTAGATGGCAAATTAAAAATATGCTGAAACCTTCCCTTTCTGCTCTGAATGCATAAAAAGTATGGGAAAAAATTAATAAACATATAGACACACTTAAAAGCAAGAAAGAAAATATTCGTATTGTAGAAATGGAGACTTTTTCCTAAATAAAGAAGTAGCTGGGGACCTTTGGTGGTAAGTGGGAGCTGTGCATGGCAGGGAACCAGGTCCAAGTCACCTGCCTGAACTGGAGGGGCCAGCGTCCTTCTCCTGCACACAGGTGCAGCTGAAGCCTGGTGCCTGCCCGATGAAGATAATAGACAGAACAGAGTCAGGCATTCCTGCCTGTGGCCTTGGACTTTACCTCTTGGTGTGATAAGGTCTTGGCATTAAACTGCAGGAGGACAAGAGCCAGGCAGAGGCTCAGAAATGTTTCACTAGGCCAAAAAAAAAAAAAAAAAAAATCTGGTGCACTGTCATAGCAGAACTGAGGTTAAAGTGTCAATAAAAGCCTCTATGAGCCAGGCCTACTCCTACCATGTGTGGGACCCAGGACTCTAAGGGAGGCCCACCTACCATGCGTATAGATATTTTAAAATTATAAATCAAGCTAAGAACTGTTAAGTAAAATACGTTGGTTTTTTTCACAAACATCTTCATAACGAGTTAAAAGGACAAGTTTAAATTGGAATTCTTAGGCTCCTGGGATTCTATACTGTAATGTGGCAGCGAGGCGAGAGCCTACTGTGGCCTGCCCCTTTCTCTCCCAACCCTGGCTGTGCTCTACATCTGAGGGGCCTGTCATGCATGCCCGTGATTACCTCGCTCTTCCCAATGTTCACACATCCCTACAAACAGCTGCCGTTTGGCCCCACCTTGGGCTTAAGAGTGAACAAACAGCAGCATATAGTATGCCCTCAGGAATCTGAATCCTGTAAAGAGGCCCATAGAGACTTTGGAAGCAGGCTTGGGCCATTTGTAGGATTTCCAGGACCTCTACACGTGGAAATAGCTCCAGGTGGGCACGGGGCCTTGGACTCCTCATCTTGTGGTGATGAACAGGGCTCTGAAGGATGAGGTTAGGTAGTAGCCACTTGCAGGTCAAGGCTGCTTACTGACCAGGGTGCTTATGAGAGAAGCCAGCAGCTGATCTCCACCCAAGAACCCCAAAGCACACAAGGAACAGAGACACCAGGAGTGGCCCACAACAAATAAAGGAAATGGGAGAAGAAATTTCTGAGTGAACAGAAAATGGAGCAATCTGAAAAGGACTTGGGAAGTGCCTTCTATATTCTCAAAAGGATAAGGGGGAAATAGCAACACCAAAAACAAGAATGGGAGTCATGAAAAAGAACCAGTTGGAATCAAGGGGGAGGAAAACTATAATGTTTGAAATAAAATGAACTCAATAGTAGAACAGACAGAACTGAAGAGCAAATTAGTGAAATGACAGATTGAATGGACACATATTCCAGAATGCAGCATATAGTGGTAGAACAAGATAAAAGAAAAGGAAGAGCTGTGGGTGCTAGGACATCAGTACAGGGAAAATGGTGGAGAAGCAATGCAGGAATCGGTGGCTGAGAACTCCCCAGAACTGAAGAAAGACATTAGCCTTCACCCTGAAAAATTCCACTGAGTACCAAGCAGAATGATTCTTCAAAAACTCACACCTCCTAATAAAAGAAAAAGAAAAAGTGAAAAAACTATTAGAAAGATAACTCAGATTACCTACAAAGGAAAAAAAAAGGATTGATATTTTATAGTATTGCCTTTAAGGTGATGTGGGAAAATGATTGCAAACCTAGAATTATTTTACCAGCCAAACTATTATTGACGAGTGAAGGTGAAATAAAGGCATTTTCATACATAAGAAGAAATCTATCTCATAGGATATTGTAAGGATTAAGTAAATTTATTTATGTAACGTGTTCATAGCTACACTCCAGCAATTTCACTCCTAACTATACACCAAAAAAAAAAAAAAAAAAAAAAAGCACATTATTCTACTTACGGAAATACATAGGTGTGTTCACCAAAAGACATGCACAAGAAAACTCACAGCAGCATTATTCATAATAACTCCAAACTGAAAACAACCCAAATGTCCATCAACCATAGAATGGATGAATAAAATATAGTGTATTCACATAATGGAATGCTATATAATAATGAGAATGAAGTACAACTGCGTGTGGTTACAAGGGAGATTGTAGATGTGTATATAATCGCATATATAATGCTGAACAAAATAAGATACAGAAGAATGCCTACACTGTGATTTCATTTACATGAAACTTAAAACCAATCAAAACTAAATGAACGCATTAGGAATGAGGATGGTAGGCTATCCTTGGGGCACGTAGAGACTGGGAAGGGAGTATCATGGGCATTCTAGTGTTCTGGTAATATTCTATTCCTTGATCTGGGTGCCGATTAGCTGGGATATCTGTTTTTGTTTATGTATGCTGTACATTCATAAAAAGTTTACATAAAGATAAGGGAAAAATAACGACAGTGAAAAAGGATGACACTGTAAGCACTGCGGGGATAAAATTGAATGCTTATGATGTGCCAAAAACTGATCCAAGTGCTTTACATTTTAAACCTATTCAGTCTTCACATGTTAAATGAATAATAGAGTTGAAATAAATAGTTGATAATACAGATCTTTTAAAAGGCAAAAGAAATGGTCATTAGGGCCATAAGTAATTTTCTGATAAAGAGTGATAATACAGCCAAGCCTCTTGTAGGAAGCATCAAGAAAGAAGACAGAAGATGCAAGCAGAGTGTTGGGATTGAAAGTGGGACAGAGTAACTACAGAAGGAACAATTTAAGAAATACGAGAGTGCTATGAATATCTTTTGCCCTATATTTAAAAACTTAGAAAGGCCGGGCGCGGTGGCTCACACCTGTAGTCCCAGCACTTTGGGAAGCTGAGGCAGGCGGATCACTTGAGGTCAGGAGTTCGAGACCAGCCTGGCCAACATGGTGAAACCCTGTCTCTACTGAAAATACAAACATTAGCCACACGTGGTGGGTGCCTGTAATCCCAGCTACTCAGGAGGCTGAGGTTGCAGTGAGTGAGCTGAGATCGCGCCACTGTGCTCCAGCCTGGGTGACAGAGCGAGACTCCGTCTCAAATAAATTAAAAAAAAACTTAGATAAATTATATAATTTTTAAAGAAAATATAAATTGCTCATTTGGTTTTAAGAAGAAATCACAAACCTGAATAGAAGAGTAACTATGGAAATGGACTTAGTAAATAGAAAAAAAAATCCTTTTAAGAGCACCAGGCCTAAACAGTTTTACAAGTAAGTTTACCACTCCTTTAAGGACCAAATAAACTGTTTTATGCAACTTCTTCCAGGAAACACAGAATAGAAGTTAATTTATTCATTTTATGAGACCAGTATAGCCTTGATTTGAAAACTGAGTAAGGACAGTACGGTTGTTACTTAGTATTAATAGGAGATTGATGCTAGGACCCTGCAACCCTACCAAAATTTTTGGATGCGCAAGTCTCTTATGTAAAATGGCATAGTATTTGCATATAACCTACACACATCCTCCCATATATTTAATCTCTAGATTACTTATAATTCCTAATGCAATGTAAATTTTACATAAATAGTTATTATACTGTATTGTTTAGGGAATAATGACAAAAAAAAAGTTTGTACATGTTCAGAACACAGTTTTTTTTTTTTTAATATTTCCAACCTGCACTTGGTCAAATCCACAGATGTAGAACCCCTGGATATGAAGGGCCAACTATACTAGTAAGGAAACTTACAAGCCAATCTCACATATGAAGAAATATGCAAAAAATTCTAAATAAGACACTAGCAATCTAATCTTGCTGTATTTTAAAAGAGTGACTTATAACCAAATGGAGTTAATCAGAGAAATTCAAGTTTGTTGCAATACCAGAAAGCCATTCATGTAATTTACCATTTTAATGGAAAACATAGGAAAAATCCTTCTCTGGATGCAGAAAAAAGTATTTTATAACAATGCAATGCTCATTTATGACATTTACTTGGAATAAACTGGGAGCAGAAGGAAACTTTAATAATCTACCCCAGCCTGTAATAAACATCATACTAAAGGTGAAACTTCAGAAGCTTTACCCTAAAAGAAAAAGACATTGATATGCTCATTATCACTACTATTTAACAGCGTAGAGAAGACCTTAGCCCAGAGTTTATCAAGCCTGGCTATGATCCCTCCTTTCAGGAACATTTGGGAATATGAGTGGTGTTTTCTATGTATAATGATTAGAAAGTGCTTCTGGCATTTAGCTCATGGGACAGGGTATAGCAGATAGGCTGGCATGGATACTAAACATCCTGTGCTGCTTGGGGTAGTTTCATACAAATAATTATCTGCCCATTATGGCAATAGCACCCTTGTTGAGGAGAGACAGTGCAGCAAGATAAGAGAAAAATGGAGGCATGGCGATGAGAAAGAAGCAGCAAAACTATCATTATATGCACACATGCTCACTTCGAAAATCAAATAAATTATCAGAACTAAAAAGAGAGTTCAACAAGAAGTCAACATAGATCAGTCACTTTCCTATATGACAGCAATATCCAATTAGAAAACATTGTTGAGGCCAGGTGCAGTGGCTCACACCTGTAATCCCAGCACTTTGGGAGGCCAGGGCAGGAGGATTGATTGAGGCCAGGAGTTTAAGACCAACTTGGATAACATAGTGAGACCTCCATTTCTACAAAAGAAGAATTAGCTGAGTGTGGTGGTGCACACCTGTGGTCCTAGCTACTCAGGAGGCTGAAGCAGGATTGCTTGAGCCCAGGGGTTCAAGGTTACAGTGTACAGTGAACTATAATCTTGCCACTGTACTCCCACCTAGGCAACAGAGTGTGACTCTGTCTCAAAAAAAAAAAAAAAAAAAAAAGAAAGAAAGAAAGAAAAAAAAAGAAAAGAAAGAAAAGAGAAGGAAAAGAAGATGAAAGAAAGAAAAAGAAAAGAAACATTATTCACCTGAGATCAGGTGTTCAAGACCAGCCTGGCCAATATGGTGAAACCCCGTCTCTACTAAAAATACAAAGAAATTAGCTGGGCATGGTGGCGTTTGCCTGTAGTCCCAGCTACTCAGGAGGCTGAGGCAGGAGAATCACTCCAACCCAGGAGGCGGAGGTTTCAGTGAGCCAAGATTGTACCACTGCACTCCAGCCTAGGTGACAGAGCAAGACTCTGCCAAAAAAAATTTATTGAAAAAAATTACATTCATTTATTTGTTTTAGAGATGTAGTCTCACTCTGTTGCCCAGGTTGAGGTGTAGTAATGTGATTATAGCTCACTGCAGCCTCAAACCCTATGGCTCAAGTGATCCTTTCACCCCACCCTCCCAAGTAGCTAGGGCCACAGGTCCACATCACCATGCCAGGCTAATTAAAAAAATATATTTTTTTGTGGAGATGGGGTTTCACTATGTTGCCCAGGCTGGTCTCCAATTCTTGGACTTAGAAATTCTCCTGTCTCAGCCTCCAAAAGTGCTGGGATTATAGGTGAGCCACCGCACTTGGCTGAAAAAAATTACATGCACAATAGCAATGAATAACAAAGTGCCTAGGGAATCACTTAACAAAAACGTGTGCAAGGGATTTATGTTGAAAATTATAAATTATTCTTTAAGCACATAAAGATTTGATGAAAAGAGAGAACATATTTATCAATGGGAAACTCAGGCTTGAAGAGATAAGACTTCTCCCTCAAATAATTTATACCTTAAAGTAGTTCTAATCCAGATTCCCACTCTCAATATAACTATGCCTGGGTAAATTAGCACTTTTCATCTTCTCTTCCCAGAAATTTTACAAAAGTAACAACAACAATACTCCCACAAACTCCATTTTCAGTAAAACTAAAAATATATGTAATTCACGAACCACTAAATATTTGTAAGGACTGCAAAAAGCAGCTGAAATTGGGCAGATGCAATGTGGGAGGAAGTGAAGCATGCACCATGGGAGAGGAACCATCAGGGGATCTCAGAAGGCAGGAGCAAAAATATACTTCTGAGGGTAAATTAAGCAATATCCAGAATTAAAAATGATCATATTTTGTGATGTAGCTGCTAGACTCTAGCATTTCTACTTCTAAGAATCCTAGAGAAGCTCACATATGGTACAATGAGACCAGTACAAGGATGTTTGTTGCAACATTATGTATGATCAAAAAATTAAAAGCAATCTAAATGTCATTTGAGAAGATAGATAGCTTAAATTGTAATAAAGCCTTACAGTGGAAGAAGGAAACCAGATCTGTATACATCAGTACAGCTAGGCTTCCAAAACAAAGATGAGTTAAAAAAGCAAGTTGCAGAATGGTTATAGTACAATACCATGTATATAAATATTAAATAAACATCAGTACTGTGTCTTGCTTCTATATAATTCATTTTTGGTTCATATTTGTTTTTACTAGAGAGGAAGTATAGTATAGTGCACAAAAATATAATGTTCAGACTGCCATGTGCAAGTTACTTAACCTTTTAGCCCTTCAGTCTCTTTATTTGTAAAACAGGCATAATTATGTTTACATGATAGGGATTTGTTGAAGATTGAATGCATTAGAAAAGTGCTTGGCATAATACAAGTGCTTAAATAGCCGGCGCAGTGGCTCACGCCTGTAATCCCAACACTTTGGGAGGCCGAGGTGGGCAGATCACCTGAGGTCAGGAGTTCGAGATCACCCTGGCCAACATGGTGAAACCCCATCTCTACTAAAAATACAAAAAAAAATGAGCCGGGCATGGTAGCAGGTGCCTGCAATCCCAGCTACTAGGGAGGCTAAGGCAGGAGAATCACTTGAACTCGGGAAGCGGAGGTTGCAGTGAGCCGGGATTGCACCATTGCACTCCAGCTTGGGTGACAAGAGCGAGACTTCGTCTCAAAAAAAAAAAAAAGTGCTTGGCATAATAAAAGTGCTTAAGTAATGTTAGATTTCATTATTATTATAATTCATAGACACATAAATTTGTATATAAAATGTTAAGATTGAATGGAAATCCACAAATTCCTTTTTGTGTTTACTTTGGGAAATGGGAGAAGGCAATGGGACTCAATGTGGTAGTTAAAAGGTACATCGGCTTTATTTATAATGTTTCAATTTTTTATTAAAAAATGTAAAGTATATATGACAAAATGTGTACAGTTGTTAAGTCTGCATACTTATGGTATGATTTTCATAGTTATTTTTAAAATTACTAAAGAAAATGCCATGCAAGACCCACAAAATAATATGTAGATACATATATATACATATATATGTTGTTTTGTATACAGATTTATTTACTTCTTTATACATCTATAAAAGTAAAAAGATGAGCTGGTAGTATTCCTCTTCACTAAATGCATCATTGTGACTGCCTCTGGGAAGGTGATCAGAATGAGGAAGCAGAGTACAGAGCTTTAGCCTTCTCTATAATACCCTAATTTTATTTTATTTTATTTTATTTATTTTTTGAGATGGAGTCTCGCTCTGTCCCCCAGGCTGGAGTGCAGTGGCGCGATCTCGGCTCACTGCAACCTCCACCTCCCGGGTTCAAGCCATTCTTCTGCCTCAGTCTCCCGAGTAGCTGGGATTACAGGCGCCTGCCACCACACCTGGCTAATACCCTAATATTAAAAACAAGAGATTGTGAATTCATATATTACTTATTTGCTTTCTAAAAGCATAAACATTACAAAAGATCTGAAATAAGACAAAAATCTTAGGCATGCCCTACTGTACATGGTAAAAATATGACTTGTGACTTATTTCCTTGGATTTTTCTGTATAATTATATTTTTTAATGAAAATAAAACAAAGGTTGACTTATTGTGGTTCAGTGATCAAACAGGAAACTTGTTCCAGCCTCCCTTTCCTTTACTTGCTTTTGCAAGGCCACATTTAGAGGTGCTAGGTACCTAAGTGTGCTGGCATCCTCAAAACTTGATCCAGGGAGGCATACGTAGGTTTAGGTCTCAGCCAGTGCCTCGGAGCTGGTCAGGAAACATATCCAGCTGTCCCTATCCTCCTGCCTGACCTACGGGTATTGTGTCTTCGAATGCCTAAAGTTGAAGGTAAGAGATAGCCCTAAATTGTACATGCACTGTGGGGACAAAACCCAAAGATGGTGAATTCTCAGCTAGTGATTAGTGTCTTCATTTTCTGTTACTTTTTAAAAACAGTATTTGGCCAAGTGGCTCACACCTGTAATCCCAGCACTTTGAGAGGCTCAGGCAGGAGAATTGCTTGAACCCAGGAGTTTGAGACCAGCCTGGGCAACATGGTGAAACCTTGTCTCTACAAAAAAATCAAAATAAATTAGCCAGGTGTGGTGGCACATGCCAGTAGTCCCAGCTACTTGAGAGGCTGAGGTGGGGGGATCATTTGTGCCGGGGAGGTCAAGGCCGCAGTGAGCTGTAATCATACCGTTCTACTCCAGCCTGGGCAACAGAGTGAGACCCTGACTCAAAAAAAACATGTATTTTTCACCTTTATCCAACAAATTCCCTACCCCATATTTTTCCCACCTCTGGAGTCTGAAAACGCCTTGTATTTCAGTATGTAAATTTGTTTATTACAGAGCATTCCACGATGTGATTATTCAGTAGTCCCTTAATATTCTTCAAATGCATTCCAGCATCTTACATGCAACTAAAATGTCTTATGGTGCAATTACTAACAAGAGGCAGTGAGGCACAGATAACACAAGCTGTGAGGCACATCTAGAGGCTGTTCCCTAATGTCATGTTATCCTGTCATGGCCCTCACATTTAGAGAAGAGGAAAGGAACTGACAGGGAGTTAATTATATACTGGGGGGGGCGGTGTGTGGGTTGGCCCACTTGTTCCTAAGCTGTGCTGCTTCATCCTGCAGGTCGGGGTCTCCCAGCAGGACAAGCTGAGGTGGAGATGATAGAAAGAGCCCGCGAGAAGCGTGCTTGGGAAGCCACTCTCCCCGCTCTGAGTGACACCTCCCAGTTTGAGAAGAGGAGGAAGATGATGAATGAAATGGAGAGGAAGGAGTGGGCCTTCAGAGAGCAGGAGATTGAAAAGTAGGTTCTCTGTCACCCAGGCAACTGTTCCTGTACTGGTGGGAATAATGTTAATACTTTATATCTGCAAAGCATTCTCCCGAATGTATGGGTTGAAAAGCAATCCTCAACATATAGAGATAGGAAATTGGGCTTCCGCTTCTTTCAGGAGCAGTCACATGCTTCTGAGGTGGTCCAGAAGCTCTGTATACTCTTCTCTCCAATAACATACAAATGTAGAATGCCCTCTGTGTGTGTGAAGAAGGTCAGCATGGAACCCAGGTTTGAACAACTCCTGAAGGGCATCTCTGATTCTTCTCTTCCCTTTTCTCTTTAGTAGCTATCTTAACTGTCACAGAATCCCACTAATTTCTGCAAAGCACCTTTCAAACTGTCCCTTCATGTTCATTCCCAGTGCCACTGTCCCAGTCCCTGGGCTTTCTATGTATCCCTTCAAACAGCCTTGGCACTAGTCCTAGCTCTTACCCACTGCCCCCCCCCATTCCACCCCCAAGACACTGTATTCACAGTCAGGATGCCTTGCATTCTAGCTAGAGCTGATGGGGCATTTCCTATTCAAAAGACAAATTATGGAATTCTTCCATTAAGAGATGAGTTTATATAACAATATACATAAATAACAATATGCTGAGGTACTTGTGGTTGGATTTTGAATTATTTTAACTGATATATTTACAGCAATGGAGTTGTTGCTGATATGTGGAAATGATAAGAGATTATGAGAACCAAAAAATTATAACTCTCTAGCAAGAACAAAGGAAGGGCGTTTGCTGAGTTTGTCCTTTGTGCTAGGCTGTGCTGACGTACTTTATTGTTCATAGCAATGCTACCAAGGACCCTTACACACAAGAGAGGGACCCAGAGAGTTAGAGACTCAGCTTGGTGCTATATTTGGAATATGTTAATTTTTTCCAACACCTTCAGATTAAGCCTGAATCTAGGCTTTGGGATGTTTTGATAAAAGCTTGCAATTTAATTTAAAAAATAGTGTTTGGGGTAAAGTAGGTGTCAAATACTCAATCCTGTTGGCAGAAATTTAAATTTATTATTGTACTTTGGAAAGATATGTGTCTTTTCAAAAGGCATTGAAACTATTAAAAATGTATCTGGCCAGAGTGAAGGCGTCACCTGAGAAAGCGAGTACATTTGTTAAACTGAGGGCAATTTTGATACATGTATTTTGAGTCCCTTTTACCTGCTAGGCTCTGTGCTGTGAGCTGGGAAAATAGGGATGAATAGGAAACTGCTCTTCCTCACAGAGCTCCTTATGGTCCACTGGGGCAGGGGGAGCAGGGAAGGTGGACAAGGATGGGACAAAAGATCTTAGACCAACCCCTCTTGGGCTGTGCCTATCAGGTGATGTGCTGTTCTGTACAAAAAGTGCTTGGTGGAACCCAGGTGAAAAAACAGTTCTATTTAAGGTGGGTGATTTGAGAAAGAAAACTACTAAGAGGAGGTAGCTTCTGAGCTGGGTTTTGAAGGGTAGGTAAGAAGCCATCAGGCAGATAGTAATATCAGACAGTCATATCAGAAACTATCAGGTAGACCAATACTTCAGAGGTGTTGGTCTGAGATCTTTTGCACCATCTCTTTGCCCATCTTCCTGCCCCTTCCTGCCCCAGTGAATTATAAGGAGCTCTGTCAATAATATCAGATTGACGATGATAATGATGATGATGACGATTAGTTGACTATAAGGAGCTCTGTCAATATCAGATGATAAGTGAATGGTAAGGAGCTCTGTCAATAATAATAATAACAATAATAATAATATGGTGATGAGTGGATTATAAGGAGTTCTGTCAATGATATCAGATGAAGAAGAAGATATCTATAGAGCATGGAACACTTATAGAGGGCTTACTACCTACCAGATGATGCTCTAAGCATATAGATCTCAAAGTGTGGTCCACAGACCAGCAGCATCAACATTACCTTGGAACTTGGTAGAAATGCAGGTGATCAGGCCCCATCCCAGGACCTACTGAATCAGGGGTTGGGACCCAGCAATCCATATCAGAACCTGTGCTCTAGATTATGCTGCACTCTGAAATTTGAGACTACTGTTAGAGCACTTTGTGTATACATTAACTCACTTAATGCTCACAACTTCATGAAGAGGGTACTATTATTCCCTCCACTTTACCATTGAAGAGATTGAGGTCAGTGGTGACACGGAAAATTGAACCTAGCATTTCTAACTCTAGAGAGAAAAGTGACTGGGGTGTGTGGCTTAGTTTTAAAAATGCCTACCTCTCCAGTGAGCTGAGATCACGCCACTGCACTCCAGCCTGGGTGACAGAGCGAGACTCCGTCTCTCTCTCTCTCTCTCACACACACACACAAAGCCTACCACTCCATTCTCATTTGTCACTACACTCTTACCCCTCTCAAGTGCATTCACTCTGAGAAACCCTGCCTGTGTGACATCTTGTTCTCCCTCCAGTCCTTTAGAGTTGAACATTCAGCTTCCCCTGCTGAGGCCCTGCTTTTCCCTTGTCAATGTGGCAAATCCCAATCCTGAGTTTACAGCTCTTCCAAGGAAGGCTTCCCCACCTGTTCCCTCTTTTCCCCCTGCCCTATCCTTTCTTCTTCCAGGAAGAGTTTTCACTCTTCTAGCCTAGTATGTATCTCCTTGTGCTGGAAATGTTGGTTCATATGCCTATTCCGCCGGAACAGTGCTTGTTGAGAGAAGGTGTTTTGTCTTGTACATTGTTGTTCCTGCCTGGCATATGGTGGGCACTTAATAAATACTTGGCAAATGAGTAAGTGAATACATTCAGGTATGAATTTCTAAGCAGGAGTAAAATGTATGTTCAAATCTCTGTTTTAGGAAGGAAAACCTTGACAGCTGGGTGGAGCAAAGATTGGAAGGAGGACAGACTAGCAGCTAGGAGTCCATGTTAGGAGTGAGATGACCAGACATGAGCTAGGGAATACAAGAAGCACTTACGAGGAGAGATCTTTAGCAGCGGGAAGAAGGTGTAAGAGGGGCAGACTTCTGGGGGAACAAATGAGTAGGGTTTTGTTTTGTTTTTTTAATTGTCAAGGGGCAGCTGGAGATTCAAATAGATGGAAATTCTGGTTCAGAAATATCTAAGCTGGGCTGGACGTGGTGGCTCACGCCTGTAATCCCAGCACTTTGGGAGGCCAAGGTGGGATCACTTGAGGCCAGGGGTTCGAGACCAGCCCGGCCAATGTAGTGAAACTCCATCTGTACTAAAAATACAAAAATTAGCCAGGTGTGTTGGTGGGCGCCTGTAGTCCCAGCTACTCGGGAGGCTGAAGCATGAAAACCGCCTGAACCTAGGAGGCAGAGGCTGCAGTGAGTTTAGATCAGGCGACTGCACTCCAGCCTGGGCAACAGAGCGAGACTCTGTCTCAGAAGAAAAGAAAGAAAGAAAAAAGAAATATCTAAGCTGGAGGTACAGATTACACAGTCATCTGTGCATTGTTGGATGCACATGAGCAAGGTAGCCCAAGGAGAACAAGTTGAAGGTAGGGGGAAAAGAAACAAAGATTTGTTGAGTACCTATTATATGCCAGGCACTGGCATTTTTACCTCATTCCTTAGGACAGCATGCCAGAACCACATTTCCTCTTCACTCCCCCTATTACGTAACCCTCCAGGAATACCACTCGACCTGGCACTGTGCACAAACCTCTTACTGTTCCTTTAGGCCCATCTGCCTAGAGAGCCCTTCTTTTACCCCATCTGCCTGGCATACTCTTCTTCATCCTTGAGAACTACACCCATATATATTCCTATTATATAGAGAGTCTCTATTGAGTGCCACCCCCACGCCCTGAATTCATCTGTCATACTTTTGCCAGAGTGGTCTTTTGACAATACGTGAACATGATACCAGCCCACAGAGAAGAGCCGGTCTGTGGCAGCCGTTCCCTTCCTCTCCGTTTGAGATGCCATATGCTTCTTTATGTTTTGTAATTTACTTGAAGACTGCAGGAGATTCGCCTGGAAGTTCTAAAAGAGCTGTTGAGGAAGCGTGAAGAGAATCAGAATGAAGTGAATATGAAGCACTTGAATGCACGGTGGTCTAAACTGCAGGAGGCAAAAGAGGCAAAAATGGCAACAATTCAGCGCACACATGTATCAAGTAATGGTGTAGTATGAACAATGAAGACAGTGGAAAAGTGGGCTTTGCTTTGGATCTTTGACCAAACCTGACTTAACTATGATATAATTCTGTTTTGGTCCTGGGAATCACATAGGTAAGGGCTGAGAGATGAGTTATTTCTTAAAGGTAGAAGAGTGGAGGAAATTCCCTTACTAAGAAAATCAAGTGATGGTGTCCTAACAGGTAATCAAGTTATTGAGATAATGTGTGTGTGTGTGTGTGTGTGTATGTGTATGTGTGTGTCTGTATGTATGTGTGGTGGGATAGGTGTTAGGTTCCCCATATTCATGGTCCACAGCCCTGGATAAAGAGCCCTGTTTCTTACCCTTTTTTCATTTTGCCCTTAAAGGTGACGTTTTAGACATCCTTTTTCCTAATCACCTTGCCACAAGAAATTTTAATACCACATATATAACATATGTATGTTTACGTACTATATGTATATCTATACTTTATACATTAAAAGAGGAAGTATATGGTTTATTATTTTTATTCAGTGCAAGATTAAGAATGACTGAATTAAAGATTCAAGTTAAATTTATATTTTAAAAATTTAAGGCCAAGAGAGGTAGCTCACGCCTGCAATTCCAGCACTTTGGGAGGCTGAGGTGGGAGGATTGCTTAAGGCTAGAAGTTCAAGACCAGCCTGAACAACATAGTGAGACCCCATCTCTACAAATTTTTTTAAAACTTAGCCAGATGTGGTGGTACACATCTGTAGTCATAGCTACTTGGAGCTGAGGTTCCCAGCTTAAGCCCAGGAGCTCAAGGCTACAGTGAGTTATGATTGTACCACTGCACTCCAGCCTGGGTGATGTAGACCTTGTCTCAAAATAAATAAATAAATGGTATCAATTACATGTGCAGACTATATATGCACTCATTCACAATATAATCACATTTTAAAAAATCATTCAAAATTTTTTTCTAACAAAAATAAAAAATCACAAAACAAATTATTGCTTACAATTATGTTTAGTGAACTTAAATTTTAACTTTTTCTTGATGTGAGAAAAGAGCACTTAACTGCCAGATATTTATTTAGATATGATCAACATTTTTTTCAGTACTTGGCATAACTAATGATAGATCTGACTTTTGTAGGCAAATAATAAAATTTAAATCATTTTTACTTAATTCTAAAACCCAAGTCACACCCAAAAGTGCTGAGGATCAAACATAAACAACATCCCCAAGACAGCAGTGGCACACAGGCCCCCTCTGGCAGCATGACGTCACGATCTTGTGATAAGATTTTTACCCCCGTTGAAAGTGCACAATGTAGAGCCACCAAAGGGGCTTGGGTCTGTGATGGGATCTGAGAGAAAAGGAGCACAGGAGGTGGTGAGCGTGACTCTTTAGATGAGTGTACTCCTCATGTGCACAGTTGAGCCTTTCCCTCTGACTGCCAAAAAACTGTAAGCTGGGACAGTCTTTGGTTTATTTTGGTGTTAACCAAGATGAACCTATAGTCTTTGCTTTTGATTATTCTTGTAAGGGAGAATAATTCCCTAGTTCCCCCACTGAACATGTATTTTCCAGTTGCTTTGAGTTTCATTCATTTAACAAACTTTTACTGAATACCTCTTCTTGGCCTAGAGTTTGAAATGCAATTATAAAATATTTTTGACGAGTACCGATTGAGGGCACTAGCTGATTCTGCTTCTGTGACTCCTGCCTGTCTCATGACAATCTGGGCCACACAGATGGCAGACCTCTGTTTTTAGTGTTACATTCTGGCTGTCGTGAGTCATCATGAAATTCATTCATTTCAATAGCTTCTCTGTGAATAACACTAGAATTGGCTTACTCTTCTGCATTTGTATAATTCAGAGCAATATTTTGGAGATAGTCATGGAGGTGTGTTTTATTTTAGCAATCAGAAAACTTGTAGGAAAGGGAAAGAACATAGAAGGGAAGTTGGAGAGAAGAAATATCATCAAGGATTATTCTGATTATGCATCACAAGTCTATGGACCTCTGTCTCGTCTTGGGTGTTTCCCAGACAATAACTCAGAGGACTTTGTAGTAAAAAACTACTATCTCAACACCTATGAAGGTAAGCAATTTACATAATTGGAAATCCGCTATAAGAGGGTTATCTCAGAAATATGAGCAAATATACAAAATGTAGAAATTTAGATTAAAAGCTAAGCAATAAAAATATCAGCAATAAACACTGATGAACAGGTTTAACATTATTAACGTGAGTTCATACAAACCAATAAAAACTGCTAAGACCCAAATAAATAAATAGACACACTATAGAACACACAAATAGACACACTATAGTCCTTGCTATAGAACAATTCAGCAAGGACTAAATTCAGTTAGCTACTAAATGTTAAAAAATGTTTAATGTCACTAATAATCAAAGTTATTTAACAATGAAATAGAGAAAACTTTTATACCAGGTTTTTGAAGCAAACAAGAAATATGTATAATGAAATCAACCCTTTATAAAGAAATGTCAAAAAACTAGTGGGCAAGAGGATGGGGAACCAGGGGACAAGTTCATGGAGAGGGCTATACCTCTTATGAAGTTCAAAAAAGGCTTATTTAGTTATTTAATTTCACTGACAAGTTAAAGTATCATGTGGCCAAGATCACGAGTTGCTGGTTACACTGCTGAACTTGTAGCTCTGGCTGGCCATCTCTGGAGCTAAATGTAATAAATTGGTGAACGTCTACTTTAGAAGGGTGGCACCACATATCATAGAATCATTAATTTTCTGTTGATTACTATTATTGAATTGCTACTTTTTTGTAGGGCAATAGTTTCACTTTAGAATGCATTTCTCATTTTACAGTCTAAGTCACTGAGAATATGAGTTAATTATATGGAAATGTGCTAATACATTTCAGGGACACTTCATTCTATTATATGAGATACACCCTCTCAACAATTCTAATGAAACTACTTGGCAAACAGCTACAAAAGTTAACAATATACCTTAAAAATAATAAACGTAAGCACTGGATACTAAAAAACATGTACTTCCTTCTCATAGGATTAGTCGAACTTGAGTCACGTCTCCCAGATTTTGTGACACAACCCCGAATCAGAGCTCCAAAACCTAAAGTCATTACCACCAAAGCTGGTTTTCTGAAGAGGGCAGCAAGGTTGGACTATGAGTTGGCAGAGGTTCATAAGGTATAATCATTATCTGGAGGACAAAATGCTTCTAATGTGATTTTTGCAGATAAATGCTACACTCCAAAAATTGCAGCAATGTCCAGTGGGTCAAACATAGACCTACATTCTCTGCTCTGCAGTTTTCTGAGATTGCCCATGCTCTGCTGAACCAATGTGTGGATTTCCCCTCATTTCACACTTCAGGAAACTTCTTGGAGATTATTTTCCCCATTTGCAGAAATCATATTACTTTCTGAAAGCGTTTTCAACTTGGATCTCTATATAAAATTTGACACTATGCTAAGGTGTAGCAAGTTTCTATTGTTGGTGTTAATAGCTGTAATAGGCCTGATTTTCTCCCTTTTGTGTTCATGTGATTAGGGCATATGAAGAAAAAGAGTTACGTTCAACTCCTTTCTCATCTAGTTAAAGCTCTAAAGGAAAATGTGTGATGGCCTTCCCCAGGATCCGCAGCATGTCATCCACCAGCTGGGCTTTCCCTTTTGGTAGCTGGACTGCAGGTGTACGGAATCTGTGGTTTATGCTGGTGGTACTTACTCTTTCCTGTGCATCAGAATCTCATGGAGGACTTGTTAAGACACATGCAGCTGGGCCCCATCCCCAAAGTTTATGATTGAGTAGGTCTGAGGTAGGGCTGGAGTATTTGCCTTTTTGATAAGTTTCCCGGTGATGCTGCTGCTGCTGGTCCAGGAATCACACTTCAAGGCCCACTGGTTTATGATACGCTTTAATCACTGACCCATTCATGTTTGTTCAGTTGATTTTAGTAGTTAATAAAGATTGATGGTAACCTATCCTCAAAACAGGACCTTAACAGTAATTTATGTATATCAAAGTGATTCTTTCTCACCTCATCCCCATTCCCCCATCTCCTTTTACCCATCCTGAATGCTGTGTTCATCATTCTCTCACTTTCTATTAAGATTTTTTATAGATTCTTTTTATTAAGTTATGGAAGTTCCTTTCTATTCTTAATTTACTAAAGCCTTTAATCATGTGTTTATGTTGAATTTTATCAAATGTTTATCTCTATCACACAATTTTTATACAGGTTATTTTTTAAATTATTGTAGCAACATTTATAATTGTTTACAAATGCTAATCTATCCTTGCATGCCTGGAAAGAACCTGCCTTGGTCAAAGCATACAGCTTATTTTCAATACCTTGTTGGATTTGGTTTACTCATATGTTGATTAGGATTTTGCTTCTACATTCATGAGTGAAATGGCCTTCTTGTTTTTCTTTCTCATTTTGACTATGTATGGGGTTGGTGTTATAATTATGCAGGTCTCCTGAAATTAACTGAGGAATATTCCTTCCTTTTTCTTTTTTGGGATGAGTTTAAATAAGATTGGGATGATCTGTTCCTTCAGTTTGGTAGACTATGCATATGAAATTATCTGGGACTAATGTTTTCTTCATAGGAAAAATTTTAACCACTATTTCAATTTCTTTACAACTTGTAGAACTCTTCTGAATTACTTTTGGTAAATTTTTTTTTAAATAAATTCCATTTCACCTACCTTTTCAATTTTTTTTGGCATATGATTACTGATAGTATTGTTTTATAATCTTTTAAATGTTTGTTTTATCTTATGTCTACTTTTTTCATTTACAATATTGTTTATTTATGCCTTAACTCTTTTCCTTAATCAGGTTTACTGAAGGCTTGCTTATTTTCTTAATATTTATGTTTCCAAACAATGAACTTTTGATTTTGTTGATTTCCTGTATTATATGTTTTTTTAATCATATTAATTTCTACTCCTATATTTATTCTATATTTCTTTCTACTTTCTTAGGGTTTGTTTCACAGGTCTTTTCTTAAATTGCACATGTAGCTCATCAGTTTCAGGCATTCATCTGTTTTATATAAGTATTTTAGGTTAAACATTTCCTTCAAAATGCTGACTTTTGTTACATTTCATTAGTTTTGATATGTAGTATTTGTCATTCTTAATATCTAATATCAAAAAAACCATTATAATTTTTTAATCTGTGAGTATTTAATAGTGTGTTTTAAAATTTCCAAATATGCAGGAATTTTAACTCATTTTCTCATTAACCTCTAACTCAATTGCGTTGTAATCAGAGGTCATAGTCTGTGTGGTACCTATCCTTTGAAATTTCATGAGGCTTGCTTTGTGGACCAGTGTATGATTATACATATAAAATAATAAAATACACCTTCAAATAACACAATGCCACTTCATGGGTAGAGCGGACACCTTAGAGCAGATTATTCCCAACTCCTTCTTCCCATCCCTGTGATGTTCCTGTCATTCATTTCACTCATCCAAATGCTATAATCAGATTATTATGCTATAATCATTTTACTTTTATTGCTTTAGTTAGCAGTTATCTTTTAGATCAATTAAAAATAAGAAAAACAATATAATTTATTTATTCCTTCTCTTCTGCTCTTCTTATACTTATATTGATCTAAGTTTTTGATCTATTCCATTTTTCACCTGCCTGCAGAACTTTTTTTTTTAAAAATCATTTCTTGCAGGGAAGGTCTGCTGGCCACGAATTCCTTCAGTCTTTGTTTGCCCGCTTTATTTTGGGGAGCGGGGGGGAATGTAATTCGCATACAATAAAATCACCCTTTTAAAATATATAATTCAGTAGTTTTTAGCATATTCACAAGTCTGTGCAACCATCACCACCACCTAATTCCAGAATATTTTCATCATCCCCAAAACAAACCCCAGGCCTAATAGTGCTCAATTCCAATTCCCGCTTCCCCTCAGCCCCTGGCAACCACTTTCCTTTTTTCTTTTTTGGCGGAGTCTCTCTCAGTCGCCCAGGCTGGAGTGCGGTGGCACGATCTTGGCTCACTGCCAGCTCTGCCTCCTGGGTTCACGCCATTCTCCTGCCTCAGCCTCCCAAGTAGCTGGGACTACAGGCACCCGCCACCAAACCCGGCTGATTTTTTTTGTATTTTTAGTAGAGACGGGGTTTCACCGTGTTAGCCAGAATGGTCTCGATCTACTGACATCGTGATCCACCCACCTTAGCCTCCCAAAGTGCTGGGATTACAGGCGTGAGCCACTGTGCCCGGCCTATTCTACTTTCTTTTTATGGATTTGCTGATTCTGGACATTTCATATACATGGAATCATGCAGTATATGGCCTTTTGCATCTGGCTTCTTTCACTTAGCATAGCATTTTTAAGGTTCATCCAGGTTTTAATACATCTCAGTACTTCATTCTTTTTTTATGATTATGTAACATTCCATTGTGTGGATATACCACATTTTATTTCTCTACTCATCATTTGATGATGAATCCACCAAGAATATAACCATGTTTAGTCAGTGGGTAACTTTTTTTTTTTTTTTTTTTTGAGATGGAGTTTCGCTCTTGTTGCCCAGCCTGGAGTGCACTGGCGCGATCTTAGCTCATTGCAACTTCTGCCTCCCAGGTTCAAGTGATTCTCCTGCCTCAGCCTCCCGAGTAGCTGGGATTACAGGCAGGCACCACTATGCCTGGCTAATTCTGTATTTTTAGTGGAGACAGGGTTTCTGTTGGTCAGGCTGGTTGGTTAACGTATTTTTAGGAATATCGTAGCACCTCTTGGGAGATACACACATTCTTGGTAGTGTTTCTCAAACTGACCTAGCATCACCATAGAGAATATTAATATTCTGATTAATATTTATATCTGTGACCTAGATCTGGTAATGAAGGAAAATATAGGGTACAATATACGTTATTCAGGTGATGGGTATGCTAAAAGCCTAGATTTCACCATTATGTAATATATTCATGTAAAAAACTGCACTTTTACCCCGTAAATTTATGCAAATTTTTGTTAAAAAAATAAGAGATTCTATTAATTGGCATTATTTCAGGCACTGTTGGATAAGAAGAACAAAGTTCTTGAAGCCAGGAAACCCCCTCGCTTCCTTCAGAGAAACCCAATACCTCAACCTCGGCTTCCAACTCCAACCTTGGAAATGACTTCCAATGTAAGTTGCAAACTTTTTAGTTGAAATGTTAAATTCAATATCGTTGTCAGCTTATTCTTAGGATAGTTTAGCTTAAAGCAAATCTAATTTAGCAGTGTTAGTTTCCCAAGCTCTAACTTAAATATTGTCTTTATTCTTATGTAGCAAACATCAGACACACACAAAAACAAACGAGATGAAATGAAATCTAAACCCAGTTCTTTTCAAAAATAAAAACACAATTTAAAAAATCTTTCCATGAAAAATCAGCATCAGAAGGTAGTGCTCATGTATATGAAATAGAAAAAGAAGATTGAGTGATGATCAGTTACCATAACTATCTTCCCATATGGAGAGATGGCTGATGACTGTTGGAGTCGAAGAGGAACGAAATGCCAGAGGTGTCATCAAGATAGGCTTGCTTCTGGGGTGGGAATGACTCAAAGGGTCTGCCCAGGGCCACATCTCACCAGACTCAATTTGAGCAAGGTAGCAGAGTTGGTTAGGATTTAGAGGACTGACTCAGACTAAACAAATCCACAGGAAACTGTTAGAGATGCCATGTTGCAAATTTATTACTTTACGGAGAGAACCATAACTGCCTACTAGATCAGGCTATTCCTGTTGGCCAGTCAGCACATTATTTCTCAATATAGGACAGTCCTCACAAGAAGCCAAATTGTATTCAGAAGGCTGGTGTGTTTCTTGGCTGAGGGCAGGTGTTGGTGGGAGACCACACTAACCCCTGTTACTGCCTCTGATGAGTGGCTCCTGCAGAGGGACCAGAAAGCTCCCACCAGCCGGCTGGGATGTGCTGCTGGGTAACATTCTCTTTTCTAGACTTTGCGCAGGCCTTTGGTTGACAGATTGTCTTTTTTTTTTTTTTTTTTTTTTTTTTTTGGAGACAGAATCTCGCTCTGTCACCTAGGCTGGAGTGCAGTGGTACAATCTTGACTCACTGCAGCCTCTGCCTCCTGGGTTCAAGCGATTCTCTTGCCTCAGCCTCATGAGTAGCTGGGACTACAGGTGTGTGTCATCACGCCCAGCTAATTTTTGTAGCTTTAGGAAAGATAGGGTGTTGCCACGTTGGCCAGACTGGTCTCAAACTCCTGACCTCAGGTGATCCACCTGCCCCAGCCTCCCGAAGTGCTAGGATCACAGACGTGAGCCACTGCACTCAGCCTGACACATTGTCTTTCATGTGTGTTAATGTCATCGATTAGACTGCTGTTTTCTTTTTACATTCAAAGGAACCTTAATTAGATTTCCAGACCTTGCTTTTTCTGCTTTGGACACACAGTTTTTAAGATGATTTTTATATATGGTTAACCTTGTCTCTTATATTCTGATTTTATCAGCATAGCTGAATTCTTGTGAGAAGTACTTTACTCTGACAATAGACTAGGTGTATTTTTGTCTACTGATGATCAAATGTGAAAAATCCTATTGCAAAAATGATGTTATCAGCAATACTTGTTGCTTCAAGAAAGATTTTGTTGGAAAGGAATATAAAGAAATGAAAGTGGCTTCATTTGTAGGGATAGCATGGCAGGGCGTGAATTTTTTGCTTGTAATATGGTTTGTTAATGATGAAAATAATGAATTTTAATGTAAGTAACATTAAAATAGTATATGTTCAATAAGGGCAGGGACCATGTTTTATTTCTCTTTAAATCTTTTCGGCATCTGGCACAGTCTGTTTTGCTTGAAATAAGTCTTCAAAAGAATATTTGATGCTTGGACTACTGCAGTTCTCAAGCTGCTTGGTTCTCCCTTTGTTCTTTTAGGAAGAAGAAGAAATAGAAATGGCTGTGATCTACCTTCAAAAGTTACTCCGGGGCAGAGTCATTCAGAACATGGTGTGTAGGTCCAACTGCTGGCCCTGCGTTTCTCTTTTGAGAATAATTTTTTTTAGAATGCATATGTGCTTGGTTCCTTGGAGTGAATTCCCTTTTGCACCCTGCTATCCTATTCAGCTAAACTCTTAAATTGACTACCCATTTCCTTCTGGTGTCCCATTTCCTTCTGGTGACATCGTTTGTCCAGGTGGGTGGCACAGTGTCAAGGAGAAAGGCAGGAAGGACCTACCTGCTATTTGCCATGGTTGTAACTAAGGCAGTGTGAAACTGACTTCTTCCTTGGAATTGTTAAATCCATACATTTTCTCACCTGAATTTTGGCTATTTAAGCATTATCAACTAGGTGGATTCCCTAATTTTTAACATAGTCATAATACAATTATTTGAGTTTGCGTATGTCTGGTGATACCTACATTATAAATGAAATAGCTAAATAATGAACTATGGTTTTGAACCCTTACTATATGCCCACACTATTCTTTGCACTACATGTATTGTCTCATTTTTTTTCCTATCCATAATCTCATTTTACAGGCAAGTAATATGAGTCTGAGGGAGATATAGTTATCTGCCAGCAAATTCCGCTCTGGTCTTCCTGACTGTAAAGCCTCAGCCAGATTATTTGTGTTGCTGGAGCAGGCACACTTCACGTAAAAAATGGACTGATATAAAGCCCCAGTTAATTTTTTTCCCCAGACAGCTATAACTCATAAGAGATTCAGATATGATGAGTAACTCAACTGGATGAATAACTTATGTTTAGCACTGTTCGTTACTCTCCTTTCAGTATTTTCCCAAGAGAAATGCCACAGTTAAATTCGGACAACAGATTATCACAAACCAGGGACAGATTTATTGGAAAAGGAAATATGGCCATGAAAAATGCCATCCTCAGGTTTATTATCGAAGGAGCACAGGAAATGAGGGGAAGGTTCTGGTTTCTTAATATGACCCTAGAGTTGTCATCTTGTCCTTGAGAGGTATTGTCAGAAACTAAGTACAGCTCACTGAAAACTATGCCCCTTCTCTGCCTGAGAAGCTGAAGGCACAGAAAAGAGGGCTGAACTCTAGCTCTGTGGGACACATCCGCTCTGTGGAACCCAAAAGGCAGGACAGAACCCACTGTTCACAAGTGTCTCACAAATCACTGCGTGTGACTCCTAGTGCTTGGCACAAAGGGATGGTAACTTATAGGTCTCTCTTTGATTTGATTTGATTTGATTTGATTTGATACAGATGTTTGAAGGGAAAGAAAAGCGACTGGAGTTGATCCAGGAGTTGCGCACCTGCCACGCACTACAAGAAGATGAAAAGCTGGTGAAAAAAGCCGAGAAGCAAGTGACCCTGGCCTTACAGCGGCAGAGGAACTTACATGAGCACAAGGTTTTCTTTTTTTTTTCTTGTTACTTTCTTGTTAAATTTTCTCCCTTGATTTTATCATGGCACAGCAACATTCTAATAAAAATTCATGAAATGGTGAAAAAGAAACAGCCCCACAATCCCATCACTCTGTGAGCTTTGTGTGTGTGTGTGTGTGTGTGTGTGTGTGTGTGATGGACTTTCACTCTATCGCCCAGGCTGAAGTGCAGTGACGCAGTCTTGGCTCACTGCAACCTCTGCTTCATGGGTTCAAGTGATTCTCCTGCCTCAGTCTCCCGAGCTGGGACTACAGGCATGCACCACCATGCCTGGCTAATTTTCATAGTCTTAGTAGAGACGGGGTTTCACCGTGTTGGCCAGGCTGGTCTCAAACTCCTGACTTCAGGTGATCCACCCGCTTCAGCCTCCCCAAGTGCTGGGATTACATGCCTGAGCCACTATGCCCAGCCATTCCTGTGCTATTTCAAAGATTGTTGTTAATGACTTCAAAGTTATGAAAAGATTAAAAAATACGAAGGTTTTCTACTTTCATGTTATTCAAGATCTTAACTCCTAACTTGTGTGAAAGGAAAGATATTGAAAAATTAACAGGTATCACGAGTGAATTTCTAGGAGATTCAATTTAATTAAACTCCAATATAATCTTTAATAAAAACTTGACATTTCCCTTCATGTCTGGGAAGACACACTTTACCTTGTCGATAAAATTGAAAGGAAAAAAAAAACATTCTCTATGGTCACTAACAAAAACGTCTTGCTAAATTCTCTTGCTTATTTGAGGGCTGTGGTCCATCAGTGACTGACCAAACAATTGACTTTCTTATGCCTCCGTTTTCCTCATAAGAACCTGGGATGGAGTCAATCGAGAGGTAATATTCCCAATAAAAATTAAATGCATTCTGAAAGTGAATTGACTGCCAAGAGTTTTGAGTAATCCGGTGCCTCTTCTAATAATCCCCACTCATAGTGGAATTTGTGTCCTTAAAGTTATGTTATTCTTTTCAAGGTGTCACTGGTTGAAAACCATTTGGCTGGACTGGAAGGAAGGGCACTGGCAGACATGTTTGACTTCCTGTCCAAAGAGCTGGTGAGACTGCAGGAGGAGAGGAGGATCCATGCCTTTGTCATGCTGGCCGAGCGCCAGCGGCGGATACGAGAGGCTGAAGAGAGTGGTCGGCGCCAGGTGGAAAAACAGCGCCTGCGGGAGGAGGACGAGATATTTAAGGAGGCAAGTAGGGGCAGCTGGGTGTATGGAAGCTGCCTAGAAGGAGCCAAGTCAAACCAAAGGATGCTCATAACATAAAATGGCATTTGGCTTTTGTTTATGCATTGGGTTCCTACTGTATGGCAGGCACTCTACAAAGGCATTGTGGGAAACTTTGGAGGGGAAAAAAACCCGGACACGATCCCTTATCTCCTAAAGCTTAGATAACACATAATACGCACCTGTGTATAGAATTAGAAAATGTATTGAGCTCCATGAAGGAAACAAATAGAGCCCAGAGACACATTTTAAGCCGGTTACTCCACTTGCTGTGTGGAGCACAGGCTGGAGGGAGGACAGAGGGGGGAACAAGGCGGCCAGGAAGTAGCTGTTGAAGTAGTGAAGGCCCGAGTGAGACACAGGAAGTCGAATATTATGTCCAGTGTCAGGCTTAAGCAACTGGAAGATGATGGTATTATTTCCTGAGGTAGGAAAGTTGAGAGAGGAATAAGCGTAGGGGCAGGAGAAGAATCAGGAAATCAATTTATATTTAGTTTGGGATATCTAAGCAGAGGTATTGTTTCAGTAGGTGGATCTACAAGATGGAATTTAGAAACGAGGTTTTGGCTGAAGATGTAAATTTGGGAGTTGGTGACCAGCTTGTAGCCTCCTACCAATCTTAACACACTTTTCTTCAAAAAGGGTTACTGAGATTTAGAAATTATTGGCAAATCAGGCCGGGCGCGGTGGCTCAAGCCTGTAATCCCAGTACTTTGGGAGGCCGAGACGGGTGGATCACGAGGTCAGGAGATGGAGACCATCCTGGCTAACATGGTGAAACCCCGTCTCTACTAAAAAAATACAAAAAAACTAGCCGGGCGACGTGGTGGGCGCCTGTAGTCCCAACTACTCGGGAGGCTGAGGCAGGAGAACGGCGTGAACCCGGGAGGCGGAGCTTGCAGTGAGCTGAGATCCGGCCACTGCACTCCAGCCTGGGCGACAGCGCAAGACTCTGTCTCAAAAAAAAAAAGAAATTATTGGCAAATCAGAACTTGCCATCTCTACCTAATATCACTAAGGAAGAACCATCTGGGGATGGGAAGAATAGCTGGGGGTGAGAATAAGAAGCAATGGAACCGAGGAGCTACTATACACAAAAGCAGAGAAAGGAAGAAGCTGGTAAAAAGCTTCTTAGGAAGACATCTTCTAAATGGGAATGATGGCAGAAAACATCAGCTCTGTCTAGCAAGGGCAAGAAAGGGTTAAGATAGCCCTTCTAGCCTGATTTAAGAATCACTTAGGTAAAAAATGTACCCACTGTGGATCCACAGATTCAAATATCATCCATCATTTTAATTCCCAACCTTCCTAATTAAAATATAATGACTATTTTCCATCCTATTTCCCCAACCTCCATTCAAACAGATTCTCTTGAAGAGAAATAAGCTTGCACATAAATTATAAAACAGAAATGTAATATTTAATAAATTTCCAAAATATAGCATATAGACAGAAACACAGATATAAAGTCATAGACTCATCTTTAAATACATATACAATTTTGCAGGCACATACATGAGGACATATTTATAAATATCTGGTGTGCACAATATTAGCAAGACATAGAGGAACACACATAGCCACACGTTTCCTTATTCATGTACATACACGCACAAATGTGTCCAGAAATTTACACATTTATAAAGATATACATAAACACACAGGTACATATATGGCTATGGATGGACCGTAGTAAACTTTCCACCTCTCTACTATTACATGACTGAGCTGTCTAATTGATCCATATAGATGCAACTTGCTTCCTGAATAAGAGGGTGGGCTCTATGAGAGCATGAATATTGTATATTCCGTTTGTGCCTTGCACAACACAGCATAGATCCCTGTACCTAATAGACCTTCAGCAGATATATTTTGGTTGATTAGTTGTTTGGTTGATACTGTATTCAACTGGCCATTGAGAGTCTCCCATAGAGAAGGATTGAAGGTTGATGTTTTACACATAGGTGTACAGTATCATATACTCAGAATTGTGCCAAAGTGCCAATCCAGAAACAGGTACTGAATTGTTACTGAGTCCCAGGCATTATCTCAGATACAAAGATATATTTAGACATGAAACAGAAAAGTGCCCTACCTCTAAGAAGCTGATAATCAGCATACATATACACGTAAAACTAAGTATGCCACAGTTGTTGCTTAATCTTTCTATGTGCATACACCTGTAAAACGGGAAAAACCAAACTACTTTGCTTATGGTTACATACTTAGGGAGCAAAAATATAGAGAAAACAAAGTGTTTACCATGAAAGTGGGAAGGTGCTGTAGTAAAGGAAGAAACCATGGTGGCCTTCTAAGATACTGGCAGTTACTATAGTACATGGGTTCTGACTTTACCCTAATTCATTACACTGTACATTTATGTGCTCTGTCCTTTTTATTTTGTTTTATTTTTCTAATCTCTGAGTTTGCTTCCAATGCACTTTTAAAATCTGTATCCTATTTCATGATATCAAGTAAGCTTTAAAAAGAAGCAGTCAAGGGCTGGTATGATAATTCAATAAATTCATTAGAGACCCAGGATCCTTCTAGCTTTCTGCTCTTCTCTTCCTAAGTCGTAGCCCTTCTGGCAATTTAAGATGATTGCTGGTGTTCCAGCATTATGTCCTCATGAAAGGAGAAATGAAGAGAGAAAAAAAGAAGCCAGGTCTTTCCCTTTAAGAATCCTTTCTTTGGTCAGAATGTGGTCATATGGCCAATCCAGCTCCTGTGGGTGCTAGGAAATGTAGTCTTTATTCTAGGCACCTGTTTGCCTAGCTGAAATCCAGGGGTTCTATTATGTAAGAGGAAGGAGGAAAAGGATACTGGAGAATACCTCCTTGTCTGTTCTTCTGTTAGGTAGTTTGACCAAATCACGTTGCTGGTAAGAACAAAGCCAGGATTTGAACCAGCATTATTGACTCTGAAGCCCATGATCCTTCAGCAATGCTGTCTTGCCCCCCCACCCAATAAGATCCATAATTCTGAAATGGGCTAAATGGGTGTGGGCTGCCCAGAATGAGTAGGCAGGTGGATGAGGAATAGACTGATGAGATGCTAAAGAAAATGAATGATGAGTGAAGGGACTGTTGACTTAATAAATGAAATATATGAGCTAAAAAAAGTTAACCCAATGTTTGTGTATTTTTCTTGTGTTGTTTACAACAGCATATCTGTTTTAGTGAGGGTATTATTGTATTTTGCAGGTAGTTAAAGTTCACCATAGTACTATAAGCTCCTACCTAGAAGACATAATACTGAATACTGAAGCGAATACTGCAGAAGAACAAGCCAGGGCAGAAATAGAGAAGATGGCTGAGAAAATCAATGACATTGCTTATGAAATGGAAAGCCGGTGTGTATCAAGAGAACAGATTGTAGAATGGACAGCCTATTTGCTGATACTCATATATATTTTTTCAAGAGCTTACAATTTCACCACCAAGGAGAAACAAATAACTCATACTTCAGGGTCCATTGTTTTATTAACATAACTCCTGAGAAGCCAATATGCGTGTACCTCTGTATGTATTCTCAGTTATGCTCTGCAATCTGGATTACTCTCATTACTTACTTTAAGAATACTCGGAAGCATAAAAACAATGTGAATACGTGTGTGCAACATTACTGGGACTTCATCCCAAGGTTTCTGGCTTCTATGTATAAGCTGTGTTTCCAACATTCTCTTCCTGGCAGGCAGGGTAACTGAAGGACAGGGTCAAATCCAAATTTTTTTTATGGAGTTAAACAAACTTGCCAGGAATGTGATATTTCAGATCACTTAATCAAGGAAAAGGTGATGTTGGGATTTGAATGGAGTTGCTTACACAGCAGGAAAGCATAAATCAGCAGCTCAAGTAAAAAAACCAAAGAAATAATTCAATTTGTTTTATATTTTTTAGCCGAACCTATCTTCAGTCAGAGGAGATTGTTGCTGAGTTGGTTTATAGTTTTCTGATCCCAGAGGTGCAAAAATACTTTGTCAAAGAAAAAGGTAAGCCAATGTAAATGCTTTACTTTAGGATTTTTAAAATATGTAACTTATTTTCAATATCCCAGAGATTTAAAATTAAACAGAGGGATGGGGAAATTTCTGAAGGAGGATCACTGAGTTTTCTTATTTCAGAGTTTGTCAGGTTCTCTTCATGCTACCTGATTCTAGAATATAATCAACTCTAATACAGATGGGACGTAGTTCTAATAAGAGTGACAATATCAAAATCCAAACCTTGTTTAAAAGGATGTTACCAAATTTTCAGAAGAGGTGTATTTTTTATTTTTATTTTTAAAGCATAAAACAGATAATGAGCATATAAAAGATTTTCACATTGTAGCAGCCTTATGGAGGCAGGACACGTGAACCGTGAATACTAAAAAGCAGGGGTGCAGGAAAGGTCTAAATCTACTCTGCTGCTCTGCCTGCACCCCAAATAGCTTGTTTCTGCTGGAATTCCATCCAAGTATAAATATCCTAATTTATCATTTGTCACTGGTGGCATGTTTTTAAAGATTGATGCTTTCAGTCAATAGAGAAAGAGAAAATAATATATTAAACAGAAAAGTAAGATTCTTCCATAGCTCTGAGACTGTTGATGGCAGGCTTGATCCTAGACAGAGGGGAGCAACCAGGAGAAGAACAATATTTAAGTGAAATGGCAGCTCAAAAGCATTGAAAATTATACAGGGGAATTCCAGACAGGTTTAAGCAGAAAAATGCTTAACATTTCAATTTGCTTGACCAGGGATAAAGAAATGGTGGAGTTCTAACACATTTGGAGAGGACAAAGAAATGCCTGATTTTTCCATTGCATGGTTGTAGTGTAATTTTTAAACCAGTACCCCCTAAGGATAAGCATTTAGTTTGTTTCCAGTTTGTTTTCCTGTTACTAACGGTGCTTCAGTCAATATATTTTACACATATCCCGGCATGCTTCTGAGAGTAAATTCCTAACAGTACAATTGCTGGGATATAAGGTATGTGTATTTTACATTTTGATAGATAGTACCAAATTTCCTACAAAAAGATTGTTCTCCCAATTTGATATTACCATATTGCCCCACAAAATGATCGTTGACTTGCATCAATAGCGTATGATAGTGCTTATACAAAAAAATTAATTTTCAGATCAAGTAATATATTTCTGCGTCACATTATGTTACAAAAGGACCTTATGTTTTCTAGGACCTTAAGAAAATATGCAACTCCTTTCCGCTTCTCCTGGGTTCAAAGTGAGGCCAGGCTGCTTCAAAGCCATTACACCCTTGGTTGAATTCCACCCTAGGATTGAAAGAGAGGAGGAAAACAGTGGGTTTAATAATTACTAGTTTGTGGTGAGGTGTGGTGGCTGAAGTCTGTAATCCCAGCACTTTGGGAGTCTGGGGTGGGAAGATCACCTGAATCCAGGAGTTAAGACCAGCCTGGGCAACATAGGGAGACCCAGTTGCTACAAAAAATATTTTAAAATTAGCTAGGTGTGGTGACATGCACCTGTAGTCCCAACTACTTGGGAGACTGAAGTGGGAGGATCACTTAAGCACGGGAGGTGGAGGCTGCAGTGAGCCGAGATTGTGCCACTGCATTCCAGCCTGAACAACAGAGTGAGATCCTGTCTGGAAAAAAAAAAAAAAAAAAAAAATTTACTACTTTGTGATCCCCTCTCTCACCTTGGGAGTCTGAGTTGAGGATCTGGAGGAAGACTTGAGTGAAAGGAATCCAGTGGCACTTATCTGCGGTCAAGTTGTGTGAGTCCCTAGCCTCTTCCCTTTATATTTTTGCCAAATCAAAAGAGCCATATGAACAGGGAGCACACTAGGACCTTTTTTTTCTCTTTTCAAATGAGAACCATATATATTATATATACACTCTTTACCCAAAATTAAGATAATATTACATACAGACGATTTTGAGATATATCACTTTTTAAAAAGCCAATGGATCAGAAAAACGTAAAGTGGATCAAAAAAAGGTAAATTATCTAATGTCTCTGTGTCCATGTTTCTTCTTCTGAGAATGAGGATATTAAAATACTATCTTTTAGGAGGATTAAATGAAGAATTACATGTCAACTGCTTAAAACAGTACCTGGTACAAAGTAAGGACAAATGCTAACTGCTAACATCATCATCATCACTACTCCTTTCCAAGGGCTTAGGTGCTTACCTGATAGTGAATATTCTTAGAATTTGGAGCTAGGACTACCTTCTAAAGCCATGAGCTCATAAACTCATCATCAATCAGTAAGTCCCCTCCACATTAAGAACTAAGGCTCAAAAAGAAGTATAAGACAAGGTCTTTATTTGTAAGTTATTTACACTCTAGGTATCAAACAAAATGTAACTCACATGAAATGCTTCAATGCTGAATAGGTTGGTACAAACTGAAGTGCGGTAAGTGGTAAATCTGGGCTGGCGTAGTCAGAGGAGACTTCCTGGAGGATGTTGGACATGAGCTTTCCAGGTTTTGGAGTACAGGCATTCCAGGTGAGGGAAACTGCTGAGGAGTGGAATGGAGGCAAGCCTGGTGGGAAGGAGTATGACTGGGCTGAACCAGAGAGTGGGAACAGAGGGAGCAGAAAGAAATTAGATTTGAGTTGGGTTTACCTTTAGTTTGCAAAATTATTTCTATCATGACTCTCTTGAAACATTTGGGAATGGTTTCGTTCAGACTTTCAGAGTGAAAATTTTTCTATTGCTTTGGCACAGTGAGGAACGCACAGCGGAAACATATTCTTGCAGCCCATCAGATCATCCACAGTTGCACAGAAAGCATGGTTCAAAAGAGATTAACTGAGGGACAGCAAGATGAGGCCTCAAATGCTGCCATGTTACTTGAGAAAGAAATTCAAAATGAGAACAACAGCTAAGGTGAGTTTGATTTTCCACCTGGAAAAAAAAGCGGAGAAAGGAAGAAAAGCAGCATTGTTCAGCTTTGTGCTGTGCTCTAACAATCATAATTGCTGTTTAAGAAATGGAAGATTGTTGTTTAAGAAATGGAGGACTTCTGTTTAAATTGGCACATTTCCTCTAGGTTATAGCATCTACTGTTGAGATTATTAGAAAATTAGAGTTTATATTACAGCAAATAGACTCTTGTGATACAAAAAATAGGACTCTAAATTATTTTTATGGGTTCTTGTAGTGTGTATGTACCTTGTCAAATGAAGCTACAGAATGTGTCAGTGTTATACATTAAAAAAAAACTTGTTCTTATGGAAGTAGACAAGGTATGCCCTAATGCATTGTGCTAGTTGTAAGCATGGCATGACACACACAGCCTGCCCAATTCTAGCTCAGACACCTTCTGCAGTGCCCACCAGGGGTTGGTCTTGGGCTCAACTAAAGGCTGTCATACTCACAAGACTAACATAGACCATATTTGGCATGAATGTACTTAGAAAAATATAAGACAGGAAACAGCTTCCAGCAAGGCAACATCAGACATTTCTCTTCCTGTAGGAGCCCTTGCCATAGCCATGCAGAAGAACACATAGCTATTTTCTTTAGTCCCTAGTTTATGGAGTGCAGATACAATACAAGGAAAAGAGGTAGGTGGGTGGGGGGGGGTACAGGAGCTGCCCTGGCGTAAAAGTTTCACACCCCAGGGGCCAGAATCTCTTGTAATAATTCCATAGGCATAGCTTCCAGGGTCCCCACCGTGGATTTGCCCGGCTATAAAAGTCAACATACTCACAGAAACTCAAAGCTATGGTTTTCTATTAGGTATTCATTCCTCCCAGTTCAGATGGAATTTGCCGATCAGGGGTCATTTTTAAGTAGTTCAAGTTGCTCAGTAACACAGTTGACACCTATCACCTTATCAGGTTACTAGGAGAATAGTGCTAGGGAGTCAATTAAAACTAAAATTCTCATGAGGAGGGGAATGGAGTGAACTTTTTGCCTATACTTTCTCCCTCAACCCTTTTGTGGTAGAGGCACATCTTCTGCTGTTTTGCCCTGAAGGTATGCCAACCATCAGGTTGGGGAAAGTACCAGGGCTAGGGAGAAATTTTAGTCTGGCACTCAGAAGTTTTGTGTATTGGCCAACTCTGCCACCAATTGTATAATCTTATACAAATAATTTCTCTGCTTCAGTCCTTGGTCCAATAGAATGGAATCTTAAGTCTCAATCAAAAGGAATCATGGAAGGAAGGTTGAGATGAGAGGGAAGGTAAAAAATACTGCAGAGAGAAAGCTAATAAGTGACTCTTAAATATCAAACTGTGGCTGTAAATTACAGCAGAAAAACTTTAGACTTTAATAGTAAAATAACCTCTGAAATAATTGAAAATATAAAACATCTATTACATGTTATGTTATATATTGTCTATAAAATGCAAATTCAAGGACCAAAGCATTTGCCTACCTTATTACTGTGACAAAAGCAAGCCTTAAGGTTGGGGTGGTCATTTTTCTGACGTGGAAATTTAATAAGATTAATAATTTACACAGTTTGCATTGAATGCATCTGCCTTTACTTCTGATTATGATACCTACTCCATGACATCCATAGTGACCTGTGAAATCAAGCCAGAGGAGAACAAAAATTATCTTCTATTTTATACTTAAAGTAAAATGTATTTCATTAAAGCCTATGTAAAGCGTATATGATAATTATAAAATCTACTTGCAAGAAAGTCTAGTTGTCAGGCTAATTACAGACACTCAATAAAGGTGATCAACCAATAAATTAAATGGATGGAACATGCAGCTTAGCTGTCCCCAAAGCATATCTTCCCTCTTCCTTCTTGCAGAGGGAAGCAGAGAAGGACAGATGTGAGATTATTCAATGATGGCTAGGGAAAGGGGCAGTAGGCATGGACCACTGATTTAAAATACGTATTTAAAAATATGTATTTTTAATTAGCTTGAACAGAGAGCTAATAAATAGTGAAGAATTTCTGGGCCAAGATCTAGGAGAAGATAGAAATTTAGAGGGTTGGGTCTGGCATTTGGAGCTACTTTTTTCCTGGGAGAATATGAAGATTCTAGAAAATGTGGCTGAAAGACTGAGCAGTATTTTTAAAAGCTTTGCAAAACCAGGGGGACAAAAAACTTGAGTCAAGGATGGGGCCCTGGTAAACCTTCTTCATTTGGGTAGGGACTCTAAAAGGCTATGCCCTAGTGGTAAGGGTTGACTGGAAGTAAACTATCCCTGGCGTATAATGTAGTTTAGCTTCTCATCATCTGAGTGATTTTAAAAATCTCAATCCCAGAAATTGAACTTAACGAGGTTCTTGGTTTCTATTGCCTCAAGGAACCTGCCAGAAATAAAACGTAAATTCTCTTTACAGGAAGTTAACATTGTTCTAGACCTCTATTTTCACAATTTCTAGAACACAATCAAGAATATTCAGGTACATGAGGAGACATGACAATCTGAACAAGCGGCAAAAACAACAGATGACAGAAACAGACATAAAAGGATCTAAAATATTGGAGTTGTTAGACCCAGACTTTATTTATTTTTTCCATAAGTTATTGGGGTACAGGTGGTATTTGGTTGCATGAGTAAGTTCTTCAGTGGTGATTTGTGATATTTTGGTGCACCCATCACCAGAGCAGTATACACTGCAACATATTTGTAGTCTTTTATCCCTCGTCCCCTTCCCACTCTTCCCCCCAAGTCTGCACAGTCCATTGTATCGTTCTTATGCCTTTGTGATTAGACACAGACTTTAAAATAACTATGTTTACTACTGTGGACTTCTATCCTCCAGAACGATGAGAAAATACATTTCTGTTGTTTAAGCCGTCCAGTCTATGTTGTTTTGTCATGGCAGCCCCAGCTGACTAAGACAGATTTTGGTACCAGGAGTCGGGTACTACTGTAACAACTACCTAAACATGTGGGAGTGGACTTGCCACTGGTTATGGGTAGAAGCTGGAAGAGTTTTGAGGTATATACTATATATATATGGACATCAAGGGTGATTCTGGTGAGTTCTCAGATGGAAATATGGAATATGTTATTAGAAACTAGAGGAAAGATGACCCTTATTATAAAATGGCAAAGACCTTAACTGAACTGTGCTGTAGTGTTTAATGGAAGGATGAAGTTGCAAGCAATGAAATTAGATATTTAGCTGAGGATATTTCTAAGCAAAGTGTTGAAGGAGCAACTTGGTTCCTCCTGACTGCTTATCGTAAAATGCAAATGGCAAGAGATTAATTGAAGAAGCAATTGTTAATCAAAAAGAAATCAGAATGTGAAGATTTGGAAAATTCTTAGCCTGTTCATATTGGAAAAAAAGAGAAAGCTCTTTCTGATGGGAATGCTAAGGGTCGGTTAACAGACATTTGATAAGTGTATGGGATTATATGAGCAGAAACATTGCAGGATGAAATTAAGGAAGCCTATTGATTGGACTTCTTGAATTAGACAGGATGGGATGATAGAACTATTCAGCTGCAAACGTGCACTATTCTTCAAGAAGAAGGAAAAATGATTCCACAGGAGATCCAGAGGTCATCAGGGCCATTGTCCCAGTTTCAACAGGCCAGGTGGCTTTCACCATGAGCTTTGGAGGAAGGATCACCCGGTGGACCCCAGCTCATCTGAGCTATGGGGTGGGACCCTGGGTCAGCAGAGCTACAGGGAGCAGACACTTACCTAGAGTCATGGGGATGGGGCACTGTAGAGTCAAAGGGGCAGAGCCATGGGAATGATGCTGCCACCCCAGTGGGCTTAGAAAGCAAGACACTAAGCCAAAGAAGACTATACTCAAGAATTAAGATCCAGTGGAATTTGCTTTGCCAGGTTGTGGACTTGCTTAGGATCCATCACCCATTTCTTTCTTCTAATTTTTCCCTTTTGGAAGGAAATATGTCCCCTATGCCTCTCCCACCATAGTATTTTAGATGCACATAGTGTGGCTGGTTTCACAGGCTCATAGGTGGAGAATAATTTTGCCTCAGGACAAGTCATATCTTGAGTCTCACCCGTACTTCATTTGGATAATATTTATGAGAATTTGAACTGTAGACTTTAGAGTTGATGTGGGAATGAGTTAAGATTTTTGGTATTGTTGGTGTAGAATGAATGGTGAGGAACATGAATTCTACCTGGGGTAGAATGCTATGATTGAAATGTGTCCCTGAAAGTGCATATGTTGAAGCTATAACCCCCAATGTGGTATTTGGAGACAGGACCTTTGGAAGAGAATTAGGGTTAGATAAGGTAATGAGGGCAGAACCCTCATGATGGGGTTATTGCTTTTACGAGAAGAGACATCACAGTGCTTCTCCTCTCCTTCTTCCTCTCTCCCTCTGCCATTCTCCCTCTCTCTCTCTCTTCCTTTCTCCCTCTCTTCCTCCACTTTCAATGTGAAGACACAGTGAGAAGGTGGCCATCTAGATGCCAGAAAGAGAACTTTCAACCAAAACTAACCATGCTGGCACCTTGATCTTGGACTTGTACCCTCTAGAACTGTGAGAAAAGAAATTTCTGCTGTTTAAGCTATTCAATCTATGGTATTTTGTTATGACAGCCTGAGCTAAGACACTTACTGTGTTCAAAGGGTAAATGCCAATATTGAAAATTTCAAGAGAACTGGACATAATAAAAATGATATAGCATATTTGAAGAAAATAGAAATTCCAGAATTTAAAAATACAGTAGCAAAAATGAGAAACTCAGTGAATCCTTCCTCAGAGATATTTAGAAAGAAGCATGGAAAGACAAAAGGATAGGAATTTATAGAAGAGAGAGAAGGATAGATTTAGAATAACTTAATGATTTAGAAAAGGAGAAAAAGTGAGTAGGTATGGACCGCTGATTGAATAAATTTGACTACTAAAGGAAGGAATAATATGTTGGGAGATCATATGGAATATGAATTTTCCAAAAATAATAAAAGAATTGTTTTCAAGAAGACTTCTTAACCCTAAGCAGAATAAATAAAAAGAAAACCATACCTAGATACATCTTAGAATACTAATACTGCTGAAAGCCAAAAAGAAAAAAACCTTTAAAAGCATTCAGAGAAAAGTGATAAATTACCTTCAGAAGAGCAACAATTAAGCTGACAGTTGACTTCTCATCAGAAACAATGAAAGCCAAAAAGATGGAATGATATGTTCAATATATCAAAATAGCAAAATAAAGTAGGATTCTATGCAAATGTATTCTTCATGCAAACATATTCTTCAAGAATGGCAATGAAAGACATTTTCAGACAAATGAAACTAATAAAATTTATCACTAGGAGATCTGCAACACAAGAAATTATTAAAGCGTGCTTTTTAAGCAGAAGAAAAATTATCCCAGGTGGAAGGTTGGAAATAAATTTAAGGACAGGTATGTGGATTGGCTTATTGATTGCATAAAACAATAATTACAAGAAACAGCAGTAATAGGAGCAATGCAGTTATAAAACAAAAGAGTAATATATAAGTCAGAAGAGGGCTAAATAGATTAAATTGTTCTAAGACACTTGCATTGTCTAGGAGGAAGATAAAAGTATAAGTTGACATTGATAACTCAATGATCCGTGATAACTCAAGGATGCATTTTGTAACCTCTAGGGTAACTCTGAAGGGATAGTAAGGAGATATATGACGTCTAAACTAACAGAAGAAAATGGGATTAAGTTTTCAAAACACTCAATACAAAAAGCAGATAGAAAGGAGAAAAAAGGAAACAGAACCAATAGAAAGCACTGAATAAAATGGCAGATGTAAACCAAAATTTGTCATTGAGTACATTAAATGTGAATGGACAAAATATTCCAAGTAAAGTCAGAATTTACCAGACTGAATAAAAATCATACTAAATTATATGCTGCTTGCAAGAAGCCTATATAAAATCTAAATATACAAAATGGTTGCAAGTTAAAACATTGAAAAAGATACCGTAAAAACACCACCCATAGAAAAGCAGATATAGCAATATTCATATCAAAGAAAACTTTAAGGCACAAAGTATTAGAGAAAAAGAAGGACATGCCATAAAAATAAAGGTCTAATTTATTGGGAAGATATAATGTCACAATTTAAATATACTTAATAGCACGGCCTTTACCCTAAATATAGCAAAATTTAACAGAACTGCCTGTAGAAATAGACAAATCCACAATAATTCTGGGAAATTTTAATCTTTATCAGGAACTAACAAGCGAGCAGAGAGAAAAAACATTTAAAAATGTAATATTTGGCTGGGTGCAGTGGCTCACGTCTGTAATCCCAGCAAATTTGGGAGGCCAAGGCAGGTGTATCAGTTCAGCTCAGGAGTTTGCAACTAGCCTGGTCAACATGGTGAAACCTTGTCTCTACAAAAAATACAAAAAAAATTAGCCAGGTATGGTGGTGTGCGCCTGTAGTCCCAGCTACTTGGGAAACTGAGGCAGGAGGATTGCTTGAGCCCAGGAGGCAGAGGTTGCAGTGAACTGAGATCATGCCACTGCACCCCAGCCTGAGTGACAGAGCAAGACCTTGTCTCAATAATAATAATAAAATTAAAATGGAATATTTTAGATACATAATTTTTAAAAACTTGGCCTACTGGACATTTGTAGAATATTATGCCCAACAACTACAGATGCATATTCTTGCCAAGGGCAGAGGGACATTACCAAGGGAAAGAGAAGCCAGGGGAGCTGTGTGGGCTGGCATGATGGATTAGGGTGCAGAGGAGCCCCTAGGGTGAGGCCAAATTTTCCCATATAATGTTAGCTTTAGGTTTTAGGTAGATACCCTTTTTCTGGTTGAGAAATGTTTGAATCCATCATGTTATTTAACCAGTTATGTCAGTAATAAAATTCACTCAGTTCCATGGACCTAACCATTGACACTTCTATCATTTTTTGTTTTTTGTGGGTTTTTGTGTATGTGTGTTGTTTGGTTGGTTGGTCGGTTGGTTGGTTGGTTGGTTGGTTGGTTGGTTGGTTGGTTGGTTAGTTTTTGGTCAGAAAGAGAAGCTGAATGTTCTGGCTTGCACCATCACTCTGACATTCAGTGATTCAGAGTGATAAAGTTTCAGTGTGATTTTTTCCAGCTCAGGGCCAAGACTGAGATTTTTGTAAGTAAGAGCACCATCCTCAGCTACTGTCGCAGAACACTGACTGGCTTTGGAAATTGGCTGTTGCTGCAGACTCGGTAATATTTTTTAATGAATCTGTCCTAATGTTGCAAGGCAAGCAGAACTCACATGCAGAGCTTATGCTATGGTGAAGTCCCTTCACTGGCAACTAACATTATTTGAATCCCAAATAATATACTTCCTATGTTATGAAAAGTTAAAACAAGAAGGAAGATCTTCATTCCTACATGTATTTGCATTGGATATATTTTCTGAGCCTAAACTACTTTTCTAGTAGCAATTTTGGACTTTGAAACAAGTGCAAAGGAAATGTCAAAATCTATTTATCTGCAATGGAAGCAAGTCCATTTTACCTTCAACTGGAAGTAATCTGTATTGTAATGACGTGCTAAAAAGAAAATATCAAGAGAAGAATCTAATAGAATTCTATAAATGCCTTCCAAGCAATACATATGGATATTTATATAAAAGTATATAATTGTGGATGGATACCAGTATTGGCCATACCGTTCTGAATGAAAAGACATTTTCAAAGATGACATAGGGATGAGATAAGATAGGGGAAAATCTCATTTTCAAAGACGAAATGAGAAAGAGGAAAATCTAATTACACATCGCTATTAATAAATGAACATTTGCAATCAATTTCAATGACTTGAACCCAAATTAAGCAAAATGTTATTCCCCCAAATAAGAATTCCATTCTTTTCATTAAGATAACTATATCACAAAAAGCTATAGTCAATTATTAGTAGTGTATTTTATCAAAAATGTTATGAAAATTTGTTTTCTCTTTTGTTAAATGAGTATCATTGATTTTGTCATTTGACTCACAAAACCTAAAATATTTACTATTAAGCCCTTTTCAGAATTCCTTACTCTACAGTAATTACAATGAAGTAGAACTAAATATAACATATGGAAGAATCTCACAAATATAATAAGCACCATAATAAGCCAAATCCAAAAATAATCCACAGTATGAGTTTATTTATATAAAGTTCAAAACCAACAGCATTAAACTATAGTGTTTAGGAATGCATACTTAGAAAGTTAAGGTATAACGAAAAGTAAGAAAGTGACTACTGTAAAAATAAAATCAGAATAGTGATTACTTTTAGGAGGTAAAGAGAGGATTGTGATTGGGAAGGGGTAAATGGGAGCTTATGGAATACTATTTCCTGACCTGGGTGATATTTACACAGATGAGTACTGTACATTAATTCATTAGGCTGTACATTGCTTTTAGGTACTTTCCTATATGTGTCATATTCCACAGTTGAAAGTTAGTAATACAAAAACATATGAAAGTATAAAACTCATTGGTAAAAGTAAGTACATGGTCAAATTCAGAATATTCTAATACTGTAATGATGGCGTGTAAATCACTTTTATCTTTAGTATGAAGGTTAAAAGACAAAACTATTAAAAATAATACCTACAATAATTTGTTAAGGGATATACAACATAAAAATATGTAACTTGTGAAATTGAAAACACAGATGTTGAGGAGGGTGGTTAAAAAGTGTAGAGTTCTTGCATGCAATCAAATTTAAGTTGTTACCAGTTTAAAATAGCCTATTGTAACTATAAGGTGTTTTATATATTTCTCATGGTGAGTACAAAGCAAAAAACGTATATTAAATACACAAAAGGTGAAGAGCAAGAAATCAAAGCATAGTACTAGAGAAAGTCACCTAATTACAAAGGAATACAGCAAGAGAGGAAGAAAAGAACAAGGACCTACAGAACAACCATAAAACAATGAACCAAATGATAGTAGTAAGTCTTTATCAATAATTACCTTGAATGTAATTAGATTAAATTCTCCAATGCAAAGACATAGAGTGGCTGAGTGGATAAAAACAAACAAATGAGACCTATGTCCAGCCTACAAGAGACTCACTTCACAGTTTAAGGACTCACATAGACTGAAAGTGAAAGGATGAAAAAAGATACTCAATGCAAATAGAAACCAAAATAGAACAAGTGTAGTTAAACTTACATCAGATAAAATAGATTTTAAGTAAAAAGCTATAAAATGAGACCAAAAAGGTCATTATGTGATAATAAAGGGGTCAATTCATCAAGAGGCTTTAACAATTATAAATATATGTGCACTCAACGTTGGAGCACCTAAATATATAAAGCAAATATTAATAGATATGAAGGGAGAGTTAGACTGTAATACAGTAATAGTGGGGACCTCCAGTATCCCACTTTCAGCAATGAACAGAACATCTAGACAAAAAATCAAGAGAGAAATATCAGACTTATGCTACACCTTAGACCAAATGGACCTAACAGACATATATAGAATATTCCATCCACCAGCAGCAGAATACACATTCTCCTCAAATACACACAGAACATTCTCCAAGACTGATGACTGATAAACAAGCCTAACAAACTTAAGAAGATTGAAATTATAGCCAGTATGGTTTTTCCAACCACAGTGGTATATAAAATAGAAATTAGTAACAGGAGGGATTTCAGAAAATTCACAATTACATGGAAATTAAACAACATGGTCCTGAACAACAAGAAGTCAAAGAAGAATTGAAAAGGGAAATTAAAAAAAAATACCGTGAGGCAAATGAAAATGGAAACACAAGACATAGTTATGGGATGCAACAAAAGCAGTTCTAAGATGGAAATTTATAGCAATATGTGCTTGCATCAAAAAAGAAGAAAGATCTCAAGTAAACAACGTAATATTACACCTCAAAGAACTAAAAAAAGAACAAACTAAGCCCAAAATTAGTAGAAGGAAAGAAATAATAAAGATTAGACCCGAAATAAGTGAAGTAGAGACTAGAAAAATAATAGAACAGATCAACAGAACTAAAAGTCGGTATTTTGAAAAAATAAAATTGACAAACCTTTAACTAGACTACTTAAGGACAGAGAGGGAAGACTCAAGGAAAATCAGAAGTAAAAGAGGAGACATTACAACTGATACCACAGAAATGCAAAAGATAAAAGACTACTATAAACAACTACATACCAACAATTTGGACAATCTAGAAGAAATGGATAAATGTCTAGACACATGCAACCTATCAAGACTGAACCGTGAAGAAAATAGAAAATCAGAATAGACCATTAACAAGTAAGGGCATTGAATCAGTAATGAAAAGACCCTCATCAAAGAAAATCCCAGGCAGGACCCAATGGCTTCACTGCTGAATCCTACCAAACATTTAAATTGCAAAGTCTTCCAAAAAAATTGAAAAGGAGGGAATACTTCCAAACTCATTTTACAAGGTTAGCATTACTCTTATTTCAAAACTAGACAAGGATACTACGAGAAAGAAAAATTATAGGCCAATATCCCTGATTAACATAGATGCAAAAATTCTCAAAAAAAAAAGTAACAAACTAAATTCAACAAATTAAAAGGATGTTTCACCATGATCAAGTGGGATTTATCCTAGAGATGAAAGAATGGCTCAACATACACAAATCTATAAATGTGATATACCATATTAACAGAATGAAGGACAAAAATCACATGATCATATCAATAGATTCAGAAAAAAATTTGACAAATTCAATACTCTTTCATGACAAAAAAAAAAAAAAAACTCTTAACAGATTTGTTATAGAACAAATGTACCTCAACATAGTAAAATCCATATATGACAAACTCACAACTAACATCATTCTCAACAGTAAAAAGTTGAAGCCTTTTCCTCTAAGATCAGAAACAGACAAGGATGCTCCACTCTTGCTACTTCTATTCAACATAGTACTGGAAATTTCAGCCAGCACAGTTGGGCAAGAGAAAGAAATAAAAGGCACCTGCATTGGAAAGGAAGAAGTTAAATTGTTTTTCTTTGCAGGTGACATGGTCTTATATATAGAAAACCCTAATGACTCCAACAAAAAAAACTAATAGAAATGATAAAGGAATTAGGTTACAGGTACAAAATCAACATACAAAAATCAGTAGCATTTCTATACATTAACAACAAGCTATACAAAAAAGAAATCAAGAAAACAATCCCATTTATAATAGCTACAAGGAAAAAAATAAAATACTTCGGAGTAAATTGAATCAAGGAGACCTGTACATTGAAAACTATCAAACATTGATGAAAGAAACTGAAGAAGACACAATTAAATAAAAGGATATCCTGTGTTCATGAATTGAAAGAATTAATATTGTTTAAATATCCATGCTACTTAATGCAATCTACAGATTCAATGCAATCTACAGATTCACTGCAATCTCTATCAAAATTCCAATGACATTTTTCACAGAAATAGAAAAGGCAATCCTAAAATTCATATGGAACCATAAAAGACCCCAAGTAGCTAAAATAATTTTGAAGCAAAAAGAACAAAGCCATCACACTAACTGACTTAAAAATCTACTGCAAAGCTATGCTAATCAAAACAGCATGGTACTACACACAAAGACCAATGGAACATAATAGAGAGCCCAGAAATACACCCACGGATTTGTGGTTAATTGATTTTTGACAAAGGTGCCAAGAACACACAATGGGAAAAGGACAGTTTTTTCAATAAGTGATGCTGAAAAAACTGGATATCTACATACAGAAGAATGAAATTAGAACCTTTTCTCCACACCGTTTTCAAAACCCAACTCAAAATGGATTAAACACTTAAACATAAGTCCTCATACTGTAAAACTGCGAGAAGAAAACATAAGGGAAAAACTCCTAACATTGGTCTGGATGATTATCTTTTGGATATGACTCAAAAGCACAGGCAACAAAAGTGAAAACAGACAAAAGGATTACATCAAACTAAAAAGTTTCAGCAAAACAACAATAAACAGAGTGAAGAGACATCCTGCTAAATGGGAGAAAATATTTGCAAACTGTACATCTGGTAATATTCAAAATATATGAGGAACTCAAACAACTCAATAGCAAGAAAATAAATAACCCAATTAAAAAAGGGCAAAGGACTGAATATACATTTCTCAAAAGAAGACACATATGAATGGCCAACAGATACATGAAAAAAATGCCCAATGTTATAATCATTCAAGAAATGCAAACGAAAACCACAATGTGATATCACCTCATACTGTTAGAATGGCTATTATCAAAAAGACAAAAAATAAGTGTTGAGGAGGATGTGAAGAAAAGAGAACCCTTGCATGTTGTTGGTGGGAATGTAAATTAGTACAGCCATTGTGGAAAACATCACGGAGGTCTTCAAAAAATAAAAAATAGAACCACCATATGATCCAGCAATTCCACAACTGGGTATCTATCCAAAGGAAATGAAGTCAGTGTGTGAAAGAGATATCTGCACTCCCATGTTCACTGCAGCATTAATCACAATAGCCAAGATTTGAAATCAACCTGTGTCCATCAACAGATGATGGTATACACACAATTGAATACTATTCAGCCTTAAAAAAAAAAGAAGGAAATCCTGTCATTTGCAGCAACATGTCTGAACCTGGAGGGCATTATGCTAAGTGAAATAAGCCAGGCACAGAAATACCAGCATAATGCCATGAACCAGGCATAATGCATCCACACACATACACATATGCTATCACTTACATGTAGAATAGAAAAAAGTTGAACTCATAGAAGTAAAGGGTAGAATGTTGGTTGCCAGAAGCTAGTGTGGTAGGGAGATGTTGGTCAAAGGATATAAATTTCCATTAGGAAGAATAAGTTCAAAGGATGCATTGTACAACTGTGGTGACTATATTTAATAACAATGTATTATATTTTGAAAATAGCAAAGAGAGATTTTAAGCACTCTTTCCCAAAAAAATGAAAAGTATATGAAGTAGTACATATGTTAATTAGCTCGACTGAGCCATTCTACAATGTGTACGTATTTCAAACCATCATGCTGTACCTGACAAATATATATAATCTTTCTTTGTCAGTTAAAAGTAAATAAATGAAATAGTAAAGGATGTTGGCAGTAAGTCAAAGTAAAATGGAAAGAGAATCAGAAACAGTACTTATGTCCTCCAATGTCTACATATTAACTTTTCCCAAACAAAAGTTCCATGGATAACTGCTCTTCAGGACATTCATAAGCAGGCCTGCTCCTGGTATTTGCAAGACCCAGGTCAAGAGGATGAATTGAAGCTTCATATCATATGAAAATATATAAAGTTGTAAATTAGGCTAACATACTGTTAGATAAAATTTATTCTACCCACCTACTTTCACAAACATGTCTTTGAGATGATAACATTGAAAAATGGGTAAGCAGCTATGGGTTTTATGTAATTGAAAGATGGCAAGAACCAAAGATGATAAACTTAGTTATTATTGTACATGTCTGACTCTTCTGTTTATGTTCCAGTAGTATTTGGACAAGTAATGAAATAAAGGCATACATAGTTTTTTAAAAGTTAGAAATACATATGTATATATACAAACAAATATATATATGTATATACATTATGCCTGCAATATACAGAGAATATTTCTGGAAAGGTCAATAACAAATTGGTAGGTAGCTGTTGTCAGGCATGGAAACTGGGGACTGGAGTTCACACTTGGGGAAAAGAGATTTATCTTCCTCATGTTGACATTCTTTTGTATTTTTATTTTTTTTAGGATGTATGTATATTATTTTCAATTACAACCTAGTTAATGTACATATTTTTTTAAGTGCTAGAATTTGGAAACTGACACACTGTGAAGTAAGAAACATCTGGATCCCTAAGGCTTATAAATGGCAGAGCTGGGATATGTGTGGGGCTGTCGGAGTTCAAAGCTAGGGCTCAGACACACTGTATCACAGTAATTTTTTGCATGTATTGATCTGATAATGAATGTTTCTAAAAGATGACATAATCATAAACATTTGTTTGGCTCTTTTTTACAGATTGTGATTAAAAAAATAAAAAGAAGCAGTGCGAATCATCATAAAGAATTCCAATGGTCTGCACTTCTCCCAAAGTGTGCACTGCTCATAAACTTGCCAATGTATGTTTCGTGAGAAAGGAGATTTGTTTTCCTTAAACACCCAATAATTTATAATGGTTTTCAGTAATAATAATCAAATGAAAAATCTTCATTCTCTTCAGTGTCTTCTAGACGCCCTACTTAAAAAGAACATTTTCTTATGTCTCATTTCAATATTTTGTTAACTATGAGGATGTGCTGGTTTGTTGAATCAAACAAAAGGAAATGTTGTGGAATATTTTTCCAAGTAGTTTTGGTTCACTATTCGCAGGACATTGGCATTATCTACTAAGGCTGAAAATGTGCATATTCCATGACTCAGGATTTTATCTCCCAGATATATATTCAACAGAAATGCATGAGTATGCGCACCAACAGGCATGACAAAAATATTTATAGTAGTGGTATTCACAATAGTCCCAAACTGGAAACCCAAGTGTCCATCTTCATTGGAACAGAAAACTATGCTTTGGTCTACTTCTACAGTGGCACATCAACCCACTTCTGAGCTTTAGATCTATGCAGTATGTTCATGCAACAGCCATAGAGATGGTGCTGTTGAAAGGCAATCTGCCCATCCTGTGTATTGACAAGCATCAGGATTCCATGAGGATTCTTTCTCAAAGACTGGCAAATAGGAAAAAACAGTAAATGAGCAAAAACATCAACATGGAGCTCAAGTAAAGAATTTATAAAGGAAAGTGTGTGCTACTCTGAAAACAATAAAAGCTTATGTTAGAAAATATCTTACTGTAAGGAACAAGTAAAATTTCAGAAACATTTGCTGGGTGTTTTTAATAGGAGTCAAAAAGAAAGGGTCTTTTCAGAAACTGAAGTAGGGAATAATAAGAACAGACAAGGTCAAAAAATAGACAGATGCGGGCTGAAAAGGAAAGAAAATGGGCTAAGATGGGAAAAATGTAAAAAGATTTAAAATCCAGCAACAAAATCTGCACATTCATTTGGATGCAGTGAAAAGGGCAGAAATATCACAGCAGAGAATAAAACTGGTAATGTTGGCGAGACATTTATTAAGTGCTCCAACATGAGATGGGAAGGAATGGGCAAAGTGATTAAAATGACAGCAGTTAGCTGTAGATGACCTATCCCACAGCAATCGGAGTTCTTGAAGAAGAAACCAGAACAAATAAGATAGAAACAATAATCAGAGTTTAATAATTAATTTTCTGAGTTTTTTTTTTAAACTAAGTATACAAACTTGAAAGGGTTCACCTTGCCCTAGCAAAACTAGGATTGGGGCACCTTTTTTTCCCCTGAGGATCACTGACAAAAAAACACTGCACCAATAAGGAAGCAACTAAATTTTGTTTTGTTCTTTAAAAAATGCTAACCTGAACTAGGTAAAGTTATATCATTCGCTTTTGAAATAAAACATCAGGAACACAAAATGAGAAGTGAGTTAGGTTGGGCTGATGGGATAGAAGGTAGGAGGCGAATGCTATACAGCTGGGAACAGCAGACTTTCTGTAAAGGACCAAATGGTAACTACATTAGTGTTTGCGGGTCAGATGGTCTCCATCATAACTGTGTACTCAACTCTGCTATTGTAGGGTAAGAGCAGCACTAGGTGACACAGAAATGAATGAGCATGACTGTGTTCCAGTAAAATTTTATTTTAATTAAAATCAATTCATGTTTGAAAAAGGATTTAAAATAGCTTCTGATAAAGGACATACGTAATGAAACTTAAAGTATGATATTTTCTTTAAAAGTCTTTATCCTTATGTAGACTTCTAAAACTATGTTTTGTGTTTAGACTGTCAAGGAAAATACAAGTTTTTATACAATTCTCATTGACTAATTGAAGTTTACCAGGAGAAGAAAACTTTTTCCTGGTACTGGCAATCTTTTACTTATAATGGCTTGAGTTAAAAAGCTCCAACTTCTCTAATTTTTGCTTTTGAAAATAAAACACCTATAGTGACAATAAAAACACACACTTAAAGCCATGTGGTCATAGTGACTGGAGCCATGTAGTGAATTGGGGCCAGACTAGTACGATCAATAGCAATGCACAATCACAACGAACTGTCTGAGACAGAAAACTTTTTGCATGGATGCATAATCAGATATAGTGAATCATTGTAAAGAGAGGCAGTGCTTTAGCTGGAGGCAAGGTAAAATCCAAAAGGAAAGTATGCAGTGTGGGTAAAGGATCTCTTTAGGATGAGAAACTGTTAGCACAAAATTGTTGGGAATTCTAAGTTCCTGAAGTACAGAACTCCCAGACAAATTATGTTAGAGCCTGAGTGTTAGTTCAGGAGGAGCTTCCACTGCTAACTCCCATCCCCCTACTCAGTTCTAGGCCACTGGTACCCCCCTGAGGGTAGAGTTGTATTTACAAACACTTGGAGTGATTTTATGCAACAAACTGCACAGAGGACTATAGACTCGGTTACTAGGGGAGTGGAGAATGCCAGCAAGCCCCTGAGTAACAGTGAATGGCCTTCAACTGTGCTTACCAATTGTGGAACAAAAGCCAGCTAGAACCCTAGCAATATAGTAGTGTTATGGGATTTTGGGGGTGTTGCTTTTCTGGCCAGAAACCTCTGTGGACAGTGGGTCCTTTGCCTGAGTTCTTGTCCTGTGTCTGGGAAGAATGAGGTATGCAGACAAGTAGAGGGTGAGCAAGATGAAGAGCAGTTTTGTTGAGTGTTAGTACAGCTCAGAGGAGACCCACAGTAGGTAGCTCCTCTTTGTAGGTAGGTCATCCCATTGAGTGTTCAGCTCTCAGCAAAAAGGAGGCAATGGAGTGGATGGCTCCTCTCTGCAGGCAGGTCATCACGATGAGTATTCAGCTCTCAGCAGAGAAGGTAGCGCCTCTCTGCAGCTGGTCATTCAGACATCTCCTCTGCTCTGGCTGAGTCCATGGTTTTTTGATCTTCAGAGAGGGGAAGTGCATGCTGATTGGTCCATGCACAGCCATGGGCAGGCCCAGGAAAAAGCGATATAAACTCCCCCTCTAGGCAGCAGTACTGGCAGCCCGGCCCCCAGGCTTCAGGACTTCTCGGCATGAAGGTGGGACTTCACTGGGGCCCTGCCCCCTTCTGCCCAGGAGCTGTCTGCCTCCCTTGTCATTCATGGCACCCAGGCTCTTACTGCCAAGGGATGCCTGCAGGCCAGCGCTGAACTGCCCTCAGCTTCCCTCCTGTGCTCTTCAGTGCCCAAAGACAGGAGGGGGCCAAGGCAGCAGGGGGCTGGCATGTCAGCACTGCCTTGAGCATGCGCCCACCCCGCTGGCCTGCGACAGTGCCCCAGCTCAGCCCCAACCTTGCTCCACAATCAGAGCATGCACCAGGAGTGGGGAGAAGCCAGGTAGCAGGAGCAGGCACTTCCAAGCCTGCAAGAGCAGGGGGGCATTCCAGGGCCTCCAAGAGTGCAGGGATGCCTGAGTCTACAGCCACAGTTTGGGCAGCTGCAGCTGTGCCCAGCAGCAGGCTCCTGCCTGCTCCCAGTCCCCCAAGAGCAAAGGGAAGCTCACATCTGCAGCCACGGTTGGGTGGCTGCAGCCCTACTGGGAGGGCAAGGCTCCTGCCTGCTCTGTGGAGTGGGAGGCCAGGTTCTACAGCCATGGTTTGGGTGACTACAGTGGCACCGGGGGAGTTCCCATCCCAACTCAGAAGGGCAGGGCTCACGCTTGTCCCCAGCTCCCACCAGCTCCACGGAGGGTGCAGCCGAGGCTGCAGCATGAGGGTGTAGCATGGAAGTTAAGGGAGCAGGCTCTGGACCCATACTGTCCGGGTTGAAATCACAGTCCAAGTTCAGTGTGTCAGACAGGTTATTTAATCCCACTAAGCCTTAGCTTCCTCATGTGTAAAATGGTATAACCATAGAATGTACATCACGAGGTTGATGTTGGGATGTAATGTATTAATTTACATAAAAAGCTTAGAGCAGCACGCAACACACGGTAAACACTCAATAAGCACCAAGTAGCTAATTTTACTATCCCAAAGGGATAAAGGACAAAAGAGAAATAGGTGGAGCATGTTTCCCGCTTATAAGGAAAATGACCACACCTACCACTGTATAGACAGTGGCGCAGTGGATATCAGTGTCTAACCCATCAGATGAGTTTCTCCATCACATTTGGGGAAGAATACGAGACTGAGAGAATATGGATGTGCTATCATCTGCCCCTCCCCTAACCCCTCCAGCAAGAAAGGGATAGGAATGAGTACCTCATGTTCTGTAGAAACTTGAGGTGTTGAGAATAAGGGCTCCCTCCCTACCAGATATCAGTGCAGTAGAAGGAAGCCATAAGTATTGCACAGAAGAACTTCCCAGAAAACTTAGCTACAATCATTGAAGGAGGCATCTTTTATGATAGGTGTCAAATGTTGAGGAAACTGGAAGGGAGGACTACAGTGGTTCTTGGCTGTGGCTGCATGCTAAAACCACCTGAGTACTTTAATACAAAAAAAAATGTTTCTTGGGTTTCACCTCAGGCCAAGTGAGATAGAATCTTTAGAAGTGGAGCCCAAGCAAAGGGGATTTTTTTTTAAAGTTTCCCAAGTGATTTAATGTACATTCCAAGTTGAGAATAGATGACATGTTTCCTAAGGAAATTGTCCCTCTCCAAGCATTTACCATTCATACTTACTACAGAAGACATGTCTTCAGTCCAGGTTCTAATGATATTTTCTTTGTAAAGCGTAAAGAATTTCAAAGGCAAGAAAAAAAAATATGTGAGAAAACACTGATACTGGACATAGTCATAACACTCTGTACTTCCTCAGTAACACACTTGATAGTAATTTCCTACGTAATCGTCTCTCTCACTAGCGTGTGAGGGCAGGGCAGCAGCTGTACCTAGTGAATTCATTTGTTTGCATCTGTAGTGCTTAGTCAGTCCAGTCTCTGGCACGTATCAATCCCTCAGTAGGTATTTATTGAATGAAATTCTACATACTTAATGTTTGTAAAAACAAACATTTGTGTGGTTTTAGAGAACGTTTATTATGTCTTGGCATATTACAGTATGAAATGAGTTTCAAGGACAAAATTCTAATTTATAACATTCATTCCTTATAAATGTTTAACTTTTTGTGATTCAACTTGTGAATGTTATCAAGGAACCAAGTAAGTCATAAAGGAAGGGAGAGGCCTTCTGTATGACATCCTAAAAGGAATTTATCCCATTTATCCTTGTACAAATGACATTTGACAACTTAAGAAACCTCCAACAGAAGTTTCAGAGAAGCAAAAATGTTCTTTTCACTGTTTCTTTTATTTTTAATAAAAAGTAAAGATATTTTATTAAAACATATCTATAAAATCAACTTTCATTATGTCAGAATGAAGAGGTCACCAATACTCCTCCACTAAAAAAAATCATACAACTGGACAAAATTGACAAAAGCACCCAGGAAACTAGAAACCTGCCAGAGATGGGCAGCAAGTTGAAAAGCTCCTAGAGATTCAAGGAGAAACAGCAGAAGGCTAATTCTTTCCCCCCAGCTCCCATCAAGCTCAATCAATCAGCAAGAATTATAGTTTTCTAGTTCGGAGTTGGCCAAAAACCCAGTGGTTCTGCTGCCAGAGGAGAAATACTTAAAAATTTTAAAATTATAAAATTTAGGGTAGAGAAGTGGCATGAAACCTTACGACTTTGCATACTAAAAGTAGCAAACTCAGTTAGAAATGAATAGGGAAAGGCCACAGCTTTGTTAGCCCAAGGATGCAATCTCAGTTGGGGTGAGCAGCAAACCAACCAGAGTGCTAATGGGGAGATCCTGGAAGAGTTGAGACAAGTTTTCCACATACCCCTGGCTGACTGAGAATACAAAAAACTAACCCAGAAAAAGGGAAAAAAGGAGCAACATAACACTAAAATCAAGTTGGGACAAATAGAAAATAAATCACAAAATGGTACACCTCAACTTTAGCATGCATTAAATATTAGTGTATTAAACACTCCAGATAAAAGGCACAGATGTCAAAATGGTTTTTTTTGTTTTTTTTCCTCAAAATTGTTTTGAAAAAAAAGTAAAACCAAGTATATGATTTACAAGAGACACTTTTCAATATAAAAACAGTAATAATGAAAGTAAATGGATGGAAAATGATATAATAGGAAAATATTTAGCATAGGAAAACTAGAGTAGTTCTGTTACTACAGCTGTCAAAAAAAAAAAAAAAAAAAAAAATTCAAAGCAGGAAGTATTACCAGAGACAAAGTAGGATACCTCATAATGATAAAAAATGAAAACTAAATAGTCGTATCTATTTATGCCCCTAATAACTGAGCTTCAAAATTCACAAAGCAAAACTAACAAATAAAGAAGTAAACAAATCTCCAAAGTTGAAGACTTAACACCTTCTTCTCAATAGTATAGAATAATTAGATAAGAAATCAGTGAAGTTTAGAAGACTTTAAAAACTGTATACATTTACTAAACACTAATCAGAACACTATACCCAGCCACTGCAGAATACATATTGTTTTCAAGTGTACTTGGAACATTTACCAAGATAAGCCATATTATGAGCCACAAAACATCTTTATATGTTTCAAAAAATGGAAATCTTATATAATATGTTATCTGACCACAGAAACAACCAACTTAGAAATCAGGAACAAATACATATTTTTAGAAAATCCCAAACATTTGGAAGTTAAACAATATATCTCTAAATAACCTTTGGATCAAAGAAGAAATAACAAAGGAAATTAGAAAATACTTTGATGTGAATGATTGAGAAAATACAAATTCAAAATTTATAGGATGTAACCAAAGCAGTGCTTACAGAGAAATGGTAGCTATATGTACTTATGTTAGAAAAGAGGCTTAAAACCAGTTATCTAAGTTCCCACTTAAGGAAAATACAGAAAGAAAGGCAAAGTAAAACCAAAGTAAGTAGTAGGATAGATGTTTCAAGATACAGAAGAGCAGAAATCAATGAAACAGAAAGCTTAAAATGATACAGAAAATCGACAAGAACAAAATTTTATTATTTGAAGAGACTGGTTAAAAAAAGAGAAATCACAAATTTTCAACATCACAAACAAGAAAGGGTATCACTGTAGTGGAAGAGGGAATGTCACTATAGATCTTACAGGCATTAAAAGGATAATAAAGGAATAATTTGAAAACTTTATGACAATAAATGTGATAGCTTAGATGAAATGGAAAAAAGTCCTTGAAGCAGAATTTACCAAAAGATATACAATGATAAATAGAAAATCTATATATCCTTGTGTCTATTAAGTAAATTGAATTCATTATCAAAAACATTCCCCTAAAGAAATATCCAGGCCCAGATGGTTTCAGTGATGAATTCCATCAAACATTTAAGGAAGAGATCATGTCAATCTTATACAAACTCTTTCAGAAAACATAGAGGAAACACTTTGCATCACATTTTAAGAGTCCAGTATAATCATATCATCTGACAGAGGTAAGAAAATAAGGTTACAGGTCTATATCATGATTTTAATTGCAGCGTTGGTGGTATGGTGGTGAGCATAGCCACTTTCAACGATTATGAATGCAAAAGCCATTAATGAAATATGACCAAAACAAATCCAGAATTCCAAAAAAAAGAGAGAGTATTATTCAGTACAGAGCATGTTTATTCCAAAGATGCAAGGTTAGGACAGCATTAGAAATATCAATGTAATTCATCATATTAATAGAAAAAAGATAAAAAGACATATTATCTCAACTGAAAAATTAACAAAATTCTACACTCATTCATATTTAGAAATTCTCAAAAAACTAGTATAAAAAGGAACTTCCTCAACCTGACAAAAGCATCTATAAAGAAGACAGCTAGCATCATAACTAATGGTGAAATATTCAATGTCCCCCACAAGGATATCTACCCGCACCACACTGCTATTTAATATTGTATTAATCGTTCTAACTGGTGCAATAAGGAAAGAAAAAAGTATAAAGATCAGAAAAGAAGAAAACTGTCTTTCTTTGCAGAAAACATAATTATTTACATTGAATATCTTCACTAATACTAAGGAATAACTAATAGAACTTTTTAATAAAGTCACAGTTATATCTCATCAATATAAATATAAATATATATATATACACACACACATATATATATTTTCTATATACTAGCAGCAAACAATTAGAACAGAGGTTTTTTTTTTTTAATTGACTTAATATCCAAAAAACATAAAACACTTAAGAATAAACTTAACAAAAGACGTGGAAGGCCTCTGCACTAAAAACTACAAAACATTGCTGAGAAAAATAAATGACCTAAATAGAGAGTTAGCCATGTTCACATACTGGAACATTCAATGTTGTTTTGTAGTCATTTCTCCCCATATCGATCTGCCGATTCAATGCAATCACAATCAATATACTAACAGGCATTTTAATAACTTTTCAAAGTTGATTCTAAAATGTATATGGTAAAGCAAAGAATACAGGAATAGCCAAAATGGCTGGGCACAGTGGCTCACACCTGTAATCCTAGCACTTTGTAGGGATAGTGTGGCGGCTGAGGCAGGAGGATCACTTGAGGTCAGCAGTTTGATACCAGTCTGGGCAACAAAGTGACACCCCATCTCTACAAAAAAAATTTTTTTAATTATCTGGGCCCGGTAATGCACACCTAGCTACTCAGGAGGCTGAGGCAGGAGGATCCCTTGAGCCCAGGAATTTGAGGCTGCAGTGAGTAATAGAGTGCACTCCAGACTGAGTAATAGAGTGAGAGCATATCAAAAAAGAAAGAAAGAAAGAGAGAGAGAGAGAGAGAGAGAGAGAGAGAGAAAGAAAGAAAGAAAGAAAGAAAGAAAGAAAGAAAGAAAGAAAGAAAGAAAGAAAGAAAGAAAGCCAAAACCATCTTGATAAAGGACAAAGTTGAAAGGCTCATGCTACCTACTTCAAGACTTGCTATAAAGCCTTAGTGATCAAGACAGTGTGATATTGGCATAAGAATAGATAAATAGACATATATTGCAGAATAGGGAATCCAGACATCATCTCATACATGTATGGTTAACTGATTTTTTTTTTAACTAAAGTTCCAGAGCTTAGTAATGGGGGCAAGAGAGCCTTTACAACAAATAGTGCTGCAACAACAGAATAAATGAAAGAAGGAAAAATAGATCTTGACATCTACAACACACCAAACACAAAAACTAATTTGAGATGGGTTTCAGAATTAAGTTAAAAACTTAACGAGTGTCTAGAAGAAAACAAAACAAAAAACCCCAAAAAAACCGCAGAATGTCTTTATGACTTATCTACAGGACTCCAAAGACACTAGTCATTTAAAAATGACTTACAGATGCCTGCAGCCCATTCTGGGGAAAGGTCATTCATCGTTATGACCAATGTGGATACAAAGCCTAACACAAAAAGGTCTTGAACTTTTGGAATAAGGTTGCTCCTGTATTGATCACTGTTCTCAAAAGGAAAGCCTCAACACAAGCTGTATACCTGTATCATCTCCTTGTACAAAGAAGGGAACTGAAACATAAAGAAGAAACAAGTTGTCCACTAGCATTGCTGACATCAGCAAAATTGTAGAACAGGCAGCTCCAAACTCCCATCCCTCTACAGAAATACTGAAAAACAAGAAGCAACTGTCAGAGTCAACTTTGCTAGAACTCTGGAGAAGAGTCAAAAGTTTACGGCAATTAAGAAAGTGCTGAACCAAGAAAAAGCAACTTAAAAATGATAGGACATTTACCAGTTTTTAAAATGGGGGTGAAAATGATACGAAAACTTTGTGGCATTTTTTCTTGTCCTTGCCACATCTCCTCTTTGTCTCAGCAGCAGTCTTGAAGACAGCATCCCGTGTTCCCAGTATGGGACCCTGAACCCTGGTTCTGGAGGGAGCAGAGCAGGCTTCATTTGCAAATTACTGGGGTTTGTTTGTCTGTTCTAACCTATCTGGGAGCTAACTGAAGAACTGATCTGAGGTATGCATCTTGTTTTGCCTAACTGAGAACCCCTGAAGACGGAAAAATGACAGTCATTGCTCAGAAACATTGTAAGGTGAATAAAAATCCTGTAGCCACCTGGGGGCAGAAGATTAAGGTTGAGACATACAATAGAATGCCTAAGGTCTGCTAGCAAAAGCCAGGAAGAGAGTTTCTTTGGGAAATTAGGGCAATTCAAAACTGCCAGTGTGTATTAGGGAGTTTAGAAAGCAACATGCATGCCAGGACAGGACACATGTTCAGAAAATACCTAAGAAGACCCTAATCTCTGTCTGATCTCTGGGCTCAGTACAAGTAGAAAGTGAAGGCTCATGTGAATTTTTTTTTCTTTTCTCTTTTTTTTTTTTTTTTTGAGACAGAGTCTTGCTCTGTCATCCAGACTGGAGTACAGTGATGTGATCTCAGCTCACTGCAACCTCTGTTTCTTGGGTTCAAGAGATTCTCCTGCCTCAGCCTCCTGAGTAGCTGGGATTACAGGTGCCACCATACCTGGCTAATTTTTGTATTTTTAGTAGAGACAGGATTTTGCCATGTTGACCAGGCTGGTCTCAAACTCCTGACCTCAGGTGATCCGCCTCCCTCAGCCTCCCAAAATGCTGGGATTACAGGTGTGAGCCACCATGCCCGGCCTCATGGGGAATTTTAAATGCCCTACTAAAGTGTTAATAGTGCCCTAAGACAGAGCCAATCCACAGAGACTAGAAGAGGAGGGGGTTTTACTTGTTTTGTTTTACTTAGCTCCTGGCAGTCAAGGAGTCAAAGTCACTGGCTGAACACAAGCTAAGCCTTCAGCAATCAAGACAAGCAAACCTTAAGGAACTGGAAGGTTCTGACTTCCAGAGTTAAAACACTGTAATATTTGAATGTTCAATTTTTAAAAATCACAAGGCATACAAAGAAACAGGAAAGGATAATGCATTCAAAGGAAAAAAAATAAACTGACAAAACTGTCCATGAGAAAGCTCAAACATTGAAATTATTAGGCAAAGACTTTAAAAACAACTGTCTTAAATACATTCAAAGGACTAAAGGAGATCATGGAAATGAAGAAAGGAAACCAGAAAAAATGATATATGAACAAAATGAGAATATCAATACAGAGATAGAAATTATAGAAAGGAATCAAATGGAAATTAAGAAGGTGAGAAGTATGATAACTGAAATGAGAAATTTCACTAGAGGAGTTCAACAGCAGGTTTGAGCAGGCAAAAGATGATTTAACAAACTTGAAGACAGGACAATTGAAATGATCCATTCTGAGGAGCAGAATGAAAACGAGTGAAGAAAAGTGGACAAAGACGAAGACACCTGTGGAACACCATCAAGTGGACCAACATATGCATTATGAGAGTCTCAGAAGGACAAGGGAGAGAGAGACAGAGAGAGACAGAAATTATATGTGAATGGCCAAAAATGTCCCAAATGTTATAAAAGACATGAGTCTACACACCCAGGAAGCTCAACAAAGCCCAAGCAAAATAAACACGAAGAGATACACCAAGATACAGTATAGGCAAATTGTAGGAAGACAAAGAGAATCTTGAAAACCCCAAGAGAGAGGCAACTCATCCTGTACAAGGGAGCCTTAATAAGATTAACAGTTGATTTCACATCAGAAACCATGGAGGCTTGAAAACAGGAGGCCTGATGCCACTTCACACCTAGAATGGATATAACTTTTTAATGGAAAATAACAAGGAGAGGATGTTGGAGAGGACATGAAGAAATTGAGACCCTTGTACGTTGCTGGTGGGAGTATAAAACGATGCCACTGCTGTGGTAAAGCTTGGTAGTTCCTCAAAAAGTTAAACGTAGAACTACCACATGACCCAATGTCTTAGTCCATGCAGGTTACTACAACAAAATACCATAAATTGGATAATAAACAACAAAAATTTATTTATCATAGTTCTAGAGACTAAGAAGTCCAAGTCAAAGTACCAGCAGATTCAGTGACTGGTGAAGCCACCTTCCTGGATCATACATGACAGTCTTCTCACTATAACTTCAGGTGGAAGAAGGGGCATCAACCATGAGGGCTCCACCTTCATGACCTAATCACCTCCCAAATGCCCCACCTCCAAAACCATCACCTTGGGGGTTAGGATTTCAACATACGGATTTTGAGTGGACTCAAACACCCAGCAGTTACACTCCTAGGTACATATCCAAAAGAATTAAAGCAGAAGCTCAAACAAATATTTATACACCAATGTTCATGGCAGCATAATTCACAACAGCCAAAAGATACATGGATAAGTTAAATACGCTATATGCATACAATAGATTATTATTCAGCCATAAATAGGAATGATGTTCTGACCCACGTTACAACATAAATGAACATTATGCCGACTGAAATAAGCCAGACACAAAAGGACAAATATTATGTGATACCAATTACATAAAATATCTGGAATATGCAAATTCATGGAGACGGAAAGTAGATTAGAGGTTACCAGGGACTCAAGGAAGGTAACAATGGGGAGTTGCTTAATGGATAGAGTTTCTATTTGGGATGATGAAGAGGTTCTGGATATGAATAGTGGTGATGGTTGCAAAACATTATAATTAATGCTACTGAATTGTACACTTCAAATGATTTAAATGGTTAATTTTATGTTATATATATTTTTTACCATAATAAAAAATGTTGGCTGGGTGTGGTGGCTCATGCCTGTAATCCCAGCACTTTAAAAGGCCAAGGTGGGAAGATCGCTTGAATTCAGGAGTTCAGGACCAGCCTGGACAACACAGGGAAACCCGTCTCTACCAGAAAAACATAGCTGGGCATATGCCTGTAGGCCCAGCTACTCAGAAGGCTGAGGCAGGAGAATCGTTTCAGCTTGGAAGGTTGAGGCTGCAGTGAGCCATGATTGCCCCCACTGCACTCCAGCCTGGGCAACAGTGCAAAATCCTATCTCAAAAAAAAAAAAAAAAAAAAAGTAAAGACTGATAAATTGTACCTTATAAAAATAAAATAAATACATAAAATGTAACTAGCAATTTTAAGACACTTAAATACTTGAATTAATGTATTGAATACCTACTCTGGGAATTAGTGTTATGTTTCCATTTACAGAGACAAAACAGGTCTAATTGATTGACTAAACAGTAGCTGTAAATATGATCAGTGTTTGGATGTCTATTCATAGAATAGGCACAATTTTTCTGAGAGATGATTTGACTCTTGGCTGCTTCCTGTATGACCCCTTGATTTACATTTTATTCAAGAGTTTCTAATATAATATTGTGGAGCAAAGAAACTCGACAGCAACGGCTGTTGAGAGAAAGTAACTGTCATATTAATATTGCTGGGAAGAGGTATTGTGGTGTTACCAGATTCCAGATTTGCACCTTTTCCCCTCAATCCCTTTATCCCTCTTATACATCATAGTGATTTATGAAAATATATGTATAATTCTAAATAATTTTTAGATACTTCCATATATACTGAACACCCAATTATCTCTTTGCTATCAAAGGAGAATTTATCTTTATCATGACACTTGCCATCATTACAAATTTAAAGCCTAAAAATTAAAACTTAAGAGGTTTCACACATTTAAGAGCTAATTTATTTAATAATAAATCAAAAGTAAGTATGAGTTTCATTTAGTAGTAGCAAGAGCTAGCTGCAGGGAAGGTCCTCCCAAGGTGGTCCTTTTTCTTCTTTTCAATAAAGGCAGAACTCTATTAAAGCATATTAGTAAAAACCATACTTAAAATGATTACTGCACCGAACTGAGCAGCCACCAAATGCAATTGGTACCAACTGTAATAAGGGCCTCTGCTCTCAGGAGGCTTATGACTAACTAAGGCAAGAAGTCACAGATAGCATACTCTGCAGTGTAATTTATAGATGAGGTGAAAACAAAGTGTTCCAAAATTCTAAGAGAGACATTGGAATTCTGACCACAACAAGTGTAATTTATGGAGCCTCAGAGTAATTATAGGATCTGGAACAGCTGGCGCTCAAATTTAGTTGTCCCCCCGGTTGCTGGAACCTGCCATTTCTGGGAAGTTAAAATTTGCATCACTGCTTCTACTTGTGATAAAATGAAACTGCTTTCAAAGAGAAGATTCCTATTCCTAGCCTTCTTGGGTAACTTCTACTACCTCCACTTAAGGATGAAAAGGGAGAAGGTTCCTCCAAGACTGCCTCATGGGGATCAGAGTGTCACCTCCATGCTTCTGCCCTAAGTGCCCCTGAGCACACCCCAAAGGAAGGCTAAGAGATTTTTGAGAAAGACCATGTGACTGGCTAATAAACACCTATTTTCCTCAGATTCTACCTGAATTTATATCATCAGTGCATCACTCTTTTATCTTGTCCTCTCTTCCTCTTTTTAAATATAAATATTCTCTAGAGATGGGGTAAAACATTGAATGAATTCACACTGAGGAAACTGGCCAGGCACAATGGCTTATGTCTGTAATTTCAGCAATTTGGGAGGCCAAGGCAGACAGATTGCTTGAGCCCCAGAGTTCGAGACCAGCCTGGGCAACATAATGAGACCTCGTCTCTACAAAACAAAACAAAAAAATTAGCCAAGTATGGTGGCATGCACCTGTAGTCTCCGGTATTTGGGAGGCTGAGGTGGGAGGATTGCTTGAGCCCAGGAGGTTGAGGCTGCAGTGAGCTATGACCATGACATTGCACTCTAGCCTGGGTGACAGAGCAAGACCCTATCTCAAAAAAAGAAAAAAGAAAAAGAAAAAGAAACTCTTCAGGCTGATCAGATCTGCTTTTCTCTGGTGAGTAGCTTAGGAGCTCTACATTTCTGGCTGCTGCAATAGACAAAGTGTAGAACAGAGGTCAAGGCCTCAAATTTCTCTGACTTCCCAGCTGGGCTTGAGAGTGACATAGGCCCTCACCTGAGGGCATTAGTAAGCTGTCCTTAAGAACAAGAGTGTATTTTCTGGCTGTTTTCTTAACTCATTTCACTATAGAGCCATGCCTAATATTAACAGTGCAGTGCTAGACTACAGAGGCCCGACACTCCTACAGCCTTCTCCTGACTTCTAGCTGGGACCCCACACCACAGACCCAGAGGAAAAGAGACCCAAAGATCCCTGCAGAAAACTGAGAATAGTTCCTTTACCACAGTGGTTTCATAATCTGTTCTTAGTTTCCTGTTTCTGCTGTAAACGATTCACCATATTTTATAAGAGAGAGAAGGCCAGGCTCTTGTGAGCCAGGAGGGATTTGAGAGATGATGAAAGCTATGTATGTTACCCGTAACCTAAGGACTTCTGCAAGGTGCCCTACCTGAGCTGGAGTCGCGCCTTTTTCCCCTGGACATGGAAATACCTGTCAGTGCAGAAAGGCCTACTTTTGATCTTGGAAATAAGTTTTCTGGGGTGAGTTCTTAACCCTTTCCAGCTTTCCCACCCACTTTGGCTGTAGCCATGGCCTTCAGATCTATGTTTCTCAGGGGACCTGCAGGCCCCAGATATAGCCCTATGCTGTCCTCCTACCCCAGAGCACACTGTTCAGGCTACTTCCCCTGGGACTGAAATCCAGTGTTTCATTTACTCTTTTTCTTTCCAATATCCTCATGACATTCAATATTGCACTTACTCTAGGTCCTCCCTGCCTAAGGCCCAAGTCAACTTGCTGTCCGGTGGGATTTGTAATCCAATGCTTCCTCGCCCTAGCAGAATCCCCTGTGTATAATCAGAAATGTGACTGAAAAAAGGACAGAGCCCTATGGCTGTGGATCCCAGTCCCCCACTGCTGACAGTAAGTCCCCAGGAGTGAGCTGTGTAAGCACCTTACATTCTGCACTTGGCTGAAAACAGCAAGGCAAGCCTCCAGTTGAGAAATGTTAACCCCTAGGAAATCCCTGCCTCAAGTCCTTCTCATCCCTTGGGAAGTGCAAATTGGGTAGAAAAGAAACTGATTAAAAACAGAACAAAACAAATCATATTTAGATATTTTGGCTTTTCTCACAAGGGCTGGATTCAAGCATGTCCTTCAAAATAAAAACAACTTAAGTCAATAAATAAATGTAAGAAAGTCCAGATGTTCACGTGAAGACAACTGTGGTCATTTTTTGGCAATCCCCGGTTGTCTTTTCCACCTGTCTGCTCAGTTGTGGTCTCCCTCTCCCTCTCTTGTTGGGGCCCATGCCCCCGCTTTACTGTTGCCAGAGGCTTGTACTTAGTTTTCCTGTTAGGTAGGAGCAGTTACTTCCACTCCCCACACCTGCCATAAAGCATCTTTGTAAACAAAGTCAGTAGAAGGAAAATCTCCTGATATCCACCACATTCGGCTTTTGCTGATTCTGTTCACCTGGGAGCAGCTGCTACTGGGGAATAAGAAGGTTGAGACTGAGAGTGAGGACCGCTGCCTGCTGGCAGGACCCAGGAGAGCAAAGAGCCCTCAGCTGGTCCATCCTCCCAACTCCTGGCCAGCCTTCTGTTCTGAGATCAGAGCGGTGGGGTCACACTCTCAAGAACTGTGCTCAGCCGCCTCATCTCACACCCTTTCCCTCTCGCTGTGTGTCTGCCTCCCTCTTACATAACCACGCTGGTGATTGGCACTGTCATAAATCAATACTTTGCTCACTTTCACATCAAGTAACACTATCCAGGGAGGTGGTTTCAACAAAGGAGGAAGTATTAGGAGATCTAGGTTCAAATTAACGTTGCCCCTAAAAGTAAAGGACAGAGACCCTCAGACTGATGAAATATGCTCAGAATTACTTAGACAAAGCAGATATTTGCCACTCTCTTCCCCTTCTCCTGTGTTTTTACAGTGAAGACACCTGAAAGAAAAAAGTAGGGGGAACATAATGAGAGTAAATACGGTAATCTCTTCATTTGCTAGTTCAAGCGCTGGACTTGGGACTTGGGAGTGGCAATGGGGCCCTTAGAGCCTACATCTGACTTGGACTGAAATGTAGGTGAGAGACAAGATTGTCTCATATCCGGGGAAATCATAACCTATGACTAGGACAGGAAGAGGAAGCACTGCCTTTACTTCAGTGGGAATCTTGGCCTCTGCCTGAAAGCCAGGTGTTCACAGTGAGAAAAGCAAGAGAATAAGCTAATACAAGGCAGCGGCTCCTTGGTAAAGCTACTCCTTGATCGATCCTTTGCACCTGATTGTTCAACGTGGACCCCAGGGGAGAAGTCAGAGCGAAGAACTTACCGCTAAGCAGGTATGGTTTTTCTTTCTTTCTCTTTTGCTAGGGGCTGACCGCCCTTCAGCTTCATCCAAAAGATGTGTGTGAACACAAGTATACCTTCTGTTTGAGGTCAGCATCATAGTGGGTGCTGAATCATGTTGGCCTTGCTGCTGTCTCCTCATTTCTAGGTTGGAAAAAAAAAAGGCATGAAAACAGTCACTTAATGTTGCGCCTCATTACTGATTCTCTCTGGTCCTGCACTAGCCTCCTAGAAAAATCACCACGGGGACGCCTCAACTCTGCATGAGTTACCACAAGTCACACATACAGCCACCTCCCTGTTACAGGGCTGGAGTCCCTGGACCCAGGAAATTCTGCCCCCCCCACCCCAGGACTGTGGGAGCTGGGGGCTATAGGAACTGGGAGCAACTCAGTCCTGATTCCTTTTGACCTGCTGGGTTAGTGCTGGCAGCCCCCTGAGGCCAAGGACAGCAGCATGACCGTCACCAGGACTCACCACCTCAAGGAGGGGTCCCTCAGTGCACCTGCCACAGCCCTGCACAGTCCTGCGGCTGAGTTGGCTTCAGACCAGTGAGTTTTCTACCTCTACTATTGAGAGGGCACTTTGTCCCACAGAACCGAGTCTTGCCTGCATGTGCTCAGTGCCACCAAGCCCTTCTTCTCTCCACATTACAGCCCGGCTTGGCTGAGGCTATGGCCAGAGGCACTGCTTTAAGGCCACTCCATATCTAGGACAGGTCAACAGACACCTCTGAGGCCACTGAGTCTTGACTCAATGAATCAGCTATAGCAGGCACTGTTCCTCTGCCACATGGCCTCTAATGATCTGGCCGGAGTTGAAAGGATGCTAAGGGAGGCCTCAGAGGCTTATTTAATCAGTTGGTTAATGGGAAAAAGTATTTTTTGGTACACAAATATGCTTTAAAAATAGTTATGTCATAAAAGTCTAAACCTGGGGTTGACAAACTATGGCTCACAGGCTAACTCTGGCCCACCAGCTGTTTTTATAAATGAAGCTTTATTGGAACACAGCCATGCCCATTAGTTTTGTATTGTGTACAGCTGTTTTTGCCCTACAACAGCAAAATTGACCAGTTGCAAATGAGACAGTATGGCCCACAAAGCCTAAAATATTAACTCTCTGGCCTTTAACAGAAAAAGGTTGCCAACTTCTGATCTAAAAGCTGTCAACTTGTTCCAAAATTATTATGGAATAAACCCAAGACAACCACAAAACTGACTAGACTATGTTTTTTAGGTAATAACTTTTTAAATTATAAAGTAATACATGATTTCATGCTCCTTGAAAATGAGAAAGCAGTATAGATAAACCTAAATTCACCTTTGGCCTTTCTGTCAATCCTAATCTCCAGTTTCCTCAGAAGTACTTAGTGTGATATATTTACTGCCAGACCATTGTGTCTGTGTGTGTGTTCATCTATGCATAGATGTACCATTAAACATATCTGTTGTCATGTTGTTCTAATTCTGTTTTTCCACTCAATAGCATGACTTGGAGACTTTCCATGTCTGTATAGAGCTCTACGTCATTAATTTTAACAGCTATGTCATATTTCACAGTGTACACTTCTTTTATTTAGCCATTTTCTTTTTGATAGATATTTAAACTTTTTCCAATTTTTCAGTCTTACCAATGAACCCCACTGTGTTTGTCTGCTTGTAGACATGTGCAAGTATTTCACTAGAGGAACTACTGAGAAGTTGAATTACCACATCACAGGATATATGTGGTTCAATTTTTGAATGCCAAACAGCCCTTCGCAGTGCCTAAACCCATTGTACTCCCTCCAGCAGAGAAGGATAGTTACTGTTCCTCCATACTCCAAGCAATGCTTGCTGTTTATTCAGCATTTTATTATTTTTTCCATTTGAATTAGTGCAAATGACAACCCATTATTTCAATATTTTAATTTCCCTGATTGTTAATGAAGTTGAGCATTCTTTTTATAGGACCTCTCTTGACCATTGTATTTCTCTTCTTAAATTACCTATTCATATCCTTAGCTTATTTTATGTTGGACTTTTTTCCTTCTTTGTAGGAGTTTGTTATTTATTCTCAATGCAAATTATTTGATATGCATGTAATATTCTCCCTAAGCCTGTCACTTGTGTTTTAACTTTGTTTAAATCATACTTTTTAGCCAACAGAAATTTTTACTAATATTTTTGTTGTTATTTTGATGTAGTTGAACCTATCAATTTCCCTCTTTATGGATTTTACTCTCTGAGGCTGATTTTTAAAAGATTTCGCAGCTTCCAAGATTATGAAGCTACTTTGGTGCACCTTCCTGTAATACTTTTATTTAAAAAGTTAGTCTTTATTCATCTGGCACTTATTGCAATACATTATATCAATACTATTTATTGAAAAGTCCATCTTTTTCCTATTTGTCTGAAATGTCACCTCTATCATGTACTCAATTCCTACTTATACATGTCCATTTTTCTGTCCTTTTGTATTTATTTCCTATTCCTGAGCCAATTTCCACTATAATGTTTATATTTTTCTACTTGATATTTTCCCCCAATAAATAGAAAATCTATTTTGTGTTTTGACATTTTGCCTGGTTACCTTATGGAATTCTCTTAATAGTTATAAAAGCTTATCAGTTGATTCCTTTGGAATTTCTAGATAGACAAACATATCATCTTTATATAGTAAGAGTTTTGCTTCTTCCTTTCCAATCTTTACAAACCTTAATTTTTTGTGTCTTACTGGTTTTTCTTGGCTGAGTAGTAGCCATGAAAGAAGATAGTGTCAGAGCTGATACATACAGTTGTGTGGGAAGTATACTGCACAATTCTAGGGGATACTGTTTACAAACACTTAGATGTCCTAGGCATTCTTGTCATGTTCCTCATTTCCATTTTTATTTTGTACTATGAACTTATTTTTCTTGGAACCTTCTCTTTGGGATTCATTGAGATCGAAACTGTTTTCCTCTAGAGGATTTATTTTTGCTTTTGCCAGGAACCTGAGGACAGAACTAACTGGGACCACCATAAGCTTGGGGTCTACTGACCACACAAATAGTGTGAATTCTGACCCAAACTTACTTGATCGCAGGCCTGTTGTTAAGAATCTCAAAGGAGTCTTTTCTTTTTGCTCTACCCAGAGCCAAGGCTGAGAAGGCCTGGGATACACCTGTCTCCCTCTGTGGTTCCTACTGACAATGTCACCCTTAGGGGATCTTGAGTTTATAGTCTATGATCTGGTTGGTCCCCAGGCTTTGTCTCCTATTCTACCATTAAAATCCAGGCTCCAGGCCTACAGGAGTCCAGAAAACCCCAGGATAATCATGCCTCCCCTTTCTCATGCCTCTGGCTTAACATAATCTTATAAATTTTGGCCTCTTGAGACTTCCTTTACTTTCCTACCAGCTCAATCCTGCATGAAAGATGACATTCTTACAAATTTATCCAGTATTTTTAGGTGCTGTATACCAGGAGAATTTTCTCTAACCACCTTCTCCATCATAGTGCCAGCAATAAAATCTTTATTTTTTATTTTAATGAGATTGATTCTAATGCTTCTCCAATAAGATACATAGTAAAAGTGTTTAGTAACTATTCTATATCAGTTTAGTGAAGCTCTCTTCCATTCCTCTTGGTTAACCAAGAATTTTAATCATGAATGAATATTGAGTTTTATTAAATGCTTTTCAGCATTTATCAATTTCCTTATCATATTTCCATAGCTAATTATATAACTCATCCCAAGGGTGATGGAAGCAGAGGTGACCCAATGGCCACTAGGACCCTTGGAATGCAGACTCATGATTTTTCCATTAAAAAGAACAATAAATTGAGGGAATGTGGACAACATTAATTCAAATTCTTAGTGTGGTTGCCATGTTCTGTTCGCTGAGCCATTAGACTCTTGTCCTCACACTTCAGATATTGGTGTCCTGGGCACAACCTGGGCAGGACGGGAGGAATGTGTAGGGGACCCCTCTTGCATACAGGGGCCTTTTAGGTGGCACAACTTGAAGGGGGCTGGGAAAAGTTCTCTGCAACACCTCCTGAACCTCTATGAAACATCGATATGACAAACTGAATACCCAACTGGAAATTGACATAAAGAGGCATACCCAAATCCTAAATCCTAATTTTCCTGGATCTGTGTAAGTTCCAAAGGGTCAAACTATAAAACTACAGGCAATACTGGCACTACACATGCATTGATAAGACATAGGCAGTTAACTCGGAGGCCGCTGTGTCCTGTTAAATATCGGAGGAGGGTACTGTGTGTACTTATGACCTGGGCTGATAACCAGCTCTCAACCCTGATGTGTGTCTAGGAACCTTCTGACCTCTTGGATCTGATGACCAAGTCCCAGGAAGCATAAAGGTCAATTTTCATTTATGGCCCCCTGAAAATAGCAGCTGACTTCACTTTCTTGAATTCACAAACTGTGACTTCGGCTATCTGAGTTTCCTGTGGAGGCCTGTGCATGCCAGGGCCAATGAGGAGACTTTTGTTTACAATACTTGATTTGTTTCATAAAGAATTTAAAACATATAGCCTCATTTTGTCCCCATGAATTCTGTGAAAAAACAACTTGCGTCATGTATCTATTTACTTGACAGGAAGAATCAGAATAAAGGAAAAGAAAAGATGTTCTGGCCAGGCATGGTGGCTCACGCCTGTAATCCCAGCAACTTGGGAGGCCGAGGCAGGTGGATCACTTGAGGTCAGGAGTTTGAGACCAACCTGGCCAACATGTTGAAACCCCGTCTCCACTAAAAATACAAAATCATCCAGGCATGGTGGCACACAACCTGTAATTTCAGCTACTCTGGAGGCTGAGGCATGAGAATCATTTGAACCCGGAAGGTGGAGGTTGCAGTGAGTAGAGATCAGGCCACCGCACTCCAACCTAGGGGACAGAGTGAGACTGCCTCAAAAGAAAAAAAAAAAGTTCTGTCATTAATTGACTTCATGAACTAGAACACACCCCAGAGCCCCTGTTTCCTCATTTGCAAAAGGGATAATAAGAACGGCTCTGCCCCCAACTCACTTGTTCAACTTGGGATAAATCCTGCCCTGCCTTCCTCACAGGCACCTCGACATGAAGTTGCAATTTTGAAATGATTTTGTAAACAGCAAAACTTGTGCAAATGTGAGTTAAACTCACCAAACATCTCCCTTCACTGAACAGCATCAATGGTTTTATAGGCATCACTTGCCTGCATCTTAGAAATTCAGTATTCTTGCATTACATTCCCCTTACCTGCTTTTTTCTCTTTATCCTCTGGCCAATTCTGCCATTAATATGTGTGTGTGTGTGTGTGTATGTTTGTGTGTGTGTGTGGTGCGTGTGTATGTGTATCTTGGAGATAGTGGGATGATTATATATATATTATGCATCGTTGTGCAGCCAGTCTCCAGAGGTTTTTCATCTTTTAAAATGGAAACTCTACTCATTAAACAACCCCCATTCCCCTTGCCCCACAGACCCTGGCAACCACCATTCTACTTTCTGCTTCCATGAGTTTGACTACTATACCTTGTATTTGTCTTTCTGTGACTGGCTTATTTCAATTAGCATAATATCCTCAAGGTTCATCCGTATTGTAGCATGTGTTAGAATTTTCTTTTTTTTTCAAGGCTGACTGTATTCCATTGTAGTATGTTCCATGTTTTGTTTATCCATTCATCAGTTGATGAAATTTGGGTTGCTTCTACGTTTTGTCTATTGTGAATAGTGCTGCTGTGAACATCAGTGTACAAATAACTCTTTAGGACCCCGATTTCAGTTCTTTTTGGATATACACCCAGAAATGGTTGCTGAATTATATGATAATTCTATTTCAGTTTTCTGAGAAATTGCCATATTGTTATCTATAATGGCTACACCATTTTTACATTCCTACCACCTGAGTCCAGGGTTCCAATTTGTCTACAGCCTTGTCAACACTTGTTATTTTCTGTTTATGTGATAGCAGCCATCCTAAGGAGTATAAAGTGATGTTTCATTATGGTTTCCATTTGCATTTGCCTTATGATTAGTGATGTTATTTTTTCATGTGCTTGTTGGCAAGTGATGTTCTTTTAAATATGTACTATGTTCTTTATGGTCAAAATAAGTAATTTATTCTGTGTAATTTTCCAAACCACACAACTTCTTGGAAGGCATGTTTAAGTGTTTACATAATAAAACAGTACATTTCTTTCTTGCAAGCAGCCCTACACCACATATTATTCCATTTCTGGCTCTGTCTGCCAACTTCAATGTGCTGTCCTCAGGGTTGGGTTGGCTGGAGTGGCCCTGTGTGACAGGCATGTGAGTGTCCCTGAGCACCGTGCAGATACTAGTCTGTATTGTCAAGGAGTGTTTTAAGTCTCCACTTCAGGGTGATGACTGCTTTGGTAGGAAAAGAGGCAATTTAAAATTCACCTGATTTCTGATTCGTTCCAATAATGTTTTGGTGCCTTTGAATATGGCAGCCCCCTAGACAGCAGTCCAGCCAGCAGACCTTATAACTTAGCTCTGTCTGTATGTCTGACATCTAGACTCACAAGAAGAGGATCCAAATGGGTCAGGGAATTACTTGTCCCTGGGACAGAACAATTACACCATTCTTCACAGGCCCCAGAAGGTCTATGGACCCTTTGTTTGGGCACCAGGAGCTCCTCTAAGAACAGGTTTGGGGTGGGCTTGGCCTCCACAGTGGCCTCCTCCTGCAAGGTCAGGCTGGATTAACATCTGTGAGAGTCTCCTGCACAAGGAGAGGTGGGAGGCTGTGAACACTTGTATGTAACACCATTTGTCCCCTTGTGTAATTGCTTCACCAATGTTGACAGCTCATGTGACACACCTGTCTTCTTCCGATGGAGGAAGGAAGTAATACCATTTTCTATCAAAAGCATTCCTTGATCATCGCTGGCCTAAAAAACAGTTATTTGATAGGTCTCTTGTCAAAGTCAGTGATATGGTTTGGATGGTTTGTCCCTTCCAAATCTCATGTTGAAATATGACCTCCAGGCCGGGCGCAGTGGCTCACAACTGCAATCTCAGCACTTTGGGAGGCCAAGGCGGGCAGATCACCTGAGGTCAGGAGTTTGAGACCAGCCTGGCCAACATGATGAAACCCCGTCTCTACTAAAAATACAAAAATTAGATGTGGAGGTCAGAGTGGAAGCCAGTGTGAGAGGGTTCAGAAGAAGAAAACATAGCTGCCAAGTGTTTGAGTCCATCAGCAAGTTTGGGCTGGCCTTAGCTGTTGCAGGAGGCATGGTGAACTCTGCCTTATATAACATGGATGCTGGGCACAGAGCTGCCATCTTTGACCAGTTCTGTGGAGTACAGGACATTGTGGTAGGGGAAAGAACTCACTTTCTCATACCGTGGGTACAGAAACCGATTATCTTTGACCACCATTCTCAACCACGTAATGTGCCAGTCATCACTGGTAGCAAGGATTTACAGAACGTCAACATCACACTCTGCGTCCTCTTTGGGCCTGTCACTAGCCAGCTTCCTCGCATCTTCACCAGCATCGGAGAAGACTGTGATGAGCGTGTGCTGCCATCCATCACTGCTGAGAGCCTCAAGTCAGTGGTGGCTCGCTTTGATGCTGGAGAACTCATCACCCAGAGAGAGCTGGTCTCCAGGCAGGTGAGCGACAACCTTACAGAGCAAGCAGCCACCTTTGGGCTCATCCTGGACGATGTGTCCTTGACAATCTGACCTTCAGGAAGGAGTTCACAGAAGCAGTGGAAGCCAAACAGGTGGCTCAGCAGGAAGCAGAGAGGGCCAGCACTCACTGGCCACTGCAGGGGATGGCCTGATGGAGCTGTGCGAGCTGGAAGCTGCAGAGGACATCACGTACCAGCTCTCTCACTCTTGGAACATCACCAGTCTGCCGGTGGGGCAGTCCGTGCCCCTCCAGCTGCCCCAGTGAGGGCCCACCCTGCCTGCACCTCCGCGGGCCAACTGGGCCACAGGCCCGATGATTCTTAACACTGCCTTCCTTCTGCCCCCACCCCAGAAATCACTGTGAAATTTCATGATTGGCTTAAAGTGAAGGAAATAAAGATAAAATCACTTCAAATCTCTAAAAAAAAAAAAAAAAAAACAAAAAACAAAATTTAGCCGGACGTGGTGGCGTATGCCTGTAATCCTGTAATCCCAGCTACTCGGGAAACTGAGGCAGGAGAATCGCTTGAACCCAGGAGGCAGTGGATATAGTGAGCCAAGATCATGCCACTGCACTCCAGAGTGGGTTGACAGAGCAAGACTACGTCTCAAAAATAAAAAACAAACAAAAAGAAATGTGACCTCCAGTGTTGGAGGTAGGCCTAGTGGGAGGTGTTTGGTCATGGGGGTAGATCCCTCATGACTGGTTTGGTACCCTCGGTAATGAGTGATTCTCACGCTTAGTTCATACAAAAGCTGGTTGTTTAAAGAGCCCGGCACCTCCTCCTCTCTCTCTTGCTCCCTCTTGCCATGTGATGTGCCGGCTCCCGCTTCACCTTCCACCATGCTTGGAAGCTTCCTGAGACCTCACCAGAAGCAGACGCTGGTGCCGTGCTTGTACAGCCTTCAGAAGCATGAGCCAAACAAACCTCTTTTCTTCATAAATTACCCAGCCTCCGATTCCTTTGTGGCAATACAAAATGGACTAACACAATCAGATCTCACTGTAACTCCAGAACCTTGCTGCCCACCATTCTCTCCTAGCCAAAGTCCACTTTTTCCCCTCCAGAGTTACCACAAGGAAAATGAACAGCCTCAATCCTTGCCACTCAGGTGTCTGTGTAAAGAGAGTCCACCAACAGGCTTTGTGTCAGCAACAAGGCTGTTTATTTCACCTGGGTTCAGGCGGGCTGAGTCCGAAAAGAGAGTCAGCAAAGGGTGGTGGGATTGTCATTAGTTCTTACAGGTTTTGGGAAAGGCCGTGGAGTTAGGAGAAATGTTTTACGGGCAGGGGGTGGATCTCACAAAGTACATTCTCAAGGGTGGGGAGAGTTACAAAGAACCTTCTTAAGGGTGGGGGAGATTACAAAGTACATTGATCAGTTAGGGTGGGGCAGAAACAAATCACAATGGTGGAATGTCATCAGTTAAGGCTCTTTTCACTTCTTTTGTGGATCTTCAGTTGCTTCAGGCCACCTGGATGTAAACAGGAGATATGATGGCTTAGCTCGGCCTCAGAGGCCTGACATAGATGAAATTTCTCTTCCAAACACCACTAGCTGGGGAGGTGGCTCTTGGCTGGGGCTGGTCCGTGCACAGGCCAATAAGGGAGCTGGGCAAGTGCGGAAGTGGAGACTAGCTGTGTCCCAGACAGCGACTCTCCCCAGCCTGTGACCCTGCAGAGTCCTTTAGCAGGGCAAAGTGCAACGTAGGCAGACCATAAGGGATGCCTCGGTAACAGACAAGCTTTGCGTGCCTGCAGGGGGACAGGAAGAGGGTGGGGCAGGAGAGGGAGATAAAAGGGCTCTGAGGCGTACTCTGAGCTCCTTCAGTCTCCTGCTCTGCTCAGCCAGTCAGCCCCGCCTCCCTTGTTTACGACCACACAGCACTGCTGTGTGTCTGCCCTTACCTGTGACTCTTCCCTAGCTGCTGCATGGCTAGCATCCCTCTTCTTTTCTCCTACTCTCTTAAGAAACATGCCCATCACCTGCAGTTTCTCTGGGCTCCCCATTAATCCTCCTTCCTCATCTAATGCTGCCACCTCCCTGTGCCTGGAAATAGTCAAGGCCGGATTCTGTTCTTTTGCTTGAATTTCTTTCACTTTGCTTCTTAACTCTTTCTAAACTACAATTCCCCCATTCTCACTGACTTAGTTTTCCCTCTCTCCGTGTTTATCAAACTATATCCCACCACGCCCTGACAAGGCTTCTCTCCCGTAGATCATCCCCTTTCTAGTATTTTGCTGGCAATATATAGTGGGGTTTTCTCCTTTGCCCTACGTTGTCACTAAACTTCCCAACCTAATAGGCAGTGTCTTGCACCTTCTACTGATCATTTCATTCTTTCTAGCACTAAAGATGACCACTTCCCATGTCTGTACCCAATTCCAATTCCTGGCCTGTTGGCTCAGATGTATCTGTAGCACTCACCCGTGTTCTCATGCCTAGTGTCTAAATATTTGACTCCAAAGGTCACTAGTGGATCACCTCCCTGCCTCTCACTTTCCCCCAAGGCACAAAGTCTCCTCCCAGCACCTCCCTTTAGTCCTTCCCTTCCTCGTGTCTCTTCTACAGGGAGAGGAACATGCTCAACTTTGTGATTTTTTTCTAGTTTGTAGTTGTGATCTACCCTGTACCACTGAATCATCTCACATGATTTAAACACTCACACCAAGTGTGCCACACTTCACGGCTTAATCCCCTGTTGATCAGAAAACCCCAGGTCCCTGGAACTGAAGCAGGGTCTCATTCAGCCTGACACAACCTGAAATTTCTCCCTGACTTCTTTCCCAGCCCCAAGACAGGGGACTTGCAAGAGTCCCTGTGTTGAGCCTCCTTGGAACTCACTGTCCTCCGTTGATCAAGGCCCACCCAGCAGGTTCTGTCTAGTTCTAATCCTCAAGGCTCCTTTGCATCCCTTCCTTGCTCCGTTGTCCAGCCCTGAGCTCTCTCAAGTCTTGTACTGCTCTCCCCTTTTCCCTTCCCTTCCAACTCTATTCCTCTCCTCTCTACATACTCCTGGGAGCCTTGCTCTTTCTGTAGGAGAAACTTCACACTGATTTTATTTCAAATTCCCCTCCATTGCTATCTCCAGTTGCACTGCTCTTCTTAGTTTCTTTCCCTCCACCTTCACACTTGTCTTCTCTGGAGGGCAGGCTCTCCTGGGGGCTTCCCCTGGGCCAGCCTCAGAGTGGCATCTGCTTTTCTGGTTCCTCCCCACCTCCTCTCCCCTCACTTCTTGCCCTGCCAGATCTGTCTATGGCAACAGCCCCTGCAGCAGCGTGCTCTCCTCTTCCTCTTCCTCTTCATGCCCAAGGCCATGTCAGCCTCTCTTAGCAGCTTCCATTTTATTGTAGGGGCACTAAGCATAAAGCAGTTAGTGAGTAAAGCGAGTTAGTTCAACATCAGTGGCAAGGGCTAGGACCTGGCCTCCTGACTATGACAACAAGACAATGCCCACTATATCTCCCTGCCAGGAGCAAAAACCAAAGTCCTCTGACCTCCAGGAGGCTGCCTGCCAGCTGGGTCCTGTGTGGTCACAGTCAGTCATTCCCGTGTTTATGTGTGTGTCGTTCATGGAAGACCTCCCTTCTCCCTTGAATAGGGGATTTGGGACCTCTTAGCAAATGAAGTAACAGCACAAAGACGTGTGTGTGTATGCGTGTGTGTGTGTGTGTGTGTGTCCCCTTCTCATTCTTATTCTCCACTGCCCCCAAACACAGGGGATCTTATACAGAAAATCAGCATTTCGCAGAAAGGAAATGGCCTCGTGAGGAAGCAGCAGGAACAGCCTGTTTATGGGAGAGCTCAGTGGGCCAGGCAGGAGGTGTCCCGGCCCTTCCTCTGTGTCCACCATACTTCCTTCTTCAAGCTGTTGAAGTGGTGCTCTGGGATGCCAGCCTCCAGGCATTCAGCCATCAGACTCTTACTCTAAAGAGGACAGGGAAAACTGAGGAAATACAGACAATTATAGAGGAGAAAATGAAACTAATTCCAACCCCAAATTCATCACTATTTCAATTCTCTATATATACATATCTACACACACAGATACATACATACATCTCTCTAAAATATAGCATATACAGGACATTATTATTATTGTAGTTTTAAACCTTCAATATTGTTTTATATGCACCCATATATTTACCCTTTTTAGTTCTCCACATTCCCTCCTGAAGTTCCATGCTCCCCACTGGCTTTTGCCAGGATAACTTTCTTTGTTATTACTTGTAACGCAAGTATCTGCTGGCAAAAAAATTCTTCAGTCTTTGTCTGAAAATGTCTTTATTTCGCCTTCACAATGGAAGGATAATTAAACTGTTGGTCAAATTCTTGGACAGCAATAAAGATATCAACCCATTGTCTTTTCTGTGTTACAATTTCAACTGAAAAGTCAACCATTAATCTTATTTTTATTTATTTGTGGTTAATTTTTTTTTTCTGGGTATTTGTAAGATTAGTTTTCTTGTCATCGATTTCCAGCAATTTTATGATGTGTGGGTAGGTGTGTGGGGAGGTATGTGTGTTTTTAATCCTCCTTTCATTACTTTCAAAAACTTCTTGCAAATGTGTGTTCCCAGATTGCTTCTGTCCCAGTCTTGTGTCTGTAACATATGTTAGGCTATTTCACTGAGTTTCATGTGTCTCTTACACCCTGTTTTTTTCTTAATGCTCTTTATTTTGTTTGTTTCTGTGCTTCGGTTTATATATTTTCTGTTGACCTAATTTTGAATTCACTATCACTGTCTTTTGCTGGTTCAATCTGTTGTAAAACATCCAATGAGTTGTCAATTTCAGATATCATACAGTTAATTTCTGGAATATGCAGAAATGTCCAGTTGATAATTTTTAAAAATAGCATTATTGAGAGATAGCTTATGTATCATAAAGTCTAATCATTTAAGTGAACAATTGAATAACTTTTAGTATATTTACACTTGTGCAGCTATCATTAAAATCTAATTCCAGGACATTTCTATGCTCCAAAAAGAAACTTACTGTCCATTTGCAGCCACTCTCTATTCCACTGTCAGCCACAGGCAACCACAAATCTACTTTCTCTATGGATTTTCCTTTCCTGGACGTTTAATATAAGCGGAGCTATACAATATGTGGTCTTTGAGTATACTTCTTTCACTTAGAATAATGTTTTCAAGGTTCATCTGTGCTGTAGCATGTATCCTTCATTCTTTTAAACTACTGAGTAGAATTTCATTGTATATTAGTATTCCAGTTGTATTCCACATTTTATTGATCCATGAACCAGTTGATGGCTATGTGGGTTGGGTTTTGGGCTATTATGAATAATGCTGCTATGAACAGTTGTGTACAATTTTTGTGTGTGGGCATAGCTTTTCATTTCTCTTGGGTGGATATGTAGAAGTGGAATTTCTGACTTACGATGAATTTATGTTTAAGTAACTGAGCAATTGTTTTCTTAAATGGCTGCACCATTTTACACTCCTGCTAGCAGTGCATAAGGGCTCAGTTTCTCCACATTATTACTGATTCTTATGTCTTTTTGATTTGTAGCCATTGTTGTGTATTGTAAGAGGTATTTCTTTGTGGTTTCAATTTGCCTTTCTCTAATAACCAATATTCTTGAGTATATTTTCACATGTTTATTGGTCATTTCATAGCTTCTTTGGTGAAATATCTATTTTAATCTTTTGCTCATTTTAAAATTGGGTTATTTGTATTTCTGTTATTGAGTTGTAAGAGTTCTTCATATATTCTGAATACAAGTCCCTTATGGGATATGTGATTTTAAAAATAATTTCCGTCTGTGACTTATCTTTCTACTTTCTTAATAGTATAGAAAAGCACAAACATTTTCAATTTCAATGAAGTTCAATTTATCAACTTTTTTGTGCCATATTTTTTCTGATTAAAAAACAAACAAACACAAACAAACAACAAAAAAGACTTTTAAAAGCCAGGAATAGAATAAGTCTTCCTAATGTAATATGACAATCTGTCTTATCAGCCACCAGTAATATGCTTTATAAAGAAAACTAGGCTGGGTATGGTGGTTCACGCCTCTAATCCCAGCACTTTGGGAGGCTGAGGCTCGTGGATCACCTGAGGTCAGGAGTTTGAGACCAGCCTGGCCAACATGGTGAAACACTGTCTCTACTAAAAATACAAAAATTAGCCGGGCGTGGTGGCAGGTGCCTGTAATCCCAGCTACTCGGGAAACTGAGGCAGGAGACTTGCCTGAACCTGGGAGGCAGAGGCCGTGGTGAGCTAAGATTGCACCACTGCACTCCAGCCTAGGTGACGAAACTTTGTCTCAAAAAATATATATGTGTGTGTGTGTGTGTGTGTGTGTGTGTGTGTGTGTGTGTGTGTGTAAAATACCTGAAGCCTTCATGCTTTTGGTGTCATATCTAAGAAATCTTTCCCTAACCATAAGGACTTATTCCTATGTTTTCTTCTCAGAGTTTTATAGTTTATAGCTCTTACATTTAGGTCTATGATTTTGTAATCCATTTTGAGTAAAATTTTCTGTATGGCACGAGATAAGAGCTTTAATTCATCTTGCATGTGAATATCCAATTTTCCAAGCACCATTTTTTAGCAAAGTTGGTCTTTCCTCCATTGAATTGCCTTGCATTTTTACCAGAGATCAATTAATGATAACAGTAAGGGTTTATTTCTTGAATCTCAATTCTGATCCATCAATCTCTAGATCTGTCTTTATACTAATGCCACATTATCTTGGTTATTTTAGCTTTGTTGTAAGTTTTGAAATCAAAAAGCGTAAGTCCTCCAACTTTGTTCTTCTCTTTCAACATTATTTTGGCTATTATGGGTCTTTTACTTTTTCATAGATCATAGTTCTCCTTTGAAACTTTTCTTGCCTTCATCTCTTTGTCTATATTATCTTCCATTTCCTTTTCATTAATCATATGATTTTTTTTGGTCTTTTTTTTTTTTTCCTTTTTCTGGAGAATGGGGTCTTGCTATATTACCCAGGCAGGTCTTGACCTCCTGGGCTCAAGCCCTTCAGAGGGTATGGGACAAGATAACTCTGGATGTGGTCAGGGTGGCAACAAGGTTCCTTGGTCCATTCTTCTATAGCTAGAACTGAAATGGCAAGAAAAGAAGTGAGGGTCCTAGGGAATCACTTCCTGCCTGAGAACAGAAAGCTACATTAAAGGAGTCCCATGGCATGGAGGGACCCTGTCTGGGGTGAACCACCTAGGAAAAAGTTTGCAGGCATGGAAATGAAGAAAGTTAATGAACAGTTCATTCACTCAAAGACAAACCTTGTGAAGGATGCAGCATAGCACTGAATTAAGAACACAGGTTTTGGAGTCAGACTGACATGGATTGAGATTCTGGCTCCACCTCCTACCAGCTAAATAATGTCAATGAATCGCTCACCTGAAGAGGAGAGGAGCTGTGTGTGCTCAGTGCAGACTTACGGTGCCTTCAGCAAACTGACAAGTTTAGTCATGTAGAAAGACTAAGTTCATTGATAATTTATTCACTCATTTATTAAATAAATGAATTATATTCTTCCTTTCTGAGAACATAGTCCTTAGCTTTAATATTCACCTTGCATACTGGATTTTACAATCAATTATCTTTGCAAAGGCCTCTCTGAAGAAGTGTTTTACTTTCACTCGGTACAGGAGATGATACTTTCAACCCTCTTCTGATGAGACTTCACCAATTACTAAGCACCCTGAGAAGCAGGTGGAGCCCTCAGAAGCAAACACAGCTGTATTCAGTTAAAAGTACACATCTAATTGGTCTCACTAAATTTGCATGAAATAGAGATGTAACTGGCACACACCAGCCACCCAGTCCCTGTCATTTTCCTGCCCAAGGGCGACATTCTGTAAAGGAACAGTGATGGAAGAGTGACACGGGAGCAGGACTGCAGCTGCTGGCTGGCACCCCTTCACCCCAGTTCAGATCTATTTCTAACCCAACTCCAGGGGTTCTGCTTCCATTATTTCTTGCCACATAACAAATCTCCCTTAAACTTACTGGATTAAACCCACCACTGTTTCATTTTCTGACATGATTTTCTGTGTTGGCTGGGCTCAGCTGGGGAGTTCTTCTGCACCACAGGACCTTGGCCGAAGCTGCAGTCACCTAGAGGCATAACTGGGCTGGGGAGTCCAAGAGGGCTCACCCACACATCTGATGTTTGGTGAGGATGGCCAGGAGGCTAGGGTGGCTGGGCCTGTCTCATTGGTGTGATCTCAGGCCTCTCCCTCTTCACATGAACTCTCTGCATGGTCTCTTTGGGTGGTCACTAAGCAGGGTAGCCAGACTTTGTTACACAGTGGCTTAGGGCTCTCCAAAGACAAAAGTAGAAGCTACCAGGCTTCTTACTGCTTAGGCCCAGAACTGTCTCTTCCCCACATTCTATTAACTAAGCAAGTCACAGACCAGCGTAGACTCACTATAGGAGGGGGCTGCACAAGGGTGTGAATCTTTCAGGGCATGGCTCCTTGGGGACCACCTTGGACAACAGCTGTCATGGGTTCTCTAGCTGGAGTTTCGTAGGCATATGAGAGAAGGAACTACAGAATGTGCCAGAGTCGGCTTGCTTAACACTTGGGCCAAACAAAGTGAAAGTTATACAAATACCGTGGAATGAGATTCTGGCATTAATTCTACTATCTCCTCATTCAGAAATTGGGGAAAGTGTAAATTAGACATGGTTTAAGTAAATGTCCTTTCTGTGGTCCTTTGGTGACATTTCTTTTATCTTCTTGGTCCACGTCACCTGTTGGGCTTCTCCTGTGAATCATGTAGTCGAGTTGTAATTGTCACTTCCATTATGGGGAATAGCATTTATATTTATTGCTGAGAAAGCACCATCTCACCATCTTCAATTGTCCAAAGTTCATAATTGATGTGCAGAATCTTTGCCTACTGTCTGTATTGCCCCAGGTGCTGCTATCCCTCATGGCTCCTGAATGATGCTGAAAACGTAAGGGAGGTTGTTCTCCTCTAATGTAGACCCTGAAATACTATCCTGCTAATAAAATTTCCTCTGCCTGCCTGTGATGCGCTTTGATTTGGGAACACTCTTTGTGAACAGTTAGAGGGTTTTGTAAAGTCCCTGGGTTTTTGTCGTAAGAGTGACTTCCAAGTTATTTGGAATACATAACAGAATATATCTGGTGTATGGTAGATTCTCAACACATGTCTGTTGAGGAATATGATAAATGTCATGATGATTGTTATGAGGAATAAATGAGTGCCATGTTCTGAATGTTTATGTTTCCCCCAAATTCATATGTTAAAATCCTCATCCCCAGTGTGATGGCTTTAGAAGGTGGGGCCTTTGGGGGGTGACTGGGTCATGAGGGTGGAACCTTCGTGATTGAGTTAGTGTCCTCATGAATGAGACCCCAGAGACGGGGCGTGGTGGCTCATGCCTGTAATCCCAGCACTTTGGGAGGTTGAGGCAGGTGATCACTTGAGCCCAGAAGTTGCAGACAAGCCTGGGCAATATGGGGAAACCCTGTCTCTACTAAAAATGAAAAAAAAAAAAAAGTAGCTGGGTATGGTGGCACACACCTGTGGTCCCAGGAGGCTGAGTTGGGGGATCGCTTGAGTCCAGGAGGTAGAGGCTGCAATAAGCTGAAATCACACCACTGTACTCCAGCCCAGGTGGCAGAGGTTTTTCTTTTCCTTTTTTTCTGTTTCAAAAGAGAGAGAGAGAGAAGCCCTAGAGACCCAAAGAGCTGGCTGGCTAGCCCCTTTCACTATATGAGGACACGGATAAAGTGCCATAGATGACAGGAAGCAGGCTCTCACAGACATTGAATCTACTAGTGCCTTAATCTTGGACTTCTCAGCCTCCAGAACCATGAGAGATAAATTTCTGTTGTTTATAAGCCACTCAGCTTCTGATATTTTGTTATGGCAACCCGAATACACTAAGACAATGAATGATCTTTCACAAAGGACCTGAAACACTGAGTTTGAATAATCATTAGTTTCCATTTTGGTATCTGTTCCATGCCTTATTCTCTAATACAAAATCTGCCCCAAAATACTAATCCTGAACCTAAGATTGCTGCAGCTATGTGCTGAAACCATCTTTCTCAGTGTGCTTTTTTTTTTTTTTTTGAGACAGAGTCTCGCTGTGTTGCCCAGGCTGGAGTGCAGTGGCACAATCTTGTCTCACTGCAACCTCTGCCTCCCAGGTTCAAGTGATTCTCATGCCTCAGCCTCCCAAGTAACTGGGATTACAGGCATGCGCCACCACACCCAGCGAATTTTTGTATTTTTGATAGAGATGGGGCTTCTCCATGTTGGCCAGGCTGGTCCTGAATTCCTGGCCTCAAGTGATCTGCCCACCTCAGCCTTCCAAAGTGCTGGGATTACAGGCATGAGCCACTACATCCAGACCCACAGTGTCTTTTAATATATTTACATTTAACTAACAACATTTTTTTTTTTTTTTTTTTTTTGAGACAAAGTTTTGTTCTTATCATCCAGGCTGGAGTGCAATGGCACGATCTCGGCTCACTGCAACCTCCACCTCCTGGGTTCAAGCGATTCTCCTGCCTCAGCCTGCTGAGTAGCCGGGATTATAGGCACCCGCCACCACATCCAGCTAATATTTTGTATTTTTAGTAGAGATGGGGTTTCACCCTGTTGGCCAGGCTGGTCTCAAACTCCTAACCTCAGGTGATCCTCCCACCTCGGCTTCCCAAAGTGCTGGGATTATAGGCGTGAGCCACCGCACCCGGCCCCATATTTGGTATTTCTACCACACATCTGTATTTTCTATTTGTCTTACCCTTTCAGTTTCTTAACTCTCTAATTGCCTTCTTTTGAACTTTTTTTCTTCCATTTTTTCCTTTTTATTAGCTTCCAAGTTATGCATTCTATTTTTGGGCTTTTAATGATAACCCTAGACATTTCAACAAGCACACTTCACTAATCAAAATCTAAGATTTACCATCTTTTTTTCCCCTCAACAATACAGAACCTTAGTTATTGTGTCCATCCATATTTTAGTCGTATTTTGCTTTTCCTAACTCCCAAGATGTTGTTATTATTGGTTTAAGGAGTCGTTGTTTGTTTATTCCGATTTTTATAATAAATTTTTATTCATTTTTCAAATCTGCTTGGTCAATTTTATGGTCTTTTGTTCTTTATTTATGTCTTCAACCTCTTGTACTGCTTATTTAAACATTTCTGTGTTTGATAATTCAGGGCATCTTCTCATGTCTAATTTTAGAAGGGTTTTTTTTTTTTTTTTTTTTTTTTTGCTGATTCTTGCTCATCATGCTGTGCCAGTCTTTTCATTCATGACTTCTGAGTATTTGCTCATATTTCTTTGAAATTATAGGTAATTATTTGTGCCTAGTTAGAAAGTGGAAAGTGAGTTCCTCCAAAAAGGAGGATTTCTGGCCAGATGTGGTGGCTCACACCTGTAATCTCAGCACTTTGGGAGGCTGAGGGGGGTGGATCACTTGAGGTCAGGAGTTTGAGAACAGCCTGACCAACATGGTGAAATTCTATCTCTATTGAAAATACAAAAATTAGCCAGGCATGGTGGTGGGCGCCTGTAGTCCCAGCTACTCAGGAGGCTGAGGCAGCAGAATCGCTTGTACCCTGGAGGCAGAGGTTGCAGTGAGCTTAGATGGAGCCACTGTACTCCAGCCTGCGTCACAGAGCATGACTTGGTCTCAAAAAAAAAAAAAAAAAAAAAAAGGATTTCTGTCTGCTTTTGTGGGTATGTGGGAGAATTCCCAACCCAAATGCACTTTAAATCTTAAATCAACTTTTTGGCTTGAGGTTTTTGTGAACACCTAAAGTATACATTTTGTCTGCAAGCCTACATAAAGTCAGGATCATGATTTGAAAAATCAGGGAGATTTTCCCCTATGCCTGTTCAGTTCAAGTTTCCAGTCAATGTATTTTATTCACAGTGCAATGGAGGGCCAGGGTCAGAGACAGATTAATTCCTTATTTACTCTTACAGGTGAAACCGTCAGATGTCACCTGTCATGACGTTAGAAACAGAAATTTATGTGTTAGAATTGTATTAAGTTTCGATTTTGGCTTTAGAAAAAGGATCATCATTTGTGGTGGTGGCTGCGCTTGTCAGTCAGCGCCTAGAGAGACTTTCGGGGATGGTAGTAACAGTATAGTCCCCCATTTCTACTGAGCATTCTCAATGTCTGTTCCAAGTAGAATTCAGGTTATGCTCTCAAGGCGGAAGTTGCCTGGGGAGGACATCTTTGAGTACAGCTCATTTTTTTTTTCTTTTTTTCTTTCTTTTAGAGATGAGGTCTCACTTTGTCACCCAGGCTAGAGTGCACTAGAACGATTCTAGCTGGCTGCAGCCTCAAACCCTCAGGCTCAAGAAATCCTCCCACCTCAGCTTCCCAAGTGGCTGGGACTATAGGCTCACGACATCGATCTTGGCTGTTTTTTATATTTTTTGTAAAGACGAGATCTCACTTTGTTGCCCAGGCTGGTCTCAAATGCCTGGGCTCAAGCAATCCTCTTGCCTCAGCCTCCCGAAGCCCTGGAATTACAGGCATCAGCCACCATGCTTAGCCACAGCTCTATTAATAGGCACAAGTTCTTCAATATCCACTTAGACCCCAACTCTGCTGGGACCACAGGCCATTTTTCTTCCCATGTTGTGATCTTGCCCGCCACGCCTCCACTTTTTCCCCATCTGCCTGGCTACTTAGTTGAAAATTCTCCTTCTGCCCAGCCTTTCCAGCTCCTTGTGGGAGCTTAGGCCACACCCCACCTGAGGGACTATCCTCCCTCAATGTCCCAATCCCAGAAATCATCTTGAACAAGTAATCTGTCCATGAGTTGCTCCCCGTTGAGACCTCTGGCCAGGTCGTGGCCTCCTAACCTCAGTCCACTCAGCTGTGGCCTCCATGATCCGACCCAGACAGCCTGCTCTCTTTTCTTCTCATTTCTGCCTCCCTCTTGCCCTTGTCTTTGCCATGCCCTTGTTCACAGGTTCTATTCCAGGGCTCTATTTTTGTGTACAAAACGTCATGATTACAGTTCTCTTTATAACAATTCCAACCCCATTCCCTGCTTTTTTTCCCCATGAGAGGTCAGTTCCTGAGTCCACAGGCCCACATGTGAGTGATGCAGGGAAGGGACAGAGTGTTTCCTCTGAGGCCTCTACACATGCCTGTCCGGTCTTTTCATTCTCTGTGGTTTTCTCATTTCTAGTCCAAGAGGCCCAGAAGCAAACCTGGAGGTGAGACCCAAAGAAGGCTGGAACCATGCTGACTTTGTATACTGTGAGGACACAGAGTCTGTTCCTGGAAAGCCCACTGTCAACGCAGATGAGGAAGTTGGGGGTCCCCAAATCTGCCGTGTATGTGGGGACAAGGCCACTGGTTATCACTTCAATGTCATGACATGTGAAGGATGCAAGGGCTTTTTCAGGTAGAGTTACCCACCAGCCTTCACCCACCTGCCACCACGGACACGCTGGGTCACACCTAACTGGGGTCTGCCACTAACCCACTGGGTAACGTCTCAGGGCCTCAGCTTGACCTGTCCCCCAGGTTCAGTGTGGGCTGGTGGCCCACCCAAAGGCCTTGTAATTAGTCTCAAGGGAGCCATTGATATCCCAGAGGAATCATTCATCTTCAGTCTTCCTGTTCTACCCAGGAAGGGTCTCCTTCCATTAAGATATACCTTGGTTTCTCCATGTGCTCTTGAATAAAATGGAAAATGACTCAGTGAAAGGTAAAGAATTTGAAACTCCCAAATCCAAGTGTTCACATTCGCCTTCTGGGGTGGTTGTTTTCTAAAGAATGGCATAAAATAAATGCTCAGACCATGGGAAGAGAAGCAGACCGAAGGGAGGGGAGGGGTGGGGAGGAGAGAAAGCCATGTGTGAGGAAGCCCTCCAGGGGCACCCTCCGGAGGGCACAGGGTATGCAAGGAGCAGCTCCCATGTCAGGAGCCACATGTGGGACCCTCATGCATTTCCAAGACAGCCTGCCTGATGGCCCTTTGCCGAGTTCTTCCTGGTGGCTGGGCACGCAAATGGAAAAGGGCAGGTTCCAGGGAGAAATGAACATTCGCGTTGCATGAGTTGTAACAGGGGTGAGACACATCAGCAGTGTCAGGCTGGGTTCAGCTACAAGTCGTAGGACCTTTATCGCAAATTGGTTTGGCAATAAGGAAAACGCGTTACCTCTCCTAACAGGAAGTGTGAAGGCCTCCAGGTTGAGTTCAGCAGCTCAGTTCTTTCCATTTTTCTCTTCAGCCATCCCACGCGAGAGCTCTCATTGCAGTCTGGCTCCCCTTATAGGGGCACAGTGCCGGGGCTCAGGCAGGAGTCATGATGTTCAGCAGACGCACAAAAAGGCTTAGCTTTGAGAGTAAGGAAATCTTTCCCAGGAGTCCCCTCACATTGGCTAGAGCCAGGCCCAGCCTATGCCTGAGCTAGTCACTAGCAAAGAGCAGCAGATACGTCCCTGAGCTGGCCACACGCCACGTGACTGCGTGGAAGAGGCTGGACGTCTGCACCAGCTCCAGATGCTGCTGGCACAGAAGAGGCTGCCCAAGGAGTGTCTGTGCATCCTGCCTCAGCATGTGGGAATCTTCTGCTCTCCCTTCCTCGTTTGGGTACTATTCCTGGGACTCTCAGAAAGAGGCAACATGTTGTAGTGGGCAAAAGCTAAATCCAGTATCAGGCAGACCTGGATTCAAATTTCAGCTTGTCATGTACCCAGAGGACAGCTGGGAATCCATCGTCTCCAAGCCTCAGTCTCCCTCATCTGTGCCAGGCAGATGAGATTATGAATTTCACAGCGTTTGAGAACTAAATTTACAAAACTGCAAAATACCTAGCCTAGCATCTGATACATAGCATACCTTTAATCAGTGTGAGCCCCGGTTTCACCTTTGACCCATTCTCGGTGGACTTTGATGTAGCATCAGGGCTTTCTTACCCAGGCCAGTTGGGAAGGCAAAAGGCAGGGATGGCGTCTGTGAAGAACATGACCCTGGGCTGGTCGCTGGTCCGAGGCCCGAGGCCTCCAAGCTCAAACCTGCCCCTGCCGGGTCACTGCGGGCTTGGCTCAGCTTCCCAGGCCTGCCCTCAGGGAACTCTGCAGCCCCACCTGGCTGTTCCATGCTCCTGGGCCAGCCTTCCCTCAGTTTCCACTCTGGACCAGACTCAGAGGCCAGAGCCAAGGGAGAAATTGTTTCTTTCCATCCAGCTGTGGAAATGGGGAAAGTAAAGGTAGGGCTGCAGTGACCGTGTCTTTTGTGGGACAAGCAGGACTTCCGGGCTGGGAGGAGGTGATCTTGTACCAGAGTCTCCAAAAGGCATCTGCCCCATTGCCTCTCTGTGCACCGCAGAGAGGGGAGTGCGGGGCCCGTGGGTCGCGCCTGCACGCTCTGCTGTTCCAGGCGTTCGACCTCCTTGCCCCCTAGGTCAACGAGGGAAATCCACTCTGCCATGGGGAAGCCGCTGCCCCGTAGGGTAGAAAAGCTTCCCCATATTTCACCCCTTCCTCCCTGGCCGCCCAGTCTGGAAGGGGAGCTGGGGAAGGCGGCAGGGGGCTTCTGTGGTTTCTTACCCTCCTGGGGTCATTTTTCCTCGGCTTCCTCCTTTAAGGAGGGGAAATCAAGGAAGAGGCCCATCTCCATGGAAACTTTCTGGTAAGAAGGGTGTGAAAGAGGAGGGGACAGGTGTTTCAGGAGGAAGGGAAGGCGCTGAAGGTGGGCTTGGAGCGGAGGTGTCCCAGAAAGTGGTTCTGAGGCTGCAGGCCCGGCGAAAAGCACGTGTCCCATTTCCTGCGGGAATGGCCAGAAAAGGTTTCCTCCCCGGCTTCTGCCCCCTCTAGCCGAGTCCTGGACCTCTAGGGACGCCCACCTACACCCTTCCCATAAAATCTGACCCAGCTGGGATGCAAAGGCTAGTGTCCCCCTCCCCGAGTTGGTAGGGGCTGGGGAGGAAGGTGGTGTAGCCCGGAGCCCCAGGCGGAGGGCCCGGGCACCCGTGCATCCTCCCTTCTGCTCCCTGTTCTCTCACAGGAGGGCCATGAAACGCAACGCCCGCCTTAGGTGCCCCTTCCGGAAGGGCGCCTGCGAGATCACCCGGAAGACCCGGCGACAGTGCCAGGCCTGCCGGCTGCGCAAGTGCCTGGAGAGCGGCATGAAGAAGGAGAGTGAGCAGTGGGCGAGCGGGCGGGCCGGGGCCGGGGTGCACGGCTCTGTGTAGAGACGTGCTGTGGGTGCGTGCATGCGAGTGTGGAGATGCGCGGCGAGTGTGGAGATGCGCGGCGAGTGTGGGCGTGAACACACGTGCACATGCGAGCTGGTGTCAGTGTGCAACAGGCAGCCACCTGGGGGAGCGCTTGCAGCCGGCCCGCTGGGTGATGGAGGGAGTCTGTAATCTCCGTCCTGGGATGTGTGCTGGGCAACCCTGCCAGGGCGTGCCCTCTGTCTCCCTTCAGTTGCTCCTACATGATTCTTTTTGTCCCCTTCATAATTGTTGTAATGGTTTGAAACCACATTTGGGGCTAGGGGTGTGAATCTGGGGGAGGGAAGCAGGAGCCACATGGGTGATAGGACCCCCCGCTTTATAGCTACTAGCACCCACCATCCGCACCAGACCTGGATCTTCACAGGGGAACTGTTAGCAGACAGGTGACAGGAGGTGTTCTCACTCTACCTATTTAACTTTGATATATTTGTGCTCCTAGGTCACTCTGAGATTAAGGCTCATGCAGAAAAGGCTAGATGCTTCTAGCGCATTTTTGTCTCCATGGAACACAAGGGGACCCAAAGCTGCTTCTTTCAGTTCTCTAGGCTGCTGGCAGGCGTTCTTGATCTCTCCCCACCAAGGACCTCATAGCTTTGCTCTACACGCATGAGTGGGCTCCCGAAATCCACAGAAGACCTAAGGCTCCGGGCTATATATGAAGTGTCTGGAGTTGCTATTTCTTGCTAAGCTGTAGCCCAGCTCTCTGGGGTCTTGGAGACCCAGACACCTCTGAAGAGTCTTGGTATATAATTCATCCGAAAAATGATAACAGTAGATGCCATTTACTGAACATCTCTTATGTACCAGGAACTATATTAGGCACCCTACATGCAAGGTCTCATTTAATAGCAGTGCAAGGTAAACACGGTTTCTCTGGATTACAAAGAAAAAACCTGAAGGCAGGAGAGGTTAAGGAGGTTGCTTAGGGTCACAGGTAGTAAGTGGCAAAGTTTTCACTCAAGCCTAGCGCCTTTGGATTCTGAAGCCCTTGCTCTTGCCAGGGCCCCACAGTGTCCTCACAAACTCCACTGCAGAGGGCGATACCCCAGCCGCACCTCACCTCTGTCCTCACCCAGGTGTTACTCCAGAGGAGCCCACAGGCCTCTTGAGTCCAGACAGGGGAGAATCGCTTGTCACCATTACTTTCCCTTTTACCCAATGCCTTCTGCTGCCTTGAGAGGGTTACGCAGCAGCTCCCTGGGGGGCTGGAGGCTGACCAGGGGCACGTGTGCCTGAGCCAGCCTCGCTGTCCCTGCAGTGATCATGTCCGACGCAGCCGTGGAGGAGAGGCGGGCCTTGATCAAGAGGAAGAAAAGAGAACGGATCGGGACTCAGCCACCCGGAGTGCAGGGGCTGACGGAGGAGCAGCGGATGATGATCAGGGAGCTGATGGACGCTCAGATGAAAACCTTTGACACTACCTTCTCCCATTTCAAGAATTTCCGGGTAGGAGGAACTGCACAGTGACTGAGGTGTCACCGCCATCTTCATTCTCACATAGAAACTGAGGTTCCCCAAGGATAAGAAACTTGTACGAGGTCACAGCTAATCAGTGGTGGAGGGTAGATTTGCAGAGCTGGCCCTAAGTCTGTGCGAGCTCCTCAAAGCTTTAGTCTCATTCCCAAAGGCTCTCCAAGTGTGGTCCCTGGGTCAGCAGCATCAGCATGCAGATTTTCAGGTCGCCCCAGACCAACTGAATCAGAAGCTCCAGGGAGGGGCAGGATCCCCGGGTGATTCTGTTGCAGGTTCAGGTTTGAAAATCGCTGCTCTCGGCCGGGCGCGGTGGCTCAAGCCTGTAATCCCAGCAGTTTGGGAGGCCGAGACGGGCGGATCACGAGGTCAGGAGATCGAGACCATCCTGGCTAACACAGTGAAACCCCGTCTCTACTAAAAAATACAAAAAACTAGCCGGGCGCGGTGGCGGGCGCCTGTAGTCCCAACTACTCGGGAGGCTGAGGCAGGAGAATGGCTTGAACCCGGGAGGCGGAGCTTGCAGTGAGCCGAGATCCGGCCACTGCACTCCAGCCTGGGCGGCAGAGCGAGACTCCGTCTCAAAAAAAAAAAAAAAGAAAATCGCTGCTCTCTCATTTAAAGCAGGTAGGAACTGGGTCTGAGCAGTAAGTGGAGGGAAAGCTAGGCAGTCCCCCAGTGTGACTGGCATTCAGGGCTTTATGAGGACAGGGTCAGGACCTGTCGAGGGGTGTGACTTTCGTGAACCGGTGTTTCTTGATCCCAGGCACATTAGCCATGTCTGTGCTCCAAGTGCCCTCCTTCCCCTTTGCACTGATAGATATCTCAGGTGGCCCTTCCCAGCTCAAAGAACTGGATGAGCCCAGTGACCTCGGATCTGCTCTTCCCATCCATAGCGCCCTAAACCTTCTGAGTCTCCTGAGCCCAACATCTGGAATGCTTGGGATGACACACCATGGTTGGAGTCCCCCTTGCCCTCCATTTTAACCAAGCAGGGACGTGTGTGACCATTGATTCATAGATCCCCAAAGCACCTTCATCTGGTAGAGGACACCAGAGAGAAGAAACAAAGGCTGTGTGTCTGTATGTGTGAGGACACATGCGTGCATGTGGGTGTGAATGCCTGCATTTGCGCATCCTCTCGGGCTGCAGCTGTGGCTGTGCACGTTTGGCTGGGGCCTGAGTTGGGACCTGTCTATGAAAACACGTGCTGTCTCTCCCCTCTCCGCCTCCTGGCATGTGTCCTAGCTGCCAGGGGTGCTTAGCAGTGGCTGTGAGATGCCAGAGTCTCTGCGGGCCCCATCGAGGGAAGAAGCTGCCAAGTGGAACCAGGTCAGGAAAGATCTGTGGTCTGTGAAGGTCTCCGTGCAGCTGCGGGGGGAGGATGGCAGTGTCTGGAACTACAAACCCCCAGCCGACAATGGCGGGAAAGAGATCTTCTCCTTGCTGCCCCACATGGCTGACATGTCAACCTACATGTTCAAAGGCATCATCAACTTTGCCAAAGTCATCTCCTACTTCAGGTAGGACATGGAGACTGGGTGGTTGGGTGTGGAAAGGAACTGGAAGTAGCCAGGAGGTTCAAAGGACCTGGGGTAGATCCTGAATTTGGGAGATATTGGTGGCAGAAGACCCTCCTTTTCCTGTGCCCTGCCCCCCAGGGCAGCCAGTGCTGTGGGGACGTAGAGGCCTCGCTGTGTGGCTGGTTAGCTTTGTGGCTGTGGGCCTGCCAGTGTCTCTGCCTATCCACCTGCCCAATGGAAGCTAACAGTGCTTCCCCTGCAGGGCTGTTCTGTGAAATAAGAACACATCTGAAGAGCCCCCAGCACAGAGTGGGCATTCAGATAGCCTTTCCTACTCTCCCTTAAAGGGGCAGGAATCACATGTTGACAGTTCCAGACCAAAGAATGAGAGAAATAGACAAGATAAGACTGCGAAGGCCGTGGGGAGGGTGGGTGGTCCTCAGAGCTCAAGGGTCAGGTCTCCCCAGAGCTAGATATGGAGGCAACAACCACGGGGCAACTGGGGTTAGTGGGAGACATGGGAACTTCCTGGGGTGGCAGGAACCACAGCCCCAGAATATGTCTGCAATCTTAGGGTTAGGGATGGTGCCAGGTGTATCTGTCCTTGGGTAGGCCACCTTGCCCTGCCAAGCCTGGTCAAGCGGGGCTGAAACACACCCGCCAGAAGCTCCTGGTGTCTTCAGCAGGTTGAGGGTAGGTTATGGTCTGGGAGCCCAGAGGTGCTTCTCTGGCCCTGTAGGAGTCATGCATGACTTATTTAACGGGGTGATGCTGACAGCAGGTTTGGAATGGGGTTCAGATGGTGGCAAATTAGCTTAAAGGGGCAGGGAGAGAAGCCTACTTATAAATGTGGACATTAGAAGATCTTGGTGAAATCCAGTGACTGACAATTTAACACCAGGGCTCCCCACTTGCTATTTCTCATGGCCACCAATGTTGAGCACAGTGACCCAGGTGTCACTGCCGTCTTCATTCTCAGATAGAAACTGAGGTTCCCCGAGGATAAGAAACTTGTACAAGGTCACAGCTAATCCATGGTGGAGGGTAGATTTGGAAGTACCAAAGCCAGCTCGATGCCGGGTCCTAAGCCAGGCAATGGGAAGGCACAGAAGAACAAGATCAATTCCGTGGCATTTGTAGCTCAGTGTTACGGATCTAAAAGAAGGATGGGTGCCAGTAGCTCAGGGCCGGAATTCCCAAAGAGGCCAAGGCCAGAGGTAGTGTTTCCTCACAACCCAGAGTAAGCAGCCTCCCTCTCAGGCTGTGACGCTTCTTTCTTGTAAGGAATGCCTCCTTACTGGGGAGGTGGGGGTCCCTCCCAGGTTGGGAGGGAGTGGTCCCTGCAGGACCAGAAGGGTATCCGTGTAACCATAATCTCAGAGGCTTGTTAAGCCACCTCCATGGTGAGGCCTGTGCTCCGGTGATAGGACTGGGGCTGCAGGCATCTGGGCTGCAGGGAAACAGTAGAAATACGTGTGTGCACCTTAAACCCAACACTGACCGCAGGAAGCAAACATCCCCACTGCTGGAGCTCAGGCCAAAAGGGCGGCACTTGCACTCTGGAGAGGGGAGACTGCATTCTGGAAAGACTTCTGAGAGGAGCAAAGACATAGCTTGGCTTGAGGGGCTAGCAGGATCTACTAAAGGGGCAGTCATTCCAAGGGGGGAAACTGAGGCAGAAAGGAGGCGGCCAGGGACTAGAAGCCAAAGCACTGGGTGTAGGTCAGGAGTTGTATAGGAGTTGAAGGAGATAGGGCCAGGCTGTAAGGGACCTGGATGCCAAGCTCAGTGGGTGGAGTTCCCAGAGGTAGCAGGGGAGGAGAAGATGCTGGGGGACAGAGCTGTCTGCTGGGTTGTGAGGGGAGAGATGAGAGGCAGCCAGACAGCAGCCACAGTCATCCTCAGGGAAAGGAGCCATTCTCCCTCTTCCTCTCGCCCCCAACTTCCGGATTATGGGATGGCAGCTGGGGCTGGCCTGTGGGCCGCCTCCCAGGGAGCTGTCCTCCCCTCCCCATCCTTGCTGCCAGGGACCTGCCCATCGAGGACCAGATCTCCCTACTGAAGGGGGCCACTTTTGAGCTGTGCCAGCTGAGATTCAACACAGTATTCAACGCGGAGACTGGAACTTGGGAGTGTGGCCGGCTGTCCTACTGCTTGGAAGACCCTGCAGGTGCCCGAGAGAGCCTGCCTGCCCTGGCAGAGGGAGGGAAACACTGCAGTTGTGGGAGGAAGGGAGCTACGCCAGGATATGCAGGTTCTGGGAGGGCAGGGCAGGAAGATGGAATGGTGGAAAACAAGATATTGGTGAGGGATGACAGGATCTTGGTCAGGTTGCTGAGAAGCTGCCCCTCCATCCTGTTACCATCCACAGGTGGTTTCCAGCAACTTCTGCTGGAGCCCATGCTGAAATTCCACTACATGCTGAAGAAGCTGCAGCTACACGAGGAGGAGTATGTGCTGATGCAGGCCATCTCCCTCTTCTCCCCAGGTGAGGGTCTCCCCTAGGTTGCCTGACATTCCCCCAGCCTTATCTGCCCTCCCCAGGGAAGGTCCCAATCCATGGCCTTGCTCCTCATTCACTGTGCAGCCAGGATGGGGGCTGTCGCTGGCTTCTCCTGGGGTCAGTGGGTGATGCCCAGCCCTGGTCTTCCCTCACTTCCCTGCCTGGGTGACTCCAGCTCTGGAATGTGGTTGGTGAGCAATGCCCTGACTCTGGGCTGGACTGAGCTTGTCTTTGCCTCATGATCTTGCACCACACCTCCCTCCCCTCCCCTCCAGACCGCCCAGGTGTGGTGCAGCACCGCGTGGTGGACCAGCTGCAGGAGCAATACGCTATTACTCTGAAGTCCTACATTGAATGCAATCGGCCCCAGCCTGCTCACAGGTGAGCACAGCAGGGGGTGAGGACCCGTGAGGGTGGTGTGAGGGAGCCAAGGTTCAGGGAAATTGCCCAAGGCTTCACAGCCAGAGGGTGGCATCTGGAGGTAGAGCCAGCCAGACCAGGTCCAAAGCTCACACTTTTGAGCACTACCTAACCACTTCCCAGGAAAAACACAAGCAAACAGGGGACATGTGGCCCAGAAAGGGACTTCTATACCTTCACTGGTCCTCCATAGCTCCCGTGACCTAGTGCCCAGACTGATGCCCACAGGCCCAGAGACAAACTTGGATTGTACTGAGCCCAAGGCCATGAAGGGTTAAGGCCAACACTGAGTATTAGAGTGTGAACTTATAACCTGAAATCCTTATTTGGCCTGCACAGCTTTCTTTTTGGCTTGGCATCCTTTGCTCAGCCCTTCCTTGTATGGAGGCAGGAGGCTGGAAGTGCCAGCTTTCTTTTCCATCGTGGGGAGACTGAGGCATATGGTACATCTCAGATACTGGATCCAAAGCTAGTTCCAGGAAGGGATTCCAGCCTGCAGCCCCTAACCTCCACGACGACTCTGCTCAGTCCTGGCCCCTGGACATGAATGAAGGCAGTGACACCCATACCCCCAAACTGGTAGCTGCAATATCTGGATTTTCCCACGGAGGTCTCTGCGTGCAAAGATGCAGCTCCCGCAGCCGGGTGTCGTGGCTCACACCTATAATCCCAGCACTTTGGGAGGTCAAGACAGGAGGATCCCTTGGAGCCAGGAGTTCAAAGCCAGTCTGGGCAATATAGCCAGAGCCCAACTCTAGAAAAAATTAAAAAAATTAGCCAGGTATGGTGGCATGTGCTCTAGTCCTAGCTACCCAGCAGGCTGAGGCTGGAGGTCTCCTGAGTCCAGGAGTTTGTCACTGCAGTGAGACCATTATCGTGCCACTCCACTCTAGCCTGGGTGACAGAACGAGATCCTGTCTCTTTCAAGAAAAAAAAAAGACACAACTCCCATGGATGGGGTGGGAGTGGGGAGAGTACTGGGCAGGCTGTTCTGCCTTTCTCATCCACAGCGTGAAAGAGAAGCTTACGGAATTCAGCCAAGCCTTGCCTCTTGGCTGACCTGAAATGTCCAGAGATTATGCTTTTGCAGCCTCAGAGCAGCCCCGAGGCTTGCGGGCCAGGGAAAGGGCGGGCTGCACCCCCAACCTTTTCTCTGGCTGACACGCAGGTTCCTGTTCCTGAAGATCATGGCTATGCTCACCGAGCTCCGCAGCATCAACGCCCAGCACACCCAGCGGCTGCTGCGCATCCAGGACATACACCCCTTTGCTACGCCCCTCATGCAGGAGTTGTTCGGCATCACGGGTAGCTGAGTGGCTGCCCTTGGGTGACGCCTCCGAGGGGCAGCCAGACCCAGAGCCCTCTGAGCTGCCACTCCTGGGCCAAGACAGATGGATGCTGCCGAGAGCCGACAATGCCCTGCTGAGCCTGTCTTCCCAGGGAACTCCTGCGAAGACAGCTGGCTAGCATTCCTCAGGAAGGACATGGGTGCCCCCCACCCCCAGCTCAGTCTGTAGGGAGTGAAGCTGTGGACCCTTATGTGGAGAGTACACTGACCTGTAGGTCAGGACCATCAGAGAGGCAAGGCTGCCCTTTCCTTTTAAAAGGCCCTGTGGTCTGCGGAGAAATCCCTCAGATCCCACTAAAGTGTCAAGGTGTGGAAGGCGAGACCAGGGCTGGGCCATCTGGGGTCTATGCCCACATACCACGTTTGTTCGCTTCTGGAGTCTTTTCATTGCTACCTCTAATAGTCCTGTCTCCCACTTCCCACTCATTCCCCTCCTCTTCCGAGCTGCTTTGTGGGCTCCAGGCCTGTACTCATCGGCAGGTGCATGAGTATCTGTGGGAGTCCTCTAGAGAGAAGCGAAGCCAGGAGGCCTGCACAAATGTCAGAAGCTTGGCATGACCTCATTCTGGCCACATCATTCTGTGTCTCTGCATTGAACACATTTTTAAGCACCGACAATAGGTAGCCTGCTGTGGGTTACACAGCGTTGACTCAGATATAGATCCTGAGCTCACAGAATTTATAGTTAAAAAAAACAAACAGAAACACAAACAATTTGGATCAAAAGGAGAAACGATAAGTGACAAAAGCAGCACAAAGAATTTCCTTGTGTGGATGCTGAGCTGTGATGGTGGGCACCGGGTACCCAAGTGAAGGTTCCTGAGGACATGAGTCTGTGGGAGCAAGGGCATAAACTGCAGCTATGGGTGCGTGTGTGTGATCTAGCGTAGGTAGGTCTGTCCCCATCTGATGGGGCCTGGGTTTGTTCCTGGGGCTGGAGTGCTGGCTATGCTCTGTGACAAGGCTACGCTGACAATCAGTTAAACACACCAGAGAAGAACCACTTACATGCACCTTATATTTCTGTGTACACATCTATTCTCAAAGCGAAAGGGTATGAAAGTGCCTGCCTTGTTTATAGCCACTTGTGAGTAAAAATTTTTTTGCATTTTCACAAATTACACTTGATATAAGGCATTCCACACCTAAGAACTAGTTTTGGGAAATGTAGTCCTGGGTTTAATGTCAAACCAAGGCAAGAGAAATTAAATAATGAACTTTTGGCTAGAAGGGTAAACTTTTTTTGGCCCTTTTCTGGGGAAAATAATGTGGGGGTGTGGAAATAGAAATACACACAAACATACATATTTTTACTACTAATTTTATTATTGTCCTTCATAAATCTGAAGACTCTGGCGTAAGAACATAAAAATGGTGCAGCACACCAACATGGCACATGTATACATATGTAACAAACCTGCACGTTGTGCACATGTACCCTAGAACTTAAAGTATAATAAAAAAAAATTTATACAACTGTTGTTAAAAACAAAAGAACATAAAAATGAATTATTTAACTTGGCTTACTTATAAAATGATTATTCTGTATAAAAGTTTAACATATGTGCATACCATAGTTAAAAATGTAGGCCAGGCATGGTGGCTCACGCCTATAATCCCAGCACTTTGGGAGGCCAAGGCTGGCGGATCACAAGGTCAGGGATCGAGACCATCCTGGCTAACACAGTGAAACCCCATTTCTACTAAAAATACAAAAAATTAGCTGGGCGTGGTGGTGGGCACGTGTAGTTCCAGCTACTTGGGAGGCCATGGCAGGAGAATCGCTTGAACAAGAGAGGTGGAGGTTGCAGTGAGCCGAGACCATGCCACTGCACTCCAGCCTGGGCGACAGAGCAAGACTCTGTCTCAAAAAAAAAAAAAAAAAAATGTAGGAATTGAGTTAATTTTAAACGTCTAATATTCCATTCAAATGAAACTTCACAGTAACTGAATTTTAAAGAACAGATAATTACTTAGCTTTTGACATTTTACAAGAAGCAGGCCAAACTTTGAGGACATGGTAAATCATCAGTAATATAAATCAAAGCAAGTAAACATATTCTGTCATCCCTCTGACTTTACCAGACTTTTCTGCATTAAGGAGATATAGGGCGCACTTATTTTTAGAAAAGATACTGAGGGGAAAAAAGAGCTTCTCTTTCCAAACTCAGTGAATACAGCTTTTGCTCCCAGGAATTTTGTTTAATTACGAATCCATTTGTAATTAGAAATACAAATTTCTAATTTGGAAACATAGATTTCATTCCAGTGTATTCATAAATCATATGCATCTCCCTTTCCTTACTGAAACAATTCGAGTGCTATTTGTTCAAGAGCCTGAAACTGTTGTTAGCTGTAGGACAGGGTAAGGCGAGGTTAAGATGGAATGGAGGACAAATTTCCATCTTCCAGTCTTGATTTAAAAACTCCAGGGCAGTTCCCCAAACACTGAATTGATATATAGATTTATATAGATTATAAAAACTAAGCGTATTTCAAGAGTAAGGAAAGATTCAATGTTAGATGCACTGAGGAGTTCACACAGGGGACTTCCTTTCAGTAGTTTTGTGGATCACAAGTTTATGGGACTAGGAGCCAGATTGTAACTTTCCTACTCCAACATTTGGGTTTCTTCTTTACTCCCTTTCCTGAACTTTTGAGTACGCAGAATGAAGCATCAGTTTTTAGGCATCCCTGTGACCACTTTTTTTTTCTAGGTCAGTGAGGAGAGGATGGAGTCAGTCTCCAAAGCTCAGGACAAAAGACCAAAGCAAGCTACTGCATACCATCTGCCCCCTCATTAGTCAGGGCCACTCAACAGCCTCTCTCTACCTGGCCCTGAACTTTGTCTAATTAAGTCTTGATGTTGATGACAAATCTGTGGGGAGGGCCAGAGTGGCCACTCCCTTCTGGAGGTAAGGAGAAACATACATATGATTATCCATCCCTTCCTAACTCCTAACTTGTGGGCCTCATTATGCCATCTTCCACGGCAGCTTGGTTTTTCCTGGTAGCTTTCCCTTTATGTCCCTCAGCTCTCCTAAATCCGATGGTGGTGATGAGTGAAATATACCTACACTTGAGAAATGTGTGACCCTCCCAACACTTTTGTTCACTTCCTTTCACAAACTTCTCAACGACAGGGATCTAAAACCTGATCTCTCCTTTCCTCACTACCTTCCTAGAACACATTTCAAAATGACATCTACCGGCTGGGCATGGTGGCTCATGCCTGTAACCCCAGCACTTTGGGAGGCTGAGGCAGGCAGATCACTTGAGGTCAGGAGTTCAAGACCAGCCTGGCCAACAAAGTGAAACCCTGTCTCTACCAAAAATGCAAAAATTATCTGGGCATGGTGGTGTGTGCCTGTAGTCTCAGCTACTAGGGAGGCCGAGGTAGGAGAATCACTTGAACTAGGGAGGCGGAGGTTGCAGTGAGTCGAGGTCGTGCCACTGCACTCCAGCCTAGGCAACAGAGAAAGACTCTGTCTCAAAACAAAACATAACATAACAAAAACAAAATTACATCCATCATCACTGCTCTCCTGAAATAGGATCCCAAAGGACTGTTTGTGGTCAGTACTTCTTGGAAAGACTTAAAAACGAAAAAGGCAGTCTTCCAGGATTCTAAATTGAAAGGGTCTTGCAGGACACTAACACAATGTTTAACTCAATCCCAGAACCTATACAAGACAGACACCCAAATGCACTTCAGTGCCAGCAGGAGGCCCATTGAACAAGTAACATCTTTTTTCACTAATCCAATCCTCCCGTCGCCTCTACTGGTTAAATGTGTTTAACTGTTTTACAAATGTTAGTGGAATTAGCCAACCCCAACACCACAGTAAATAAATAAGAGGACCACACTTTATCGAATATAAATTTGTTTTTATTGAAGCAGCAGTCACATGACCTTATATCTAGCCTTTAGATTAGGCCTGACAGAGTGAGCCAGCCCTAAAAAAATGATGTTTCTTTTTGCACTAAGAGACATAACATGTTTACATACATCATCCAGTATTGGAAATGAGCAGACTCAAACACAACATGTGTTGGTTACCTGGGAGGTACAGCCCCACTGTTTGTGGTGTCCATATATTTTACAGAGACTCCCAAAGACCATTACTAATAGGATGAAAGTTAAAAGAAAATACAGCCACACCAAATCATGAACACAGTAATCAAAGACAGCAGCTTATACACGTTTAAAAACTGTCCCTTTCAGAGTTGTTTTCTTTCTTTTCTAAGCAGTGTCTGCAAAGCTTCCTCTACGTCAAATCCAAAGGTTTCCAAGATGGAAGCTGCACCTCTTGGGGCTACACAATGGAATAAAATCATTGGAAAGAACAAGAAGTGGTATTCATATCTTGTTTTTCATAACAAAGATTAATGTTTCCCTAATTAGAGGAACGGAAATGGTGATGTGACTACATATTGCAGTGGCAAAATAGTAGGGTGAAGAACGAGGGTTGGGTACTGAAATAAAGACCACACACTTGTGAATTTTAATTTCATTTCCAGGCTAACCTACTTTTTATTTAATGCAAATTACAGTACCAGTTAACTATTTCCAAACCAAGTCACATAGAACAAAATGTATTTACAAGGGAATGGGGAAAGGGAAAAAAAACATTGAGCATACTTTTCACAAAAAAGTTTATATTTAAAATGAAAAAAAAAAATCAGTCACAGAGGCATTCAAGTAGTAATAATGTTATACAGATTTTGCTTTTCCTTTATATCAAGACAGATTTGCACAAGTGTTTGCAATAGTTTGTATACAACCCACAGTCCTTTATATATATATATATATATATAATAAATTTTGTTTTTTAGGTTTGTTTTTAAGATGGAAGTGGTCACGCTAATTGGTATGTGTACAGGCCCAAGTGATCCATCGGCAACACATTTATAAATGCAAATTTTACAGGCAAGCAGATTTTCATACATCTATCTGTATCTGCCTGTAGACAGATATAGTAAGGAAAAAAAACTTTAAAATTAACACAAGGAAGTCTACTTTGTCAAGCTAACCCCTTATGTACTGGTTGTCATTTTGCTTTTATTGTGGAGGTGCAAAACGGAGCAACAAACTTGAATAAAACGGCATAACCCTTGTGAAAATAATCCAAACCCCAGGGATTACTTTCAAAGCCTCTCAAAGGTAGATCTCAGTCTGGGACTCTACTGTGCTTCTAGTTGTCTCTTTTATTTTCAGCGGCTCAGGTTTCCACCAGAAAAGACAGATTTTATTGTAAAGCATACCTACTTTTCTATACAGGGGAGGAAAGTGTTTGGCTCTGTGATTAGATGATCACTAACATGAACAGTAGGAATCAGATATAATTTCAGTTGAAAACAAAGAAAACCCCCCAAATGTCTGGGGATCTGGCATTGGCCAAACTTCCTTTGGAAGATTCCAAAGTTAAATCCTTTAAAAAGGAAGGGAAAAATAGATGAAATGCCAGTGTCTTTATATCCACAGGGATAGAGAATATAATAGTCCTCTCAGAAACCTTTGCATTGGTGCAGACAAGATGACTGGTTAGGCATACTTTGTTAAAACATAAACCAAAAATGTGTGTCTAAAAATTAAGAGGACTTAAAAAAAAATGACGCAGCATGTCATTGGAAAGAAGGTGCAGTCTTCTGCCTTGCTGGAATGAATACACGATGTTTCAAAAATAGTAACCTTTGGTTTGGTAGTTTTTTCTTCTATTCAAGACATTTTATATGGAGTACTTTGAGGCAAAACACTCTATTTTTCTTTCAAAAAAGGCCTTCGTGTTGGGCACACAGTAAGAATTAAACTGATTTTTTAGAAAGAAATTAAAATGATATTTCATTGAACAAGGGTAGAGATGGCGGGAGGGAGGAAATGGGCTAGGAGTTCCCTTGTTAAAACAACAGTCCTCTATTGGCACGGTGGCACTCCGTGCAGTAACTGCTAGTAATTGCACTATAGCATTTTAGACCACTGACGTATCAAAACCTGATACTATTAAGAAACTTCGATTTATAAAAAACCAATTCTCTCTCTCTCTCATTTGGGAGGGAAGTAGATAAAAGAGGAGAGAGAGAGAGCATGGAAGGCTCCCAGAATCTGCTGTTTTTAAGACCCATGGTTAGGGCTTGTGGAAGAGACGAGCAAAATCTAGTCTATTCGATATCCTCCAGCTCTAGGGCTCCCTGGTGCTACACTAAGTCCCTGAATGGACTAAGTATGAAATGAAACCGGTCACTGCTACTGAGGAGGAAACAGACATTCAGAACAAAAACAAAGGCAGGGCTTGAACGAAATGAGATTACGAATATGGTTTCCTCTTCCCACTCCTGAGTATGGTATCACTGAAACTTAACTGTGGAAGGGGCAAAGATACTGTTATGAGTGAGTTATTATTTCAAAGGGAAAGGGGGTGGACAGGGAGACATGGATACAGGAAACCAATTAAAATTTAAAAAGGAACAAATTAAAAAAAAAACAAAAACAAACACATGGAAGCGAAGGCACTCCAAACTATATAGATACACTATACATTGCTAGAGTTATTGTTACAATAATACAGGCCGGTACCTACTGTACAGAGTTAAAACTATATGGCTTTAAAAAGCTCGTCTACATTTTGTCTGATTATTAAACAGAATCACTGCCCTGAACAGTAACTTTTTGCTCATTAATAACAGTTCCTGGGTCCACATATTTACATACAAAACAATAAAACTTAAATTTAAAAACATAGAAAGAAAATATAATGTACAAGCTTGAATTTGGTGAGGAGCTTTTTATTATTATTATTATATACAAAAAGATATTCAGAGACCTGGATCTCACTTGTATAAAAGAGTTCTGTGATCCCACCATGATCCTTGAGAAAGAAAAATCACACATCTCAGCCCACACACACACACACACACACACACACACGCACGCGCACACGCACACACAATGAAATGAGAGAAAAGCGTGACTTTTCTCTCTTCTTTTACCCCAGTTGTGGGGGGCAACCTGTTTCCTAAAATAAGCACTGATTTTTGTGGACTCTGGCAAGTATACCACGTCCAGAGCAATGTCTGTATCCAAACGCTTGCTGGGCAGTTGGATCTGAACGCAGGTCCATTTCTCTATCACAGACCTGCCTTTTCAGATTCTTTATAAATTCTGTCTGAAAATGGTCTATCAAAGCCATTACCTTTAAGGAGTTATGCTGCCAAATACTCTGATTTCAGGCTTCTTTCAAATCTTAGCTTTCAGAAGCACTTTATAAAACATAAAATTCAATTTGTTTGATTTGGTTTGACTGAGCATGTTTCCTTTCTCATGAACTCTGATATATCCAGAGGTTTGTGAAACCCCTTTTGTGGCCCAAGACCTCAGCTAAACAGCCAGTGAAAACCAAGATGGCTCACAGTTGTCTTTCTGGGTACTGGTTCACTTCAGCAGGCAGGACAACTCTCTTGGAGAGTCACACACACAGTTAAGGAGCAGGACAGGGTGCTAGGGCCTGCAGGAGGGCTGCCAACAGACTCCATTTCCGAACCCTCTGGAGGACAAGACCCATAACATGACCTAAGGTGGCAATGAGGAGGGTGAGGGCAAGTTACACACAAGCAAGGGCTCAGCTCTGCAGCCCTACAGTTACCAGCTAACCTTGGAAGGCATGTGGGGAAGGAGCGGGTAGGAGGGAAAGGCGGCCATCACTCAAGTGATCTTTAAATGTGAAGTACAACTGATTGTGCCTTAAAGATTCTAGGTCAAGTAATGGCCCATAAGCACCAAGGTGACTAAAGTTCATTTTAGAGTATATAAGGCCCACATAGATGCCAACCTTAAAAGTATAAAACAAACTAGTCATGAAAATCTATTTCCTCACGGCAAACATAGTCCTTCAATCCTCCTTGCATTCCAAGGAATATTGCTTTTTCTTCAAAAAGAGAGACTGATTCTTACACCATTTACTGATACACAAAGAAAACAGACACAAAAACTCTTAACTGGGTGTGAGGGAAACATTCTTCTCATGCTTCAATCAGTCAATTTTGATACTGTAGACAAAAAAAAAAGGCAGTATTGAATATATGTATATATAATGTATATACACACATTTATATCATCACTTTCCTATAAAGTCAGCAGGTATAAGTGACTATCATTCTGATGTATAGTTTTTAATATTCCTACCATCTGACATGCATCAATAAATAAATGTAAAAAGCATGAGGTTAAAAAACAAATACAGATTCTAGATTTGGATTTAAAATTAGAACTATGTGTAGAATGTGGCTATTTCTGCAAGCTCAATTTTCAATTAAAAAATATGAAAAATAAACCAGTAGACGACTGTTACAGTTCACATTATTTAACTACAATGTCCTCTCAAGTGTATCTTTCCAAGGGAAGTAATTTTAGAAAAAAATCTGGAAAAACTTATTCACAGTGGTGAGATGTATTCCTGGCCTGTCCCCTTCCTCTGGGCTCGTCAGTCTTTGACCTCAGCAGCTAGCTCAGCCTGCTCAACACCCCTTCCGTCTCCTCCCAGGTCACTAGTTTGAAACTGTGCTAAGATTTGCAAAGAACTTTGGTCAGGCAAACAAAGAGCCACCTGTAGAGCATGTGTGCCTGAGTCTTGCTTGCTGCTTCCCCTCTGGCAGCCTCCTGTACAAGCCTCTACATCACTAGCGCTGACTGAGAGCAAAACAAAACCTTAACAAATCTACTAAGAATCTTCCCTGTAGAGTTCCAAACTTTACTGACCTCCCTGGGTTACGAATGATACACATTTCTTTGTCTGCCACACCTGCCACCAACATGCCAAAGGCAAGTCTATAAATACCCGAAGATATGGATTAATTTTACAAGTGACATTTAAGTCCCCGTTGAGTTATACCTGCTAAGCTCCCAACCAATTTCAAGCTGTGCACTATACCAAAGTCTGGCACTAGACTTTAAAAGAAAACAAAGTTCAAAAAAAACCCATCAGCACAGAACAAAGTTTTCTTCTTTTGTGGAAGGGGCATGAGGCAGGACTCCTGTTTTTAAAGTATACAACAGCAGACTTTTAATAAAAAAAGATTGTCGTGGGAGAGAGATTGTGTGTTCTAGTGCTCCGCTTTCCCCCTCCCCACAACCCCTCCCACCCCCTGGATCTCCCTCAAAGTGAGAATACAATGAAATTGGTTTGTATTTATAGATATTTTACAAGGTTAAATAAGAACAACAATAATAATAAAAAAATTGAACACTAAAATGAACAGGTTTTTTTTCTCTTTTTAATATTCTTTCCAAACGTGACCAGTGTTGCTGAGTGACACTCAAGTAACTGGTGGTTTTTCCTGTGCAGCTGGCTGCTCGGGACCGTTCAGGTGGAGTTGGAAGCTGATGCGGAAGCAGCATTATTGGTCTGTCCACGGTCTCCAGTATTAGCATCTGCAAGTCAAAAAGTCCCAAAAGAGAGCATGAGCAATGCTACAACAGCGAAAGAGAACAAGTACACTGTTCCAACTGCAGGCTGTGAATTGTATGGCCTTCCAAGCTGTTATTTGGAAGGTTGTTTTAAATAAGGCCAACACTATGAACTCTGAATTTCTCTTTTATTGGATTTAAGTTCATGCCTCACCATGGTCCTGGTACAGGGAAAACAGTGTCTTTGAGTAAGTTACAGACTCAGGGAGCCAGAGACCGTTTCAGTCAAAGCTCTTGCTACAGCTGGGATCAGCTGTATATGAACACTCAGCTGGAGTCTAGCTCACTTGAAAATAAATGAACAGTGCACAGCTGGGAAAACTTGCTAAAAATTCTGAACCATGTTACATCTGCTTAAGTGAGTAAATGGGTGGAGGCAATGAAAGTAACGTGGGTCAGTGTTCATAGGCAGAACAGTCCTTCTTCATTATTCATAGAGATGGAAGATAGACAACCAGCAAAAAAGAAACAGCAAGTGCAGTACCAATTCACTCAGTCAATTTAATAAAGCATCTTGTATCAACAGATGAATGGATAAAAGAAAATGTGGTATATACACACAATGGAGTAATATGTAGCTGTAAGAGAGAATGATGGGAGGCTGAGTGGGAGGGCTGCTTGAGTCAAAGAGATTGAGGATGCAAGTGAGCCAAGACCACCTGGGTGACACAATAAGATACTGTCTAAAAAAAAAAAGAAAAGAAAAGAAAAAAGAAAAAGAATGAGATCCTGCCATTTGCAACAACATGGATGGAACTGGAAGTCATTATCTGAAGCGAAACAAGCCAGACAGAGAAAGACAAACTTTGCATGTTCTCGCTGATTTGTAGGAGCTAAAATTTAAAACAATTGAACTCATGGAGATAGAGAGAAGGATGATTACCACAGGCTGGGAAGGGTAGCGAGGGTGGGGGAAGTGGGGATGGTTAATGGGTACAAAAAAAAAAGAAATAATGAGTAAGACCTAGTATTTGCTAGCAAAACAGGGTGACTATAGTAAAAAAAAAAAAAAATAACTGTACATTTAAAAATAACTAAAGGTATGACTGGTTTGAAACATAAAGGATAAATGCTTGAGGTGATGAATATCCCATTTATCCTGATATGATTATCACACATTGCATGTCTATATCAAAATATCTCAGGTAACCCATAAATATATACACCTACTATGTCCCCACAAAAATTAAAAATTAAAAAAAGGAAAGCATCTTGTAGTCAAATCCTGACTTAGAACTTACTTAGAGCTTACTTTGCCCTAATCTTTTAGAAATACGTACAACTCTACAACCATGGTCTCCTTCCCCCTTTTAAGGTCCATTATTATTTCACAGCATCCATTAACATTTAAGTGGGCATCTAACTGTGTCCAAATTGGTTTAGTAGATTGCTGTTTTAGTGGCTATCAAGCTGCATCCTTGTCATCTCACTAATGACTGGGAAAGTACTGCTAGCCAAATTTTTTCCCAGATTTCACACTAAGCCCTGAGCAAGAGAAGTGGCTTGACTGGGATGGGCAACTTTGAAAAGCCATCTCTCTAGAAGCCACAATGCCATCAAGGTTGGTGACACCAAAAGGCAGACTCAGAAGTTTTTTGTCTCTCTAGGACTGATGGGATTTGTGGATCTACCATGTGCTATGGTGAGCAGAATAACCAATGTCATGGTTGAATGTTAACATTTGGTCCTGGATCTTTCTACTTTGAATTTCTGAATTAGAGGGAGACACAAAAGACCCAAGGACACATAGGGAACTCTATGATGGATTAGCTGTTCAGTTTCTCATTTCTAAAGCCAATCTATAAAAATTATACTTCCTAATTTCCTGATAATCTGCCCTTATATACATTTAGCACAGCCTTTGGGGAATGAATGCGAATATCTCTTAATGTGAATGATTAGGTTTAATTCATTTAATTTCCTTCAAAATAGCTAAAGCTGCTTCTAATCTCGTTATCATGTACACAAGTTAAGATATTATGGCATCGGAATCCACACATGAGGTTCATATAGCCCATGGCATGGGGTCATATTAATTTATCGGTATGGCAAATGAACAGGTGGCAGGAAAGGGTACATGACATAGAACCGACTCTCCAAAGCCAGGATGACCACCTTTTCTAATAATCACTGAGGAACTATGCTAACACTTCATTCGTACCTTGTGACCTTCCTTAGGTTTGCCCTGTTTAAAGGAAGTTTTACCCTCAATGATCATCCACATTCTGCGCATCAATAACCTAACATCAATTCCTGTCTAGACCACAGATTCCTCCAAGCCTTTCTCAGATAAAAATGTTCATTTTCATGATTCAGGCACAGGCTGCATTAAAAAAAAAATCCAGAGAAAACCTGGAACACCACAAACCCATGCTTATTGCAGCGTGTCACATGCTCTGATGACACTCAGAACCTATGCATGACCATCATCAAACAGCATTTCCTTCTCATTTTCAGTACGGGAAGATAACAGGTAGAACTGTCATTCTGGTCTTCCCCAGGACTTAAGAAAGGCACTGATCATCAGAAATTTATCTATCTGTTTGACCACTACATCAGCACCCATGCCAACATGGAGAGCAGCTCTGGCCACAGCACCCATTAACTACACTGGCTGACATCAGCCAGGGCTGACTTCAGTTTTACCTCATCTACATGGCCACCAGCCCATTTATGTTAATGGGCTCTTTAGCAAAATCCTATTTGGCACCAATGTGCAGATGTCCTTTCACTGACTACAGTCTGTGAGCTTGTGACACTGCCAAAACCAGTCTCCTCTTTCTTGGATACATTCAGTGACTGCTTGCATGATCACAGTAAAAAGCACAAGCCTTTTTTTTATTTTATTTTTATTTTATTTTTTTTATTTTTATTTATTTATTTTTTTTTCAGACTGAGTCTGGCTGTGTCGCCCAGGCTGGAGTGCAGTGGCCAGATCTCAGCTCACTGCAAGCTCCGCCTCCTGGGTTTACGCCATTCTCCTGCCTCAGCCTCCCGAGTAGCTGGGACCACAGGCGCCCGCCACCTCGCCCGGCTAGTTTTTTGTATTTTTTAGTAGAGACGGGGTTTCACCCTGTTAGCCAGGATAGTCTCGATCTCCTGACCTCGTGATCCGCCCGTCTCGGCCTCCCAAAGTGCTGGGATTACAGGCTTGAGCCACCGCGCCCGGCCTAGCACAAGCCTTTTAAGTGAGCATAAAACCAGAAACAAATTCACTTTCTGAATAAAATTTGATGGACACCCATGCTCTTCAGATCTGTAATTACCTCATATTTTTCTCTTCAGTTATTTTCAAATCACTTAGTGAACATAATTTTAATGGCTAATTATTTTGATTATAAATATCCTTGATATCAAAAGTCACAGTCCTATAGACATTCTTCAAAAAAACTTGCGCCTGATGCAATGAGCTCCACTTAAAATCAAATCACACATGTCCTGCTGAGAAGAACACAGTTCTCTTTTTCAGAGGAAGACAAAGTACAGAGAGGGAAAAAGTAAAACAAAAAAGGCAAAGTTCTATAAATTCAATACTCAATAGTAGGCTTAAAAGACCACCCAATTACTGACTGAATAAAGTTACATCTCATAATCTCTACAATCCCATCATAAAGATGGACTGGCCCCTTGGCCAAGAAAAGTAGGAGGAGCTGACCTCTTGGTGGCTAGGAAGAAACTAATTCAAGAACAATCAGGAAACAAGATAACACAGATTAACATCTTTTTAGAAATAAGAAACGAATTTTGGCACATGCTTATTTTGTTCCCACCATCATTCTGTAAATTTATTTTTACACAATGGAATCTGAATTAATGAGTTTTCTATTAAAAATGTTTATTCATTTAAAATTTTGATAAATCGTCATTGGATTTAGTGTAATTTCTGTAACTTTTCTTCTCAAACATTTAAATAGTGACTCCATAACATAAAAACAATAAAGTTCATTTGCTTCTCCTTACATTCCCTTCCCATTACATATGCACTGGTAAAGTGATGCTAAATGGCATTATGGTTTAAAAGAGAGGCTAAGATCATTTTCATTATAAATGATCTGACTATAGATCATTAACCAACTCTACAGTCTCTTGTTTTCCACCAGAGATGCTCTTCTGAACTTCACACTGATATATCTTTCTTAAAACTAAACCAACTCTATAAACATTTATTGAGTATGAAGCCTACTTGTACAACTTAATAGCTGTGTGATTTTGGAACACATTATTTAATCTCTCTCTCCTTTCCTCACTGGTAAATGGTAGTGATACTACCTACCTAGGAAATTAGGCCTATGAAGTGCTTAGCATAGTATCTGGCATACAGCAATTGTTCAATAGATGGGAAGGTAAAAGGGACATCTAAAAACACATATATGTATAATCTAGTGTGACTGCAATAACCAACATCAATAAAGTAAATACTAACGACAGCATACTGCTGACCAATATGCCAGACATCACACTAAGTATTTTGTAGTCATGTCATTTAGCTCACACAGCAACCCTGAGAAATAGGTACAACTGTTACCTCCATTTTGCAAATAGGAGAAAGGAAGCACAAATAGATTAAGGAATGTGCCCAAGACCATGTAGCTAATAAGCAGGGGAGTGGAACACAGAGCACAAGGAAGGAGAATGATCCATATTATGGGCATTAGGGGGCAGCAGAAAAGATTTCCTAGCAAAAGAAGAAAAGAGATTAAGGTGACTTTCATTTAGAACTAACCTCAATAAAATCACTGTGATTTCTACAGGCACATTTCTATTATCTGTAAGAGACGTTACATTAAAAGAGAAGAGTGAGTTTGTGATAAGAAAATTTAACAGCACAGTTACTTTGTTTTCAGTATGGGGTGTACAGAGAAATAAGTGCTCTGGAAACAACTACAGAGCTAACATTTCACTGACTTTGAAGCTTCCTATAAACCAACCCCCATTATCACCTGTCTAATACTACTATGGAAAAACAAACAAGTAACAAAAAAACTCCCCCAAACCAAGGATGGACTTAAGAGGAAACAGACAGAACAATCAGCTTTGTGGGGAAGGAAAGGAAGGTACAAAATCATCCTTACACACTGTGGTAGCTACTTTCCAAGATGACCCCAATGATTCATGCCTCTTGGTATCCATGCCTAATGCAGTCCATTCCCACACTGAATAGGACTGACCTGTGTAACTAATAGGATATTCCAGAAACAACGGTGTGTGACTTCCAAGGCTAGGACATAAAAGACATTGTGGCTTCCGCGTTGCCTTCTTTCTTGGATTACTTAGTCTAGGGGAAGCCAGCTGCCATGATGTGAGATACTTAAGTAGCACTATGGAGAGGGCCAGTTACTGAGTGACTGAGGCCTCCTGCATACAGCCAGCACACATTTGATAACCACATGAATGACAGCCACTGTGGAAGTACAGCCTCTGCCCCCAGGCAAGTCGTTGGATGACTGCATCCCTAGCTAATGTTCTGACTATGTCACGAGACTCTGACCCAGAACCACCTAGCTAGGCTGCTTCTAAATCCCTGACCCACAGAAACTATGTGAGACAATAAACGTTTACTCTTGTTTTAAATAGCTAAATGTTGGGGGGTAAACTAATATGCAGAAATAGGTAACAAATACATATGTCAAAGAACTTAAATGACATTTAGGGTTTGCATTCACAAGCCAATGAGGGAATCACTGACAAAGTCTCCCTACATAATTAGGTGTGCTTCTAAGAAACTGTACAAGACAAAAAAAAGATTATATTAGATTTAAGTCTTTTTTCCAGAATTGTTTTCTCAGGAATCAATTATTTTCTGAAAAATTCATGGCTCTATGGCTTTGTACCAGATACTGCAAAGCAAATTGGCACATGTATTAAAACCAATTTTATTCTGTGTGACATAAGATGTAAAACACAACTTAGGCAATCCCACAGTGAAGCCAAGGGTAGAACCCTTAAGTATCAGGTTCCCAAAAGAGTCCATAAGGCTGTGATTTTTGTCCTGGAGTACATTTTCGTATGTAAAATTCCATATCTGGTATACATACATCTCTTTTTATAAGACAGGATCTACAGTGTTTTTTTTTTTTTTTTTTTTTTTAAGATTCTCAAGAGATCTGTAAGAGTTGTTAGATAATGGAGTCATGGATTAATGGATCAACTGTCTCAATACTGAGGAAACGGCCCCACTCAAATGCTCAAGTCATAAACACAGAAGTTCTTGCCTTGATTCCTTGCTGTCTGCATCCCCCCACCCCCCGCCCACAAATGGTCCTGTCCATGCTCCCTGTCCCAAATGTGGTTGATCAAAGGTCCAAATGAGGAGCAGGAAGGAGAGTGAATGGAAGGTCTCCACTTACACCTACTGCCAAAGGATTTAAATGAAAAGAGAGTAAAAACAAGGAAATGGGTTGGGAGGAGAGAGGGAAAATAAACATAGGAGACAGGATTCCAAAGGCTCTGCCACCATGAATCAGTATTCTGGATCTGTGTGTCCATAAAAATTTAATTCTTCTAATTTATTGAAATGCTCACTATTTGGCCCAGCAGCAATCACAGAAATGTTCTATTTATATTCTCTAATAGAGTAGTTGCTAACTACATAAGGCGATTTATTTAAATTTAAAGTAACTGACATTAAAGATTAAAATTCAGTTCCTTATTTGTTCTCAACACATTTCAAGTTCTCCAAAAGCTACAAAATTATTAAATATTTTATTATTTCTATTGCTGGCATATTAGTAAAATAACATATTTTAGATATATCAAATGAGTCTTTTTGTGTTTTACATGCACTTTATAAGTACACTTGGAAACATTAGGTTTTTTATTTTTTTGGAGACAGGGTCTCACTCTGTCACCCAGGCTGGAGTGCAGTGGCGCAATCTCAGCTCACTGCAACCTCTGCCTCCTGGGTTCAAGGGGTTCTCCTGGCCTCGCAAGTAGCTGGGAATACAGGCACACACCACCATGCCTGGCTAATTTCTTTTTTTTTTTGTATTTTTAGTAGAGATGGGGTTTCGCCATGTTGGCCAGGCTGGTCTCAAACTCCTGGCCTCAAGTGATCCGACTGCCTCGACCTCCCAAAGTGCTGGGATTACAGGTGCGAGTCACTGCACCCGGCCAGGTATATTTTTATTCCCTTATTTCCTTTACTATGCTCTTGCCCAACAACAATCTCTTGCAAGCACATTTTATGTGTTTCTATTTATCAGGTGTCCTCTTTCTATAATAGTTAAAAATGTCTTATGACAGGTCAATCTCTCTAGAAGATAAAATTAACAGCCTGGGAGATATTATTTATACTGTGTACCTAACTCAGGATGTTCCTACTCAAGCTGTTCCAAGTGGAAATGCTTCTACTGTAAAACTATGTCTTAGATGTTAGTGTTATTAACTGGCACATGAACAAACAAGATAATTACAGAGAATCAAAGTATACCCTAAACTTATATTTAATTTGAAATTATAATTTACACTCATGAAATCAAAGTACACCTGTAAGGAAAAGATATGGCACAGAACACTAAGGTAGACTTCAGTGATTATAAAAATAGAAGTAAAATTTGGATGCCTGTGAGTCAACCCATCCACCAGGATACCTAGAAGACCTGTCAATAAGACTGTTTATATTTGATCTGCTGGCAGCTGAGAGGTCTCAGTTCCCTGTGAGGTCTGGGGCAGGGCACATTTTATTTAAGAAGTTTGGCTGCTCAGGGCAGAAAACTGAAGATCATGGGAACACACAGGTAACATTTTCACCGTTCCTTTAAGTTAAAATGCTTAATTTAGGAATAAAGAAAAAAAAAGGGACATATAAATAAAAGTAGGTGACTTTAGGCAAGGAACTGAGGAACACTTCAGGGATACACGGAAAAATGTCTGATAGGGGATTCCAACTTAATCCAGATTTTAAATTACTTTTAGAGGGGGGGAAAAACCCAAATAAAATTTTTGACTTGATAGGAGAGAACATGTTTTGCACAGAAAGCGAGAACTTCTAGAAGTGATGTCTAGGACTGCTCTGGTGAGAATAATGACTAAGCTGGTTTGATTTTAGGTATCTATATACAAACTCACAAAGTGAACCTGAAACTCTAACATGGGGTAGATATAATCTCGGTGTCAGTGAATTTGTCAAAATGGTATAGTTCAAAATGGAAGTCTGTATTTCAGATGCAGAGCCCACAGGAGGAAACGGATGCAGCATTGTACCTAAAAGAGATGCACATAGTAATTGGCTATCAAGTTGGTAACACCTAAAAATGTGTATGTGCACACATGCACACTGTACTTCCCCTACTCCCACTCTACGAGGAAATGGGGCAATGGGGAAATAGAAAAGTACCTGTATTGACAGTGGGGAGTATGAACTGACAGCGGGACAAGCTTTCGGAAAGCAATTTGACATTAAACTTTAAAATTCTTTATACTTTTTGACTCTACTTCTAAAAATTTAGAAGAATAAGTACAGCTTTATGCAAAGATATCTTCAAAGCATTTTTCAGAACAACAAAAACAAAAAACCCCATCTTCAACACAAACCAAATGTCCAAGAATAGTAAGTTAATTATGGTATAGCCTTAGGATATTGGCTGAATACTATAGTCATATACCTTCACCCTCTAAATAGCCTAAGCCCATTTTTTAAAAAAGCATGTCTCTCTGCCCATTCATATACAGACTAAAACATAATGTTATGTGTGATTATCTTTGAAAGTAGAATAGAGGTAATTTTTATTTCCTAAAATAACTATACACTATTATGTTCTTGATAGACAAAAATGCCTTTTTTTTTTTTTTTAAAGTTGCAGACTTTTATGAAATTTAACATCTATTTGGGTTAAGATAAAGAGAAAACAGGAAGAACTTTACAAAGAAAAACAACAGGGCATGCACTGCAGCTTCTACATTAGACAGAATATGAATACAGCTTTCCCAATGTCCACTGTAAAACTGGCCCAAAGGCCAGGTATAATATTAATAGTACTTGGGGAAAGGATGAGGGAGGGTAACTCTCATTTTAGAAAAGCAAGCATCTAATAAACTGACCATTTGCTTAACATTTCACCTCTCAAAAACAGTAGAAACAAACAATGAGAGAAATTATTCTGTGCTTAATTCTGCCCAACTAAAAAGAATTGGCTAGTATGTAGGTAACAGGAATTCTGAGGTGAAAATAATTGTAATTGTAAGACAAAGGGGCCACCAGCCATAGCAAAATCTGAACCAGATTTTAGCCAGATGAATTTTTAGAAGTTTGAAGAACAAACAGGTATGATTCGGTGCTAAAGTCTTCAAAAGAGGCTAACAACTAACAAGAAATAGAAAAGTATGAACAAACTTTGATCAAGTAATTGCAATAATCTCAACGCAAATAAAGTAACAGCAAGAGCTTTTCAAACCAAGATGAAGACAAGTTAAGTTGGCTCACCACGTACAATGACCTCATCCAAATGTTATCATGATTCCCTCTTCTGTTAGAAGGGTTTTCAACTTGAAAGGATGTAACAAAAATCCTAATAAAAAAAATGTGCCTCAAGAAAGGTAAGGGCAATGTATACATTTTAAATGTCTTTAAACTCACAATCTATAGTCCAAGAAACAAATCTAAAATGGATTACAGAAACTCACAGCTTACAGATATTTAGGCACTAGAAATTTCCCCAAGTCTTAAAAACAACGGTTTGATTTCCATCTTTGATATGGTTACTTTTCTTTTTTTTATGGAAAAAAGCTGAAAGTTTTCTTAAAAGAAAGAAGCATTTTACAAAGTGTTTTTTTTACAACCTCCTCATACAAATGAGTATTTTAAATGTTGGTCTGTAGTTAAGCAAACAAGAGGAATGACCAGTCACTAAGAGGAATGACCAATCAACTAAGAGACCACCAGAAGAGTAATTTCTAGGAAACCCAGTCCAGTTCCAATTAATTTATCAGTAACTTGAATAAAGGCAAAACATTTCTAGTAGGCTCTGCCTTGTCCTCTTTGATATGTTTTATTAGTTGCTTGGATAGAGGTAAAAAACTGACATGTTTATGAAATGTACAGATGACATACAATTGTGTAGAAAATCCAACACCCTAATACTTTAGAACAAATCCAGGATTAGGAGTTAAAGCTGTCATTAGTATGGAGGGCAAGTTAGCTATCATTAACATTTGAAGGACTTTTACATGGATCTAGATGGTTCTGTTATAATTTCACAGTAGAATCACTGACTGGAAGAAGGCATACAGAAATAAATTTCAGGGTGAAAAAAGGATAAACTTTTCTAATAGAGTGATGCAAAGATAAAAAGGTGTTCATTCTTGCAGTAATGTCTATTACTGAATATACATAACCATGGGATAGATGACCACTTCTCGGTAGATAATGAGGGGTGGACTGAAATCAGTGGTTTTTAACAGCAGAACCACTGCATTGAAAGAAATTTTATGCAGATGACCAATATACCAAAGAGATAAACACAGAAAACTGCTCTAGTTGAAATTCCCTACAACATCTCACATTCAACTCATCTGAGCAGATGATCTCTAAAACAGTTTGTATTTGATTAAGAAAACAGTAATGTCTTGAGATTTATTACTTTAGATGTTCCAGATGCATGGTCTCCTAAATGGAGTGAATGAGTTGACTGGGCATACAAAGAAAATAAGACACATATAATATATATTATATATTTTATATATATAAATGTTGAACATTTCCTATGTTGACCATTCATATATATATTATATGTTATTTATATATATAAAATATATATATATATTTTTTCAGTCAACATAAGAAATTATACTATGAATTTTGGCTGGCCACAGTGGCTCACTCCTGTAATCCCAGCACTTTGGGAGGCCAAGGCAGGCAGATTACTTGATGCCAGGAGTTCGAGACCAGCCTGGCCAACAAAGTGAAACCCCGTCTGTACTAAAATTACAAAAAATTAGCCAGGTATGGTGGTGCGCACCTGTAATCCCAGCTACTTGGGAGGCTGAGGCATGAGAATCACTTGAACCCAGGAGTTAGAGGTTGCAGTGAGCTGAGATCACGCCACTGTACTCCAGTCTGGGAGACAGAGTAAGATTGTCTCAAAACAAACAAACAAACAAACAAAAAAAACCCACACACACACCAAATAAATTATACTTTAAGAATTGAGAGTAGTATGCGTAATTTTCAAGAGATTCTCATGTCAATCAGAGCCATGATTAACAATAATGCCTCTAGATACTAAAGCATTTTAAAAACAACTTGTAAAGAATATTTTTTCGGAAAAAAAAGTCAACATCCATACCCACTAATTTAGCACAACAGTTTACAGTTTTGTATATTTCTGTCTAGTCCCTATCCACATGAAAATAAACATTTTGACAATAGTAACCAACAAGGTTCATGAGATTTTAAAATTTTCTCTACATAAATTAGGATGAGTATTTCCACGAATGTCCATAAGCTTCAGGAAAATTGTTTTTTATGGCTGCATAAAAACGGAGATTTCGTAATGTATTAAAACAATTTCCTACTATTGACCATTCAGGTTACATTGGCTCTCCTTTTTGTTATATATTAATACAGAATTTTTATTATATAATTTATTATTATATATATTATGAGATTCCTCTGTCTGTACATGGTAGCCTTTTTCTTTCCAAAATATTTATCCTGAAGTTAAAATCCCTAAAGTGGAATTACTGAACTAAAAAGTCTGAATTCTGACAGCTCTTGTTTTATACTATAATACTTTACCATAAGTTTTTATCAGCTCACATATAGTTGCAGAACACAACAAAAGGAAAGTTGAAACATCTGCAAAAATAGTTCCCTCAGTGTTAATGTCCTCAAACTTAATACTGGCACAATCTTTACCATTTTCAAAGAAGGTGAGAAAGAATTGTGATATTTTGTTGTACTAGTCAAAGTTTGTTGGTGATGACAGAGAATAATTATATATTCCTAGAATTAGGATGGTATGATTTTAGGCCACAATCTGGGTATGAAAATGTCTATTTTCTTTTTTTTTTTTAAGACAAGAGTCTCACTCTGTTGCCCAGGCTGGAGTGCTGGGGTGCAGTGGCACAATCTCGGCTTACTGCGAGCTCCGCCTCCTGGGTTCACGCCCTTCTCCTGCTTCAGCCTCCCAAGTAACTGGGACTACAGGCGCCCGCCACCACGCTCGGCTAATTTTTGCATTTTTTAGTAGAGACGGGGTTTCAGCGTGTTAGCCAGGATGGTCTTGATCTCCTGATCTTGTGATCTGCCCCTGTCGGCCTCCCAGAGTGCTGGGATTATAGGCATGAGCCACTGCGCCGGCTGAAAATGTCTATTTTCTTTTGCTTTTTTTCAGAAGCAGCAATATAGAGAATTAGATTTCAGCCTATAATATATTTAAAATATTAAGACTTAAATATCTGAAAACCATTTAACAGCTTTGGCTAACAACAGTAACTGACTAAAATCTGAAGTTGATTTCACCATAATATAGTCAGTATGATCATGGTTGATGGCATCTTTGGCAATCTGCTTTGTTTTTCTGCTTTTATTCCACATACTTTAGGATTGAGCTTTGTTTCCAGGTCTACACAAATGTCAGAAAACTCCATTCTTGTTTAAGCCAGCTATAAGCAACGTAAAAAGTGTCCCAAGCAGTTTATCTAGGAGCCTCTGTATTCCGATGATCTTGCTCTAGACACAAATATACTTGACAGAACCTCAATTGCCATGATGCTGAGCAACAATAGGAATGATATTTTAACAGATCAGATGATAATTCAGTTATGGTACTCTTTTGAATTTGTATTTTAGTGATGCAAGGTCATTTTTAGATGATTTGCAGGCACATTCTCAGGCTACTGAAAACAGGTTAAGTATTATTTTGCTTCTTGTTGATATGACTGTTATAAACTAAAAGTAGCTCCACCTCTAAAATATGAATCATTTTGATGTTATGTGCTCCATTACACTGATTTAAATTAAGTATGACAACTAGTTTAGTTACTTAGGGGTTCATAGTGTAATCAATTCTCCCCAGGTTATTTGGGGTATATTACCATGGTGATGTAGCTTAGGTGGGTGATAAGAAATTCTTTGAAAATTTAAATTTGAAATATTTCCAGGTTCAGATATTCAAGGTCTAGAACTTTATAGCTTAACAGTTTATTTATTTATTTTTTTGGACTCTGGAGCAGATCCTGAAATGCTTTGTGAGGAAAGCTTTGGTTATGTCTGTAGCTTAGCAGTCCCTCACTCTGTCTAGACAGTGTGGAGAGATGCATGTCCATTTATCCAGGAAAGAAAAGTCATAGATTCTTTTGTCATAGAGGATGGATGTCAATCCTGCCCTCCACATGGCTTTTTAAAAAAAGCATGTCTGATGTGTCCTTAACTTTGCAAAAACAGTAATAAAAAAAGCAAGAGCAGTTTCCTTTCACTGAGAGCCTACTGTATGGGCAGGCAAAGTGCTAATAAGCACTCTGAACACTTTATATCTTACTTCTTACAACTCTATGTAGTGGATATTTATTATTCCTGCTTTTGGACAAGGAAACCAAATCTAAGAGAAACAGAGGAGATATATATATATATATATATATATATATATATATATTTTTTTTTTTTTTTTTTTTTTTTTTTTTTTTTTTGAGACAAAGTTTTTCTCTTATTGCCCAGGCTGGAGTGCAATGGCAAAATCTCGGCTCACTGCAACCTCTGCCTCCCAGGTTCAAGTGATTCTCTTGCCTTAACCTCCTGAGTAGCTGGGATTACAGATATGCGTCACCATGCCCGGCTACTTTTGTATTTTTAGTAGAGACAGGGTATCTCCACATTGGTCAGGCTGGTCTTGAACTCCCAACCTCAGGTGATCCGCCTGCCTCGGCCTCCCAAAGTGCTGGGATTACAGGCGAGAGCCACCGCGCCTGGCTGGGGACTTATATATTTTAAGGTCTTACAAAAGAATGTAACTCACACTGACAAATTCTTATTTAAAGTATACATGAATCTTTAACTACAGGCACCCAGAAGGCCAAGCAATCAATCACTTGGTCTAGACCAGCATTTCCTGAGGTATGTTTGGTGACATACTTGGGGCTTCACTACTGCAGCACCATAGAAAACTGTTTAACTATACTGTGGTTAAACTGTTTTTGGGTTACAATGAGGGGAACTTTAAAAAAAGTTATCTATTTGAAACTCACATTTCTTGTTAAAATGATGATGTTAAGTTCACTTACTCTATCTCTTTCAGTAACAAATCTGAGGCCCTAAAGGAGAAATATTTCTTAAACAGCGGGGCCAGAAACACCGTTTTTTCTATGACACCAGTGTGCTTTTATCTAATGAACAATGGAAAATTTTAACAGAATTATAACACTTCTTTATTTACTTTAGCTCAGACCAATATCTGAAATATCCTCTTTGGTAATTATTAAGGTACTCAAAGCATGCATTTCTCTAAACTAATTTTAGCTCTGACCTCAGCTTACCATTCCTCTATTAACTTCCCCATACCCCAATTCAACTTTGGAGTAAACTCTCAGAGTCAAAGTTCAATGTCAGTTTCTATTTTTATGTTGAAATCTGATTTCTACAGCTGTAAAAATATACACATGTAAATTATTATTATTATTTTGTGGTTTGCTGTAACCTGTATCAAAACAACATGAAAATCAGGTTATACTAAGCTCCTACTAAGCAGACAATTTGCTCAAAAACATAAGTCACAATCATTAATTAAGTTTGGTATCCTGCATTAAGAAAGTTAGTTTAAACTGCTCAAAACCTACTCATTTTTATACACCGTGTAAAGCCATTCTAAGTAAAACTGTGGAAATGAGCTCAATAAAATAAGTAAATGTGTTAGTTCAGGGTTAGGGCCTTTTTCATATTGTAAACAATTAATGTAACCTGGGCCAGTATTATATTTGTTAATGGCTCATAGCAATTCTGTCTTGATTCTAAATAGGTCATACTTTAAAAAATATTTTTACCTTAAACACTTTAAAGCAGATTTCAGCACACTTTCTCAACTGTAAAATGGAGTGGCAATGCTGTCCTAAAGTACAGACAAATAAAGACAAGTAAAGACAAATGTTGTCCTAAAGTAATTGCCACTCCATTTTACAGACTGGGAAAATGAATATGACACTAATAAAACTAATAAAGTTCAAATGACTTTCTCAAGGTAGCATGTGCTGATAAACTTGGAACAAGAAAAGAGATCTTTCTTTCCAGACTTTTCCTGAACATGAACTAGAATGTTTTATATCTTTATTAGCAACATTTTAAAAGATTAAGATTAGACAGAAACAACACCATATCAAACGGGACATGGTTTTTGACCTTACTGTTTAATGATGAGAACTAGTAATCAAAGATTTTCTCTCCTGCAGCATAAATACCCTTAGGCAAAAATGGATCTGATCCAACTCAGTTCAAGACTATTTAAAGAAAATGAAGTCAGCTCCTGCCATTAGCTTTTTGGACAGAGAGAGAGAAAATAAAGGTGCCAAATTCTGAGCCCCTAATTGTGCTACCTATTATGTTTCTAGCTTTTAAAAGCTTTTAAGTTTTAAAAGCATCCAGTCATTATTTGGAAGAACTTCACTTCACTCTTAAGGGTTGGATATTTTCAGAGTATCTCCAAGGACACCGATTCTCACTAAATCAGGCCTCACCATTAGCTGGCTTCGGGCCCACAGTACACCCTAGCTCTAACCCGTGAATAATTTTTTTTTTTGGTATATAAGAGTCTCGTCACATTCTGATCTAAATCTCAGCTAAACGTATTTGCATTGCAGTTTTAGTCCTTTCAAATGATTAAAGAAAATGATTAAATATAAGTATAAACTTATAGCTTATACTTCTTGGAAATTTGCCTCTCTAGTATACTACTATAATTTACATTCGAGGGGAAAAAAACAAAAGTGAATTATTTTCAGTAACAATATATTTATGTTTTCAGCTATAAACATCTCATTTGATTTGACTTCCTACTGAAATTACATAAAAACCGTTAACTTAAAAAATTTTTTAAAATTTATTTTTATTTTTTAGATGGGGTCTCACTATGCTGTCCAGGCTGATCTTGAACTCCTGGCCTCAAGTGATCCTTTTGCTAAGATGACAGAATTTAACATCATTATCAGAAGATATTTATATCTTATATATAAGGTCCTGGTGGGTACTTTTGTTTTATGCTTTTTGGAAATAAAGCAAAAAATTTTATTCAGGTTTACTCATTTGGTTGTGCTGTTTTTGATACATAAAAGGTATTAAATGTTCATACTCATCAAATGAAATGAAAGGTAATCATGTCTTTTGAAAAACAATTTTTTTTTTTTGAGACAGAGTCTTTCTCTGTCACCCAGGCTGGAGTGCAGTGGCACGATCTCAGCTCAATGTAACCTCTGCCTCCCGGTTTCAAGCAATTCTCCTATCTCAGCCTCCCCAGACGCTGGGATTACAGGCACCTGCCACCACACCTAGCTAATTTTTTATTTTTAGTAGAGAGGAGGTTTCACCCCTTGTTGGTCAGGCTGGTCTCGAACTCCTGACCTCAGGTGATCCACCTACCACGGCCTCCCAAAGTGCTGGGATTACACGTGTGAGCCACTGCGCCCAGCCCAGAATATGTTTTTATAGAAGAGACTTAGAACGTTCTTACCTGAGGCTGCTGTGGCATTTGTGGGGGTTGAAGCAGCTGCTTGAATCCGAGCATGAGGAGGAATAAGGATGGTAGCCAGAGGTGGATTACTTGACAGTTCTATAGAAGGTTAAGACACAAACGTTAGAGTCCACTCTTAACTTTGTATGCAAAACCATTTTATTGGTAAGAGTGAAAATAAGATTCTGCATTAAACTACCAGTTTAGGCGGGGCGCGGTGGCTCATGCCTATAATCCCAGCACTTTGGGAGGCCAAGGTGGGTGAATCACCTGAGGTCAGGAGTTTGAGACCAGCCTGGCCAACATGGTGAAACTCTGTCTCTACTAAAAATACAAAAATTAGGGGATCAATGCAACAAGAAGAGCTAACTATCTTAAATATACATGCACCCAATACAGGAGCATCCAGATTCACAAAGGAAGTTCTTAAAGACCTACAAAGAGACTTGGACTCCCACACAAAAACAGTGGGAGACTTTAACACCACACTGTCAGTATTACACAGATCAACGAAACAGAACAGTAACAAGGATATTCGGGACTTGAACTCAGCTCTGGACCAAGTTCTGTAGATAGATATCTACACTCCTCGGCAAATGCAAAAGAACAGAAATCATAACGAACAGTCTCTGAGACCACAGTGAATCAAATTAGAACTCAGGATTAAGAAATTCACTCAAAACTGCACAACTACATGGAAACCGAACAACCTGCTCCTGAATGACTACTGGGTAAATAACAAAATGAAGGCAGAAATAAATAAGTTCTTCGAAACCAATGAGAACAAAGATACAACATACCAGAATCTCTGGGACACAGCTAAAGCAGTGTTTAGAGAGAAGTTTATATAGCACTAAATAAATGCCCACAGGAGAAAGCAGGAAAGATGTAAAAATTGACACCCTAACATCGCAATTAAAAGAACCACAGAAGGAAGAGCAAACAAATTCAAGCTAGCACAATACAAGAAATAACTAAGATCAGAGCAGAAGAGAAGGAGATACAGACACAAAAAAAACCCTTAAAAAAAAAATCAATGAATCCAGGATCTGGTTTTTTGAAAAGATTAACAAAATAGATAGACTGCTAGCCAGATTAATAAAGAAGAAAAGAGAGAAGAATCAAATAGATACAATAAAAAATGATAAAGGGGAGATCACCACCGATCCCACAGAAATACAAACTACCATCAGAGAATACTATAAACACCTCTACGCAAATAAACTAGAAAATCTAGAAGAAATGGATAAACTCCTGGACACATACACCCTCCCAAGACTAAACCAGGAAGAAGTTGAATCTCTGAATAGACCAATGGCAGTAATTAATAGTCAACCAACAAAAAAAGCCCAGGACCAGATGGATTCACAGTTGAATTCTACCAGAGGTACAAAGAGGAGCTGGTACCATTCCTTCTGAAACTCTTCCAACCAATAGAAAAAGAGGGAATCCTCCCTAACTCATTTTATGAGGCCAGCATCATCCTGATAATAAAACCTGGCAGAGACACAACAAAGAAAGAAAATTTCAGGCCAGTATCTCTGATGAACATCGATGCAAAAATACTCAATAAAATACTGGCAAACTGAATCCAGCAGCACATTAAAAAGCATATCCACCACGATCAAGTCGGCTTCATCCCTGGGATGCAAGGCTGGTTCAACACACGCAAATCAATAAATGTAATTCATCACATAAACAGAACTAATGACAAAAAACACATGATTATCTCAACAGATGCAGCAAAGGCCTTCAATAAAACTCTACAGCCTTTCATGCTAAAAACACTCAATAAACTAGGTATTGATGGAACATATCTCAAAACAGTAAGAGCTATTTATGACAAACCCACAGTCAATATTGTACTGAATGGGCAAAAGCTGGAAGCATTCCCTTTGAAAACCGGCACAAAACCAGGGTGCCCTCTCTCACCACTCCTATTCAACATAATATTGGAAGTTCTGGCCAGGGCAATCAGGCAAGAGAAAGAAATAAAGGGTATTCGAATAGGAAGAGAGGAAGTCAAATTATCTGTTTGCAGATGACATGATTGTCTATTTAGAAAACCCCACTGTCTCAGCCCAAAATCTCCTTAAGCTGATAAGCAACTTCAGCAAAGTCTCAGGATACAAAATCAATGACAAAAATCACAAACATTCATATATACCAATAATAGATAAACAGCCAAATCATGAGCAAACTCTCATTCACAACTGCTACAAAAAGAATAAAATACCTAGGAATACAACTTACAAGGGATGTGAAGGACCTCTTCAAGGAGGACTACAAACCACTGTTCAAGGAAATAAGAGAGGACACAAACAAATGGAAAAACATTCCATACTAATGGATAGGAATAATTAATATGGTGAAAATGGCCATATTGCCCAAAGTAATTTATAGATTATTCAATGCTATTCCCATCAAACTACCACTGACTTTCTTCGCAGAATTAGAAAAAACTACTTTAAATTTCATATGGAACCAAAAAAGAGCCAAGACAATCCTAAGCAAAAACAACAAAGCTGGAGGCAGCACAACCTGGCTTCGAACTATACTACAAGGTTACAGTAACCAAAACAGCATGGTACTGGTACCAAAACAGAGGTATAGACCAATGGAACAGAACAGAGTCCTCAGAAATAACACCACACATCTGCAACCATTTGATCTTTGACAAACCTGACAAAAACAAGAAATGGGAAAAGATTCCCTATTTAATAAATGGTGCTGGGAAAACTGGCTAGCCATATGTAGAAGACCATTAAACTATATCTTATACCTGGACCCCTTCCTTATACTTTATATAAAAATTAACTCAAGATGGATGAGAAACTTAAATATTAGACCTAAAACCACAAAAATCCTAGAAGAAAACCTAGGCAATACCATTCAGGACATAGGCAAGGGCAAAGAATTCATGACTAAAACACCAAAAGTAATGGCAACAAAAGCCAAAATGGACAAATGGGATCTAATTAAACTAACGGGCTTCTGCACAGCAAAAGAAACTATTATCAGAACAGGCAACCTACAGAATAAGAAAAATTTTTGCCATCCATCTGACAAAAGGGCTAATATCAAGAATCTGCAAGCAACTTAAACAAATTTACAAAAAAAAACCAAAACCCATCAAAAAGTGGATGAAAGATACGAACAGATATTTTTCAAAAGACGACATTTATGTGGCCAAGAAACATATGAAAAAAAGTTCATCATCACTGATTATTAGAGAAACGCAAATCAAAACCACGATGAGAAACCATCTCACACTATTTAGAATGGCGATCATTAAAAAGTCAGGAAACAACAGATGCTGGAGAGGATGTGGAGAAACAGGAACGCTTTTACACTGTTGGTGGGAGTGTAAATTAGTTTAACAATTGTGGAAGATAGTGTGGTGATACCTCAAGGATCTAGAACTTGAAATACCATTTGACCCAGCAATCCCATTACTAGGTATATACCCAAAGAATTACAAATCATTCTACTATAAAGACACATGCATACATACGTTTATTGCAGTACTATTCATGATAGCAAAGACTTGGAAGCAACCCAAATGCCCATCAATGTATTAGAATGGATAAAGTAAATGTGGCCCACATACATCATGGAATATTATGCAGCCATAAAAAAAGAATGAGTTCATGTCCTTTGCAGGGACATGGATGAAGCTGGAAACCATCATTCTCAGCAAACTAACATAGGAACACAAGACCAAGCACTGCATGTTCTCACTCGTAAGTGGCAGTTGAACAATGAGAACATATGGGCACAGGGAGGGGAGCATCACATACCAGGGCCTGCTGGGGAGGTAGGGGGCAAGGGGAGGGATAGCATTAGGAGAAATACCTAACGTAGACGATGGATTGATGGGTGCAGCAAACCACTATGGCACACGTATACCTATGTAACCAACCTGCACCTTCTCCACATGTATCCCAGAACTTAAAAATATAATAATAATCACTAAAAAAAGAATAGGTTTTTTAAAAAATACAAAAATTAGCCCGGCATGGTGGCACACACCTGTGATCCCAGCTACTCGGGAGGCTGAGGCAGGAGAATCACTTGAACCCGCAAGGCAGAGGTTGCAGTGAGCCAAGACCGTGCCATTGCACTTCAGCCTGGGCGACAAGAGCGAAACTCCGTCTCAAAAACAAAACAAAACAAAACAAAACAAAACCAAAAACAAAACCCTACCAGTTTAACAGGGGGAAAAAAAACCCACATGACAAACCTGTATCTCAAATTAGCTAAATGAGTCAGTAATCAACTTACAGAAAAAGCCCACAGAAGCACTGTGATACGTAACAAAGGCATTATCTGCTAAAATTATGTCTGAGAACTAAAAATATCTCGGGGAAAGATGTGGCCAAAGTTTTGGAGTAGGTATATTAATAAGACATATCTGCATCTTTCATTGATGTAAATATATTAGGTCTTCCTGTCCTACTCTGGCAATATTTGACTACAGGAAATACTGTACAAACATATTCTTTATGTTTTTAAATGGTGGTGGTGTCATAGCAGAGAGAATATGAATGAGAATGTGTGTCTGTATGTGTATGTATGTACAACTGGATGTACTGACCAACCTACCCAGCTGTTTATGAGCCAATGGCAGATAAGACTTATCTAGACACTAGTGGAAAAAGGATTTGAGAAACATTTGTTTAAAGTATCACTGCTTTTATTAAAACTGAAAATGTCTTTATCCAATTTACTCAGTAAGATTATTTTTGTTACTTTTTACAAGTTTGAAATAGGCTTTTTATCTGCATGGGGGAAGCTGTTTCTGTCAAATGTACTTATTTCTCTGAAGAATCAAGTTCTGTAGCAAGTAGTGGTAGCGAGCTTGAACATAAAAGCATTTGTTGTTAGTTTTAGGTAATGTTTTAGGTTCTCCCAGTTTAGTTTTAGGTTCTCCCAGTTACCTGGGATAACCCTGGTTCATGCTTGTTACTTAAGTATTTAGCCTGTAAGTACTAATTTTCACTCTAATATGTTTCACAGTTTGAAGAAAAAATCATAACCATAACTAGCTACAGGAGTACATTATCCTCTGAGCTACAGCACACACTTTGGCAATTCACAGATACAGCATGAACTTTAAAAAGTTCAAGAAAAGCTTTTTTTTTTTTTTAAATTAAGGTATAATTTATATTAACATAAACCATTTAAAAGTGTACAATTCAGCACAATTCAGCATTTAGTACATTTAGTGCATTCGCAATGTTGTATAACCATCACCTCTAGTTCCAAAACATTTTCATCACCCCAAAGGGAAACCCCAAACTCACAAGCAGTCACTCTACATTAATCCCGTCCTCTAAGCCCCTAGCAAGGGAAATTGTATTTTTAATGTAGTAGTTTTAAAATGTCTTCTGGTGCAAAGCCCCTGCCAATAATATTTATTCAAATTGGTACCTAAATATCTAAATTTTGTACTAATTTACATATTAAATGCTATCAGATTGTGGTAAAGAAAAGCAACAAATTGATGCTAAGATTTATTAAAAATGAATGAAAGGAAAAGCTTAAAACTGAGAGAAGACTATTCATTTTCCTTTCCCCTTAAATGAGAAAATTTAGTCCAGCTCATCAAATAGTCTTCCCTGGGAAGACAGTTGAAGACTACTGCCCTAATTATCAGGTTCTAGGAGACACTGTTTTCTCACAATCAGACTTGGTAGCTATTTTGGTTCTTGTTAAGGAACAGAAAGCTCCTATGCCATTTTACTTCAAATCAGTTCAATTTTAACCCACAGTCTTATATGCAGGAAAGTAAAATAATTTCTAGCAATTGTGATGGCTGAAAACTTTATGGTTCCAGGTACAAAAGGGTATTAATATGTGGTTTTCATTCTAAAGAAATTCAGATTTACCCTTCTCAATTAAAATCACCTAATATAGAAAGGCTTCTTTAAAATCCATCCATCCATCAACCCACCCACATACCCATCCATCCACCTAACAGTATTGAACATGAACTACGTAAGGTCCCAGGATAGGGAGATAAAAAGATAACTGTCCTTGTCTGATCAACAGAAATTGACAAGAACAACTGAAAAAACAATCTGGCAAGAAAGGCAACCACTTAGGACAGCGGCACTGTCAAATGAAAACATCTCGATAACCATGTGCCCGATACCTAAAATAAAATCTAACAATGAAAAGAGGACCGGAGTTTTTAATAAGACATTTTGACAAAGCTGTTAAAAATAATCTATAAAATAAACGGCGTATCAGTGGTCTGTGGTCCCTCTCCTTATGGCCCATCCTGCCCATTTTCTCCCATATATTTACTCTCTCTTACCACATCACCTATCCTTCTGTGCATCTGAATGCCCAGTTGAAGGCCATAGCAGTTTTGTTTCTTAGTCTGGACAAGAATATGTAATGTATAGTCAGTTATCCCTTGGTATCCTGGGGGCCTGGTTCCAAGACCCTCCTCAGATACCCAAATCCAAAGATGCTCAAGTCCCTTGCATAAAATGGAGTAGTATTTATAGGTAATCTACACAGAGCCTCTTATATACTTTACTTTTTTATTTTTTATTTTATATTTTGGACAGACTCGCTCTGTTGCTCAGGTTGGAGTGCAGTGATGTGATCTCGGCTCACTGCAACCTCTGCCTCCTGGGTTCATGTGATTCTCATGCCTGAGCCTCTCATATACTTTTTATAGATAAGGAGAGAGGGGTAACTAATGAAGGGTAAGGGGGAAAGAACTGAAGAAATTAAGAAGACAAGAAATGGAAAAGATCTGGGATCTCGGAGGCTTTGCCACACCCGAAGACACAGAGTGTGGGTGAGGGCGGGGTCCAAGATGTGAAGGGGGGTACTTTGTAAACCTTTTTCAAGCAAACATCCTAGAAGTTAAGAATTCTAAAATGAACAGTCACTACTACTTCTACATAGTTCCAACTTTTACACCCCATTGTTGTTCTTCTTTTCCTTAATTACAGGCACTCTTTAAGATCCATTGCTTTCATCTGTTCAGTCTTCTCTACTTCAAAGAAGTTGTTAACTGTTACTTATAACGTAAGCCTCCTTGCACTCTGGCTATAGTCCTATTCTTGCCACTCTAAGTCCACACTTTTTATGAGGACAGACTATGGGCACTTCTAAGGGCTATCTCAACCGGTTCAAAATGGTTTATTTTTCAATCCCAACCATTACTACCTACTTCGAATCACTTTGTCTACCCATGGCAATGAATGATAAGGAAATGGAATCAGTGAGGGTGAATATAAACTGCAGTGAAAGAATAGAAAAAACGGTGGCATTTTGGAGGATAGAAACAGCAAAGCAACAGCACCTGTCAGGATCAGACACAGTATATGTATTCTTGAAGGCAGAGGAGGAGTGTAGAAGAGATTGAAATTGAAATGTAAGGTAATATTTATTTACTAGACATGTGTGCTAAGCTTGAGAGTAGGGGGGTAATTAAGGGAACAAAAAAGTCCATAATGAAGTGGGACAGCTCTGGAAAACTGAGAGAAAAATGAAAAATAGGAAGGATAAAAGATAGACTGTGTTACCTTAAACACATGGTTTAAAACAAAATGGCAAGAAATTCCAGAAAACTTTAGAAAAATTAATGTGATAAAAATTTCTTCAGTCAACTGAAGATGTCATGAAAACTATTTATCAAAAAGCCACACAGTTTATTAGGGAAAACTACAAATGTTTTGATGGTGCATCAATCATTACATGTTCCATAATTAAACATTTTAATGCACAATTTAAACAAAAGCAAAATGAGTTTAAAAATAGGTATGAATCAACCAAAAAGTTAATAAAACCCATTTAACTAAATTTTGCTGCATTGTTTTATACTGAAAACCACAGAAGAAAAATTCCCATGAAAAGACAAACTGAATAAACTCAAATATGCCTAATAAAGCAATCTTTTCCAATGGAAAAGTGAAACCTACATCTAGTTGGTAAAACCTGAAATTTCCCTTGTAAGTTTCTATTCTTCCAAGTACAAGACCCCCAAATTCATTGATAAAATGGGACAGGTAAGAACTTTCCTAGTTTTCTGAGGGGGCAGGTAGGTGGTAGTGGTAACGTGCTAGTACAAACTGTTGTGTGAAAGCTGAGGACAAATTTGAGAGCAGCAATCAATGTGTGAACCTGAGGGAAGAAATCAACCCCTCTACTGAGTAGATCTCCTCTTACAGTGATGTAACAAAATACCTAGCAGTCATTAGATAAAAGGGAATCTTCCTCCTTTATTAGCTTTGAGGGAGCTCACCCTACAGATCTCCAAAAAGGAGTCACTAAAATAAGCAAACATTCTTTTATTTTCTACAAGAAGTCTGACCTCCTCATGTGTGTACCAGGCCTCTTATTACATATAATAAATGTCAGTGGTTGTCCATATAATTAAAAGTGCTATTTCTCTCTATTCACAAAAATGTTTAAATGACTTAATAATAGAGTATCCCCATTACATTTGTGTATTTTTTTGGGCAATAATTCAAATGCTAGGATGATGTCCCTTGATCTCACACATTTCTGAATTCTAATGGTGCTTGCTTACTTGTATATATTTTCTTGTAGATGAATAAATAAACCACATCATAACTGCTTCTCTCCTTGGTAACAATTCCAAAGTGCCCAGGAGATTCCTGACCATGTTCCTAATGCTAAACTAACTAGAAAATCAGACAAACAGTAAGCAAATTACAAGGCTTACTCATACTGTTTTGGTAATACTGATGATGTTTCATGTGAGGACTACATGATATGATACTTGCTGAAAGCCATGACGACTTTGGGAACTTTCCAATTTATACTACTCACCAAAAAATGTCTGAATGCTTTTATTGAACTACACTATAGTACAGGTGTTTTTAGAAGTTATCTAGCAAAGTGTTAATATTTTTAAAGTTCTAGTGATTTACTTGAAAATCTTATATTCAGAACTCTATTCTTTTTTTTTTTTTTTTGAGACGGAATCTTACTCCATCCCCCTGGCTGCAGTGCAGTGGCGCGATCTTGGCTCACTGCAAGCTCCGCCTCCCGGGTTCCTGCCATTCTCCTGCCTCAGCCTCCCAAGTAGCTGGGACTACAGGCGCCTGCCACCGCGCCCGGCTAATTTTTTGTATTTTTAGTAGAGACGGGGTTTCACTGTGGTCCCGATCTCCCGACCTTGTGATCCGCCCGCCTCGGCCTCCCAAAGTGCTGGGATTACAGGCAGCACTCTATTCTTTTTTTTTTTTTTTTTAAGACAGAGTCTCACTCTGTCACCCAGGCTGGAGTGCAGTGGCGCCATCTTGGTTCACTGCAACCTCTGCCTCCTGGGTTCACGCGATTCTCCTGCCTCAGCCTCCTGAGTAGCTGGGATTACAGGCACCCACCACCATATCTGGCTAATTTTTGTATTCTTAGTAGAGGCGGGGTTTTATCATGTTGGTCAGGCTGGTCTCCAACTCTTTACCTCATGTGATCTGTTCACCCTGGTCTCCCAAACTGCTGGGATTAGAGGCGTAAGCCACTGCACCCGTCCCAGAACTCTATTCTTAATGAAAAGCAATAAATGAGGCATTACCAAGTTTCTCAAATCCAATTTTAAAAATAAACTTATTGAGCATTTAAAAATAATACTGCTCTTTGCCCACTTTTTGATGGGGTCGTTTGATTTTTTCTTGTAAATTTGTTTAAGTTCATTGTAGATTCTGGATATTAGCTCTTTGTCAGAAAGGTAGATTGTAAACATTTTCTCCTATTCTGTATGTTGCCTGTTCACTCTGATGATAGTTTCTTCTGCTGTGCAGAAGCTCTTTAGTTTAATTAGATACCATTTGTCAATTTTGGCTTTTGTTGCCACTGCTTTTGGTGTTTTAGTCATGAAGTCTTTGCCCATGCCTACGTCCTGAATGGTATTGCCTAGGTTTTCTTCTAGGGTTTTTATAGTTTTAGGTCTAACATTTAAGTCTTTAATCCATCTTGAATTAATTTTTGTATAAGGCGTAAGGAAGGGATCCAGTTTCAGCTTTCTACTTATGGCTATCCAGTTTTCCCAGCACCATTTATTAAATAGGGAATCCTTTCCCCATTTCTTGTTTTTATCAGGTTTGTCAAAGATCAGATGGCTGTAGAGAGGTGGTATTATTTCTGAGGGCTCTGTTCTGTTCCATTGGTCTATATCTCTGTTTTGGTACCAGTACCATGCTGTTTTGGTTACTGTAGCCTTGTAGTATAGTTTGAAGTCAGGTAGCGTGATGCCTCCAACTTTGTTCTTTTGGCTTAGGATTGTCTTCGCAATGCAGGGTGCTTTTTGGTTCCATATGAACTTTACAGTAGTTTTTTCCAATTCTGTGAAGAAAGTCATTGGTAGCTTGATGGGGATGGCACTGAACCTATAAATTACCTTGGGCAGTATGGCCATTTTCACAATATTGATTCTTCCTATCCATGAGCATGGTATGTTCTTCCATTTGTTTGTGTCCTCTTTTATTTCACTGAGCAGTGGTTTGCAGTTCTCCTTGAAGAGGTCCTTTACATCCCTTGTAAGTTGTACTCCTAGGTATTTTATTCTCTTTGTAGCAATTGTGAATGGGAATTCACACATGATTTGGCTCTCTGACTGTTACTGGTGTAGAGGAATGCTTCTGATTTTTGCACATTGATTTTTGTATACTGAGACTGCTGAAATTGCTTATCAGCTTAAGGAGATTTTGGGCTGAGACAATGGGGTTTTCTCAATATACAATCATGTCATCTGCAAATAGGGACAATTTGACTTTCTCTTTTCCTAATTGAATACCCTTTCTTTCTTTCTCCTGCCTGATTGCCCTGGCCAGAACTTCCAACACTATGCTGAATAGGACTGGTGAGAGAGGGCATCTCTGTCTTGTGCCAGTTTTCAAAGGCAATGCTTCCAGTTTTTTCCCATTCGGTATGATATTGGCTGTGGGTTTGTCATAAATAGCTCTTATTATTTTGAGATACGTCCCATTAATACCTAGTTTATTGAGAGTTTTTAGTACGAAGAGCTGTTAAATTTTGTCAAAGGCCTTTTCTGCATCTACTGAGATAATCATGTGGTTTTTGTCTTTGGTTCTGTTTATATGATAGATTACGTTTATTGATTTGCGTATGCTGAACCAGCCTTGCATATGAAGCCCACTTGATCGTGGTGGATAAGCTTTTTGAAGTGCTGCTGGATTCGGTTTGCCAGTATTTTATTGAGGATTTTTGCATCGATGTTCATCAGGGATATTGGTCTAAAATTCTCCTTTTTGGTCATGTCTCTGCCAGGTTTTGGTATCAGGATGATGCTGACCTCATGAGTTAGGGAAGATTCCCTCTTTTTCTATTGATTGGAATCGTTTCAGAGGGAATGGTACCAGCTCCTCTTTATACCTCTGGCACAATTCGGCTGTGAATCTGTCTGGTCCTGGACTTTTTTTGGTTGGTAGACTATTAATTATTGCCTCAATTTCACAGCCTGTTATTGGTCTATTCAGGGATTCACCTTCTTACTGGTTTAGTCTTGGGAGGACTGGAATTTATCCATTTCTTCTAGATTTTCTAGTTTATTTGCGTAGAGGTGTTTATAGTATTCTATGATGGTAGTCTGTATTTCTGTGGGATCGGTGGTGATATCCCCTTTTATCATTTTTTTATTGCACCTATTTGATTATTCTCTTTTTTCTTCTTTATTAGTCTTGCTAACAGTCTATCAATTTTGTTTTCATCTTTTCAAAAAACCAGCTCCTGGATTCACTGATTTTTTTACGGGTTTTTTTGTGTCTGTATCTCCTTCAGTTCTGCTCTGATCTTAGTTATTTCTTGCCTTCTGCTAGCTTTTGAATGTGTTTGCTCTTGCTTCTCTAGTTCTTTTAATTGTGATGTTAGAGTGTCAATTTTAGATCTTTCCCACTTTCTCTTGTGGGCATTTAGTGCTATAAATTTCCCTCTACACACTGCTTTAAATGTGTCCCAGAGATTCTGGTATGTTGTGTCTTTGTTCTCATTGGTTTCAAAGAACATCTTTATTTCTGCCTTCATTTCGTTATGTACCCAGTAGTTATAAGGAAGACATTTATGCAGCCAACAGAAACATGAAAAAATGCTCATCATCACTTGCCTTCAGAGAAATGTAAATCAAAACCACAATGAGATACCATCTCACACCAGTTAGAATGGTGATCATTAAAAAGTCAGGAAACAACAGGTGCTGGAGAGGATGTGGAGAAATAGGAACACTTTTACACTGTTGGTGGGACTGTAAACTAGTTCAACCATTGTGGAAGACAGTGTGGCAATTCCTCAAGGATCTAGAACTAGAAATACCATTTGACCCAGCCATCCCATTACTGGGTATATACCCAAAGAATTTTAAATCATGCTGCTATAAAGACACATGCACACGTATGTTTATTGCGGCACTATTTACAATAGCAAAGACTTGGAACTAACCCGAATGTCCATCAGTGATAGACTGGATTAAGACAATGTGGCACATATACACCATGGAATACTATGCAGCCATAAGAAAGGATGAGTTCATGTCCTCTGTAGGAACATGGATGAAGCTGGAAACTATCATTCTGAGCAAACTATTGCAAGGACAGAAAACCAAACACCACATGTTCTCACTCAGGTGGGAACTGAACAATGAGAACACTTGGACACAGGGTGAGGAACATCACACACTGGGGCCTGTTGTGGGGTCGGGGGAGCGGGGAGGGATAGCAGGAGAAATACCTAATGTAAATGACGAGTTAATGGGTGCAGCACACCAACATAGTACATGTATACATATGTAACAAACCTACACGTTGTGCACATGTACCCTAGAACTTAACGTATAATAATAATAATAATAATAATAATACTGCTAATATTTTGATTCTGGGGGAACCAGTCTAGATTTTCCTATATTTATGTCATGATTTTGTATCTTAATCCAATCGTGGTCTACATGTTTGGCTTCGTCATTTTTTCTTTATCTTTCTGGAGTCAATTCATTTTTATAATTAAAATTTTGAAGATGCACATGTCCTTGAATATCCTTAAATCCAACGATCTCACTTATTTAAATGGGAAAACTCAGGTAGGGATAGTGTGTTGACCAAGGTCTACAACTATGTAGTTACAGGGAACTAGGCTTTAGGTCTGACTTACTCTTTGCTCCTGCAATGTTGCATTTCTTTATTGTCTTGTTTATATATCATATACCACCAGTGTTCTGGTCTTCTGGAAGTATATGTGTCCAAACTACACACAGAACTTTCATTGAAGATACTAGTTTTTGATTGATTGTTCCTATACCACGCCACATTTTCCTCAGTAGAGTATGTCCAAAGTAGCAGCGTGGACCAAATAATCTCAGGGAAAACAATAAAAATTCATACATAAAATACATAATTTAGAGCCTAAAATCTTGAATACAGTCACTCATTATTTGTCATTACTGCTGTAGTTACCTGAACTAAATCCTACCTGCCCCCTTTTAGTCCACTCATAAATTTTCTCAAGTTCTCCCTGTGGTGTGTCTCCAGTAGTATACCTAGCATTTCATTGCCCAGAAGAGTATAACTGATTACACAGATATTTTACTCTTCTAGATTACTTAGAAAGTACTGAAGAATAATTCTGACATCAATTCTATTGATGTGTCCTACAAACATCAAGAGTTCCTATTCCAAGTAAATTTATCATGGCTGTTGTAAATAGTAAGTCTAAAAACCATTAATACTCACCTCAGAGTTCATAGTAATTTGAGAATAACCTTGGAAGATATAGGAATACCTCGGAGATACTACAGGTTCGGTTTTAGACCACTACAATTAAGTGAGTCATGCAAATGTTTTGGTTTTCCACTGCATATAAGTGATGAGTTTACCCTACATTATAGTCTATTAAGTGGGCAATAAGCATTACATCTAAAAAAAAAAAAAAACACATATATACCTTAATTTAAAAATACTTTAAGCTAAAAAATCCTAAAGATCACCTGAGCCTTCTGCAAGTCATCTTTTGTGGGTGGAGGGTCTTATACCTTGATGTCAATGGCTGCTGACTGACCAGGATGTTGGTTGCTGAAGGTGAGGGTGGCTGTGGCAATTTCTCAAAACAAAACAACCATGAAGTTTGTCATATTGACTGACTCTTCCTTTCACAAAAGATTTCTCTGTAGCATTTAAGGCTGATAGCATTTTACCCTGGTAGAACTTCTTTCAAAATTGGAGTCAACCCTCTCAAACCCTATCACCGCTTTCAACTAAGATTAAGGAATATTCTAAATCCTTTGTGGTCATTTCAACATAGCAGCTTCACCAGAAGGAGATTCCTTCTAAAGAAACCACTTTTTTTGCTCATCCATATGGAGTAACTCCTCATTCGTTCATGTTTTATCATAAAGACTGCAGCAAATCAGTCACTTTTCAGGCTTCACTTTTAATGCTAATTCTCTTACTATTTCCACCACATCTGCAGTGACTTCCTCCAATGAAGTCTTGAGCCCCTCAAAGTTATCCATGAGACTTGAGATTAACTTCTTCTAAAATCCTGTTAATACTGATATTTGGACCTCTTTCACAAATCACAAACATTCCTAATGACATCTAGAACGGTGAATCCTTTCCAGAAGGTTTTCAGTTTACTTTTCCCAGATCCATCAAAGGAATCATTATCTAATGGCAGTTACAGCCTTATGAAATGCATTTCTTAAATAACAGGACATAAAAGTAGAAATTATTCCTTGATCCATGGGCTGCAGAATGGATGCTGTGTCAGTAGGCATAAAAACAACATTCATCTCCTTGTACATCTCCATCAGAGCTCTTGGATGACTAGATACATTGTCACTAAGTAGTAATATTTTGAAAGAATCTTTTTTTCCTGAGCAGTAGGTCTCAACAGTGGGCTTCAAATATTCAGTAAACCATGCTGTAAACAGATGTGCTATCATGCAGGCTTTTTTGTTCCATTTATAGAGCACAAGCAGAGTAGATTTAGCATAATTCTTAAGGGCCCTAGGATTTTTGGAATGGTAAAGAAGCACTGGCTTTCACTTAAAATCACCAGCTGTATTAGCCCACAACAAGTGAGTTAACCTATCCTTTGAAGCTTTGAAGCCAGGCCACTGACTTTTCCTCTCTAGCTAGGAAGATTGTTGATGGCATCTTCTTCCAATAGAAGGCTGTTCTGTCTCCACTGAATATCTGTTGGTTAGTGTAGCTATGTTAATCAATGCTCTTAACTAGAAGTCTTCTGGATAATTTGCTGCAGCTTCTATATCAGCACTTGCTGCTTCACCTTGCACTTGTATGGTATGGAAATGGCTTCCTTCCTTAAGCCTCATGAACCAACCTCTGCTAGCTACAAACTTTTCCTCTGTAGCTTCCTCACCTCTCTCAGCCCTTACAGAATTGAGTAACATTAGGGCCTTGCTTTTGATTAGGCTCTGCCTTAAGAAAATATTGTGGCTGTTTTGATCTCTATTTATTTCTTTGTGTGTTCACTGGAGTAGCACTTTCAATTTCCTTTGACAACTTTTCTTTGCATTCACAACTTGGCTAACTGTTTAGCACAATGGGCCTGGCTTTTGATCTATCTCAGCTGTTGACATACTTTCCTCACTAAGCTTAATCATTCTAGCTTTTGATTTAAAGTGAGAGTCTGTGTGACTCTGCCTTTCACTTGAACACTTGGAGGCCCTTGTAGGGTTATTAAATAGCCTAATTTCAATATTGTTGTGCTTCAGGGAATAGGGAGATCCAAGGAGAGGGAGAGAGATGGGGATTGGCTGATGGGTGGAGCAGTTGAAACACACACATTGATCAATTAAGTTCAATACAAACTTCCAAAACAATCACAATAGTAACATCAAAAAAATTACGATCACAGATCACCATAATGGATGTAATAACAATGAAAAAGCTCTAAATATTGCAAGAATTACCAAATGTGGCACAGACACACAAAATAAGCATAGGTTATTGGAAAAACAGGCTCAATCAACACAGAGTTGACACGAACCTTTTGTTTGTTTAAAAAAAAAAAAAGCATTACCTGTGAAATGCATTGAAGTGAAGCCCAATAAAACAATGCATGTCTATACTTTAATTAATCTCAGGTAGTTGAAATACTATATTCACTTCAGATGTGTCTGAGGATAAGGCAACTTAGAAGAAAAAGGCAGGACATGGGCAGATAAATAGATGAGCTGACCCTATTTATGTCTATCGCTATTTTATAATGGGAAAATAAGTTTAAAAACCATTGTTACAAATATGGAATCTGCTAGTTATCATAATTAATTACAATAGATTTTATAAATAAGTAGCCTACTGCTTTCAAATGAAAGAAATATAAATCTTTGATGAACTAGGATTCTAGAACACTTGCTTTTGCTGCCCATCGCCTACTCATTTTCAATTCCATGTTTTCATCAATTCCTATTTTGTAACACATTCTTATACTCTTTCAAAAAATATTTTCTAACGCTTTCCTTATTTTCCTTTGTTTTTTATACCTTCGTCTCCCTTTTACTGTTCTTTTATTTACTTGCTTTCTGGAACACCTTTTCTATCTCATCACCTGCTTTTTTCATGTCCAGATACTCTTACTCCCCGCCTCAAAATATTCAGTCTGTCTGAGTCTGCATATTGCTCAATGGCTGCCCCAAATATCCCATTTCAACTCTCAATTAACAGTTCCCCAGAGTTATTAAATCACTGCTTCTTCTGGCCTAGCCAACATGCTGCCACTCTTACTTATCTCCCCACAAAGCTACCATTCTCTCACATAATCCTGCCAAGTGGTAGAGGAATAGAATGTTTACATTAGCTCATACTAAAGTAAACGGATAATATCTTTACCACCTCCATCCTACCCTATACTCTTAGGAGGACAATATTTACTAAATAACTTCAATTGGTAAAATTTCATACAAATTAGGTAAAAAACTGAGATTGGGGATGTGTGTGATAGAGTTTGGGGAAGACTCACCTTTAAACATACAAAACAATTGATTTCCTAATATATTCCAGCCTTGGAATAGGCAACAAATTAGTTAATAAGAAAATACTGATCCTTACTGGGCTTTCCTGATTCTATCTGCTTCCTAAGGTCTGATTCAGCTATGGCTGAATTTGAAATTCTAATGACAGGAAGAAATGGAAAGAAGGGGGTGTGCCAAAGGTTTATTCCAATTTCCAACATCTGAGAGCAGATAATATTGTCAGTCATGGGGTCCTGGAACACTGAAGCTTCAGTGCTGGAAAAATGAGAGAGGTCTGATGTTCTCCTGAGTTATGGATTTAGGCAATCAGAAAGATCTCAAAGTTGTCCATCTCATATCTGTTCATCTCTCTCCTTCGTCTATCTGAATATGGAAATATTGTGATTATATGAAAGTAATGCTAATTACTGTTTATGGCTAATTACTCCATGGTACAGTAACAAACATCAAATTGCAGTTAGCTTTATTGTAAGCTTTACCTTAATAAAACACTATATTTTACTCAAGTGTTTAATCTTTATAGTTCCGTATATATAGCAGGTTTACTTTAGAAATTAAAACAATAGTAATGACAACCAGAGGGAACATTAGAAATGCCCCAAAAATACTGGTTGTATGAATTAATGAATATTATGTTTATTTAAAGTGGTACATGGCACTCATACATTCATTGAGCACCTACTATATGTAGATCTTTATTTTATTTGGGGGAAGCAGTGCTGCAGATGTCACTGACAATTTGTTATGAGGATGGAGGAGGGCTTTATGCTGCCTTTAGAAGAACCTCACTAATATCCCTCACCCTTCAACCAGACCCCCCACAATGTTTCTATCTCTAGATTTCCTTTAGCTATACAACCAACTGGAAGATTGATTCTCCTTCTTCAACCCCTTGGATTACCCAGTTTTATTCTGGTCATCCATTAATTACTACTAACTAGCATGTGCTTTAAAGTTGCATCTGTACACAGTTACAGCTGCCTCAGAAAACAAGATCACCATTTGGAAACACTGCTCCAAAATTAGAATACAGAGTATCATATCAAATACAATGGCATCAAGGCTAGGCATGGTGGCTCACACCTGTAATCCTAGCACTCTGGGAGGCCAAGGCAGGCAGATCACCTGAGGTCAGGAGTTTAAAACCAGTCTGGCCAACATGGTGAAACCCCGTCTCTACTGAAAATACAAAAATTAGCCAGGCATGGTGGCAGGTGCCTGTAATCCCAGCTACTAAGGAGGCTGAGGCACAAGAATTGTTTGAATCTGGGAGGTGGAGGTTGCAGTGAGGCAAGATCATGCCACTGCACTCCAGCCTGAGTGACAGAGTGAGACTCCGTCTCAAAACAAAACAAACAAAAAAAACCAAAAAACAAAAACAATAACAACAACAACAACAAAAAAAACCTCTCTTCCCTGGACATCTTACATAGAAACACTGTTCAAAAACAGTAACAATAGTGATTTACAAAGACCGTGAGAAAGTACTACTTTGTGATTACAGCTCAGTTTCAGAATGGGTGCTAAGACAGAGCATTTTAACACTTTTTAAAAAGGGGCCATATCTCAAAATGACAGCACTTTCAATAATAAGTAGGCATAAGCACACTCTGTGACGTCTGCCCAAGGACGAAAATTGCTGAATGACACATTTCTCAGAACATATCTGCATCACTAAGGAATACATGACTGTGTTTACAGGGTCCAGTTTTTCACTGATACTCAGAATCACATAAACACTCTGATAACCACAGAGACCACACACTCTATCTATACACATTACATCCAAATATAAATGCATTCTCCAAACCCTCAAAAACATAAATGTTCAAGACCCACATCATATTTATATCTAATGTGCTGGGCAAACATATTTTAAAATACCAAAATAAAAGAGTCTTCTTTTTTTTTTTTAAAAAGAAAGATATGATATATATGAATAAAGGAAATAGATTTCTTTCTTTCACAGAAAGCTCAACATCTCCCTTTTCTGTTTTCTAGCCTGAGTATGCTTACTAATCAATACATCAACTGTGTTTTTTTTGGTAATGAATTGTACATTTTTTATGCTCAGTGTAAGAAGAAAGTCACATCATCAGAGGTAGTGTGACTGAATGAATGAATCACTTAGGTCTTAATCAAGGAGAAAAGAAAACTGAACACAGAAATAGTGAAGAAATAGTGACTATCCCAAGGTCTTCCAGAAACCACAATGCACAAAGTTAGTTTTCCTTTCAGTATTTTCTCTGCAGCAGCGATGGTGCCAAATCTCAGAGGGGATGGAAATTTCCTTGTCTCTATTGTTTGTTTAAGTTCTTAGAAAGGGTTTATAGGGCTCCAGTTTTCCTCCTGTTTGGAAGACAACTGAATTTATACAAATATAGCCAATTCATTCCAGGTTTAAAAAAACTTGATACAAACTCTAGGGAAGCAAGAAATGCTACTATTTTAAGTTTCAGATCCAAACCTAAAGGTTAAATTGTACATTAGTCCAATTAGTGATAAACTTCACTCACTGAACTCTCTGTAACTTCTCCTGTGCCAACATTATATTCTGCTAAAAATTAAAGAAGCTATGCCTATTGGAAAACTTTTATGTGCTACTCTTTTCTTCAAAATCATATAAGTAGTGACCATTAAGTTAGAAAGGATGCTCTTTTCGCCTACCTAAGTACTTAATATGTCCATTTTTGTCTCCCACAGATTTTAATTAATAGAATGTCATTTCACACCCAGTGTGTAGCTTTCCTAGAACTGGTGAAGAGCAAAGTGTTTGGATTTACCTTGAGTGGTGAAGTTGAAGAGTGCAGGTGTGTCTCGCCCATTTGGTAGTTTGACATTTGGGTCCCGTAATTCATCAAAAAATGAATGTGCACAAGCTTCCAGTGGTGTTAGTCGGGCAGTTGGCGTATACTCCAGCAGACGGCTACACAGTGCAATTGCCTCTGGTGGAGTTCGGGGTCGGAAGACCTGCAGTACAAAAAAAGGGAAAGAATAATTAATGTTTTAAGAAACTAAGTAAATACCCTGTGAGCAATGACTTAATTACCACCATGCACAGAAACATGGTTGCATTTGGGAAAGGACCTTCTAGAATGGAAAAAGTTAAATGCATATGATTCACAGGGGTGAATTGCTAATTAAAGATTATATGAGAAATGCTCGGAGAAAAATCTATATATGCTAATCATAAAGTAACAACAATCAGACATGCATACAAAATATGATAGGCACACGGGAAAGGCTGAGTTCTGGAGGCAAGTACAACTAGAAAATTATTTCTTAAATTTTAAAGTTTTCACTGCTATGGCAGTAAATAAAAGATTGCCTCTTTTGCATTGTTTTTTAGCAGAACAATTGTTAATGATGGGCAGTACTGTTCAAAAATTTGGCAATCAAAAAGAAAAGAAAGAAGAGCTATTTACTCTAGGTCTATAAATGCTACTGATTTGGTATTATTTCCAATAAACAGAACCTACCATTATTTGAAGAAATTCTTGAATACCTTGAATTTGATTAAATGTCCTATTTTTTTTTTCTCAAGTAGGTGTTACCATGAATATGGCCAGATTTCCCCCACTTGAATGAATATTCCAGGGTTTTAATCAAGGAGAAAAAAAATGTATTAACCATTAAGAATGATTAAGACACAGAAAAAGTGAGCTGAAGGCAATATTGAAGAAAAATTCAATTAAATTGATCTACTTAAAGGAATAGATAGCTTTCTACTAATTTGTGTCTTAAATAAAACTAATCATCAAAAACTATAAAAATATGCTTCATTCTAAATTATGGCCACCTACAGAATAAAAATAAAAAGGTAAGGAACAGAAATAAACAGACGAGAAGCCTTTGGAACTAAAGAAAAATGAAACATATATCCCTCGACAGGAAGAACATACAACCGGAGGTGGACAGAGAAGTAGACACTTACAAATGGAGGCAAACAGACCCACAAGTGAGAAAAGTCCATGCAGATTGTGACAGGGCATGGAGCAGCCTGGGAGGCTAAGGTTTCCTAGTAAGAATGGCTCATATAACATCTGGTTGTTCACTTATGCTGATGGTTAGAACTAGTTACAACTACAGAGCTCATTAGACTTTCCAGAGACTATTTATGAGTACTGTCTACAGTGAAAAGAGGATTGTATTTGTTTTTAGTTTATTATTGAAAAAGACATTTTCCATGAAAATTGAGAAATTAGGTAAAGCAGGCTCTTAGGAAATTATTTCAGAACATAAAGAAAGGCCTCAGTCAATTTCTTGGTTATGTTAAAAAGAAACCTTTTTGTAAGGTCAAAACCCGCCTCATCTATTCTTCTGAATACTCTGACTTGCCTCAGTCAAGGAAACCTTAGAGTTACTGTCAAATTTGAAAGGTTCAGCTCTTCTACTGTTATTGGTCCCCTCTCTTGCTCCCAAGGTCTATAATCATATACAGAATGTAAAAAGAAAATAATCAGTGGGAAAACCCAGAAAATTTTTGTAAAAATATTAAACACCATTGGCATATTTTATCCCTGAAGGCAAGTTTGCTTCTGTTTGATAGTATAAGAATTTATTTTGCCAGCTAATCCAAAATGTTTTTGCACCAATATGGCAGCACATAAGTGGAATTAAAAGTAGCACCAAAAGTAGAAATAAATATCTCCTGCTAACATTCAAATGTAGGATGGCTGGGCACTGAGTTATTTTAAATAAAAAAATTTCATGTTATATTTTCAAAGATTTTGTGTTAAAGCTGTTAATAAACCTGTATTACAAGCTTGTTTCTGCTATTTTTTTAAGTCACCCATCTCTTTTGGTGTTTTACTGGCTACAAGTGATCATCCATATTGGTACTAAGACATTTATTAGCGTATATTTGTCAGAGAATCGTAACTCACGAAATTCAAGAGTTAAAAACAATAAAGAAAATAATACATGCCAAGAGCCTACTTTAAAATCAAGATTTAACCTGCCTTTACAAAATGTATACACTGTTATTTTAAACCCTTGAGAGATTCTTGATGAGAAAAGCCTTGGTTCAGTACTCTGTGAATAAAGGTTAAGTGGAAAACTATGTAGGGTCAAAACCCAGTATCTCCCACAGTTCAGATTTCTGACCATAATACAGGGTGAGTTAGCATGTAACTTCTAAAAATTACAGGGCAAACTAGAAACTAGCTCATCTGAATTATTTTTGCTTCTAAAGAAAAGGAAACCACCAAGAACTGAAATTTGTCTTTTAATTAAAGAAGCTTCCGCTGTCACTTCTTTCCTTACTCAATGAAATTGCTTAACACTCAGACCTTTGGTTTCATGGATCTTCATCAATATTTATTCTTGTAATAGAAATAATAATCTTAAAATCCCACAATTCCTAAACTTCAGCCTAGATGTCAATGAATCACCCAAGAGACTGACAATCTAAATATACTATAAACGAAACCTATGCCATACAGTGAATAAAAACAGAAATCACAGCTACTTACATCGTTTACTATTACATTTCAAGAATGAATAATTGTTTAGCCTCTCAAAAAAGATTTCCCCCAAGTTTTATAGACCTGCCCTGAAATTTTGGGAAAAAAAAAATTAAGTACATACCCGCACTCCTGAGGTGAAATGTCCTGTTCCTGACGAATCCTAAAGATGATAATGCAGTGAAATAATCCAAACAGGGGAAGTCAATCCAAAAGAGAATAGTCCAGCAAGGAAAAATATATCCAATGTTATAAGAAATCCATGGTGTGGGGGGGACATAGAAAATGTTTATACAGTTATAAACTTTAAACATCAGTCTTCACAGTAGCAAGTCCAAGTTTTAAAAATTATTTCACCACAGTGTATGCAAAAAAAATTTTTTTGATTGTGCAATGGTGAGGCACAGTAAAGAAACATTTTAATTTTAGTTTATTATGTTCCAATGCCAGTGCGTTTATTAAAAAAATACAAAACCAAAAAAAGTTAAAATCAAAATGAAATCTAGAAGTAAAGTTCCCAAAGTAAAGTGGTCTTCTACGACCTGGATTCATCATCCACAGACATGGCTGGGAGGGGGCATATTAGCTTGCTTTTAAAGTTTCAAGTTCCAAATATGCTACTTTTTTCTCTATTAATGTGTTCCAGTTACACAGTATAAACATTTTTTTTTTTGCTAAGTTATTAGTGATGAGAGGAAAGTAGTAAATATATTTAAGTTATAATGCTATAGATTTCAAGCCAGATACTTTTAATTTGTGTGAGCTAAGAAGGATCAGGCCACCGCGGATTATTCTCCATTTTGGATTGACTTCTCTGCTAAAAGATGTTTCTTTGCTGACATTCTCATTATCTTAGGACTCATCAGGAAATTGACATATCACCTCAGGAGTGCGGGTATTAACTTACTTTTTCTATTGTGGGCTTTGCCCGCTTATACCCTTGCACCCATTACTTAGGAAAAATAGAGAACATTTTTTCCTCTTTGGAAAAACTCTCTGAAAAAATAAACCCTACATCTTTGACCACTACAAATTAAACACAGTTCCATCTGCAAATATGCCCAATTCACCCACCAAAAGCTAAACAAAATATGTACAATTAACAATACAACTAAGGGACAGTCACAGTTACAGGTGACAGGCATAGTAATGTATACCAACACCTAGGCACAACGGAGCCAAATATGCAAGGGAGGTAGCAGGGTCTATTATGTCTAGGTATTGAGAACAAAAAATGGCAGAACTCACCAGTATCTGTGAACTCCCCTGGCTATTCTAAGAGAATTTAACATTCTTTTAGGATAGTTTCCAGTGGGGGAATTAAATATTTTTCAAAAATAAATAATCCGCGGATTACTTTTAGTCTGCAGACTAAAATTTAGTACACAGATTAAAATCTGGCCCATCAGAATAAATTCTCTCATGAACTAAAACACAACCAGGTGGACAAAAATAGAAAACCAGACTGAAAGAACTGAGAGCACAAAATAAGACTTACTGGGCCAACTAACAATTAGTACGCAGACTAAATATGGCCAGCGAAGTATGCAGCAAGGCCACAGAGATCCCAAAACACCCCTTTAAAAACAAAACCAAAAGTAAATCAATAAAACAGAACAAAATAAAACAAAGGAAAAAAAAAAAGAAGAAGAAGAAGAAGAAGAAAAGAAAAAGAGAAAGGAAAAAAGAAAGAAAAGAGAAAGGAAATATTGAAAAGAACCAAAACACTGACATGAACTTTTAAAGTGATTCAAATACTACCTCACCTATGCAGCAACTCATTTTCTTAAATTAAAACAAATATCAACTCTCATCACAAATACTAGTCCATAAAAGAAACTAACAGAAAAAATTCATTTTTTAAAAAAGAAAGTTTCCGCAGTATTGAACAAATGCAAAGAAGTCCTTAAATGAAGAATTATTCAAAATAAATTTGCATTTGGGTAACTAAAAAATGGCAGAGGCAATTTCTGCCCTACATGTCCTAGAATAGACTTTGGCCTTCCAATTTCAACCTGGAGCTAAGTGTTGTGACTGAATCTCAAGCACTTTATAAAAAGGCCATTTTTAAGCAATCACATACACCATACCAAAACCTATGGTTAAGATGCATCTCACAGCGTCAGCTCTTAGCTACTCTGTTGTATTATGCAGCCAATCAGAGCAATGTAAAAATGTCCATTTTAAATGGCTGTTGGCAGTGATAATTAATCTAACAGAACACAGAACAAGAGCCATGCCTGTTCCAAATAGCTATTCCTCACTAGTTTTTATTATGATAAATGTACAACACTCACCCTATATCCTGGTCATATACAAAATATAAGCATCCAGTTTTAAAAACTAATAAACCATGAATACTCCTAAAGAGCAACCCCAATATTGACTCTCAAGTAATCTATTAATCATCTGAAATTATATGCAATTTGTAAACCTAAACACAGGATTAAAAGTGAGACAATGCCATGGACTGTAGAATAGGTAATTATGTTATGTTCACTAAGAGAAAAAATTAAGTCTACTTAAGTGCTCATATGGCGCACAGAATTCAATAATTACTTAATAAATTAGTCCATACTATTTTTTAAAATATTCTCCCTATCTCTACTAAAAATACAAAAATTAGCCAGGCGTGGTGGTGGGTGCCTGTAATCTCATTTACTTGGGAGGCTGAGGCAGGAGAATCACTTGAACCTCGGAGGCGGAGGCTGCAGTGAGCCGAGGTTGTGCCACTGCACTTCAGCCTGGGCAACAGAGTGAGACTCCATCTCAAAAAACCCCCCCCAAAAAACAAAAAACATACATTCTCTGGCAGTCTTTCACATGCTTTGCTACATTGATCTAATGATGCACGGACATACAAGCTAATCCAATTCACTTTAAGTACTATCAAAAATGATTACCAGAGGCTACTGAAAACAACTTTCAGAGCCCTCCTCCCAAGTAAAATTGCTATCTATGAAATCAGCATCTAACAGGGTAGGATACACAAAACTGAATTCGGCTCAGGCCTACTGCGTATTTTTCTAACCTTTTCGTTAAGATACCAGCTCAGGTAAAGAACGCTGAGCATAAGAAACACAAAGAATCCTTTCCTTAGCCATGACAGATCTAACATCCAGTGAATTTCAGCTGTACTGATTAAAAGCCTTATTTAGTTTTCCCAAGTTCTACTACAGGTAAGAAAAGTTACACAGTAAGTCTTCATTTAATGTCATTGATAGGTTCTTGAAAACTGTGACTTTTAGTGAAAGGTGTAATAAAACCAAATGTTTTCCCTCGTCAACGTTGAATGAAGCAACATTATTTGAGAACCTATTGTACATCATTTCACTTAAAGTTGCAGTTTCTAAGCACCTACTAACGATGTTAAATGACTGGCTGTATACATGTAGATATCAGCATTTAACTATGTAACATAAATTTCCCTCCCTCACATCATGCACTGATGAAATAATACTACATGCCTACACAGGAGTGTGATTTGCTTATCTGCTTATCCAATTTAATCTTTCAATGTTCACAAAACAGTTATTACAGTCAGGCTGGCCCTCCTAAGAATACAGAAATATTTTCTTTCCATTCATCTCTCTCCACCTTGAGAGATATTCACCCAGGCTATAACAATTCCTAACCTTTTCTACACCTAAGCAAATCTTAAACCTCCCTTCAACATCCCACCTCATCTATTATCTTTAAGGGGAGTTCCTTTTTCCCTCTACCATCCTCACTGGTCTGCCTTATAACACCTACAGCCATGTGGAACACCTCTGAACACTTACAGCACAGCATCAAGTATATGGTTATATGGTATCTCACATTATTCAATACTTGCTTCAACTGAGCTTTTCAACTGTCAGCTTTTCAAGGACAAAGACTATATATTTTACTTCTTTTGCATGCTTTATGGTACCCAGCACAGCACTGGTTACATAGAAGACACAAGATTTAAAGAACAAATGATAAATTAAAAATAGAATTTTGCCTTCTTTTCAAATCCACCCCAACCTCATCCTTTGCCTCCCACAAGCAATCTGAAAATTATGTCTTACTGAGTATTCTTCCTTTTTCACATTATTCCTTTCACATGTGGATTAGCCACCCTAAAAGCTGGATTTTAATGTGGATTTCCAGCAAAGAAATAAGAATATATAGCCAGTAGAAATAAAAAAGTGAGGTCTAACATAAGAAAATGGTATTAGAAAGGGAGATGAAGTGACTATTCTAGCAATAAGGATGTGGGTAGAAATTTCAGTAGAGAACATACTATATGTATTTGTGAGACAAGTGAGAATGGTCTAGGTAGAATGCTCAGGGCAGAGGGGGTTGAAAAATAATATAAAAATTGATTTACCATAAGCAATAGAACCAAATAGACAAGTAGCAACCTTAGGAGTCAACAGAAATCCCCAACATGGTTTTATGCTTTCTGGAACACATGTGAATGAAATGAGTAATGCAGAGAGACCAGAAAAGAAAGATAGAATGGATGTGCAAGAAAACTTTGGCAGCAATTTCTGTTTTGTGCCCTCTAGGTCTCTCTGAAGGCATTTTAATAATATACTGAACAACGGTTAAAACAGGTAGGTTTACCAAGTTCTGAAAAATCTATTGAATGGTTCAGGGGAAAAAATGTAACATTATGGACAAAGTCTTAAAAAGAAATAAGTATAGTGGGGCTTTCTGGGTTGGCTATAAGCATAGAGAATAAGTAACTTTTTCAGTCTAAAATAATTCCTTTGAAAACTGAAATGACCCGAGAATTCAATTTTCTGCTTACTCTGTTAGCCAGTTAGAAATACTAGTATTGATTCACTATGAAGCATGTTGACAGTGTTTTAGGAAATCAGGTATGCAAGGACTAATTTTTGTGAATAACGCTTTCTGGGAGACTTACCAAATGACCTACGGTCATACAAACGCTACAGACACTTAAGTATTAAACTACCATATATGCCAACAACTTGGCGACAAATATTTTGAAGTAATTGGTATTAATATTATTATAAAAAAGAAATTAGGAATTGCTATTATATATGGTATAATTTGGTAGGTACTATAGGAGTTATGTGGTAGGATAATCATAAAGAACTTAGATAATGAGAAAGTATTTCATGGGAGAAGTGAGATTTGAGATCTTAAGAAAGGTTAAGACTTGGTAAGCAGAGAAGAAAAAAAGAACATTCTAAGACAGTGGAAGGGGAGGAGAGAGAGGGAAGGGAGACACTAGCAAGAGGCAGAAATGAATGCGGCTTCTCTGGGGAACAATTAGGAGACAATCTGACTAAACCAGAAAATCCAGTGTGGCTGCATGGTCCCTTCAAAGTGATCTACAAATTGGACAACACTCCAATATGTAGCCAACATATTAAATAGCAGTAATGTAACTGTTACGAGATCAGGGGCCTTGGGATTGCAATCTACTTCCTTCTACTAACCAGTTGTTACTTTATTCTTTCATTACTCTGAAAGAATAAAACAGACATCTGTGTTACCTAACTGACCACACAGGATTATTTATTACTAGGATAGAGGAGAAATGCTTGTCACAAAGAAATTTAAACAAAAGGGTAGAAGGATCACGCACTCGAAAGTGGGTGGGAAGGCACCTCGTACACCTACTATGATAAAACTTTATTAAAAAATCCCTAATCAACCCTAAGTAGACACTAAACTTTTAAATTCATTGCCTAACAACATGCATTTAAGGATACAGGAAGCTGTAAAACTTGGGAAAGAGACTGGGTTCAATAACTAGATACCTCAAGGAAGGTTAGGAATAGGACAAATACTAAATACTCTATTTTTCTGGAAAAGAAAGGCAGAAAAGATCAAGAACAGAGTGACTAAATAATCTGCCACCCAAACTGGGACCTTCCTGAGAGTGAAGAGGCAAACAATTATTAATTACACTGGACAAGCATAAATTGGCACATAGGATCACTCTTGTCAGTATATGTATATAACACTAAATTCTCCTAAAGGTTATGAGGAATCAGAGAAGAATTTTAAATAGGAGTGACACTATCACACATGCTTTTAAAAAAAGCCAACTCTGACAGAAATGAAGAGGATGGATTAAAGTGATGTGAAACCGAAGGATGGAAATCAGGAGGTAGGAGGTTGTTTTTAATAATTCTGTGATATGATGGTGACCTAAACTAAGGTCAGGGCAGTGGAGACAGAGAAGACAAATCAGAAAACTACATTGGAGTGCTACATCCTTCACATTTATTCAAAACTAAAGTAATCCTTTATATGTATATTATGGCTGTATTTTCAAAATAATCCTGAGAAAAGACACAGCAGATATTCGCCATCTTACAAAATAAAAAAAGCTGAGGCATAAACATTAGGAGCAGTGTTTAAACTAGATTCTCACTCTGTATATAATAGCCCATCATTTAACCACACCTCCACATACTAAATGCAGAATTTAAATTTCTTCTCTTCTTCCAACCAATCTCTGTCTCTACTTAATTCTCAATCTACTTTTGCATCACTTCCTTTTCTTTCCGTGTGTTTTTCTTCTTTGTAGTGTACAGTGTACACCAAGGCATAGGTCTTCATTCCCTCACCTCCAATAATAATCCTTGTTTCAAAATATTAGCACCTATTTCCTTTCCTACTTAAGCCACAAGTGCTTTATTAAAGAATTATGTTGCACTGGCTATTGCTATTATGTAATAGCCCAGGGCAACTTACTGGAGTTTTTAATTGTCAAGATTTCTGCCATACATCACACTGGGATCATCTCAGTGTTATTTTTCTGCTATTTCTTCTACACATCTGTATCGCCTTACCTCAATGTTTTCACAAAAGACATTTTCTCTTTTGATCTCTATGTCTGTCTCCTTTTTTTTTTTTTTTTTTTTTAAGAACAGCAAGTCCCAATCTTGGGGACATAGCTGCACAACATTGCAGCACAGGAAACCAGGGTTCATATGTCCACAGCTTCAGGAGATGGGACTAACAGAAGACAGCAATAAAGGTTAAGTGGTTCTTGTTTCCGGACTCCTGTTTACCTGCCCTCGAAGGGCAAAATGGTCTTCTCTTTGGGGGACATTCTATATGGTCTTTAAATGACTTAAATGGCTGCTTACCCTAAGAGCATTTCTCAAGTTGCTGTCCACTATCACAATGGTAGGGAAAGGAGTCCGAGTTCCCTCTAGGAATTTTAAGTTTTGTATTTTAATTCTTATGATAACCTATTTTTTAAAAATCAACACAAGCATATTCTCAATCATCTAGATGACAGAGAAAAATAATAAAATTTCTGCATCTGAATTTACTTTTTTGTTTACAATCCCAGTAACACCCACTCTCATGTGCACAAATGAGGAACCAGCATAAGTGCACTTATTACATAACGCATGTGTATGAAGTGAAAACCAGATTATGTCAAAAGACGCCAGATGAATGAAAGGTTCAGAGTCCTTTTAATAGACAAAAAAGATGGGAGAACTGAGTCATTTTTCTATACAAGGTACAGGAATGGAAATCTAAATAAACGGGCTTTACATAGACGATTCAGGTTTGAAAAGCATTAGTATAAGATATGGAAACATCAAGAATTCAAGAGGGCAAAGATTTAAAGCATACATATTTAGCACAGCTCTTTCGTTGGCTGCATTTTAATTATAATCAACTATTTCTCACATTCTACTCTAGCTAATACTTGCATTAGAGAGAGATAATTCAGGGGGAAAATGCAGAATTTGACACACACTAAATACAGTGCCCCCTCCCTTTTATCTACAGGGGATATGTCCCCAAGACCCTCATGTGGATGCCGAGACTGCAAGTACTACTAAACCCTACATACACTGTTTTTCTCTATACATACGTACCAGTAATAAAAGTTTACTTTATAAATTAGGCACAGTAAGAGGTTAACAATAACTAATAATAAAATAGAATAATTATAATATCTATCATAAAATAATGTGAATGTAGTATCTCTCTCAAAATATCTTATTGTACTATATCACCTATTTCAGACAGAGGTTGACCAAGTGTAACTGAAACCTTAGATAAAGGAGGACTAGTGGCAATCTTGATAAATAATAATAATAATAATAATGGAGGATGGGGACTGTTAAATAGCATCTCATAGACTCAATTTCAGCATTATATTTGTCAGAAACTCTATAAGGAGGGTAATATGTGATGAATACTTAGATTATACCAAAAAGAATTTTTCCTTTTCCTCATAAAAATAACATCATTATTAAAGAAAATATGAAAGTTTGAAAAGGTAGACCAAAGAAAATAAAATCGTGCACTTTCTTCTTAACCAAACTACTGTTGGCATTTTGGAATATTTCTCTGTATTTATTTAATACACAGAATTCTCTTTGATGTTTTTCACTTAACACGGCTGAAGTCATAGTATACTACAAATCACTTATTATAAACAATTTAACTTGCAGTAACTATAATGGACTCAAACTGTAATGCAGCCCCTAAATCCAAGTAGGCCACCTGAGATTTCCTGGGTTTAGAGTCAGGTGAGAATCCCTAAATATCTTCTGACCCAGATTTAAAATAAGCTTTGAATACAAAGGTCAAAGAACACTTTTGAATCTCAGACTATTTAGTGCTTACCATAAACTTTTAAAAAGGGGAGGCAAGATCGTGGTCTGTTGGCCAGGTTGTAGTAAAAGCTACAACCTATAATTCTGGCACTAAAATACAATTGAGGTCTTTGATTCTAAATAGGAAATAAATAATTAGTAATGAGAATTTTCTGAAGATAGATAATGAGATTATGAGAACTTAAAGAAAAAGTAACTGGAATCATAATATACACAATTGAGAGAGAGAGAGAGAGAAACATACTTTGATTCTACAGAGTGTAAATTATTTCACCTATAGCCCTGAATTACTTCACCTCTAATTATAAAAGATCTATAACCAACTAAATGAACAGTATATAAAATGAATTGTTATATGTACATTTTAAAATACAGAAAGTCTCTCCTTAAAATACATATTATAAAGTTGATCATTTGTAACTCATGACACATACACACACACACACACAAGCGCACACACACACACACACACACACACACACAGAAGTTTAATCCCGGCTTTGTCACAAGCCATCCATGTAATCTTGGGTAAGTCACTTTGAATCTTTGGTCAGAGTTAGTTAGAGATTCACTCTACTTATAAACCCTACTGAGAAATTTTATATTTTTTCTCTTCATAATCTCACAAATCAAACTGAGGTGAAAACACTTTTTAATAAAATCTCTCTTAAAATCATTCCAATTAAATACCAAAGGAAAAAAAAGAAGTTCTCCGGTACATTAGCAATTATGCTCTTTAGAACTGGTTCCATCTAATGTTAAGGTTAGGTTTTTCCAAAGGCTAGTGACATCCAGTTAACCTATCAATTGTTTTTAATGTATACTCCCAGCAAGATTACATTTGCTTTCTAATCATGTTTCCAAAATGCCAGTAGGAAGGTAAACAAGAGAGGAAAAACACAAAATGCCATCTATAATAAGGTATGTGTTTTAACAGTTTAAAAGAATAATGTTTGAAATGTATGGTATGCTATATGATATTAAACTATACACCTCTATGTAAATAAACTTCTGAATTTTAGGTTGCCAAAATTTTATATAAGATCCTACTCCTAAATCATTAATTCTGTACTTTAATGATATAAGTACACTGTCCTTACCTTGTAAACAAAAAACCAGGCTAGAAACTGTCTACTGGAAATCAATGAGACTGAAACTATATAAAGTCAATGAAACACTCAAGTACATCTATACAACTATCTTTACATGCAGAACTGCTTGTATTCATGCAACTATCTGATCTCAAAATAGTTTAGTTTAAGAACGAGAAACCTGTTTTAGTTAACTATTGATTAATATACTTTAAAAAAAATCTGACTCACCTTAGTCCAGGGATGTGCCTTAATTTGAGGGAATTTAAATTCTGTGTAGTTTGGGTTCATTTCTCTGATTTGCTCCCTTGTTGGAGTTCCCAGGACCTAGATAAAGAAAGCAAGTTATTGCCATCTTTTCCTATATATTTAGAAATTTATATGTTTTAAGGCATTGGATTCACTTAAAAAAGGAATTCTCAACTTAAATAAAATACTTAACTCATTAAATACAGCAGTGCTATGATTTGAATATGTCCCCCAAGGCTCATGTGTTGGAAATTTAATACCCAATTCAACAGTGTTGAGAGGTGGGATGTTTAAATGGTAATTAGATAATGTCTCTGCCCTTGTGAATGGAGTCACATCATTAAAGTGGAAGCAGGCTTGTTATTTCAAGAGCGGGTTGGTTAGCAATGTAAGTTTGGCTCCCTCTCACTCTTGCCCTGTCTTGACTTTCTGCCTTCCAACATGAGATACAGCAATGAAGGCCATCACCAGATGTGGGCCCTTTGACATTGGACTTTCCAGTCTCTGGAACAGTGAACCAAGTAAATTTCTATTGTTTATATATTACCCAGTCTTTGGTATTCTGTTACAGCAGCACAAAACAGACTAAGGCAAACAAACTTTGTGAAAGCCTTTTATCTGTAGCTGACTACAGATTTCATGCTGTATTACCATAGACAGACTTCTATGATAACAATAATGTTAAATTTGGGTCATAAAAAAGATTACCATACTCATAAATATTCAATTAAAAATCAGGTATATTTGTTTTCTCTAGAAAAACTATCTATTGCAATAATCACATCTGAGAGTACTTTTTCTTCACTTAGTTCAGTAAAGCCATAGATTATACAGCTGTCCCTTGGTATCCAGATTGTTTCAGGAGCCCCCTGAGGATACCAAAATCCAGACATGCTTGAGTCCCTTATATAAAATGGCATAATAGTTGCATATAACCTACTTACATCCTCCTATACTTTAAATCATCTTTAGGTTATTATAATACTTAGGTTATGATAATACTTAAATAGTTGTTACATTGTATTGTTTTTAAGTTGTACATTATTCTTTATTAATGTATTTTTACATTGTTATTTTCTGAATATTTTTGATCTGCAGTTGGTTGATTTTGCCGATGCGGAACCTGTAGATATGGAAGGCCAATTGTATTATCAATATATCAGGCAAACTTTATTATAAACCCCCAATAATTCATTCAGTCGTTGAATACTTAGTGTCCCTTGTGTATAAGGAACTATGTTAGGACTTTTGGAGGATACAAAGAACAAGAGATTTCCTGCTACCATAAACTTACATATTTGTATGTCAAAAAAGTATAACTACAGTACACAACAAAAATGTATTGAGCACTTCATTGTTTCTAGAGCTATACTAGGGACTGAACAAAGGAAAGTACATAGACCTGGCTGTACAAGATGGGTGACAAGAAGAAACATTAAATGCTAAAAATTGAGGACTTTGAAGAGAAACACCACATATTACTCATCTTTATAACTATAAGACCTTGTATAAGTCAAATTTGTTGAAATAAAATATTAAACCAGTTACAGTTCAAGAATAATTGCACAGAAGTAGAAGAAAGGAATGTTAAGTACTAGATTTGTGGTGGCAACCAGTGAACAATCAGGCATAATTCTGTAACCATTCAGGGCAAAGTGAGAATTTGTTATGTTTTTGTTATTGGTTCTAACTCTCTAGACTCTGCTAAAACTTTCAGAACTTTATTCAAATTTTTAAAAGTTTGTTCTTTAAAAGACACTTAAGAAAATGAAAAGGTTAGCCACGAACTGAGGGAAAATACAAGCCCTTTGCAAAATACATTTTGCAAAGGGCTTGTATTTTGAATATATAAAAAACTTATAATTCAAAATAAGACAAGTCAATACAAATCAGCAAAAGATATGTACAGACATTTCACCAAGGATGACATAGAGATGGCAAATAAGCACAAGAAAAGATGTTTGGCATCATTAATCATTAGGGAAATGCTAATTAAGACAAGATACCACTATCCACCCAATAAGAAGTCTAAAATTAAAGACTATGTATAACAAATCTTGGCAAGGATGTAGAGCAACTGAAGCTCTCACCATTGATGGTGGAAATGTGGAATGGTATACAGCACCTTGGAAAACAGTTTGGAAGTTTCTTAAAAGCTAAACACATATGTATCATACAACCCAACATGCCCACTCCTAGGTACTTACCCAAGAGAAATGAACACATATGTTCATACAAAGACTTGTACACAAATATGCATAGCATTTTTTTTGCAACTGCTAAACAGTAGAAACAAACCAAAATGGCATTGACAAGTAAATAAATGGTACACAGCCACACAGTAAAATATTACTCAGTAATTTAAAAAGAACAACATGGATGAATCTAAAAATAATAAAGCTGAGTGAGAGAAGCCAGACCAAAAAGAGTACCTAAAGTATAACCACATTCATGTGCAATTCTAGCAAATTTTCTGCCTATAGTGACAGAATATCTACAGTTTTGAGAAGCAGGACTACAAAGGGACACTAGGAAGCTATTGGGATTATGAATGTTCATTATCTCAGTTTCATGGGTGTAAGCATACGGCGAAACTTATCAAATTGAACCCTTTAAATGTGTGCAGTTTTAAAAAATATTTATTTCTGTGGATACATAGGTGAATATATCTATGGAATATATGAGACACTCTGATGTACGCATACAATGTATAATAATCACAGCAGGGTAAATGTGGTATCCATCACCTCAAGCATTTGTCCTTTGTTTATTTTTATTTATTTATTTATTTTAGAGACGGAGTCTTGCACTGTTGCCCAGGCTGGAGTGCAGTGGCGTCATCTCGGCTCACTGCAAGCTCCACCTCCTGGGCTCACGCCATTCCCCTGCCTTAGCCTCCCGAGTAGCTGGGACTACAGGCGCCTGCCACCACATCTGGCTTATTTTTTGTATTTTTCAGTAGAGACGAGGTTTCACAGTGTCAGTCAGGATAGTCTCGATCTCCTGACCTTGTGATCCACCCACCTCGGCCTCCCAAAGTGCTGGGATTACAGGTGTGAGCCATCATGCCCGGCCTATCCTTTGTTTTATAAACAACCCAATTATACTCTTTTAGGTATTTTTCAATATTTAATTAAATTGTTATTGTGTATAGTCACTCTGTTGTGCTATGAAATACTAGATTTTATTCTTTCCATTGTTTTGTACCCATTAACCATCCCTATTTCCCCCTCAACCGCCCTTCCCAGCTTCTGCTAACCATCATTCTACTCTCTATCTTCATGAGTTCATTTGTTTTAATTTTTAGCTCTCATAAATAACTGAGAACATGTGAAGTTTGTCTTTCTGTGCCTGGCTTAACACAATGACTTCCGGTGCCATCTATGTTGTTGCATATAATAGGATCTCATTCTTTTTGAGTGTGTGTGTGTGTGTGTATATATATATATATTTTTTTAAATCTATTTTTCTGTATCTATTCATGAAGTGTCCATGCTGATGAACACTTAGGTTGCTTCCAAACCTTGGCTATTCTGAAGAGTGTTGCAATAAACATAGGAGTGCAGTTATCTGTTCAATATACTGATTTCCTTTCTTTTGGATATATACCTAGCAGTACAACTGCTAGATGGTATGGCAGCTCTATTTTTAGTTTTTTCAGGAGCCTCCATACTGTTCTCCATGGAAGCTGTACTATCAACATACAAGGATTCTGTTTTCTCCACATCCTTGTCGGCATTTGATACTGCCTGTCATTTAGAGATAAAAGCCATTTTATCTGGGGTGAGATATCTCATTGTAGTTTCGATTTGCATTTCTCTGATGATCAGTGATGTTGAGCACCTCTCATATACCTGTTTGCCATCTGTATGTATCCTTTTGAGCAATGTCTATTCAGATCTTTTGTCCATTTCAAAATCAGATTATTAGATATTTTTCCTATAAAGTTGTTGGAGCTTCTTATATATTCTGGTTATTAAGCTCTTGTCAAATATTTTCTCCCATTTTGTGCATTGTCTCTTCAGTCTGTTAACTGTTTCCTTTGCTGTGCAGAAGCTTTTTATCTTGATGTGGTCCCTATGTGTAGTTTCTTGTATGCCAATTACACCTGTAATAAAAACTTTCAGAAATTATTTAACTATTAGAATACATAAAGTTTGGGTAAGATAGATGGAAGAATATTCTGAACTACAGAATCATTATTGACATAAATCAAAAGGGAATCTAGTTAAAAATAAACTGACCTTTAACTGTGTATAAGGTAATTTCTGAGCAAACTCCTAATGTAATTGGAAAGAAAATAAAAAGGTGACTGTAAAAATATTCTAAATTATTAACACTTATTCTAACCCCTATTTCTAACATTGTTCTGGTGATATGTGCATGTGTCTGTGTATGTGTATACATGTACCTGGTGAGAGGGTGAGGAGTGAAAAATGAGGGAGCAGTACTAATAAGCTTATCAATAATTCTGTCACAAGCAACGCTACTGGATTCTTTTGAGAGCTGAAAACAAACAACGGTGGCAATGACATGAATAAACGAGTGTTTATAAATGTATACCTTCAGTGACCCTACAACCTACTGATTTCCATTTCAAGCTATTATACCCTAACAGAGAAATTCTTATACCTCTAAAGCAACATTGTTCATAATAATAAAATACTGCCAATAAAAGCAAAAATCCACCAGTAGAATTAACAAATAAATTGTGGCATAGTCATACAATAATATACTAACTAGCAATGAAGAGGACTAAACCAGAGCTACACATACCTTTATGGATGAATCTCACAAACAATGAATGCACACAGCATGACTGCCTTATATAAAGTTCAAAATCAGACAACACATAGTTTACATAGTAAAACTGTGTAAAACTAAATAAAAAACGTAAGAATACTCATCATTAAAATCAAGTACAGATTATCTAGTTTAACAAAGAGGATGTGCAAAAGGGGGCTGTGACTGGTATGGGGCAAAAGTAATTCTTCTACCTCTAATTCTTAACATAAGTTGTAGTTACATGAATATTTACTATTGTACTTAGAATATATTTGTACATATTTTTTCATTATGATATATTTAGAAATAACCAAAATGACACTTCAGAAATGCCCACTCTTGAATCAGTATTTGTTGTACAGTCATCCTCTATATATTCAGTACTTTGCTAACATAAGACACAGTACTAACTCTCCAAAAGAAATGAGAATTATATGATGTCCATTAGTAAATGCACCTGTTTACTGTGTGAACAGAAATCACATGGACTTCTCAAGCATTCAGCTAACTTTCCTATAGAGGTTATGGGGGATAATTCAAGAGTTACTGATATGGTTTGACTATGTTCCCACCCAAATCTCATTTTGAATTGTAGCTCCCATATTTCCCTTATGTTGTGGGAGGAACCCAGTGGGAGATAAATTGAATCATGGGGGCAGTTTGCCCCATGTTGTTCTCATGATAGTGAGTAAGACTCACAAGATCTGATGGGTTTTATAAAGGGGAGTCTGCCTGCACAAGACAAGCTCCCGTCTCTTGCCTGCCACCATCCATGTAAGATATGACTTTGCTCTTCCTTGCCTTCTGCCATGATTGTGAGGCCTCCCCAGTCATGTGGAACTGTAAGTTAATTAAACCCGTTCCTTATTAAATTACCCAGTCTAGGGTATGTCTTTATCAGCAGCGTGAAAATGACTAATACAGTTACAATGTATAACGTAAGTCAGGACGTTCCTTGAAATGAAAGTTTTATAATTCTTTTTTTTTTTTTTTCACTTATAACCTAAGAATATTCCTAATGGAAGCAAATCTGTGAAATATACAATAAAACAGTTGAGAAGCATGTGCTTATACACAAAGTATGCTAAACATATAAACTTTTAATAATTTATTTAAGGTACACCGTGTGTGTGTACTCACTCTCAATCCTTCTCCCTAAACTCACTGTCTCACAGCCACTTAGATCTAAACATTTTACTTAATATTATGTCAAGGAAAATTTCAAACAAAAAAGCTGTGAAAGTTTTACAGTGAACACCAACCCACTATATCCAGTATCCATATTCTCCAACTAACATTTTACTCTATTTGGTTAATCACATATCCAACCCTCTATCCATACATCAACCCAACTATTTTTTGATGCATTTCAAAATAAGTTGCAGATATCAGTACACATCAGCATGCATATAATTAAGGTTTGATATTTACAACTTTGTAAGTATTTTTTACATACCTTGAATCCTCCTTTAATATACACCAGAAAACGCATGTGGAAAATCTTTATCACAATGGGAAATAATCTGCTTTGATGAACAGTGATGATATTTAAAAAGCATTTTTTTTCTTCTGCAACTCATTCCTTTATAAAGATTTATACGCTTTTACTGTTGATTTGCATTTATTTCACCTGGGTTCCCCACTGGTTAAAAAAGGTTTCTTTATTATACTTACAATCAGTGGTCAGAGTTTTAACTAGGTATATTCTTTACCTTCAAAATGTAGTTATCACTGACTTTTAAGAGACTTTAACTACCAACCTGTAAATAGAATTGTTGTTGATGTATTCACTATAAATTATTTTTAAAAAGCAATTAACTAAAAAAAGTCTGTCAGCACAAAATGGCAAAGAAAATCCTATTCATCAATTTACTTTCACATGACTATGAATCACGAAGGATATTAGATGGGAAACAGAGATCCTAACATTACAGTATGTTCCATGTTTAATTCAACTACTATCATTTTTCTAGTCTTTTCCTTATTGTTTTTTAAATCTTAACGCCAGGTTCTCCTTAGGGTGGCTGACAGTAGGATTTACAACATATTAAAAAATACTAAAAATTCAAAAAGCTCTCAAATTTGAAACACTGAAGAATATTTTATTACGACAAGGTCCTCACAATATAGGAAAAAAACTACTTATTTCTGTTGGTGACTTCTAATGATAAACCAATTAAAATAAAACTTTAGGGAGCAATTTAAAAATGCCTACTATCCCTAGACGTGATCATGAATGGTCACAAAAAACACATTTAAAAAAAAATGGAAACTAGATGAGAGATTTTCTAATTCAGGGGTCAGCAGACTTTTTCTGGAAAGGGCCAGAGAGTAAATATTTAAAGCTTGTGGGACACGAAGTCTCTGTCACTACTCAACTCTGCAACATAAAAACAACCACAAACAAAGTTTATTTACAAAAATGGGTAGCAGATTGTGTTTGGCCCCTGGACTCTACTGTGTTGACCCTTAACCTAACACAAACATTTTTAAACATGAGTAAAACAGACCCAGAAGGAGTATCTTTTCAGAGGTCGTAACTAGAAATAGAGCTGGAAAGGAATTTAAACCTTATCAGTGGTAAACAAATTTTAGGAGGTGGCATCAAAGAATCTGGTTATTGAATGTGGCTAGAAGGTAAACAATTTCAGTAGCTGTGAAAAATCTTGATGATATTAGGCATGAAGTAGTAGATCTGGAAGAGAAAATAATATTTGAGATCAGACATTCAGGAAGAACCAGGAGGAGCTCTCCACCAAGTGGTAGACATCAGATACATTACTTAGAAGAGAGCTTGAGGCTAAAAGAACTGCTTTGGTAGTACCTGTGGTATAAGCGCTAGGTGGCTGTGACAGTGCATAACAGGGAAAGCAGACAAAGAAGAGTGCTAAAGATGGGCATTCAAATATACAGAAAAGAGAGAAATTTAAACAGAAGGCTGAGATAGAAGTACAAGGAGTTGGGCAAGGTCCCATAAACAGTGACACCATGGGGGCCAAGGAAGGTGAACACTTAAAGGACAAAGAAGTATCTTATGACACAATAAATCCAGGCAAAAAATAAAGTCCAAAAGGTGTTCACTGCAGGTGGCCATTAAGATTTCCTTTCTGATCTTGCTGAGGTCATGAGAAGAGCAAGCCGACCACAATCACCTGACATGAGTTTAGTGAAATTAAGTTTTCCTTTCAAAACATACTGCCAGTGAGAGAAAGGAGAGAACAAAGAACAAATATTTATTAAGCACATAGCATGTAAGAGCAGTGTGCTAGATATATCAATTTTCTTTTCTCATTTGAATTTTGCAGATACAATATTATCCTCTTTTACACTTGAAAAACCTAAGGCTGACAGAAGTCTCAAGGTTACAATTTGTCAGTGGTAGACAGGGATACAAATGCATGTGTCACTGACTCCCTAAAATGGTCTATCCAATGTTAAGGGCAGAAAAGAAGGAAGACTTTTTACAAAATAACTTTTAAAAAGTCATTTTCTTAAACTACACTGATTATACCATAAAAAAGAAACCTGAATCCTTTTGAGTTGTATAAAATATATAAAGGTTTTGTAAGATCACAAGGCTATAAACAAGTTTCGAAAGTTAAACACTTTTTGGCAACTTAAAAAAAATACCGATTTAAATAAAACCTACCCCTATCACGGTAATTCAACTTAATAAAATGAGTATCAACATTATACTGAATGGGCAAAAACTGGAAGCATTCTCCTTGAGAAGTGGAACAAGACAAGGATGCCCACTCTCACCATTCCTATTCAACATAGTACTAGAAGTGCTAGCCAGAGCAATTAGGCAGGAGAAAAAAACAAATGGCATCCAAATAAAAAAAGAAGTAGTCAAACTATTTTCTTTGCAGATGATATGATTCTATACCTAGAAAGCCCTAAAGACAAAGGTTCCTGTCAAAACGTTCCTGGAACTGATAAATGCCTTCAGTAAAGTTTCAGGATACAAAATCCGTAAATGAAAGTAAGTAGCATTTCTATACACCAATAATGTTCAAGCTGAGAGCTGAATCAAGAACACAATCCTATTTACAATAGCCACATATAAAATACCTAGGAATACCTCTAACCAAGGAGGTGAAAGATCTCTACAGGGAGAACTACAAAATGCTGCTAAGAGAAATCAGATGACACAAATGGAAAAGCATTCCATGCTCATGGATTGGAAGAATCAGTACTGTTAAAATGGCCATACTGCCCAAAGCATTCTACAGATTCAATGCTATTCCTATCAAACTACCAATGTCATTTTTCACAGAACTAGAAGAAACTATTCTCAAATTCATATGGAACCAAAAAAGAGCCCATATAGCCAAAGCAATCCTAAGCAAAAAGGACAAAGCCAGAGGCATCACATTACCTGACCTCAAACTATACTGTAAGGCTACATTAATCAAAACAGCATCATATTGGTACAGTCGACAAAAATAAACAATGGGGAAAGGATTCCCTATTCAATAAATGGTGCTGGGATAGCTGGCTAACCACATGCTAAAGAATGAAACTGGACCCCTATCTTTCACCATATACAAAAAGTGACTCAAGATGGACTTACGATTTAAATGTAAGACCTCAAACTATAAAAATTCTACAAGAAAACCTAGGAAACACTATTCTAGACATTGGCCTTGAGAAATAATCTATGACTGAATTCTCAAAAGCAACTGCAATAAAAACAAAAGTTGGTGAGAACTAATTAAAGAGTTTCTGCATAGCAAAACCAACCATCAAAAGAATAAACAGACAACTTACAGAATTGGAGAAAATAGTCACAAACTACACATCTGACAGGTCTCATACCCAGAATCTGTAAGAAACTTAAATCAACAAGCAAAAAACAAATAACCACATTAAAAAACGGGCAGAAGACATGAACAGAAACTTCTCTAAAGAAGACATACAAGTGGCCAACAAACATGAAAAAAATGCTTCACAATCACTAATCATCAGAGAAATGCAAGTCAAAATCACAATGAGATACCATCTCACATCAGTCACAATGGCTAATTAAAAAGTAAAAAAACAACAGACATGGTGAGGCTGCAGAGGAAAGAGAACACTTATATGCTATTGGTGGGAATGTAAATTAGTCCAGCCACTGTAGAAAGCAGTTTAGAGATTTCTCAGATAACTTGCTTGACCCAGCAATGCCATTACTGTATATATCCAAAAGAAAAATTGTTCTACCAAACAGATACAACCACTTGCATGCTCATCACAGCATTCTTCACAATAACAAAGACATGGAATCAACTTAGATGCTCATCAACAGTGGACTAGACAAAGAAAACGTGGTACATATACACCATAGACTATCATGCAGCCATAAAAAAAATTATATCCTTTGCAGCAACATAGATGCTGCTGGAAGCCATTATCCTAAGCAGATTACTGAATAGGAAAGCAAATACCGCATGTTCTCACCTATAAGTGGGAACTAAACATTGGGTACTTATGGACATAAAGATGGCAATAATACAAACTGAGGACAACTAGAGAGGGAAAGAAGGCTGCAAAACTAACTACTGGATGCCATGCTCAGTACCTGGGTGACAAGATCATTCATACCTCAAACCTCAGCATCACACAAGATATCCAGGCAACAAACTTGCACATGCACCCCTGAAACTAAAATAAAAGTTGGAAAAAATATTTTAAACTGTTAATAACAGAGGTCTTTAGCAACAGAAGAATACTATGAAGAAACAGTCATCTAACTGGCTAAACAAGATAAAATTGAGTATAAAAAATTTAAAACTTATTTTAAAATGCTTTGTAAAATAAACTTAATAGAATGCCATGCAAAAGCTTGCATTGTATTATTATTTTTTAAAAGGCTATTATAGACTTCTGCATCTAGCTGTGATGAAATTCTGAACACTGAAACTGCCCCCCAGGTGTAAACAACTAAGAAACTGGCTGACAAACAAAATTCAACATTTTTAAAGAAGTAGGAAAATATAAGAAGAGAAAAAAATCAAGTCAGTCAACAGACAGAGGTCCAGATATGACAGAGATGACAGAATTAGCACATAAGTACTTTAAAATAGCTATTATAACAAGGAGAGAAATAGAAGATATAAAAAAGAACCAAATGGAAATTGTACAGTTAAAAAAATATAGTATGTGAAATTAAAACTTCACAGGAGAGGATTAACAGGTTAGACACAGGGAAGAAACTGAATCACTGAATTAAAAAAACAGCAATAGAAACTATCAAAGCTGAAGCACGGAGGGAAAAAACGTACAAATGTGACTTGAGTCTGATGGTGGGAAGTAGGGCAGATGCAGAAAAATTATTTGAAGAAACATTACCAAAACTTACCCAAATTTTATAAAAACCATGCATTATCCCACAAATACAAGAAGTTCAATGAACCTGAATGAGGACAAATACAAATAATACTATAAAAACTCATAATCAACTGGTAAAAGCCACTCATAAAGTGAAAATCTTCAAGAATGCCAGAAACACATTATAGACAGGGCATATACAGGGTATCAACAGCTGACTTCTTATCAGAAACAATGAAAGCCAGAAGAAAAGAGAGATCTCTCCAAAGAATGAAAGAAAAATAAACCCTGGAAACCAATTCTGTCAAGTGAAAATATCCTTTAAAATAAATTTTTAGGCAAATAAAAGCTAACTGAGTTTGTCACCAGCAGATCTTCACCACAAAAAAGTAGTTCAGGATGAAAGAAAGACTTCCAAATGGGCATTCTGATCTACACAAAGGAATAAAGAGCACTGAAAATGGTAAATATGCAGTTAAATGTATGACATTTCCCCCTCATTAAAAAATTTCTCTTGAAGAAATTGCTTAAAACAAAGTAACAACTGTTGCAGGAAGTCAAGGACTCTGAACAGAGGGACTGGCTGGAGCTGTGGCAGAAGAACATGAATTGTGAAGATCTCATTTTAATATGGACATTTATCAGTTCCCAAATAATACTCTCATAATTTCTTATGCCTGTCTTTACTTTAATCTCTTAATCTTGTTATCTTCGTAAGCTGAGGATGTACATCACCTCAGGACCACTATTGTGTCAACTGTACAAATAGATTGTAAAACATGTGTGTTTGAATAACATGAAATCAGTGCACCTTGAAAAAGAACAGAATAACAGCAATTTTCAGGGAACAAGGGAAGACAACCATAAGGTCTGACTGCCTGCAGCATCGGGCAAAATAGAGCCATATTTTTCTTCTTGCAGACAGCCTATAAATGGACGTGCAAGTAGGGAAGATATTGCTAAATTATTTTCCTAGCAAGGATTAATACTCTGGGAAAGGAATGCATTCCTGGGGGGAGGTCTATAAACAGCTGCTCTGTGAGTGTCTATCTTATGCTGTTGAAGTAAGGACTGAAATACGCCCTGGTCTCCTGCAGTACCCTCAGGCTTACTAGGGTGGGGAAAAACCCTTCCCTGGTAAATTGGAGGTCAGATGGGTTCTCTGCTCTCAAACCTTGTTTTCTGTTAAGATGTTTATCAAGACAATATGTGCACTGCTGAACACAGACCCTTATCAAAAGTTCTGCCTTTTGTCCTTTGTCCTGTTTCCTCAGAAGCATGTGATCTTTGTTCTTCCTTTTGCCCTTTGAAGCATATGATCTTGTGACCTACTTCCTGTTCTTGCAACCCCTCCCCTTTTGAAATCCTTTTTATGTGCTGGTTTTGCGGCTCAGGTGGGCATCACGGTCCTACCAATATGTGATATCACCCCCGGAGGCAGAGCTGTAAAATTCCTCTCTTTGTACCCTTTCGCTTTATTTCTCAGCCAGCCGACACTTATGGAAAATAGAAAGAACCTATGTTGAAATATTAGGGGTGGGTTCCCCCAATAAACAACAAATATTGTAAGGATTATAACATGTAGAATTAAAAAGTATGAAAACTATAGCACAAAGAACAGGAAGGGGAATGGAAATACTGTCACATGGTTCTTGTTTTCCATATGACATTGTACATTACTATTTGAAGACAGATTGTAATATATTGATGCACATTTTAAATCCTAGACCAACCTCTAAAAATGCAACAAGGAAGTATAGCTTAAAAACCAATAGAAAAAATAAAAACTACTGTTTTAATCCATAGGTGGCAGTAAAAGAGGGGGAAAAACAGAGGAAAGGAAAGATGGGATGAAAAGAAAACAAACACCAAGGTGCAAATCTTAAACTCAACCACAGTGATAATTATACTGAATACAAATAGTCTAAGTACTTCAATTAGAAAGGGAGAAATTGTCAAACTCAATTAAAAAACCTCACTATACATCTGTAAGAAATGCACTTTAAATTAAAACACATAGATTAAAAGTAAAAGAATGCAAGAAGTTATACCATGCAAATACTAACCATAAGAAAGATAGAGTGCCTATATTAATATAAGAAAATGAAAACTTCAGGATAAGAAAATTAAACAAAAATAAAGAGGGGCATTTCCTAATGATAAAAGTCATTTTAAGACTAAATCTAAAATTATTGAGAAGACCATGTGTTGATGACAATGTGGAGCACTGGAGTGCTCATGTATTGTTGCTGGGAGTGTCAAATAGTAAAACTGCCTTGGAAAATAGTTTGGTAACCATACTTACTTACCATATGATCAGCAATTTCAGTCCTACTTTTTTATTCAAGAGAAATATAAACACATGTCTGCAAAAACACTTGTAAACAAACATTCACAGGAACTTTACTCATAATAATCAAAACTCCAAAACAAGTCAAATGTCCACTCACAGGTGAACGGATAAACACATTGTGGTATACTCATAAAATAGAATACAACTCAGCATAAAAAGGAATAAACAGGTGATATAGACAACAACACTGACAAATCTCACAAACATGATATTAAGCAAAAAAAGCCAAATACAAAAGAAATATATTTCGTTTATGAAATTCTAGAATAGGCATCTGTAGTGACAGAAAATAGATCAACGATCACCTGAGACAGAAGATGGGAAACTGACCACAAAGGAGAATGAACAGGGTGACCAACCATCCCAGTTTGCCTGGGACCATCTTGGCAAACCCCTCAGTCTGGGCAAACTGAGACATTTGGTCATTCTAGGCTATAAAAGGAAACATTTTTAGGACGATAGAAATGTTCTAAATCTTGACCAGGGTAGTGGTTATATGGCTTTGTTTGTTGAAATTTACTAAACTGTCATTTAAAATGGCTATATTTTATTATACATAAATTATATTTCTATTAACTTGATTTAAAAAGTTAAAAAAAAAAGGGACCATTATGTAACTTGTGTCGCCTTTACTAAATGCAAACGGATGTTTAACCTTCTTAAATTACTATTTATAAGGCTAGCATTAAAAGTATCAGAATCTGTCAAACCCTAAAATCAGAACTATTTTATATACAATATGCATATTTTTTTAAGAAACCAAAGATGAGACATAATCAAGAGGCATTTAAGAAACTTTTCAGTCTCTGAAGTTGTTCATATTTCAAAACATTTATTTAGTGTCTATCCTCAAGAAGCTCTACGGCAGAGAGACTTGTATATAAATCAACAACAATCAGGTGACAATAGTATAGCAAAGTAAGTATAGGTAATGTGTGAGGTGAAAGTCCTACACTGCAATGGAAAGAGGAATGGATTCAGAAGGTTCTGGAAGGGGAGTCAAGAGCTGATTTTACTTAAGGAATGTAGGAGGCAAATGAGTAAAAAGTACATTCTATGCACACTAGGTGTGTAGGTGAAAACCAGCATGCTAAAAGGAATAAGGACTGGATTACAGATGGATGATATAATTAAAGGCTAAAAGGCAAGCAAGTAACAGATATGAAGAGCAAAGATTCTGAATGCATGACTATCTTTAATATCACAAACATAAGACATTTTAGCAACAATCCTATTTCAACCTCTGAGTATATCTTTAGGTTTTATATTAAGTTTTTATTAGGTTCAAAGTATATTTCTACCTGATTTACTCTGGCTGAATTCTACATTTGGAACTTTTGAAACAGAATAATTGAAAAATAATTTTATAGATTAAAAAAGATGTTCGATAAATTCTCATTTCATACACAAAACAAGACTTAGGGTTCACTTGAATTTTAAGAGATGGAAATTTTCTTCCCCAAAACGTTTAGACTAAAGATATATACTTTGAGTAATTAATACTTATTCCTGGATTTCCTGAAAAGTGAGTCCTTTTTTTCACTTAAAGGAAGTTAAACCACATGGAAATGTTTTATGCACTCTTCTGTAAGTATATTTCATACAAAAGAGGGGGGAATTTTAAAAACTATCACAACAATGGGAAGAGAACATATTCTCAGTTATCTATTACTAGAACTCATGACCTTTCCATTTGTTGCAAAAAGCACCAAGATCAGCCTGCCCCACCCCTTTGGGGATACTGTTTATCCCCTTACTATTAAATCAATTATTTTATCTGTTCCTAGTCCCACCTGGTTACAAATTTATCCAAACACGGAAAAACATCAACACAGGAATTATGAGTTGATAACTACTGTCTTCAAAGAAATAATATGGCCCAAGAAGCATGTGACAAAAAGCAACTGACAAAAGCTCTGAAATGCTAGTATTTCTTCCACAACCTTGTTTATTTTATAGTTCACCACCAGAGGTCGCCAAACTTCAGCAATAGAGGTGCACCTGCAGCCTTTAAGAGCGAAGTAAAAGAAAGTCTATTAGGAATGTTGCTGCTCTGCTTAAATCCTGCAGTTGCTTCCAACTGCTTACAAGCTAATGTGATCTGGCCACTGTCAACAGCTCCAGTCTTCTCTTTCCCAGTAAACTCGTATTCTACCAACCCCACCAGGCAGAACCTTAAGTGACAACCATAAAGAAACACATGAAACCTAGTTTTACTAAATATTTATCCACTCCCTTCCCCTCCCTATCTGGTAAATACATTTTGATGTTTCAAGATTCAGCTCAATGGTTAGCTCTCCTATGAAGGCTTTCCAGACAGCACTACTCTAAGTGAAATGCTTCTGCCTTTGTACTCTGCTCAGACATCTGGAATAATACTGGGTTTGCGCTATTGCCCTCAGTTGTTCCTCTCCTCCCATCCATCAGTCTCTGAAGCCCCTGAAGGCGAGAACCCTCTAAGTTCTTGCCCAGCACCTAGTAAAAACGGTTCACTAAATTAATGCATATAGTTAATGTGGTATGAATCTTGAAAGACTAAAGGAATGTATGGCTAGGCCTATAGACAATGAATTCAATAAAGGCTTTAAAAATAAAATTATATAACACAATATAATCATTGTATAAATGGTTGAATACCTAAACATCTTCATTTCTTTTCTGCATAAAATAACTGCATATGGAAATTGGAGTGTTGGGTTATGTGAGGTTGGCCGTTATATCCTCATCAGTTGCTAAAAATTTTAATTGTTCCCTTTTTTGGCGATTTAACATTGCTATAAACTTTGCATACATGTTTTGTGTGGATGTAAGTTTTCAATTATCTAGTACATATACCTACAAACTGAATTGCTGGGTCATATAACTCAATGTTTAATATTTTGAGGAACTGCCAAACTTGTTCAAAGTTTGCATTATTTTACAACCACATCAGCAATGCATGAAGGTTCCAGTTTCCCCATATCCTCACCAACATTAGTTATTGTCTTTTTACTTTAGTCATTATGGTGAGCGTGATAATAATATTCATTATGGTACTGACTTTCATTTCCTTGATGAATAATGATGTTGAGCATCTTTTTGTATGCTTACTGGCCATTTGTGTATCTTCTTTAGAGAAGTGTCTATGCAGATTCTTTGTCCATCTTTCAAGTGGGCTTTCTTTTTATTATTAAGTTGTAAGAATTCCTTATATACTGTAGATACAAATCCCTTACCAGACATAATTTGTAAAAATTTTCTCCAATTCTGTCTTTTAACTTTCTTGACGCTGTCTTCTAAAGTGCAAGTTTTTAAATTTGACACAGTCCAATTTACTTGTATTTTCTTTTGTAATGTGTGCTTTTGTGTTACACGTATGAAAATATTGACTAATTGAAGTTTACAAAGATTTATAACTATTTCCTTCTAAGAGTTTTATAGTTTTGGCTCTAACTTTAGGTCTTTGATTCATTCTGAATTCATTTGTTTTTAATTAACTGACGAATTATAACTGTATACAGTTTTGAGGTAAACTGATATGTGTACACTGTGTAATAACAGAATCAGACTAGTTAACATACTGATTACATTAAATACTTATCATTTGCTCCTCCTGTCTAACTATAATTTTGTACCCTTTGGCCAACATTTCCCATCCTCTCCACCTTCTGGTAAACACTATTCTTCTCTCTGCTTCTGGAATTCAATTGTTTCAGAATCCACATATTAGTAAGACCATGCAGTATTTCTCTTTCTATGCCTGACTTACTCTACTTAGCATAATGTCCTCCAGGTTCACCCATGTTATCACAAATGACAGAATTTCCTTCTTTCTTAAGGCTAAGTAGTATTCTACTGTAGTGGATATATATATACCATATTTTTCCTTCCATTCATCCGCTGATAGGTACTTCCATTGTTTCCATATCTTGGCTTTCATGAATAGAACTAGGGAGTACAGATATCTCTTTGACATAATGACTTCAAGTCTTTAGGATAGATACCTAGAAGTAGAACTGCTGGATCATACTGTAATTTTATTTTCAGTTTTTTGAGGAACCTCCATATAGTCTTCCATAATGGTTGCACTAATTTACATTCCTAAAAACAGTGTAAAGGATTCCCTTTTCTCCACAAGCCATATAATTTTTGTATATGGTGTGAGGTGGGGGTCCAACTTCATTCTTTTGCATATGGATATCCAGTTGTCCAAGCACCATTTGCTGAAAAGACTATTCTTTCCCCATTGAATTGTCTTGGAATCCTTTTCAAAACTCAACTGACAATAAACATACAGGTTTATTTCTAGACTCTCCATTCTACTTAATTGATCTATATGGCTACATTCACACCAGTAATACATTGTCTTGATGACTGCAGTTGTGTAATAAGTTTTGAAAACAGAAAGTGTGGCTGGGCATGGTGGATCATGCCTGTAATCCCAGCACTTTGGGAAGCCAAGGTAGGTGGATCACTTGTTGAGCCCAGAAGTTTGAGACCAGTCTGGGCAACATGGTGAAAACCTACCTATAACAAAGAATACAAAATTTCACCAGGCATGGTGGTGTGTGCCTGTAGTCCCAGTTACTCAGGAGGCTAAAGGTGGGAGGAGAGCTTGAGCCAAGAAGGTGCAGGCTACAGTAAGCCATGATTGTACCATTGCACTCCAGCCTGGGTGACAGAGCGAGACCCTGTCTCAAAAAAAAAAAAAAAGTGACTCCTCCAACTTCATTCTTTTTCAAGACTGTTTTGGACTTCATTCTTTTCTTACTAAATGAAAATTTATACTTGGAAACAAGTCATCTCCCTCCCTGTCAAAAAGTTTTAGTTAGGTAAACTACTGAACATAAAGTGAAAAATTCATTCTTGGTTGATACATATTCATAGGAGTCAAAAGACCTTTTTTTCTAGGTGAATTTCAGCTAAAGTGGTATTCTCAAGGAAGAAGTATAAAATAGAAAGGGGGGTATCTGAATCTCTTGGATTAAAAAAAAATACATGTAAAAATCTGTATACACTTCGATCAGTTTTACTTTCCTTTGAGAATCACTAACACTATAGTTCTTTGTAGCACCACAAGCCAAGATTTTCTTCACATTTTCTTGATATCTTATATATCAAATAAACAATAAAATATTGCTTTATAAATATGCAATAGCATTCAGTATACTTTTAAAAACTAGAAATGCCCCTTTCTACAAGATTGCTAGTTTCTTATACTTTTCCTACTAGCAAACTATTAAGAATCATTTGTGTCAAATATTTTAACTATTTATTGCAAAAAAGGAAGCAAGAATTCCTTAGTAAAACGTAAGTCCTGAAGTCAGGGGTGTAGCATATGCATGCTGTCAATCTGATAGATTTCTGTCCCTGTCCCACCTCTCACCTGACCCTTCATATACTTTATAGATTGCTCCAAAGAAAATGTATTAAACTGAGGCCCTGGAATTAGGTAAACACACAAAATAACTCAAAAGGCAACCCTGCACAAGAATCTGCAGTTGATAATTACAGGGTATTATATCCCAGGAAACATATGGAGGGTCTTTTGACTCAGGTCCTAAAATACAACTATAAATAAATTAGCTTTGAAGTGACAATGTCATGAAACTTCAGTTTGTCTGGAAAAAAGTTCCTCTGTAGAAATAAAACATCACTGGCAAATTAGTAAATAACTTTACACTGCATATTCTGGGACAGGTAACAATTTCAAATGGATGCCATTATCTGCAAGTCAAAAGTTAAACTGAGCTACATCGCCAGGAAGTTATTTTTCCATGCCTAGGCACACACAACACTTTTAAGTATACAGGGATTTAACCAAGTATGAGTAAGTTACTGTAGACCCAATAAAATTTCACATTAGTTAAAATCAATGTTTCTTTTGGTCTATGGAAAACACTATACTAATGTAGAGCAATTATTGCATTAGAATAATTCTGTTAATGCCTCTTTACTGTTTCACTTATTTTTAAAATGTTGGCATCATATCGTATGTGTAATACCTACTTTCTACAAGTGGTTATTATGAACTATAGTCATATTTCCTTGTACTATAATAGAATAAAGATGTTTACCCTGGAGTTCTTGGGAGAGCTATGGGAAGGCCAAGAATCACCTAAAGTTGCATACAAACTGTCTGGTATTTATTCATTTTTCTGGGGGGAAGTGTCCACTGCTATTAATGCATTTTCAAAGTAGTCCATGATTCAAAAACTATTAAGAGCTGCTGCTTTAGTCAGCAATAAATGAAAAAATTTGATAATACAAGAACAAATTAAGTACCAACTAACACAATCAACAAACGTCTTGTTTATGTATTACAAACTATGTGTATTACAAGTAAAAAAAACCTGTATTAAAATGTGTAAGAGGGTGTACATACATGTACTGGGAGTGAAAAAATGATATCAGTTTAATAAACAGTCTCTGCAATCTATTAAAAACACAAAAGCTCGATAGCAGCACAAAAAATGTCCAAAGGTAATATATGATATTAAACTCCAAATGCATGTTTATAAAGATGCATCATATATCTATCAAAAACTTACCAAAAAGAGCTATTTTATACCTACTACACTCTGATTTGATATCTTAGACCTCTAAAAGATTGTCTGGGCCAGGCGTGGTGGCTCATGTCTGTAATCCCAGCACTTTGGAAGGCTGAGGCGGGTGGATCACCTGAGGTCAGGAGTTTGAGACCAGCCTGGCCAACACGGTGAAATCTCGTCTCTACTAAAAATACAAAACTTAGCCAGGCATGCCTACAGTCCCAGCTACTTGGGAGGCTGAGGCAGGAGAATTGCTTGAACCTGGGAGGTAGAGTCTGCAGGGAGCCAAGACAGCACCAATGAACTTCCAGCCTGGGCAAAAGAGCAAGACTCTGTCTCAAAAAAAAAAAAAAAAAAAAAAAAAAAGATTATCTGACAATGAAAATGTTAAGCCAGGAAACAAGAGTGTAGATACACATGGGCACTGAACAAACTACAGGACAGGGATAAGATAATTAAAATCTAAAATATTGCTAAATGAAGATAGTGAAAATAAGGTTGAACTGTACAGAAGCTCCTTGATTTACAATGGGATCATATCACAGTCAACCCATACATAACAAGTTGAAAATATCCTAAGCTGAAAATGCAAACAGTATGTCCAATCTACTGAAATCATAGCTCAGCCTAGACTACCCTTAAATGTGCTCAGCACAATTACATTAGCCTACAGTTGGGCAAAATAATCAAACACAAAGACTATTTTATGATAAAGTGTCAAATATCTCATGTAACCTATTGAATACTGTCTTGAAAGTGAAAAACAGAATGGTTGTACAGGTACTCAAAATACAGTTTCCACTGAATCTGTGCTGCTTTCACAATATTGGAAAGTCAAAAAAACATTAAGCCATCCTAAGTCGGGGACTGTCTGTAACTGAAAGCAAAGCAAAGGAATCATGGGGACCATGTGTAATTGAAAGCAAAGCAAAGGAACTGACCATTACAATGGTTGAAACAAAATTAAACTTAAAGGTACCTCAAACTGATCTCATATATTCACTACAGTAAGATTTAGGGGTTGCACTAATTTGCTGGTAGACACAAATTTTTACACTATACATATAATAAGTAATAAATATGACTCAATGGGTTCTGGGTATCAAGTTCACATTAAGGATCACATCGTTTTTCCCAAAGGTACAAAATTCCATGAATAGAGGCTATCAATTGAGCTACCGATGAATCAGATGGTTTTTCCACCACCCTACACC